>NW_026606060.1:50290000-51490000 GCF_029834395.1 Sorex fumeus | reverse complement strand
GGGTGAGAATTAAAGGGGCTAATAAACCTTTCAGTAAAATACTCAAAGGATGCAATGCGGATCTCTCGGACCAAAAGAGAATGACATACGAAGAATCAAATCGGTGGCAGGGGAAACGAGGAATGGACTTACGTTGTCTTTGATATGACAGACTACTTTCGCGTAACATTTGTTGTTATCTCTTGATGGGATCGTCCATTCCAAGGGCCAAAAGAAACTGTGGTAAACCTGGAAGATACAAGAGTAAGCCCCGTTATCTTCAGGGTATGCCTGTCAACCCCGTGGAAGCCAGACACATCTCTCAGCTGTAATTTAACAGTAAATTCACAAGCCACACAGGAATCAGGGCAGGAAGGGGCTGACTTTAAATTTCTTGAGCTATATCTCAATCACGTCCAAAAGTAAAGCTTCATTTGTTAACAACAAAGCACACGTGAGAGAAAGAAAGTAAGTAAAATTGAATTAAGGAGAGGTAAACAAGAACAAAAAACAATTGCAGAGACAGAGCCCATAGATCAGCAGCTGAACCAGGTCCGACCCCTGACACCCCAGAGAGTTCCTGAGCCAGCCGGGAGTAATTTCTGAGTGTAGAGTCAGAAGTAAACCCTGAGCATTGGCGGATGTGGCCCAAGAACACAAAAAGAGAGAAAGACAAAGAGAGACAGACAGACAGACAGAGAGAGACCGCAATGTATGTTAGGGAAAGAATATCAGTATTCTACAGTCATAGAACTGCAGTGAATGTTTAGTTTTTTTCATATTTTCTATTTCAACGACACTTTTAACAAAGCAGGGGCAGTGGCAGGGGGCGTGTCCTCAGCATTAAGAGCACTTGGCAGGATGTGTGGGACCTGAGTTTGATTCCCAGCACAGTCAAGCGTCATGAGAAGTGGCCCCAGACTTCCCCACACCGGGGAGGAAGGTCCTTATTTTAAAAAAGTAGAAGGTAGTAGTATTGGGTTAAGTAATAAAAACCGGAAAAAAAAATGTATGGGAAGCATTATCAATATGAAATTTGAGAAAGAGACTATATGGTAGTTAGATAAAATTTTTTTTTATAGGAAACACAATGGAGCAGAGGAACCATTTTTTCAAACGGCTAAGACAAAAAAAAAGAAAAATCCAGATATAAAGAAAAAAATATAAAAAGGATAAAACAAGCTCAGGTGCGATCCAGCTTGCTACGGGATCCCACTGCTGGTATTTCTGATGGCTGCGTTGGAAATTTGCAGAGAGTAGCCTTTAAATGCAAGATCCAAGCTGCCCCGCAGAGAGTCTCAAGTTCCTACAGCCCTATTCAAAGCCCTTGGTGTTGAAAAAGGCTGTCTTAGTTCTCCGCATTCAATTACTCTAACATCAAAGATCTCAAGACACAGTACAAAGATGAGTGGCAAGCAGGCTGTCTTCACCAGGAGGAGCAAAGGACTGCTGAGCAGGGCCCTGGAGGCCACTCCCATCAGACTCCGCTGCTGGGCTGGAAGGATCGATGTTCAGCCCGGGGATGTGGAACAGTATGGCTCAAGGATGCTGGGAGTCACGGGACACAGAGCTCAGTTTCTGGCACCTTGGCACGTCATGCCCCTGACAACCCAGCTATTTCTGGCCTCCTAATGCCACTCTTCCAAAGGAGTTTTGTAAACGCCTTCTCTTGGACTTTTATTGATCAAGAAGTTTATCAGCACTACAAAAATATTAAATATGATTGCAAGTATTTTTTTAAAGAGACGTATGGAACAAATGAGGAAAATGTTATATAAATCTGGAGAATGGGCATACAAAACAAGTTCTCTGCACCATTTACATTTTTTCCCTGAATAATTCAAATTAGATCTTGAAACAAACAAATAATAGAGGAATAAAGAATAAAACAGTTACCTCAATATTTTCTTCCCCAAATTTCTCTATAGCTTTCTCTTCAGAAAGACCACAAGCACCATATTCCAAAGGAGTAAATACAGTCGTTGGAACATTTTCATAGTCACACTGTTTAAAAATGGAGAGAGAAGAGTTATGAAAAGGGAAACTGTCAATCAAGCAGGACGGACTTCACAATTAGAATAGGTTCACAATTAGAAAAGGAAAGCGAACTAATAAATTCTACCAGAGTTTGGCAAGTCCATGTCCCGGAGAGGAGCTTACTGAGCACTATTACCCGAGATCTGAGTTTGTGCCGACACCTGAGGACTAGGAAAGCTGGTCACCAATGAGCAAACGGGTAGTTAACGTTTACTCTAAATGTTAGTATGACGCCACTGCTGGGCCTCAGTTCATCGGGCAATGTGGGGTTCAAAACCCTTTTGCCCTTTACTTTTTTGTTACTTTTAAAATGAAAGATAAAAAAAAAAAGGGAAGATTTTAAGATTACATAAAGGGGTAACTGCTAAGATATAAAAAGTGCTACCCTGGGCAGCAACGGCACGGTGGCCGCCATCTTTCAGAGCCTAATGGACAGCCAGGTATGAGACTCCAGTGATGAGGCATGAGGGGCTTCATGGGATGGGGGTGTGGAACCAGCACTGCTCCCAGTCCTGACGAGGACCCAAGTTGCGGCCCATGAATGCCTCCTCTGGCTCCTAATGGCCATGACCCCAGAGGCACACAAACCAATCTCAAAACCCAGCAGCTTTTGGCAGAAATCCCTCCAGACTTATTACTAAAAGATCAGAAATCCCAAAATCGCGGCCATGTGACATCATATGGCCTTCATAATCAGCAACAGAAAACAAATTATCTAGTGATGCCTTTTGGGCAGGTCTGATTGTTGGGGAAAATTCCAAGTAATAATGGTGGGTCTTTTGTCATAATATTGAATGTGATCAAAGTAGAGAGAGTAAAGTGGAAATCTTCTGCCACACAGGCAGGGGGAGGGGTGGGAGGGGAGGTATACTGGGGTTCTTGGTGGTGGAAAATGTGCACTGGTAAAGGGATGGGTGTCTGATCATTGTATGACTGAGACTTAAACTGGAAAGCTTTGTGGCTGTTCTCACGGTGACTTAATAAATTTTTTTTAAATTAAAATCAAATAAAAAACGCTACATAATTCAACAATAAAACCAACACCCCCACCAAAAAGACAGGGAGCCAGGGTTGGAGGGACAGTCTAGAGGGTAAGGCACCTTTATAGGGTGTAGGTTTCGATCCTCAGCATCCTGGAGGGTCCTGGTCCCCCGAGCTCACCCAGAGATCCCTGAGTGCAGAGCTCAGTTCAGCCCTGAGCACAATGAGATGTGCCCACTACCCTTCCGAAAAAGGTCTTCTCACTTACTACCAGGGAAATGCTAATCAAAATAATACAAAATACCATTTCACACCAGTGAGAACGACATTCATGGAACAGATCGGAAACTACATGAGTATCGGCAGAGTATCGGCAGGGATGTGGTAAAAAAGGAATGGTCATTCTCCATTGGTGGAAAGGTCATCGGTTCAGCCTCTAGGGAAGAGTATGGAGATTCCTCAAAGTAACAGACACCAATTCCACTTTTTGGCTATCCCCCAACACAAAAACGTTATTATTTCAAAAGGGTATATGCACCCCTGTTCAATGCCGTGCTGAGTACAGCCTCTAGGATATGGACAAACAAACAGAAAGAACCTCTGGTATACACACACAACAGACAACTACACAAGCATAAGAAAGGAAGAAGTCATGCAAGTCATTGCAAAGTGGATGGAGCCGGAGGGTATCATGCATGTGAAATAAGGCAGAGAGTGTGACAGAGAGGACAAATGCCGGGTGACCGCACTTCATCTGTGGTATGCAGAAAAAGAGACCAATGAAATAGACAGTATCCAATGATGACCCAACCACGGGTCTTGGATTATGAAACTCAGTTACCACCAATGAGAAAGTAAGAGAAAGCAGGGTAGAGGTGAAGGAACAGTGGTGGAGGGCTGTGGGCACTTTGGGGGAGGTAGGGAGGGAGGCAGTGACTTTGTCCATCAACACCAGACACTTGAACCCTATTGGAACCATGAAGCCTAAGCCGTAATTTGAGAACATTTAAATACACTGAAAAACTAAAAATGAAAAATTACATATGCTACAGTAACAACAAGTCTCATGATGGAGACATTACTGAGCCCGCTCGAGCAAATCAATGAACGGGAGGACCGTGATTGTGACCGTCCAGAATAATCCCAGGTACATTCAAAGAGTCTGTCATGAATTTTACTAGCAGCATGGTAGTAAATGGTACAAATGGTAACGACCTCTGGTGATTTAGATGCTCCTCGAGAATGGACAGGAACTAAGTCCTTTAACCATTAGTGAAATTATTATTTTTTTTGGGTCACACCCAGAAATTCTCAGGGGTCACTCCTGGCTCTGCACTCAGGGATTACTCCTGGCGGTGCTTGGGGGACTATCTGGGATGCTGGGAATCGAACCTGGGTCGGCCGTGTACAAGGCAAAAGCCCTACCCGCTGTGCTATCGCTCCAGCCCCTAGTGAAATTCTTTTAAAGGAAATAATTAGGATCCCAGAAGACTCAAACAAATCTCAGACCCCAGCGGCTTTTGGCAGAAATGTGTCCGGACTCCACATTAGATTACAGGCCCTGGCCTTTCCAGGTGGGTAAAAGTGCCAATCCACTACCTGTTCCCCCTAGTGGCTGAGGGTCCACCATCTTACAGAGGCCATTGGACAGCCAGGTAAGGGCACGCAGTGACAAGACACATGCGGCCTCATGGGATGGGGTAGGGCCAGTCCTTTCCTCCCCAACCCCAACAAGACCCGGAGTCACCCCACGAACGGGCCCTCTGGCTATTCAACAAGCAGCTTAAGCCATGATCCCAGAGACTCAGAAACAAATCTCGAAACCCAGTGGCTTTTGGCAGAAATCCCTCCAGATTTAGTTATTAAGATTTCAGAATTCCAAGTGGCCGCATGACATCATATGCTATTCAAAATCAGCAATAGAAAACAGATGGTCTAATATTGCCTTCTCGGTAGATGTGAGTGTTGGGATAAAATCCCAAATAATAATGGTGGGTCGGGGGCCGGAGCAATAGCACAGCGGGTAGGGCATTTGCCTTGCACACGGCCGACCTGGGTTCGATCCCCAGTGTCCCATATGGTCCCCCAAGCACCGCCAGGAGTAATTCCTGAGTGCAGAGCCAACCCCTGAGCAACGCTGGGTGTGACCCCCCCCCCAAAAAAAGGTGGGTCTGATGTCAAAATATTGAATGTAATCAAAGTAAAGAGAAAGTAATGTGGAAATTATCTGTCACACAGGTAGGAGGAGGGTGTGGGATGGGGGTACACTGGGGTTTTTGGTGGTAGAAAATGTGCACTGGTGAAGGGACTGGTGTTTCATCATTGTATGACCAAGATTTAAACCCAAAAGCTTTCTAACTGCTCTCATGGTGATTCAATAAATAAATTTATTAAAAAAAAAAAAGAAATAATTAGGGAGGTGAAGTTAATAACGGAGGATGTTATGTATATCCTGAGGTAGAAGGCATAAGAAAAATCTTTGCAGATTCCTCAACTTTGCTGTGAGCCGAAAAATACTCTATAAAAAGTCTTACAACAAATTGGTTTCATAGGTTTAGATGGCAAGAAAAAAATCAATCTCCTTACAAATTCAAATCCCTACAATGACTTCTTAAAATCACTTAAAAAAAAATTAACAAAACATTCAACATTCTAAGGAAAAAAATTGAGAGCATTCATGCCCTGAAAGAACGGGATCAAACCTCAATCCTAAGACAGCTCTGCCCGCAGACCAGATCCCCAAGCCCTTTTAGGGTGGTTACGGTCCCAGAAAGACTAGAAAATTGTATTAAAATTGGCTAACAATAAAACTGATGTCAAATGCAATTATTATGAGGCTATGGAACACAGCAGTGCGGAAAGTATCATTAACCAAGCTCGTTTCCTTAGTGAGCACAATTCCAAGAGTGTCCTTTCTCATTAAAAAAAAAAATCACTACGGTAACTGCAGCTATAACAACATCTTGGTTGCAGTATGGCTATTAGACCGTCTTGAAAAATGCGTTCCTCAAAACACCACCATTACCCAAACTGGGAAAGCTTGCTGACGATCCCAAGGAAGGGGCCAGCTGCAGCGCTCACCTTTATCCTGGAGCCAGCGTAGAGCCTTTGTGCCAGCAGCCTGCCCGCCTGGATGGCCACGGGGGTGAGCTCCAGCTTCCCCTCCAGGATATCGCCGATGGCATAGATGTAAGGCACATTGGTCTGTTCTTCATCGGTGACGGGTATTTTTCCAGTCCTGCAATTCATCGTCCGTTACCATCTTTAAATACGAACAGAATCTACACACACACCACACAACACACACACACACACACACACACACACACACACACACACACACACACACACCCCTACACTGTGACCATAGCTGAAAGCACTGTTCTCAGCACACCAAGAAAAAGTCCGAGGAACCAAATGATTAGGGACAATTCTGGCCGTTATTCTGGAAACAAAAAAGCAGTGGAATAGAATACAAAACGGGGCGGGTGAGAGGTCTAGAACAGAGTGGCAAAGAATGAGAACTAAACAAAAACTAATGGGTCCGTGAGTACTCTGACGTTGGCAGTGCTTTTGAATCTCTCTAACTCATTTATCCACCTCGAAATGGAAATAATCAGAAGAGAAGCAACGGTAAGGAAGCAAGCCATCACCTATCTCAGTGGCCCTGTGAATACTGAGTGAGAAGGCACAGAGAACGTTCAGGGCCAAGCATCACGGTTCACGGTGAGTCTAGGATAACGACAGTAAGCACGGCCATCCACTAGCAGTTGACAAAAATCTAAACCTTGGACACAAACGGGGGCCATCAAACAGATCATTGGAAATTATCTAATTATCAGATTATCAGGTCTGCTAAAGCTTACCAGTGAACTCTAATCTGTCTCTCCCACCCTAAGAAAAATGAAAACAAGAATCCTCATCCTGAGATTAGTTGCTGTTAGAGGTGAGAAGCAGGTCCGCAGCTGCTCCCCAGAAATGACTTTTTTAAATCACTTTTAAAAAAACAATTAACAAAACATTCAACATTCTGGCAGTGCCAAAGGTGGGTGTGGGCAACACCCCAGGGTGCTCTACACTGCCAGCTCCCAATTCTCGCCCACCCAGGCAGGGCCAGTTTCACTTTTAGGATCCTTCATAACATAAAATGTCCTATGTGCAGCTCTTAAACCGGGCCGAGATCTCCCCAGAGGATCACACGTAGACAAGACTCGATGCAATAAGCAAAGGGTCTTTACTGGCTAGCTCGAGCTAGGGTCCAAGCCTCATTCAACGTGGCAGAGTCTCGAAAAGGACCCTGACTCCAATTCACAAGCAGTTTATATAGGATTCAGAGTTAAGAGTGGCTTATAGCAGCTGGAGCAATAGCACAGCGGGTAATGCGTTTGCCTTGCACGCGGCCGACCCAGGTTCAATTCCCAGCATCCCATATGGTCCCATGAGCACCACCAAGGGTGATTCCTGAGTGCAGAGTCAGGAGGAACCCCTGTGCATTGCCAGGTGTGACCCAAAAAGCCAAAAAAAAAAAAGTGGCTTATATACTATTATATTTTTAGCATTGTCCTTATTATATCTGTGGTCAGCAATTAGACAGCAGGGACCAGTCACAGTTTGGGGTTCCTTGGGGTTCTTTCCAAGAAGGGTGCGGTGACACCTCATGACTGCTAGATCCAACTGCCCAGTTTCTTATCTAGGTGAATTACTCAATTGGGAGTTTACCAGAAACTGCAAGTCCTGTCTAGGGAAACAGAAACTGAGGCCTAGCTGAGACTTAATGTTAGCTGCAGCTTGTCCTGGCATCAGTTTCATCCTCACACAGCCATCACTGGAAATGCAGTGACTATTCTAGACTGTTTGAAACTTGGGGACTCTGGGGGCTAGGGTTGTGGCTCAGATGGATGGGATAGGCCTTGTGTGGGGGGAGGTTGTGCGTCCCATTTCCAACATCAATCAGGTGTGGCCTTGGGCTCTAGCACTGCCAGGAGTACCCACTGTCCTGAAAAGTGAAAATGCTGCAGCTTGATACACAAGTAGGCGCCAATCTACGTAGTTAAAACAAAGCTCAGAGTATCTACTTGCAATTCTCGGTGAGGTTGGGTTCCTTTCCTGTATACGTGCACATTAAAGAAACAACAGCCAGCACAGACCGAGACGGTTTGCAAAGGGGGAAAAAAAACAAAACAGGAAGTATTTATGTGAGGAGCACTGAAAAAAAAAAAGAAAAAGTGTCTCCTCAGCTTAAAGCCTGCAACTACAGTACAAGTGAACTGAAAATCTAAAGCCCACTATTTATGTAGATCAGCTTTAATAAAGCATTAGTGGTTTTCTTACTTTTCATTTATCTTTACACCCACGGTTTCTAAACCAATTTTCCTCGTGCATGCATCTCTTCCGATTGCCAGCAAGACCTGAAAAAAGGTATTAACATATTAGTAATTATTAACTAAAAGTTCTGCATACGTTTTTAAATCCTATTTTTCTCTGCTCTTTAAACCAATACAATTTTGACCAAAACAGTTAAGAAATATTACTGAGACTATAATGCAAGATTTAAAACAAAATCTTTTAAGAATCCCTTGAATATAACAGTCAAGAGTCCTAATCCATTAGTAATTATGGTTCATTAAGAAAAAAGGAGCACAGGGGCTGGAGCGATAGCACGGCGGGTAGGGCGTTTGCCTTGCACGCAGCCAACACGGCCGACACAGGTTCAATTCTCAGCGTCCCATATGGTCCCCAGAGCACCGCCAGGAGCAATTCCTGAGTGCATGAGCCAGGAGTAACCCCTGAGCATCGCCGGGTGTGACCCAAAAAACAAAAAACAAACAAAAAAAGGAGCACCGGCTGAGCGGGCAGCAGTTCAGCCATAAACCAAGCACAAGCCCGGCGTGGGTTGGATTCCTGGCACCTCATGGTCTCTAGTATTGCCAGGCACAGCCCTAGTGGGCCCCAGCAGGACCTGTGTATCCCCAGCACGGCAAGGCCCTGAGCAGGTCTGCATCTGTGGGTCCTCGTTCTGCAATGCCGCCCTGGCTGGTGGAACTGCCGGCCGGGCACCCGAGCAACACGTGGGAGGCTTCTCAGAATAAAAACAGAGAAAAGAGAGCAGGGCTGGGTCTAAAGTGCTCGCTCCACGTGGCCATCCCCAAGCCAACTACGGTCCCCCGAGAACAAGAGTGACCCCAGATTACACGGTCAGGAGAAAACCTTGAGAACCACCAGGCAGGATCCAAAACCACCTCTTAAAAAACAAAACTAAACTAAAAAGCAACTGGGGGGGGGGGGGAGGGGAGCGCGCTTGGCTAACTTCTTGGCTAATTTCTTAATAAACCTAGCCAAGTTCAGAGGTGAAGAGAGCCTAGCCTATGGTTGAGTTTTAAAAGTGTGGATGGGATCAGTGGTGGTGGAGAATGGGCACTGGTGGAGGGATGGGTGCTCGATCATTGTATAACTGAAACCCAAGCACAAAAATTTGTAAGTCTACAACTGTACCTCGTGGTGTTTCACTAATAAAAATTTAAGGAAAATAAAGGCAAAAAAAGAAAAAAGTGTGGATGGTGAGCTTAAGAAAAAGAATAAGAATAAGGGAGAGAGGATTTCCTGTCTATCAAAAAAAAAATTCTGGTGGGGCTGGAGTGATAGCACAGTGGGTAGAGTGTTTGCCTTGCACGCGGTTGATCAGGGTTCGATTCTCAGAATCCCATCGGGTCCCCCGAGCACTGCCAGGAGTAAATCCTGAGCACAGAGCCAAGGAGTAACCTCTGTGCATCGCCAGGTGTGACCCAAAAAGAAAAAAAAATCTGGGGGCTGGAGCGAAAGCACAATGGGCAGGGCATTTGTCTCGCACATGGCCAACCCGGGTCTGATTCCCAGCATCTCACAGGGTTCCCCGAGCACTGCCAGGAGTAATTCCTGAGCGCAGAGCCAGGAGCAACCCTCTGTGCATCGCCGGGTGTGACCCCCCCCCAAAAAAAGTTCTGGGTCCAAGAGACAGCTCAACAGGCTGGCGAGCATGTGCTACCTGAGCTGAATCCTGGGGGCCATCCCTGAGCACTGCCAACAACTACCAATGAGCACCAAGCAGAAAGGAGCCCCTGAGCACCCCGTGTGTGGCCCCACGTGAGCATCTCCGATGTCCTCTCAGAGGCACCTGATGGCATCTCGAGCTGGTAGAGAAAACCTGACGCCCTCCCTGTAACCAAAACAAATGACAATTTCACAAGCCGTGAGTCTATAGAGGGACACCGGAAGGGGCTCGGGAAACAGCCACCGGCCACTCTAAGCACGGAGCCGGACGCGCCAGCACCACCGCACTGGCCTCCCCCGGCCGCTGCTTACCGTGTTGTACTCCCCCTCGATGGTCTCGTCGTTCACCGTCGACTTGGCCACCACCTTGAGTCGGCCTGGAGTTCCGGCTTCAATCTGTTCGATCTGTAAAAGTGACACAGGTTGGGTGGGGTGCCATCACCAAACCAGGCGTCCAGCTCGGGAGCTCCCTGTCTTCTCCCTTGGCTGGCCCAAAGCGAACCCCAAATCTGACCGCAACTCCATCCCCTCACCCTCACTGAAGCGTCACTGCAATGGATCTGTGATTTTTTTTTTCTACCTTGTACCTCTTAACGTGGGCGAGAGGGGGCTGATTTTCAAGAGGAATTCAGGGGACACAGTGGGAAAGAACACAGCCAACCCCTGCAAAGGACAGCAACACGGCTGGCCCTTCCTGGGCACTGCTCTTAGAATGGCTCAGCACTGGGACAGCCCAGGGACGGCGCCACCACTCAAACCCAGGACCAGCCAGAACGCGCAGCAGGGAATCAATCACGTGAGGGTGGCACCGGGCTCTCTTCTAGTACCAAGAAAAACAACTGAGATTTCTGCTGAAGAGCCTTGATACTGTCAACAAGGATCAGAGTGGGAGTAAGCCGGTAATGATATGGGTCGCAGGAGGGTGTCACATCACCGCAGGCCAGGTGTGGGTGTTTATCTTAACGAGGGGTGTCTTTTGCTTATTCAGGACACCGGAACAAGCACGCCGTGGGCCAGGAGACTGGCCGGCCTGACCACTGATGCCCAGACCCAGAAGACCAGCAGGCTGAAGCCTGTGACATTCCCTGTGCAACAGTCCCTGGGTTTCTGTCACAATTGCCCTGGAGACACCCAGAAACCCAGCAGCAACCTCGATCCTGTCTCCAAACTACCACCGGTCTGTTGCAGGAAACTGTCCAACATCAGCAAACAGCTCCTGTCCTTTCTTCTACATGCCGCAATCACGTCTTTCCTATTCTGCCAACAGGAAAACGCTCTAATTTGGGCTGGAGAGACAGGACAGCGGGCAAGGCAGTGACCTTTCATGTGGCCGACCGGGGTTCGATCCCTGACCCTGAGTTCCGCCAGGAGTGATTCCTGAGTGCAGAGCCAGAAGTTAACGCCTAAGAATCCCTAAGAATTGTTACCCCGAAACCAATAATGAATAATAAGAGGGAAAGTAAGGGACAGAGGAGTGCGTGTCTATTGAAAGTTTTAACAAAGAAAATGTTCTAATTTGAAAAGTTGACTGTGGTCTATGCCAAGCCTTTTTTCAAAATAAGGGCCTCAGTGGCATCCACGTCAACTCATTGGCCCGGAAGCCTCAGCACAGTAGGGCCATATATACAGGCAACATCTCCTAAAGCAACAAGCAGCTTAATAAATTCTTTTTATTTTGCTTTTTGGGTCACACCCAGTGATGCTCAGGGGTTGCTCCTGGCTCTGCACTCAGGAGTTACTCCTGACGGTGCTTGGGGGACCCTATGGGATGCTGGGGATTGAACCTGGGTCAGCCACGTGCAAGACAAACGCTCACTCCGCTGTACTATCACTCCTTCCCCAGCTTAATAAATTCTTAATCCAACCCAACAACCCTGCAATCAGTACAACAATGTTCATATGAACTGACTTTTTTTTTATACCTACTGATTCTAATCTAATCTCGCCCGCATGGCAAAGCCTGGCAAGCTACCTGTGACGTATTCGATATGCCAAACACAGTAGCAACAAGTCTCACATTGGAGACGTTACTGGGCCCGCTCGATCAAATCGATGAACAACGGGAGGGCAGTGCTACAGTGCTACTGATTCTAATATTGGAGCTTTGTTATCTAATCAAATTCAATTCTGAAATTAGAGCAACAGTTATGGCTTTTTCTTCCTACTTGAAAGTAAATTTTTTTTTTTAGAAAAGGGCCTCCACCACCTCAATTTCTCCTCTCCTTTACGATTTGCCTGGAACTATTTCTACACATCACGAGGACCTCGACTCCCCCTGGAATACACTCTTTTTGCAGATACACTCTTTGTCTGAAGGCTGTCTGAGGGGGTCCTAGGGGCAAGTCTCCGTGGAGGCCTCACCTAGCCAGCAGGAGGCTTCAGGCACCAGCCAGCACCACCCCTGCGCTGAGCCAGCTCCCCAGAGGGGTGGGGAATGGGGGTGCTGCTGTCGTTCCCGGGAGCCAGGGGAGAGCCCAGCTTGAGTTCTGGCCCAAGTGTTATGGGGCACGGGAACCACGTGTGAGGCCTCTGGTGAGCTTCACCCTGACCTGGCTTCAGCCCTGGTGCCACCCCAGCCACCATCCCCTAGAGAAGGGAGGAAAACAGCGTGCTCCTCCCCCCTCTGTAGAGCCCTCTCCTCCTTGCCCATTTATAGCAGGCAACACCCCTTCTCTGCCTGCCGAAGGGAATAAGCATGTCCAGGGTGTCCTAGACATGCAGCAAGCTACTCCGCGCAGACAAGAGTTTCTCTCACGGAGAATTCCCTGATGTCCTCCAGGAGAGCCCCCACACAGAAATGCAGTTTGCTAATCACAGTCTTCGGGCATGCCACGCACAGATACTGCCTCAAGAAAAACCAGCAAGCCACTTGGTACCTGTATTGCAAACCGTAACACTCAAAAGGCGAGAGAGAGTGAAGGGGAATGTGCCTGCCACAGAGGCGGTGGGGGGTGGGGGGGTAGGGGTGATGGGGGGGAAGGGGAATGGCGGGAGGGATATTGGGAACATTGGTGGTGGAGAATGGACACTGGTGGAGGGATGACTACTCGATCATTGTTATGACTGAAACACAATCATGAAAGTTGAGTCTGCAACTATAGCTCACAGCAATTCATGGATGGATGGAAGGAAGGAAGGATGGAAGGGAGAAAGGGAGGAGGGGAGGGAGGGAGGGAGAGAGAAACAGGTCCCCAGTAACTTCCAGGAAATCTACCTAACTCTGAAAAGAAGTATGAAAACATTCAGTTTAGACTCCATCCCAGGCACTGTTCTAATACCCTTCTGAGTGCAAGCCAATGCAATCCTCAGAGGAAACTCAAAGACAGACCTAGTATCGTCCTCATTTTATAAAAGAAAGAGGCATGGGCTGGTGATAGTACAGTGGGTAGGGTGCTTGCCTTGCATGCAGCAGACCCAGGTTCAATCCCTGACACCATATGGTCTCCTAAGCATGCCAGAAGTGATCCCTAAGTATAGAGCCAGTGCTGAACACCAGTTGTGGCCCAAAAACAAACAAAAAAAAAAAAAAAGGAAAGAAAGAAAGAAAAAGAAAGGCTCAGAGAGGTTAAATAATTCACGTGAAGTCTTCTATAAAAAACTGCAGAGCAATATTTTAATCCAAACCACTCATTAGCAGCACTGAGTCATAAGCTTTAACCCCCGGAAAAGGCTTCAGTCAACAAGTTTCATTCAAAAAACAAACAAACAAAAAATCCAGCTAAAGGTGAACAAAATGGTTTCACGTCCTTGAGTGCACTCATGAGTTTTTGTCTCAAATATGTAAAATATGCAGTGACCAAGGGCCGGAGTGATAGTAGCAGGTAGGGCACTTGCCTTGTACACATCCAACCTGGATTTGATCTCCAGAATCTCATAAGGTTTCCTGAGCACTGCCAGGAGTGATTCCTGAATGCAGAGCCAGAAATAACTCCTGAGTGCTGCCTAGTGTGGCCCCAAAACAAAACAATACAAAAAGAAACGAAATATTCAGTGACTGATCTTGTGACTCTTATTTGCGGCTGTGTACAGAATATAAATTAGGATATTTTGTGCACTTCTTTAACTATTAAATGAGCAGAAAAGATGGCAAGTCGTTAAATGAGAAAAAAAAAAGAAGTCCAGTCCATGTAACAAAAGGAGACCGTTCCTGGGAAGCCAGAAGCACCTGCTGATTATATATAGTGCCTCAAAGAAAAATGGTTCTGGAAAGAAAAAATACTATCAGCCTGGCCTTGAACTCTCATCTGAATCACTGATAGACGCGAAGACACAAAGCACAAAGACAGAACTTAAGGGAAGAAAGTTAAGAGAGAAGAAAGGAAGGAACCTGAAAGGTAGAACCTCAGCTCTTTAGTCCCCACGGGAATGACAGAGCTGAGAAATTAAGAGCATTCTTTTTTTTTTTTTTTTTTTGGTTTCTGGACTTTTTAAAAAAAATTTTTAATTTTTATTAGTGAGACACCATGAGGTACAGTTGTAGACTTACAAATTTTTGTGCTTGGGTTTCAATTATGCAATGATTGGGTTTCAATTATGCAATGACCCATCCCTCCACCAGTGCCCATTTCCCACCACCATGGATCCCAGTATCCCTCCCACCCCCATTCCCCCAACCCACCCTGCCTCTGTGGCAGGGCATTCCCTTTTGTTCTCTCTCTCTCTTATTGGGTGTTGTGGTTTGCAAAAGAGGCAATGGGTGGCAATCAGGTTTGGTCTATAGTCTACTTTCAGCATGCTTCTCCCATCCTGGGAGGATCCTCCCAACACCTTTATTTGGTGCTCCCTTCTCTATCTGGGCTCCCTTTTCCCCTAGTATGTGTGGCTGGCCTCCAAGCCATGGAGCAAAATTCCTAGTACTAATCTCGGCCATTCTTGGTGTTAGTCTCCTATTTTGTTACTTTATGTTCCCCAGATGAATGCAATCTTTCTGTGTCTATCCCTCTCTTTCTGACTCATTTCGCTTAACATGATACTTTTCATGTAAGAGCATCCTTTTTAACCCTTTGTCACAGTGGTTTTCAATCACAGACTGCAGGGGGCGCTGGGCTGCAGGTACAGAGAGGCTGGACTCCTGGGAATGCTCAGAGTCACACTGCCCCTTCACCCAGCCCAACTGACTTCCCCAAGTCTGAGCAAGAGCACCAGATCAACAAAGGTACCGGCAACCCCACTTACCTGTATTGGCACGAACTTTCTGATAAACTTGACACCATGCTCTTCCATATGTTCACCGATTTTGTTGGCCATGTCCTGGTCAAATCCTCGAAGAAGAATGGACCGCACCATAACCGTGACATCTAGACCAATGCCGGCGAGAAACCCAGCACATTCCAAAGCAACATAGGATGCTCCAACCACCAGAGTCTTCCCCGGGCAGTATGGTAAGGAGAAAAGATCATCACTGAAAAGGGAAAAAAAAAATTTTTTAAGGGCAAACTGTTCATGAAATTGTAACTTTAAAAATTACAAGATTTTATACTACTGCTATGCTGAATCACATACAAACTGTGCATTACAAAGTTAAATATGGTAATTATGGTGTGGGATGAAATTGAGTTTCAGAATAAAATTAGGAACAGCAAAATCCAAAAACTATGTAAACAAAAGCTCTCATTTTGCTTATAAAGTATTTCTAAGGATTATTCTGCTGAAGATTCAATTCAGCTTCTCCTTGGGAGAGCTAGGGAAGAAAGTGAATACCAATAGTTGGCCAATATTTAGTGTTGTACACTTAATGCCTTAATTTATTTTTCATTAAAAAGTTCTGTACTGGGATCTTTTTTTAAGAAAAAATGAAACAACTCAGATTTTGCATTTCATGCCAACAGAAATGGTATTTTCTTCCCAAATCAAAACAAAGGAAATATGATCAGAGCATGGGGGGGAGAAATCTATAGTTGAACACAGACCTATTTTTAAAAGAAAAGTATTTTTAAATCGATTTCCTTCTTGAAAAAAAAAATCAGTGTATTCAAATTATTATTTTTTTTTCCCTCCCGTTGATCATCGATTTTCTCGAAAGGGGCCAGTAACGTCTCCATTGGAGACTTTGTTGTTACTGTGTCTGGCATATCGAATACTCTCGGTAGCTTGCCGGGCTCTCCGAGAGGGGCGGAGGAATCGAACTCGGGTCGGCCATGTTGGCCTCTTGTAAGGCGAACGCCCTACCCGCTGTGCTATAAAGTGCTGTTATTAAAACTTGAATATACACTTTGCTTTGAGATGCACAATTTAAAAAAATTACAAGATTAGAAACCTCCAATCACACACATTATCACAAGTCTTTATAAGTCTTGGAAATATTCAATCGCACCCATTATCACTAAGTCTTTTTTCTTTTTTCTTTTTGGGTCACACCCGGAAATGCACAGGGGTTACTCCTGGTTCTGTACTCAGGAATTAGTCCCGGTGGTGTTCGGGGGACCATATGGGATGCTGGGAATCGAACCTGGGTCGGCCGTGTGCAAGGCAAACGCCCTACCCGCTGTGCTATCGCTCCAGTCCCACACTGATTAAGTCTTTACAAGTCTTGGACACGCTCCCCACCATGCCACTCATTTGCTCGGGGAGGAGCTCAAGGTAGTTTGGCCAAGCAGTTACCCCTGAAACTTCTGACTTCCGCACAACTCACTGTCCAACAAAATGCTTGTGTACGACTCCTGTGAGCCTCAATTTGTGGGCTCAAACTTCACCTACAAGCCAACAGCCCAGCCCACTCTCAATCCACCACTCCGCTTCCTTCTGGGGTGAAAAACATATTGTGTGTCATCGTCTGCACATTCATTATAGAAAGTGGGGGTGCGGGAGGGAAGTGATAATCCTTCACCGTGTCACTTTTGTAGTACAAAACCCAACTATACAAAGAACCTGACCAAATCTCCTAATCCTATGAAGAATAGACAAGATGAGTAAAACCATAAAAGCTTTCTTGAGAAATGGGTTTTGTCTTCGGTGTACTTGTACTTAAAAAAAAAAGTTTTAACTGGCATTGTAGTTAATAAGGAAACATGTTTACTAGCTGTGTGAACGCTCACAGTCTTGATGGGGCGTGAGGTGGGAGACCACCTGGACGGCAATGACTGGAGCGACCCACAGGCACGCAGTGATCAATGACCTGACATAAAACTTGTAGAACCTCAAGTTTTAAAACCTCTGAACTCTCTCGTCGCCAGTTTTATCATCTGATGCACAGCAGTCAGGGGGCCAAACTTCACGGCTGACTTATTTCAGAAGGTCCCGATCCACTACACCAGCCGACTCAACAACAGGGAACAGCTAACTCTGAGTACCCCACCATCAGATTTGGAGGACTGGCCTCTCTGGAATCCACAGAACAAGTGTAAAAGCTGGACGCAGAGGCTCTCCGCTTGGGAAGAGGGGGCCCATGAACATATGAATCATTTGCTTTACAAAAATGTCTGCAAATACTGACCTGGTTTCAGACCGTAAATAACACATAAACATATGTAAATCCAAATATCACATCAAAACAAACAAAACCAAACAAACGCTGTCCTCCCCTTGTTCACCCACCGATTTGCTCGAGTGGGCCCAGTAACGTGTCCATTTTGAGACTTATTGTTACTGTGTCTGACATATTGAATATGTCACGAGGAGCTTGCCAGGCTTTGCCGTGCAGGCGAGATACTCTCAGTAGCTTGCTGGGCTCTCCGAGAGGGGCGGAGGAATCGAACCCGGCTCGGCTGGGCTGACTTCGTGCAAGGCAAATGCCCTACCACTGTGCTGTCACTCCAGCCTCAAATACAAATATTAAAGGAATGTATCTATGGAGCAGCAGTGATAGGAGCTCTGGATGGTAAACATTTGCAGTTTAAACTTTTATAAACAGGGTGGGGGGGCTGGATGATAGTACAGCAAAGAGGGTGCTTGCCTTGCACACGGCAGAACCCAGGTTAATCCCCGGCACCTAATCTGGTCCTGAGTTTGCCAGGCGTGATCCCTCAGCACAGAGCCAGAAGTAAGCATGAGTACCACTGGGCGTGGCCCCCAAACCAAAATATTGGTAACAGTAATACATTTTACAGAAATTTTAAATGGGGGCCAGAGAAACAGTACAGAGAGCAAGGCACTTGCTTTGCATGAGGCCAACCCAGACCAACCCTGTACCCCATATACTGCAGCAAGCCCTGGCAGGATTGCTTAAATCCTAAATTAGGAATATGTCCTGAGCACCACCAGATGTGGCCCCCTGCTGGGATACAAGGAGCTTAGGTTTATCAGGTTGCACCCATCACAGTGCTCCCTGAAGTCATTCCCATTCCTTTGTTTATCTGTAACCACTTCTTTGTGCTCTCTTCCCCAACCAGTTAATCAGCTTTTCCCCTAATCAGAAACTGTTAATTTGTAAGGTCAGATCCTTCTAGGATACTGAACTTGTATTGTAAGTTAATATTGCCTTTCTCCTCTCCTTATGTCTTTTGAATAGCTTACTTTAATGCAGTGTCCTTTTTGTATAGATAGAGGAAGACAATTAATATTATGCTTTGTAACTCAGGATTTAATTGGCTTTGAATATTACTCATTCCCGGGCATCTGCTTTCTCAACTTAAGCCTCAGTTGCCCTCACTTCCTAGCGCCCCCAAAAGCAGGGTCCCGACGAGGGACTGGATGGAACCAGGGCAAGCAGGTAAGCTAGGTGCTACCCTGGCATCGAGATGGGCCAGACCAAAGCGCCACGATTCTTAACTATAAGTTAGGCGTTTGATCATAAACATAGACAAATGCTGTCATGATCCAAAAGTAACGACAAGACTAGGACCCTGCTAGGGATAGGAAAGACTATCTGGCCGGAGCACCATAGTCTGAGATCGAGATGGCCCTAGGAGAGCAACTCTGTAAGCTTAAGGTATTTCCTACTGTGTCCATACAAAATGATTTATATTATGTGTACTTATATGTTTGTTGGACAAGGAGAGGAGAAAACACCCAGGGGATTCCTTTCTAAGGTGTGTTGATCTGCTAAACGAGAATCTGTCCTAAAAGTGGCTTTCCCATGTGTCCTGACTAGTTTGGATGAGGCTGAACATTTCTCCCCTTCAAACTGCCTTCAGTAAATAATTTCAGTATATTGTAAGAGGCAGTTTCCCTTTTCTCACAGAAATCTCAGGTGCTAGCCAGGCCTGATCTCTGGGATGTTGATTCCCAGCTCTAGCCAGACTAGTCTTTGGGGTGCAAAGGTCAGATTCTTGTCTTTGAGATGTAGATTCTAAGTGGAATCTTTGGAATGCAAATCCAAGTGCTTTTAGCCCAAGAAAGGTTCAGTTTTGGTTTTGTGTCTTCTTTCCTGAGGCCAAGATTACTTGCTGGCAGAAGTAATGAAACAATGCATGTTTTGCTGCCTCAATGTTCTTTCTGTAACTCCTTTTGATGACATCACTGCATTGTGCCCTTTAGAGGTATCATGATCTATATAAGGAGATTTCGGGGCTCTCAAGGGAGAGACAGACCTGAGAGAACAGGGGTCGGTTTGAAGGAACCTGGGAGGATACGTGCTTGAGAGAACGTGGGCCCTCCATAACATAAATTTCTTTTATGGGATAAACTTCCTTGTAATAAACTGCTACTAAGACCAACCAGCCTGGCCCTCGTTTCCTTCCTTCACCTGCCCATCACCATCAATCTCCCTGACGTTGGGAAAACGGCCTGAGACTACCGAACACAGGCAGCGGGAGATAGACCACTGCTGCCCTCTTTTTGTGTTTACACAGCCCCCCATTATTTTTAAATTTTAATGTTCTCTTGGGTAAAACAGTTTTTCTTCTTCCCAATCTGCTCTCTTCACAGCTTAAAAAAAAAAAATCTGAAGTTCCATGGAAGAGGTTAAAATAGGTTTGAAGAAATAAGCAAAAGCACAAGTCCACCATGGATTTTTTTCTTTCCCTGCGGCAATCATCTTTCTTACCTGCTGATGCAGTATTCTCTGTCACCAGGGATTCCCAAATACCGTGGCCTTTCACCAGTGGCAATGAGAAATCTCTCCGCTGTATACGTTTTTTCTTGGCCTTTGTTATTTCTTGCCTGCAAAGGAACCAATAAATCCATAAAAGAACTATCCTTTAGAGTTTAGAAGGCTATTCACCACAGTGTCCAACAATTTACTCGTCAGGTACACGCAGCAAGGCTGTAACCAAGACTCTGAAGCAAAGGACTTGCTCAGGGTCCGTGCCAGGAATGAGTGGAGCCTCAAATCCAGTGCTGCCACGTGGCATGGGAGAAAGTCCCCCAAAGAAATGAAACAAGGAAATGGCGGCGGTCACAGTGGTTATGATTTCCATTAGGATAAACAATTTCTCATTCCACTCGAAATTTAAAAAATTATTTTTTTTTTTATTGAGGCTCTGAGATTTATAGTTGTGGGTTTTTTGGTTTAGTTTTCGGACCACACCTGGTGATATTCAGGGGTTACTCCTGGCTCTTTACTCAGAAATTACTCCAAGCACTGTTGGGTGGATGACATGGGATGATAGAGATCAAAATCCAGGTTGGCCATGCGCAAGGCAAATGCCCAACCTATAGTATAAGTATAAGTATAAGCCCAAGTTACAGGACTGTTAAGGATGGTTTCCTATGCACATAATTCCAACACCATACTCATCGCTGGTGTACCCACCTCCCTCCCTCAAGGACCCGAATGTCCCTCTCCCTTTCACCTCCCCCACCCACAACTCAGTTGTGTGGATCAGTTCTCTCATTGTAAAGCCTTTGAACTTCTGTTGCTACTTTGCTATGTATCTTTAAGGCACACATATTAGAGAGATCATTCTGTGTCTATCCCTTTCCTTCCGGCTTCACTCAGGATTATCCTCAAGCTCCATCCATGTTGCGTCAAATTGCAGGATTCTGTTCTTTTTTAGAGCAGCACAGTATTCCATACAAAATGGAATACTGTGCTGCTCTAAAAAACAACACACTACAACTTCTTGATCCATTCATCCATAGTTGGGCATTTGAGTTATTTCCATATCCTGGTTAGTGTACTAAATGCAGTGATGAACATAGGTGTGCTTATATCCCTTCAAAGCAATGTTTTTGTGTTTGGGGGGGATAGATGCCAAGAAGTGGTTTTGCTGGGCCATACGGGAATTCTATTCCAATTTTTCAGAGTTGCTTTCCACAGAGGTTGAACGAGATGACATTCCCACCACGAGTGGGTGAGGGTTCCTTTCTCACTACATCCCTGCCAAACTGAGGCATTCACAGACTTTTTAACGTGTGCCATTCTGGTTTTGCTTTCCTTAGTTGTGTTGTTTGGAGGCCACATGCACCTAGCAGTACTAGGAGACGATGAGGTGCAATGGATCCAACCCTCTGAGCTATCTCTACGGACCCACCCAGCCAGCTTTAAGAGCAAAGCAAACCCGTCTCCCTAGGCTGTGCCACGAGTACCTTGATGGTGTGAGGACCAACAAACTGGCCATACGCGTTCTCATAGGTGACCTTGCGCTCCCGCAGAGCCACTCGGTAGCCCCAGTTGAGTGAGCCAATGTGATTCTGCACAGCTTCTGTCATTTTTTCCCAGTCATGTTTAACTGCACGAGAAAAACAAGACCAAAAACAAGAATTTAGCATTTCAACTGCCTGGCAGAGCATTCTGCTCAGAAACTGTACAGCTTGAAGTCAAAGAATGGGGAGTTGTAGTCTAAAAGGGCAAGTGCTTCATTTAAACAACTTTTCGTTCTCAAAAATTCACCCCCATCTATTCCATAATGCTAGGTTTCCTGGTGAGCTCGAAGACTACAATAATTATACACAAACTTTCTTTTCCTCGGCTAGAAAGGAGAACTTTACTTTGGGATTGTGAATACTGACTGCAGGAGTGGGATGGGAGTGGGGGAGTGATGAATGAATTTTTGGGTCAGGCCAAGGATATTGTAGCCAGGCTTGGGTTTATATAAAGGACCAAAGACTGACAAACCAAGGTCCCACTGGCAAATTTAGCTCAACATAATTTTGTTTTTTGGTTTCTGGGACACATCCGGTGGTGCTCGGAGGTTACTCCTGGCTGGGCACTCAAGAACTACTCCTGAATGTGCTCAGGGGATTATACGGACACTGAACATTGAACCTCGGTCGGTAGAGAGCAAGGCAAACACCCTACCCACTGTACTATCTCTCCAACCTCGTGTACTTAATGCCTTTAAAGCCAACAAGTCCCTCTTCAAAGTTTCTAGGGTATCCTAATTGTGTTTTTTAAATCCAACAAAAACTAACCATTACCTCCCACAATAGCTGACCCATTCCCAAAACATCAGTTCACAAAAGACTTCTTGGAAGAGATTTTAATGCAGTTTCTAGAGAAAGCAAATGTCATTTGTGCTTCCTTGTGAAACACCACAGGAGAACTGACTGGAAAAAAACTTTAGCTCTGTTACAGAAAGATGGTCCCCATAATAGTTAAGTACCTCTCTGACCCAGGATAACGACATTGATTTTAACCATAAAAAAATAATAATAATAAAATCACTTGCAGGGTCCTTCGCTGACTCCATGAAGATGGATGGTGCATTCAGGACTGCAGCCCAAACCCCACAGGCGCCCAGAGCAGATCAGCTGTCCCCCATACCTGTCTCCTGAATATCCCAGCCGTAGTTGCGAGAGTCGCGCACGGCTTGGCCCAGCAAAGCAGCCTGATGCATGAGCTTCTTGGGGATGCAGCCCACGTTCACACATGTTCCGCCGAGACCTGCAGCAACAGGGAGGAACTAGCTCAAGGCCCACCTTCCAAAGAAACGCGTCAGCAGCGACTGCTGTGAGAAACACTCAAATTCACTTCGTGGGGGCAAGTGTGTGGATGTTCACGTTTACACTATTGTATCTAACTGTGTGTAAATCTCACTGACATTTCTAAGAGTAGAGAGTCTGAGGTACTCAAACACAGTGACACCTTCCTAAAACAAAACACCACAAATTCCGCATCCGTCGAAGATTCGGAATTGATGGCTGATAAAGACGCCTGGTTTTGGCATTTGACTCTGTGCTCCGTCTCACACCTGCTGCTCAATCTACGAGCAGAGCTGACAAAGGGCTGGTTAATAAAGCTGGCCTGGTCTGTTTTGCAGTGGATCTGGAACTACATAGACAATCTGGCACAAATACTTTTTTTTTTTTGTCTGGAGGCCAAATCCTGTGGTGCTGGGGTTGAGGGTCACTCCCAGTGTGCTCAGGGGACCATGCAGTGCCAGGGGTTGAACCCCGGCTTCCTGCATGCAAAGCATATGCTCAGCCCGTTCAGTTATCTCCCCAGGCCCCTTTAGGATAATCCACAGTTTTCTACAGTTCACGTAAGAGAATTCATGCCAGGAAATGGAAAGGTTTTATATTCCTTTTGTTTTAAGCTTAGAGAACATGGTGATACCATTATTCACTGCTGCACTGAGTACAATAGCTAAGATATGGAATCAACCTAGGCGTCCAATGGCAGGTGACCGGCTTATGAAGATGCAGTATATATGCGCAATGGAATACTCTGCAAGGAACAATGAAATCATGCACTTTGCTGCCACATGGCTGGAACTGGAAGGTTTCTTGTAGAGTGAAGTAAGCCAGAAGCAGAAAACCACAGGTTGACCTCACTTATCTGTGGTCTATAGAAGAGTGAATGAAGAAACCTACTGTAGCAAAGGGGTATTTAGATGAGCCTTGACCCCAGTATTTAGAAAGAAGGACAGACAAGGAAGAAATCAAAGGGGGGAAGAAGAAAATGGGAAGTAATGGGTAAGCAGGCATCACTTATACTGGTGACATGGGTGTGCAGAAGAGTTCTATATCTAAAAAAACAGACATAACAACTATGAAAATAGGAGATCTAAGCTGCAACCACTGAAACTCCATAATGTGCCTGTCAGGCGCACACAAATGGGGATTGACGTAGGGGAGGGATGGAAAATGGGAACTGGTGGTGGGATTGGTGTTTAAAAATATTACAGGCTTACAGGCCTAAAACTTCAATTATCAGTAACTTTATAAATCATCTACTTAAAAAAAAAAGAAGAAAAGAAAAAATACGATGATAGCCTATCTCCATTAAAATAAAAATACTCAGTGGATGAGGAAAAGATCAAAAAGGCTAGAGCAGGAATGTGAGATCGCAGTGGACGCCAGAGGAAACACCAGCCCGCCCCCGCCCCCCCCGCCCCCCGCCCCCCCCCCCCAAGAACAGTAGCGAGCGTCACTCCACAGGCCAGCGAGGACAGGGCCAGCCCACAAACATGCCTGACACAAAACTGACACCAAGTAAGTCTCGGCTGAATGGGATGAGCTGTGCAAAAACATCTTTTCTTAGTTAGCCGGGCATCCTGTTTTTGTCTCAATTCCAGGGCCAAAGTCATCTTGACACCTATGTGTCCTGTCCTTCCCTTCCTCCAGGGCTTCCCACAATGCTTTGGTTAGATCCGGCTCCTCCTCTTTGTCTAGAAAATTCCGTTATTACCTGACATTTGTATTCTGTGCCAACCTAACCTTGTGCAACTCTTTTCAGCTGCCATTGCCCATGCCAGACAAGAGGACTCTTTATCTACCTTGCACCGTTAGAGCTGCTCCTCTGGGGCCAGGGATGCAGAGCACACGCCCGGCATAGGCAAGGCCCCAGCGTCAGGCCCCTGAGCACCAAAGAGAATGGTCCCCACAAGGACAACAATGGTAATTATTTCTACTCGTTAGATGCTTACCCCATCTAGTTCCAAGAGGGGTTGGAGTGACAAAATCCAGAACCATTACCTTCTTGTCATATTTGGCTGCCTCCTGGAAAATAGAAGTATTAAAATGAGCTGTGAATGTTAACGTGATCAGACCAACAGAGGGTTGCTCAAGTCCCCATTCTTATCAAGGTTATAACGCCTTAAAGTATAGCCAGTTTCTAGTACCTGGGGATTTCACTGGTACAAGTCAAGACAAAAACTAAGTGACCGTCCTAATAGCAGCCTGAAAATAACAGATTCTAGTTATAAAACTTGCAAGGCTCATCAGCTGGAGACCTTAAAATTCTCCTATATAATTCCAAACTGTAATAAATGATGCAATCTGGAAGACATATGACCAATTCTAAGCCAGTAGTAACTGACTAATAAAATATATTTACTGATAGTCTACAACCCTAGATTCAACCTATGTCCTGTACGGTCTGGGTCACAATGAAAGGTGTTTCAGGGATCATTCCGGGTGGCACTCAGATGACCAAAGCAGTTCTGGGGACTGAATTCCAACTTCCTGCATGCAAAGCACATGCTCCAGCCTGTGGAGCTGTTTTTAATGTACTTTTTGCTAATTCCATTCCCAAACACCATTTCCAAGAAGAAATCTTTCTCCTGACACTGTCAGGTATCGTAAAATTGTCATATGAAAGACAACAGAAAAGCTGATGCTTATTGACAGGGTTTCTAAGTTTATCTTCAGGAAGTGATAACAAGTCACAAGTTCACAATGCAGAGTACCCCTTTCTTTCTCAAAAAATAAACTTTTCGGATTAATAATCAGGTCTCAGAAAGTTATTTCATTGGACTGAGTCTGTCGAGGACTGAGTCTATCGTTCAAAGACTCGGGTGAGCCTCGTGCAAGGCAAACGCCCTACCTACTGTACTATCGCTTTGGCCCTCTCCTAGGGATCTTCAGGGGGCCATGGAGTGCTGTTCGGCTAGGCATGCCATTTGACCACAAAGCCCTTTATAATCATTCTTCTGGACCCATAAACAATTTTTAAATGAACTTAGTTGCAGGGCTGGAAAGATAGTACACTGGGTAAAGCACTTGTCTTGCTACATGCCTGACTTGCGCTCAATACCTAGCACCCCATGTGTCCCGAGTACAGAGCCAGGAATGACCCTGAACACAAGAGCCAAGAGTAAGTAAGCCCTAAGCATTGCTGGGTGTGCTGACCTCCCCACCTGCAACCTCCCCTCGCCCCCCACCCAAAAGAAATCCATTTGCTGTCCGTCTTTCAACTGGTGAGGAAGGGTATGAATAGAAAAAGCCACCATTAAAAAACCACATAATTTATAAGTAATATACTAAATTCACACCATTCTCATACAACACCCGTATTACCCTTGAAGAGTCAACCAAATTTTATGACACATAAATGAAATGTGTCCTACATACCAGGCCTAGTATCATGACTGTAAAGTGTTCCCTTAACCTGACCTGCCCATATTAATGTGCCAAACATCACAAGAGGCTCAATCAAATCCCAGAGAACCTCGGGCTCCTCTGGGACAGTGACGCCCGCCCGCCAGAGCCCAGACTGCGCGGAGAAGTCTTACCTTGGCAGCTGCCAGTCCTCCCGAGCCCCCGCCGATGATGATGAGGTCATAGTCGTAGGACTTGGGATGGTTGTCAGAGCCATTCATGGTCGGCTTTTGAAGGACGCTGTCTTGATGCCCCTGAAGAAGACAATCAATAAAAGGGAACATAATTTAACTTCAAAAGCAGGCTGGAAAGTTCTGAGAGAAACCTTTTCTGAAAAATGCTGTCAGAGAATGTGTCTGACAACGGCGTTGACATTTGTGACTCTGGTGTGCAGATATACCACGCGTGAAAAAAATCTATTTTTGTTTGTTTTTGTGCTCGAGGCTTACTCCTGGCTCTGCACACGGGAATCACTCATGGGGGGAGGGGAGATGCTCAGGGACTATACGGGGTGTTAGGGATAGAAGTGGGGTCAGCCGCGTGCAAGACAAGCATCCTACTTGCTGTACTGTTGTTCCAGCCCAGAGAATCTTTTTAAAAGGAAACAAAAGGAGTCATCAAAGGAAGAGTTCCTTGCCACAGATACACAAATGGCATCGCTCCTTCTAGTGATCTTCGTGGGAATCTACTGACAGCTATTGTCAATCTACAGCAGCAGCAACTGACACCTCCACAAAATCAACTTAGGCCCGAGTGACGTCCACTGCCAACACTTTGTCCTTGCATTTTCCCAGTCGGCCTTTTAATCAGCCTGAAGAAGGCTCATGGGTTTAAAACATCTTCCTGGCAGGCATACAAGGCACAGAGTTCAAACCCCGGTGCCATCGCACATGCTGAGGCGGTCACAGTAGTCTTGCCAAAGTGATGCCTGGGAAGACGCACAGGGAAGATGGCTCAGGGGGCTTGCCTCCATGCACAGAGCCCTAAGGTACCACGGGTGCTGCCCACACGGGCTGAGGAGACCCTAATAGCCCTATTTGAGATCCGCAGTGAGAAAGGTCTCAGATGATGGCCAAGTCACTCAGTAGGCACTCAGGGCACGGGTGAGGCGCTGAGCTTGACCCCGGAGCTGCAAAGTGCCAAAGCAGTGCTGGCCACCCCGTCCTGGGTCCTTAGGGAAGGGGACCATATTCAGATGCACACTCCATCAGCAGTCTTCGTGACCCTCCCGAAAAATCAGCGCTCACTATGGTCTAGTCAAGACTGAAATAAGCAGTCAGCCAAGGTCTCATTAAAATAGGACACTGGTGTAGAGCAATGTCAACACATTAACAGATCATTTAAGATTTTTCCCACACCGTTCAGCTGACACAGCAAATTAAGACCAAAAATCACTGACATAAACCTGTCTGAAAAGTTGAATGTGAAAGCGACAGCCAGGGCAAGGCCTTTTAAGTCAGGATGACTATTAAAAGTTCATTTCTTTAGTTACCTGTGCACAAATCCTCCTGCAATATATTTAGTATTTAGTTTTCATGCCCTTGGCATTTACTTATAATGAAAGTGTTAGATGCTTCATTTTTTTAATTTTATTTTATTTTTAATGTTTATTAGTGAAACACCATGAGGCACAGTTGTAGACTTACAAATTTTTGTGCTTGGGTTTCAGTTATACAATGATCGAGTACCCATCCCTCCACCAGTGCCCATTCTCCACCACCACTGATCCCAGTATCCCTCCCACCCCCCACCCCCACCCCATCCCACCCCACCCCTATGGCAGGGCATTCCCTTTTGTTCTCTCTCTCCTTTTGGGTGCTGTGGTTTGCAAGAGAGGCACTGAATGGCAATCATGTTTGGTCTATAGTCTACTTTCAGCATGCTTCTCCCATCCTGGGAATATCCTCCCAACACCCTTTATTTGGTGCTCTCTTCTCTATCTGAGTTCCCTTTTCCCCTAGCATGTGTGGCTAGCCTCCAAGCCATGGAGCAAACCTCCTGGTACTAATCTCAGCCACTCTTGGGTGTTAGTGATGCTTCATTATTTTTAAAGCGTTATTCCTCTTAAGTTTTTATTACACATGCATTCCCTTGCATAGCGGTCGGGAACACTGGGTAACGTACCTTTCGTTATCTTCTATTAAAAGCTGTGCTCGCGTGAAATCACGCGTGGAAACGCTAACTGGCACAATGAAAAGCTTTTAAACACCGTCCAAGAGCCCCACACTTACCATGCCAGTCTGCACAATTTTCTCCTGACTACAATCGCACGCCAGGGGTGGACGTGGGGGACCAGCAGAAGAATGGGGTGCTTGGGGTGTGCCGAGGGGGACGGTGGAGGAAGGCGGACGAGGAAGGTCGGCACTGGGGCTGCCCCGGGGCGGCACGGCAGGCACATAGCATGGCTCAGAGACAGAAGGGTGAGCCACCGGGAACCAGCAACAGTGAGGGAAGGACCACGTCACCCTGACCATCTGCACAAAAGGTCTGACATGAGAGGCGGGTAAGCACAGCCAGTATTCATCCACTGGCATGACGGCGGCAGTTCCTCCTCCAGTGTCAGGCACTGTGGGGGAAACAATCGGGCAACAAGTCCGTTACGCTCAGAGCACCAACGCGGCTGCAGGAACAGCGCTACTCCTCCTCAGCCGGCTTCTAGGAGCCGAGGGCTAACCTGCTAGTTGGAGAGAGTTCCTAAAAGCAGCAGAAGCCCTTCAAGAAAAAGAACTGAAGCACTGAATCTCAACCTCATTCTATCTTTGTGTCCTTCACAGTGCCGGGAAAGTATCTCTGTCTGCATGGAAACGGTCTGCTCTTAGACCCGTCTCCCCCCGGCTAGAACAAAAGAAAATGTGTTGTCAGGCCGCAAAGTGGCATACTCCCTAGCCCGATGTTTAAAATCTACTCTCTACTGCAATTCTGTTGCAGGTCTGGGTTTTTATTATGGTTCCAGTTTGAAATGAAAGATCAACCTGACAAGGACAAAGAAAGCTCTGAGAACAGGCTAACGGTGTATATAATAAAGACCAGCTTAATGCAACCTATTTAAATTTAAAACTAAAATCTCTATCCTTCAGTTCCCCGTAAATGGCTCTCGGGACTTCTTTACACTCTTATTATGTTTATATTTACGTAGGACTTGCCTATCAGTAAAACAGGAAAAATGGGGTGGTTGTGGTTTTTTGGAAACAAGATAGATTTTATTGAAACTTACTTAAAAGACATGAGGAGAAAGGGAGAAGTGTGTGTTCAAGAGAGAACCGAGGCTTCATCAGAGAGGAAAAAGGCAAGAAAAGCAGGCAGCAGAGGAGCGAAGTATTCAAGGGAGAAGATTGAAGAACAATCCAGAAAAAGTATTTAGAAATCAAAAATTCTAGAGTTCCTTTTTAAAAGATTTCTTCCAAATTCTTTTACTTTATAACGGCTTACAATATTTATATAATGGTTTCTAAACATTGTTAAATGAAGTCTTTTAGTGTGGAGAGGGGCACTGTTTTCCATCTCTGTAATTCTCAGTCTTAATAAAAGAGAGTGCACCTCTTTCTTGTTCCACCTGTTGCAACATCTCTCAGGGGCCCTCTGGAAAACTCCTGGCAGAATGAATGATGTGTGGAAAAGCAAGTATTGCCTTAGCATTATGGAAGCCAGGTACATGTATGTGTACACGCATGCACGTACATACACTCACACATACACCCTTCCTTGTCTGCAGCTTACAAACATTTCTACATCGCTTTCATCTACCTTTCACAACAACGTCATTCCCCAGAGTTCACTGTAAGAAAACTACTGTTGCAGGGCCGAAGTGATGGCACAACAGGTAGAGCTCTTGCCGTGCATGTGGTCGACCCAGATTTATTACCCAGCACCCCATATGGTCCCCAGAGCCTGCCAGGAGTGATCCCTGAGCACAGAGCCAGGAGCTAAACAGTAATCAGCCACACATGGCCCAAAATTCAAAAATGAAATTAGTGTGACTACTGGGGATTATGCTCTTGCCTTTCCTTGGCCAATCCTGGTTCAGTCTGTGGCACAGCAAGGTACCCTGAACACACAGTCAGGAGTAGTCTTAGAGCACCACTTGGAAGACCTCAAAATCAAACAATTAAAAAAATTTTGAATTCGAATAGGAATCAGAGGTATAGTACAGAAGGTGGCAACACTTGCTTTGTATGCAAGCAGACCTGGGTTTGATCCTCAGGACCCCATTTGGTCCCCCAAGTCCACCAGGAGTGATCTCTGAGCAGAGTCAGGAGTAAACCCTGAGTACAGCTGAGAGTGATTCGAAAAACCAAAAAAAAAAAATTAAGATTAGAATAAGTCACAAAGATAGCTCTTCCCCACCCTCTAACATTATTCCTAGTCTTTGGGCAGAGGTTCGTAATAGTTTTGCCTTACTGTTATTCTTAAAAGTACTGGCATCACACTGGCCTCGATTTACACTGATTGGTGGATTACAGCACACACCACCGCTGCTGGCCCAAAACACCTGGCCGTGGCTCTAACACACGCTGCAGGGCCAGCATCACATTAAATAAAACACTGTTCTACCACTTTGGAGGCTAAGAGACTTCATGATCACCTCATCCTTCGAGGTCTAACATGATGCCCTCATCCTTAGGAGTCTTGTTCTTTTATTTTGTGAACTGAAGTCCTACACTCCCAAATTACTAAGTTTAAGATCATTTCCATCAGCACAGTGACTAGTCATAAGAGTCTCTTAAGTAGGCTTACTTTCCCCATTCCTAAGAAGAGAATCTGGCCAAGGTCACAGCACTGGAGAGCTTAATGGGCATTTCCCATGCTCTAACTCCTGGGCAGCACCCCCACCTGAAATGCCTTCTTCCCTGCCAATTCTCTGCTAGTACTCTGGTATATGAACTCAAGACTAAAGCAATCCTTATTAAAGGGTTAGGGGGTTCTCTGACCAACACCCAAAGACTCCAATACAATACCTCTCTCTCTCCCCCTAAAGTTCCCGCGTCACAGCCTCCTTTTTCCTAACAATTCCAACAGCACCTGCTGTGGGGAATGAGTCCTGGCTCTTCCGATGGAGCCCCTCGTCCTTCAGTCTAGCTGGAGCCTGTGCCTGACACAATCTGGGCTCCATTTCCCAGTCCCAGCAGCTCTGCAAAGAAGGAACCTTCTCACACATCTCTGCATCACAAGTGTCAAGCGGGCATGTACGTGATCAAGAACATCTTTGCAGGGCTGGAGTGACAGCACAGCGGGTAGAGTGTTTGCTTTGCATGCGGCCGACCCGTGTTAAGATTCCCAGCATCCCATATGGTCCCCTGAGCACCGGCCAGAAGTGATTCCTGAGTGCAGAGCCTGGAGTAACTCCTGAGCATCGCCGGGTGTGACACCCCCCGCCCCCCCTCCCCCCACCCCGCCAAAAAAAAGAACATCTTTGCATGGGCTGCTTTGTAGATATGTACCAAGAGGCTCACAGGGCTTTCTCACATACATCTACAAAGCACGTCCACCATAGGAGTTTGCAAGTTATGAGGGGGAAACTCAGGAGGCCCTTTTTGTCCTTTTTTCTTTTTAACAGAATGATTCTTACCATTTTTAATGATAGATTTAATAACAATGTACTTCAAGATACATGACAATTATTAGAAAACAGCCCTGGCTCATTTGTTTCGATAGTACCAAGGTAGTTGTCATTTTTGAACCAAAACAGTGCCATAGGAAGTAGCATGGCCTGTAACACTTAACCTATTTACTACCCGTCCTTTTAGAAAAGTATTTGCCAGCTAATCTAGAGAAAGACTGAGTCAGTATTGATAGATGGGCTGAGATGAAATTATCAATTAGCCTGAGGACAAACCACCTTCCTGCTCAAGAAAGTGGAAACACTTGCTACTGTACCTTCCACAGTGAAAAACCAGGTTGGCAGTCTGCCCGCTAATTACCTAGGATTACAACTATCAGGCACCGAAAATTTTTTGAGGCAAAAGTAACATTTAACATTGACTTTAACCATTCGAGCAAATCTGCTCCCTGCCAGATTTCAAAGCCCAGCCCCTGAAGCGCCGCCATCTCAGTGTGCAGGTTCATCATGTTCCATCTAATACAGGGCAGTTCCCAGATTTCAAGTTCTATTAAGAAATACAAATTTAAACTGGGGATATCTGAGGCTGTTACAAAATGAAAAAGGACAAGCTCTACGAGCTTTGAAGGACATGCTGTACTAGTAGAAAGGAAAACCAGCGGCCTGGGAAGAAACTAGGCAAAACAGTGACTACACATTTGGAGATCATGTGTTGCAGTTACCTGACAAAATATACCTTCCACAGGAAGACACAGGAGGCAAGTTTTGGCCAAAGTTTTAACATGCAAATAGATCTTGAGGCTCCCTGGTGCCCTAATTTCCACGTATTTGATCTTCACAGACTTACTTACATAGGAGAATGCCTTTCCTGCCTCTGACCAATTCCTCTTTCAGCACCTGGCATCTGCACCACCTATTAGTACTTTTGCTGGCCATAATCAAGGAAGGTCCTATATTATTACCCACCCATGAACCAGAGTCCTCCTGCGACCGATCAGGCATCTATCTTAACAGGTGCATTAACCGTGCATATTCAAGGCCCTTTGAGCAGCATTTCTTCCACCTGTTCTAACCCACTTCTCCCTCGGTCTAGTGAAGAACCCCAAAAGCGGGACAGCCGAGAGAGGGACTGGATTCCCTACGTCAGAGCAGTATCCCAGATTACAAGCGATTTTTCTCCCCCAATGACCAAATACATTTATGAACTGCAGAACGGATTTTTATTACTCCAGTCTCAAAAAGACACTGCAAACATTTTCCCCAGACATGCCAGTTGGTTTGTTTAAATATATGACCATGACCATCTTAGAAAATTTAAAAAAAAAAAGAGAGAAAAGAAAAATCACAGTGTGCAAATGAAAGCATTTCTAACAGTCCTTAGGAAATACTGTTTCGCCTTACAAGAGGGGATACAGGCTAAGTGCTTGGCTCTGAATCTTGACTCTTCCGTCTGGAGATTCCCCTAAGGCGTGGCCGGGGCCCGCACCCCGCTACAGACCAGAAGCCCGGGCCTAGCAGGAGTTGGTGATCATGGCCTCTGAAATCTCGAAGGTCGCCACGATATTCTTCCAGTCCTGCAAGCTCAGCGAGATGATGCCCTGCTTCCGGCCGTGGTACCCGAAGTCGCAGTCCTCGCCCTGCCGGCTGAGGCTGATGGGCTCCAGGATGGGCAGGCGGTCCTGGTCCAGCCGGAGGCGGGCGAAGCCGTCGCGGATGATGAAGGAGACGTAGAAGATGTTCTCCACCGTGCGCGAGAAGGACTTGGGGTCGACGACGAACTCGAAGTAGGACACGGGCGTGTCGGGGTCCTTGCGGAAGTAGGTCTGCAGCAGCCCCAGGATCCTCTCCACCTCCTTCTCCGTCGCCTCGTGGTGGGCGTACAGGTCCAGGCGCCGCAGCTTGGTGGGCATGGCCCGGACCTCGTCCGACGGGCGGCGGGCCTTCCGGGCGGCGTGCGGCGAGGCGTGGGAGCGGGCGCGGGGCCAGGCCGAGGCCAAGGCCACGGCCGGCCGCTCGGGCTGGAAGGCGCCGAAGACGAAGCGGAAGGGCTCGGCGTGCCGGAGCCACGAGGCGGCCTCGCGCTGCAGCAGGGCCCAGAAGGTGCGGGCCACGCGGTCATCCAGGCGCCGCCGCCGCCGTCGCTGCTGCTGGGGCTCGTCGCCGCCGCCGCCGCCGCCACGCTCCAGCCAGCTGAGGCCCACGAAGAGCCGCAGGTAGTCGCAGAAGGCCACCTGGTTGAAGAAGCTCATGTCGGCGTTGAGCTGCCGCGCCTTCTCCTTGCCCAGGTCCGAGGCCAGCACGAGGAACTGCGCGTCCAGCGCCGCCTCCTGCGTGCGGCTCACCTCGTCGAACAGCACGTTGGCCTCCTCGAGCGCCTCCGACAGCGTGTCGCTGGACGTGTGCACGATGTCGTCGCGGCTCTCCTGCACCACGTGCATGAGGCGCCGGTACTGCTTGCGGATGCTGCGGCACTTCTCCTGGTCCACGGCGCCCAGCAGCAGCGGGTCCAGCGGCGCCAGCGGGGCCAAGGCCGCCGCCGCCGCCACCGCCAAGCTCGGCTCGTTCGAGCTAATGTCGTCGTCGGCACCCACGGCCATCTCCACCTTCATGGGCTCGTCGTCGTCGTCGTCGTCGTCGTTGTCGTGGTCATCGTCGTCGTCGTCGTCGTCCACCACCACCACCTCCCCAGCCCCCAGCAGCTTCCTCGAGAGTGCCACACCTGGCCGGGGCCCTGCCGCTGCCGCTGCCGCCTGGAAATCGCTTTCTTCCTCAGACATGTCGGCGGCGCCCGTGCGGTGGCCAGCGGCCAGCGGTCAGCGGCCAGCGGTCGGCCGTGTCCCCTCCCTCCTGCAGCGGAAACCGAGACGACGACGAGCGCGGGGCTCGAGGAGGACGCCCGCCCATGCGCACTGGGCGCCGCGCCGCGGTCCCGCCCCCCCGGCGGCAGGCCCCGCCCCTAGACGACCGGCAGGCTCCGCCCTGCCCTGCCCCGCCCCGCCGACCTTCGGCCGCTCGCGCGCACCCGCGCGCCCGCGGGCACGCGCAGGGAGGCACAGGCGGCCGCCGCGCTCAGCAATGGCTCCCGCCCGCAGTTACTTCCGCCTCCCTCCCCGGGTCGCCGCCCCGCAGCGCGAGGAATGTAGCTGGGGGGAGGGCAGCAACCAACACTGCGAGACTCCCTCCAGGTGGTGGTCTTGCCAAGAGTCCGCGTTTGTTTCCGTTGGCGGAAGGCAATCGGGCGAGATTATCCCGTAAAAGGCCCAAGGCGTTGGGGGTCGGGGGGGGGGAGCCGGGAATGCAGAAACGCCCCACTGCGTGGTTGCCACGTGTTACTTGCAAAGGGAGGGAAGGGGGGTTGGGGGGACTCATCGTTAAGAAAATTAAAATGGGCCAGAAGCCCCTTCCCTCCCCCTCCACTGCCACCCCCGCAAACGCCAGATCCTCTCCTAACTCTGCACCGGCACAGGATGGGGAAGGCTCCAGAGTTGCCGGACTGGCAGTCTGCACACTACAGGGGAAAAAATCGATTTGTAAAATGCAGGCTGGTTATTATTGGAAAGCGGGGGTGGGGGGCGTGCTAACAATGTCACAATCACCTGCGAGTTCGCCGGGGACACGGATTGGAACCCCCAAGGGCCAATTCTCCTAATGGGAAGTTTTCCTGTTTTTAAAAGCAACAAGGTGCACGGCCACACCCCCAGAGATCAAAAGCCGGAGCCAAGGACACACACCCAACAATACACGGGCCAATGTTTATCGAGGCACCAGGTGCAAATTAGGCTTTCCTAAGGATCCAGGGCGGTTCCGTTTTCTTGACATTGGCAGGGGAGAGAAACCCAGAGAGACCCATCCCTCCCCATTGGCAAAAAGTTTCTTATAAATGGATTAATAGCAAAACCTACACCAAAATTTTTTTCCCCCGAAAACACCATGCATTATGGTTACTTAAGCATATTTTGTGATTCCCTGCTATCAGACTCTGCTTTGCTATTTGGGTTTTTTACTTCATTGGGCCACATCCTGTGGTTCTTACTCAGGCACTCAGGTATCATTCCTGGCTGGCTCTGAGGACCATATGGTATGGGGGGGGGGGGGGGAGGGAAGCTGTCAAATACCAGAAAGGCAGATACAAGGCAAGCATCTTACCCACTATACCATCACTCAGGCCCCCAGTATTTCTCATTTTATTACAGAGGGCTTACTGAGTCACAGTTACTCCCGGCTCAGGAGTCACGTCTAACAGTGCTCAGGAACCGTATGTGATGCTGGGGATCAATTCAGGGTTGGCTGCATGTAAGGCAGCCTTATCCACCCCTACTATCTCTTCAGCTGTTTTGTTTTTTGGGGGGGGGAGGGAGGGCTGTTTTAAAGCAAGAACTTGGCTCAGATTTTGCAAGCATAATTTTCATAAGAATGTTTTGAATATGCACCTAAGACTAATTTAGACCGGTAGAATAACAAATCCTATATGTTAAAAATAAAAGACTCCTTTTCAAATTAGGCTGATCTCTTCTCTGAAATAAAATAGAGAAGAACATAGTTGGGACCCATTAACAAGGGATCGTATTTTCTCTTTTTCGGTTTCTGGGCGCCACACCGGGTGGTGCTCAGGGCTTACTCCTGGCTCTGCACTTGGGAGTCAGTCCTGGAGGGTTTGGGGGGCCAGAGAGGTGCCAGGGATGGCACCCGGGTCAGCTGAGTGCAAGGCAAGCACTCTACCCACTGTACTATTGCTCCAGTCACAGGACCATATTTTTCCCAAGTCTGGTCAACAACGAACTAATACTTATATCTGTTTGAGTCAAGATTAAAAACGATTCATTGCAAGTCCAAAATTCCAGGTTTTTTTTTTTTTTTTGCTGTACTCTTGGGAGTTTCTGACACCCACTTTAATCTCAATACAAGCAGTTTGTAACAGAGAACCAAGGGGTAGTTTAAGCCTTCCCACCTTAAGGAGAGTATTTTCTCCTTGTGGAGGGGAAAGAGGCCGACACCAACTTCATCTGTACAGTCTTTCATCTACAAATTTTAAAATGCTTTAGAAAAAGAAATTCTTTCAACCTACTTATAAAGTATTAATAATACCATTTACAAGGATTTCTCAGGCGATAACTGCCTACACAACCTGCTCTGAGCAACAACCCATCAAGACAAGCGGCATATTATTAAGCCAGGACTTCTCAGAGCTGAATGAATTTCCTTCTATCTAGTACCAGGCAACTTGGATCTCTCCAGAAAATCAGACAGTGGTGAAGTCTGCCTTCTAGAAGGTGCAGCTGTTGCTAAGTGTTTTTAAATGCTTGTCTAATTTTTTTTTCTTAACCATTTTTAAAGAATTGAATATTTCTCGGGCTGGAGCGATAGCACAGCAGTAAGGCATTTGCCTTGCGCACAGCCAGCCTGGCCAAGCCGGGTTCGATTCCTCCACCCCTCTCGGAGAGCCCGACAAGCTACCGAGAGTATCTCACCTGCGCGGCAAAGCCTGGCAAGCTACTCGTGACGTCTTCAATATGCCAAACACAGTAACAAAGAGTCTCAAAATGGAGACGTTACTGGGCCCACTCGAGCAAATTGATGAACAACGGGAGGACAGTGACAGTGAATATTTCTTAGGGTCTTTACTTGGCGTGGGGAGGGTCAACTCAGCAGTGCTTGGAGTCCCTCCTTGGCAGTGTAGGGGATGAACCCAAAGTCGGATGCATACAAGGCCAAGTGGCCAATATAAAGAGATTTCATGCCCAGGAGATATCTCAAAGCATCAGGGCACTTGCTTTGCAGGTCAGAGGCCTGGGTTGAGGGCCCAGCACCACATGATCAATGGGGCAAGCTGAACGCCAACCCCACACATGGAGCTCAATAACCAAAAGACCTCGCTGAAGGTCCGTTGTCTTTTCTAGTGAGTTCTATGTTTTATTTAGAGTTTCTAAGCTTGGGGGACACCTTAGGCAATGCTCAGGGCTTACACGCGACAGTTCTGGAGAACCATATGCAGTACCATCACCTGCATGCCAGGGAAGCACCCTGCCTGCTGGACCTTCCCTCTGGCCCACTCGCGGGCTTTTGTTGGAGGATTCATCTCTAATAAATGTCTAAGACACAGTGCCACAGCCGAGAACCAGTCAAGTAAGAGCCTCAAGCCTGCCAGACCCCCCACCCACGATTACCCCCTTCCCTACATAGCTTCAATTTTTTCTTTGGCGGGCACTGTCCTCAAAGCCTCAGCCCAGCAGTGCACCTATGTAATCCAGATGTGGAGCGATGAGATAAAGACCCAAGCTTAATTCCTAAGGAAGGCTAGCAGGATGTTTCAGGAACAGCTCCTCTTTCATCTTGGTCTCCTTTGGGCTATGTTTGTGTATATTCGCTGTTTGGGAAACGTGGCTATCAGCAAGGCAGATACTAACATAAACTAACAAACAGGTAGAGAACCAGAGAGACAGTGTAGCAGATAAGGCACACCTAACCTGGGTTCAAGATGTAGCATCTCATATGGTCTCCGAGTCCACCCTGAGTACAGAGACCAAAGTAAGCCCTGCACACAACTGGGTTGTGGCCATTCCCCACCAATCAAAAAAAAAAAAAAAGATGAAGAAAGAATGGGGAGGAAAGAAAGAAGGAAAGAACGAAAGACAGAACGAAAGAACGAAAGAAAAAAAGTGAAAAACCAAAACAAACCATAAAACAAGGCAGAGAGATGAGAACAGAAACTTCCAGTTACTAAGAGCAAAGGTCAACAGATCAACTCTCTGGGCTGGGACCCCTGGGGAATCAGCTCTTCAAAACTCCAAAACTAGAAAAGCACTGGGTGCATAGCTTTGAAAGGAGGCAGCCTTGAAGGTACCCAGCTCTGGAACCTGAGCTCAACTCCACTGGCTGCCAAACAGCATGGCTGTAACTAATGGCAGAAAATCACACGTTAAAAAAAAAAAAATGCATTGCCCAGTGTCTTCAAATGATCCACAAGGCCCTAAAATCAGTTAGAAGTAACAGAGGGCCGAGGCTTTACATCCGATGTTGAGAACACATCTGCTCAATAGACATAATGTGACTTTTCCCTCCACCGACCTGCTCACACGCCCATGACGCTGCAGGGGGCCAGCCCTGCGCTCACACTCAGCTCTTCAAAATTCTCACCTGCTTTCCAAGATTTTCTAGACTCTCTCCCCAACAAGTGAGGGCTGATTCTTGGAGGACAGCCCACCCTTACCACGTCAGACACCAGAGGAGCTCAAGGGAATCCTCACTGGCTCTCTGGAGTTATCCACTCAACAAAGATTTTCCCTTTTCCTGTTTGTGTCTCTGGACCACACCTGGCGGCACCCACGCATGACTCCCAGTGCTGAGCTCCAAACTCAGGCCTCCTGCATGCAAAACATGTGCTCGGCTGGCTGAGCCATCTCTCTGACCCCTCATCAGAGACTGCATGAGTGCACGCTGGGGGTTAAACACCCAGGAAGGCACTCAAGCCGACCCATCATCATCCTAAAGGAACTCGCAGTGTCGTAGGCCCGGAGGAATGCAGTTCCCTTCAGCAAGCATCTCACGAATGAACGCCTGCCAGCCTCCCATTCCAGCGCTCTGCTGGCAACACTGCATCCTGTGTGGGCTCAGCCTCTAAGCACTAGCCCACAATGCCACCCGAGTGAACTTTCCAGACCTGTCTGGATTCTACTCCTGGCTCTTGCCACCAAACGAGCTGAGCTGTCTGTCTGTCTGGGCAGGTTCTGCAAACTCTTCGCCTCTCCAGCTTCTCTTCACATTGAACCATCCCATCCACCCCCTCCTGGAGTATTACAGCACACAGAGGCTAGAGCACGGCATTTAGGAAACGACTGATGACTGCTACCATCTGAGAGTGATTTGCTGCTATCTACCCATATGCCTGGGATCGTCGATACAAACACCACGCTGGGGTGCAGCTCAATTGTAGAGCCCACCTTGCATGGATTCTATCCCCGGCATGGGAGAGGAAAAACAACTGTTTTTGATACGAAGGCCAAAAGAAGTGACCCCGTTAGCAGACTCCCCTCTTGCAGGAGAGCCGTGGGGACAGTGAGCAGGTCAGTCAGGCGGGCAATCCAGTGGGCAGGGCGCTAGCCTTGCACATGGTCCACCATGTGCACCCCTGGCACCCCATATGGTCCCCAGAGCCCTCCAGGAGTCATCCCCGAGCCCAAAGCCAGGAGTAAGTCCTTGAATACTTGGGGGATGACCTGCCCCCCCCCCAAAAAAAACTGGCAATTCAGTGAGGCAGTTGAGAGAGGCCAGTAAGTGACAGAAGGGGGGTACAGAGGGAGAAACTTAGAGCACCGGGGTTAGGGGTTATAACCGTATTCCCACCAGGCTTTGGTAGGTATGGAAGCAGAGCAGGAAATAACCAGAAAAGCAGGTTGGAGCTAGACCCCAGGGAACAAAAGGCAGGAAAGTGCACTTTCTCCTGAGGCAGACCCAGGGCCTCTGCTAATAGGCAGGCAGATGGGGAGAGGGTTATTTACAGCAACTGATAACTCAGGAGGGGCAGGCAGTTCCCTGCCTGGCTGCTGGAGGGGAAAGGGAGGTTGGCAAGTGAGGACCTGAGAAGTCTGGGCGAAAGGTGAGAGGCTCATGTGTGAGCAGCAGCCAGGCCTGCTCCTGGGCAGACAGGAAAGACAGACGAGGGGCATGAGCAGAGGAGGGAGCACTGTGCCAACCCAGGGGTCTGGGAGAGAGCACAAAGGCCTAGCGCACATGCTTTCCGCGGACAAGGCCCGGGTCTGGTCCCTGGCACCCCATGGTTCCCACCACCAGGCTCCCCCGTCCCCCCTCACCCCCAGCACCACAGGCGGCAACCTCTGGGCAACCAACACATGGGGAATCGCCCTTGGGGACCACTGGGGATGGACCAAAAAGTAACACACAAAAACATCAGACACCGCATCCAGGGGGTTTTTCATCCTTTGTAGAAGCGCGAGGCGGCAGCATGGGCTTTATTTACCGTGGGTGTGAAACTGAATCCAGATTTTACTCCCTGAGTTGCATCACATAAATGTGTGTATGAGACCCCCCGACAACACACCCTTTTTTTTTTTTGCTTTTTGGGGTCACACCCGGCAATGCACAGGGGTTACTCCTGGCTCTGCACTCAGGAATCACTCCTGTCGGTGTTCAGGGGACCATATGGGAGGCTGGGAATCGAACCTGGGTCAGCCGCGTGCAAGACAAACGCCCTACCCGCTGTGCTATTGCCCCAGCCCAACACTTCCTCTTTTTAGGCCTTGTGAGTTCTTAGGATCTTCCACAGAAGTCCCAGAGCCTGTTCCCTTCCCTCACCCTCAGAGCAGTTTCCAGGGCCTTAGCTAGGCCCAAAGCAGCCAACACCACCCACCTCCTTAGCAGGGACTGTCCGGGGGAAGTGCGTGGGAATGCAGCTTCCTGTGCCAGCCGGGGTCGGGAGCAAGAAGAAGGAGGGAAGGAACGATATGAAATTAGCCCACATCTCCTCGTGTCTATTTGGTGCAGAGCCTGACTTCAGAGAATTCAAAAGTTCAGCTTTGTTTCCGCGTCCATCGTTCCCCAAGTGGAGCTCAGGACGCCAAGCCTGCCCGGTCACCATCACATCCAGGCGGCAGCTGCCTCTGCCAGCCTACCTGGAGGTCGGTCCATACAGCACGCGGCATCTGTCACTCTCCTCTCGGGGCCTGGAAAAATGATCCAAGGGGCCGGAGCCGTAGTACAGCGGGTAAGGCACTTGCCATGCACACAGCAGGGCTGGGTTCAATCCCCCAGCACTCCAAATTTTCTCCCCAAACCAGCCAGGAGTAAGCCCTGAGCACCAGAGTGTAACCCCAAACCCCTTCCCAAAAAAATAAATAAATTGAAGTCCCCTGTTGCCAGTTTTAGTCCAACACCTGAGACCACTGCCGTCAATTTCCAAAGTCTTGTCTATGCCCAGAGCTGCACGGCCCTTGGGCACTGCTGGGCTTGTCCCTGGGGGTCCCTGGCAGGCCCAAGCACCACTGACATTGCTCCCAAAGTTAAGACCAAACATTTATGAAATTACATGTGGATAAATAAAGTGCTGGCCACAGACAGCTCCTGTCCCGTGCATCTAAGCAGAAACTGTTACGAGCCGCAAACTTCCAACCTCTGTCTTCTAGGTAGCAGAGATTAATTCTTTAGGGCTGCAGCGAGCAATGGTGGCACAGTGGATAGGGTGTGTGCCTTACACGTGACCCACCCAGGTCTGATCCCCAGTACTCTGAATGGTCACCAGAGTCTGCCAGGAGTAAGTCCTGAGCCATCACCAGGTATGGCCGAAAACATAAACAAACAAGTATCAGTTGCTTTGCTTTTCCCAATTCTGATAACTTAGACGTGGATCTGGACCAAACCACCTTAGGCGTTAAGTCTCCAATTTGATATTCGTGAGAATGATCTGAGGGGAGGCCAGGGATATAGCACAGCCACAAAGCACTTTCCTCATGTGTATGAATGAGGCCGAGTTCAATCCTAATCACAAGGTCCCCCAAAGCACCTTTAGGAGGAACAAGCCCCTTCCTCCTGACCCCATCGCGCAGACAAGGGCGAGGCCCACGGACAAAGGCCCAAATAAAGTTCCCTTAAAAAACCCTGCAGTGCACCACGGCCAGCCGCAAAATCCCCTGGAGTGCTCAGTGCTTGTTAAACACTCATGTCTAGGCTTTCACCACCTCATTAGCCCCCGTGGAAGCTGAGCTCTGCCTTTTAAGTTTTTACACAAGGCGCCTCAGGTAGTCTCAAAGTTCCAACCCTCTGAGCCATCTTCCTGGCCCTGAACTAGAAGACTTCAAAGCCATCAGCTTAAGAAGGGGGTCTGCTAAACTTCTCTCGGGAACTTCCAGAGACTCCTGCCGAACCCCCTTGTGCTCTATGGAACAAGGGGTCGAGTTGGGTCAAAGGTGTTGCGTTGGGAAGGGAAACAGGGAGCAAGGGAGAAACAAAATGAAGAGAGGATGAGCAGGAACTCAAAGAACTCCCTCTTCAGTGCTCATCCTGCGCTTACAAAGGATGGAATCCTGTTTCTTTAAAGGTACCAATTTCAGGATTATAGCACAAAAAAAAAAAAAAAGAACACTCTTCTCTGATAAATGTCTTTTGTCATTCAAGCCCAACATTTCCTTAAACATTTTTCAGAAATGGGTTAGAAAGATATTACAGGGGTTACTTAAGGTCCTTGACCCTTCAACCTTCAACCTGGGTTCCACTTATGGCCCCCTAAATAGAACCTTGACACCATACACACATACAAGGATTTTCAGAACTCAAGATTAGACCCAAACTTCTCTCTCTCTCTCTCTCTCTCTCTCTCTCTCTCTTTCTCTCCCCCTCCCTCCCTCTCTCTCTCCAACTTTAGCCCCAAAAGGTGGCAACAACTGGCTGGAAATTCACGAATATTTCAAACCAAGAGTCCTTAACATGTTTCTTTTTTTTCCCAATGTTTAATACTCAATTAAAAACTAAAATGACACTTAAAAAGTAGTAACTTTACCTAAAAGAGGTGTGCTATGAGGGCCAGAGTGATAGTTCGGCGGGTCTAGTGATTGCTTTGCCTGCGGCCAACCCAGGTTCGATCCCTGGTACCCCTTACAGCCCTGAGTTCTGCCAATAATGAACTCTGAGCACAGCCAGTTGTGCCCCAGCCCCAGAAAGAGAGGTGTGGTAAATGATTTTCAGTTTGAAATGGTATGCTTTTCACTCATGACACTGTACTTGTCTGAAATTAACACCAGTCACATGAAGTTCAAGTTATCGCATCATACTAATAAAGTGGGTTAATGTTTACAAAGAGTCATTCTACTTAATTCCGTTTGATAGTTAAAACCATGGCCAACAGCAGAATTTGACCATATACCTACATAACTTTTCAAGGGGAAATTTATGGCAAGCAGAGAAAACAGATCAGGCAGCGGGCATTATTTACGGATCGGTCTTGTTTCACTTGCTAACTAAAGCTATGAGTAACAAAGCATTTGAAACCGGCCGTTTCATTTCCTTTCATTATTACCTACTAATTTGCTATTTGTCCTTGAAGTCTAGTCCCCACTTCCTATACCCATTCTTCAAAAAAGAAAAACCAAGACTCTTTGAAAAGGGAGTAAATAAATAAAAATACCAACTACTCCTATCCCTCCTCAAAGTCTAAATTTATTTTTACATTGAACTGAGACCTTGGGGCTTACCTTCAAGAAGGTTTGAGTGGGAATTATGTGTCTTAAGGATTATAAATTAAAAGAAAGAGACACCCTTCTCCCCTCCAAAACTTGAAGTGGAAGTGGGCAGGTGATGGGACTCACACCTAAGCAAGTCTCCACGCAGCCTCTCCTGCAGGCTCCCAGCCTCCAAGCACCAAAGGCAGCAGCTGCCCAGTCCTGCAAGGATCCAGCGGGAGGACCCCGGGCAGCCGGTGGGGCGATTCCTTTCTCCGGGTCCCCCACGCCTCGGCCTTAATTAACTCTGGGCCGGGAGAGCGGCCCCTTAAAGAGGAAATCAACTCCCTCTAGGTCGCCTTCTCCCCGGCGCCCTCCCAGAGTCATCAAAAACAGTTGCTAAGGTCTGATGAAGACGGGCATTTCCCGATCTCTGTTTTAAAAAACACTTCCCTCATCAACTTCTCTTTGGGCAATTTTCACTGCTAACATTTTTTTTTTTTAATGAAAAGGCTAAGTGGAGGAGGGGGAGGAAACAGGAAGACAAAAATGCTTTAAAATAATAATAAACCCCAAAACGTACTTGTCGACGAAAAGGTTTCGGCAAGTGCTTCCCCAAGGCGGGCCCCATCTCCAAAGCGCCCGTCTTCGGGTTGGGGAGATGGAGTGGGGGGGCCCTGGCCAGGACCCGCGTTGGAGCGGCGGGTTCCGTTCGGAGGGGCGCGGGCCCTCCGAAGGCCGCCGGCCCCGCACCTACCTACCTGCACGATCGGGCGGTGGCCGCCGACGGGCCTCCGTGTCACCACCAGCACCGGCACGTCGGTCGCGGGCGGTCAGTGCCCGGAGGCTCCCTCGAGGCCGCGCGCGCGCGCGTCTTCTGCGGCACAAAAGCAACACGGGGCCGCGGGTCAGCGCCGGCGCGGGCGGCGGGAAGTGCGCGCCGGGGGGCGGGGCCTCGGCCACCCAACCGCGCCTCCCCGCGCGCCCCCGGCCCGGCCGCGGGCTCCGCGCGCACCCCGGACGGGACCCGCGCGCACCCCAGCGCGGCCTGCGCGCGCACCCCAGCGCGGCCTCCGCGCGCACCCGCACTACCGCGGTCCCCGCGCGCGCCCCGGAACGGTCCCCGCGCGCACCCTGGCCCGCCCCCGCGCGCACCTTAGCGCGGACCCCGCGCGCACCCCGCAGCGCCGGGGACCCGGGACGCCCCGCTGGTCAAGGCGCTGCGCGCGGCCCGCTCCGTTTCCAACCCGACTCGCCCCCCACGCCGCGCGCCGCAGCCGCTTCCCAAAGGCTGCCCGGAAGGCACCGCGCGCGCTCGGCTCCCCCGGCGGCGCAGCCTCCCCGCCCCGTCCATCCTCCGCCCAGCCAGCCCACGGTCGGGGGAGAACTGCCCCCATCCAACTTCGCTTTCTTTGAACTCTAAAGGCACCAGGCAAAAGAAAAAGAAAAAGAGGGGGGAAAAAATTGCTCAGCTCACTTGGGGCACTGGGCCCCTAGAAACCTCCAGGCGACCTAGCAACACCCGACTTGACTTAGCTCGGGTGTAACCAACGGGCGCCCTCGGAGGAGAGCGCCAGTGAGTCAGAATTTAAAGAGACTCCAGTTACACCGACAGCTGGCCCGTTCCCGATACCCCCAACCATACCCACTGCCCCCACTACAGCACGCTAGCGCCGGATGACAGCTGCCCAGACGCGTGCCACGGCCCGCGCCGACTGACATCAGGTGTTCACAACGACCCTCCTGGGGCCGCTGCTCGCGGGGTCCTGTCACAGACGGGGAAACTGAGGCCCGGGAGCCTCCCGAGAGCCTCGCCCACGTTCGAGCAGCTCTCGCTGCAGAACTCAAAAAAAAAAAAAAAAAGCAGGGCCGGGGTTCCAGTCGTGGCAAGCGTGCGCGGTGCACACTTGCACCCCACGAGCCTCCACTGGCCGGCAGCACAGGGAGAGACACGGGGTCCGGCTTTCCCGGGCTGCAACATTCCCCTTTGGAGCCCTGGAGCAAGTCACGTGTTTCGGGGGCCTCGGTTTCCCCGCCCTCGCCGGTTTTTAATATTAAAAAAGAAAAAAAATGGAGGCACACAGCATTGGCCCACCTCTCCCGGATCTCTTAAGATGCGATGGTGGGCACGTTCCTAGCAGGGCACCCTGCAAGTGCGGGGAGCCCTTCCAGCGCGGTTATGGATCTGTCAGCGCTTTGGGCAGCTTCCAGTCTACACTGCCAAGCCTCGGGGATCCTGAGACGCCCCGGAGCCCATGTTCTCCGATCCTGCACCGTCTCCACAAAGGAGAGCGAGGAAGCAGAGCAGCCCGCGTTCCCCCACCGCGCGCAGCGCCGGGACTGACAACCGTGGGGGGTGGGGGGGGTGGGTGCAAGGAGCGGGTCCAAGCAACCTCCCTGGCCCGCCGTGCAAACGTCTCCCAGGTCCAAGCATCCCCGGCGGGGCCTGAGCAGCTCTCCCCACCCCCCACCCACCCATCCGCGCGCTCCCGGGAGGCGCCGGCCCGGGCTTACGTGCACGCCGGGCGCTCGGACGTCAGCTCTGTCCCCGCGCCGGGCCGCCGCACACTGAGTGTGGCCCGGCCGTCGCCTCCCTAAGCACAGGCTACCGACAGGCCACGCCTTGGCCAGGGCGGGCGGGCGCCCCGCCAGAGTCAGGATGACAAAGCAAAAAAACCTGCCTGCCGCGTGCGGCCCGGCTCGGGCTGGGCGCGCGCGCTCCTCGCCGGCTGGACGTCCCCCAACCCCCAGCCCAGGGTCCACCCCGGCCGAAGCTCTGGAAGGTCAGGGAGCGGAACCCCCGGGGCGTGTGCTTTCAGCGAATCGGGCTGGGCTCTGCCACCCCCCAGGCAGGGTGGGACTCTGGAACCGGCCGGACTGGGCCGCCCCCAGAGAGGGTTTGAAGGTCCCGACCCCGTTGCCCGGCTCCCAGACTTGGACATTCTGATGTAACCAGTGCAGGGCGGGGCCTGAGCTTCTGGTACTCTCCTGGTGGGGGTACCACTGCAAAAAGCTGGGCGCCCCCCCCACCCCCTTCCCCCACTCCGCCCCAGTAGTGGAGCCGCTGCTCTCAGGAAGGGGGTAATGAATGGGTCCGTCGGGCAATTCCCTAAAGGAAGTGATGCGCTTTGGTTCCGAAACTTCCTAGCCGGCCTGACTCAGCCTGGAAAGCAGTGACAAATTGTCCCTGCACACAGCTTCCCCGTCTCGTCCTCCCTCGCCCGTCCGCGCAGGTCTCAGTGCGTCCTCAGGGTTTTAAGGCAAACGGGGAGTGTTTAACTGCAGCCGGGCCTAGCGGCCCCAGGGAACCGGACCTTCCCAGAGCGCCCCAGGGAGCCCGCTCTTACTCACTCTTACTCAGCACCCGGCACTGGTCCGTGGCTTGCGGGTATTTGCTGAATAAATAAGCGAACGCTTTCCTCTGCTTTGTCTAGAAGCACCCTGGGCGGAGAGAGTGGCTGGTTTCTTGGGACTGCCAAGGCCCAGTCCTTCTCTCCTCAACTAGCCGTTCCCTGGAGCCCCTTCTAAGACCAACGCACGTGGGGGGTGAGGGTGGCCAAGGTGCGCGGGCAGGCACAGGTGCACCTGCGGGCACTCTCCCACCGGCTCTTGATAGGAGCCTGCCTCTCCAAACTCTAAAGGAAAGGACCCTAAAGAATCAGCGAACAGTGGGACTTCAAGAACAAGACGCGGAAAGGCTGGGACTATGGGAGAAGACTCTAGAATAGGGTGCCAAGCTTCTCTGTAGCACTGCACTGTTGCACTGTCCTCCCGTTCTTCGTCGATTTGCTCCAGCGGGCCCAGTATCCATTGTGAAACTTGTTACTGTGTTTGGCATATCGGGTAGCTTGCCAGGCTTTGCTGTGCTGGCGAGATACTCTCCGTAGCTTGCCGAGCTCTCTGAGAGCGGTGGAGGAATCGAACTCAGGTCGGAGGAGACTGCCAAGTACGAGGCAAACACCCTACCGGCTGTGCTATGGCTCCCGCTGACCTAACCATTTTATATAACATTTGTTACCGGCTGGCAACTCCGTGGACCAGAAGCATAATTAAGCTCATTCTCAAAAATGAATTCATAAAACACTACTGAGGACTTCCTTAGTATGACTTAGGAGAAAGGACTTTGAAATTAGATATTAAAAGCAACTGATAAGGATTTATAAACACCTGTGACGAAGTTACTTCAGTTAATATTCCCTAAGAAGTCTATCAAAAACAGCTCAATAGGGAATTTTAACTTCACGCTATTTGGGGGAGGGGGTGGGGGGGGGTCGCGCCCAGCAATGCTCAGGGCTTATTCCTTGCTAGATTCTCAGGGATCACTCCTGGCAGGGCTAGGAGAACCATATGGAGTGCCAGGGATCAAACCTGGGTAGGCTGGATGCAAGGCAAGGAGCCTGCCTCCTGCACTATCCAACCGGTTCCAACTTGACACTATTTTTAAGTAAGCGAAATAAAGAACCAAACCCTAGGCTAGGGGGCAGAGAGCTAATACAAGGAGAGACAGAATAGATAAGACATTTGCACTGTGTGTAGCTGAAGAATCCTGGGAGTGACCCCAGAGTCACAGAGCTAGGAATAGCTCCGAGTACTGTCAATGTGACTGAAAGCCTTCTCAAAAAAACAAAACAAAACACCCAAAACAACAATATAAAACCCTCGTCTAGCTCCACATGATAATTTCTTTTTTCTTTTTGGGTCACACCCGACAATGCACAGGGGTTACTCCTGGATCATGCACTCAGGAATTACTCCTGGTGGGGCTGGGGCGGGGGGGGGGGGGGGGGGGGGGGGGGGGGGGGGGGGAGCATATGGGATGCTGGGAATCAAACCCAGGTCAGCTGCGTGCAAGGTAAATGCCCTACCTGCTGTACTATCACTCCAGCCCCCTCCATATGATAATTTTTAAGTTAAAAAATCATTGGGGGTGAAGCAGTAGTATAGCAGGTAGGGCACTTGCCTTGCATGTACCAGAACAAGGTTTGATCCCCGTATCACAAATGGTCCCCTAAGCACTACCAGGTGTGATCTGGGAGCACAGAGCTAGGAGTAAACCAAAATGAAAATATTTAAATCCTTTTCTCCTCAGGGGCCACATCTTTTTTTTTAATTGCTTTTTGAGTCATACCCAGCGATGCACAGGGCTTACTCCTGGTTCTGCACTCAAGAATTACTCCTGGCCGTGCTCAGGGGACCATATGGGATGCTGGGGGCCGAACCCAGGTTGGCCGCATGCAAGGCAAACGCTTTACCCGCTATATCACTCCAGCCCCAGGGGTCAAATCTTGAGCTTCAGGATTTTGTTATAGGATGAGGTGGGGTTGCAGCAGATGCCAAGGAACAACTGTAATAACATTTTACGAATCAAGCTATACTCCGCTGGAAAATCACTTGCCTTGCATGCAGCGTCAACCCAGTTTGATCTTTGGCACCATATATGGTTCGAGGTAACAGAAGGCGTGGGTCTTGAGTGCAGAGCCAGGAGTAAGCCCTGAGCATCACTGGGTGTGTCCTCCCCATAAAAATAAGTTATATTCAGGGACAAAGAGATAGTTCAGGGGTTAAAGTGCTTGCCTTGTACCGAGGAGGCCCTTATTCAGTCCCTGGCAAGGACTATAGTCTCTGGGCTCTTGCCAGGAGTGATCCATGAGTACAACCAGCTGTGTTCCCCAAATAAAAAAAAATTTAAGTGATACTCAGATTTTCAACTACCTCAGTGCCCCTTGCCCAGTGATGTTCAACTGTATGAACTGATCTAAACAGACAACTGACCAAGGGTCCTATTACATTCAGGCAATGGGACCTACCGTTCTATTCTACTGTTCAGATCCTGCTATTCCTGCTACAATCAGACACATTCACACAACATCTTTCTAACACCAAAATATTCTCTGCTCGAACTTTCAGGTGCTCTCTAGGCCTCTCAAGAATAAATTCCAGCAGTAGTGTAGTGAATAGTATCCAACAGTATATTGTAGTGATGATAACCCTACTATCATTCCGGTCCCTGCTGTAGATGTTTTCCTAGTTTCTAAAGTGACTGTCTCATTCCTCTTTCCTCCATCCTCTCTGAGGCCTACAACAGCTACTGACCTGCCTCCAAACACTTTATGAAAACATACTCAGACACATAGAACTTCCTCCTGCCATTTCCATCTTAACCACCAAGCTGCCTTATTCCCCCACTTTCATTCCTGTTCTAATAAAAGCCAACTTCTCCGCTTGGGAGTGGGTTCTCCTCTCTTCCTGCCTTCCCAATCTTCAATAACGTCACAAATGTAGCTCAATTACAAAAAAGCCTTGGGACCAGAGCAATAGTATAGCAGATAGGGCGTTTGCCTTGCACACGGCTGACCCGAGTTCGATCCCTGGCATCCCATATGGTCTCCCCAGCACTGCCAGGAGTAATTCCTGAGTACAGAGCCAGGAGTAACCCCTGGGATTTGTTGGGTGTGTCCCAAAAAGCAAAATATATATATATATATATAAAGCCTTGCTTGCAGGAGACCTGAGTTCAATCCCCAGCCCTGCAAAAATTAAAATTAGGGGGGAAAAAATCTCACTGGAGTAGTGGTAAGGCACTTGAGTATGCTTACACCTGAGCCCAGAGTCAGGAATAACCCTGAACACAGTCAGGGTTAATTAATTCATTAATTAAAATTAATTAATTTCAAACCAAAATTAATTAATTTCTCTCCTAAAACTAAACTTCCTCTGTGGCACCTTCATTTTCTTCTTCTCTACATGATCTTTCCCATTACCATTCAAACAAACACTATAAACTATTCATATTGTTCAAAGCCTCCCATGATCTCATCTATGAAATCTCCCAAACACATTATCCCATTTCCCATTTTGTTGTTTCCCTTCAGAGGAAACAGTACATCTGAAAAATGATTTGTTTCTTAAAGAAGAATACAAAAGAATGGGGAGCTAAGAACATGGTATTTGAGCAGAAGCCAGAATGCAGTGAAAGGAGCATAAGGGAGTAATGAAGGCCCAGGGGGGTGGGGGGGGTCTTTCTAAGCAGAGAAACTGGAAGGACTAAAGCAAAAGTTGAAAGATGCACTTAGGGGCTGGAGCGATAGCACAGCAGGTAGAGTGTTTGTCTTGCATGCAGCCAACTCAGGTTCGATTCCCAGCATCCCATATGGTTCCCTGAGCACTGCCAGGAGTAATTCCTGAGTGCAGAGCCAGGACTAATTACTGTGCATCGACAGACATGACCCGAGGGGGAAAAAAAAAGAAAAGAAAGATGTGCTGCTTGACTTGAAGTCCAAAGATCTGTAAGAGAACTTTAGAAATAGATACAGAGTGGGCAAGGGGAAAGCAGGAGGTAGTAAAATTAAGGGAGAGGCAAGAGTCAGATCCAAAGGCGACAATCAAGATCCAAATTTCATTCACAGTGTAGTGCAGAGCATAAGAGTCCTGTGAGGGGCATTGGGAGGGGTGGGAGGTGGGGTTTTATTGGGGTTCGTGGTAAAAAATAAGTATTGGTAAAGGGAAATGTGTTTGATATTTGCATGACTGAGACCTAAACCTGAAAGCTTTGTAACTTTTCCCACAGTGATTCAATAAATAAATAAATTATTAAAAAAAAAAAAAAGAGAGGAATGGATGGGAAATGATTAGCCTGCAGCCTTTTCATGGAGTGCTCTGCCATGTGCAGAGTAAACTAAGCAGGTAGGGGTTTTGGAGCAGAGAAAGTCAGGAAGCTACTGTAGTGACCCCCAAGCTAAAGAGGATAAAGCCTAAGTGAATGAAATGACCTATTTGAAGATAAAGCTAAGTTTGACAGACCCAGAGAGACAGTACAGCAGGTAAGGTGCTTGTTCTGCCTGCAGCCAACCTGGGTTTGATCCTTGGCATCATATATGGTCCCCTGATCACCTCCAGGATTGATTCTTGAGTGCAGAGCCAGGATTAACCCCTGAGCATCATATAGTCTGACCCCAAAATTAAGACTACGGTTTTATTTCTTTTTTTGGGGGGGGGGTCACACCCAGCGATGCTCAGGCTCAGAGGACCATATGGGATGGTGGGAATCGAACCCAGGTGGGCCGCATGCAAGGCAAATGCCCTACCCGCTGGGCTATTGCTCCAGCCCCTTAGGCTATGTTTGACAGAAGGAAATCATGACTCCAGAGTTTTGACATTGGCAACTGAGTAAATGATTAAACTCTTTAAAGAAAAGGTGGATCACTCAGCAGGAGGAAAGAACATGGGAACGGGCACACTGAAAAGTGATAGTTTGGGGCAAATCCATGATGAAGGGTGAGAGGACTATTAAGTTACCCCAATGCAAGATGTTAACAGGAAACAGTTCAAGAAAGAAATCAGGTCTAGAAATTAAAATTTCGTAGTCAGGGCAATTGAGGGCTTTAAGTGAAGCTAATATGAGAAATGCCCAGGGTTTATAGAAAAAAAAAAAAAGAAAAAAGAAAAAGAAAGAAAGTTATTCATCATTAAGTTCTACCTGCAACCTTTGTATTTTGGGGGGTTTACTTAATCTTTGAGGCTCCAAAGTGTTCAAAGGCTACTTTGTAATCATGCAAGAAACCCTTTAAACAAGTCATTAACCTGTTTTTTTGTTGTTGCTGTTGTTACAGTCAATTTTAATTTCTAAAGTAAATTTACTGATATTCCAAGAAATATATGATATTCCAGAATTATAACCAGGTCCCAAGTTATTACAAAGACAAAACATTGTTTGTCTTCCTGTTTCTGCAAACATATCGCCATGAAGTATAAAAAGGGAAAATCAAGTATTTCCATTAATCTCATGATATAGATCAAAATTCATTCAATAGTCCATTCAGTCCCATGTAGAACATCTCCATCTCCTGAAATTTTCAAGCATCCAGCTTTTCCATAAACTCTGAAATTTTATCTTCAGTTCCATAATGTCTGTGCTCTGGAACACGGTCAAGGCCTTTTCCCCATCAATTTCTTTGAACAAGGCATTAGAACAATTCGACAAATGGCAAATGGCTCTAGAATACTCAAATTAAGGATAATATAACACAACTGGCAAAGAAGTGTACTTAGTATTTCAAGATCCATGTTATGATAAATGCCAAGTTTTCACCTTCACAATAGCTGAGTAGAAGTACAGTGCTGGTTTCACAATATTTTATTTATTTATTTATTTATTTATTTATTTTGCAGTGCTGGGATCAAAGCCAGGGCCTCACATGCAAGACATACAAAGGTCGACTCTCCCCACAACTCTCCCTTATCCAGTCACCCATCAATAAGCACTTACTTAACTTCCGTGTTTGACCACTGTAAGTAGTGCTATGATAAATATAGGGGTGCGTATATATTTTTGAATAAATGTTTGCATTGTCTTTAGATGGATACCGAGAAGTGAAATTTCTTGATCAGATGGTAGTTCTATTTTTAATTTTTAAAGAAAATTTTGTATTTCCATAACATTTACCATAAAAAAGGCACCAATTTACATGAACACCAACAGTGTCTCAGAGTTCCTTTTTCTCTGCACCTTTGCCAGTACCTATTTATTTCTGGATTCCTTAACATGATATTCTCATAGGTGTGAGGGGCTATTCACGGTGATTTTGGATTTGCATTTTCCTAATAATAAATGAGCATGGGGGCAATTTTTCCTGTGCCTTTGGCCAACTGTGTATCTTCACTGGAGAAGTGAATGTTCACATCTTTTACTTTTATCTTATTTTTTTTGTAAATTTTAAAAATATACGTATTTATTTTTAAATTTTTTATTGAATCACCGTGAGACACACAGTTACAAGGTTGATCATGATTGTAATTTAGTATATAATATTCCAAAACCCATCCCTTCCACCATTGTACATTTCCCACCCCCAATCTCCAATGTCCTCAGTTTCTCTCCTACCACTCATTGCCCATCCCTCCGCCCCAATTTCTGTGGCAGGCACTTTTCTCCTCTCTCTCTCTCTCTCTCTCTCTCTCTCTCTCTCTCTCTCTCTCTCCCCCTCCCCCCTTTTGGTCTTATGGTTTGAAATACAGATACTAAAAGGCTATCATATTTATCCCGTTACCTACTTTCAGCACTCAGTTCTTTCTGCCTATATATATATCTTGATTGAGTTGTTTGCTTTGTGGTTAGTATTTGATTTTTTAAAAATATATCTCTCCTGTTGTCAGATAGAGGATATGTAAATATTTTCTCTCTTTCCATAGGATGTTGTTTCACCTTCATGCAAGTTTCTTTAATTGTGCATAAACTTTTTGTTTGATTGAATCCTAATTGCTTAGGTTTTCTGTTTTGTTTTATTTTTTGTTTGGGGGCCACACCCAGCAATGCTCAGGGCTTACCCCTGGCCCTGCACTCAGGAATTACTCTTACTCTTTGCAGTGCACAGGGGACTGTATGGGATGCCAGGGATCAGACCAGTTGGCCTCGTGCCAGATAAGTGCCCTACCCACTGTACTATCGTTCCAGCCCCATAGTTTTGCTTTTGCTGCCTCTTCTGTCAGAGTTGATTTTGCAAAGACATTTCTAAGGTGCCAGGGGGCCAGTTGGTGGGTGTGACCCCCCCCCCCCCCCCCCCCCCCCCGCCTACTGGGATTTGGAGGATCTGGGTGGAGGATGCTCAGCCCTGATCTGAGGAGGCTTGGAGATCTCAGTCCCGGGATCCCGCATGCCTTTGTTCCTCTGCCGGTACCTTCATGTGTGCGGAGAGTGGTCTCAGCATGGTGGTGGCTGGTTCTGGAGGTCTTCAGCTTCCTACTGTAAAAATATAGTAGGAGACTAATATCCATAGTCAAGAAAAACAGGGGCTATGGCTGGAACTAACCACAAGTGTGTGGGGGGTAGAGGGTAGGTAAGGTAGAGAAGAGACCAGTATGACAATAATAGCTGGGAATGATTACACTGGGCAAGATCTGAGTGTTAAAAGTAGGTAAAAGGATATTCTTGATAACCTTTCCGCATCAATATTGCAAGCCACAATGCCCAAAAGGAGGGAAAGAAAGAGAGACAGAGAGAAGAAAAGCCCCTTCCATAGAGGCAGGCAGGGGTGGGGGTTGGGGGGTGATGGGGGGGAACCTGGGGACACTGGTGCTGGGAAATATACACTGGTGGAGGGGTGGGTGTTGGAACACAGTATGACTGAAACCTAATCATGAACAGCTTTGTAAGGGTCTATCTCACAGTGATTCAATTAAAAAGTAAAAAAAAAAAAACTCCTGCCTTCGAAAGTAAGCTTGGCTAAGGATGCGCCAATGTAAGCTGCATAGCATAGCGTTCTGGAGGATCCATCACATCCTCCAGAACGGCAATGGAGAAGATTATCCACGACTTCTACTCAAATCTCTTCGATAGCCATGTCCACTTGCCGACATACCAAATTCCACAGGATGGATATGTCGTTCCCAACGTTCTCCCTTCTGAAATCCGACACGCCATTTCGTCGGTAAAGAAACAAACAGCACCCGGCCCAGACAAGGTCAGACCTGAACACCTGAAGAACCTGCCATCAGTACTCATCAATACACTGGCTCGGCTCTTCACTCGCTACCTGTCTGAATGCAAGGTTCCGTCCCAATGGAAAACCAGCAGGACCGTACTACTGTTCAAGAAGGGAGACATCCATGACATTGGCAACTATCGCCCGATCTGCCTATTGTCTGTCATCTACAAGTTGTTCACTCGAGTCATCCTAAATAGGATTGGCAGAACACTAGATGAAGGACAACCATGTGAGCAAGCAGGGTTCCGCAAAGGATTCAGCACCATCGACCATATCCACATGATAACCAAGCTCATTGAGGTTTCTCGGGAGTTCAAGATGCTGCTCTGTCTAACGTTCATTGATTTAAAGAAGGCCTTTGATTCTGTTGAGACCGAAGCGGTCATTGAAGCCCTAGCCAATCAGGGCATTCAAGCCCAATACATCAGGATCCTCCGTGAGCTGTACTGCGGATTCACTACCAGGATCTCACCATTCTACAAAGAAGTGATCGTTGATGTCAAGAGAGGGGTGCGGCAGGGTGATACCATTTCACCGAAACTCTTCAGTGCCACCCTCGAGAACATCATGCGACGACTGGAATGGGAAGGAATGGGAGTGAAGATAGATGGTCGGCAACTACACCACCTCCGCTTTGCTGATGACATTGTTTTAATAACACCAAACATCAGCCAAGCGGCACAAATGCTGGCCGACTTTGACCGTCAGTGTGGAAAGGTAGGACTACAGCTGAATCTTACGAAGACAATGTTTATGAGAAACAGCCTCGTTCCTGATGCCCCATTCGCTCTCAACGGAATGACCATCTCCGAATGCAACAGCTATGTGTACCTAGGTCGAGAAGTCAACATGACAAATGACCTGGCACCCGAGCTGCACAGGAGGAAGAGAGTGGCTTGGAACGCCTTCAAGAACGTCGAAGAAATAGCTAAGAGGACGAAGAACCTCCGGCTCTGGGCACATCTCTTTGATTCCACTGTTCTTCCTGCATTAACATATGCCTCAGAGACCTGGGCCCTACGCAAACAGGATGAGAACGCTATTCAGGTCTCCCAAAGAAGAATAGAAAGAGCTATGCTTGGAATATCATGTTTCACTCAAATGAGAGAAAGAATCCGGAGTTCCAACATCGGTCCACGATCAAGAATCAGGGACGCTGTCTCATTTGCCAACGTGTCAAAAATCAGATGGACTGGTCATGTAATGAGATTTAAAGACGACCGCTGGACTAGAGCTGTTACTGACTGGATTCCACGGAATGTCAAAAGACCGCATGGCCGCCCACCTACCAGATGGTCAGACTTCTTCGCCAAGATCATGAACGATCGGTTTGAGGCTCTTCATGTTCCCAGAGTGAACAGATGCCATTGGGCTACATTAGCACGCGACAGAGACAAATGGAGACGTTACTGGCGCCCCCTCAAGCAAATCGACGACTAACGGGAAGTTAAGTGATTAAGTGATTAAATTAAGGATATACATTTGCTACCCACAGAATCCTAACGCCCCTCCATTGCCCCATTACGGGGACTGAGGTTAAGCACTCGGCCTCCAAATACTCTGCACACTTTTTTCCTTTCAAGAGAAGATCGAGGAAGAAGACCACTCTATCTAATTTCCACATGAACCAGGGGTTTCTGTCTAACCGAGACTCATCCTTTGACTTCAAAGTTACAACTTCACTCAGAATTAGAGGCTACTTGTTTTTGGGAGGGGTCCCACCCAGCGATTCTCCAGGGTTATTCCTGGTGGTGTGTGGGGGACCATGTAATCCCATCAGCGGCCAAGACTCAGAGACTATAAAACCCAGCTCCCGGAAGCAACATCTTATTATCTCATTCCTACTTTGGACAAACTGGCAGGCTACCGAATGCTACCTGCCCACACGGCAGAGTCTGGCAAACTCCCCATGGTGTACCCAATATGCCAAATACCAGTAACAATGATGGGTCTCATTCTTCTAACTCTGAAAGAGCCTTGAATATGGCACCTTTTTAAAAAAAATCTCAAGGCTAGGACGAAGGAGACGTTACTGGGGCCTGCTCGAGGCAATCGACGAATAACAGGATGGTCATGATCGTGATCGTGATTTCTAAGGTGAATAATCCCTTAGAGGAGAGTGTCCCCTATATTTTCTTCTAAGAATTTTATGGTTTCGGGTCTTATTTCAAATCCTTTAATCCATTTTGAATTGCTTTTGTACGTGTTATATAATACTGATCTTGTTTCATTCTTTTGGCTTTTCAGTTTTCCCAGAACCATTTTTTTCTTTTTTTCTTTTTTCCTTTTTGGTTTTTTGGGGGCACAGCTGACTGTGCTCAGGGATTACTCCTGGCTCTGTGGTCAGGGATCACTCCTGGAGGCTGTTGAGGGGACCATATGAGGTGCCATATTGGTTACACAAAAAGCAAGCACCTTGCCTGCTGTACCATCACTCTGAAACCCCAAACCATTTTTTCAAGAAACTTTCCTTTTTCCATGTATGCTCTTGGTTCCTTTGTCATTGATTTGATCTCTCTCTCTCTCTCTCTCTCTCTATATATATATATATATATATATATAGTCTAGCTCACTGATGTACCTAAAGCAGCACACATGTGTTTGGTTTTAACATACTTGCTTGCATTCTCTTATATACATTCTCTGTCCCTCTCAGAGAGCCCGGCAAGCTACTGAGAGTATCCTGCCTGCACGACAGAGCCTGGCAAGCATATTTGTGGTGTATTCGATATGACAAAAACAGTAACAATAACAGATCTCGTTCCCCTGACCCTGAAAGAGCCTCCAATACAGCACTGTTGGGAAGGATGAGTAAGGAGAGGCTGCTAAAATCTCAGGGCTGGGACGAATGGAGACGTTACTGACATCTGCTGGAGCAAATCGATGAACAATGGGATGACAGTGATACAGTGATATAGTGATATACATATATATGTATGTATGCATATATATATGTTTGTTTTGGAGTTCTCAGTTCTATTTCATTGATCTATGTGTCTTTTCATTTGTTTTTTGGGCCACACCCAGTTGTGCTCGGGGCTTACGCCTGGCAGTGCTCACTACCATATGTGGTGCCAGGGACCAAACCCAGTTTGACCACATGTAACACAAGCACCCTATCCACCATACTATCACATCAGCTCCCTAACTATGTGTCTTGAAAATTCAATACCATTTGGAGGACAGAGTGATGGTACAACAGATAGGGCACTTGCCTTGCACATGGCCAACCTGGGTTCCATCCCAGCATCCCCTATGGTCCCCAAGCCCACCAGGGATAATCTCTGAGTGCAGAGCCAGGAGTAATCCCTGAGCACAGCAGGGTGTGACCCAAAAATAAAGCAAACGAAAAAAATGTAATACTGTCTTATTTTGATTACTATCACTTTATAGTCTGTTTTGAAGTCAGGAATTTTAAGTACATTTTTCTTCCTTTTTCTTCACCATACTTTCAGGATTTTTTTTAACTGTCATTCTTTAGGGGCATTTATAGTTCCATACAAAGTTTAGTGATATTTGTTGTATTTTCTTGAAGAATGACATTGGCATTTTGGTAGGGCTTGCCTTGAATCTCTGTTATACTTTGGGTAAAATGGCCATCCTAACATGCCAATTCTTCCAATACAGAGCACAGAGTATCTTACTACTTGTTTGTAACGGTTATTTCTTTCTAGTTTTTTTGTTTGTTTGTTTTGGGGCCACACCTGGTGACGCTCAGGGGTTACTCCTGGCAGTGTGCAGGATGCTGGGGATTGAACCCAGGTTAGCAGTATGCAAGGCAAGTGTCCTACTCTCTCTATTATCTCTACAACCCAATTTTCTTTAAAGAATTTCTTATAGTTTTTGTTGTGTAGGTTCTTCACCTCCTTTACTAAATTTATTTCTACGCAGTTGATTCTTTTTGATGTGATTCAAATATTTTTTTTAATTCTATTTTATTTTTTCTTTCTTTTCTTGTTTTTTTTTATTTGTTTTGTTTTTGATCCACACTCAGCAGTACTTGAACTTACCCCTAACTCTGTGTTCAGGGATCAGTCCTGGCAGTTCTTGGGGGACTAAATGGGGTACTTTAATTCAAACCGAGGTCAGCTATGTGCCAGGCAAGCACCCTACCAGCTATATAATCTCTCCAGTACCAAAGGGGTGGTTTTCTTGATATGACTGGATCATAATAGGTGCCCAAAGTGTAGTAGTACATCAACTTCACATCAGGGAGGCATACAACGGTGTGGGAAAATTGAGGAGGGCTTCAGCAATCAAATTACATCTGAACCATACTTTGAGGAATAATAAAGACAGAGATAATGTAAGTGAAAGAATTTTTCAGTGCTCTAGCAGGCTCCACATAAATCTAGGTTTTTCCATGACAAATGTAATCATCACAACAATCCAATGAGTGAGATATGTTATTTTCCCCCATTTTACAGCTAAAACACCTGAAGGTCTGGAACAATAGTACAGTGGGTAGGGTGCTTGCCTTGCATGCATTTGATCCAGGTTCGTACTGGGCACCATACATGATCACCAGGGTTATCCGAATACAGTGTAGTCAGGAACAAGCCCTGAGCATAGCCAGGTCTGACCTCAGTTCAATAAAAAAAAAAACAACTGACTCTGAAGAGGATAATTATCTTTCCATAATCACCTTGCTAATGATTGATAAGACTGAGACTGACATTAGCTTCTCATTGGTTCTGCTCTGGTCCTGAGCAGAAGAACTTCCTGGGCAGAGGAAGGTAAAGGTAAAGGCCCTCCCGTTGATCGTCGATTTGCTCGAGCGGGCCCAGTAACGTCTCCATTGGAGACTTTGTTGTTACTGTGTCTGGCATATCGAATACTCTCGGTAGCTTGCCAGGCTCTCCGAGAGGGGCAGAGGAATCGAACTCGGGTCGGCCATGTTGGCCGCTTGTAAGGCGAACGCCCTACCGCCGAGCTATCGCTCCAGCAGAGGAAAATACATTAAAAGATAGGAAACGAGGAAAGATATGGTCTGCCTTTGCACAGGAAGCAAACACCTAGGAGGCGATGAAACTCATGTTGGATTCACTTTGGGGTTCAGAAAGCAGGTAGGTGCCAGGTTCTTTGCCCTATGTCCTGGTTAATCTTTGGAACCATCCAACCTGTGTTATAGAACTAGAAACCATGATTCCAGGAAGCTAAGAGTCTTGCCAAAGGTCACAAAACAGGTTACGGAGATTAGGCTTTGGCTCCAGGAATGTCATCTCCAAATCCACTCTTGACCCTACCACTCAAGAATGAACGGTGAGGAACAGACACAAAAGAAAGGCAACATGCTACAGAGACAAAAACTAAAATAAATGAAATAAAGAAAATACAGCAGTAGCTTTCTGACAAGACCAGAGAAGACTTTCTCTATGAAATCCCTACTCTGAAAGTTTTCTTTGCTTGGTTTCTTTGTTTTGGGGCCACACCTGATGGTGCCCTGGGCTATTCCTGGCTTTGTGCTCAGCGGTGCTCAGGGGTCTGTGCTGTGTCAGGGATTGAACCCAGGGCTCTAGCATGCGAAGCACATGCTCCAGCCCTTTGAGCCAGCTCCCAAGCCCCACCCGTGAAACTCTGAAATCCTACTGGAGGGAACCATGATCTCTGTGAAGTCTTCTTAGATTAAATATAAAACTAGTTATAGCTCTTATTCTTACAGCAAGCCACATAAAGTCCTCTGTTTACACATCTGTCTTCCTTAGAACTGTCACTTATTATAAGTATAGCTGTGCCAGGAGCTTTATTTATTCTCATTAATCATCTTGCAAAACCCTTTGGGACATGCATTATCTTCTCCCTTTACAGATGAGTAACCCTGTGTGAAGTGAGTGGCCTCAGGCCTGGCTCAGGGTTTAAGCCCTCTCACATGCCTCTCTCCACCCCGTGTTCTCCCTTGAGGGTCTGGTCTTTCCATCCCCAGTAGCTGGCACGGTGCCACTCTCACAAGGCTTGAACCCAAACTTGGCATTTCAGAAGAGAAGCAAGTCTAAGTGGTTCTGGTAAGCCAGCCCTAAACATGTGGTGGTCAGAGGCAATGATGGCGTAGTTGATTAGAGCAGTACAAATAGTCGCACTTGGGCAGATTTCAAGCTACCAACATGACCTCAAAACCCGTGAATGGTTAACAATGGCTCTCTTGAGGGGCTGGAGCGATAGCACAGTGGGCATTTGCCTTGCATGCAGCCAACCTGGGTTCGATTCCCAGCATCCCATAGGGTCCCCCGAGCACCGTCAGGAGTAATTCCTGAGTATTAAGCCAGGAGTAACCCCTGTGCATCACTGGATGTGACACAAAAACAAACAAAAACAAACAAATAAAAACAATGGCTTCCTTGAGCAGGCAGGGTCCAGGCCACCACACACTGCCCCAAAGTTCGAGATAAGAAGCTGTTTCTCCAGTGACCAAAATACAAAGACAGTCTACAGAATGGGAAAGGATATTCGCCGAATACACATCTGACAAGGGGTTGATATCCAGGATATACAAAATACTGGTTAAACTCCACAAGAAGAAAACATCCAACCCCATCCAAAAATGGGGCAATGAAATGAACAGAAACTTTCTCAAAGAAGAAATCCGAATGGCAAAAAAGCACATGAGAAAATGCTCTACATCATTAATCATCAGGGAGATGCAGATCAAAACCACAATGAGATACCATCTCACACCTCAGAGACTGGCCCACATTCAAAAGAACAAAAGCAACCGATGCTGGCGTGGATGTGGCGAGAAAGGGACACTCCTTCACTGTTGGTGGGAATGTCCACTGGTTCAGCCCTTCTGGAAAACAGTATGGACGATTCTCAAAAAATTAGAAATTGAGCTCCCATTTGACCCAGCAATACCACTCCTGGGAATATATCCCAGAGAGGCAAAAATGTATAGTCGAAGTGACATCTGCACTTGTTTGTTCATTGCAGCACTCTTGACAATAGCCAGAAACTGGAAGAAACCTGAATGCCCAAGAACAGATGACTGGTTAAAGAAACTTTGGTACATCTACACAATGGAGTACTATGTAGCTCTTAGAAAAGATGAAGTCATGAAATTTACATACAAATGGTACAATATGGAAAGTATCATGCTAAGCGAAATGAGTCAGAAAGAGAGGGATAGACATAGAAAGATTGCATTCATCTGGGGGATATAAAGTAACAAAGTATGAGATTAATACCCAAGAATAGCTGAGATCAGCACCAGGAGGATTACTCCATAACTTAGAGGCCAGCCGGGTATCCTAGAGGAAAGGGCAGTTCAGATAGAGAAGGGAGCACCAAATAAAGGGTGTTTGGAGGATCCTCCCAGGAGGGGAGATGCATGTGGAAAGTAGACTATGGACTGAACATGTTTGCCACTCAATGCCTCTTTTGCAGACCACAACACCCAAAAGGAGAGAGAGAACACAGGGGATTGCCCTGCCACAGAGGCAGGGGGGGATGGGGGGATGGGGGTGGTGGGATATTATCCATGGTGGTGGAAAATGGGCACTGGTGGAGGGATGGGTATCTCATCATTGTATAATCGAAACCCAAGCACAAAAAATTGTAAATCTACAACTGTACCTCATGGTGTTTCACTTAAAAAAAAAAAAAAAGAAATAAACCACCTCTCGTTATAAAAAAAAAATCAAAAAAAAAAAAAATAAGCTGTTTCTCCTTCTTTTTCTTCTCTTTTCAGCTGCTCCCCAGACTTGAGACTTCCTGCAACCTCGGAAGACGTAGAGAAGTGCTGCTCCATTTCTGTCACAGTTCACTTTTACCAGACGCGTCTACAGTAAGTCGACTTGGGAGATCCCACATCCCTACCTGGGACCCAAAACTATCCAAGCCTCTCTGCCTTCAAACGTGCAGGGGCTCCTGATCTGTAAACATCTGAGCTGGTACCACAAACTCATCCCGCTTCCTACCTTTGACAATCAGTGGGGTCCCACGGGGTAGGGAGGGGAGCAGGAATGAGGGAGTCTGTCCTGGGAAGCAGGAAGTCATCTGAGGTGGCAACATGCCCTGAGGCCAGTTCAATTACCTTTGTGCCTTGGTTTATTCATCTGTAAAATGGCGATATTAAGGAGAGTACCTCCACTTCAAGCAGTGTGGTTGTGGGAAATTAGATGAGTAAAAAGATTCAAAGGGTTGAGAATGATTCAGGTATTCAGATTTTGAGGTATTATCTTAATGACGTCGTTAAGCCCGTGTAAATCTGGGGAAAACCTCACTGTGGCTCAGAATTTGGGTTTTCCCCTTTTCCAAGTTAGTCATTCACCCTAACTGTCAACAATGCATGTCCCTGGACGCTGCTCAGAACCTGATTCAAAAGGGCTCCCAGTCACCTCTTAACGAGCTGTCTGGGAAAGCCCACCTTGTCCGCCCTATGCCCGACTGCGTTACTCAGAGCTTCTTTCTCTGGCAGGTGTAAAACAAACTCACCTTAAGCTGCTTGCTGAAAGTAAAAAGTGCATGAGGAATTATTTATTGTGGGTTTTCTATTTTGTTTGGGGGAATTTTTTTCTTTTGGATGGGGTGGGAGGGAGTCACACCCCTTGATACTCAGTGCTTACTCCTGGCTCTGCACTCAGGAATTACACCTGGCAGTGCTGGGGCAGGCGGGGGAGAGGGGGGCGGGCATTGAATGTCAGGGATCAAACCCGGTTGGACATGTACAAGATAAGCACCCTACTTTCCTTTTTTTTTCTTTTTTTCCTTTTTGGGCCACACCCTGCAAAGCACAGGGGTTACTCCTGGCTTTGCACTCAGGAATTACTCCTGGCGGTGCTCAGGGGACCATATGGGATGCTGGAATCGAACCCAGGTTGGCCAGTGCAAGGCAAATGCCCTACCCGCTGTGCTGTCACTCCAGCCCCCCTACTTGTCTTAAAGTGCTCTCTTAAAGAACTTCTTTAAGACTATGTGTACTCACATCTTTCACATTTTTTGGTATGATTGTGGAGATCCACACACAAGACCAAGGCACTGCATCAGGCCGTCACACTCCTCTCTTCACCCTGTGAGGACTTCGCAGGGCGCCCTTCCAAAGCCCAGCGGGAAAGATAATTCCCCGCCATGTCAGAGCCATTGGTCTGGTGAATCTTTGCGTGCACTAGCTCTACTCCAGTAAACCCTCCCACAGGCTGGGGAGTTACATGAGTGCCAATTAATAATCATAAATCTCTCTTAGATCCTACAGATGAAAGAAGTGCCATGTAACATTATTATTATTATTATTATTATTATTATTATTATTATTATCCTCTAAAGTCTTACACCCTATGAAGCAGCTGACATGGAGCGGAAGCTGTCCCTTTTATTTTTCCCAGAGCAGAAATCCAAGCTCCCCAGACAGCAGAAGGTTATAAGTCAATGATGAAGGGCTTGTGGAAACCTCACAGAGCGAAACCGGAATTGATCCTAGATCTTCCTGTTCCTGGTTTGAACTGAGGGTGGCTGGCTCCCATGTCATTTATTTATTTTTCAAAGACTTAAATTTATCTGGGCTGGAGCGACAGCACAGCGGTAGGGCGTTTGCCTTGCATGCAGCCAGCCCGGCCAAATTGGGTTCGATTCCTCCGCCCCTCTCGGAGATCCCGGAAAGCTACCAAGAGTATTCAATATGCCAAACACAGTAACAACAAGTCTCAAAATGGAGACGTTACTGGGCCCGCTCTAGCAAATCGATGAACAACGGGAGGACAGTGACAGGAAATTTATCTTAAAAGTTTCACCACAGCTGGAGAGAGAACGGGGGGAATGCCCTGCCACAGAGGCAGGGTGGGATGGGGTATGGGGGGTGGGAGGGATACTGGGATCCATGGTGGTGGGAAATGGGCACTGGTGGAGGGATGGGTATTCAACATAAATAAATTTTTAAAAAAAGTTTCACCACCGCTTAGTTTAGGAGCCCTAGGCAGATGACCTCCATGTAGAGTTCTGTTATAGGAGAGAAAAGAAACAAAACTATCTGGTTAAAGGCAAGAGAGTTCGACAGGGCTGAACACATGCTTTGCATGCATGAGGCCCAGGTCCTATCTCCAGTGCTCAGCCAGGAGTGACTGCCAGGTATGGCTCAGAAACAAGAACACGCATGATTACATCTCATTTCAATAACTATTATTTTGCATTTGCTATCACCTGTGACCAAACCTAATCCTAACTATCCTAAGACAGAGGAAAGCAAAGGAAGAAAAAGGGTGTCTCAGAACCTCATCACCCAGATGTAGTCACGATCGAAGGTTCTTGTCTGACTCTACAGACTCTCCCTGAGTGCTCTTACTCATCCCACAACTCTTAGCAAACTTCTCTTGATTAAAGCTGCCCGTTCATCAGATCCATCACCAGCCTAGAATACCAATATCAGACTATCCCAACGTGTCCAAATCCAAATTCAGCATTTTCTCTGGTCTAAGTCCTTTGGCTGCTCATCACCAGCCTGCCTCCTCCTTCAAGACAGAAGTCAAAGACTATGTTCCATGAGAGAAAAGAAAACAATCTCGTTAAAGGCCTTGACTTGTCAGTCTGCTTTATCCCACACTGGATTATGGTGGTCTGTCTCCCTTACCATTTTCCCTAAAATACAAGAAGAACAAATCTTACTCACCTCTATTTCTTGAGTGTCTATTATACCAGCAAGATAGACGCATGCATATTTATGTGATTATTAATATTTTGTGTATCTTTCCTGCTATTTTCCTATAGTTTTTTAATTGTTGTTTGTGGAGGATCAGGAGGATTGCGGACCACACCTAGAGCACCTCTGGGACTATTCCTGGCTCTGTGCTAAGGTGTGACACTTAACTTTTTTTTTTTTTTGCTTTTTGGTTCATACCCAGCGATGCTCAGGGGTTACTCCTGGCGGTGCTCGGGGGACCATATGGGATGCTGGGAATTGAACCCAGGATGGCCGTGTGCAAGGCAAACGCCCTCCCTGCTGTGCTATAGCTCCAGCCCTGACACTTAGCTTTTAGGGGATCATTTGTAGCGCAGGATGGAACTGGGTTTGGCCATGTGCCAGGCAAGCACCTTATCCCCTGTTCTATTGCTCCAGCTACTTAAAGTTTTCTGAAAAACCATAAAGTGTAGGTGTGGAGAGATAATACAGGAAGTAGGCTGCTTGTCTTGCATGAGGCCAACTTCAGTTTGAATCCTGGCATCCCTTGTGGTTCCCCTCATGCACTGTCAGAAGTGATTCTTGAGCAAAGAGCCAAGAGTTATTCCTGAGCATCATCAGGTATGGCCCTAAAACCCAAAATTAAAATAAAAATTACAATGTGTAGGTGGCATAGAGATAGCACAGTGAGTAAGGTGCTTGCCTGGCTTTCACACAGTTGACCCTGGTTCGATCTCCACACCCCACACAGTTCCCTGAAAACAACCAGTAGTGACCCCTGATCATAGAGCCAGAAGTAAGCCCTGAGCACCACCAGGTGTGGCCTCAAAGCAAACAAACAAAAAAACTACAATATGTACAACAAAATTTTCCCATGTTCTTCAAGAGTCTATATGAATCATTTTTAATAGTTGCATAAGATGATTATGTGAGTTAGCCATTGCTACTATGTGTCAGGGATAGTAATAGTCATTTAAGTGTCTCCTCATTAGCTCTCCACTTTAAAGAGGAAGACACAAAGGCTCAGAGGAGCAAAAAGCCCTCTCCTTGTGACTATGACCAATGATCTTGAAAGATCATGTGCCATGAAAGATGGAATCACACCAATCAGGTATAGAGCCAACCCTCAAACAGTTGTTGAAAGAATGGAAAGAAGTAAGAACTTACTCAAATATATATCTGGAATTTTTGTTTTGTTTGTTTGGGGACCATATCCCACAGTGCTCAGGGGCTACTCTTGATTCTGCACTCAGGAATTCTGGCAGGTTCAGGGAATGGGATGGGATGGGATGCCAAGTATCAAACCAGATTGGCTACGTGCAAGACAAACACCTCACCCATTGTACTGTCACTATACCCCTCCTATATCTGGAAATTTAAAAAAGACTTATGCCTTATTAAAGGTTTAATCTGGATCTATTCTTTTCATGCCTAAGTACTTTGGGAAGGAAAATAATTAAATACCATGCTAGATGCGTTACAAATACTGTTTTATGTGGTTGTGATAGCTAAAATAATATAGCAACAGTATCCTTACTTTTTGTGGTTTTGAATCCAGGATACAAAACATATCATTTCCATGGGGTTCTGTGGTAGAAGTGCATGCTTTGTACTGTGTTTGATTCCTAGCACCACACATACACATATAAACTATAAATATTACATAACATAATTTCTACTTCTCATTTACAAGGAATTTTTTTATAATATGTGTAAATTGTTTTCTTTTTTTGTTTGTTTTGACTGTGTGTCATATCAGCTGTGTTCAAGGCTTACCCCTGCCTCTGTGCTCAGGGATCACTCCTGGCAGTGTTCAGAGAAACAGCGATCAAATATAGATTGGGCACATGCAAGGTCTTACCCATTATGCTATCTTTCTAGCCCCTAAGTTGTTTTGTTTTGTTTTGTTTTGTTTTAAAAGGGAAGCACGGGTCAGAGCAATAGTACAGCTGGTAGTGGCTTGCTTTGCATGAGACTGACCCGGATTCAATCCTCAGCATCCATATGGTCTTCCAAGCTCAGAGTAACCCCTGAGTATCACTTGGTGTGGCCTTCCCAAATAAATAAATAAAATGGGTAAGCAGATTCCCTCCTTGAATTCATTCCATAATGGAAATTTGCTTGAATAGAGAGGTATTTCTGTATAGATGTGTGTGTGTGTGTGTGTGTGTGTGTGTGTGTGTGTGTGTGTGTGTGTTGGAAGCCAATGACCTCATACTTCAATGCATGTATTCTTATGAGTTACTAGGATATATCCCTGGTCCTCTCTATGGATTCTTATGTGAATACTATGCAACAACTGATGCCAGATTATATATTAAAATGGTATCTAGGGATTTGAGCCATAGTGCAGTGGGTAGAACATTTGCCTTGTACACGGCTTGTTGGATAACATTGGGTTGTCCTTGCTCCTCCAACAGGAAGCTTAAAGTTTATTGAGCTGCTCCCACAACAGTACCCCCGAGGCACAGCCAATTCCATCAAGCACTAATAATTCTATATTGCTTTTCTCTTTCCTTAATGTCATTTGCATGCTTTAGCAATATCCATTTTTGTATAGACACAGGAAGACAGTTGATGCTATGCTTTTGTAACATAGGAGTTAACTGACTCCAAATACTATTTACTCCTGGGCATCCATCACATTTACTTGACTTAAGCCTCAGTTTCCCTTACGTCCTAACACCCCCAAAAGAAGGGTCCCAATGATGGGATTGGATGGACCTAGAGCAAGCTGTAAGCTACCCTGACATTGAAAGGGTAAGCAACATAAGCATAATAAGTTAAGAGCATGGTCATGGAACACACTCTGTCGTGACCCAAAAAGAAGTAACTGAATAAGGTCCCTCTGGGGTTAGAAAAGAGTAACCCGGACTGAGGATTGTGGTCTGGGATATATAGCGAGATGTCCTCAGGAAGAGCCAACCTTTAAGCTTAATATATCTCTTACTGTGTTCATACAAAATGACTAGAAATATTATAAGAAGTAAATTTACTATGATTGTTTAAATGGATTACTAGTTGAGGAAAGAAGAAATCAATACACTCTAGATGGAATCCCGCCCTTGAGTAGATCTTCTAGTAATCTGGTGTGCTGAACCCTCAAATGGGATTTTTGTCCTTGAGTTAATCCCCTAGAACTTCCCCTGAAGGAGTGGCTTTACTTCTGCTTGTTGTTATAACAATGTTCAACCCCACCTATGTGTACCCCCACCCATCATGATTTCTATATAACTATGCTGTAAGGGGTAAGAGGGGTAGAGGACTTTGAGGTCTACAAGGAGACTAGAATGATGTAACTATGATGACTGGGACTATGACCAAAAATACACTAGATTGTGCTGTAAGGGAGAGATGGGACTATGCTGGGAGGAGACTACCAAATGACTACCAACAAGCCTGGGGCCTTTTTTCTCCATTCCCCCGATCCTTCATCCACCAAGGGAACGGTTCTCAGCCACCAAACTCTAGTGTCCCTCAAGTGCCAATGCTTTTCTTTGAAACTCACAACAGTTGACCTGGGTTCAATCCACAGCATCTCATATGGTCCCAGGAATAAAAATAAATAAACAAATTTTTTTAAAAAAGCCGGAGCAATAGCACAGCAGGTAGGGCGTCTGCCTTGCACGCAGCCAACATGGCCGACCCGAGTTCGATTCCTCCGCCCCTCTCGGAGAGCCCGGCAAGCTACCGAGAGTATTCGATATGCCAGACACAGTAACAACAAAGTCTCCAATGGAGACGTTACTGGGCCCACTCGAGCAAATCGATGATCAATGGGAGGGCCTTTACTTTTACTTTACTTTAAAAAAAAAGAAATTTCTGTTTTGTACTATGTTAGCGGAATTGTATTTTGCATTTTATTTATTGTATTTTCATTAGGCAAATTCTCTGTTCATATTCCTCATGAAATAACAATAGTAGCAGGAAAGACTTGATGCCAATTTCTTTTTCTTGTTTGTGGTACTTGGGATCAAACCTAGGGCCTCAAAAAATTGTTTTAATATCATAATAAAATGGTATGGATAAAAATGGTGCCAACCCTCTTTACCCATTTATAAAGCACACGCCATGTATTAAGAATCTAATCAGTACGATGGTTATCTCTACAAATTGCAATAATATAGAAAGCAATTGGGGTCATATGTGTGTGTACAAGTTATTAGAAAGCACCATGACCAACCAAATCATAAACACAGATTATATCAGAGAATGATTCTCTTTGATGAAGAGCCTGGACTTTGGAGTCAGAGATTCTCGGTTCCAAGTTCAAGTTGGAGCCAGTTACCTAACTTCTCTATGCCTTTGTTTCCTCATCAGTTAACAGGGAGACAACAGAGTCTCCTAGCAAGTTAGTTCTATCTCAGAGAATAGTATTATTAAATTAGTTAACATTTAAAGGGCGTAGAACAATGCCTCAAAAAATGTTCCTGATCATGGATGTGGCTCAGAGATAAAGCACATGCCTCACATGTTTGAGGCCCTGGGTTTGATCCCAAGTACCACAAAAAAAGAAAAAGAAGTTGCCATAAAGTCTTTCCTGTTACTATTGTTATTCCATGAGGAACATAAACAGAGAATTCACACAATGAAAATACAATAAATAAAATACAATTTTGCTAAGGTAGTACAAAACAGAATTGTATTATTATTATTTGCTTTTTTGGGCCACACCCGGTGATGCACATGGGTTACTCCTGGCTCTGTGCTCAGGAATTACCCCTGGCAGTGCTCAGGGGACCATATGGGATGCTGGGAATCGAACCTGGGTAGGCCGCGTGCAAGGCGAATGCCCTACCCTCTGTGCTATTGCTCCAGCCCCAAAACAGAAAAATATTTTAACTTCTTAATAAATACTAGTTAAAATGGACACCCATTTACCTCTCAAATTACAAAATAAGCATTCACACTCCTGATTATTATCTTTTTATTTGCTTGTTTGTTTGGAGACCACACGCAATGATGCTTGGGTTACTCCTGGCTCTGCACTCAGGACTCACTCCTGGTTCACAGGACCATAGGGGATGCTGAGAATCAAACCGGGTTGACTGAGTGCAAGGCAAGTGCCCTCACCACTTACTATCTCTCCAGCCCCTGTTATTAATAATAAGAAGAATGCAAAGCTCATTGGGGATGTGGGGTTATCGGTACAGAACATTTAAAAGACTCTAGGACCTCGGACCTTGTTCATACACTGAAATAGACACTCATTCCATTCATCTCGCCTAAGAACACAGTTCTACATACATACACACAAAAAATACTTCCTGTGGGGGGGGGAAAAAAAGCAAAAGCTTGACAACTATTTGTCTAATCATAGTGACCTGGATAAGTGATTATAAGACATAAAATATTTATAGGAACTAAGAAATGCATTATGAACTTGTAATAATACACTACTTGGTTTTCGTGATGCTGGGGCTTGACCCTGAGCTTCACACACTTCCCATCTTAGTATCTATTAAATAACCAAATGAAACACAAAATAGGTAGAAGTTGGGCTGGAGCAATAGCACAGCGGGTAGGGTGTTTGCCCTGCATGTGGCCAACCCAGGTTCAATTCCTCCACCCCTCTCAGAGAGCCCAGTAAGCTACTGAGAGTATCCTGTCTACACGGCAGAGCCTGGCAAACTCCCTGTGGCGTACTGAATATGCCAAAAACGGTAACAACAAGTATCGCAATGGAGACGTTACTGGTGCCCGCTGGAACAAATCGATGAACAATGGGAGGACACTGTTACAGTGCTACACAAAAACACTAGTGGTTATCCATAGTATTGGATAATACTATGGACAGCAGATATGCGGGCGGGGGGGGAGGGGTCACACCCGGCGATGCACAGGGGTTACTCCTGGCTCTGCACTCAGAAATTACTCCTGGAGTGCTCAGGGGACCCTAAGGGATGCTGGGAATCAAACCCAAGTCGGCCACGTGCAAGGCAAATGCCCTACCCACTGTACAAATGTACGAATGTGCAAATGCCCTACCCACAATGCCCAGCTCCAACCCCAGCAGACTTTTAAAAAACTGTATTTATGAGACCTTCAGAGCAACCCTGGGATGGGGGGTGGGTCAAGTTCCCACCCCAACAAAGCTCTGGCAGCTGCATTCACACCCCAGCAGCCACCACCATGCCTCGGGCCACACAGCCCCATTAAATATTCTGAATTTTCTGGAGTTCACAACCACATTTGACGCTGTACAACGTCTCCAAACTCTACAATACTAACATCCCAGTAGGAGCACACCAGATTGGACGAAAGCCAACTAATCTTGACTAACAAGAACAGTAACACGGAAGGGTCAACTAGCAACAGTGACTTAGTAAAGCCTCAGATAAGGACTGAGATACAACAATGCTGAAATACAACAATTTTCACAAATTTTCTTTGACTGAGGTATTTTACGATCATCCCATTAGCCATTTGGTGGTAGAAAGTGATATAAAATAAATCTTGCAGAAGAGAGCAATAAGCTTCAGAGATGCCTCCAAACCCAGTTAAACTATCCAGTTAAAAATGTAATTCCAGCTATATCACCCTATTAAAATTTTTAGAATTCCTGGAGCACAGCTGCTTTCACAGCTGCGTAACATCTCATACTCTAGGCCACTGATGTACCAAGAGTAGCACAATTTATTTGAATGGGTGTAAAGAAGTACTTGGCAACTGATCTCAATCAAAAAAAAAAAAATTGAGTACACAAGGCTCAACTTGTAATAACATGTTAGTAATCTTTTATATGAGGGCTTAATGGCTCCAGGGTGAGATACAACAATCTTCACACACTTTCCACTAGGGAAACTTTTTTGAATCATTTTTAGAGGATTATTCACAACAAGGAATACCAAATAAATTATTTAGGATCTACTTTGGAGGCAGACTTGGGAGGTGGTGGGAAAATTCAAAATAATGATGGTGGGAAGGTGTAATGATGGTGGGATTGGTGCTGGAATATTGAATGTGATAAATTCTCGTGAACAACTTTTTAAAAATTGAATTAAATTTTAAAAATTAAAAAAAATAAATTCTTGGGGCTGGAGAGATAGCAGAGCGGGGAGGGCGTTTGCCCTGCACGCAGCCAACCCGGGTTCGATTCCCAGCATCCCATATGGTCCCCTGAGCACTGCCAGGAGGAATTCCTGACTGCATAGCCAGGAGCAACCCCTGAGCATCGCTGGATGTGACCCAAAAAGCAAAAATAAATAAATAAATTCTTGTGGGCCTGCTATGGAGACAAGACTTGAAATGTGGTTGTGAAAATGGAGATAATAGTGGAGAGGTGACAATGGTGGTGGGATTGGGGTTGAAATATTGAGTGTCTATAACCATCAGCAATGACTCTGTAAACCACAGTGTGTATATAAAGTGGGGGTGGAGGGGAGAGCTGTGTATTTATTAATTCACCTTTAAAAGGGGGATGGAGGTGGAGGGTGGGGGTGATGGGAAGAAACCTGGGTTCACTGGAACTGGGAAATGTAACCTGGCGGAGGGATGGATGTTGGAATACTGTATGACTGAAATCCAATCATAAACAGTTTTGTAAGGGTCTATCTCACAGTGATTCGATAAAAAAAAAAAATTTTAAAACCGGGGGTGGGGGGGGAGTCCGGACCAGAGATAGTACAGGAAGTTAAGACACTTGCCTTGCATGTACCGAGAGTGATCCCTGAGTACTGCTGAGTGTGGCAAGAAGAAGAAGGGGAGAAAGAGAGGGAGGAGGAGGAGGAGGAAGAGGAAGAGGAGAGGAAAAGAAGAAGGAGAAGGAGGAGGAGGAGGAGGAGGAGGAGGAGAAGGAGGAGGAGGAGGAGGAGGAGGAGGAGAAGGAGAAGAAGAAGAAGAAGAAGAAGAAGAAGAAGAAGAAGAAGAAGAAGAAGAAGAAGAGGAGGAGGAGGAGGAGGAGGAGGAGGAGGAGGAGGAGGAGGAGGAAGAGGAGGAGGAAGAGGAGGAAGAAAAAAGAAAAAGAAGAGGAAGAAGAAGAAAAAAGAAAAAGAAGAAAAAGAAGAGGAAAAAAGAAAAAGAAGAAAAAGAAGAGGAAGAAGAGGAAGAGGAAGAAGAAAAGAAGATAAAAGAAAAAAGAAAAGAAAAGAAAAGACAAGAAAAGAGAAAGAAAAAATTGAAAAGAAAAGAAAAGAAAAGCTAAGAAAAGAAAAGAAAAAAGTGTGTGGGATGGGGGCAGGGCAATGGCAGGGCCGTGATGCAGCTCAGCGGCAGACCATGTGCCTCCATGAGTGAGCTAGTGGGGTTGATCCCAAGCACCATGAAATCCAAAGCCAAACCCACAAAAGCTATGCATCCTTTTCTTATCACAAAATAGGAAAAAGATGAATGCCCAAAGAACTGAGATTTAATAACTTTCGTTACTCCTTCAAGAATAGTCAACTAAAGCTGATGTTTTCTTTTACCCCTGAGTGTGGAATGGTCAGAACTATGATTTAACTAGTTCAGTGTGGTGTCCAGCTTTGATTTCTGCTAAGCCACCACCAAATTTTTCATTGCTATTGGACCATAAATAAAAGCGTCGAAGCCATAAAATGGCAAATTAACAGCTGAACATGACTCCCCAAATCACTTTGAACCTTGCAGAACTCCTCGATGTCATAGGCTCCTCCTCTAAGGGCCTGCAGGTCCCACTGGTCAAGAACTGCTGACTTATTCCCTGAATCCTGGCCTGCCCCTCTGCAAGGCCCAAGCTCCAGACTCCAAGAGGAAGAGGAGGAGGGCTTCTTAGGAGATGAAGCAATGCGGGAGGGCACAGAGGATGAAAGAAACCCAGTTTTACCAAGAGTTTCCCATCCTTCAACTCCAGAAACTGGTTCCAGGCAAGCCTATCCCAACTCAACGTATTTCAGGTTTTCTTGGGCAGAGCAGTGAGGGTGAGCACCCCTTAGCAACGACGAACCAGAGCTCCCAGCTGAGAACTGTCCATCGAAGGCCACTTGCACAGAACAGGTAAGGAGCCTCCTGTCTGCTCAGGGTTGTCAGAACTAAAATTTCAAGAGTGGCAGCTTGCTGTGACTGACCTCCAGCTACCCTCTGGCACCATCGCCGACCTCCTTTCCTTCTGACTCACACAGCCCAAGCACATGGTGCCTCTGTCCCGCCCACCTCCTACCGATGTTATTTCTCTAAATTTCCCCCCTCTTTTTTGTTTTGCTTTCTTTGGTTTTGTTTTGGGAAGGGGGGCACCTAGAGGTGCCCAAGGGCTAGTCCCTATTTTATGCTTGGGGGTCACTCCTGGTACTGCTCTGGGGACCATGGCTTTTCTCATTTTTAACAAACACATTCATTGCACACACACACACACACACACACACACACACACACAATGCATTCTTGTTATTGTAATGAGTTTGTGTGGTTTTGCTGTTGTTGTTTTTCCTAATTCACACCAAGTTGCAAGTTACTTCACTCTCCCAAGAAAACTTGTTTTTGTTTTTTTTTAAGATTACTTTTTTGGACCGGATTATATATACTTATTGTTGGAATTTCCTCCCATACAATATAGACTATTCAGAACAAGAGTCTTCTAGATAGGGACATAGAAAGGTCATAGTAGAGGAGAGAGATAACATGATACTCTGGGAAGAATATAAACTTGAACATTAGACAGACCTGTGTTCAGAATATAGATCTATTACTTAGATTTTTTTTTGGGGGGGATAAGTTGTTGGACTTTTCTAGGGCTCCATTTCCTCATCTGTGAAATGTGGACAGAACTATCCTGGCAGAGTTCTCGTGAGGATTAGTGTCTGTATATAAGCCCAGAATAATCCCTATTAAGCTGGAGGCACTCGGTGAGCAGAGGCTGTTATTTGAGTCTGTGTTGGGGAATCTGTGTTAAGAAATACTAAATAATAGCTTCCTAGCACACTCTACCTCCTATTCCTCTGACCCTAGAAATGAGTTCCATCTATCCTAATTGCTATCTCTCTCTCTTTTGCTAAGACTTTAAATATTCAGGACTCTGAGTCCCCAAGGCTACTAGGCATAAAGGTTATCAATAAATACTGATCTGAAGGAGCCCATTTTTCCTAATAGAAAGAAGATGATAATGGGCCCTTGGTCAAATTCTTAGATGAAGTTTAGGGTTTTTTTGGTGTTGTTTTTTTTTTAAAAAAAACATGAGTAAAAGTCTGAGCACCACATACCTTCCATTTTATACCCCACCTCCCCAACCTTTCTTTCCCCGGGATTTTCAGCCACTTGCAACTCAATAGCTTGATTCACGTGTCTCTGTTCGAACCAATCTTTCTATGTCTTTGCTACAATTTCTGAATGTACCTCAATTTATGAATTGAATTCAAATACAATATAGTCTGACTTGCCAGAAAGGAGGAAATTTGCAAAAATAAAATTAGCATACAACCAGCAAATACTACACCCATGACTTGATTCAAGGTTAACAGAAAGATTTCATCAGCAGGAAATGCAGAGTAAAACTAAGGATATGCATTAAAAGAAAATATGACGAGTCTCAGGAGAATGGCCAAACTAAATAGTATAAACAATCAATAGAGGAATCAACCTATGAAACAACTGCTGGCTTAGCTCACTAAATAATACTTTCAAAAATGAAAAAGAAAAGCAGGGGAAAAGAGATTAAGTAAAATATAGTCAGCAGATATAAATAAACGGAAGCTTACCTGTTTGATCAAGTTCGAGTAAATAGTAAGGAACACACATAGATTCAAATAATTCCTTTACCTGGAACAAAAGTAAGAAGAATGTAAAAAAGTTTATAACCAACAGCAGAATCCCTGATCCAGCTTAACTACTTTCCTCCTCAGCCGCCCTTCACCTGTAGAAACTGCCCAGGCCATATAACCCACACTTTATATAACCCACAGATTCTCTTGGTTGTCAGTAATGATGTTTAAAAGGGCACCTGACATCTGTGATACTCTTCTACTTACAATGATTCACCTGTATGAGTTCACAAAAATATATTTTACATGTTTTAGTGACTCGGTCAACCCCACTTTAAATTGGGGTGAATACTGTTTAAGAAGGCACTGGAATACTTAATTTTTCCAAAACATCATGTGACAACCCTGAAGAAAAAAGAACACAGTCAAAATATCATCAACCCTTTGGGCCACATAACCTTTAACCAATGAATCAGTTATAAAATTTTCTATGCAAGATTATATACTCGTTGAAAAATTTAAAAGGTTACTTTTGTTCATTTTATACCTATGGAAAAAAAATACTTTACTGTGACACTTATGTACAAGATACAAACCCGCCATCATTAATTCTTTTTTTTTCTTTTTGGGTCACACTTGGCGATGCACAGGGGTTACTCCTGGCTCTGCACTCAGGATTATCCCTAGCGGTGCTCAGGGGACCATATGAGATGCTGGGAATCGAACCTATGTCGGCCCTATGCAAGGCAAATGCCCTACCCACTGTACTATATATAGCTCCAGCATCATTAATTTCTTAATTCTAAGAAAGTTTAGAACCATATTCTTCTGGCTTTACGCACCTGAGTGAAGAAACAACCTGGACTTCAGAGGAATCAAGACAGGCAACATGACCTTTTATCATTTAACGTCACAAAATTGCATTCATAGAAATATACTAAAATGTCCCTCTCTTTCTGACTCATTTCGCTTAGCATGAAACTTTCCATGTAATACCACTTGTATGTAAATTTCATAACTTCATCTTTTCTAACAGCTACATAGTACTCCATTGTGTAGATGTGCCAAAGTTTCTTTAATCAGTCATCTGTTCTCGGGCACTCAGGTTTTTTCCAGATTCTGGCTATTGTAAAGAGTGCTGCAATGAACAAACAAGTGCAGATGTCACTTCGACTATACTTTTTTGCCTTTCTGGGATATATTCCCAGGAGTGATATTGCTGGGTCAAATGGGAGCTCAATTTCTAATTTTTTGAGAATCGTCCATACTCAAAAACTTCATTCTTAATTGAATCACCATGAATGACAACGTTACAAAAGTTTCAGGTGTATAATGTTTGAACACCAGTCCCTTTATCAGAGCCCACTTCCCTCCACCAGTGTTCCCAATTTCCCAACTTGTCTCTGTGACAGGAACCTTTTTATTTTTCCTTTCCCTATTAGGCACAGTGGTTTATAATACTGTTTCTGATAAGGTATTATACTTTCTATTCAATATGCCAAAATCAGTAACAAGTCTCACAATGGAGATATTACTGGTGCCCGCTCGAGCAAATCGATGAACAATGGGATGATAGTACTACAGTGCTACTATTCGAAAGTGGGTTGTTTGTGTGTTTGTGGGCCACACCTAGCAATGCTCAGGGGTTGCTCCTGCTTCTGTGTTGAGGGACTGCTCCTGGTAGTGCTCTACGGGATCAGATAGGGTGCCGGGGATAGAACCCCAATTGGCGTGTGCAAACAAGCACCCTACTCAATGTACTATGGCGGCTCTGGCCCTGTACATTAAAGATATTAAGCATCCTGTTGAAGAATGACAAGGCAAGTGAAAAGGAACTCCAAGGAAAGGCAAGAAAAGTGAGCTGAAGATGAACAGAGAGGAAAAAAAAATCCATTAGGGGTGGGGAGCTAGTACACAGGTCAGGGGAAGTTTGGAACCCAGTTTTTTTTTTTGTTTTTTGTTTTTTGCTTTTTGGGTCATACCTGATGATGCACAGGGGTTACTCTGGTTCTGCACTCAGGAATCACCCCTGCCGGTGCTCAAGGGAACATATGGGATGCTGGGAATCGAACCTGGGTCGGCCACGTGCAAGGCAAACGCCCTACCCTCTGTGCTATTGCTCCATCCCCTGGAACCCACTTTTGATCGTGGGCACCACATAGCCCTCTGAGCACCGCTGAGGACAATGGAACCTGGACACCTAGGAGCATCACTAGGCCTAAGCATCACAGCCTTCTCCAGCCCAAGCACTGACCTGCCCAGCTCGGCTGGCCAAGCATCACAGGGAATACCCCGACCCCATGAGCACTGCTTGCTACGGCCCTCTAAAAACACTCATCAATCGGTGTATATTCCAATGTTTGCTTTCTAAGACCAAACACAAACTGCTCACTCATATATGAAATAATGACTGGGCAGGATCAAATGATAGAAAACCCTTGATTCTGGATTACAAAACTGAGATTACCGAGTGGGTGGGGGGTGCTGAGTGGGTGAAGGAGAGGCAGACTAGAAATCTTACCAGGTCATGCGTGGAGGGGCTAAGGCTCTTTGGTGGGTGATGGTGAGGTGGGGTAACTATACATCAAGATCGTCGAAAATGTGGTGCTGGAGAGATAGAACCATGGGTAAAGTGCTTGCCTTGCATGCAGCCAACCCAGGTTCAATCTCCGGCATCCCATATGGTCCCCTAAACACTTCTTGGAGTGATTGCAGTGTGCAGAGCCCTGAACATTTCCTGGTGTGGCCAAAAAAAAAATCATAAACATGAATGCTACTGCCAACATATTACCCAAACTATAGAGATGAAAAAATCAAAAACTTTTGAAATGAAATAAAATGATGGGTTAAGACTTCCTTAGCCACTTAGTTTTAAAAATAAGCCCTGGGCCAGAATGATAGCACAGCAAGGAGGGTGTTTGCCTCTCATGCGGCGTCTGATCCAGGTTCAATTCCTGGCATCCCACTTGGTCCCCTCAGCATTTCCATAAATAATTCCTGAGTGCAGAGCTAGGAGTAACCCCTAAGCATCGCTGGTGTGACCCCAAAAAGCAAAATAAATAAGTAAATTAATAAACCATAGTTTATTAGAACACACACACAAAACCAAAGCTTTCCAGATGTAGAGACTAAATCCTAAAACACTCCTGAAAGTAGTTATCAGAATTTTAAAATTTGTGATAGAAGAAATATCCTCATTTTAGGGGCTGGAGCGACAGCACAGCGGGTAGGGCGTTTGCCTTTCATGCGGCCGACCCAGGTTTGATTCCGAGCATCCCATATGGTCCCCTCAAGCAGCGCCAGGAATAATTCCTGAGTACAGAGCCAGGAGTAACCCCTGAGCATCGCTGGGTGTGACCCAAAAAGCAAAAAAAAGAAAAATATATATATACTCATTCTAGACTGCAGAGTACCTCTCACCCTACTTAAAAAAACTGTCTTGTAGTTTATATTCTGATTAAATTGAGCTTTTTCCCACAGTACTAGATTAAACTAGTAGGATCCCCCAGTTTCAAGGTGATTCCCATTGACTAAAAAGAGGGTCCATGCCCACCTGTAAAACAGACACAGCCTGGGGACCGCAGTGAATCTGGGTGTGACCCAAAAAGAAAATTTTTTAAAAAAGGCACTCTATCCAGGGAGGTAGTTCATGAGCGAGAGGGTGTGGTTCCCAGGCAGGGGGCCCAGGTGCAACCCCAGCACTCCACGGTCCCCTAAGCATGACTGGAAGCCAGGAGCAGACCCTGAGCATTGACGGATATGGCTCACAAACAAATAAACAAACAAACAAACAAACAAATAAAGCCCGGACTAAAGTTTTGCAGATCATCCTATGACATTTTTAATTGAGTCAAACTGCAAAGAAAAAAAAAAGCTTTTTAAGAGCACAGTTTTCAGACTAGAGCAAATTGCCAATGGTGATTCCATCCCTGGCATCCCATATGGTCCCCAGAGCCATCAGGAGTGAGTGATCCTGAGCGCAGAGACTGGAGTAAGCCCTGAGCACCACTGGGTGTGGCTCCCCAACGAAACAACAGAGCGAAGTTTTGCCTTTTCCCAGACAGGGTGCGGGGGGGGGGGGGGGGGGGGGGAAGCTGGGAGGTGAGGAAGCTCACAGGTCAGGAACTGGAGCGAAGGCAAGAGAAGTCATACGTTGGGGCTGTGTGATGGCAGGCACGTGTGCAACCTGCCCGCCCGTCCGCACAGCAAGCCCACCGCACTAGCCTGACTGGTCACTGAGAACTAGAGTGGGGTGGAGACTGGAACTTCCCAGTTCTCTAGTTCTATTTTTTTTTCTTTTTGGGTCACACCTGGCGATGCTCAGGGGTTACTCCTGGCTCATGCACCCAGGAATAACTCCTGGCGGTGCTCGGGGGACCATATGGGATGCTGGGAATCGAACCCAGGTCGGCCGCATGCAAGGCAAACGCCCTACCTGCTGTGCTATTGCTCCAGCCCCTCTAGTTCTATTTTAAACCAGAAGTCAAGTGACTTCCTAGAGCCCACCACAGTGCAGCTTCTCTGATGGAGGCCGTTATTTCCATGAGTCCATTTAGCGTTTCTCTCTGTAGCAGTGGTCATTATTAACATAAGTCCGTACAGCTTTTGTCACTGGAGCCGGATGGCCCTCTCTGGGCTCCCAGAATATTTCAATGGTGAAAAGCATACAAATGGAGGCCATAATAGGAAACCAGGGTGGGGGTGGGGGACAATGAGGGGCACAGGAGGACCACAGGAGGGAAACGAGGTCGAGACAAAGACTGAGAAGCGTTGGTCTATACTGAAGCTCCTGGGAGCTTTAATATAATGCAAAATTAGTTGGTCTCCCTAATAAAGCTGTGCGTTCAACTAGAATAGTAGCCAGAAAAGGGGACACTGTCGCAGTGCTCAGGAGGCCTGGGGCTCGCAGGGCTGTTGTCAGCCCAAATGGGCAGTGGTTTAATGCCTATACCAGTCACTTGGAATTTAGCATGGCTTATCTTAGATCATCTTTCTTTCTTTCTTTCTTTCTTTCTTTCTTTCTTTCTTTCTTTCTTTCTTTCTTTCTTTTTTTCTGTGCCAGAGAGCAGATCATTTCTCTTTTTAGACCTATGTTCTGGGGCTGGAGTGATAGCGCAGTGAGTAGGGTGTTTGCCTTGCACGCGGCCAACCCGGGTTCAATTCCCGGCATCCCACACGGTCCCCTGAGCACCGCCAGGAGTGATTCCTGAGTGCAGAGCCACGAGTAACCCCTGTGCACCGCCAGGTATGATCCAAAAAGAAAAAAAAAAAGACCTATGTTCTGACTACACCCAGGAAGGACTGGGTTTGTGTCTCCTACCTCCTGGAAACCCTCTGCCTCACCACTCCCACACAGAAGACATCCTGAAAGCACCTGCTGGCCCTGGCAGAGAGAAAGTCTCCCTTCAGAGGCCAGGACACCGGATGTCCCATGAGAAGCAAAAATGAAATGTCCCTCCTCCCGAAGCACTTCCACTGTCCATCTACCATCCCTTTGAGTTTGGGGGTGTGTTTTTTTTTCCTTTGGGGAGGTATAGCCAGTGATGCTCAGGGGTTACTCCTGATTCTGCAGTCAGGAATTACTCCTGGCTGTGCCTGGGAAGAACATATGGGACGCCAGGGATTGAAGCCAGGTTGGCCACGTGCAAGGGAAGTGCCTTATGAGGTGTACTATCGCTCTGGTTCCAGCCCACCTTTCCTTTTGTAAGAAAAAAGATTACACACACACACACACACACACACACACACACACACACACACACACACACACACACATTTACATACAGAGAGAGTAAAAAAAAATGCCCCTACCCAGAACTTCCAGAATAAAAGGCATCTGAACTCAGCCTTCCTGAAAGTCGAAAAACAGGAAAAATACTAACTTAAAAAACTACCCTGTGGGTAAACAGATGCCAGTTTTATTACCTTTAGAGTCAATTCTCTGTAGTCTTACAGCCACAGTGAGCAGAATCTAAAGCTGGATTTCAGTGACCTTGAAATGCCCCAACCTTCCCCTAATGCATGGGAGCAAGTTTTGCCTTTCAATTCTCAGTCTCAGGCCACGGTTAATGCCAGGTGGATCAGCCTTCCCCGGTTGTGATCACTCTGATAACCAAGCAGGCAGCATAGCTCATTCCTCGTGAAATCATTTTCCCCATAATAAATAGAGTATAAAGAGAGTAAAATTTAGGAGCTCTTGAGGAAATGTCCCCCCAAGGCCTGCTAAAAGAGCTACAAATAGCCTGTCTGGTAGTTCCCCACTTACCCCAGACCTTAACCACCTGAAAACCTGCAGCATTTGGCAACAGCTCCAAAACAGATTGGGAGATAACTAGATTACCAGATTGTAACCAAAAGAGAAAACAACAGGGGCCAGAGCAATAGCACAGCCGGTAGGGCATTTGCCTTACATGCAGCCATCCCGGTTCGGTTCAATTCCCGGCATCCCATATGATCCCCCAAGTACCAACAGGAGTAATTCCTGAGTGCTTGAGCCAAGAGCAATTCCTGAGCATCACCAGGTGTGACCCAACAACAAAAAAAGAGAGAACAACAACAAGCACCAAAAATCTATTTTGTTCTCAAATCAACAACTGGCCAAATCCTTCGGAACTACTCACACCTACACTGCCCTCCTTCTTAAGAGAAAATCCAATTGTTTATACCTGAGTTCAAGAGTCTGTCCAGCTTCTTCAATCAAAAACGTGTCCCGGGACGTCGGCGTTAAGCCTTACCTCAGCACAGGACTTTCCTGTGGGCTTCCTGAAGAGGACCACGGGGTGACTGTCCACACAGGCCTAGAGCTGGGCTTTGGGATCTCTAGGGGGGGATTGAGAGAGGAGGGAATGCCGAGGGCCTGCTCACAATGGTGGCTGGGGGGTTCTGGCAGAGGTTGACGACGCAGACGATTCTTAGCTGGAAGGAATGGAAGCCAAAATGGTAATTATCAGAAAGGAAAACATGATGAGACATTTTTCTAATATTAGGTTCATCCTAAAGAGCCTTACAGTTTTAGCCCCAAGGGCCCTAGTAAGGAATCTGAGGAAGGACTCTACCCCGCATTATAACTCAGTTCTGTCACCTGATGGGAGACGTCTGGCAGCTCTCCCAAGTATTCCCGACTCGTTCTGTCATGCTTCCGATCAGTCCTCAGGCCATGCTGACAACTGGCAGCCAACGCTGGAAACCCGTGGCAAGGGGAAGAATAAGGGACGGGTTCTACACTCGGACAAGCTTCTGGTATTGGTATTGGTATTGTTTTGTTTTGTTTTGTTTCGTTTGGGATCCACACCTGGCTGTGCACAGGGCTCACTCCTGAAAGCTCAGGGGACCCCACAGGGTGCCAGAGATCAAACTGTGGCCAGCCCCATGAAAGGCAGGTGCCTTGCCCACTGGACTGTCGCTTTAGTCCCAAGAACAAATTCTCTTCCCCTACAACACCGTTCGGAGTCACAGGAGCAGACCAGGCTAACACTTTTCGTTCACCAGGGTACTCTCGGAGAGGAGGGCACGGGGTCTTCCAGCTTCACACCGGGCGTGTTTTCGAAACAAAAACAAACGCTTCCCTGGGACGGCCGATTTCCTCCCGAGGATTCTGCTGTGGCACCACAGCAAAACATGATCCAGCTTAGTGGCTTGGCAGCCCCACGTGACAGCACTGTCATCCCGGGCTCTGCCGCCAGCCAACGCCACTGAGAGATTGCTACCTCTGGCTTGTAAATATCGACACTAGCTATTTGCTGCAGGACCATGAGCCAACCCAGCTTCAGTGTGCCCTGAGGAGTTGCACCCCACGTGAACCCACTTGTCTCTGCTTCTCTGAGACCAGCATCTTCAGAACTGATACTCAAAAATGAGACCGAGCTTAATGTCTGCCTGGCCCGTCTCCCTCCATCCATCCCGGGAAGTCTTCTTGTAGGCACTGTTCCCACCAAGCATATTTTACAAAAAAGGACCCGGATGTTTGGCAATAGCCCCCAAGTGGCAGATTCTAGTGAGGGCTTGGAATTAGGATTTACATGTGGGTTCTAATTCTCTAAGCCAACATGTTTCTTTAAGAATTTTATTGGCCTAGAATACCTGTACCATAGAATTCAGCATACAATTCAATGTTTTGTCTTGAGATATTCACAGCATTGTGTGACCAACTTTATGATTAATTTTTTGTTAGTTTTGAGACATCTCCAACAATGCTCAGGGGTTACTCCTGGCGCTGCACTTAGGAATCACTTCTGGTGAGACTCGGGGGGCCGTATAGGGTGCTGGGGATCAAACTTGGGCCGGCTTCATGCAAAGCAAGCGTCCTACCTGCTTTAGAACATTTTCATCATTTCAGAAAGAAACCAGTTATCCATTTGAAGTCTCTACCCAGCAGAACTCCATCTCTTAAGAGACCACTAATCTACACCCTGGAGTCACACATACACACACACACACACACACACACACACACAAGCACGCACTAGCACACATGCACTGGGTCTTGGTGACTGCCATCTTAGCTTAGAGTGTTGTTAAAACTTATCCAAGTCATACACTTATTGGGACTTCATTTCTTTTTTTTTTTTTTTTTTTTTATTTTTTTTTTTATTTATTTATTGAATCACTGTGGGAAAGGTTACAAAGCTTTCAGGTTTATGTCTCAGTCATGCAAATATCAAACACATTTCCCTTTACCAATACTTATTTTTTCCCATGAAGAACCCCAATAAAACCCCACCCCCCACCCCTCCCCGTCCCTGTGAGGCAGATGAATTCTAGTTAACACTCTATCCGCTTTGATTAGATTGTTTCAATAAAAGATTCACCACTATTATTTAGAGTTTCCCCCCCCCCCCCAAATCAGACATGCTGAAAAAGCATTGTGAAGTGATTTGCTTTCTACAGCTGGGTTCAAGAATTAAATGTTGGTTTTGGATTTCTGCTATTTTACCTATTGACCCTGGAAGTATTTCTACTGAAAGTCAGATAGTTAAGAAATTGGTTTCTGTGTTTTGGAGTCGTGGCCGTGCTGGAGAGCCGCTCGTGGGGGGCAACTGGTGGCCTCGGTAGGGCGTGAAGGGCGGAGCGAAACGCCCCCCTTCCCATGAGGTTTTAGTCGCCCCCACACTCCCGGCTCATACCTGCTGTCCACAAGGCTCCCATGTGGCCGCCATCTTTCTTTCCAGAGAGGAGAGGGCGAATGGGGCAACACCCTTTCCCCTCCGGCAGACTTGATGGGCTGGATCAACGCATAGTCCGTTCACTTTTCTGCTCCAAGCTGCTGGGTTCTGCATTAAGTCCTTGTGCTTCTGGGGCCATGGCCGTGCTGGAGAGCCGCTCGCGGGGGGCGACTTGTGACCTCGGTAGGGCGTGAAGGACGGACCGGAACGCCCCCCGACCCATGAGGTTTTAGTCGCCCCCACTCCCCCGGCTCATACCTGCTGTCCACAAGGCTCCCATGTGGCCGCCATCTTTCTTTCCAGAGAGGAGAGGGCGGGGACTTCATTTCTTTATCTTTTCCTTGCCAAATAATATTCCATTGTATGGGTGTACGGCCTTTTTTTTGTTGTTTTGTTTTGTTTTCTCTTCCCCAGTTGATGGGAATTGGAATTGTTGCCAGCTTTTGCAGTCACCTACAGGCTTCTGTCTGAATACCAGCTTTCAATTCTCTTGAGTAAGTACCCAGTAAATACTTGGAATTGTGAGGTCAGGCTAGCTCTTTGGAAGAAATGCCTAACTTTTCCAGAGCAGGGCCACTATTTTACATTTCCATCTGTCAAGCCTGAGGGCATCAATTTCTCCAGTGGTGTCTCATTGTGGCATTGATTTGCATTTCTGCTCCCAGCTAATTTTGTTAAGCAAGTTGTCACATGCTTATTAGCTGTGCACACATACCTTCTAGGAGAAATAGTTCACATCTTTTTCCTATTTTGTAGTTGAGTTCTTTGTCTTTTTCCTGTTAAATTTTAAGAAACCTTTACATATTCTGGATCCAAGTCTCTCGTTGGACACACAAGCTGCAAATACTGTCTTCCATTCTCCAGGGCTTGTTTGTTTACTTGATGATATTCTTTGAAGCATAGTTGTTTTGTTTTTAATTTGGTGCAAGGAATCAAATCCAGAGTCTTATACGCAAATAGATTTAAATTTTTCCTAAAGTCCAATGTATCCATTATTCTCTCTCTCTCTCTCTCTCTCTCTCTCTCTCTCTCTCTCTCTTTCTCTCTCTCTGTCTCACTCTTTCTCTCTCTGCTTTTTAGGCCACATGCAGTGGTGCTCAGGGATTACTCCTGTCGCTGTGCTCAGGGGATCATATGGGGTGCTGGGGATCGAACCTGGGTCCAACGTGTGCACGGCAGGTGCCCTACCAGGTGTACTATTGTTCTGGCCCCCATGTCTTCCCTTTTGCTTGTGCTTTTGGTGTTATGTCATTGCCTAATCCAATGTTATTATTTCTATTTTTTTCTTCATAGTTTTATAGTTTTAGTCCTTACATTTAGTTCTGTGATTCACTATGAGTTCATCTGTGTGCGCGTGCGCGGGGGACTTACTCTATCCTTCACATGAGGCATCCTATTGCTCATCACCATTTGCTCTAAAGATATTTTAAAAAAAAAATTTTGTTTTGCTTTTTGGGCCACAACCAGCAGTGCTCAGTGGTTACTCCTGGCTCTGCACTCAGGAATCACTCCTAGCAGTACTTGGGGTACTGGGGATTGACCCTGGGTGAGCTGCAGGTGGGACAAATGCCCTCCTCGCTGTGCTATTACTCTGGCCCCTGCTCTCAAGATATTATTACCATACTGAAACGTTCTGGAACTTTTATCAAAAATAAATAAAAGGGTAGAAATCACATTTGCTTTACTGTTGTTGCACCCAGATTGATACTCAAACAAATGTTAGCAAAAATGAACTGATTTCAAGAAAAGTTAATGGTTATCTTCACCAAGGAGGAATTTCACCTCCTAAACACTTTTGTGTGGCTATTCTTGAAAACAAGTACATGTTTTTGTTTCTTTTTTTCCTTTTTGGATCACACCTGGAGATGCTCAGGGATTACTCCTGGCTCTGCACTCCTGGCAGTGCTCAGGGGACCATATGGGATGCTGGGAATCGAACCTGGGTCGGCCATGTGCAAGGCAAATGCCCTACCTGCTGTGCTATTGCTCCAGCCCCAGAACATGTTTTATTTTTATAAAAAGTAAACCTTCATTATGATCAAGATAGAATAAACTGGGGCAGAGAGATAGGAGTGGGTCGATATTTGCTTTATATTTGGCTGACCCAGGTTCAATTCCCAAAATTACATATGGTCCCCCCAAGTCCACCAGGGGTGATTCCTGAGTGCAGATCCAGGAGTAACCCCTAAGCACTGCCAGGTGTGTCCCCAAACCAAAATAAATAAATAAACAAACATATCAAGAATAAACAAGTCTATATGTGAAGGCAGAATAAAAAAAAGAGACCAGATATTCAAATATTACTAACACCTGAAATACAAATAGAAAAATGAAAGGGGGGCTGGAGCAATAGCACAGGGGGTAGGGTGTTTGCCTTGCATGCGGCCAACCCGGGTTCAATCCCCAGCATCCCATATGATCCCCCGAGCACCGCCAGGAGTAATTCCTGAGTGCATGAGCCAGGAGTAACCCCTGTGCATCACCGGGTGTAACCCAAAAAGAAAAAAAAAGAAAAATGAAAGGGGTGGAGGGCTAGAGAGATATTACATTGGGTAGAGCACTTGCCTTGCACACAGTTGACCCAGATTTGATCCCCGGCACCCCATATGCTCACCCAAGCCCCACCAGGAATGATCCCTGACCACAGAGACCGGAGTAAGTCCTGGGCATTGCTGAACGTGTCTCTCCCCCACACTCTCCAAAAAGAAAGAAGAACTAAACTCCATACCAGTTCATTACAGGGTCCCAAAGAGCACCAGGACTTGTATCAAAAGCAGGTTCTACCACAGCAAGAGCAGGTGTTTCCTAGCTTGTAATGGAATCTTCTTGTCCCTTTCTGCATCAGAATCACTGGAATCCCAAGGTCTCATCCTTGAAGTACAGATCAGAATCACAAGGTTGAGGGCCCAGACATGTACATTTGTGAGTGTGTGTGTGTGTGTGTGTGTATATATATGTGTATGTGTGTATACATATATAAAGGCCCTCCCGTTGATCGTCGATTTGCTCGAGCGGGCCCAGTAACGTCTCCATTGGAGACTTTGTTGTTACTGTGTTTGGCATATCGAATACGTCACGGGGAGCTTGCCAGGCTCTGCCGTGCGGGCGAGATACTCTCGGCAGCTTGCTGGGCTCTCCGAGAGGGGCGGAGGAATCGAACTCGGGTTGGCCATGTTGGCTGCGTGCAAGGCAAACGCCCTACCCGCTGTGCTATCACTCCAGCCCTTAAATATTTTTATTATAAAATTTAAAGTAAAGTAAAGGCCCTCCCGTTGATCGTCGATTTGCTCGAGCGGGCCCAGTAACGTCTCCATTGTTGTTACTGTCTTTGGCATATCAAATACACTCCGTAGCTTGCCGGGCTCTCCGAGAGGGGCGGAGGAATCGAACTCGGGTCGGCCATGTTGGCTGCATGCAAGGCAGACGCCCTACCCGCTGTGCTATCTGGCCGAGTATACATATATACACATATATATACACATATATATATACACACATACATGTATATACATATATACACACACATATATATACATATATTTGCATATACCCATGCATTTTTTAAAAGATGCATTTTCAAAAATGTTCACTGGTAGTTCTAATGCATACTACTAGTTAAAAACTGTTGTAGGAAACTATGGTATTCTACACAATGGAATACTACACAGTTGTTAGGAAAAATGAAGTCATGAAATTTGCTTATAAATGAATGACATGGAGAATATCATGCTGAATGAAGTAAGTCAGAAGGAGAGGGACTTATAGAATGACAGCATTCACTTATGGGATATTAAAAAAAATAATATGAGACTATTAGTATGGCCTATATTCAAGGCCAGGAAAAACAGGGGCTAGGAGGACTGATAAATGGTCGGAAGCTTGCCACAAGTGTGTGTTGCAGAGTGGGGAGAAGGTGGGGGCGGGGGAGGACAGTTAGAATAGAGAAGGAACCAGTATAACAATAATAGTTAGAAATGATCACTCTGGACAAGAGCTCAAGAGCTGCGTGTTCAAAGTAGGTAAAGGGATAGACTTGATAAGCTTTCAGTATCTATATTGCAAACCATAATGCAAGGGGGTGGGGAGAGAGAGAGGTTGGAAACTGGGGACATTGGTGGTGGGAAATGTACACTGGTGGAGGGATGGGTGTTGGCACATTGTATGACTGAAACCCAGTCATGACCAACTTTGTAACTGTATATTTCACTGTAATTCAATTAAAAAAAAACACTGTAGTCAAGGCCAGAAAGATGGTATAGTGGGGTAGGGCGTTTGCCTTGCATTAGCCTGACCCAGATGTCATCCACAGGACCTCATTTGGTTCCCCAAGCCCAATAGGAATGATCCCTGAAAGCAGAGCCAGAAGTAAGCCCTGAGTACCACCGCTGTTTCCCCAAAAGCAAGCAAACAAAAAAATTGCATGAATTCATCAACTAAAAACTGTTGGAATAAAACAATATGTCACATGCCCCTCTCTCCAGCGATGATACTTTAAATTTTTTTAAATTAAAGCCATTTTAGGGGCTGGAGCAATAGCACAGTGGGTAGGGCGTTTGCCTTGCACACAGGCGACCCAGGTTCAAGCCCCAGCATACCATATGGTCCCCCAAGCACCGCCAGGAGTAATTCCTGAGTGCAGAGCCAGAATTAACCCCTAAGCATCTCTGGGTATGACCCAAAAAGCAAAAAGAAAAAAAAATGAAACACATTTAAAATTTTTTCTTTCATTTTGCTAAGAAGACCATGTGGAAATATGGACCCCTAAGACAACATTCATAGAGAATCACAGAACATCAATGATATTCGGGGTCACCAGGCCAACCCATTTATTCTACTGATGAGGAAACTGAGGTCCAGACAGGTCATTAATTGGTGTTGGAGTCAGGACTACCACACAAGCTCCCAATTCCATTATGTCTTACTTCACTGACTCCACCAAGCCCACATTTGCACCATGACTGACTATAAAAGTAGGTGGTGGTTTCTCACAGACCAGCCATGCCGAGGGCTCCACCCTCTTACTAAGCTCAGATATTTGCCATACACAAAACACAGTACTCAAGGCCATCACAAGGAAAGGAATAACTTCCATAAGCAAAAGGAGCTACAATCTTACTGAAAGAGAGACTATTGAAAATCAAAAAGGTAGTAGATATATTCAGTATGTCACAAATTCTTTAGGAAAAGAGTTTGAAGGCGTACATCAAAAATCACTGGAATGGCCATTCCTGTAAACCCAGCATTCTTCTTCTTTTTTTAAATTTTCTTTTTACACTTTTATATAAACATTGTGGTTTACAAAGTTGTTCATGATGATTTCTTACAATATTAGTCAATATTCTGATACCAATCCCACCACCATTACACCTTCCCTCCACCACTGTCTCCAATTTTCCCCACCCCTTAATCCTGTCCTCATAGAAGGCCCTCAATAATTAATCTTATACTGCTTTCTTAAAATCAATAATTGGTTAACAGAATAATCAAAAAATGTTTCTTTAGAAGAAGAAATTGTTGTATCTCACTATGGAGCCATAAAGTCCTTGTATAAGAGATTACAAGATGTTGTTACAGGTTAAGCCTTCTGTGTTTATATTTTGTTAATCTTAAGATTTAAACCAAGCATTCTTACTTGTGGAAAACTAGCATAAAAAAAAACTAACATAGAGGACAGAGAGAATAGTACAGCAGGTAGGAAGTTGCCTGCCTTGCACGTGACTCATCTGGGTTAAATCCCCAGCATCCCATATGGTCCCCTAGTGCCTTCAGGAGTGATTCCTGAGTGCAGAGCCAGGAGTAACCCTGAGCATCACTGGGTGTGGTCAATAAAAAAACCAGCAAAAAAACAAACAAACAATATAAAATACAGTAAGGCGCTTTACCTTGCACACAGTGACCTGGATTCCATCCCAAGCAGCATCTGGTCCCTCAGACCCCCCAGGAGTGGTCCCTGAGCAAAGAACCATGAGTCCGCCCTGAGAAAAACCCAGCATGGCCCCAAAACAAAACCTAGAATAATGAATATACGCAATATGCCCAAGAGTGACCCTCACTCCTCTCTAACCCTCTCACAGGGAAAAATGATGATTGGTAGTTTTTATTAATATAATTATCATCACCTAATTAACAGAGAAATTTCTAAATCCCTTTTAGACATGAGGTCTTTAGCTTTAGGACTAATCCCATTAAATCCTATCAAACCCAGTGGAACAAAAACAGGTTATTGACCTACCAGCACTCTCACCTCCCTCCTGATGGTGAGTCACTTTTCTAGGAAAAAAGTTTCATCTTGCTTTACCTGCTTCTCTCCTTCCAGATGTTGAAGCAGATTCAAGCTTATTTCTCTTCCCAGTCATTAATCCCCTCGTTTTAATTTTTTTTAGCAATTGTTTCATCAGAGCATCAGTGGAAAAAGCACATGTCCAACATCAAGGGAATGACTAAACCATAGGAGCTCTCTGCTTCTTCCATAATTCCAATGGCTGCAATTACTTAAAAGGTTGAAATGAAATGACATCAAGTCAGCTGAAAAGAAGTCCAACACCAACTCTTACTTACAATGATGTGAAACGCCCTAGAGGGTTTCTAAAAAGGGATATGCAGAATGCTTATGATGTTGATGTGATAGGATAATGCACAGCTTTTCCTTTCTTGTATTAAAATTTTTTGTTCTACAAAACACAACCCAACCGACCATGAATGGAAAACCATGGTCTCTGAAGCAAAAAATAAAAAAAGTAAATTTTCATGATGACTTATAAGGAACGACAAGTAAGCTGGATTCCCAATGAGCCCTGAGTATGCTGATCAGTCTGTAGTTAATAAGGGGTCTCTAGGACTGAGACATTTTATTTGCCATGGTCAGGCAGAATCCCAGAGACTTCTCAAAAACAGCATAAACAAATCTAATGAGCATAACAATGTTTAAGATGAAAAGCGTCCTGAAAACCGACATTGGAAAACCACCAACCTGGACCATTTTTATAAAGCTTAAAAAAAAAAATGTGGAAAGTAGGGTTTTTGTAGGAGCAAAAAATCCTACCAAGAAGATATTTAAAAACTAAAATTAGGGGCTGGAGTGATGTGCAGCGGGCAGGGCATTTGCCTTGCACACGGCTGACCTGGGTTTGATCCCCAGCATCCCATATGGTCCCCTGAACACTGCCAGGAGTAATTCCTGAGTGCAGAGCCAGGAGTAACCCCTGAGAATCGCTGGGTGTGACCCAAGAGAAAAAAAGGACACTAAAATTAAATGAACACGGGAGTTGGAGTGATAATACAGAAGATAGGGTGTTTGCCTTGCACACAGCTGACCCAGGTTCGATTCCCAGCATCTCATATGGTCCCCTCCAGCACTACCAGGAGTAATTCCTGAGTGCAGAGCCAGGAGTAATCCCTGAGCATCGCTGAGTGTGACCAAAAAAGAAAAAAATAACTAAACAATTAACTAAACAATTAAATGAACACAAATTCTCCAAAGGTGTCCTCGCACCCACCTGCTCAAATTACCTGGAATGAGCTAGTCCTTTATTTCAGGCCACAGGACAAGATGTAGGAAAAAGGTAAGTAGAATACAATGACTCCTACAAAGGGACAGATTTATCGGCACTTCCTCTGCTCTTGAACCTACACGTGCATGAAGCTACAAAGGCCAGTTTCCACTGTGTGCTCATGGGAACTAGCCCCAGCCCAACAGACGATTAGAGAGGGCCGACTGATTCGCCTTTTCAGTAGAGCAGATCAAGGAAAAGAAGTTTACTGCTTAAAGGGAGAGAGAAGTGACTTGAGAACTTCAAAGCAGGTAAACCAGGAGGGATGTAGAGAGGAACAGGCAGGAGCCGGACCAAATGGGAAGCCTGAACTCAGACTGAAACTGCCACTTGTTACGACTTGAACTTTGGCCATTAACAAGCGCCCTGATCACTTCAAGCAGAGGGATAAAAATTTTATAGCACTTCACCCTGCCTGCTTCATCCCTTTCTGGTTTGTAGGCTTGTCATGTACTTGTTTTCACTCTGTTGTCCAAGGTCAAGAGCATCTGAGCTATAAGAGGTCAGAAGAAATCAAAGAATTCTACAGACTCCAGTGCTCTCAACAACACTTTCCCTTCAGTTGAAGTGCAAGAGTTTTTTCGTTTTTTGTTTTTTTTTTCTTTTTGGGTCACACCTGGCAATGCACAGGGTTACTCCTGGCTCTGCACTCAGGAATTACTCCTGGCAATACTCGGGGGACCATATGGGATGCTGGAAATCGAACCCGGGTCGGCCACGTGCAAGGCAAACTCCCTACCCGCTGTGCTATTGCTCCAGCCTCTTAAGTGCAAAGAGTTTTGCAAGTACATCATTGCTATCTTTTATTTTTTTGGTGGGGGGGGGGGGTGGGCCTCACCTATCAGTGCTTAGGGGCTACTCCTGGTTCTGTGCTTAGTGGTTGCTCCCAGATGTGCTTGGGATACCTTATGGGGATAAGTGTTGGGGATATAACATGATTGGCCAAAGGCAAGGCAAGCACCTTACCCTGATAAGCACTGTACTTAACTCTCTCTTTCTCTCTTCCTCCTTTTCTTTGGGGGGTAGGGGGAAAAATCACACCTGGCAATGATCAGGGGTTACTCCTAGCTCTACATTTAGGAGTCGCTTCCTGGCGGTGCTCAAAGGACTACGTGAGATGCTAGGGATCGAATCCAGGTCAGGCACGTGCAAAGCAAGTATCTTACCCACTGCACTTATCTCTATAAGTATAATGGGCTGGAAAGAGAGCCCACTATACTTATCTCTCTTTATTATTTATTTATTTATTTTATTTTATTTTTGCTTTTTGGGTCACACCCGGCGATGCACAGGGGTTACTCCTGGCTTATGCACTCAGGAATTACTCCTAGCGGTGCTCAGGGGACTCTATGGGATGCTGGGAATCTAACCCGGGCCAGCCACTTGCAAGGCAAATGCCCTACCCGCTGTGCTATCACTCCAGCCCCTACTTATCTCTCTTCCAAAACCAACCAACCAACCATGGGGCCAGAGAAAGAGTACAGAGGGTAGGTGCTTGTTTTGCACAGGACTGACCAGGGTTTGATCCCTGGCATCCCACATGGTCCCCTGAGCACTGCCAGGAAGTAACTCCTGAGTGCACAGCCAGGAATAGTAACACCTGAGCATCACCAGGTGTGCCCTCCCCCCCCCCAAAAAAAAACAAACAACAATAACAACAACAAAAAAATTACCCAGCCTTTTAGTGCAAACTCGATCACTAACTCCTCATGATGTTGCAGAAGTGAGGAGAATCAAGTTTACTAGAGGAATTGCAGTGGTACTCATGGATTTGCTTCAGATCTTACAGAGGCTGCCTATTCTAACCTGGCACAGGGTAAAACAAAGTAAAACAAACCAAAAAAAAAGTGTTTTAGGGGCCAGAGAATAGTACATTTGCTCTTGCACACAACATAGCCCGTAACCTTATGCTGTCCCCTACGCCCATAAGGTGTGATCCCTGAACAGAAAGCCAGGAGTAAACTCTGATCACATCTAGATGTGACCCAAAATCCAAAGCATAAATTTATTAAATAAATAATATATTTTATTCAAATCACAATATACATGGGCTATTACACTTCACCTCACAATATACGTGGGATATTACACTTGGGTCTGACAAACCTCCATCAAATAGGAAGTTATTCCATAAAAACCCAAGAACGAGGAAACATAAATAGGGAAGCATGACAAGATCTATAAAGTGAAGAAGACAAGATAATTATATGTATTTTCCTTAGGTCTGCAAGATCTAAGACATACTAGAAAAAAAGAAAACAGAAATATTTGTAGAAACACAAAGAAAACTCAAAGCTCCCAATAAAAGCTTGCTGATAACTGTCTGGCACTGAACATCTTGGTCTTTAACAATATTTACTTAGCAAATTGAAATAAAATTCTAGGGAGATAGGTTTTTTTTATTTGTTTGTTTTTGGAGGGGAAAGTATCACTGTCATTGTCCTCCCGTTGTTCATCGACTTACTCCAGCGGGCCCAGCAATGTCTCCATTGTGATACTTGTTACTGTGTTTGGCATATCGAATATGTCACGAGTAGCTTGCCAGGCTTTGCCATGCGGGCGAGATACTTTCGGTAGCTTGCCGGGCTCTCTGAGAGGGGCGGAGTTGCGTGCAAGGCAAACACCTTACCAGCTGTGCTATCACTCCAACCCGGGTAGGGTGTTTGCCTTGCACGTGGCCAACACAGCCGACCCGAGTTCGATTCCTCCGCCCCTCTTGGAGAGCCCAGCAAGCTACCGAGAGTATCTCACCCGCCCCGCAAAGCCTGGCAAGCTACCCGTGACGTATTCAATATGCCAAACACAATAACAATTCTCACAGTGTTACTGGGCCCACTGAGGCAAATCGATGAACAACAGGAGGACAGTGACAGTGACAGTGATGGGGGGAGGGGCTGAGGCACACTTAGAAGTGCTTGAAAGCTACCTGTCTTGGTGCCCAGGGTCACTCCTAGTAGTGCTCAGGGGACCCTGCCCTTGTCCATTCCTCTGAACTATCTCTCCAGCACTCTAGGAAGTTTTCAACTTTGGAAAGAGATTTTAGTTCTTCTAAAGAACTTGACATATGAGGGATTAATTACATTGGAGGTGAGTTGCTATACAAGTTGACCACACCCTGCTTACAGCTCTTCTTCCTGTGTCTCCTTCGAAGGAGCATTATTAGAAAGTTAAAATTAAATCTGATTCGTGGTAGGGGTCCTAGCCGACCAAGAATTTCCCATTTGCTTCACCCCACAAATATATCCTAGTAAAATTATAAGCCCTATCCAGGATTCAGGGGCTACATGAGCCTCAGAATACATGTTGGAAAGAAAAGATCTCTTTCCCAAAATAACTATTTTATGTTGGGAGAAACTATGCCTGAAATGCAAGTGTGCTGTCAGAGGAAGCTGACACTGTGTGTGGATGAGGATGGGGTAACTGTGGTTTACTGGACCACTCACCCCAAAGATTATTCTGCTGGGGTTAGAGTTTATCACAGAAATCTTGGAACGGTTACTACAGGACCACATGGAAGATGAAAAATCCAAGATTCTCTCACCCAGCTGATAAAGTTAATGTTGGTACTGCTGATCAAAAAAAAAAAAACCCCACTTAAAAGACAATAATACTACAGTACAATAGGATAGGGGCTGGAAAGATAGCACAATGGGTAAGGCATTTGTCTTGCATGTGACTGACCCGGGTTCGATTCCCAGCATCCCATATGGTCCCCTGAGCACCACCAGGAGTAATTCCTGAGTGCAGAGCTAGGAGCCTGTGCATCGCCTGGTGTGACCCTAAAAGTAAAAAATAATAGATAAATAGATAAATAAAGTACAATAAGATAAAAGCTGTTACATAAATGAATAAAATTTAAAAGGTTTCAATTTTCCTTAGCATATCACCTTGAATTAAAGAAAAAAAAAATTTGGCAGTGCCACGGATTGCATTATGTTTCAAATAGGCATGGCTCTACCACTGAGTCACATTCATTCCCTGGTCCCTGGTGATATTTTCTTAAAAATTAATTAAAGAACTGTGATTTACAGAGTTATTGATAGTTGAGTTTTAGGCATATGATGTTTCAACATCAATCCCACCACCAGTGTAAACTTCCCTCTACCAGCGTTTCCTTATTACCTTCCCATCCCAATCCCACCCCATCCCTGCCCGTCAACTTGACAGGCACATTGCAGAGTTTCAGTGGCTGCAGCTTAGAACTTAGGTTTTCAGTATTGTTGAGTCTGAGTTCTGGACACCACTCTCCCGTATCACCGGTATAACTGAAGCCCTGATGCCTGCTCATCCTTACTTCCCGTTTTCTTCCTCCCCCTCCTTGATTTCTTTCCTTCTCTGTCTTTTTTTTTTTTTGTCCTTCTCCTCTCTGAATACTGGGGTTAAGGGTGATCTAGGCATCCCACCTTTACTACAGTACATATCCTCATCCAGTATTCTATGTTCCACATTCCACATATAGATGATTTGGTACTAGAAAGATTTGGTTACAGCTAATTGAGATAAAAGCTAGAGATGTTTAGGCAAGCAAGATTAAGTGAGCAATCGTACTTTTCACAGAAACTGCCACTATCTGTGGCCTCTTAAAATTGATCATGCTTAGGGCTGGAGCGATAGCACAGTAGATAGGGCGTTTGCCTTGCACGCAGCTGACCGGGGTTCGATCCCCGGTACCCCATATGGTCCCCTGAGCACTGCCAGGAGTAAATCCTGAGTGCAAAGCCAGAAGTAACCCCTGAGCATTGCTGGATGTGACCCAAAAAGGAAAAAAAAAATTGATCATGCTTCTTTGCTTTCTTTGATAAAAGCTTAATAACTATAACTGTTCTTCATCTTTAATAATCGCACGTTATATAGAATATTAATTCTTGTTTTATTTTATTTCTTTTCACACCTTTTATATCGATGTCCTCATTTTCTTTTTCTTTTTGGGTCACACCCAGCGGTGCTCAGGGGTTATTCCTGGCTCTGCACTTAGGAATTACTCCTGGCGGTGCTTGGGGGATCATATGGGATGCCGGGGATCGAATCTAGGTTGGCTACGTGCAAGGCAAACGCCCTACCCGCTGTGCTATTGCTCCAGCCCCCATGTCCTCATTTTTGTTTGTGCTCACGGATTGTTCTCTGTGATACTCATACTATGCTGGACAAAGGGACTGTGCTGGACAGATATTGAATCTGGCCTCTTTCGTGCAAAGAATGTATCTCAGCCTGTTGAGCTCTTGTTCTTATTTTGTACTTTATGCTACATAAAAGTTTTAAAGCCACCACTACATCTGTGTGTGTGTGTGTTTGTGTTGCAGTGCTGATGATTGAACTCAGGTCTCTTACCTGTAAAACTGGTACTTTACCATTCTCATGCAGGCAAGGCAAGCACTGGAGCCACATTCCTAGTGCTTATCTCTGAGCCTTTTTGAATATAAATGAACAGAATAACTGAGAGTTGATGTAAGTGTGTTTTGGTTAGCACAATGCAGATATGATGATTAGAATTCATTAACTAAATAAAGTTTAAATGCACATTGAGGGCCTATATTCTGATACTGAAATATTTGTATTTATTTCTCCTTATTTAAAAAAAATACAGGTGGGGCTAGAGCAATAGCACAGCGGGTAGGGCGTTTGCCTTGCACACAGCTGACCTGAGCGTCCCATATGGTCCCCCCGAGCACCGCCAGGAGTAATTTCTGAGTGCATGAGCCAGGAGTAACCCCAGTGCATTGCCAGGTGTGACCCAAAAAGGAAAAAAAAATACAGATAATTAAGAAATATTTTTATTCACTCGTACCAGTTCTCATTGCATTGCTGCAGTATAGAGTGTTTTTACATAGAAATTATGAAGATCAAAATGTGTAAATGTCATTCAAGATGCACTGAGTGGCTAGAAAGAATAACTGAAGAATTGTTTGAAATAACGCCTGCAAGTTGATTACCTGCAGAGTCAGAGTATATGTGCAGTGTCACAGAGAATGAGCAGGGTCTTAACCATTGACAGTTCTGAGTTTCCAAAGTTTCGAATATAGTTATGTTGTCATTTGAATACCTTTCGTAATTTTTTTTTCTTTTTGGGTCACACCCGGCTATGCACAGGGTCTACTCCTGGCTCTGCGCTCAGGAATTACCCCTGGCAGTGCTCAGGGGATCATATGGGATGCTGGGAATTGAACCCTGGTCGGCCGTGTGCAAGGCAAATGCCCTACCTGCTGTGCTATTGCTCCAGCCCCACCTTTCATAATTTTTAAAGTAAGCTCTTCTGTTACATCCAAGAGTATGTTCTTTTCTTTCTGCCTTTACATTGAGGTTGAACTTTACACATAGACTTTTAGGATAATTAATTCAGATGGGGAATTTTGGGTGAAATTATTTTTTGTGATGTACATCAAAACTTGCAAAATTCTTTATTTTTTTTGAAATTTTAAATTGTTATTTTTATTTTGTGGGTCAGCCGGCTGCGTGCAAGGCAAATGCCCTACCCGCGAGGTATCTCACCTGCACTGCAAAGCCTGGCAAGCTACCCATGATATATTCAATATGCCAAACACAGTAACAAGTGTCACAATGGAGACGTTACTGGGCCTGCTCAAGCAAATCAATGAACAACGGGAGGACAGTGACAGTGACAGTGATCATTCCTTGCAGCTGAATAACATTCCATTGAGTATATTACAACATGATGATTTTTTTTCTTTCTTTCTTTTTTTTTTTTCTTTTTTATTAGTGAAACACCATGAGGTACAGTTGTAGATTTACAAATTTTTGTGCTTGGATCTCGGTCATACCACGATCAAATACCCATCCCTCCACCAGTGCCCATTTTCCACCACCAGGATAATATCCCTCCCCCCCATCCTCCCATCCCCCCATCCCCCCCTGCCACTGTGGCAGGGCATTCCCCCCTGTTCTCTCTCTCCTCCTGGGTGCTGTGATCAGCCAAAGAGGCATTGAGTGGCGAACATGTTCAGTCCAGTCTACTTTCAACCTGCATCTCCCCTCCTGGGAGGATCCTCCAAACACCCTCCACTTGGTGTTCCCCTTTCTATCTGAATTGTCCTTTCCCCTAGAATACCCAGCTGGCCTCTAAGTTATGGAGTAATTCTCCTGGTGTTGCTCTCAGCTATTCTTGGGTATTAATCTCATATTTTATTATTTTATATCCCCCAGATGAATGCTATCTTTCTATGTCTATCCCTCTCTTTCTGACTCATTTCGCTTAGCATGATACTTTCCATATTGTACCACTTGTATGTAAAGTTCATGACTTCATCTTTTCTAAGAGCCACATAGTACTCCATTGTGTAGATGTACCAAAGTTTCTTTAACCAGTCATCTGTTCTTGGGCACTCAGGTCTCTTCCAGTTTCTGGCTACTGTAAAGAGTGCTGCAATGAACAAACAAGTGCAGATGTCACTTCGGCTACACGTTTTTGCCTCTCTGGGATATATTCCCAGGAGTGGTATCGCTGGGTCAAATGGGAGCTCAATTTCTAATTTTTTGAGGAACGCCAAGAGAGAGATAGCCACAAAAAGTCGCCTATCTTCGAAAACTCTTGAGCTAATTCGCCAGCGTGGTTTGGCGCATGCCTCAGGCAACCGCAAGCTAACGTCCGAGCTTGCAAAGCAGTGCAGAGATGCGATCAAGGAAGACCTCAAAGAGAGAAGAGCAGAAGTACTGGTAGATGCGGCAGAAGCCGGGAAAAGTATTCGTAACGCCCGCCTGTCCTTCGCCAACTATAAGACCAAGATGACTGCCCTCCGACGTCCTGATGGATCCATCACATCCTCCAGAACGGCAATGGAGAAGATTATCCATGACTTCTACTCAAATCTCTTCGATAGCCATGTCCACTTGCCAACATACCAAATTCCACAGGATGGGTATGTCGTTCCCAACGTTCTCCCTTCCGAAATCCGACACGCCATTTCGTCAGTAAAGAAGCAAACAGCACCCGGCCCAGACAAGGTCAGACCTGAACACCTGAAGAACCTGCCGTCAGTACTCATCAATACACTGGCTCGGCTCTTCACTCGCTACCTGTCTGAATGCAAGGTTCCATCTCAATGGAAAACCAGCAGGACCGTACTACTGTTCAAGAAGGGAGACATCCATGACATTGGCAACTATCGCCCGATCTGCCTATTGTCTGTCATCTACAAGTTGTTCACTCGAGTCATCCTGAATAGGATTGGCAGAACACTAGATGAAGGACAACCATGTGAGCAAGCAGGGTTCCGCAAAGGATTCAGCACCATCGACCATATCCACACGATAACCAAACTCATTGAGGTTTCTCGGGAGTTCAAGATGCCGCTCTGCTTAACGTTCATTGATTTAAAGAAGGCCTTTGATTCTGTTGAGACGGAAGCGGTCATTGAAGCCCTAGCCAATCAGGGCATTCAAGCCCAATACATCAGGATCCTCCGTGAGCTGTATTGCGGATTCACTACCAGGATCTCACCATTCTACAAAGAAGTGATCGTTGATGTCAAGAGAGGGGTGCGGCAGGGTGATACCATTTCACCAAAACTCTTCAGTGCCACCCTCGAGAACATCATGCGACGACTGGAATGGGAAGGAATGGGAGTGAAGATAGATGGTCGGCAACTACACCACCTCCGCTTTGCTGATGACATTGTTTTAATAACACCAAACATCAGCCAAGCGGCACAAATGCTGGCCGACTTTGACCGTGAGTGTGGAAAGGTAGGACTACAGCTGAATCTTACGAAGACAATGTTTATGAGAAACAGCCTTGTTCCTGACGCCCCATTCGCTCTCAATGGAACGACCATCTCCGAATGCAACAGCTATGTGTACCTAGGTCGAGAGGTCAACATGACAAATGACCTGGCACCCGAGCTGCGCAGGAGGAAGAGAGCGGCTTGGAAAGCCTTCAAGAACGTCGAAGAAATAGCTAAGAGGACGAAGAACCTCCGGCTCCGGGCACATCTCTTTGATTCCACTATTCTTCCTGCATTAACATATGCCTCAGAGACCTGGGCCCTACGCAAACAAGATGAGAACGCCATTCAGGTCTCCCAAAGAAGAATAGAAAGAGCTATGCTTGGAATATCACGTTTCACTCAAATGAGAGAACGAATCCGGAGTTTTGACATCCGTCGACGATCAAGGATCAGGGACGCTGTCTCATTTGCCAAGGTGTCGAAAATCAGATGGGCTGGTCACGTAATGAGATTTAAAGACGACCGTTGGACTAGAGCTGTTACTGATTGGATTCCACGGGATGTCAAGAGACCGCATGGCCGCCCACCTACCAGATGGTCAGACTTCTTTGTCAAGGTCATGAATGATCGGTTTGAGGCCCTCCATGTTCCCGGAGCGAAGAGATGCCATTGGGCTACACTAGCACGCGACAGGGACAAATGGAGACGTTACTGGCGCCCGCTCGAGCAAATCGACGACTAACGGGAAGTTAAGTGATTAAGTGATTAAGTGAGGAACGTCCATACTGTTTTCCAGAAGGGCTGAACCAGTGGACATTCCCACCAACAGTGAAGGAGTGTCCCTTTCTCACCACATCCGCGCCAGCAACGGTTGCTTTTGTTCTTTTGAATGTGGGCCAGTCTCTGAGGTGTGAGATGGTATCTCGTTGTGGTTTTGATCTGCATCTCCCTGATGATTAATGATGTAGAGCATTTTCTCATGTGCTTTTTTGCCATTCGGATTTCTTCTTTGAGAAAGTTTCTGTTCATTTCATTGCCCCATTTTTTGATGGGGTTGGATGTTTTCTTCTTGTGGAGTTCAACCAGTATTTTGTATATCCTTGATATCAACCCCTTGTCAGATGTGTATTCGGCGAATATTCTTTCCCATTCTGTAGACTGTCTTTGTATTTTGGTCACTGTTTCTTTGGAGGTACAGAAGCTTCTTAGTTTAAGATAGTCCCATTTATCTATCTCTGTTTTCACTTGCTCAGCCAGTGGCGTGTCATCTTTGAACATACCATTAGCCTCAATGTCATGGAGGGTTTTGCCAACTTTGTCTTCAATGTATCTTATGGTTTCTGGTCTGATGTTGAGGTCTTTAATCCATTTTGATCTTACCTTTGTACATGGTGTTAGGCAGAGTTCTGAGCCCATTTTTTTGCATGTAGCCGTCCAGTGATGCCAGCACAATTTGTTAAAGAGGCTTTCCTTACTCCACTTCACATTTCTTGCACCTTTATCAAAGATTAGATGATCATATGATTGGGGGGTGATGTCAGTGTATTCAACTCTGTTCCATTGGTCTGCAGTTCTGCCTTTGTTCCAGTACCATGCTGTTTTGATTATTACCGCTTTGTAGTAAAGTTTGAAGTTCGGGAGGTTGATTCCTCCCATTTTCTTTTTCCCCAGAATTGCTTTAGCTATTCGTGGGGGTTTATTGTTCCATATAAATTTCAGGAGTGTTTTCTCCATTTCTTTGAAGAATGTCATGGGTATCCTTATAGGAATTGCATTGAATTTGTACAGTGCTTTCGGTAGTATTGCCATTTTGACAATGTTAAGTCTTCCGACCCATGAGCAGGGGATGTCTTTCCATTTCCTCATGTCCTCTTTTATTTCCTGAAGTAGCGTTTTGTAGTTTTCTTTGTACAGGTCCTTTACTTCCTTAGTTAAGCTGATTCCTAGGTACTTGATTTTCTGGGGCACAATTGTGAACGGGATTGATTTTTTCATGTAGCTTTCCTCTCTCTCACTGTTTGCGTATAGGAAAGCCATGGACTTTTGGGTATTGATTTTATAACCTGCAACTTTACTATACAAGTCTATTGTTTCTAGGAGTTTTTTGGTGGAGGTTATTGGGTTCTCTAAGTATAGTATCATATCATCTGCGAATAGTGAGAGCTTTATTTCTTCCTTTCCTACCTGAATGCCCTTAATGTCTTTTTCTTGCCTAATTGCTATTGCAAGTACTTCCAGTACTATATTGAACAGCAGTGGAGAGAGTGGGCATCCTTGTCTCGTCCCTGATCTTAGAGGGAAGGCTCTCAGTTTTTCCCCATTGAGGATGATGCTTGCTGTAGGCTTGTGGTAGATGGCTTTAACTATGTTGAGGAAAGTCCCCTCTATGCCCATTTTGGCTAGGGTTTTCATCATAAAGGGGTGCTGGATCTTGTCAAATGCTTTCTCTGCATCTATTGATATGATCATATGCTTTTTATCTTTTCTTTTGTTGATATGATGGATTATGTTGATTGATTTCCGAATGTTGAACCATCCTTGCATCCCTGGGATGAATCCTACTTGGTCATGGTGTATGATCTTTTTGATGAGTAGTTGGATTCTATTTGCTAGTAGTTTGTTGAGGATCTTTGCATCTGTGTTCATCAGGGATATCGGCCTGTAGTTCTCTTTCTTTGTGTTATCTCTGTCTGCTTTTGGTATCAGTGTGATATTTGCTTCATAGAAACTGTTCGGAAGTGTATTTGATATTTCAATTTCATGGAAAAGCTTAAAGAGGATTGGGAGTAAGTCTTCTTTAAAGATTTGGAAGAATTCACTGGTGAATCCATCCGGGCCAGGGCTTTTGTGCTTGGGGAGACTTTTTATTACCATTTCCATTTCCTTGATGGTGATAGGTCTGTTCAGGTATTCCAGGTCTTCTTGGTTCAGCCTTGGGAGTCTGTAGGAGTCTAGGAATTTATCCATTTCCTCGAGGTTTTGATGTTCTGTGGCATAAAGCTTTTCAAAGTACTCCCTGAGGATCCTTTGAATTTCTGTAGTTTCTGTTGTAATGACCCCCTTTTCATTTCTGATTCGGTTTATTAGGGTTTTCTCTCTCCCTTTCTTTGTGAGTTTTGCTAGGGGCTTATCGATTTTGTTAATTTTCTCAAAGAACCAGCTCTTGGTTTCATTGATCTTTCGGATTGTTTTCTGGGTTTCCATCTCGTTAATCTCTGCTCTGAGTTTTATTATTTCCTTCCTCCTGTTAGGGTTGTGCTCCTTTTGTTGGTCCTTCTCCAAGTTCTTAAGCTGGGAGGTTAGTTTATTTATGTGGGCTCGCTCCTCCTTCCTGAGGAATGCTTGTACAGCTATAAACTTTCCTCTTAAGACTGCTTTTGCTGTGTCCCATAGGTTTTGGTAACTCGTGTCCTCATTTTCATTCATTTCTAGGAATCTTTTGATTTCCTCTTTAATTTCCTGTCTAAGCCACTCGTTGTTTAATAGCGCACTGTTTAATTTCCATGTGTTTAATTTAGTTTTCTGTTTTTGTGTGTGATTTACTTCTAATTTCAGCGCATTATGGTCTGAGAAGATTGTTGATATAATCTCTAACTTGTTAATTTTATGGAGGCATGTTTTGTGGCTCAGCATGTGGTCTATCTTGGAGAACGTTCCATGTACGCTTGAGAAGAATGTGTATTGAGCTTTTTGTGGATGAAGTGTCCTGTATATATCTACTAAGCCCCTTTCTTCCATTGTTTCCCTCAGATGAAGTATGTCCTTGCTAAGCTTGAGTCTGGTTGATCCATCAAGAGGTGACAAAGCGGTGTTGAGGTCTCCCACTAGTATTGTGTTGCTATCGATGTCTTTTTCCAAATCTATGAGTAATTGTTTTAAGTACTTTGCTGGTCTCTCATTAGGTGCATATACATTTATTATTGTAAGTTCTTCCTGTTGTACAGATCCTTTGGTCAATAGGAAATGGCCTTCACTGTCTCTTATGACCTTCTTCACTCTGAAATCGATGTGGTCTGATATTAGGATAGCTACCCCAGCTTTTTTCTGGGAGCTGTTTGCCTGTAGGATTGTTTTCCAGCCTTTGACTCTGAGTCTGTGTTTGCTTTGACTATTGAGATGTGTTTCTTGAAGGCAGCAGAATGTTGGGTTCAATTTTCTAATCCATCCTGCCACTCTATGTCTTTTAATTGGTGCGTTTAGCCCATTGACATTGAGAGAGATTATTGTTATGGGATTTTGTCCCATTGTTCTGTTGAAATTTGGTGTATTTGAGAGGTCTGTCTTGCCTTAAAGTAGCCCATTTAGTTGTACTTGTAACCACAACATGATGATTTTTTAACTGGAGCGATAGCACAGCGGTAGGGCGTTTGCCTTGCATGCAGCCAACATGGCCTACCCGAGTTCGATTCCTTTGCTCCTCACAGAGAGCCCAGCAAGCTACCCAGAGTATCTCGCCCGCACGGCAGAGCCTGGCAAGCTCCCCGTGACGTATTCGATATGCCAAACACAGTAACAACAAAGTCTCCAATGGAGACATTACTGGGCCCGCTCGAGCAAATCGATGATCAACGGGAGGGCCTTTACTTTACTTTACTTACTTAAGAGAAAACTACATAAACCAGGGTATTTAGAGGTACCTCTGATTATACCAAGTTTTCACATGTATAGACATAAAAACAATGGATACTGGGGGGAAGCACTTAATAGAATACATCTTTTTTTTAAAATTTTTATTAGTGAGACATCATGAGGTACAGTTGTAGACTTACAAATTTTTGTGCTTGGGTTTCAATTATACAATGATCAAATACCCATCCCTCCACCAGTGCCCATTTCCCACCACCACGGATCCCAGTATCCCTCCCACCCCCCCATCCCCCCCCATCCCACTCTGCCTCGGTGGCAGGGCATTCCCTTTTGTTCTCTCTCTCTTATTGGGTGTTGTGGTTTGCAAAAGAGGCAATAGGTGGCAATCATGTTTGGTCTATAGTCTACTATCATCATGCTTCTCCCATCCTGGGAGGATACTCCCAACACCTTTATTTGATGTTCCCTTCTCTATCTGAGCTCCCTTTCCCCTAGCATGTGTGGTTGACCTCCAAGCCAAGGAGTAAAATTCCTGATACTAATCTCGGCCATTCTTGGGTGTTAGTCTCCTATTTTGTTACTTTATGTTCCCCAGATGAATGCAATCTTTCTATGTCTATCCCTTTCTTTCTGAGTCATTTCGCTTAACATGATATTTTCCATAGGGCTGGAGCGATAGCACAGCGGGTAGGGCGTTCGCCTTACACGCAGCCAACATGGCCTACCCGAGTTCGATTCCTCCGCCCCTCTCGGAGAGCCCGGCAAGCTACCGAGAGTATTCGATATGCCAGACACAGTAACAACAAAGTCTCCAATGGAGACGTTACTGGGCCCGCTCGAGCAAATCGACGATCAACGGGAGGGCCTTTACCTTTTTACCTTTACCTGATATTTTCCATGTAGTACCACTTGTATGTAAATTTCATGACTTTGTCTTTAATAGAATACATCTTACCAACCTAAATATCTTATGTAGAAATAAAGAGTAAGAAACATTTCTAACTCATATATGAGAGACCAGTCTGATTCCGAGACAAAGACAATACAACAAAAGAAAGCTATAAAGCAGTATCTCACAAAAAATAAAAATAAAAAGGATACAAAACACCTCAAAAAAACAATGGTAGATTGAATCTAGCAGTATATAAGAAGAATAAGAATGTGCCATGAACCAGTGGAGTTGCCCTGGTAATATAAGACAGGCTCAAAAATTTTAAAGCAATCAATATAATCCAACATATTTCCTGGCTAAAAGAAAAATTGCATAATCAATTATGCCAATGAATTAGATACCCTACATTAAATGGACAAATTCCTAAAAAGCACAATTATTCAAAGTTACACAAAAAGAACTGATAATCTTTTTTTTCTATTAAAAAATCTATTTTGCCTATTACAAGTTACAAGTAAAGATAGAATTACTTATCCAAGAAACTTCCCATAAAGAAAATGCGGGCTCAGAAGTTTTCATTAGTGAATTCTACTAACCACCTAAAGAAAGATTACCAGTCGACTACATGCAAAACACTGGGCTTAGATCTCTGCCTAACACCATGTACAAAAGTAAGATCAAAATGGATTAAAGACCTCAACATCAGACCTGAATCCATAAGGTACATTGAAGACAAAGTTGGTAAAACACTCCATGACATTGAAGCTAATGGTATCTTCAAAGATGTCATGCCACTGGCCAAGCAAATGAAAACAGATAGACAAATGGGACTATCTTAAACTAAGAAGCTTCTGCACCTCAAAAGAAACAGTGACCAAGATACAAAGACAATCTACAGAATGAGAAAGGATATTCTCCAAATACACATCCGACAAGGGGTTGATATCAAGGATATATAAAGTACTGGTTGAACTCCACAAGAAGAAATCGTCCAACCCCATCAAAAAGTGGGGCAACGAAATGAACAGAGTCTTTCTTAAAGAAGAAATCCGAATGGCCAAAAGGCACATGACAAAATGCTCTACATCATTAATCATCAGGGAGATGCAGATCAAAACAACGATGAGATATCATTTCACACCACAGAGACTGGCCCACATTCTAAAGAACAAAAGCAACCTGTATTGGCACGGATGTGGCGAGAAAGGGACCCTCCTTCACTGCTGGTGGGAATGCTGACTGGTTCAACCCTTTTGGAAAACAGTATGGACGATTCTCAAAAAATTAGAAATTGAGCTCCCATTTGACCCAGCAATACCACTCCTGGGAATATACCCCGAAGAAGCTAAAAAGTATAGTCGAAGTGACATCTGCACTTGTTTGTTCATTGCAGCACTGTTTACAATAGCTAGTATATGGAAAAAACCTGAGTGCCCGAGAACAGACAACTGGTTAAAGAAACTTTGGTACATCTACACAATGGAGTACTATGTAGCTGTTAGAAAAAATGAAGTCATGAAATTTACATACAAGTGGTACTACATGGAAAATATTATGCTAAGCGAAATGAGTCAGAAAGAGAGGGACAGACATGGAAAGATTGCATTCATCTGGGTAACATAAAGTAACAAAATAAGAGACCAACACCCAAGAACAGCTGTGATAAATACCAGGTTGTTCACTCCATGGCTTAGAGGCCAGCTGCACACTCAGGGGTAAAGGCAGTTCAGATAGAGAAGGGAGCACCAAATAAAGGGTGCTGGGAAGATCTGCCCAGGATGGGAGATGCCTGCTGAAAGTAGTCTATGGACCGAACATGATTGCCACCCAATGTCTCTTCTGCAGACCACAGCACCCAAAACCAGAGATAGAACAAAAGGAAGTGCCCTGCCACAGAGGTAGGGTGGGATGGGGGATGGGGGGGTGGGAGGGATACTGGTAATGGTGGGGGTAGAGAATGGGCACTGGTGGTGGGATGGGTACTCAATCATTGTATAACAGAAACCCAAGCACAACAACTTGTAAGCCTACAATTGTACCTCATGGTGTTTCACTAATAAAAAAAATTTTTTAATTAAAAAAAAAGAAAGATTACCAGCAATTTTTTACAAACTCTTTCCAAAAAAGAACAGAAGGAAACTCCCGCAACTCATTTCTGTTAGACTAGTATTATCCTGTTATCTAAAACTAGAAAAACATAACACATAAAAAGATCAATATCCCTACAACACATAGAACTGAAGACCTCATGATCTCATTTATCTGTGATAGATAGTCTTTGGATAAAAAAATGCAATATAGTAAAGAGGGGATGCTCAGATCACTCTTGAACCCAGATTATAGAGGGAAGGGCAGAAAGGAATGAGATTGAGAGGAAAAAGAAGAGGATGAAAAAGGGAAGTAATCAGGGAGCAGTGTCAAGGCCTTGGGTATATTGGTAGCATGGGGGAGTGGTACAGCTAGATGTCCAAAGCACAGACTCAACAACACTGAGAACACTGAGAACATGAGATCCAAACTACAACCACCAAACTTCCAAAAACTGCCTGTCAAGGAACTTAGGAACACTGGTGGAGGGAAGGTGATACTAGTGGTAGGGTTGGTGCTAGAACACTGTATGTCTAAAGCTCAACTATCAATAACTTTGTAAACCACAGTTCTTTAATTAAATAAAATGAAAAATATAAGAAAGGAAATAAAGTTATCGAACAATGTTAAAGACAGAAATAAAAATCCTCTACTATACACTAGTAAAACAAATCCATTAACATATTGAAAGAATTTTACACTGGGACCAAGTAGAGTTTATCCCAGTATAAACCGCTCATTTAACACAGGAAAAATAAATCAATGCGGTCTCTTACAAAGATCAAAAATTATACATTGATTTCAAAAGATTCAGAAAAGAAAATCTGACAAAATTCAACATTTTTTTTTCATGATGGAAACATTTGTTAGGAATAGAAAGAGACTTTCTCAATCTGATAAAGGTCATCTATGAAAAACTCATAGCTAATATCGTACTTATGCTAAAATGTGTTTTTCTTTAAAGAACAGGAACCAGATCAAATATCAACTCTTGCCATTTTTAGTCAATCTTGCAGAGGTTTTAGTCAGACTATTAGAAAATAAAAGGTATCCAAGATGGAAGAGAAGGGGGGCGGAGTGATAGCACAGCAGGTAGGACGTTTGCCTTACACGCAGCCTACCTGGGTTCGATTCCCAGCATCCCATATGGTCCCCCGAGCACCGCCAGGAGTAATTCCTGAGTGCATGAGCCAGGAGTAACCCCTGTGCATCGGTGGGTGTAACCCAAAAAAAGAAAAAAATAAAGATGGGAGGGAAGAAGAAAGACCACTTGTATTTACACATAGTCACATGATATTTGCATACTATTATAGGTAGAAAATGTTCATGAATATGGAAATGCACACATGCCACATACAGCACCCCTCTTAAGAATGGACAGGTAAGGAACTAGAGCGATAGTACAGTGGGTAGGGCATTTGCCTTGTACACGGTCGACCTGGGTTCATTTCCCAGCATTCCATTTGGTCCCCTGAGTACTGCCAGGAGTAATTCCTGGACGCAAAGCCAGGAGTAACCTCTGTGCATGGCAGGGTGTGACCCAAAAAGCAAGAAAAAAAAAAGAGAGAGAGAGAATGGACAGGCAAGGCAATGAGGAGAGGGAGGTTAGGTTGGAGAAGGGACCACTATGACAATGACAGTTGAAAATGAACACTCTGGACAAGAACTGAGTGCTTAGAGGAGGTAAAGTGATATGCATGATACCCTTTCAGTAACAGTACTGCAAAACACAGTGTCTAAAAGGAAAAATAAGAAAAGGGGAGAGAGAGAGAAGAAAGTGTCTGCCACAGAGGCAGACGACCAGGGGGTGGGCGGGAAACTGGGGACATTGGCAGAGCAAAGTGAACCCTGGTGAAGATCCTGGGTGGGTGCTCAAATATTGTGCAACCAAAACTCAATCATGAACAGCTTTGTAACTTGTATCTCACAGTAATTCAATAATTTTGCTTTTTCAGTTTTGGGGCCACACCCAGCGATGCTCAGGGGTAACTCCTGGCTCTGCACTCAGGAATCACTCCTGGTGGTGCTCGGGAGACCATGAGAGATGCCAGGGACTGAACCCAGGTTGGCCGTGTGCAAGGCAAACAGATTACCTGCCATACTATCTCTCCGGGTCTAATTCAATAACTTTTGAAAAAGAAGAAGAAGAATGACTAGACAATGTGTTAGAATACAAAATTAATATAAAATGTCGATTCTATTTCTGTGCACTAGCAATAAGCTTATTGTTTTGTAGCTTAGGTGATATGGTTACTTAACTTGCGTGATTTCGGCAGATAAAGTTACTGCACCTTCACCATCACCAAAGTGCCTGGATTCTCCACCACCACACTTACATCATTTCTAGTTCCCCCATAAAGCATCACTGAAAGAAAGGAAAAGAAACCTAAGTTAGTGGAAAGGCATTTGAAATTCATCGACTGGAAGACCTAAAATATTAATGCAACAATATTCCCCAAACCAGTCTAAAGACTCAACACACTTACGGTGATTCAATAAATAAATGAAAAGGGACTGGAGTGATAGCACAGCGGGTAGGGCGTTTGCCTTGCATGCAGCTGACCCGGGTTCAATTCCCAGCATCCCATATGGTCACCTGAGCACCACCAGGAGTAATTCCTGAGTGCAGAGCTAGGAGTAACCCCTGTGCATTGCCAGGTGTGACACAAAAAGTGGAAATTAATTAATTAATTAATTAATTTTTAAAAGAAGACTCAACACCATCTCTATAAAAATCCTAGTTGTTTCCTTTGTGAAAGGTGGTAAAATAACCTGATTTTAAAATTTATGTGAAATTCAGTAGCCAAGAACTGCCGAAATAACCTTAGGAAAAAATGACAAAGTAAAAATTTTAAAAACTCATCACACGTCAGAACATTGTATGAGTGAAACCCAGTCATGAACATCTTCATAACTGTGCATCTCACCGTGATTCAGTGAAAAAATAAAACCTCATCACAAAAATTTACAGTAATCAAAAGGTATGGCATGAACAAATGGATGGACACAGAACAGTGTGAGAGAATTAAGACACCGGAAATATGTTGCCATAGTGACCCTTGTCTGGTCCACACCACCATGCTCAGGACCACCAAATTCATCCTAGAAGTTTTCAGAGATTTACACAGCAGGAGAGATCAAATGTAGGGCCTCACACTGGCTAAGGATGCTAGTTATCTATTTTTTAAAACCCTGACATGGGTCAGAGTGGCAGTACAGCAGATAAGGGCACTTGCTTTATATGCGGCTGACCCAAGTTCAGTCCCCAGCACCAGTAATGGTTCCCCAAGTCAAGTGAGAAGTGATCCATGAGTGCAGAGCCAGCAGTAAGCCCTGAGTACCGCTGAACGTGGCCCCCAGCCCAAAGAAAAACAAATCTGCACATAAATATTTTACAGCTGCTCTGTGTATGATCACCAAAAAAATGGAGACAATCTAACATCTTTTTTTTTCTTTTTGGGTCACACCTAATGACGCTCAGGAGTTACTCCTGTCTCTGAACTCAGGAATGACTCCTGGCAGTGCTCATGGGAGCATATGCAATGCCAGTGATAAAACCCAGGTTGGCTGCGTGCAAGGTAAACGCCCTTTCCACTGTGCTATCACTCCAGCCCCAATCTGACATCTTTCAATAAGGATAAGGTTAAATAAACTCTGGTACATTCACACTAGGGAATAAACCAAGGGTATAGGAAACAAGTTGGGTCCATCTTAAAGGCATCGTGCCGTGTGAAAGAAAGCAATCTCAAAAGACCCCAAAGGAGGTGGAGAGATAGGATAGTAGTATAGGGTTTATGGCCCAAGGGTGGCCAACATGGGTTCCATTTTCAGCCCCACATATGATGCCTGAGCACCACCAGGGGTGATACCCGAGCAGAGACAAGAGTTGAGCCCTGAACACTGCTGGGATGGGGCCCCCAAACTAAAAAGAAAACAACAACCAAAGGTCACAGAGCGGCAATTCCATTTATATGACATTTTTAGAAGGACAAACTGTACTGATGGAGAGCAGAGAAGTGAGTGGCAGAAGTTTAGAGCAGGACGAGGTGGTGATCACCCAGGGAAATGTGAGGGAGTTTAGGGGAGACCCTGGGAACATCGTGTATTGTGACCATTTAGATCTGTGCTTCAGTTCATAAAACGAACACCCCCAAAGTCCATTTCACTTAGTAAATAAAAAAAAAAGATCAAATTAAAACAGATATTCCAAAATACATCCATGCCTTGGATAGCTGTTATAAAATAAAACACAAAACCTCAATAGAGGCCTTATAAGTATAAGAGGATGTAAACTTCACACTCATTCCCTGTGGAGAACTGGTTCTGGCAGTGTACAGGAATGTAAGCAAATTCCTCAGTGTCATTTTTTTCAAATGCAATTAAGATAAAATATTTTTATTTTTTAATTTATGTCTCACTTTCAAGCAAGTTTTTTTCCTGCTTTTTCAGGAGTTGCTGAATTCCCCACATAAAATAAAGTGACTGAGTTAAAAATCTTAGTAGTTATCTAGGTATGCACAAAACTAGCACACACACAAAAAGACATCTCTTACATAAGGCCTGTGAAATTATTTTGTATATTATGAAATTCTATAAAATTCTAGGCATTGTAATTTGAATTATTGCCTATGTTTGTGGTGACCCACTATTTAACTTCTCTGGTAGTTAGATTCATGGAATTTTGGAGCTGAAAATGATTAACTGTTTATCCCTTCATTTTTATCCTGAAAAAAAGAAACCAAGGCCCAGAAGAGCTAATGAACTTATCCAAGATCACACAGCCAGTTGGCTGCAAAGGAACTAGGACTCTATTTTCATCACTCTTAATTCTCATCCATTTCCCTCCAAATGTCTTATGGATCCATTTCTGGTTCTAGTCAGGATTTCAATATCTTAGCTAAGGTTTAAGTTTTAGATATGCCCATATTTCTACTGTTTCGCAGCAATCTACCAATTTTTTTTGTTGTTGTAATTAAACTACATATTTTCATGGGAACATCATTCCTATCATGTGATATAAAAGAGTGGAGGGACACAGGTTCTCATTAGTTTAAAATGGCTAATCTACAAAGTCAGGCTGCTTGATACAGTGACTAAGAACACCTGTATCGAGGCCAGAGTGAGAATACAGCAGATAGGGCACTTGCCTTGCACACAGCCAATCTGGGTTCCATCCCACGTGGTCCCCCAAGCACTGCCAGGAGTAATTCCTGAGTGCAGAGCCAGGAGTAATCTAGAGCATTTCTGGGTTTGGCCCCCAAACAAACAAACAAACAAACAAAAAAAACCCAGAAAACAAAACAAAAAACACCAGTACCCAGATGAGAATCCTAGGCCCTACTTCCTTGTTACATGGCCCTTTCCCTCTGTGTGCCTTAGTTTCATTTGTTTGTTGTATTGATCGAATGAATTAAGACATGGAAAACATGTACCGTGCCCCACTTCTTAATGATAAGCATTGTAATTCTTCATAGAAAGCCTTTGAAGTTGTGTCATTCTGGAAAACAACCCCAGAATGGCATATTCACTCATGTACCCAACACAACCACAATTTCTAAAACATAGCTAACAAGACATACACTTGGCAGCTAAAACGTAGCTCACAGGAGTTGGATAAGTATAATCACTCATTTGCAAGACACTGAGAGGAATTATCCTCTCTTTGCATGAAACAGCAACAAAAATAAAAATACAAACAAACAAAAAGCGGAATTCTCAGAAACTATAATCTTCCATATGGGATGCTAAAAGTTCCATTCCCACTGCCTCAAGAAAATGTTTCCAGGGGCTGAAGAGACAGTACTAAGGGTAAGGCCTTGCACATGGCCGACGCAAAATCCCTTTCAATCCCTGGCACTTATGGTCCCGAGACCACAGTCAGGAGTGCAGAGCCAGGAGTAAACCCTGGGCACAGCTGGCTGTCACCCAAATATCCACTGTTACTTGTCTGAGATGTCACATTTGTAGAATTTCAAAGATTCCAAGGAGAGAAAAGATAAACGAAAGATGTTTCCAAGGAGGAAAAAGAAGTTCCTGGACTGATAAACTGAAAGGTAGGGAGAAAAAGAGATACAGAGACTGAGACAGACAGACAGAGACAGAGATAGAGAGACAGAGACAGAGAGACAGAGAGAGACAAAGAGAAAAAACAGAGAAGCGAGATCAGTAACAACTGCTTTTATTCAGCTATTCACTAAGGTTCTGCTAAGTGCCGTGCATTACCATGCATGCCGTGCATTCAAACAAGAAATTCAGCTCTGAGCAAGACACCCTTGCCCCAGGAACTAAGTCTTGCGACATTGCACAAAACATCTACATCCTGTAAGAGAAACAGGAAGGCCCACCAGTGGCCACAAAGGGCAGCACCCACTGCACTTGAATGGCAACAAGAGCTTCCCCGTCAGGAGCAGGAAAGGGATTCCATGCAGAAGAGGTGCAACTGGGGAGCCCCGGGAGCGGGGGGGGGGGTGGTGGGGGGGTGAACGGGGGAACACGGTGCAAAACACAAGAGTTAGGGTGGGTTCAAAACTGGCCTGCACCTGGCAATGGTCTTGGGTTGTGACAAAACCCACCGTTAGTTACAATCACACCTGAGCAGCTCACGATCAGTGCCCGTGCCATATGAAGCGCTCCGGGATCCCTCTAAGATCTCAGCTCTTCACTGTTCACAACAGCCAGAATCTAGAAACAACCCGAAAGCCCGAGAATAGATGACTGGTAAAGAAACTCTGGTACATCTACACAGTGGAATACTACGCAGCTGTTAGGAGAGATGAAGTCATGAAATTTGCTTATAAGTGGATAGACATGAAGAGTATCATGCTTAGTGAAATGAGTCAGAAAGAGAGGGACAGACATAGAAGGACTGCACTCATTTGTGGAATATAAAATAACATAATATGAAACGGACACCCAAGGACAGTAGACACAAGGGCCAAGAATATTGCCCCAAAGTTGGAAGCAATGAGCTGGGGGGGAAAGGCAGCTGGAATAAAGAAGGGATCACTAAGTCAATGATGGTTGGAGGATTCGTTCCGGATGGGTGATGTGTGCTGAAAGTAGATAAAGGACCAAACGTGATAACCTCTCAGTATCTGTATTGCAAACCATATTGCCCCAAAGTAGAGAGAGAGTATGGGGGAAACTGTAGGCCATGGGGTCAGGGGGAGGGTTGGGAAGGAGGAGTGTACCAGGAACATTGGTGGTGGGGGATTGTGCACTGGTGGAGGGACAGGTGTTTGATCATTGTATGACTGAAACTCAAACACGAAAACTTGTAACTGTATCTCACGGTGATTCAATAATAAAAAATTTAAAATTAGAAAAAAAAAATCCCAGCTCTTCCCTCCCTGCAATGCTCCAAACCCATGGGAGCTGCAGAAGCTGATTCAGGTTTTGTTCACCAGTGGCTGTTTCTCGGGTACAACTAACGCTCCTTGGCAAGCCCGCGCCCACTGCAGGTGGGAAAGGCATCCGTCAGGCTTCCTCTTCCTCCCTCTCTGCTCCCTGCCTGTGTGTGTGTGTGTGTGGGGGAGGGGGGGGGGGGACTCTTCAGAGAGCTCAGGGTCTGGTGCCCATCCCCGCTCAGCTCCTGGGACAGCTCTGGGTTGCGCATGCGCAGCCAGACTGGCCCCATCTGCCCGTCCAGCCAGTCCAGCAGAAGAGCCCACAACCCGGGTGCAGCCACAGCAAAAAGGGCCTCGGAAGCCACGCTCCTGGCTCGGCCCACACCAAGAGGGGGCAGTTCTGTATTGGACTGCTGACCTGGGGTGGGGAGCCGCTCACTGAGTTCCAGTTCTTTCTCTTTTTCCTTCTTCCTGATCCCACTGCGAATATCAAAGAAGGGGGAACCCCTAACTCTTGCGCCACTGGGTTTGATTTCCTCCTCCCCCCCACCATGAAAACAAACATGATGACCTGCCCAAATATGTGAGATCCAGCACTCCATAAAACAATCATTAACTGGGCACAAATGGGCTTTCAACGCGACACAGGGCTTCTGCGCCCACTTGAAAAACTAGTGGAATTTTGAGGACATATTTGAGGGAAGTAAGTAGCTTGAAAATACCTCTGAATACGTCAGGGAGAACCCCAACACCATCATAGCCAGGGTGCAACAGCCATGAAGTTGAGAAACACATTCAAAACCCAGGAATTCAGGACGAGAACAAAGTCCTCTCGATATCACACTGGGCATGGCTGAGCGGGCCCACTCTGGGATTCTTGAATTCTGGGAAAGAATCTACCTGCGCTTGGCTTTGCTGGTGACTCCGGAGTCTTATATTAGCCCCTTATATTAGCTTCCGTCTGATAACCAAAGGTTACAGTCTGGTTACTACTACTGCCCACCTGTTGCTGTTGCTTTTGTTGGACCCTCAACCCTGTGCCCCCCCTCCCCCACGTTTTAGAACCTCCAGTGTCAGGGCTGAAAGGATAGTCCAGTAGGCAGGGCCCTTGTCTTGCACATCATCAGTTTGGATTTGGTCCCCCAAGTGCTCCAGGAATGATCCCTGAGCACAAAGCTAGGAGTAAGCCCTAAACATTGTCCAATGTGGCCTGAAAACAGTTACTACTCAGGCACCAAACAAGCCAATTGGTTTGGGTCACACCTGGCGAAGCACAGGGGTTACTCCTGGCTCATGCACTCAGGAATTACCCCTGGCAGTTCTCAGGGGACCATATGGGATGCTGGGAATCGAATCCAGGTCGGCTGCGTGCGAGGCAAACGCCCTGCCCGCTGTGCGATTGCTCCAGCCCCTCGGATTTTTGAGGTCTCTAATCCTTGAACTCTCTGTAAATCAACATCACAGCGATTGATTCCTTCTCTTATGGATGAGTTTAATACATTTGTGTGTGTGTGTGTGTGTGTGTGTGTGTGTGTGTGTTCATTTAAGATTCTTGAACACCACCCTTGGACCCCAGTCTACACTGCTTGCTTGGTCCTTCTTCTGCAGTGTGTGGTTCTCCGAGGAAAACTGATTTCTACCCTGACGTCTCCTACATGTTGCAAAGGTGCCATCTCTTATTTACTCTTTCTGATGTGCCACCTTGACTTCATTCTCCACATTGACAGGCCAGAGAGATAGTACAGTGGGTCGAGTGCTTGCCTTGAACAGAACCAATCCAGGTTCAATCCCCAGCATCATCCCATAGGGTCCTCTGAGGACTGTCAGGAGTGATTCCTGAACACAAAAGCCAGGAGGAACCCTTGAGCATTGCCGGATGTGACCTTCATGCCCCCCACCCCAAAAAAATCAATACATTCTACAAATGCAGAAAGACCTGCAATTCTATCTTGCTGGGCTCCTGTGACTGAATTGTCACTGACATTTACAACATGGAAGCAGTGACAAAACCACTGAAGAGAGAAGGATCCCTGGTTTTCCAGGAAGATGGGGTCTGTGGGATTGGATTCGCCTCTGGCTCTGCAGAAGGGCACAGGGCAGGGGCTGCCTGGCCGGAGGGTCTCCCCACTGTGGGCCTGCCCTCCTCACACCCTGCCCACGAGCCACTACTGCTGCTGTTGGACCCTCAACTCTGTGTCCTCCCATGATTTAGAATCCCCTGGTGTCAGGGCTGGAGGGATAGTCCAGTGGGCAGGGCCCTTGTCTTGCACACCATCAGTTTGGGTGTGATTCCCCCAAGTGCACCGGGAATGATCCCTGAGCACAAAGCCAGGAGTGAGCCCTAAACATTGTCGGGTGTGACCCGAAAACAAAGAGAGGATTTCTCAGTCTGTACCCCAGGACCTCAACCAGGGGTCCCAAGGCAATATATTATTCCAAGGGGGCGACAGATGAAAAATCACATACTTGAAGAACCACAGGCTATGAGACGAAGGGGTCAGTGGGTAGGGTGTGGGAGAGGGATCACAGGAAGGAAATGAGGTGGGAAGGAGCAAGGTGGGGGAGTGGGGGAGAAACCGCACCCAGCAAAGGGTCTCGCCTAAGGGATGCTGACACAGGAAGTGAGTGTGTCTACGTGTGCGTCCTCATGCGCAGTCAAAGTGATGTAGGCAGGTAGATAGGGAAAGGCTCTCTGCAATGAAACAAAGTCTCATAGAAGAATTCTAGGACCAACCCACCCTGTGGAGACAGAGAATAAGGACTTGATAAGACCATCCCCAGACCCTGAAGATATGGGCCTCCTCCCCATGAAATTCCTCCTTTCCGAGAACCACCTTTCAATCCAGTTGACTCCAGCGACCCAGCCCCAAGGAGATTCCAGGACATTCCAAGTCAGATGATTCTCGAACCCGCTTTCTATCCGGTTGACTCCAGCGACCCAGCCCCAAGGAGATTCCAGAACATTCTGAGTCGGAAGGATCTATAAGAACCAGCTCGAGAGCCCACTTGGCGCTCTCTCCACCCTCGGAGAAGCCCGCGTTCCCTCTGGACGCGTTACTCTCTCTCTCTCTTACTCTCCATTCCCCCGCTTATCTGCTCATCCCTTCCTCTCCCTCTCCAAAAGCCTCCAAATAAAACCTGTTACTTCACTGCTCGTCTACTCCTGAAATTCTTTTCTGCGAGCGAGACAAGAACCCCAGAAACCTCGGGTAAGGCTTGGGACTGGTCTCTCCTTTCCTGCAAAGAGCAAATTCTCGCCCCAGCTTGAGTCCGTGGCTCCCCGAGCAATCGGGTGGCGGGGATTAACTCCCGTGCCGAGAAGATCAAGCGGATTTCAGGTGTGGCTTGACGGCCACCTCGTGGGGCTGGCGGGGCTCAGGCCCGTGCCGAGCAGGTGCTCACTGCAGACTTTACCGGTCCTAGCCTACCCAGGGTTCCGGGTGGCAGAGGCGGGTGGGGAGAAAGTGGCCGTCTTTCTCCTCCCCACTTCACATAAGTCACCCGTGGGGCCCACCGACATCAAAAGGGGACACCCTGGTCCAAAGCCCAGAGCCGCCTGACCAGGCCTTCTCTGAAGATGGAGAGCTTCTCTCCTAAGCAAATGGAGACAAAGATCCAGTACTGTTTTGGGCATATTGAATACGTCACGGGGAGCTTGCCAGGCTTTGCCGTGCGGGCGGGATACTCTCCGTAGCTTGCTGGGCTCTCCGAGAAGGGGGGAGGGGGGAGGAATCGAACACGGGTCAACCAGGTCGGCCGCATGCAAGGCAAACGCCCTACCCACTGTGCTATCACTCCAGCCCATAAACCAGGACACATTTGTGAAATGTTCCATGTTATTCTATGAGGGTTGGTTTGTTTTGGGTTTTTTTTTTTTTAGGCCTTACAATAACCCATTTTATTTTCAAAAACTGCAAATCCACAATAAATTGGGTTTTTTGTTTTGTTTTGTTTTGTTTTTTCAAGAACCTTTCCCAGTACGTAGTTAATCAAAGGACATTCAAGGGTGAAATTCCAACGCAATGATTTTTATCACTAGGCTAACATGAACCAAAGGCACATTTCCTCTGAAATTATCTTGGAAATCACACACTATTCACCTTTGCTTGCAGACTCTTCACATGTCTGACGATCTTCCATCTTCGGTTCTGCACTCCAGTTTCCAATTTCCTCTTGCTACTTCTGACTCATGCGGGACCTTATCAGTCCCAGTGGCGATATCCACCCAGGCCGCAGGCCCATACTCAGGAAAACAGGTGTCCTTACTCCCACATACCTCAGGATAGGATTCAAAGGTGAGGTTCTGAGTGAATTAGCCAAGGCACCAGGCGAAAGTGACGATTCCTACCTCAAATCTAGAGACCAGGTCTGGGGCCGAAGCCAGGAACATGCATGCCTCTTTAATCAACACAGCCACACTCGGCCCTGTAACCATCATTCTCTGTCTGACCTTAGGAGCAGCCTGGAAAAACTCTGTCTCCTGACCCTTCTGAAGGTAGTAAACACTGGCTTTAGCTAATTCCCCACTTACAACTAAGTGCCCTAGGCCATTCAGACCTGCTCACTGCACCCCCAAGGCAGCATGCCAAGGGGTGGGAAATATGGTAGGGATCCCGCAGGCTCCTGCATTTCAAAGATCCAGTGGGAACAGTAAACATCTACACCGAAGATAGAAAGGAATAGGTGATAACATGAAAATCTAAGGGGCTGGAGCAATAGCACAGCAGATAAGGCAGTTGCCTTACGTGCAACTGACCTGGGTTCGATTCCCAGCATCCCATATGGTCCCCTGAGCACTGCCAGGAGTAGTAATTCCTGAGTGCAGAGCCAGGAGTAACCCCTGCGCATCACTAGGTGTGACCCAAAAAAAAGAGAATCTAAGTTCAAGAAAAATAATAACTAAATACGGACAAATTAAAATCGAACCTTAGATGTTTACCACCCCCTCCATTCTTCCGAGCACTTTGAACGCATCGCCCTTTTGCTTACACAAGATGACAACGCATTTTCCCAGGACACTTCCCCCCCCTCAGACTGCGGGAGGGCTGAGATCATGCCTCGATCACTCCTGAGTTCCTGGTGCCTGATAAGTGATAGATGCAGGGAGGGTGAGTCATCCAATCAAGACATTCTTCCTCCTTACAGCTCGGACCAGCTGCCAGCTGCTCGTTGCACAAGTTCATGTCTTGAAACCTACTCATGTAATTTTATATTGAGAGGGAATGAGAGATTATGTGGTCCGGCATTTTTTTTTTCATTGAGTGTACAGATCCCAGTAGTATTACTCAACAACAACAATAACAAAAATCACTTCTAAGATGTTTGCAGGTGCTGTGTGAAAGAACATTTTATTTATTTAAGGGGGGAGGAGGGCACCCAAGTAATGCATAAGGGAGCTCAGGGAATCCCCAGCAGTGCTCAGGGGCTACTAGAAATATCGCCAGCAGTGCTCGAGGACCACCAGTATCGGGTACAGCGCCAGGGCCAGCTAGCATGAGCTCCAGTTACCTTTCCAGGCCTGAATAACATTTAAAATCATAATTGGTTGCATACAGTTGTATAGAAAAATCCAAACAATGGCGGTGCTTTTGTAGATTAATACTTAAACAATGCTATGAATCTATAGAACAGCCCGTAGGGCACTTGCCTTATATGCGGCCAAGCCTGATCTAATCCTCAGCATCCCATCTGGTCCCCTGGGCACTGCCAAAGTGATTCCTGAGCGCAGAGTAACCCTAGCGCATCACAGGGTGTGCCCTCCCCACCCCCACAAAAAAACAAAGCTAAGTTTATTTCCATAAGGAAACCTAAAACAATAAGGAGCTTTCTGCAGTTAGGGTTCACAGTAGAGATTTCCCTCAGTACAGAATTCAGAGGCTCGGTGGCTAGCACACAGGCTTTGCATGCCAGGGATTCAGTTCCATCCCTGGCACCACCTGGTCCCTTGAGCAGCCAGAGAAGACCCCAAAACAAAGAGGCATGAGGGGGAACTCCATCGGCATTGCTTCCAGCTGCCTGCCGGCACTACGGGGATGCACATAGAAATGCGTGGAAACTGAATGAGTGGCACTTTGACAGGGCCACTTCTCTGTGTGAGTGAAAAGATATTTTAAGAGGTGGGATGGGACCTGCCCCCCATCTCCCCCTGTTTCCGGGAACTTGGCAGTCACACCCACAAGCCATCTCTGGCTGGCGCCAGATAATCACATCAGCAGCCACGATCCAGAGACTCATTATAAATCTCTCAGAACGGAGCATAAAACGACTGGCCATAGCCATGCCTCTGGACCCTGCGCCAGGCTGTTTCCTTCAGGGCACCCCGAAGGGGGGTGGGTGAGGCCCCTCCCCGCCCCAAGGGACCCAGCCTGGCAGCCAAAACCCTCCAGAACTCAACTGCTGCCGTGCTCACAGCTGCTCTCTCTCCACACGCTCGGGCTGAGCCTCACCCATGAGTGAACCTATTCCTGGACCAACGCCACTCATATTCCAAGAGGAGCCACCACATTTGATGGGGTGTAAAGCAGAAGGCAACCAACTTAGAGGGAAATATAATTTTACATATATATATACTTCAGCTGCCAGGGCTCTGCTGGGGACAGGGAGGGAAACTCAACCTGCCCCCTCCAAGGGGCCCCGGTGAGGACAGCCAGGCGCGGGGGCAGGAGACTCTGCTGGCAGCTGAAGGCCTCCAGAACCAGCCAGAGCCATGCTTAAGACCACTCTCCACACGTTCGGATGAGCCTCACGCATGAAGGAACCAGCAGAGGAACCGAGGCGTGTGGGACCCGGGGCTGAGAAAAATTACAAGGCTTGGGGACTGGGGCAATAGCACAGCGGGTAGGGCATTTGCCTTGCACGCAGCCGACCTGGGTTCAATTCCCAGCATCCCATATGGTCCCCTGAGATCTCCAAGCCTTCTCGGATCAGGACTGGGCCCCCCTTCACCCAGATCCCCCGTCTTCCAGTAGCTGGGCGTTACACCCACCAAATGCCCCCGGTGCCGTGTTATCCCATCAATGCCAAGACCCAGGGACTATAAAACCCAGCGGCCATGCAACCTCTTATTGTCTAGTTCTCACTCTTGGAAAACCCGGCAGGCTACCGAGAGTATCCTGCCTGCCTGGCAGTCTGGCAAGCTCCCCGTGGCATATTCAATATGCCAAAACCCAATAGCAATGACGGGTCTCATTCCCCTGACCCTGAAAGAGCCTCCAAAGTGGCATTTGCTAAAATCTCAGAGCTAGGATGAATGGAGACATTACTGGTGCCCGCTCGAGGAAATCGATGAACAACAGGATGAGAGTGATACAGTGAGTGATATACACATACATATATGCAAAAGCACACAAGGCTCAACCTTTAACAACATGTTAGCAATCTCTTATAAAGGGCTTACTGGCCCCTGGATGAAATACAACCATCTTCACACACTTTCCTCTAAATATACATTTTCGGAGCATTTTGAACAGTTTACTCATACCAAACAATATAAACTGAACTATTTCAGTTCTTCTTTGGGGCAGGGGTTGGGGTGGTTTCAGGATGGAAACATCTGAAATATGGTGGTGGGAAGGTGTAATGGTGGTGGGATTGGTGTTTGAATATGAAATATAATCAAATATTGTAAATTTTAAAAATTTAAAACTTAAAAAACAGTGTCTGCGAGGGCAAATAATAAGTGGGAGTACCAAGAGACGGGAAACATGCTGAATATGGAACATGAAAGGCAAATGTGGGCCATAGCAGTGTGTCTGCAATCAGCTGTCCACAGCCAGGGGCCACTTCACAGGTAGCACCGTAGCACTGTCCTCCCGCTGTTCATCCATGTGCTCGAGCGGGGCCCCGTAATGTCTCCATTATGAGACTTGTTGCTACTGTGTTTGGCATATTGAATACATCATGGGTAGCTTATATTTCACAGGTATAAACAATTAAATTAATAAAAAATCACAAGGCTTGGGGACTGGGGCAATAGCACAGCGGGTAGGGCATTTGCCTTGCACGCAGCCAACCCGAGTTCGATTCCCAGCATCCCATATGGTCCCCTGAGCACCACCAGGGTTAATTCCTGAGCTCAGAGCCAGGAGTAACCCCTGTGCATCGCCGGGTGTGACCCAAAAAGAAAAAAAAAAGGGGGATATGAGAGGTTTACGGGCCAGCAAGAAGGTTCCTGGCCCTTCTGACACTGACCAGGGAAGCCTTGTCCCCCAGGGTGGCTGACCATCTCTCTTGGCTTACTCCCCCCCCCCCCCCCCACCTGCTGCCTGCCTTAGGACTAGATTGTGAGCCTGTGAAAGAGGCAAAGCCGGTGGAGAGAGAGGCAGGACCAAGGATCCCAGTTCCACGTGGCAGGAAAGGCAAATGGGGCCCTTGCAGGGAGCTGCAGTCAGCTGCCCACAACCAGGGGCCACTTCACAGATGTAAAAATAAGAAGGCTGGAGAAGAGAGAGAAGGGTGCAGGAGCGAGAGCAGAGGGAAGGCGCATGTCTCGCTCACACCCAGCCTGGGAGCGGGCGGCAACATGACCCTGGGCACCAGCAGGTGTGGCCCCCTCTCCCGACGAAACACAGGAGGAGACGCCAAGCTTCCTCGGCCACTGGACAGCCCCACTGGGGCCGCCTGACTGTTCTGCACTCACTTTTCTCTCCTGTAGGAAAAGGAGATGTGTGTGGGGTGGGGTGTGTATGTGTGTGTGTGTGTGTCTGTGTCTGTGTGTCTGTCTGTGTGGGTCTCTGTGTGTCTGTGTGTCTGTCTGTCTGTCTGTCGGTGTGCCTGTATGTCTGCCTGTGTGGGTCTCTGGGTGGGTTGTTACTCTGTGTATGTTTCTGTGTGTGTGTGTGTGTGTGGGTTTCTGTGTGGGTCACTCTGTGTGTGTCTGTATCTGTTTGTGTGTGTGTCTATGTGTGTGTCTATGTGGGTCTGTGTGGGTCTCCGTATGTGTGTCTGTGTCTGTCTCTGTATGTCTGTATCTGTCTGTGCGTGTGTGTCTGTGTGGGTCTCCGTATGTGTGTCTGTGTCAGTCTGTGTGTGTCTGCATGGGTCTCTGTGTGGGTCTCTGTGTCTGTGTGTGTCTGTGTCTGTGTGGGTCACTGTGTGTGTCTGTGTCTGTGTGTATGTGTGTCTGGGTGTGTGTCTTTATGTGTGTCTGTGTGGGTTACTGTGTGTGTCTGTGTGTGTGTGTGTGTGTGTCTCAGCATCAACCTGAACAGGTGAGTACATTGGAGCTCCCAATGCCTTGGGGTCTCCTCCCTCTGCACAAACTCACGGACACCTGTTCCGTGTGAAACATGGAACAAGAGGCTCTACAGGAAAGACCTTCAGATGGGCAAACAAGGCCAGGGGACAAGGTGATGGGTGCGAACCTCACTGTCGGCCAAGGGGATCCCAGAGCGGTGGGGATGGGGGCACCATGCTCAGGTGGTCAGTCTTAGGGGGATGGTGGCAGTGTGTGCAGGCAGGACCCTAAATCCAGGGTGTGGGGCCAGGGCACAATTTGTGGAAGGTTCTGGATAGGGAAGGAGGATTGATGTGGGCCAGCAGGCCCCACCCGCAGCAGCCGTGGGGGGGCTGAAACTGGAGATTTGGTGGTCCTGTGCCTGAGGCAAGGGCTTTTGGTGATCCCTGCAGGGCACATAAGGGGCACGACCCTGCCCCTCTTGGATTTCCCTGGACACACGTGAGGGGGTTGAGGTGGGGTGGGACAAGGCAGGCCCGACCTCAGTGACCCGTGGGCCAAACCAGGCTCCCCAACTGCCTCTAGATTCTGCTTAGGAACCTTCTAGGGCCCTTTCCTCCTGCCGCCGCCGCCCTGTCGCCAGCCTCCCAGAAGGGGTGTCCCCAGAAGCCCCCACTCGCGACCAGGCCCCCGCTGACCGCTGGACGCTCACGTTGGGGTCGCCAGGTCCGCACAGGGCAACCTGGTCCCAGGTTGGGTGGCCACGGGCGGTTGGGAGCCCCCTCAAGGTCCCCCCTGGAAGCCCCCCGGGTGCCCCCCGCAGCTCCAGGGGTACCTGCCGAGCTGCTGCTCCTGGTGCTGCCCTTGGCCCGGCCGCGGCCAGCGGGGAGCGCGCGCCCCCTGCCGGCCACGCGCGCCCACGCCGTGTGTGTGCGTTTGTGTGTGCATGTGCAATGTGCGTGTGCATGTGTGTGTGCGTGTGTGTTTAAACTGTAAAATGCATTCACTAACGAGGAATAGGGAGCTGCAGAGTGTGGAGCAAGAAAAGCAGCAGCAGAATCTCCTCTTCTGTGACGTGCTATAGACAGACTCTTGGACCGTTTCTTCCCCATCCAAACATCGTTTCTGCAGAATCCCGGCACCGGCTTGGCACCACCCTGTTCAGCATCCCCGGAACGGACTGGCATCTGCCCGGCAGCCCCGTCTTGGACGATGCATCAGTCTGACACGGGTCTTATTTTAAACAGAAGTCAGGTCCCCCTACACACACACACACACACACACACACACACACACACACACTGCCCCCACCGCCTGCTCCCACTTTCCTCCTCCCAGAATGTAAACAGGACCAGAAGGGCAGTGAGAGTGAGGGCAGAGAGACAGTTCAAGGAGCTGGAGGAGGCCTCCCCATTCAATCCCAGTATTGCATGCCCCCTTATTTGGTCGGGAGTATTTGCTCCTGAGCAATCTCGGGCGTGCCCCCCCCCAAAAAAAAACACCAGAAAACAAACACATTCGGCTGGGGAAATATTACAGGGGTTCAGAGCACTTGCCTTGCCTGCAGCCAATCTGAGTTGCCCCCTAATGGTCCCCTGAGCCCAGCCAAGCGTGATCTCTTGAACGGCAGAGCCCAGAGTAAATCTTCACCACCACAGACTGTGCCCCACTCCAAAAAAAAAAAAAAACCCAAAAATAAAAACTTGCTTCCTCAGACTTGGTGTGTCTGCTTGACAGTAGCAATCAAGGAGAACCTCGCATCAGCTGGAGCTGGGTGGCTCTTCTCAAATCATGCGAGCCTTTTCCTTCTCTCCTGGGATAAACATATGTTAGGGACACCCCCTCCCTCAGCATCCCCCACTCCCCCCAAATCCGACTTTGTTCTCCGGTTACGAGTTTCCTACTCTTGAGGAACTTCATTCTGGCTGAGATATAGTGACCTTGCCTGGTGTCCAGATGTGAATCTGCTGCAGTGCCTCTCATTTTTACGGGGCTGGGAGCACGCCTCCTTCTGGCTCTCTTAGGACCAACCCAGGTCCTGGAAAACACCAGCTATTTGTGTCTTCAAACGCCGAACACAAAGGAAAGCTGAACCCAAAACTAAAAATAGACACTTTCAAAAGCAGCAAGTAACCTAGTAACTTCACCAGGTGTTTGAAGCATCCGACCAGTGACTGAAATAACTCAACAAGAACTCTTAAAGGCGAAGACAAGTTCCCTCCCTCCTTTGTTCAGTTGCAGTGAGAGTCTCAAAGATCTTTATAAAAAAAGTTTAGAAAATTTTTTAAAGAACATGGTGGGGGCAGAAGGGATAGTCCGGCGGGGAGGGCACTTGCCTTGCATACAGCTGACCAGGGTCCCATCCCGATATCCTATAGGGTCACCTGAGCACCACCAGGAGTAATTCCTGAGCTCAGAACCAGGAGTAACCCGGAAGCATCACCGGATGTGTCCCTCCCCCAATAAAATATACAATGTTCAATTTATGCTAAAATTTATTTTTCAACAAAAATTCCAATTGTGATTATCTTTTCTTTTTCTTACTATTAACCTTTTGATTGTTTTTTAATACCCAAGCAAAAGAATCTGAGAGTCGCATGTCTTCCTGAGTCATCCTCTTACTATGCTACAATTTCGGGGATTAGATAGATGAGAATCCCAACGCTAGGGGGCTAATTGACTTGCATCACCTCACCCAGTACTTAAATCCAGGCCTCCTGATCCCAGGCCTTTTCTCTCCGTCAATAAGCTCTCTAATCAAGGTGACATTGCAGCCCCCCCAAACCCAGGCCATGAAAAGAAACCTTCAATGAACAATGGTTTGCATTTTAATTTAATTACACTGGGGACTGGAGAGACAGTGCAGAAGCACTTGCTTTGCATGCTGGTCACCCTGGTTCAAATCCCTGGCACCGCATGTGACTCCCAAGCACTGCCAGGGGTCAGTCCTGAGCAGAGAGAGTCAGGAATAGCCCATGAGCACCAACACTTGTGGTTCAAGCCCGGTACAACCATCCTCCCCTCACAACAAATTAAAATGAATGATTATATCTGATTTGTTTGAAGGGTCTCAAAAGAAAGATTCTCTCCATTTCAGCCAATAATAAATCACTTCTCAGGCCCCACACTGGTCGGTCCTTTCTCACCTCCCTGGCAATCGGCTTCCAGGGTACAAGACTCTCTCAGATTGCCTCCTGCCTTGCCCAAGGCCCCTTCCCAGCGTCCTTTGCCGGCTGTCCCCTCTTCCTCGCACCCACAGTAAAGTACCACCCCACGGAGCTCCAGTCTCAGCCCTTCCTTAAGCTTTCTCTTCAATATTACTCCCTGGAGATCTCATTCCGTTTCAAAGCCTTAGACACCATCCATCGTTGGCAAGGCCAACTACTGTGTCCCACTCTGGCCACGCCCACAAACTCCAGGCTCTCACGTCCAATTGGCTGCCCGACAACTCCGGGCGAGCATCTAACACACATCTCAGACCCGTGGCATCCAGCCCCTCATCCTCACCCAATTGGGCCTCTCCTGCTCGCAGAAAAGAGGAACTACTTCTTGCACCTGCTCAGGCTGAAAAAACTCAGGAACCTTTGTGATTCCTCGCTCATTATCGATATATATGCATGGAGTTGGATTTTTATAGAATTTTTCACTGTGATTCTTTTATTGTAGGTTTTCGGGTTTGGTGCCAGATATCAAATTCAGTTATATATATCATGATATATATAAGTATATATATATATATATTATATATATAGAGAGAGAGGGAGATAGTTCTACCACCAAGACACATCTCATTCCTGATTATTTTTTTAAGTTTGTATCTTTTATAGATACATCTTAAAGTACTTACAAGTGAGGGGCTAGAGCAATAGCACAGTGGGTAAGGTGCTTGCCTGCTGACAGCTGACCTGGATTCAATCTTCAGCATCCCATATGGTCCTCTGAGAACCACCAGGAGTCATCTTTGTTTGCAGAACCAGGAGTAACCCACTGAGCACTGCTGGGCATAACCCAAAAACAAACAAACAAAAAAAAAATGTAAGTGAAATTATATATCTGGAATTTTCTCCTTTAGAAAAATTTATTTTGTGGCTTAATATACTGTTAATGGTAGGGTTATTTTGTGGTTTACAATACTGTTAATGGTAGGGTTTCATGCAGACAACATGCTAGTATCCAATGGTGCAGCGGTTAAGGTGCTTGCCTTGTGCCCTAGTTTAATCCCCAGCACTGCATAAGTACATTGACCTTTGTTTTGTAACAAATAACATGAGGTAAATTTGATTGTGCCCGCAGTAGGAGATGTTGGTGGAGGGAAGGGCACACTGGTGGTGGTCTGGGTGTTAATGCCTGAAACAACTATATTATGAACAACTTGGTAAGTCATGGTGTCAGAATAAAACGATTTAACAAGGAAAAAGAAAAGAAGGAAGGTCAATGATTTTTTTGCCTGGTGACTCCCAGGGGAACAGAGAGGAGACAGTTTCTTAGCAGGCCGGCCTGGATTCGAACCCTCCTTCTGACACTCAATAGCTGTGTGAGTCGGAGCAAGTCACTGAACTTCTCTGAGCCTACGTTCACTCCATAAATGAAGAATTATTGTAATGTCTACACAGCCAGACAGCTGAGAAGACGGAAGCAAACACTCCCGCGGAAATAACACATGTTAGAAGGAGTTACCCGCTTCTGGTGGGAGCCCTGTCTTGAAAGGCCACCCGGGACGAACTCCAGTTCTCCTTAGAACTTTGTTAATAACAGGAAACTTAATTACCCCACTTTGAAGATGAAGAAACTCAGACATTTAGGTGTTGAACAAGTTACTCTGGAAAAAAAAAAAAGTGCATCCAGGGTTAGGGAGATGGATCAAAGGGTGGGAATGCATGCTTAGAGGGGGAGGCGCTGGGTTTCTTCCCAGGCAACACATGGTTGCAGATGTACTGTCAGTGTGGGAAGGAAGAAAAGAAGGGAGGAAGGAAGGAGGAAAGGAAGGAAGGAAGGAAGGAGGGAGGGAGGGAGGGAGGGAGGGAGGGAAGGAAGGAGGAAGGGAGGGAGGGGAGAGGGAGGGAGGGAGGGGAGAGGGAGGGAGGGAAGAAGGACGGAAGGAAGCAAGGAAGAAAGGAAGGAAGGAAGGAGGGAGGGAGGGAGGGAGGGAGGAAGGGAGACAATTAGAATTTGTTCCAGTTTTATTAACACCCCCATGTTCTTAACAGATCCCACACACAACTGCCTCTAGAGCAACTTCACTGGTTCAGAGATGTGATCAGCCATCGAGCACTTGTGTGTGAGCTCTTGGGTTCAACTCTTCACACCGTGTGGCCCCTGAGTATTACTCAGCTTGACATTTTATTGCTCTATAAAACAACAAACTGAGAAATTTTTTAAAATTTTTCTTCTTTTCCGGGCTCCACTCAATGATTCTCAGCCTGTAGAGGCAATGTAGTTCTGACCCTGCATTCTGGGGTTCCCTGGGCCTCCCTTGTGTTGCTTGGGGGCTTCCAGGGCTACATCTCAGCACTCGTGGCTGCACCTTCACCCCTGGAATCTCTCTCCATCCTCTACACATTTGTTTTTTTGTTTTGCTTTGTTTTTGCTTTTTGGGTCACACCCGGTGACTCTCAGGGGTCACCCCTGGCTTTGCACTCAGGAATCACTCCTGGTGGTGCTGGGGGACCATCTGGGATGCTGGGGATTGAACCAGGGTCAGCGACATGCAGGGCTATACTGTACTTTTGCTCCGGCCCCTACACATTTTCTTTAATATAAACAAAGCAACTTGGGGCCAGCGTGATAGCACAGAGGGGAGAGCATTTCCCTTGAATGCAGCTGACCTGGGTTCGAGCCCACATGATCCCCTCAGCCTGGCCAGGAGTGCATGGTCATGAGCATGATCCCTGGCTGCAGAGCCAAGAGTCAGTCCTGAGTGTGGCCGGGGTGACCCAGAACCAAAACTAAAGCAGCTCTGTCGCATTTATCATTTTCTTGGGTTGTCTGCCTGTTGACTCAAAAACTGTTTCCTTTTTTAAACCGTTTTTGTTTCCCCAGTGACTCAGAGTTGATGGAACACATGGTTCGAACTAATTCTGGCTTTAAGAATAGTGTTCTTATTTTTAGAGTCAGAGAGGAACAACATAAAAATTTCCCCCAAAACTTTACAAAAGAGTTTACACCCTAATAAACACACTGAAGTCTCCCTCTGTCTCTGTACCTCTCTCTCTGTTTCTGTCCCTCTGTCTCTGTCTCTCTCTGTCTCTCTCTCTCCTGAGCCCAAGCTCCACATCTCCCAGCTAGCGGCGATCATTCTTAGGATCTTGTGGCCCAATCCAGAAAAAAAGGAGTGAACTGGCGACAAGCACCCATATCTAAGGGGGAAAAGGAGTCCTTTTTCTTCTTCTTTTTTTAATTTAGTTTTGCTTTTTAAGCATGGCAAAGCCTGGCAAGCTCCCCGTGACATATTCAATATGCCAAACACAGTAATAACAAGTCTCAAAATGGAGACATTACTGGGCCCGCTTGAGCAAATCAATGAACGACGGGAGAACAGTGACAGTTTATTTTTTAAAAGTTGTTCACACTGGGGAGCTGGAGAGATAGCACAGCAGATGGGGCATTTGCCTTGCACGCGGCCAACCCGGGTTCGATTCCCAGCATCCCGAGCTCCTCCAGGAGTAATTCCTGAGTGCAAAACCAGGAGTAATCCCTGAGCATTGCTGGGTGTGACCCAAAAAAGAAAAAAAAATTGTTGACATTAATTTATTACATTCAGTATTTCAACACCAATCCCACCACCATTGCACCTTCTCACTATCATTATTTCAAATTTTCCCAATGACCACCCAAACCTGCCCCAATAGCAGTCCCTAAATAATTTATTTTGTATTGCTTGTTATGAATACTTTGCTAAAAATCATTTAAAAAAAATTTCCTTAGGAGAAAGTGCATGAGGATTGTTGTATCTCACAGTGGGGCCATTGTCACTGTCACTGTCCTCCCATTGTTCATCGATTTGCTCGAGCGGGCCCAGTAACGTCTCCATTGGAGACTTTGTTGTTACTGTGTCTGGCATATCGAATACTCTCGGTAGCTTGCCGGGCTCTCCGAGAGGGGCGGAGGAATCGAACTCGGGTCGGCCATGTTGGCTGCGTGCAAGGCAAACGCCCTGCGCTGTGCTATCGCTCCAGCCCTTGTATAAGGGCTCCATTAAGCCCTTGTATAAGAGATTACTAACAAGTTGTTACAGGTTGAGCTTCCTGTGCTGATATTGTTTTTTATCAAGATTGCTTGCCTTCTACTTTACACCCCACCCGATGTGGTGTGCTACCCCTGGTACATCAGTGCTATAGGCCATGCACTCCAGGAATTCTAACATTTTTAATAGGAGGATATAGCTGGAGTTAGACTTTTAGCTGGATGGTGACTTTGGGGTCCAGAGGCATCTCTGCAGCTTGTTCATCTCTTCTAAAATTGATTTGTGAATCTCTGGATCACAACTGCTTAATGAACTTATATGGCTCCAGAAGCAACAGTTTGTGGGCGTGACTGCCAGGCTCCCAGAAGAACAGGGAGATGTGGGGAGGTCACCCATCCCTGACTCCATGAGAGCCCAGAGATTTCGGTCACAAAACCCGCATACCTGAGCTTTTCAGCAGATTCATTTTTATTTATGAGGCTCATCCCAAGTCTGTGAAGTCTGGTTGTGAGTTCTGGAGGTTTTTTGCTGCAGGGGCTCTATCTGGGCAGATGATGGGCTTACCCTCCCCTTCTTCCCCCCAGGGGTGCCCCAGATGAGACTCAGCCTGGAGCAGGACCCAGTGGTATCCCTGCAGCTTGCTGATCTCTTCTGAGATTTTTTTTACGAGTCTCTCCAGAGTCCCTTTTCTGTTTCGGGCAAATGAGGACTCCCCGTCAATGACATTGCCAATCAGCCCAGTTTCCAGGGAAATGGATCCAGCTGTGCCTGAGGTCCAGCTATGGCAGAAAGAATGCTCAGATGGTCTTCCAAGACTCCCAGCCCCACTGCACACACACCTGCTAGTCCAGACTCTCCCCAAGTGAGTGGCACTGCAGGGAGGAGGGGGTGTATGCTGGAGGGTGCCCCGAGAGGCAGAAGCGGCCCCGTGTGCTACTGGGGGTAGGGGTGGGAGCACTGAGTGCTTTCTTTTCCTAAAAAGGGGGCAATAGGCTAAATAAGCCTAAATCTGCTGTAGTTATTATCCGGTTGAACATTAGCTGAAAAAGAACAAAGATCTGGCTGCAGGGGGCAGGGATGGGTGGGTGACCTCCAGGGTCTGGGAATGTCCAGACAGAGAGGAACCAAATCTTATTTTTATTTATTTATTTATTGCTTTTTGGGTCACACCCGGCAATGCACAGGGGTTACTCCTGGCTCATGCACTCAGGAATTGCTCCTGGCGGAACTCAGGGGACCATATGGGATGCTGGGAAATAAAGGCTTTCAGAGTAACTTAGCAGATCAGAGACAGAAGAAGTGGGGATAGGGGCCAAACCGTGGGATAGTACTCGTGGTTCTTTTATTTCCCCCCCCAACCCCCCAACCCCACTTCCTTTTCACCTTCACTCCTACTGACCTCACTTGTTGGAAACATTTGCATGAGTCGGAGCGATAGGACAGTGGGTACACGTTTGCTCTGTACGTCGCCGAGTCGGGTCGGATCCTCAGCATCCCGTAGGGTCCCCCAACACCCCCTGAGCCCAGAGCCAGGAGTCAGCCCTGAGCACAGCCTGGTGTGCCAACCCCCACCCCCACCCCCAAAAAAACAAAAACAAACAAAACTCCACAGCAGCAGGAAGACTGAAGGCACCCCAGGATAAATTTTAGCTTTGGTGCTGGCGATGCCGGGGGGGAGAGAGGGTGGTCCTCGGGGTCTCCCACATGCCGGGCAGGTGCTCCAGCCGGCACCCACTTCAGAGCCACAGGAAACGTGGAGGCCCGCCAGGCTCCCAGAGTAATGACAAGCCTGAGCGCTGAGAAGGCAGGTGGAGAGGAGACGGGCCAGGTAAAAGAACAGCTGGCACCCAAGGATGGGCCGCTGGCAGGAAACGTGCTTGCAACCATCCCTGGAACACTCCCCCAGGCTTGGGCAGAGGCTGTTGGGCGGGAAGTGAGGCCGGATGAGGGCGGGGGCATGCGAGGAACCTGGGCAGGTTGAAACACCTTGAACCTCGTGCCAAATGTTTGGACCTGATCTTATCTCAAGATCTGGTGGGGGGGGGGGAGCAGGGAAAGTCTTTAACCCTAGCATTACTCTCTCGAGTATCTTTGTGATGAGATCTCTGGATCTCTGGCAGCGGAGGAAGGGAACTTAGGTGGATCCTGAGGCTGGGTCTATGGTTTGGGGGAGAATCCGTCTGTGAGAGGGGACAAAGGAAGCAGCGTGACCCCCAGAGATCTTGCCTTCCTCTGGCAAACTGTGACAGAATGAATGGTTCCTGGTAGGGCCGGGGGTGTTCTCTGTACCCACAGAACAGAAGACTCCCCAGCTGGGAAACAGCAGGAACTGCTTCTTACCCACAAGAAGTTTTCTTTCCTGGCTGTTGGTCGTCTCGCTTGTTGGTTTCGAGGTCACAACAGCCGTGCTCGGGGCTGACGCCTGACTCTGTGCTCAAGGATCACTCCTGGCGGGGACGAGATGGGGCGCCAGAAACTGAATCAGGGGCTGCAGCGATAGCACAGGGGGTAGTGCCTTGCACACGGCTGACCCGGGTTTGATTCCCGGCATCCCATACGGTCCTCCGAGCACCGTCAGGAGGAATTCCTGAGTACAGAGCCAGGATAACCCCTGAGCATCACCGAGTGTGACCCAAAAAAGAAAAAAAAAAACCTGAATCAGTCCTGCTTGTGTAGGACAAGCACCCTCCCCGCTGTACGAACACTCCGGCCCCAAAATTTTGATAGACTTAAAGTCCTACCCAGCTCTGCTCAGACTTGACTCCTGGCCCTGTGCTCAGGAATGGAGCTGCAGTCAGCTGCATGCAGGCCCACCACCTTCCCTGCCTTCCTTACTATCTTTCAGCCTTTCATTTCACTCACGTCTCAACTCATATTTATTAGGCTCCAATCGTCGGCTCTGACCTCACTAGATGATGCGTAGAAACTGGGGATGAAGCAGACTTGCTTCCAGCCGGGTGAAAGTACAGTGGTTAGAGCACTTGCTGAGGAAGGGGCGGAGCCGGTTAGATTCTCGCTACCCCCATGAATGTCCCTGCACAACCAGCCAGACTTGGGTATCCCCCACACCTAAAAGTCTGAAAAGTATCCAGTCTCAGCCCAATGGGGGCTGAAGAGATAGTACAACAGGTAGGGCATTTGCCTTGCATGCGGCTGACTCGGGTTCGATCCTTGCCATCCCATATTGTCCCCCCAAATGCAGAGCTAGACCAGATGTGAACTAAGTCCCCCTAAGCATGGCCAGATGTGAACTCCCTCAAAAAAGGTGGTATATATTCTCAGGCCTTTGCATTAAACCGCGGGCCCAGTTAGCCAAGAATCACCAGTAGGGCCCCCAGAATTTCTGAACACTTTTTCAGGAGTTCTGGGGGTGCTTGGAAATCTGCCTTCTTGCAAAAGAAAGAAACAAACGGATTTGCCTTGTTGGGGCAGGCCTGACATACAAGAGCAGCACCTTCCTTTCTTTTTGTCTTGCTTTCTTGCTTTCTTGCCTTTTGGGTCATACCTGGCAATGCACAAGGGTTACTCCTGGCCCATGCACTCAGGAATTACTCCTAGCATTGTTCGGGGACCATATAGGATGCTGGGAATTAAACCCAGGCGGTCTGAGTGCAAGGCAAACGCTCTACCCACTGTGCTATCGCTCCAGCCCCCCAGGGCAGCACCTTGAGAAGGGACACATGTCAAGAAGTGATGCTGAAACAGGAGGGAGAGGAGAGCCCCTCTTGGAAGGTGGGGGCAGGTGAGAGGTGGTGGGGTTCATGGCGGGGCAGCTCAGTGGTCTTTCAGAGGAGAAAGACCTAGGCAAGCCAAGTCAAAGCAATAACCAGCTGATAAGCTCCAAGTTGGGGTCACAAATTCATCAGCCCCAGGTTATCGTTAAATACCAGTCTCTTGGGCTAGAGCGATAGCACAGCGGGTAGGGTGTTTGCCTTGCACGCGGCTGACCCAGGTTTGATTCCCACCATCCCATAAGGTCCCCTGAGCACTGCCAGAAGTAATTCCTGAGCTCATGAGCCAGGAGTAACCCCTGTGCAATGCCAGGTGTGACCCAAAAAGCAAAAAAAACAAAACAAATAAAAAAAAACACCAGTCTCTTTGCTCTCTCCCCAGAGTGGATGAAGTAACTCCCTTTTGGATTTGAAAATGTTTGCTCACCCTTCGGGGCAATGCTGGAGTCAGCACTGGCTCCCCGCACCACTTCCTGGGGCCCCACCTCTTCCCACGCCCCTCCACTCAGATGGGGGAGTCATGGATGCGATCTGGCCAATGAGATGTTAGGGAACATGAACCACGCAATTAAAAAGTGTTTGGACGTTGGACTTGCCCTGTGGTGCTCCCTAAGCGGGCCAATGAAACGTAGGAAGAAAATCCGTTCAGCTGAGTTCAAATGGTGAACCCAGCAAGATTGGGGGTCAAGTAAAGTTTTTTTCTGTTTGATTGTTTTTGCTTGTTTGGTCACTTGGTTGGGTAGTTTTCGGAGTCACACCCAGCAGTGCTTAGGAGGTATGCTTGTGCCTCACTCTTTTTGGTGCCTTTGGTTCACTTTCTTGTTTGTATTTTTGTAGTGCCTGCGATCAAAGCCATGTTTCATGCATGCAATACGTGTATTTTACCACTGAGTCACAACTCCGGCCCTAACAGATTACTATCTCTGCTCAATTTTATTTATTTGTTTATTTATTTTGGTTTTGGGGGCCACATTTGGTGGTACTCAGGGCTTGCTCCTGACTCTTCACTCCAGAATTACTCCTGGTATTGCTCAGGGGACTATATGGGATGCTGGGGATCAAACCCTGGTACACTGCGTGCAAGGCAAGTGTCTTACTCACCATACCATCCTTTGAATCATAAAAGTCATCTTAAAATGAAACTTAAATAGCCGCAGCTCCTTGGGGCCAGAATGACAGTACAGTGCATAGGACATTTGCCTTGCACGTGGTTGACCTGGGATCATTCCAGAGTGAGCCAGGAGTCATAGCTCTACCAGGTGGGGCCAAAACAAAAAAACCACCAACTGAAATTAAGATGATGGGTACCCTGAGATGTAGTTTAGTGGCAAAATGCATTTTCCCTCGGGTGAGGTCCTAGAGTTCATGCCAGGCACCAAACGAAACAAGGCAAAGAGTGGGCTGCATCCAACGGTTAGTAACGATACAGTGAACCGAATGAATGACTGCTGAGAACTGAACATTCTCCAAAAGAACCCTGTAACTTCATAATCAAACACATCAACCTTCGGGGAAATAGTCTTCTGTCATTTCAACCACAAAGCCTGGCAAGCCACCCGTGATGTATTCGATATGCCAAACACAGTAACAACAAAATCTCCAATGGAGATGTTACTGGGCCCGCTCGAGCAAATCGATGAACAACGGGAGGGCCTTTACCTTTTAACCACAAACTAATTGACAAAAAATAAAGAATATTGACTCAACTTGTGAAAACAAGATTCTGGTGACCACTTTTTTTTCACTTTACTAATAGAAGGATCATATTTTCCATTTTTTTTCAAACATTAACTAAGCTTGAAGTAGTTTAATATAACACATATGTTTCTGAACCTTCCTGATAGGAAGTAACTTATTTTCCAGGGCATATAAGAAACCCACAGTGCTCTCTCTCTCTCTCTCTTCTCTCTCTCTTAAACATAATTTAATTTTATATATTAAAAGTGCCGAAACTATACATGCAGCGTTTCTTCCTCTTCCTCCCCCTCCTCTTCCTTCTCCTCCTCCTACTCATTCTAATAAATCCAAGAATGCTTGTCGGAGGAAGTACTGATTCCTAAAATCTGCAGTTCATCTAACAAGATCCTGTGCCTTCAGGACAGAGAGATAACACAGTAGCCACGCATTTGCCTTGCTTGAGGTCAACCCAGATTCAATCCTCAGCACCACAAATGGTCCCCTGAGCACTTGTAGGAGGGGATCCCTAAGCACAGAACCAAGAATGACCCCTGAGCACTGTCGGAAGTGATCTGTGAATGCAGACTCCAGTGAGGAACTCTCAAGAGTGATGGGGAAGGTGATGGCTAATACTTACCGTGGTTATTGGCTGCAAACGTTTGATCGGGATGGAAGAAAGGCATAGCCTGCCAACGTGTGCTAGATATGACTACATTTCTATATTTATTTGACAGAAAAGGGCAATGGAGGAGTATATTCAATATAATAATCATGGGTCAGAGAGAAAGTAAGGTGGGAAAGGCATTGTACTTATTGAGCCCCACCAGCAGTGACCCCTGAGCACAGACCCAGGACTGAGCTCTGAGTGATGGAGCCAGGTAGGTTAGGGAAGGACCCTCTCACATGGCGCAATGAAATTTCTGGGAAGGAAAGTTCTAAAGTTGACCCAGCTTGTGCATACGGAAAACAAGACCTGATAAGATCTTCTCCAGCCGCAGATCCTGAGGAGACTGGACCCCTCCCTCAGAAAGAGCCTGAAGGAAATTACTGGAGAACCTCAATTCCTTTCTTTAATCTGATTATCCAGCAGGAACAAAAGTCAAGAAAAGGAGTTTCAAAGAAGACCACTCCCAACTCTAGCCACTTTGCAACAACTCTTATCTAGCTAGAAAGCCCCAGGTGGGGGGGGTGGGGGGGGGCTTGGAGAAACCCTATAAAAGCCGCCTTAAACAAAGGGGAGGTGCATGTATGCTGTCAGAGCCCGTGTGCTGCTTGCGCCCGAGTGGCCAACCACTTGTGGCGCCTGAGCACATGTGTCACCTGCATCTCCCTTCTTGAGTTGTGTACTTTTCTATCTAATGCTGGGGTGTGTCTAGGGGCTATCGCCACCCTTGGAGAAGCCCACGTTCTCTCTTCAGCACGTTTTTCTATCTCTGTCACTGTCTGTCTGTCTGTCTGTCTGTCTCTCTCTCTCTCACACACACACACACACACACACACACACACCCCTTCCCCTCCACATCTTCAAAAACCTCCAAATAAAATCTGTTCTATTTCACTGCTCGTTTACTCCTGAGATTCTTTCCTGCGAGGCGAGACAAGAACCCCAAAACTGTGTCTCAGGGTAGCAGAGGTGAAGTAAGAGAAAACGGCCATCTCTCCCCCCCCCACACACCTCACATAAGCCACTCATGGGCTCACCCACATCATGACATCATAAGCACTGCTGGTGTGGTATTCCTCCAAAATGAAAATAAAGAACACTCATAAGGTTAGAGAAATGGTACCCAAGTTGGGGCTCTTGCCTTACCTAACATGTGCCACCCTCAGACCCTGTTGCAGAACCTGGAACTGCATCTGGTCCCCTGAGCACCTCCAGGCGCGGCCCCTTAGCCCCATGGGGTGTGGCCCCCAAGACCTAAAAATAAAAGAACAGTCATCAACAGCCAGGGGACAGAAGAAACTCAAAAGAACAAAAATAAAAGCCAGGTTTCCCTGAAGAATCTTGTTTTTCAGATTTGAGAAACTGCATAGTATTTTATATCTTAAAATAAAATGACCCCAGAAGACCATATCGAGTAGTGAAAGCAACATTTAAATTAGGGGGAAGCACCCTTGGCAGCTTGCTCTGGCCATCTGCCAGAGATCATTGGACAGTCAGGTTTGGGCCCGCAGTGACGAGACACAAGGGGTCTCACAGGATGGGGGTGTAGCCGGCCCTTTCCTCCCCGCCCTAATGAGACCCTGAGTCACTGCCCATGAACAGCCTTTCTGGCTCCTGACCAAGCTGCTTAACGGCCATGATCCCAGAGACTCAGGAACAAATCTTGGAACCCAGCACATTTTGGCAGAAATCTCTGCAGATTTAAGTGTTAAAATTTCAGAACTTCAAAATCGAGTGGCCACTACTGTAGCCATGCGACGTCATGTTATTCATAACCAGCAATAGAAAACAAATTGTCTACTGTTGCATTTTCAGCAGATCTGAGTGTTGGGGTAAAATCCCAAATAATAATGGTGGGTCTGGTGTCGAAATATTGAATGTAATCAAAGTAGAGAGAGACTAATGTGGAAATCATCAGCCCTGCAGGTAGGGGAAGGGTGTGGGATGGGGGTATACTGTTTTTTTTGGGGGGGGGGGTGTGGAGAATGGGCACTGGTGAAGGGATGGGTGTTTCATTGTATGACCGAGACTTAAACCCGAAAGCTTTGTAACTGCTCTCATGGTGAATCAATAAATAAAATTATAAAAATGTAAAAAAAAAAAAGTAAGGTGAAGTTCATGCCCAATTCAATCAGCTAATCAGTGGCTGAATAAATAGCAGTACTCCTACATTAAAAAATAAATAATAAATAAATGAATAAATACATTGGAAGGGGAAGCACCAGGGGGAATACATACACCAGGGGAAGCAGACCTGGTGGTCTCCTGGGCTCAGAGGCTGCATTTGGGTGGTAGACAGGGGGCAGGGGGGAGAGGGAGCAGGGAAGGGGGTGGTCACTTCCAGGGAAGCTTGGAGGACCCTCTGATCCAACCCAGACCTCCCAAATGCAGAGCCAGTGCTTTGAGTCACCCCCTTCCCCACTCTTTTAGCGTATCTTTTTATTTTAGGGGGCTGTGATTAGCCCCGGAGATACTTAAAGTGTAGGCGCTGGACCCCCCCAGAGCCGCCCTGGGGGCTGGGGGGGGGCAGGATGGGAGCAGGAGGGCCGCTGCGTGGGGCTGCGTGGGTTTCATCCCTCCCAGCCCCCTGCCTAAAAGCAAGATTTTTAACAAGAACCAGAAATGAACTGTGTCTCCAACTGTCAGCGTAAGCACGTGGTGCGGAGCCAGATGGTCTCCGAGCCCCGGTATCTCCCAGGCCCGAGCCTTGGCCCTGCTCCTGCCCAATGTTCAAAGCAGCCTGAACCCAGAGCAGGAAGCGGACCGCGTTTTAGGTGTTATTTAAGCCTCTTTCTCGTTTACAAAACTTGTGGAATGCTGGGTTTTTGACCCGCCCCCATATCTCTCCCCAGCCTGTGAACTTTAGCAAGTCCAGATTGATCCTGTTTCTCCGCCTCTGGTAGCAAAACACCAATTCAGTGTCCCGAGTGCCCCCTTGCCCACTGGGTCCCTGGCACACCAGGGGTCCTTGGTGCCCTAGGCACTGAGCTTCAGCAGGGCACCTTTCTCTTTAAATACTCTACCCTGGGGAGAGGGGATGGGCTCGGAGTGATAGTACAGCGGGTAAGGTGTCCAGCTTACATGTGGCTGACCCTGGTCCCGTCCCCAGCATCCCATATGGTCCCCCAAGCACTGCCAGGAGAAATTTCTGAGTGCAAAGTCAGGAGAAACCCCTGAGCTTCGCTGGGTGTAACCCCCAAAACCAAAATACTCTCTCCAGAGGCTTGAGTGATGATAGTACAGTGGGTAGGGCGATTGCTTTGCCGAGCAGGGTTCAATTCCATATTGTCCCCTGAGCACCACCAGACGTGATTCCTGAGTCCGGAGCCAGGAGTAAGGTCTGAGCACCGCCAGGTATGGCCCCCAAATGAAACAAAACCAAAAAAATACTTTTCCTGGTCACAGCCTTGACTCAGCGTTCCCTGGAAATTTCCAAAGGTTCTAGCCAATGGGGTTCCTGAATCTGCTTCAGCTGTTTGGAACAACTGTGGTCATAGTTTCTCTAGTGAACAACAGAAATAGAAGAATGAAAAAGACCTGGGCCCAGGGGCTGGAGAGATAGCACAGCGGGTAGGCTGTTTGCCTTGCACGCGGCCGACCCGGGTTCAATTCCCAGCATCCCATATGGTCCCCTGCGCACTGCCAGGAGTAACTCCTGAGTGCAGAGCCAGGAATAACCCCTGTGTATCACCAGGTGTAACCCAAAAAGCAAAAGCAAAAAAAAAAAACAAAAACCTGGGGCGCCCCCCCCTCCTCATAGTTCAAAGGGCCAGAGGGCATGCAGAAGGCCAAGACCCACCATGGCCAGGAATGTTCCTGGACCCATCCCTGAGCCAGGGGTAGGCCTAGCCCATTTCCCGGTTCTGATTTGGCCGCAAAACAAATCAGAAGAGAAAGTGCTTCAGGCAGTCAGAAGTTCCTCCAATCCCAGAGCTCCGGGGTGTCTTTGCACCCCCCCTCCCCCGCCTGGTAGTCATCCTGTGTCTTATTTTCCACTTGCAGCTGTTCTTTGCATTCATTTTAATATCACTTCATCTATTCCAAACGCTCTGAGCTGGGAGGAAGGGACAGGGCGGACTTTGCCCTGGGCTCTGACCTGCTAGCGAGAGCTCCGAAGCCCTGAACCCTCTGGAACGTTGACTCTGAACACAGAACACGCATGCATTCCAGGCATGACTGGCCGAGAAGTCTGATACAAGCCAATTAAAAAAAATCATAAGCATAGACCGACTCAAAGATCAAAGGGGCAGAATAACCATGAACTTGGAAAATTAATTTTTCTCGCTCCAAAATACACTTTTTTTTTTTTTAGCAGAAAGCATGAGAGACTTCGGTGCTAGGGTGTTAATGCCAGCATCCCACTCCGCCCCCCAGGCTAAGGCTAGCTCACCTTGGCGCCTTCTTTCCTTAGGGAATCAATCAAGGGCAGCCTGATCTGTCTCTAGGATCCCTGCAGTGGCCTGAAACCCTTGGAAGTCTCTGGAATCCAGAAGTCAGTCTGTTCCTTCTGATGAAGTTGTTTTTAGTGGGGTTTTTTTGGTGTTTTTTTGTTTTGTTTTTTTGTTTTGATTTTGCTTTTGGGGTCACACCCGGCAATGCACAGGGATTACTCCTGGCTCATGCACTCAGGGGACCATTTGGAATGCTGGGAATCGAACCCGGGTCTGCCGCGTGCAAGGCAAACTCCCTACCCGCTGTGCTATCACTCCAGCCCCCCCCTTTTTTTTGTCTGTTGGTTCTGTTTTGGAGACACACTTGCTTGTGCTCAAGGCTTAACTCCTGGCTCTGAGCTCAGGAATTGCTCCCGGCAGGATGAGGGAGTAGGGTTATAGGGGGTACCAGGGATCGAACTCAGGCTGGCTGTGTGAGGCAAGAGTCTGACCCACTGCCCTATCTATCTCTTTAGCCCTGAAGTCTAGGAAGTTAAAGTGTGGAGATAGTACTGGGGATAGGGTTGAGGCATTTCGCTGACAGCAGCTGCAACCACATAGTGGTTCAAATCCCCTCACGGCATGGAACCGGAGGGACAGTACAGTACAGCAGGGAGGGTGTTTGCCTTGCATAGAGCCTGGCTTTGATCCCTGGCACCCCAGTCCCCTGAACTCACCAGAATACAGATCCCTGAATACAGAACCAAGAGTAAACCCTGAGCACTGCCAGGTAGAGCCCAAAACCAAAACCAATCAAATCCCGTTACTGCAGTTAGTTCCTGAGTATTGCCAGGTGTGGCCAAAAGGGAGGGGAAAAAGTTCATGTATGTGATTAATAGCTTTTTAAAGAAGGGGCCAAGACAATTCAATGAGGAAATGGTATTTTAGCAAGTGGCACTGGAATAACTAGCTGTGTACCTATGAAGGAATGAAGACAGGTCTCTTCGCTCTGCTTCAGTAAACACCTTCTTACACTGCACAAGAAAGAAAATTCATCAGAGACTCAATGTACAAACCACGTTAGAAGAAAACAAAGGAGTGAAATTTGGTAACATTGGGTTAGGCAACAACTTATTGGAGTCAGCATCAAAAGTGCTAGTAACAAAAGGAAAAAAATAGATAAATTTCATCTCATTAATTTTTTTTTTTTTTTTTGCTTTTTTTGGATCCTACCCAGCGATACTCAGAGGTTACTCCTGGCTCTGCACTAAGGATTTACTCCTGGACAGTGCTCGGGGGACCATATGGGATGCTGGAATTAAACCCAGGTCAGCCGCGTGCAAGGCAAATACCCTCCCCGCTGTGCTATCGCTCCAGTCCCTCATCTCATTAAAACTTTTTAAAAAAAAGGTATGTGTTTTCAAGAACACCATCAAGACAGTAGAGGTCAGAAAGTGTAGTACAGTGGGTAAGGCACTTGCCTTGCATGCCGCCAATCAGGGTTCAATCCCCAGGACCCCATATGATGTCCCCCCACCCTCTCCCCATCTCTGTCTGGAGTGATCTTGGACATAGAGCCAGGAGTTAGCCCTGAGCACCCCTGGGTATGGCCCCCAAATGAAACAAACCAAAACAAAGTGAAAAGACATGGGCCAGAGAAAAAATACAAGGGTTATAGAATCTGCCTTGTACGAGGCTGACCAGGGTTGGGTCCCCAGCACCATGTATGATCCCTGAGCACTGCTCCACCCTCAACAACACCCTCCAGCTTAGAAATGGCCCAGCTCCACAACTGAATCTCAGCTAGCTGCCGAGCCACCACATCGTTCCAGCTGTGTAGCTCCTGGAACTTCCTGCCACTCGGAGCACAGCAAATTTGATGGAAAAGTTGCATAGAAGACCACCAAGCTCAAGGAGCAGAAACAGTAATGCAGGAAGACTCGATAGTGCCAGCCGGCTCAGTAAATCTTCAGACAACGACTTCAGCAACACCACTGTGATATGTAACAATTATCGCAAATTGACTTTTATTAATCTATTTTTTGATATCCTGCCCGCACGGCAGAGGCTGGCAAACTTCCCGTGTCGTACTCAATATGCCAAATACCAGTAACAATGATGGGTCTCATCCTCCTAATCCTGAAAGAGCATTGAAATGGCTCTTTTAAAATCTCAGGGCTTCTGAGCACAGAGCCAGGATTAAGCCTGGAGCACAGCTGGGTGTGGCCCCAAACAAACAAAATTGAATACAATAAAATTAATTTTAAGTGTACAAAATGTTTCTTCTTTTGTCAACCGGATATCTCACCATGTCCAGAAGACAAACAAAACATTAAGTTACTAGTTTTTAACTTGTTCATCTAAAGATATTGCATATTTTTCCATAAAATTTTATACTTTATTTATTAAGCATTTTATAATTTCTCTTATAGACAACCAATATCAGCCAATTAAGAGTTTCTTCACTAAGGAAGGACTGAACTTATTTGTGGAGTATAAAACAACATAACATGAGGCTGACACCTAAGGACAGTAGATACACAGGACAGATCGATTGCTCCATAGCTGGAAGCCTGCCTCGTGAGCAAAGGGAAGAAGGCAGCTGGAATAGAGAAGGGATCACTAAGAAAATGATGGCTGGAGGAATTGGTCGGGATGGGAGATGTGTGCAGAAAGTAGATAAAGGACCAAACATGACGACCTCTCAGGGTCTGTATTGCAAACTATAATGCCCAAAAGTAGAGAGAGAGAGTTTGGCCAATGTTTTCTGCCATGGAGGCGGGAGGGGGGGGGACTAAAGTGGGGAGATTGGTGGTAAGGAATGTGCACTGGTGGAGGGAGGGGTGTTTGATCATTGTGTGATTGTAACCCAAACATGAAAGCTTGTAACTATCTCACAGTGATTCAATAAAATTTAAAAAAAGAAAAAAAGAAAAAGAAAATCTCAGGGCTAGGAAGAAGGAGACGTTACTGGTGCCTGCTCGAGGAAATCGACAAACAACAGGATGATCGTGATCGTGATCTTTTGATAATTCCATCTGCCTTTTAGTTGTAACAAGCAACATGAAGCAAATTCGTGTGTGTGTGTGTGTGTGTGTGTGTGTGTGTGTGTCCTAAGGGGGCAGGCTGGGGTGGTGAGTGGGAAATGGGACCGTGGTGGAGGGAAGAGCACGCTGGAGGTGGGATTGGGGTTGGGAGTTGGTTGGAACACTGAATGCCTGAAACAACTGTATAATGAACAACTTCGTAAATCATGGTGTTATAATTTTTTTCAATTTTTTTATAATTAATGTAGGAGCACTGCTATTTGTTCAGCCATTGATCAAGCTGATTGAGTTTTTTTTTTCAATTGTTTTAATGAAAAAAATCACTAAATGTCCTCAGCATCACAACAAATAAACAAGTAAATGAATGAATGGAGGATATGGCTCAAAGGGTCGAGACTGTGGGAGGCCTGGGTTCAAATTCACAGCTCTGCACGGTTCCCCAAACAGCTCTGGGGGCAACTCCCTGAAGCCCAGAACAGAAGTAGCTCCTAAGCAAGGCTGGGTGTGGCACAAAACAACTGTGAAAACCAAAAGTATGGGGCAAAGAGCTGAATTTACATTACTCCAAAGAGATACACAGATGCCAGACAGGCACAAGAAACCACCTCCAGCCAACTGGCTATTGAAGGAAGCGAATCCCACTTCACACCATGAGTGTCAGCAAGGACATGGAAAATTTTATATACTCTGAGTGGGAAGGAAACCCAGCATCACTACATTGCCAAGCAGGCTTTTTTTTTTTTTTGTGGTGTCCTAAAACGTTGAACAGACTTTTCACATGACCTAGCAGTTCCATTCCCAAGTACATACTCTGAAATCAATGAAAACATGTTTATGCAAAAATCTGTATGTGAATGTTCATAGCAGCATTACTCACCAGAGCCCAAAAGGGAGAGAATGAAAATGAACACCAGCTAATATATAAACAAAATGTAGTGTTTCGAGGCCTGGTGAATAGCTCAGTAGCAGAGCGCTTGCCTTGCAAGCACAAGGCAGGGAGTTCAAATCCCCGACCTGGACCCACAGGTTGGAGGCAATCCAAGTGTCATAAAGTTGTGCCATCTCCAGTGAGTGCCATGGCTAAGTGTGTGAGCTCTGTAACCAAGTATTCAACGTGGCACCAAAGGGAAGGGGGGCCGGGCCAGCGAGATAGCCCGAAGGGTAAGGAGCTTCGCCTAGTATGCCGCTGACCCTGGCTTGATCCTTACTACCATATGTGTCCTGCTCACCGCTGGAGGTCGCTCTTGAGCAAAAGAGCCTGGAATAGCCCCTGAGCACCACGGGTACAGCCCCAATACCCTTGCCCATCTCTCAAAAATAAGAAGAGGAATTATTTGGAGGAGGGGGTGTATATCTCTACAATGGAATATTATTCCATAATAAAAATATATCACATAGGGCTGGAGCGACAGCACACCAGGTAGGGTGTTTGCCTTTCATGCGACCAACCCAGGTTCGATTCCCAGCATCCCATATAGGCCCCCGAGCACTGCCAGGAGTAATTCCTGAGTGCGTGATCCAGGAGTAACCCCTGTGCATTGCCGGGTGTGACCCAAAAAGCAAAACAACAACAACAACAAACCCACATCGCATATTTGAAAGCTTTATACCAAATGAAAGAAGCCAGTTGCCAAAGACCAGATAATCAGTGGAGTCTGTTGGTATGAAAAGCCCCAACAGGGGCTGGAGCGATAGCACAGCAGGTAGGGCATTAGCCTTGCACGCGGCTGACCCGGGTTTCTATTCCCAGCATCCCATATGGTTCCCCCCAGCACCTCCAGGAGTAATTTCTGAGTAAAGAGCAAGGAGTAACCTCTGTGCACCGCTGGGTGTGACCCAAAAAGAAAAAAAAACAATAGGAAAAATGGAGACAATGTTGGAGGGAAGGTGACAATGGTGGTGGGATTGATGTTGGAATATTGAATGCCTGTAATAAACCATCTTTCTCCCAAAGAGGAATCGAAAGAGCTATGCTTGGAGTATCGCGCTTCACTCAAATGAGAGAAAGAATTCGAAGTTCTGACCTTTGTTGACGGTCAAGAATCAGGGACGCTGTCTCATTTGCCAAGGCATCAAAAATCAGATGGGCTGGACACATAATGAGATTTGGAGATGACCGCTGGACTAGAGCTGTTACCGACTGGATTCCACCGGACGTCAAAAGATCATGTGGTCGCCCACCTATGAGATGGTCAGACTTCTTCGTCAAGACCCTGAACGATCAATTTGAGGCTCTTCGTTTTCCTTGCCATTGGGCTACATTAGCACGAGACAGGGATGAATGGAGATATTACTGGCGCCCACTCGAGCGAATTGATGAATAACAGGATGTCAAGTGATCAAGTGAAATATACCATCATGAACAACTTTGTAAACCACCACTGTGTTTAAATAAAGGGATGGGGGGTGGGGAGAAAAGCTCTAATAGGTAAATCCATGGGGGGAGAAAAAGCCAGGTGTCTAGAGAGGTTGCCTGAGGGGTGGGGGGAAGGTGATTCGCTGGTGATGAGGACAGGGATTTTTTTTTTTTTTTTTTTTGCTTTTTGGGTCACACCCAGCGGTGCTCAGGGGTTACTCCTGGCTCTCCACTCAGGAATTACTCCTGGTGATGCTCAGAGGACCCTATGGGATGATGGGATGCTGGGAATCGAACCCGGGTCAGCCACATGCAAGGCAAACACCCTACCCACTGTGCTATGGCTCCAGCACCTTCCCCCATTTATTTATTTATTTATTTATTTATTTATTTATTTATTTTGGACGGGGATTTCTTTGGCCCATGAGATCCAGGCTCCCTGGGGACTCGAAGATCAGAGACAGCTGTGGGGCTGGACAGTGGTCCTTGGAAGAGGCAGAGAGCAAACGCACGGCCTCCAACAGGAAAGGGGTCCTAGAAAGAAACACTCCACACACCACACCCCCGTCCCCCAGCTTTTAGCCTCCTTGGGGCACTGTCCCCCACCCCACTGACCAAACTCTAGTAGAGCTTTGACAGGCCAGGATGGGCCAGGACGGGCCAGGGCAGGACAGAGAAAGAAAGTGGAGGCAGGGGAGGGAGGCAACTTGGTGAGGTCCAGTAGGAGAGCAGGGCAAGTCTCAGGTCCCAGGTGTGGCCCAAGAGAATGCAGGTCAAGGGGAAGGAAAGGTGAGAGGGGCCAGGGCAGCGGGGTGAGAACGGCAGGGACCCATGATGGAGATATGCTGAGGGGCTCGCTGAATGTGGGGGTGTTCAGCCCAGCCAAAAGAGTTTTGGAGATTTTTCCCTTTGGCCTAAGAACTGTTGACTATCGACTTCTTTCTGTTCTAAGCACTGACCTAGCCCAGAGACCAACGTGGCCAACTTTTTTCTTTCCTTTCTCTTCTTTTCTTTCTTCCTTCCTTCCCTCCCTCCCTCCCTCCCTCCCTCCCTTCCTTCCTTCCTTCCTTCCTTCCTTCCTTCCTTCCTTCCTTTCTCCTTCCTTCCTCCCTCCCCTCTTCCTCTCCATCCCTCCCTCCCTCCCTCCTTTCCTTCCTTCTCTTTCCTTCCTTCCTCCTTCCTTCCTCCCCTCTTCCTCTCCCTCCCTCCCTTCCCTCCCTCCCTCCCTCCCTTCCTTCCTCCCTCCCTCCCTTCCTTCCTTCATTCCTTCCTTCCTTCCTCCTTTCTTCCTCCCTCCCCTCTTCCTCTCCCTCCCTCCCCCCTCCCTTTCTCCCTCCCTCCCTCCCTCCCTCCCTCCTTTCCTTCCTTCCTTCCTTCCTTCCTTCCTTCCTTCCATTCATCCTTGAGGGGGCAGTAGAGAGAAGCACACCCAGCAGTGCTCAGGGCTATTTCCTGTCTCTGCACTCAGGAATCACTCCTGGTGGTGTTCAGGGGACCTAATGGGGTGTCGGGAATCAATTCAGGTTGGCCTCATGCAAGGCAAGCGCTTTTCTCTTTTGGTTTGGGGGTGGGGTGGGGGTTGAACCTGGGACTGAACCCAAATTGGCTGTAGTAAGCCCGGCAAGCACCTTACCAGCACCTTGCCATCGCTCCAGCCCCAGGCCAACCAGCTTACCTATGTTTAACTTTGTACTGCCACTTGTCAACTGCCTTAGAACAATCCCTAACTGAACAGGATGTCCTCCGGCCAACACACCTTTATTTACACAAACAGGCAGACTGTCAAGCCATTCAAAGCTCCCCTAGACACTGGAGGATTAGCTCCTCTCCGCTCTGGGAGAGATGTGCCTTCCCCCAGCTCAGCCTCCTGACCCAGCAGAGCCTCTTACAGGCCTCACAATCCACAGGAATTCCTGAGTTTGTGGGTTTCACTTTAACACAAAGGAAGTAAGCGGGCACAGCTGACTAACCTCTATCTGAGCTTTGAAGCAAGAATGTTCCCGCAGGGGGTGGGGCACTTACTTTGTTTGCACTGACCCAGGTTCGCTTCCCAACATGGCATATGGCCCTTGGGAGTGATCTCTGAGCACAAAGCTAGGAGTAAGCACTGAGTAAAGCCAGGCACGATCAAAATACCCGCCCCCCCCCCCCCTTGGGAGCTGGAGTGATAGCCCAGCGGGTAGGGCGTTTGCCTTGCACGCGGCCAACCTGGGTTCTATTCCCAGCATCCCATATGGTCCCCCGAGCACCGCCAGGAGTAATACCTGAGTGCATGAGCCAGGAGTAACCCCCGTGCATAGCCGGGTGTGACCCCCCCCAAAAAAATAAACCTGTCCTCCCCAAACCCATCCCAGTTCATTTCCAACACGCTGATTGCAATTGCAAATATTTTCCTGGATTGTAAGTTAAAGAAAGGGTTCCCTTTCACACTAGGAACATGCCTTAGTCTAATGAAATGAAGAAGCTTTGAAAGAATAGCCATGAGTAGCTGTTAGAAAAGATGAAGTCATGAAATTTACGTATAAGTGGTACTACATGGAAAGTACCATGCTAAGCGAAATGAGTCAGAAAGAGAGGGATAGACATAGAAAGATGCATTCATCTGGGGAACATCACGATCACGATCACGACCATCCTGTGGTTCGTCGATTGCCTCGAGCAGGCCCCAGTAACGTCTCCTTCGTCCTAGCCCTGAGATTTTTTTTAAAAAGTGCCACATTCAAGGCTCTTCCAGGCTTAGGAGAATGAGAGGCATCATTGTTACTTGTGTTTGGCATATTGGGTATGCCACGGGGAGTTTGCCAGATTTTGCCGTGTGGGCAGGTTACATTCGGTAGCCTGCCAGTTTGTCCAAAGTAGGAATGAGATAATAAGATGTCGCTTCCCAGAGCTGGGTTTTATAGTCTCTGAGTCTTGGCCGTTGATGGGATTACACAGCGCCAGGTGGACAGTTGGTGGGTGTGACCCCCGCCTACTGGAATTTGGAGGATCTGGGTGGAGGATGCTCAGCCCCGATTCGAGCAGGCTTGAAGATCTCAGCCCTGGGACCCGCATGTCTTTGTCCCTCTGCCAGTACCTTCATGCGTGTGGAGAGTGGTCTCAGCATGGTGGTGGTTGGTTCTGGAGGTCTTCAGCTGCTGGAGCCCTGGTCGGGGCAGAACAACTTTATGGGGGAACATAAAGTAACAAAATAGGAGACTAACACCCAAGAATGGCCAAGATAAATACCAGGAGGTTTACTCCATGGCTTGGAGGCCAGCCACACATGCTAGGGGACAAGGCAGCTCAGATAGAGAAGGGAGCACCAAATAAAGGGTATTGGGAGGATCCTCCCAGGATGGGAGAAGCATGCTGAAAATAGACTATAGACCAAACATGATTGTCACCCATTGCCTCTTTTGCAAACCACAACACCCAATAAGAGAGAGAGAACAAAAGGGAATGCCCTGCCACAGAGGGAGAGTGCGATGGGGGGCTGGAGGGTGGGAGGGATACTGGGATCTGTGGTGGTGGGAAATGGGCACTGGTGGAGGGATGGGTACTTGATCATTGTATAATTGAAACCGGAGCACAACAATTTGTAAGTCTACAACTGTACCTCTTGGTTTGTCACTAATAAAAATTTAGAAAGAAAGAAAGAAAGAAAGAAAGAAAGAAAGAAAGAAAGAATAGCCGCCTGAGTTTAAAGCATGTCACCAAGGGCCAACGGGTAAGGTGACTGTCTGGTATTCAACTTGTTGGATAACCTTGGGTTGCCCTTGCTCCTCCCACAGAGAGCTTAGGTTTATTGAGCTACTTCACACAACAGTGCCCCTGAGGCACACCCAATTCCATCAGGTACTAATAATCCTATATTGCTTTTCTCTTTCCTTAATGTCATCTGCATGCTTTAGCAATGGCCTTTTTATATAGACGCAGGAAGACCGTTGATGCTATAGGAGTTAATTGACTCCAAATAACATTTACTCTTAGGCATCCGTCATATTTACCTGACTTAAGCCTCAGTTGCCCTTACTTCCTAACACCCCCAAAAGGAGGGTCCCAGCGAGGGACAACAATGGACCCAGGCCATGCTGTACGCTACCCTGGTATCGGAAAGAGACAAGCTAAATGCCATAAGAAGTATAAAAAGTTAAGAGCATGTTTGTGGACAAATTCCCAAAAAGAAGTAAAAGGCCCTCCCGTTGATCATCGATTTGCTCGAGCGGGCCCAGTAACGTCTCCATTGGAGACTTTGTTGTTACTGTGTCTGGCATATCGAATACTCTCGGTAGCTTGCCGGGCTCTCCAAGAGGGGAGGAGGAATCGAACTCGGGTCGGCCATGTTGGCCGCTTGTAAGGCAAACGCCCTACCCGCTGTGCTATCGCTCCAGCCCTGCATAAAAACCCTGCTGGGGTTAGGAAAGACTAACCCGGCCTGAGGACTGTGGTCTGGGATATGTAGCAAGATGTCCCCAGGAAGAGCCAACTTTTAAGCTTAATATATCTCTTACTGTGTTCATACAAAATTACTAGAAATATCATCTGTCACTGCCACTGTCCTCCCGTTGTTCATCGATTTGCTCGAGCGGGCCCAATAACGTCTCCATTGTGAGACTTCTTGTTTACTGTGTTTGGCATATTGAATACATCACGGGTAGCTTGCCAGGCTCTGCCGTGTGGGCGAGATACTCTCGGTAGCTTGCCAGGCTCTCTGAGAGGGGCGGAGGAATCGAACCCAGCTCTGCTGGGCTGGCTGAGTAGTAAAATTACCATGATTGTTTAAATGGATTACTAGCTGAGAAAAGGAGAAAGCAACACACCCTAGATGGAATCCCGCCTTTGAGGGGATCCCCTGGTAATCTGGAGTGCTGAATCCTCAGATGAGATTTTGTCCTTGAGTTCCCAGAACTTCCCCTGAAGGAGTGGCTTTACCTCTGCTTGTTGTTCTGATAATGTTCATCCCCTCCAATGTGAACCCCCACCCTTCATGATTTCTATGTCATCACGATCATCCTGTTGTTCGTCGATTGCCTCGAGCAGGCACCAGCAACGTCTCCTTCGCCCTAGCCCTGAGCTTAGGTTTATTGAGCTACTTCACACAACATTTCTATATAACTATGCTGTAAGGGATAAGAGAGGTAGAGAACTTTGCAGTCTGTGAGGAGACTGGGGTGATGGAACTACGATGACTGGAACTACAACCAAGCTACGTTGGAACTATGACCAAAAGTATGACTATGATTGTGCTGTAAGGGAGAGATCAGACTACACTGGAGAGGAGAGAGAAATAAACAGCCGGAGGCCCTGTTTCTCTGTCTCCCCAGTCCTTCGTCCATCAGTTGCCTTTGACAGTCCTGGGGAGGTGGCTCTCAGCCACCGAACACCCAAGTCCTGCACCACCGCGCCTTTCTCTGGAAACTCACACGACTGGGCCAGCTTTGATTCCTAGAACCCCATCTGGTCCCCCAAGCACTGCCAGGAGTGAACCCTGACCACAGAAGCAGCAGTAACCCTGAGCATCACCGGTTTGGTGCAACGCACCACCCCACCAAAAAAAAATTTTTTTTTAAGTATTACCAGCTGTTTGGTTTTGCTGAGCTAGTAATTTTTTTCAGCTCTAAAGTGGAGATATTGCTTATCTCACTATTAATGAGAGCCATTACTAAAAGAATAATAAAAAAAAGGGGTCCTGGGATATGACTTGGCAGTAAAATATATTTCTGATATATGGGAGGTTTGGGGTCTGTTCCGCACCCTTCCCTTCCCCTCAAATATGCAAGCATTAAGGATTTTTCTGTCCTACTGACTATTTGAAAGCTGTTGGATCTCATATTGGCCCTAGTCATAAAGGCCTTTTCATATGGGCGAATGTGAGCTAGATCCCAGCCAAGGCTCTACATGCTGGCTGGCTGATTGCAAGCAATTGAATGGGAGTTCCAGCGAAAGAGAGAGGGGGGAGGACACAGAGGCCTCATCAGCAACTGTGCTGCTTCTCAGAATCAAGGCACAGCAGCTATGGAAAGCAGGAACTAGAGTTTCGGGGAATCAAGAGAATGAACTCACGGCCTCATGCTTTCTCTCTCCTTCCTTATAAATTTCTCTCTCTGTTTGTAAGAATTGTCTATATTTCAAGAGGAAATACAGACAATTGCCAGCAAAGAACTCTAGATCACACCCTAATGTCACCGCCAAAGAGGAGAGGAAGGGAATGTTCTCGACCCCTAGGTCTAGATTTAAAACCCCCCACAAAAGGCTAGGCTACATTAATTTAAGAATCTTTTGGTCCTCAAAGGAAGGAATAACCAAAACACAAAAATACCCCACTGACTGCTGAAAAGTATTTGCCCATCACTCATCTGATAAAAGGTTAATATCAAAAATATATAAAGCGGTGCTGGAGTGATCGTACAGTGGGTAGGGCATTTGCCTTGCACACGGGCAACCCAGGTTTGATTCCCAGCATCCCATATGGTCCCCTGAGCACTGCCAAGGGTATTTCCGAGTGCAGAGCCAGGAGTGACCCCTGTGCATCACCAGTGTGAACCAAAAATTAAAAAATAAAAAGCACTGACAGAACTGTACCCTCCAAAAAACCAAACAAGCAAAAAACCCCAAAAGCCCATATCAAACCCCATCAACACATAAAGAGAAGAGATGCATAGAAAGTTTCTCAGAGACTTACAACCCGCCAGACTGAGCAGTCAATGGGGAAGGAGTCTGTGACCTTAGCAGGGGAGTCTCAAGAGTGTCTAGCAAATCCGCAAATGAGTGTGTGGGTTTCCCAGGAGGAAAATGAAAGTCTGTGGAGCTCTTGCAGCCAGCAAAGCCTTACTTGGGGATAATTGGGGCAGGGGTGAGGGGGCGGGGTGGGACACACAACTTGGGAAGCTGCTTTTCAAGGCATTCTTCACATTACATTTCTGAGAATTCAACAACACTTCTCAGAGTAAGTTTAAGGAAACTTCACATTTCTTTAAAATATTTGGGGGTCACAGGGATAGTACAGTAGGTAGGGCTCTGGCGTTGCACATAGCTGATGTGGGTTTGATTCCCAGCACCCCATATGGTCCTCTGGAGCTCCAACAAGAGTGATCCCTGAGCACAAAGCTGGGAGTAAGTCCTGAGCACTGCCAATTGTGGCCCAAAGCAAATCATTTTTTGTTTGCTTTGGGGGGCCATACATGGTAGTGCTCAGAGGTTACTCCTGGCTCTGCTCTCAGGAATTACTCCTGGTGGTGCTTGGGGAACTGTATGAGATTCTGGGGATTGAACCTGGGTGGTCACATGTAAGGCAAACATCCTATCCACAGTACTATCTCCCCAGCCCCAAGAAAACTTTTTTTTTTTTTTGGTTTGGCACCCACTCACAACAACAGCAGCAGCAGCGAAGAAAGTGAGGAGGGAATTTTTAAAAATATGCTAATTTTCAGGGCCAAAGTAATAGTACGGTCAGTAGGGCGTTTGCCTTGCACATGGCTGATCTAGGTTAGATTCCCAGTACCCATACGGTCCCCCGAGACCAAGGAGTAATTCCTGAGTGCAGAGCCAGGAGTAACCCCTGAACACCACAGGGTGTGGCCCCAAAATTAAAAAATAAATAAATGCTTTTTTCTGTTTCACTTTCATGGGCCCCACCCAGTGGTACTCAGGACTGACCCCCAGCTTGGTGCTCAGGGGTTGTTCCCATTGGTGGTTAGGAGATTGAGTGGTGTTGGCATTGAACCTGGGTCTCAGACATGCAGAACGTGTGCTGCAGCCCTTTGGCCTTTCTCTCAGCCCCAAGAAGGAAAAACAAATTTTTTTATTACGTCAAGGACACACCTCACTGGAGGGGAACATGACTCCAGAAGTTAAGGAGAGGTGACTAGCCTGGTGGCCAGATAGTGGTGTCCTGGTGCTTGTTAGAGGTAGGGCCAGGAATCAATTTGTCCGTGATCGGTCCATTCCAGAAACTTTCACTTAGCTTTTCCTCAGGCTCTGTCCGAACCCCAACAGGTGCGGTGACAAACACATCCAGAGCTTACAGGCTACGTTCCGGAGCAAGGTGGGCATTCATGGACACGATGGGTGTGATTCTGAGACTTGGACTTGGAGGATTCTAGAAAACCTCCTGGAGGTGGTGATATCTCAGGTCAATTCCGAAGACTGTCAGAGTATCCTCTAGGCCAGTGGTGAGGAGAGAGGGGTCACACTCCCCAGGTGATCAAACTCCCCAGGAGAAATGGTCTATTGTCCACAACACAAATGTGCTTGGGGACCTATGAAAGAAGGGGTATTGGGAAACGAGGGCAAAGATTTGGGGGGAAAGAACTTGATGTCGAAAAGTCTCTTGAAGAGTCTATCGTTGAGAAAGACAGAACTTTGTGGAACTTCTATACATCTCTCCCCCACTTTTTTTTTGTGTGCTTTTTGGGTCACACCTGGCAATGCTCAGGGGTTCCTCCTGGCTCTGCACTCAGGAATTACTCCTGGTGGTGCTCAGTGGACCATATGGGATGCTGAGAATCGAATCCGGGTCGGCAGCGTGCAAGGCAAGCGCCCTACTCGCTGTGCTATCTCTCCAGCCCCACCTTTTTTTTTGATGGTGGGAGAGGTGGGGGTTAATGCCAGGTCCTCAATCAAGACACATGTCAGGGGCCAATAGTACAGGAGTTAAGGCGCATGCCCGCATGTGGCCAGCCCAGGTCCAGCCCCCTCCCCCACAGCATCCTCAGGCCCTTGCATTTCAAGCATTTCAACCTCAGGTCTGGCTGGCTGAGAATCACAGGGATTGGTTTAGGGGTCCTGAGCACCATGTGGGAGGCCCAAGGGAAAAGTAAAAGGGTATGTGCTTTTGCCACTGAATCACAGCCCCCGCCACCCATGCATTCTTTGCTGTAGCATCCTTTTTACTTCGATTGATGGGAGCCAGAGCATCCTAATCCTGGTACCCAAAGAGACTGAAGGTCCTCAGGGCCTATCCAGAGGTGGGACAGGACCAGTGACCCTCCTTCCTCCCTTCCACTCCCTCGGCTGCACCCGTTACTCCTCCCTGGGCTGGCTGGTCCCTGGAGAGCCTATTAACATTTACTGCCCTTTTTTTTCTGCCTGAGACACCTCTGATCCACAAGGGAATGGGTGTTAATGATCACATAGTATAAATGATTCTCATAACAGGATAAACTGCGTAACTTTAAACAGGGGTGAGGTAGTGCTGGGATGGAACCTGGGTCAGCCACACGCACAGCAAGTACATGGTCCTCTGAACCTTCTTCAGGACCCTCGTCGTCCCTTTTTTTATGCTTAAATAATTAATAGTCCATGGTATGTGTAGGCCACTTTTGTTATTCATCCACCATTTGATGGGTATTTGGGTTAGTTCCACTTTTTAGCTCAACGAGTAAACCTGTTATGAAGATATTGTGTATATTGTATATATAACCCCTTGGGTATATACCTAGGCGTAAAGCCATTGGGTCAAATGTTGATGCTCGATTTAACTATTCAAGGAACTGCCCTTGTGTTTTTCCTCAATGGACACACCTTTTACATTCCCACCAGAAGGGTTTGAGGGTTCTGATTTCTCCACGTCTTGAGCAAAACTTGCTATTATCTATGTTTTTAATGACAGCCAAATTCTGGGTGTGCTGTGCTATCTCATTGTGGTGTGAGCTGCATTTCCTTTGTGTAATAAAGCCGAGCCTCCTTCCCCAAGCTCATTAGCCATCTCGCTATCTTGCACGAGGAGATGTGCATTCAGATCCTGTGAACGGTGAAGGCTTTTGGGAGAACATGAAGGCAGAATTTTTTTTCTATGTTGTAGTTTTTATTTGTTTGTTTGTTTTTTTATTTTTTTTTTCACTTTTTATCACAAATCACAAATCATCCTGTTATTCGTCGATTGCCTCGAGCAGGCCCCAGTAACGTCTCTTTTATCCTAGCCCTGAGATTATATTCAAGGCTCTTTAGGAGAATGAGACCCATCATTGTTACTGGTATTTGGCACATTGGGTACGCCACGGGGAGTTTGCCAGACTCTGCCGTGTGGGCAGGCTACATTCACTTTTTATAATTTTATTTATTGAATCACCATGAGAGCAGTTACAAAGCTTCTGGGTTTAAGTCTTGGTCATACAATGAAACACCCGTCCTTTCACCAGTGCCCATTCTCCACCACCAAAAACCCCAGTATACCCCCATCCCACACCCTCCCTCTACCTGTGGGGCAGATGATTTCCACATTTGTTTTTTATTTTTAAATTTTATTTTCATAAGGTCATTCGCATTAATTGATTACATTCAATATTTCAACACCACGAGCCAGAGCGATGGTGCAGCAGTTACCTGTCCAGGAGTTTGCCTTGTCTGTGGCCGACTGAAGTTTGCTCCCTGGCATCCCATATGGTCTCCCAAGCACCACCAGGAGTAATTCCTGAGTGAAGAGCCAGGAGTAACTCCTGAGCATCACTGGGTGTGACCCAAAAAACAAAAACAAGCAAACAAAAAATTTCAACACCAATCCCACCACCATTACACCTTCCCACCATCATTATTTCGAATTTTCCCACCACTGTTCAAACCTGCCTGCAACAGGCAGATTCTAGATAATTTATTTTCTATTGCTCATTAGCTATAGAAATATCATGAGAATTATCATAGAAATATCATGAGAAGTCACGGCCACGCACTCCTGGAATTCTAAATATGTAAATGATTGGGGTCCAGAGACATCTCTGTAGGGAGCTAATGCGTTTTAATTGTGAGGGGCTGGAGTGATAGCACAGCGGGTAGGGCGTTTGTCTTGCATGCGGCCAACCCAGGTTCGATTCCTAGCATCCCATATGGTCCCCTGAGCATCGCCGAGAGTAATTCCTGAGTGCAGAGCCAGGAGTAACCCCTGTGCATCTCCGAGTATGACCCAAAAAGCAAAAAAAAAAAAAAAAAAAAAAAAAAAAAGATTCATTTATGAGACTCTGGATCAAGGCCAGTAGCGTGCTTAAATATAACCCAGAGGCAGTTCGTGGGCGTGTGACAGTTAGGACCCTGAAGGGGTGGGTGGGGAGACAGGAAGGGACAAACCGTCTCCTCAGGCATGAAGGCCAGAGTGCTTTTGAGGAGAGAGTGCTTTGGGGTGAGACTACGAAGGAGTCCCGTGTTTAAGTCTTCCACCATGTACAACTCTGATTTCTGGGGTTCTTAAACTCTCAGTCTTTTGACACATTTTTTTTTCCCATGGGGATAATAGCACTCACTTCATAAGTCACTTTGTGGCAAACTGAGAAAACACTTGTGCAGTATTTAGCAGAGGATCTAGTATTTAGCAGAGCACATAGTAAATGGGAGCTATTTTAGTGATTTTTAATAACATGATAAGATTGTTGTTCAAGATCAATCTGGCTACCTTTTGGTGTTCTGATCCCCAAATCCCAACTGGGGTAAGACACCCCAGCAATGCTTTGGACATGGTTGACTGTACAGGATGTGATTTCAGTCTGACATTGTCTCCCTGTCGTGTCATGATTCCACAGATTTAGGGTTCTGTCCTACAAAGCTGCTGCACACCCAGATTTCAGAAGTCAGTCCCGAGCCCCCGGTCATCTGTGCCTCTGACCAATTGGCCAGAAAGAAAGGTTCCCATAATGCCCTCCCCACAGTTCATTAATTTGCTAGAGTAACTCACAGAACTCAGGGAAATGTTTTAATTACTATATTGCATGTTTACCATAAAAAGATATGATAAAAGATGCAGATGAGCCTTCAGATTGAAGAGATGCTAGAGACAAGATATGTGAAAAAAGAGTATTGAGTTTGCACACCACTCTCGTTTCACCAACTCCAAACCTCTCTTGACTTCATCTTTTCTTGGGGGGGGGGAGAGGGTTAAGATGGTTTTATGACAGCAGCATGATTTATTTGCGATTGAACTCTGTCTCCAACCTCACTTCCCTCTCAGAGTTCAGGGGATGCTACTGAAAATACCTTGACTCCAACTAGCAACCAGCCTCATCCTTAAGTGCTCTGCCAAAGTCACCTCGTTAAACATAACACATTCATCACTCTAGGAACATAGGAAGTTCTGTGGGTTTAGAGAGTTATGAGACAGGAACTGTGGACAAGGACAAATATATCTGAGTTTATAAATCACAATAAGAGGCCAGAGAGAAAGGTACAGCAGGTAAGATACATGCTTTGTAGGCACCTGACCTGGGTTCACTCCCCAGTACCACGTATAGTCCCCTAAGCCCCACCAGGAGAAATTCCCGGCACAGACCCAGGCGTAAGCTCTGAGCACCACCGGGTGTGGTCCAAAAACAAAAGTAAAAATATCACAACAAGGTAGGCAGTCAAGTAGGGGGTCCCTTGGCAGCAAATCCCAGGAATTCATAAGACCCAGATCTGTTTGGAGAGACAGAATATATTTTGTTTTTATGTAGGAGTACTGCTATTTATTCAGCCACTGATTAGGTGATTGAATTGGGCATAAACTCCACCTTACTTCTTTTTTTCCCATTTTTAATAATTTTATTTATTGACAGAATGTAATCTGAAAGGTCCTATCCTAGTCCTAGTGTAGCCAGTTTAAGATGGAGTTCAGACTCGGCTGAGGAAATTATTAACAAACAACCGGTTGTGTTGAGAAAATGAACAGATCCCAAGAGCTCAATATACTTCACATTGACAGTGCTCTGCAACGTTTATCTGCGTAGAGAACCCACCAGGCTCAGAGAGCCGGGGAAGAATCTGGAGAATCAACTTTCCAAAGAACTTGGTTTGCTCCATTTTGGAGTGGCCTGTGCCTCTCTGTAGGTACATGATCATTCCTTTTACTTTACTGTCTCTGATTCTGTCTCTCTCTGTCTCTGTCTCTTTCTCTGTCTCTCTGTCTCTCTCTGTCTCTCTCTCATTCACCCTTGAACTTGAACCACTCCGAAATAAAAATAAAGCTTCTCAGCTTTGCTGTTTGTCTTCTCCTGAAATTCATTTCTGTGATGAACGACAAGAGGACCTAGACCCAGAAGAAAGTCAGAATAAGCCTTTCTTTTCCCTTCAAAATATACAAATGTGGGGCTGGAGAGATAGCACAGCAGATAAGGTGCTTGCCTCGCACACAGCTGACCCAGTTTGATCCTTGGCACCCCTTATGGTCCCCCGAGTACATCAGAAGTGATTCCTTAGAGCAGAGCCAGGAGTAACTCCTGAGCACTGCTGAATGTGCCCCCCAAACACATACACACACACACACACACACACACACACACGCACGCACACACACACACACACACACACACCACACTCCCCAACCTGAGAAACACAGTGCCCTGAAAATGCAGGAGGCAGGGACTAATTCTCACATCATGCAGATCAAGTAAGTCTTGTCTGAAGCTTGAAAGCTTCCTTAGTGAGGCTGGCAAGAGACTGGTGTCCAGGTTACTCAGGAACTCACATAGACTTTTCTAGATCCAGACACCCCCTCACCCCTGATGATATTGTGGCAAGTCAGTCAGGAGTGAGTAACTACCTCCTTTCACTTTCCTGGATACCCCATTGACAAAAACATCACACCATGTTATTAAGAAGATTAAGCAGTGGTTGCAGGCAGGGGTGCCAATTTAAAAATCTCCAACCATTTCAGCAAAAAAACAAAACAAATGAGGGATATTTTCTGCCCTTCCTTTTCTTTCTTTTTTTAAAATTTATTTTATTTTTTATAAAACTTCACAATAATTCACGATATTTAATATTCAAACACCAATCCCACCACCATTTCACCTTCCCATCACCATATATCGAACGTTTCCACCCCATACTCCAAAGTGTGCCCCCCAAAGCAGAACCAAAACAATTTATTTTTTTATTGCTTGTTATGAATAATCTGCTAAAAATGGTCTGGTAAAGTTTCCTTAGAGGAAAGTGAGTGAAGATTGTTGTATTTCATCCTGGAACTGCATCAAATATGTGCTACTCTTGGTACATCAATGTTGCAGAGAATGAGAGGTGGCTGGAGGAATTCTAAAATTTAGAATACGATTATACAGCTGATTCACACATGGGTGAGGCCATTGATGAGATTCTATGGTGCCAGGGGCAGTTTGTGACTGCCAAGCTACTGGTAAACTAGGGAGATGGGGGAGGAGGCCCAGTGAGTGAGCTTCAGTCACGGCTGCATACCTGGGTTTTTCTGCAGATTCACTCATGGATGAAGCTTGTCCAAGCCTGTGGAGAGTGGCCGAGAGCATGGCAGCGATTGAGTTCTGGAGGTTTTTGACTGCCAGAGCTCTATTGGGGTGGGGAGGGAAACTTACCCACCTCCCTCCGAGTTGCCCTGGTGAAGACAGACTGATGTGGATCTGGAGGCATCTCTGCCTCATGTTGTTCTATGCCGCTCTCTTCCGGGAGCTTTTTTTCTGAGTCTCTGGATTATGGCCATTGATGAGATTATATTCTTTTCTTCCTTTTCGTTGACCTCAGCAGCCCTAGAAAATGTGCAATGATGTTGTTGTTTTTTTTTTTAGGTGGATCAATGATATGTCCATAATATTACATTATCTTATCAAACCCATGAAAAAGTAATGATTAAAACATTAATCAACATTTCATAACAATGTGAAATGCTGATAAACATTTTAAAATAATTTTATTAACTGTCTTTGAAGACAGAGTTAATGAAATGTCATGTAACATTTTCTTTTGGGGAGATCATTCCGTGATGAACTAGAAAGTAGTTTCAGACAATTCTTGATCATGCGTTCATTTCATACATATGTATGGTGCTGGTCCCAGTAGATTAGATACTGATTTCAGGCACTGGGAATTTGAACACAAGGTCTTTATATATGAATATAGTTTCATAACGTAACTCACATATAAATCAAATTTAGTGATGTCACTAATAAAATATTAAAAGGACAGCAACTATTTTTGAGTGCCTCCTTTCGGTTGGAATGAATTGGTGAACAAACTCAGCTGAAAAGAGTTACAAACAAACCCAGCCAAAATTAATTTTTTCCCCCAGGATTGCCACACCCCGTGGTGTGCAGGCATTACAGTTTATCTCTGTACTCAGGGATCACTCCAAGTGGTGCTCAGGGGACCATATGCAGTGCTTGATATTGAAGCAAGGTCAACTGCATGCAAATACCTTAACCCCTGTTCTATCTCTCTTGTCCTGGAAGCCAAAATTCTTTTTCTCAGAGAGTTTACATTCTGGTGGGAAGAGACAAAAAATAAATAAGGAAATTCTAACAGTAAGGAGTTAAGTGTTGTCGAAAAAATATAGAGGGGCTGGAGCAATAGTACAGTGGGTAGGGCATTTGTCTTGCATGCAGTCAACCCGGGGCTGAAGCGATAGCACAGCGGTAAGGTGTTTGCCTTGTGCGCAGCCAGAACGGCGAAGCCGGGTTCGATTCCTCCGTCCCTCTCGGAGAGCTCGGTAAGCTACCGAGAGTATCTTGCCCACACGGCAAAGCCTGGCAAGCTACCTGTGATGTATTTGATATGCCAAACACAGTAACAACAAATCTCAAAATGGAGACGTTACTGGGCCCGCTTGAGCAAATCACTTAAACAGTCAACCCGGGTGGAATCCCCAGCATCCCATATGGCCCTCTAAGCACCATCAGGAATAATTCCTGAGTGCAGAGTCAGAAGTAAATCTTGAGCATCATCGGGTGTGATTTTAAAAAAAAAAAGGAAGGAAGGAAGGAAGGAAGGAAGGAAGGAAGGAAGGAAGGACAAAAAAATTGAAAGAAAGAAAGAAAAGAGAGAAAATAGAGAGTCGGGAGAGATAGCCGGAAGAGTAATTTGGGGGAGGGGGTTTTGGGTTTCAGAGGCTACTTTTAGCTCAAAGCTTGGGGGTCATTCTGGGTGGTGCTGAGGAAAGCATGCCAGATTGTGAGCCTGGAACTTCTGTGTGAAAATCATCTGTGCAAACCTTTTGAACAATTTTCCTAGTCCTGGAATAGCAATTTTAAAATAAGCAAGCAGGGTTGGCCTGGAAGGGAAAATTTGGGAAGGTGTCTGTCTCCTCCCCTGGCTGTTCAAGTTTTTTGGCTGGTCTAATGATAAACCAAAGAGAGCTCAGCAAGAGGAAACACAAATCTCTTTGCATGCACGTGGAGGCCAAGAGAATATGAGGCCTGTGATTGAATCTATCCAGTGGCCTTGTGTGGCTTTCAGAAGGATCCTCTTTCCCGCTCCTGATACCCTTTGGAAGATGGAAGGGATATTGGTGTGATGAAAGCCAAGGCCTGCTCTGATTCTTTTGAGCTCTGGGGTTTGAAGTGTGTGGGTGGTGGGTATTTGGTCCCATTCTGGCATCCTGGATTGGCTGAGTCATTATCTGTTGCAAAGAAATAAATGATTCAATACACACTTATATGCTATTTTGGCTTTCCTCTGGAAAATTTCCTCTTCATTAATCCTAGACAAAACAGGTGTAGTGTGTAGAGAGACTCAGCCCCCCCCTTTTTTTAAAAAATTTTTTTATTAGTAGAACACCATGAGGTACAGTTGTAGACTTACAAATTGTTGTGCTTCAGTTTCAATTATACAATCATCAAACACCCATCCCTCCACCAGTGCCCATTTCCCACCAACACGGATCCCAGTATCCCTCCCACCCCCCCCCCCATCCCCCTCATCCCACCCTGCCTCTGTGGCAGGGCATTCCCTTTTGTTCTCTCTCTCCTTTTGGGTGTTGTGGTTTGCAAAAGAGGCATTGAGTGGCAATCATGTTTGGTCTATAGTCTACTTTCAGCATGCTTCTCCCATCCTGGGAGGATCCTCCCAATCCCCTTTATTTGGTGCTCCCTTCTCTATTGAGACTCAGTCCTTATAAAATAAAATAAACCAAAATATTATATACCCAGTGATGCTCAGGGGTTACTCCTGGCTCTGCACTCAGGAATTAGTCCTGGCAGTGCTGGGATGATCATATGGGATGTCGGGAATCGAACTCGGGTCGGCCACATGCAAGGCAAACGCCCCACCCACTGTATTATTGTTCTGGCCCCAACCAAAATGTTATAAAAGGGAAAAGTAATAGGCTACATCTACATAGCATTTACCAAGTGCTTTATGCCAGGTGTACTTTTCTTGTTATGTTTTTATTTTTTAATTGAAGACAGTGAGATACATGGTCACCAAGTTGTTCATGGTTGGGGTTCAGTTATATATGTTACAACACCGTCCCTTCACGAGTGTACATTTCTCACCATTAATTTCCCCAGTTTCAGGTGTACTTTGAAGGTCTTCATTAATCTATCTATCCCTGAAAAACAGAGAAAAAAAGGGGACAACAAGTGTGAGGGAAATAGGACAGATAAACTTATAGATACAGAAAAAAATTCAAAGGAAAATGTAGAGGGTTTATATGCATATGAAAACAGATCTTGGAAACCCTTGTCTGGAGATAAGGCAGTACCCAGCTCCAGACACAGTAAGAAAAGGCTTATTCTTTGCCTTTAGGGAGATTGATAATTGGGTTAAGCATCACCCTGGGAGCTGCTATTTCTCAACCACCTTTGGTCTTGTGTAACCAGGGGGATGTTTGTGTTCTATAGCACAGTTAGAATAGGAACTGGGTACCGCAACAGTCTGGTGGGAAGGAGTCTCACCGTGCACCCACAGAGGCTGGACATACCCCCAGCTTCAGAAACTGATGTTCTTCGCATATTTACTAGGGGAGTTTTCTTGGAGAACACAACACTGGGCCATTTGAGAACAACTCAGAATTTCTAAAGCATAGTCAGGAAACTTAGCAGTCTGGCTGCAAACAGTTGGGTCGTGAATGAGCAAGTCCTTTGTGGATAAGCCCTTTCTCAGGGGTTAAATATGGCCTTGCTTGAGATAGGTTTGGATAAATAAAGCACTGAAAAGGGGATTTTCTATACATATCTATATAGATATATATCTACAGAGTGATTTATCACTAACCTCGACTTTGTAAAAGGTCAGGGGAGAGGTCAGGGGGATTGTACAGCAGGCAGGGGACTTGCCTTGCACATGGCTGACCAGGTTTAACCCCTGGCCTCCTATCTGGTCCCCCCGGCATCACTAGGAGTAAGCATGGAGCCAGGAGTAAGTATGAGCACCTCCGGGGATGGCCCCTAAACCAAATAATAAGTAAAGTAAGTAAAGGCCCTCCCGTTGATCGTCGATTTGCTCGAGCGGGCCCAGTAACGTCTCCATCGGAGACTTTGTTGTTACTGTGTCTGGCATATTGAATACTCTCGGTAGCTTGCCGGGCTCTCCGAGAGGGGCGGAGGAATCGAACTCGGGTCGGCCATGTTGGCCGCTTGTAAGGCAAACGCCCTACCCGCTGTGCTATCGCTCCAGCCCTATGGAAAATATCATGTTAAGCGAAATGACTCAGAAAGAAAGGGATAGACATAGAAAGATTGCATTCATCTGGGGAACATAAAGTAACAAAATAGGAGACTAACACCCAAGAATGGCCGAGATTAGTACCAGGAATTATGGTCCCAGAACATGGCTAGGAGTGATTCCTGAATGCAGAGCTGGAAGTAGCCCCTGAGCACTGCCAGGTGTGGCTCCCCAAAAACAAAACAAACAAACAAAAAAGGACAAAGACTTTGGCATGGCTGTGCAAGCAGAATGACGTCAGCTTGGTTTGAACAAAGGAAAACTTGGTGTTCTGTGTTCTTTGTAGTAGTAACCCCAGAATCTACTTGCACCCACTGGTCAGTGGCAGCCCTGAGCAGTGGCAAAATTGGCCTGTGGGTAATAGTCACTCTGCAGTGATCCGAGGATCAGCGCTAATCTCTAAGTCCCATGCTTACCAAAACACTAGATAAGACCCCTGATTTCTTTGTCCCGAGAGGGTTGGCTTACAGTGTGGCTGGTCTCTGTGCGCAAGAAGGATGCTTAGCACTCTTGGATTCCTTTGGCCAGGAGCCGTGGCCTCTCCATTCCAAGATTAAACTGTGATCAGCATTTCTATCCCCACGTGGCCATGAGAAATGGTTGCCACTGATTGGGAATTCCAGAGCAAATACAGGCACAAAAATCTCTTGAAGTCCGTGTTCTCCCTTGAATACGTCTCCTGCTTGATTGTCTTGGCTTGCCTATTTCTACTGTGGAGAAGGCTGTGCTCTCCCTTGAACAAACACTTCTTGCTTTCCCTCCCATCACATCTTTCTAAGTTTCAATAAAAAACTATCTTGCATCTATATACATATAAATATATACATGATGAAGGCAGGATGGCTGGGGTTCAATTCCAAAGCAAGTATGGATTGAGTGTTTGGGTGTCCTTTTTTTTTTGCTTTTTGAGTCACACCCAGGCGATGCTCAGGGGTTACTCCTGGCTCTGCACTCAGGAATCACTCCTGGTGGTGCTCGGGGGATCATATGGGATGCCAGGGATTGAACCTGGGTCAACCGCTTACAAGGCAAACACTATCCTGCTGTACTATCGCTCTGGTTCCTGGGTGTCCTGCTTCCAAGAATTGGCTCCCAAAATAAAGAAGAGGTTTCATTTACAGTTTGGAGGTTTGGGGTTCCAAGCCTGGGGAGTGGTAAGCAGTGGGAGTTGGGGGAAACATATGCCTGGGATTAACCCGGGTCAGCCATGTGCAAGGTGAGTACTGTCTCTCTGGGTCCTGAACAATCGCTGCCTGTGAAGCCTGAGTCCAGCATCTCGAGTCGATCAATGGTAGTGAAATAATATGTCAGTTCCAGGAGTCATCTTTGCACCTTTGGGTCAGTAGGTGTCATTCAGGGAATGTATTAGTCATGCTTTTTTTTTCTTTTTTGGGGCACACCCAGCTATGCATGGGGGTTACTCCTGGCTCTGCACTCAGGAGTTACTCCTCGTGGAGCTCAGGGGACCATATGGGATGCTGGGAATCGAACCCGGGTCGGCCGCATGCAAAGCAAACACCCTACCCGCTGTGCTATCTTTCTAGTCCCATTCATGCTTTTTCTTATCTAATATACCCTTTTTATATTTTTTTTGCCTCTGACCACATTGTTCCACTCCGAAAACTCCACTTAATCTTCAAGAAAGGGAAGCATTAGAGGAGGGTCAGTTTTTATTCTTACTTAGCAAATAGTTTTAAAATGAGTGGAAAAGACAGTACAGTGGATGGTGCTAGTCTTGCAGGCGGCCATCCCAGGTTCAATCCTCAGCACCAAACATGGCCTCCTGAGCACTGCCAGGAGTGATCCCTGAGCACAGAGCCAGAAGGAAGCCTTGAGCACTGCCCAATGTGGCTCCAAGGCAAAAAAAAAAAATGGGATTAAAATGTTGGGGGGCGGGGCTGGAGCAATAGCACAGCGGGTAGGGCATATTTGCCTTGCACACAGCTGACCCGGGTTCGATTCCCAGCATCCCATATGGTCTCCTGAGCAGGTGTGATTCCTGAATGCAAAGCCAGGAGTAACCCCTGAGCATCCACTGGATGTGACCCAAAAAAGCAAAAAAATAAATAAATAAATAAATAAAAATAAAATTTAGACGGGGATTAAAATTAATGAATTCATGGCATGTAAAGATTTTTTTCGTTTAGTTTTTAATTTTTAGGCCACTCCTGGAGGTGCTCAGGGTTTTCTCCTGGATGTGCACTCAGGAGTCATTCCCAGTGGTGCTTGGGGACCATATGGAATGCCCGGGATTCAACCTGTGTGTAGAACAAACCCCTGCCGTACTATCACTCCAGCCCACAGGATAGTTTTCTTTTTGTTTTTGGGCCACACCTGGCAATGCTCAAGGGTTACTCCTAGCTTCGCACTCAGGGATCACTTCTGACAATGCTCAGGAAACCACATAGTAAGGCAGGGATTGAAATTGGTTTCACAAGGAAAGTGCCCTAAGGGTTGTACCATTGTTCTGACCCCAAGGCAGGGTTTTTTTTTTTAATTGAATTAAATTTAAGTGAGATACATAGCTGCAAAATTGTTCATGATTGGGTTTCAGTCATATAATGGTCCAAGACCAGTTGGAAAGGATCAGCACCTGTCCCTTCACCAGTGTACATCTCCCACCACCAATGTTCCCAGTTTCCCTCCAGTTTCTCCCTCCCCCTGGCCTCTATGGTAGGCTCTTTCTCTCAGTCTCTCTCTCCCCCCTTCCCTCTCCAGAGTTTTTTTTTTTTCTATAGAAAAAAGTTTGCAGGGCTGGAGTGATAGTACAGCAGGTAGGGCATTTGCCTTACATGCATCCGACCCTGGTTGGATCCCATATGGTTCCCAGAGTAACCTCAGGAGTGATTGCTGAGTGCAGAGCCAGGAGTAAGCCCTTCACACTGCCCGGATGTGGCCCCCAAATAAGAAAGATGTGTGGGATGGGTAAGAGAGAAATAGGTGTTCAAGAGAAAACACCAACTTCGCCAGAGTGAAAAAAGCAAAGATCCATAGAAACAAGCAAGTGAGATACTAGTCCACCGCAAGCAATATGCCTTGTTTTGAAAAGAGGGTGTAACAGCTATGTGTACCTAGGTCGAGAAGTCAACATGACAAATGACCTGGCACCCGAGCTGCGCAGGAGGAAGAGAGCGGCTTGGAACGCCTTCAAGAACGTTGAAGAAATAGCTAAGAGGACGAAGAACCTCCGGCTCCGGGCACATCTCTTTGATTCCACTGTTCTTCCTGCATTAACATACGCCTCAGAGACCTGGGCCCTACGCAAACAGAATGAGAACGCTATTCGGGTCTCCCAAAGAGGAATTGAAAGAGCTATGCTTGGAATATCACATTTCACTCAAATGAGAGAAAGAATCCGGAGTTCTGACATCCGTCGACGATCAAGAATCAGGGACGCTGTCTCGTTCGCCAAGGTGTCAAAAATCAGATGGGCTGGTCACGTAATGAGATTTAAAGACGACCGCTGGACTAGAGCTGTTACCAACTGGATTCCATGGGATGTCAAAAGACCGCGTGGCCACCCACCTACCAGATGGTCACACTTCTTCATCAAGATCATGAACAATCAGTTTGAGGCTCTTCGTGTTCCTAGAGCGAACAGATGCCATTGGGCTACACTAGCACGTGACAGGGACAAATGGAGCCGTTACTGGTGCCCTCTCGAGCAAATCGACGACTAACAGGAAGTCAAGTGATCAACTGGGTGGGGTGGGGGCGGAAAGGATTAAGTGCCTTTGTATTCCAAACAACCCAAGGACCCATTAGTACTCTCATGATAATCTATTACCAGAGTACTCACAATATTAGAAACTATTACTCTCTTACTAAAGACTTCTCGCCAGGGGCCCAGGAGTAAAGAAAGGCGCTAGAATCCAAAGCCATCGCCCATTGCAGAAGGCCCTTGCAACTCACTCCTTTTGTTGTCATTCAGGGACTTCCATTCATCTCTGCTTCCTAATTGGCTCCAGAAACGTTAAAATAATGCGGAGAAACAGTAGCAGTTCTAGAAATAAAGCACGTCCATATATGCTTTAAAAGGCCATAGCTGGGAAGCTGAATATGCCCCCACGCCCCTGGGTCCCTTGGAAGGGAGGGCGAGGAGTTTCCCGGGGCTCCCGCCCTGAATTGGGGGGGGGTCTGAACTGATGGGGGGTGGGTGGGCTCTGAACCGCGAGCGAGACTCAGCCAGACCGCAGAGCCAGGCGGGACGCGTGGCGGATCCTGGCCCACCAAATGCCATCTGGTCTCGAAAAGCCACATGTCAGGTTGCAACTACTTGGGGGGTGGGGGTGGGGTGCGGGTGAAGGAGTGGAGGGGGGAATAGGAAATGCAACGCTTTAAGTTGGGGGGGGGGAAGGGGGGCAAACATCTGGCTAGACCGGCCACCCTGTTCAACCTGAGGGCAGCATCATTAGATGAACTCGGAAAGGAAAAAAAAATAAAATTAAAAAAAAAAAGAAAAAACCCGTAACCCCCCAACCCCGAACTCCACGACCAAAGTGTCAAAGCGCGCCGTCGTGCATTTGGCGACGTTCACGGGTGTGTGTGTGGGGGGGGGGGGGGGGGACACCAGGAGGTGCCCACCCTTTGCAAAAGCTCCCCCTCGGGGAGTGCCACTGGCGACGCCCGGCTGGCCTGCGGCTTCGGCAACCGGGGTGGGGGGGGGGGACCCTTTGGCACGTGGAGGTGTGGGCGGTGGGGGGGGGCGGGGGCGACGCACCCATCTCCCGCAGCCCGGGCAAACACTGCAGCACTGCGGGAGCGAGGCAAGCCCGCGTCCACCCGGAGGGAGGGAGGGAGGGAGGGAGACTCGGCGGCCGGGCCGGGGAAGCCCGAGGCGAGCCGGGCGGGCGGGGCCGGCGGGGCGCGGGGCGGGGCCGGCGGGCGCCGGGGGCGGGGCCTGGCGGGGCGCCGGGGGCGGGGCCTGGGCGGGCGCGCGCGGGCCGCGCGGCGGGAGGGTGTCGCGCCGAGGGAAGCGGCCCGCGGCGGAGGGAGGGGAGGCCGCGTCCTGGAAGCGGAGCTCCGCGCTGGGACTGGTTCCTTCGCAGCCATTTTCTGTCCAACCAAACAGCCGATTGGAGACGGGAGCCAACCAGGGCTGCATTGGAGGTTTGTGTCTCGCTTCGGCCAATGATCGCTCCTAGAGCGACTCCACTTTCGCTCGAATGAAATGTCCGTCTGCTGCGGGCGCCGTCCCCGCGCCGCCAACGCCAACGCCGCCGCCGCCGCCGCCGCCGCCGCCGCGGCCGGGGGGCCACTCGCCGCCCGCCCGCCCGCCCGCCCGCCGCGACGGGCCGGGCCGGGCCGGGGCTGCAGCAGCCGGGGCTGGAGCTGGAGCCGGCGCTGGAGCCGGGGCTGGAGCCGGGCCGCTGCGCTGCGCTGCGGCTCTTTGTGCGGGCCGCGGCGGGCCGGGCTCGGGGCTCGGCGCCGGCTCCATTTTGTGCGGGGCTGCCCGGGAAGGGGGTCCCGGGGCGGCGGCGGCGGCGGCGGTGCTGGTGGTGGTGGGGGGCGCCCCCCGGGCCCGGCCGCTTTGTGTGCTGCCCCGGGCCGGCGGGCGTTGGGCGACGGGGCGCGGGGCCCGGGGCCGCGGCGAGTCGGGGGGCTGCGCTCGGGCGGGACTGACAGGTCGCGGCCGGGGGGCGCGCGGGGGGCGCGGGCCGGGACCATCTGGCGGGGCCCCCGCGCGGTGGGGCCAGGCAGCGCCCGGGTTTTTTTTTTTTGGGGGGGGGGTTGGGTGGGTTTCCGAGGATGCATGACGATGATGATCATTATTTTTATTTTGTTTTCGGGGCGTGGGGGAAGAGAGGCTGTGCCGACCCCCCATACACACACACACACACACACACCGCGCCCCCAGTCGGCGAGAACAAAGAATTCCGGGGCGCCGCTTCCCCCCCCCACAACCCCCCACCCCCACCCCGGGGGACCACGCTCGCGGCCCCCGGGCAGCCGCGCGGGTCCCCAGCACCTAGCACCCAGCACCCTCCTCCACCTCCCCGACTCCGGAGGGCCCCGAGCCGGGACGCGGGCGAGCCGCGCTCATTCATCCGCAGGGGGGTCTCGCGGCGGGGAAGTCGGCAAAGTTGGAGCCCGATTCCCTTAAAAGGCCACTCGGTGCCCGCCCGCCCCCCACCCAACCCGCGCGCGCCCCGCGGCTGCTCCCGAGTTTCGGGGGGCCCCGGCGGGGCTGGATGCAAGAACTCGGGGGGGTGTGGGGGTTGCTGCTGGGGCGGGGGGTCGGTGCCAAAGAACGGAGGGAGGATGGAGGGGAGGAGGGTCGGTTGCTTTTTTTCTTCTTTTTTTCTTGGATACAGATTTGCATTTCTTCCAACGTTAAACAGATGTATACATTTCCACCCCCCCACCCCCGGGAGCGTGCACATTTATCACGACCTGCCCCAGGAAGAAAATACAGACCCGATGTGGGGGCCCCTCGCGGTGCTCGCTGGGCTCTGCCCAGACACACCAAAAAAGACACACAAACTATTGGGGTGAATGACTGTGAGGTCTGGGGGGCGGTGGGGGGAAGGAGGAGAGTGGGGTGCAGCAAAATACATCAACACCACCCCCAGAGCTTTGGTTTGGTTTGGTTTGGTTTTTCCCTCCCTCTCAAAACATCCTTTTAAAAAAAATAGTAAATAAAATAACCACCCCAGCTAGCAAGGAAGGAGTTTGGGCTAGGACAGAGCCCAGGATTTGAAAAGGAGATACTGTTTTTCCCTATGTTCCAGTGTCAGCTCTGGCAGCGTCTTGGCTTGCCTGGACCCCTTGCAAAGGCATTTTGAAAATTGGAATTCACTGGCAGCGAATTTATTTCCTCCTCACTCCTCTTTGCTAAATTTCGGGCTGGAAGGGGAATGGATGTGTTTTCGCCCTTTAAAATTCACCACAGGGAGGGTATGTTTTTGTTTTGACATAGCCCGCCCCCACACCCCCCCCCCCCCATTTAATTGTTTCACTTGAAAAAGGGCAAGAGCAAATGAGAAATGGAAATTGTAACGTTGTAATTGATGTCAATTTATTCAGCTGTTTATACTTTACAGTGGGAATGAAGTGCTATTGAGATGTAATTTTATTCCAAAATGGTGGCGTTGCTTTAAAAGTAGAAATAAAGGTCTTAATTGAGTGTACTCGTCAATGTGTGTTCTGTGCGCAGTGATTCTTCTTTCCAGAATCATCTGAGCTATTTAATTTGGAGGCATTACGTTCTGAGATACATTTTTCTTGAGTTCGTGCACCCTGAAGACACATTCTCCGGCGTTAAGAACCCACCGTCCCATATTAAGTTGATGAGTAGGGCATTACTATTTTTAAGTAGTTCAGATGTATAATTTGGAGGCTTGCATGGTTGATTTGACATGTTACGATGAGTATTTACATTGACTGTGACTAAGTTCAGGATTCTATTAGATTAAGTTTTCAGGCTTCTCCGGAATTTTCTGATTTAGCGGGTGCCTGCTTTTTTTTTTTTTTACATCGTTTTATACCCGGGACTCCCGTGAGTAAGAATGGGGGGTAAAATTATCTGTGTCTTTTAATTTTAACTGGGCAGGAAGCCTGTAGGCTATATCTTTTTAATAGATGTTTATCTTCTAGGTTGAAAGTGGGCAAAGATTGGGCACCTTTTTCCCCCGGTGTTCTTGAGTCTGAATCCACTGACGACTGACTGTGTTTCATGACAGTAAGTGCATACCATGTTACTTGTTAATTTGATTTGAACAGTAATTACTTGGAGACAAAAACCATAACTGACATATATTGGTGATTCCTGATGGGGTGGATGCCTTTCAGGTCAGACAGTCCCTGGGCCCACTCCGGGTCTTTCTGGGGTTCCATGTCTTACAGGGCTTAGTTCTTGGTTCCCAGGGGTCCTTAAGTGCTGTCAGGGTTACAGGATGAAAAGCTTCTCCCAGTTCTCAGACACTGTGTGTTCAGCTGGTAGGCCTTCCATCACATTGAATATTTAAAGGACAGTTTTGTGTGGGACAGGACAGACTGGGGTTTGTTTTGGGTTCTGTTTTTGCATGCCGGGGATCAAACCTAGAGCCTTCCCCCTCACCAAGGCACAGGCTGTGCTTCTGAACTTCATCCTGGTCCCTAGGAAATGCTGGTGTTAAGTGGAGCCCAAGAGAATAGAAGGAAGGTGTGGTAGACCCTCACCTTTGGGAAGGTGGGGGTGGGGGGAGGGTCTCAGGCCTCAGCAGAGCCTTGAAGACTGAGTGGGATTTAGGTAGGTAAAGCCCTGGTGCCGGCGGGGAGAGCTCCGTGGTCAGAGCCCCGAGGGACCTGAGCCCTGTCTTGTCCTGGGTCCACTCCCATCCAGGGCCTCTGTCTCTGGAGGCCCCCCGGCCCCTTGGCCAGTATTACCAGCAGCGCCCCCTCCCCCCTACTTCAGCACAGGCAGAAACCTAATGGTCCGGGATGAGTGACAGCTCCGGGCAGGGTCCGGAGGGGAGGGCCGGCAGGATAATCTAGTGACAAGATACCGCTTGCCAGGCCCCGGCTGCCGGTGATCCTCTGCTTTTATCTGTGACCTCAGGCATGTCACAACTCACTTCCTCCATTGGCAGTCGCCTCCTGCTGAAAGAGGAGAGCTGCTGCACCCAGCCGCCCCGCGGCAGGCGCCCAGCACCCTCGGGTGTTTCCAGGACCCGGGAACAGGTGGAAGGCCCTTCAGTTAGGTGACGTGCCGCTCCCGGTTCCAGAACTGTAGGAGAGTAACCCAGTGGGAGTAGAAAAGGAAACGCAGCTCCCGATGACACCATGAAGACTAGCTAGAACTCGAAAGAGGGGGGGAAGCCTGGAATGACTGACATATTTTGCCTATAAAAAATGGTGTCATTGGTATTAGATTTGGAATCGAGTGGGCCACTTGCTCTGCATCTGTGTGTGAGGTTCTGGGTTTGATGCCTGGCAGAAGAGAAGGAGGGGAAAATGACAATTTGCAAAGGACCCGAGAGCTCTTCTCGGTTGCCTCCTTGCAGGGGATGGGAGGTGAGTTTGAGTTTGCAGTGTCTTCCGTTTGCAGGAATGTGATATCCAGCACATTCCACAGGCAGCTCTTGTTTGAGGAAGTTAGCAGGCAGGATATGATTGCAGATGTTAGGAAGCATCGAAGTGGTATGTAATGAATCCATTTGAGAATAAGAGATGAGAGAGAGAGAAAAGATCACTTTGGAGAAAATTAGTAAATAGGAATTAGGTGGAAAGAACATTGCCTTGAAAGTCAAGGGGAGACAAGAATTTCAAGTATTCATGTCAGTTCTGCAGTGACCCCGCTGCCAAAAACCCCAAGAGAGTGAAAGCGGTGTTTCGATAGCTAAGAACAACCTCAGACCAGAGATGGGGTCACTGGGATCAGTGCACTCTCCTTGCTTGCAGCTGGCCCCGGTTCAGTCCCTGGAACTGCCGGGTTTCGACCCTGAGCGCAGAGCCAGGAGTAAACCCTCAGGTGTGACACAGAAACAAAAGAATAGTCTCTCTCTCATCTTGGGGTGAAAAAGCACTTGGCAAGGGAGTTTGAAGAGGGACGAGGAAGTGCGTACGGACTCCGATTTTCCCAGCTTCTGTGTGCTGTCGGTTTTAGGAGGGAGTCAAAATGTGTTTAAGGGAGAGTGAAGATAAACTAGAGGTGAAGGGGGCTCTTTTGTGTTGTTTCTTGTCCCCAAAGAGACAAGGAGGACTGTGATCCCAAGAACAGGTGGGAGGGAGGGTTTTGTCAGAGGGGAGACTCGCATGCCTGGAAAGCAGATGAGAAGAGTATTCGCGGGGTCAGTTACCAGCTTGGTCACATTTGTTGAGTCCTTGTCATAGTGAGTGAGTTCTTTATTTGGTGGTGATAGGACGGCGGTGGGGGGGGGGGGGGGAGTTCACGGTGGGCATCCAAATCCAACAGTGCTCAGGGCTTACTCTCAGCTCTGCACTCAGCAGTTATTCCCGGCAGTGTGCATATGGGATGCCGGGGATCAAACCCAGGCCGCTGCATGCAAGGCAAGCGTATACCGTCTCCCTAGCTTCAGTGCTTTTTTTCTAAGTCAGCTGTTCACTTCTAACATCGACTCCATTCCAGACAAGGGAATACCGAAGCTGAACATAAAGATACATGACCAAGGGGCTGGAGCGATCGTACAGCAGGGAGGGAGTTTGCCTTGCTCGTCGCCAATCCGGGTTGGATCCCCGGCATCCCATATGGTCCCCTGAGCACTGCCAGGGAGTGATTCCTGAGTGCAGAGCCAGGAGTCACCCCTGAGCATCGCTGGGTGTGACCCAAAAGCCAGGGGGGAAAAGAGGGGGACACATGACTGAAAGTGGGGTGTCACCTTCCTCAGAGTTAGAGTTGGTGCCTGGAGTTGCAAGAGCCTGAATACCTGGTCACCTCTGGGCTGAATCACAGTGTTGTCTCTCTCTGCGATGCAACTTTAAATGTCATGTGCGGTCAGTAACTTAAAGTATGGTGGGACCAGGCTGTCAGGAACCAACGAGACTCCGGCTCTTCCCCGGCCAGTCAGCCTCATGTTGCCTCCATCAACTCACGAGCATCAGCCTGATGAGCACTGCAGGAGGTACTCAGAAAATGTTCAGTGGACGTGAAACATCTGAGTGGACACTGTTGACTGCAATGTTTTGTTTTGTTTTGTCTTGTTTTGTGGGGTGGAGAAGGTGCCTGTACCTGGTGGTGCTCAGAGGTTACTCCTGGCTCTGCACTCAGGAATCATTCCGGGGGGGGGGGGGCGGGAGACCACATGTGGTGCCAGAAGTCAAATCCAGGGTCGGCCACGTGCAAGACAAGTGCCCTACCTGCTGGACCATCTCTCCAGCCCTGATCGCCAATTCTTAGTTTGAACCTAGCTATATTAAAACACAGGTAGGGCAAATTTTTTAGCTTAGCCCACTGACCATTCATTTCACGTGTTTTGTAAGTGGAGCCTTTTGTGTTTGTTTGTGAGCTACTCCATTCTTTGTGCTCAGGTGGCTTCTGGTGGTATGCAGGGGATTGTGTGGGTGCCAGGGATTAAACCAGGTCTGAAACTTTATGAGTTCAATAAAATAATTAGAATAAGCTATAAAATTAATGGGACTTAATTGCTCCTGTCTTTGCTTACCAGACCTTGTAGATTAGTGCTTGATCGTTTACCCACGGTCTTTGTCATTATCCTACCTGTCCTGTCCTCTGCATAGATCAGATTCATACTTGGATTTCTCTGTCTTTTGTTGTGGTTTTTTTTTTTTCTTTTGCTTTTTGCTTTACTCCCTGGCTCTGCACTCAGGACTTACTCCTGGCAGTGCTCAGGGGACCATATGGGATGCCGGGGATCCAACCCAGGCTGGCCGCGTGCAAGGCAAACGCCCTCCCCACTGCACTATTGCTCCATCCGTGGTTTTCTCTGTTCTTATATCAGGACCGTGAGGGTCACCATTGAGTCTCCTAGTTCCCCTGGACGTTCATGACCAGTGCTTCAGCTGAGTTCTCCCGCCGCCCAGCTCTGCTGTCCCTCGACCTTCCCCAGCCGTCTCCCTGGCTCCGGGAATCGTCGTGTCATCCTTAGGCCATCCCTAGACAGGTCTCGCCGTCTCTGTTGACGGTATTTACCAAAGGACACTTGAGTCCGCGGCTCCCAGACTGCTGCTCCTGTTGCCTGTGCTCTCACCCTGAGTGAGCTGTACAGTCCTTCCGAGCCTTCTGCCTCAACTGCTGATGGTTCCAACCCACCTCTTCTCGTTTCCCGGTTCCTTTGCCTGCATCACTTGCCGTCTTTCTTTGCCTCTTTCTCCGTGTCACATCCTGCACAGTTTTCCTTGACTCCCCGGATTAGTGGTGTCTCTCTCAGAATAAGCTCTCCAAGGGGCCAGAATTGATGGCACGGTGGAGAGGGCGTTTGCCTTGCACGCGGCCAACCTGGGTCTGATCTCCGGCATCTCCTGTGGTCCCGTGGCCAGGAGTGATCCCTGAGTGCGGAGGTGAAGTCAGCCCTGAGCACTGCGGGGTGTGGCCCCCAAACAAAACAAACTGGAACAAGCTCTTCATGTATGAAACAAAGCATCTTTGTCTTCCTTGGCAGTCGCAATTGTTTGTGATTATTTCATAGCTGTATAGCATTTCCTGAGTATTCATACTAAGTCCTTATACGCGGTACTCTTTACTCGCTCCATGTTCTCAAGGTTTTGTGGCAGGGAATTCAAACCAAAGGTCACATTCTAGAACCTGTGCCTGAGACGCATTCACGGGCTGATTCCTCGCCCTGGCCCTGCCCCCAGTTTACGTGGCATTTGTGTTCTCTGCACAATGAGGACAAGACTATCTTGTGTCGTGAGGTTACATCACCAGCAGAGACCTACGCCAGAAATACTGAGTGGACTTGGTGAACGTTTGCTGACCCATTCACCTGCGATCCACAGTCTGCTTTGTAAAGTGTGGGGCACCCGGGAGGGAATAGGACCCCCCTGGTGGTGCTCGGAGGTCACAGTGACTGTTTGGTGTCAGTGGTGGAGCCCACGCTTCCCACAGCCCAGGGCTGAGCGAAGCCCTGAGAGCTGCCTGTTCTGTGCACTTTTGTTGGAAGTTTCAGACCTGGGGAAAAGCATCGGCATGTCAGAATGTATCTAACAAGCTTCCCCCTCCTTCCACAGATAGAGGCTAGGTAGGGTAGTGAGTGACTAAGGAAGCACCGGGTGTAAGTAATTTGGGGCTGGAAGGAGGGAATGCTGAATTGGCTTGCATCGTGGATCATATTTCAGGAGAATGGGGAGCCCTGGGATTAAAGTATGGGGCAAGGTTTAGTGGTAGAAAGGGGAGTGTGAGAGGAGAGAAAGGCTTGGATTTAGGCAGCTAAAGACGGCTAGGAAGAGGGAACAGCTTATCCACGAAGGCCGGAAGCCCCCAGCACTCCCCTTAGCAGAGGTTTCTGTTTGTTAATTCTGACAACTGCATGGACTTTTAGAAGTATTTTGTACAGGAGACTAAGGTGTATGAGCTAATGATGTTAATTAAGATGTTAATCTTGTGCCACTTCCAGGCACAAGACCATGTATGACAAGATAATGTGATTTAAACCACTGCTTTCAGTCTTCTTTATAGACTAACCAGTGAAAACCACTGATTAAACCTTTTGCTTCTAGTTCTTTCTTTGGGGGCGGGGGTGTTGTTTTTGGGCCTCACCTGACAGTGCTCCAGGATTTCTCTGATTCTGCACTTGGGAATTATTCCTAGCGGTGCTTGGGGGACCATGTAGGATGCTGGGGATTGAACCCAGGTCAGCCGCGTGCAAAGCAAGTTCCCTGCCCACCGGACTTGCTCAGGCCCCGCTTTTAATACTTTTTAAGTCTCGTATTTATAAATTAATTCATCACACAGGTCGTGGTTATTTGAACAGTGCCCTGTTCATGAACTAATTTATAGACTCTTGGTATATTACAAGCATTAATTTAGCAATGAATAGCACTGCACTGTCCTCCCGTTGTTCATCAATTTACTCGAGCGGGCCCAGTAACGTCTCCATTGTGAGACTGTTACTGTGTTTGACATACTGAATACGTCACGGGTAGCTTGCCAGGCTTTGCCGTGCGGATGAGATACTCTCAGTAACTTGCCGGGCTCTCCGAGAGGGGCGGAGGAATCGAACCCGGGTCGGTCGGACTGACCGCGTGTAAGGCAAACACCCTACTGCTGTGCTATCGCTCAGAATTTTTTAGTTGGAGTGATAGCAATGAATATCTGTTGCTGTTTCTTTTTTTGTTTGTTTGGGGTCACACCTATCAGTGCTCATCAGACCATCTGAGATGTCAGGGATGAAGCCCAGGTCTCTGAAAGTAGAGCAGCCTCTCTTCCCCCCCTGCCCCCCTGCTTTTTTGGTCACACCTAGCGATGGGCCGGGGTTACTCCTGGTTTTGCACTCAGTAAGGGAATTACTTCTGATGGTGCTCAGGGAAACATAAAGGTTTTATTTATTTATTGTTTTTTGGTCACACCTAGCGATGCCCAGGGGTTACTCCTGGCTCATGCACTCAGGAATTACTCCTGGCGGTGCTCGGGGGGCCATATGGGTTGCTGGGAATTGAACCCGGGCCAGCCACGTGCAAGGCAAACACCCTACCTGCTGTGCTATCACTCCAGTCCCAAGAGCAGCCTGTCTTATCTGTGTTACCTGCCTCTTGGCTCCAGGGGGACAGCGTTTCTAACAAACCCATCAGATCCAACACATCTTCTGTTGTTGTGTTAGCATTTTAGAATCAAATTAATATTTAGGTAGTGTTCCCTTTTATTCATATTATCTGTTTGAGATGGGGATGGCAGCCTTGTCATTGCCATCTTATGTAGAAATGCACTTGTAAAAGATGCTTGTTTTCAGGGATCATCAGAGTTGAGGACTTTGTTTTCTAGAGGCATCTTAGATGCCTCTGAAAGATACAAGTAACTAGGTACTCTTTACTCTCAGGAAGTATTAAGTTAGTATTAAGTTAGGAAAACGAGCTCTATTCTCGTTTTCCCGCAAAGCAACTATCTAGAATGTGAATGTGTATCTGTATCTAAATTAAATTAGATTCCACAGTCAACAGATGTATCAGAAAAATTCCATGTTGTTAGAGACTTGGAAACCAGCCTGTTATTTTAGTATTAAATAAAAATCCAACAGACAGCGAGGAAGAGGTGTATTCGTGAGGAATCAGCTATTGCAGTTAATAACATGTATGTTTGAGCTGGGTGCTGGTGAGCATTGCAAAGCAATTGTCTCTTCTTGATTTGGTCTGGAGATGGACAAATCACACTTAATTTTTGCCGCATTTTTTCTTCAGATAATTCATTAATTTTATTTTTATCCATAAGTTCAGGATGTGACTCAGGGGTTGAGCATTTGCCTTGTATATGTGCAGCTGTGAGTTCAGTTCCCAGCACCACATAACCCCCCAAACACTGCCAGGAACAGCCTCTGAGCACAAAGCCAGTAGTGGCATAAAACCCAAAAATATTTTTTTTCCACCCATAAATTGACAGCCCTTTATTGTTTTGAATAGTTTCCTTTGCAAAGCAGGATGTGCCTTGTTGAAATGGAATGGAGCCAGTTCAGGGCTTATGGTTCGGTTGGTTTTTTCCCCCCTACAGTTTCCTCTTGGAACTCTTCTAGCTCTGGGTAAAATTAATTAAGCAGCCTTCTTTTAAAATAGTCGTTTTAACACCCCGTCTGTGGTTAATAATATTCCTGTTTTCAATTGCAGATTTCCAGTCGCCCAAACTCTTTCTTTTCTTTAAAGAATCAAAAGAGAAAGGGGCAGGAGCGATAATACATTGGGTAAAGCACTTGCCTGGCATGTGGCTGACGTGGGTTCGATCCCCGGCACCTCACAGGGTTCCCAAAGCATCACCAGGAGTGATTCCTGAGTGCAGAGCTAGCATGCTCAGGTGTGGCACCAAAAAAACCTCAAAAGTTTGAGAGTAACGGAAAGAGGAAACGAACACTATCTACAGTCAGAGGTGATGGCTTGTTTTAGAACGTGGGTGTAGTTGTGGCTTGTGCGGGCCCAGAATTGGACAGGGAATCCATCTGTGTGCTTGCCGGACCAAATGGCAGTCTTTACTCGGGCAGCAGCCCCCCGTGGACCGGCGATGAGCTGGCGGCGGGAGTGTGCAGCAGATGCACACAGGCCTTAGTGGGAGAGCCCAGGGTGAGGGCCGTAGGTCGCAGGCTGCCTGCTTAGCTTATGGGGCTCAAGCTCCAGGCATCAGTGAGCTCCTGCGACACATGGTTGTTAGGCCACTGCAGCGTATTGAAAATCCTCTCTCTCTCTCTCTCCTAGATGGATGGCGACAGTTCTACAACAGATGCTTCTCAACTGGGAATTTCGGCAGACTACATTGGGGGAAGCCATTATGTCATCCAGCCTCACGACGGTGAGAAAGCCCCAGCGAGAAACCCGTTCCCAAGCAGAAACAAGCTAGAAGAGGGGATTTTATTCGCACACCAGGCTAGGTTACTCGAGGCTTGACTCAAGGACTCTAGCATCCGGGCTGGGGGTGTGCTTTGCGTGCCGGTGCCCGTGGTTCACCAGAGACTGCCAGGTCTATCTGAGCACTCAGCCAGGAGTAGCCTCAGAGGCACCGAGAGGGGCCCCACAATCCCTCCACACTCTGCCCCCCAATTTTGTTTTTCAAACTTTTTAATCGATTCACCGTGAATTACAACAAAATTACAAAGATATTCATGATGAAGTTTTAGGCATACGATGTTCAACACCAGTCCCTTCCTCAGTGTCCACTTGGCCAGTGTCTCCAGGTTCCTTTTTTGGCTTTTCGGGTCACACCTGGCGATGCACAGGGGTTACTCCTGGCTCATGCACTCAGAAATTACTCCTGGTGGTGCTTGGGCAACCATACGAGATGCTGGGAATTAACCCGGGTCGGCTGTGGGTGCAAGGATGCCCTGCCTGCTGTGCTGCTCCAGCCCCTCCAGTTTCCCTCTGGCTCACTCCCACACCTGCAGCCGGCCTCAGAGGCAGGTACTTTCCCCCTCCCCCATTGTCCTGCTGTTCCCTTGCCTAACTTATCTCAGTGGCAGGCTTCCTGCCGAAGATTGTGTTGCCTTTGGGCATTTAATATTCTCCTACAAAAATTCTTTATATCCCACATAATGAGAGAAACCGTTCTGGGTGTGTTCCTCTTCCTCTGGCTAATTTCACTCAGCATGATACTCTCCAGATCCACCCACATAATAGCAAATTGCATGAATTCATCTTTTCTTACGACCGAGTGGTATTCCATTGTGTCTGTGTACCATAGTCTCTTCATCTAACCTTGGACATTTGGCCTTTTTTCCCCCCAGACATTGGCTATTGTGAATAATGCTGCAGTGAGCATAGGAGTGCAGAAGTCTTTTCTGCATTGTGTTTTGGGGCTCTTGGGTTATATTCCCAGGAGACAGATGGCTGGGTCAAGTGGAAGTTCAGTTCCTAGTTTTTGGAGGAATGTCCATATTACCTTCTTAAAAAGACTGGACTAGTTGACATTCCCACCAGCAGTGAACGAGGGTCCCTTTTTTCCCTGCATCCTCACCAACGCTGGTTGTTGTTAATTTCAATGTGTGCCAATCTCTGGTGTGAAGTGAGACTTGGTTGTTGTTATGATGTGCATTTCCCTGGTGATTAGTGATGTAGAGCATTTTTTCATGTGCTTTTGACCTTTTGTATTTCTTTGAGGTAGTTCTGTTCATTCCTTCTCCCCATTTTTTTTTTATGGGGTTGGATGTTTTTTCTTGTAGAGGTCTACATTGGTTTGTGTATCTTGGATCTTGATCCTTTATCGGATGAGTGGTGGACAAGTAATTTCTCCATCTGTGGGCTGTCTTTGTTTTGTGGTTATTGTTTCCTTTGAGGTGCAGAAGCTTCTTAGTTTAATGCAGTCCCATTTGTTTATCATTGCTTCCACTTGGTTGGCTAGTGGCTTTTTATCTCTAAAGATGCCTCGAGCTTCAATGCCATGCAGATTTCTGCCTATATTTTCCTTGTATACTTACTAGATTCAGGTATCATATCGAGGTCTTTAGTACATTTTGATTCGGCTTTAATGCATGGCATCAGAAAGGGGTTGTTGCTAATTTCGATGTGTGCCAATCTCTGGTGTGAAGTGAGACTTCGTTGTTGTTATGATGTGCATTTCCCTGGTGATTAGTGATGTAGAGCATTTTTTCATGTGCTTTTGGCCTTTTGTATTCATTTCTTTGCATGTGGTCAACCAGTTTTCCCAGTACCACTTGTGGGGAAGGGGCTTTCATGGCTCCACTTAATACTTTTTGCTCCTTTATCGACAATTAACTGCATGTACCTGAGGATGTGTCTCTGGGTACTGTTTGAAGTTGGGAGAAGTGATGCCTCCCATCTTTCCCCCAAAGAGTTGCTTTGGCCATTGGGGTTGTGGGGGCGAGGGAAGATAATTTTTCTATATGAATTTCATGAGTATTTGATCTATTTGAACAATGTCATGGGTATTCTTACAGGGATTGAACAGAATCTGTACAATGCTTTGGGGGGAGTATTGCCATTTTGACGCTGTTCATCCTCCCAATCTATGAGCTGGGGATGTGTTCCCATTTCTTTGCAGCTGCTTTTATTTTGTTAATGTTTTGTAGTTTTCTCTGTATATATTGGTCTTTATCTCTTTCGTTAAGCTGATTCTAAGATACTTGCTTTTCTGAGGCATAATTGTGAATGGGATTTTTAAAAAATAGATCTCGCTCTCTTCTATTTCATTATTTGCATCTAGGAAAGCCATGGATTTTTGCCTGTTCATTTTGCAACCTGCCACTTTACTATACAAATCTGTTGTTTCTAGGAGCTTTTTTGGTAGTCTTTAGGATTTTCTACATACAATATCATGTCATCTGCCAATAGTGAAAGCTATCTGAATCACCTTTTTCTCATCTAATTTCAAGTACTTCCAGTACTATATTAGAAACGGTGAGAGTGGGCAGCCTTGTCTTGTGCCTGATCTAAAACAAAGAAGTTCCACATTTTTGGGGTCGCAGTATTGTCAAAGTCTTAAAAAAGGTGTACCGTGCTGTTTTTAGAAATAGTCTTCAGGAATGATGAATTTGAGAAAAGTCTATAAAAGTATCCTTTTCTGAAGTGTCTAATTCAGTAAATCTGTTACTGAGTTCCTGTTACGTATAACAAATTCTTATTCAATAATCTTGGAGGGTGAGTTGCTAGCTATTGTATTTCTAATATCTGTGTATAGACTTTATTTAGTGCTTGAGTTATGTCAGGAATTTGAATGGCAGACTTAGGATTATGTTTCCTATCAAAAATAATTGGGTTTTATGACATTCTGTATTATAAAATTTAGAAAATATGAAGAACAAGGGCCACAAGATAGAACAAAGGGTAAGGCACTTGCACAAAAGTAAATCCCTGGAGTTCCATATGGTTCCTGCCCAGAGTAATTCCTGACTGTAGAGCCAGGAGTAAGCCCTGAGCACTGGCAGATGTGGCCCCAAAACAAAACCAAAAAGGCCCTCAGAAAACACGATGGTATATTTTCATAGGAGAAAGTTGAGTCGGGTTGGCATTGGGGGTGGGGACTCTAATAAACTGCTGCATCCTACTAGAAATACTCAAGTTTCTATTAGGATATTTATTCCTAATAGAAAAATAATTGAAGCCTGATAGTATCATTTAAATGCATAAAAATATAAGCCTAGGGGCTGGAGAGGTAGTGCAGTGGGTAGAACATGTGCCTTGCCTGGGAGCAACCTAGATTCAGTCCCCTGCTCCCCGTATGGTCGCCTGAACCCGCCAGGAATGATCTCTGAGTGCAGAGCCAGGACTAACTCAGTAATATTCAGTACCTCCCCCTCCCTGAAAAAAAAAATCGGTTCAATTAAACTTATTTCAGCTTATTGAATCAGCCTTGATTAATATAGTAGAAACTTAGGAGATACAGCATTCAGTCATCAGTGAGTAGTACTGATTCTGTGAAGGCTTCAGTTTTAGCTAAAGCAATATAATTCGAAAGCTTGTTATATGTAAGTGCATCGGTTTATTGCTATAGTTCAAAACCATTACTAGATTGTCATTATGGAGTTGAGTCAGTAATATTCAGGTTTTCCATTTTCTACAAAACTTGGCTTCAGAGAGACCAAACCTCTTTATCTGGCAACATGCACAGAGCCATAGGTCATAGTCTGAGAAATGGTGCAACGGGTATTTACAAGCTCTTTCTCTGCAGAAGATGCTGTGCCCAAAAGTCACCCCTGATGTCAAGTTGGAAACATCTAATAGGGAAATAATAGAATGGCAGGGCCCGGGCCATGGCTCAGGGACTAAAATCTTAACCCGCCCTGCCCGCCTGAGGCAGGGCCTTTATCCCTGCTGCTACCCACAGATGCGGGTTTCAGTCTGAGAGGCTCTGCTGTCTGGGTCCCAGCACCCAGCACACAGTCTAAATTAGCGCGGGCCTCAGCCTGCTGTCCGGCCTCCGGTGCGCAGCCCACACCGTCGGGGTGAGGATCCTCAGATCCTCGGAAGCGGGTTGGACATAGTGAATAGGGTTAGTTCTCGCCTGATAAAGAACCGCACTTCCTCCTGGTGAAGGTCAGTCTCTCAGGCACAGATATTCCCACTCCTTCAGCGGGACAGGAAATGACCAGAAAGGTCCCTACCCCAGTGTGGGCGGTCAGTCTTTGCACTCTTAAAGTCAAAAGATGTTTGGGGCCTAGCGATAGAGGATCTCCGTCACCCCCCCCTACGTGGCCTCTTGGGTCTCCCAGGAGTGATTTCTGAGCACAGAGCCAGGAGTAAGCCCTAGTTGTGGCTACTAGCCCAAAACCAACCAAAAAGGACGTGCTCAAACTGGATTTTTTTTTATTTCATTAGATACAGAGGACAGCATGAATGATCATGAAGACACAAACGGCTCAAAAGAAAGTTTCAGAGAACAAGATATCTATCTTCCAATTGCGAATGTGGCCAGGATAATGAAAAATGCGATCCCTCAAACAGGAAAGGTATCGATGGCACCTCCGGAGGGAAGGAGGGAGGGGGGTTGCGAAGGTAGGGGACGCACGGTCAGCATTGCCGGCGCACGCGGCCTGCGGCAGAGAAGGGCCCGGTTCCGATTCGGTTCTTTCAGCTTCGCGGTTGCTCCCCTCACCCACTTACTGGAAGTAGATAAAACCGAATTAAGAATCTCTTAGAACCTTGGGGTCAGAGAGATCTTAAAGAGGCGAAGATGCTTCTCTTGCGTGCTGCTGACCCTGGTTTGAGTCCCTGTCGCCGCACACGGCCCCCTAAACCAGAACTAGTCCCTGAGCACTGCTGGGTGGAGGGCAGAGACCTAGCTCCCTCCCACCCCACGGTGCAGCCCACTGGGGCCAGGTGCAGCCCACTGGGGTCGGGTTGCAGCTGGGAAGGCTGGAGGCCGTCTGCCCCGGAGGGCCTTGTGTTTGATCCCCAGCACCGCCTGGTACCCAGCATTGTAGAACTCTCCGTTTAAAGCACAGGAAGTAGTTGGAATCATCTTGGACTCAAGGAATTTTTGTCTTTATATTGGGAAACATTTAAAAATAAGTAATGAGGCTGGAGCGATAGCATAGCGGGTAGGGCGATTGCCTTGCATGCAGCCAACCCGGGTTCGGTTCCCAGAATCCCATATGGTCCCCCAAGCACCAAAAGCCAGGAGTAACCCCTGTGTGTGACCCAAAAAGCAAATAAATATTATTATTATACTAATACACATTTCAATTCTACTGAGGATTTTCTTGAAGTGGTTTTTAGAATGACTTAAAACCCATTGTCGGGGCTGGAGTGGATACTTTAATTGGTTCTTACATTTAAATGATAATATTTTGGATTAAAATATTAAAATGTTTAACGTTTTAGAACTCAAATGTTGAACGTTTTAATTTCAAAATCATTTTGAGATGTTAAAATTAAGTTTTAACCCGACTACCCCCCAAAATTAGTTTCTGTTGTATTATTTAAGCACTTTTGCTTTTTTTCCAGAATGTGAAATATGCATTTTTCACAGTGTAAAGACAGGGTAAAGACAGTGTATTTCGACCAGGACTTCCACAGCTTCCTTCCCGTGAGAAGAGGCTTTGGAATTGTTTGATTTGCTGCATTCCTTAGAACGGGCTCTCAGGCAGCCACCCGAGGGCTGTTGCTGGCGTGCAGGGGTGGAAGGCAGAGGCCGCCGCTGTAGCGTTTCACTGTCCAGCCCAGGACAGGAAGAGAATCGTCTCGCAGCCGCAGTGTGTGCTTCCACAGCCTCCCACTCACCAAACCAGTACCTGGCACAGTGTCACCTGACGCCATGATTCATCCTTCCCCCTTGTCGCCCTTCTGTGGATTCCGTGGGGGGTTGTAGAGGGTGGGGAGCTAGCCCTGGGCTTGTAGAACAGGCGTGGTTTTTTTTACTTTGAGGTTTTACAACCTTTATAGGGCAGTTGGAGCATTCCCTGGTTGCTTTTATTCCTAAATTACAGATGCTTTCTGGGAATACTTTGTCAGGTTTTTCCTATTTGTACTTTGTTTTATTCTCTGAGGGTTGGCTGGGACTTTGATAGCACACACTGTATCGATGTAATTAGCCGACTTCAGAGGTTAAGGTTAACCATTAACCGAAATTGGTCCTCTGAATAGCTTTTTATTTTTGCAGGTTGTTGGAAGGTGGAGATTACGTTTCCATCCAATACATAGGTGTATTTATGATTTTTCTGTGCAGATTGCGAAAGATGCCAAAGAATGTGTTCAAGAATGTGTGAGTGAGTTCATCAGCTTTATCACTTCAGAAGCCAGTGAGAGATGTCACCAGGAAAAACGGAAGACAATCAACGGGGAAGATATCCTCTTCGCCATGTCTACCTTGGGCTTCGACAGTTACGTAGAACCTCTAAAATTATACCTTCAAAAGTTCAGAGAAGTAAGTAAAATGTCTGTTTACTTTAACTTTTTTTTTTTTTTTTTTTGCTTTTTGGGTCACACCCAGCGATACTCAGGGGTTCCTCCTGGCTCTGCACTCAGGAATTACTCCTGGCAGTGCTTGGGGACCATATGGGATGCCGGGGATTGAACTTGGGTCGGCCGAGTGCAAGGCAAATGCCCTACCCATTGTGCTATCACTCTGGCCCTACTTTAACTTTTTAAAGGTATTTTTCTTTTAAAATACATATTGTCGCATTTATAACATTTCTTAGCAATATAAAAATAAGCTTATAAAATATAAAAATAAGCCCTGCGTCCTTTAGTACCAGTGAGAGGTGATGATTCAGAGGAAGATGGGATTTGTGCTCCACCCTTGTGAACTTTGTGACCCTAGGCAAATTAGTCAGGGTTTTTTAAGTCTTCGTTTCCTGGTCTGTAAAGAAAGGCTAATAGCGTAATACCTACATCATAGTTATTAATAAAAGGACTAAGTTTAGCACTTAGCCTGGCTGCTAGTATATGCTGCTCTTGCTAATTTCGAGGGTGGCACCTCAAAGCCAATTTTCTTTTCTTTTCTTTTCTTCTAATTTTATTTTCATAAAGTTGTTCCCAATAATGGATTACATTAAATATTTTGACACCAGTCCCACCAGCAGTACGTCTTCCCACCACCATTATTTTGAATTTTTCCCACCACCACTCAAACCTGCTGAATAGGTAGATGCTAGATAATTTATTTTGTGTTGCTTCTTATGAATAGCATGAGATATCTTGCAGCCGCACACTCCTGGAATTTAGAATTTTAGATATTAGGGTCTGGAGAAATCTCTGCAGGGAACTGCTCGATTTTGAGATTCTTTTGTGTGTCTCTCTGGATCTTGGCTGTTAAGGAGCTTACCTGGCAGCCAGAGGCAGTTCGTGGGCTTAACATCCAGGGTCCCTTAGGGGTGGGGAGAAGAGAAGGACCTGCCCATCCCCTATCCCTTGAGGCCTGGAGTTTGCCGGCACTGAACCTGTGTAGCTGGGCTTCTCGTTGGGTTCTGGAAATTGGAGATCACTGGGATTCCTAGGGGGCCAGGCAGAGGCACTACGTGCAAAGCCAGTTTTCCATTGGGGGCTGTGTGTGTGGTGGTGGACTTGAGGAAAACAAAGAATCGTGACTCTGTTCCTTTGTTATAGCGATTGCATTCTGAAGCCTTTTCTTTTGGCTTCCTCTGTGGTTTTTATTTGTTTGGATTTGGGGCAATGTAGGGAGGGCCCACATCCAGTGGTGCTCAGGGTTTACTCCTGGCTCTGTGCTCAGTGATCCCTACTTGGGGGACCATATGATGTGCTGGGGAGCAAACCTGGGTGGGTCCTATGTGTGGCGAGCGCCTTTCTCTGCTCTCCTTTGGTCTGGGTTATCTTTAACTGTGGTATGAGTTTTGTGAAAGCAAGCTGAAGTCTCTCTCTCTCTCTCTCTCTCTCTCTCTCTCTCTCTCTCTTTTTCTCTCTCCTCCCCCCTCCACCCCCCCCCCCCCAACATGGGAGTGTGTCTCACCTTGCTTTCCAAATGTTTTCTTCATCTTTAGAGACCCAATAAATTGGTGGTCTCTGCATGAGATGATTAAAATAGGGCAAACTTATGTCAATTGTTCACAGGTTTTTCTTCTTCAGCATCATAGCACCTGAATGCAGAAAGAAACTTAGAGATGTCCAAACAAGAAACTTGATTTAGCAGTTTGAAACTCTCGGTGCCAACGATGTGAGACATTTTTCTGTCTAAGCTGGACACCTCCCCTGATTTAGGAATTTTAAACCTAAGCTTGCTGCTACAGCTCCTTTCATTTGGCCAAGCAATGTGTGGTACCTTGGGGCATTTCTAGTTGATTAATAGGCTGAGCACTTAGATTTTTTTTTTTTTTTGCAGTAGTCATTATCTGTAGGTAGAATTTGGAACTAGAGCATTTTCTTTTCTTTTTTTTTTTTTATTGTGGTTGAGATGACATTGTTACAATAGTGTTTACGTTCATACATGTGGTATACAAAATCATTGCCCGGGCATCACCAGCGGAGTCCAGGATTTCCCATTACTGTTCAGGTGTCATTTCTGGTCTGTCTCTTCCTTTCTTGTCTCCCACCCTCCTGCCTCCGTAGCCTCGGTTCTATATTCAAATTTCAAGCAGTTGTCATTAGATACTGTCCAGTCCCTCGCCTTTGCTTTGTACCACATGTAAGATCATCTTTTATCCTTTCCCTCTTACCTTTCTTGATGTGATACCTTCCAGTTCCATCCAGGTTGTAGTAAAAGGCAAGATTTCATCGTTCCTTGTCGCTGAGGAGCATTCCACGGTGCATATTCATCAGTTTGTTTGTTTTTTTACTGTTGTTGTTTTTGGGTTTTGGGCCACACCCTGTAGTGCTCAGGTGTTACTCCTGGCTCTGCACTCACTAATCAATCCTGGCAGTGCTCTGGGGACATACGGGGTGCTGGAGATGTGCAAAGCAAGTGCCCTACCCACTATACTATCTCTCTGCCCCCTCACTGTTTCCTTATCCTTCCATTTCATGTTGATTCCAGACGCTAGCTGTTGTAAATAACGCTGCAGTGAATATAGGTGTGCATAGATCTTTTTGAACTTACGTTTTGTATCCTTGGGGTAAATGCTAAGGATTTGAAATCATTAGGTAATGCACAGTAGCACCGTCCTCCCGTTGTTCATCTATTTGCTCGAGCGGGCACCAGTAATGTCTGCATTGTGAGACTGTTGTTACTATTTTTGGCATATCGAATACGTCACGGGGAGCTTACCAGGCTTTACCATGCGGCATTAGGTAATGAGGAAGTACTGTTTTGTAATTTCTTGTTTCGGTGGTACCCGGTGTACCATGCAGTACTGCGTAGCACACCTGGCTGTCTGCGTCGAAAGCATGCACTGACTGTTGCGCTCTCCGGCCCATTTTAATTTTTCTGAGTAGTCGCCATACCATTTTCCACAGAGGCTGTGTTTATTTACATTCCCACCCCCAGTGGACGCGGGCCCCTCTCTCACTGTGTGGAAATGACATCATCCGATTTTCACGATGAACATTTTTTTATATGCCGTCTGTCCATCTGTATATTTGTATATTCTTTTCAGGGAAGTGCCTGGTCATTTCCTCTCCCCACCTTTTGGTGGGGTTATTAGTGGAATTTTTTTGTTCTTTATGAGCACTTTCTATATTGTAGGTTTGTATATTTCTCCCCTTTAAGCAATTTCTTTATTTTCACTCGTAAGTATTTTAGATTTTCTCTGCCATTACAAATACTGTCTTACAGATGATTTTGCTCATGTAAAAAGCTGACATTTTGACAGGCTTCTTCATGTGTAATTTACTAGAATAGTTACAAGAACCTAATAGTTGAAACTCCTAGTTTTTGGAAATAAGTAGGTTCATTGTCATTTAGAGATATTCATTTTCCCTTTGCTTTTGGACTATGTCCAGCAATGCTCAAGGCATACTCCTGGCTCTGCTCTCAGGACTCACTCCTAGTGGTGGGATGCTGGGGTTCAAACCAGGCTTGGCCACTTACAAGGCAAGGGCCTTACCTTACCCACTGTCCTGTCTTCGACCTAACGTTTCCTTTGAATGCCAGTGATACTCTTGTCTTCTTTCCACAGGCTATGAAAGGGGAGAAGGGAATTGGTGGAGCAGTCACAGCTACAGACGGACTCAGTGAAGAACTAACAGAGGAGGCATTTAGTAAGCAGTGTCACTCATTCACCAAACAGAGTTTGTGCTCACAAGTCATGGGAATTCTTTTTCATTGATTGGATTTGGGGGTCAGACCTGAGAATGCTCGGGCCTGACTGACTCTGCACTCAGGGGTCACTCCTGGCAGTGCTTGGGGACCCTCTGAGGTTCGGGGGATCACGCCCTGATCAGCCCTGTGCAGGAAATGCCCTACCTGCTACCTCTCTTCCTGCTGTAGTGGCTCCTTGGGAAGGTCGCACCGTGCTCTGTGTCGCACTGTTCTGAACTGTTCTATTTAGTGCATGTCCCCGTAGCTGAGGTCAGTCAGAAGTGCTGACACTTTAATTCTGCAGACATTTTAAATCTTTGATTGATCAGCCTTGTTTCCACAACCTCTAGTTTTTGGGTTTAAAATCTACCTATGAGAGGAATTTTGGAAACTTGAGCTTATAATATCAAGTCTTTGAATTTAAATTTGAAGTAAAGGGTCTTTTCGTTGTGAAATTGATAGCACTGAAATGAAAGCTCTCTGGTGATGCTATTTCACAAATGTTGTTTATTTCTTATGTAAGAGACCTGCGTGGTGATGTAAGTGCTGGGCCAGCCAGGCGGCAGGGGTCGGTCTGCCTGCAGACCCACAGCCCCGAGGAGTCTTCCAGAGGGACAGGGGATAGTTAGTGGGATATGCACTGAGAGTTACTCAGAAAATGGAAAAATGCTTTTTTTTTTTTTAAGAGAGCTTTTTATTTCATTTTATTTTTTAATTGAATCATCAGGAGATACAGCTACAGAATTGCTCACGATTGGGCTTCAGTCATACAGTGCTCCAGCACCCGTCCCTTCACCAGTGAAGCTTTTTATTTTAAATGAAGGGGGATGAGTGACAGAATTATGAGATGTTAGTGGTAAAACTTAAGCTTCGGGTTCAAGAAAGTAAATACAAGGAAGTTTCCTGCTTTAACTTGTTTTATTTTCTTTTAGCTAATCAGTTACCAGCTGGTTTAATCACTGCAGATGGTCAGCAACAAAATGTTATGGTTTACACAACATCCTATCAACAGGTACGGGATCTTTTTAAAACAAAATTTTTAAAAAATTGTTTTTAAAATGGCTCGTACCCATTATCACAGGTAATTCAGCTTACCATTATTATAACTTGTTTAAGAAGGTTGCTAAAAATTGTTTTCTCAAAATATGATTGCGCCCCGTAGTCTTATAATTACCAAAAAATTGCATACACACATGTTTATATATCTGTTGAAGATTACTAGTAAGATACACAGAACATTTTTAAGTAGCTTCCTTGGCTTTTCCGGGCTAGAAAGAATTGGGAAGTAGAGATCATTATTTTCATTGTCTGTTTTTCTTCTTTGAATAGTTTTAATATTCTTGTGCTATTTTAACTCTGCTGAATTTAAATTTTCCGATTTTTAGATTTCTGGTGTTCAACAAATTCAGTTTTCATGATCTGAAGAAATGGAGGACTGAGGAGTGTAGAAAAGCGAGAGCCTGTGATTTCCGGCACGGAGACATCAGCAAGAAATGAGTGGTGGAGGATGTCTCTCTGTATATTAAATAGCTGTAATGTAGCTTCCTGATGCTTGACTAATTGAGGTGTTAATTCTGACTTGAGAATCTTTTTCATGAATGATTTTAAAAAGGAAAAAATTTGGATTTTAAAGGTATTAAAATATTTTTGTTTTGTACGAGAGTTTGTTGCTCTGTATGACTCCTGTATGCATTGTATATTGCAGTTTATTACTGTCAGAGATTTGTAGACAGTTTCTTATTTTCATATTGAATCATGTTACTTTTGTAATTCAAGTAAGCAGCTGGGTTAATTCATGATGTTTGCCCTTTTAATAAAATATAAGGGTAGAGTTCATTTTGAATGCAAGTTGCCTTTATTATAAATTTGAGTTTGTCTTGATTATTAATATGTTGCATGATAACCTACCTAGATTTTTTGGCATTGCCATATTTATTAAGTTTTTTCTTTTTTTTTTGTTTTTGCAAAACATTCATAGCCTCAGCCACACTGTTTTTTAAGAAGTGTAACTGAAAAATTAAAGTGTGAACGCAGAAGCCAATTGTCTGCCTGTAAAAAAAAAACCCGGTGGCCGTCAGCAGTGTTCACACTGTTCCTTGTGCCTGTTAAGAGAGTTTTGTTCTGCTGGATCTTTTGTTAAGAAGACTCATTTGTTTTGAGTTACACGATGATGATTTTGGAATTTGTTTATGTTCAATGTAGTTGCGGTGCTCTTGAAATGGTCTGCCCCTTTCATTTTGTATATGATTTTTTTCCAAGGCCCATCTCCTGATGTGATCGTTTTATCTTCCAGAAGAGAACTTGGATAGTCTGATAGTAAATATCTTCGTTTTTTTTTTTTTTTTTGGACTCAGCAGAAAAGTTTTATTTAAGGACAAACCAACCATATCCAAAGCCTTTAACAGACAAACAGAAGGAGCCACACTTAAAGCTTGAGATACTGAGATCCAAGACAGACACTGGGGGGTGGGGAGGGGCAGGAGATACTTTAACCATCAAAAGCTTCTACCCGACTCTGCTCCAACAACAGTTGAGCTCTGCCAGGGCATGGGGGGTGGCTGAGGGGAAGCGCCGATCTGCAAACCAAAGGAGGACGTGCGCATCTGTGTGTATCTCAGAATGCTTTAGAAAGGAAATATTCATGCAGAAGGGGAGAGGGGGACGATGGAGGCTCCTCGGGGCATTAGGCTGCCTTGCAGAGGGCCACAGCAGAAAAGCGGACTTCCCCTTGCTCCCGCTTGGTGAATTCTCGGCACACCTTGGCAGCATCCTGCAGTAGTGAGCCCGCTGAGCCGGATCCATGGTTCACGGGGAAGGGCGTTCGGCCATCAGTTTCATAGAGGTGGCCGTCCACATTGTTGAACAGAATAAAATGGAAATTTACTTCGTCCTCTACCTGACACTGGCCCTCCTGGGCCACGGCATCATGGGCTGCCTGGATAGCCTCGTTCTCAAAGCATTTGGCTCGGTCTTCGGGGGACAACTTCTCCGTTTCAGAAAGCAACTGTTTTCAGGATTGACCCGTCATTGAGCTCCAGCTTGTCTTGGTTAGTGGCCCCGGCGTGGATCAGCCCGGTGGTCCCACAGGAGTTGCCGATGGTCTGCTTCATGAAGTACACTTTGGGGCTTTACTGCTGGTCCCTTCAGCTCTTCAAACTGCTTTTTCCTCAAGTGCTCATGCTGTATGGTGAGGGGAAACACCAGCAGCGCGCAGATGGGCGCAGGCACCGAGCCCAGCACCGCCTCCAGCCCCAAGACATCAGCGAAGCACCACTGGCCGGCGACCTCCAAGCAGGCCAGCACTTTGTTCAGCATCTCGGCGTCGATCTCCATGGGTTTGAGCTGCATCTTCGCGACGGGAGGAGCCACTGGCCACAGAAGAGGAAAAACGGCTAAATATCTTCATTTTACCTTTTTAATTAAATGTCAAATTTCTATTCTAACCGTGGGAACCAAGAGACGTCAGACGTGTGCGTCCGGCCCTCCCAGTGCCGGGATGAGTGAGTGGCCAGGGTCCCAGCGGGGATGCTTGGAATGCGGGGACGGAAGCTCCAGCTTGCAGTGTGCTGTCTTCATTGTGGCAATAAACTAAACTTAGATTATGTCACTTGGTATAATTTAGTAGTATGTGCTTGGGTTCTTCTTTTTTTTTTTTTCAGAGTGAGGTTTTGTATTTTCTCTTTAAATGCTGATTTGAAATGGTTTTTAAAATACCAGTTGCCGCTGGGTAGTTTGCCTCAAAGGGAGTTTGAGTGAACACCGCCTTAGGAGGACACGGAAGTGTGCAAGGTAGAAGCCGTTTCCCAAAATACAGCCAGAACGGGAATCTAGACGTTTCCAGAGGAGCCTTGTGGAATCTGCATGGGGGTATCTTGACCTATGTGAAGTAATAAATGCCCTCAGTAATTTCCCCTTTAAATAATCATTGCGGAAAATAAAGGTAGATGGTTAAGCAGAATCAACCATTATCCTACTATGTTGAAATAACAAATGTAAATAACTTGATAAATACCATCTGTCCTTTTACTTGCTAAATATGTGTATTTTTATAAAAATGAGCTCATTCTTGGATACTGTTTTGTAATCCTTTTTTCCCCACTGAATAATATATTGTGAACATTTCCCCCTGTTCTGTTATATGGTTGAACCATTATTATTTAATTACCTTTTGGACATTTTGACTATTTACATCATTTAGGATATAAATAACACTTCACTGAATCTATGTATCTCCAAACCTGTTTTCTTAAAAAAAAAAAATTCTTAGAATTTCTGGCTAATTGATAAACCAGTTGGTGGAAGGCTTGATATATATATGTGTGTTTCTGAAATACTTTCCATTTCATTCAGATAGTATGTCATTAGATAACAGATAACAAGCATTTGTCTTTGGTTATCAGATTCTTTCTCTAAAATCAAAGGTTGATTTGTGTTCAAGAATCAAGAAAGGAATTAGAAGGGCTCGACATAACCATATCACCAGTACAGGATTTGCATGCAGGAGGTCCAGGTTCTATCCCTGGACCTGTAGCCCCCAAGCACTGCTGGGAGTGGCCCAAAAAATGAACTGCAGAAAAAATGGAATTATTATTTTTATATATCTGCAGTGCCAGCAGTTGAACCCAGCACCTCACATACCAAGGCAAGTGCTCTACCGTGGAGTTATACGCAGCTCTTTAGACAACTTGAATATTTATATAATTATACACAGAAGGGAATTTCTTTTCTTTTTTTAATTGAATCACCATGAGATACACAGTTACAAAGTTGTTCATGATTGGGTTTCAGTCATACAATGTTCCAACACCCAAAGGGAATCTCTACATTTGCCTGGAACTAAAACCAGAGTCAGTAAAATCAGGTTAACTTTGGGGTGTTTTTTTGCTGCTGTTTTTGGTTAGTTTTGTTTTGGTTTCGGGGCCACACCTGGCAATGCTCAGGGTTTCCTACTAGCTAGAAGTAACTCCTGGTGGTGCTCTGGGGACCATATGGGATGCCAGGGATAGAACCCACGTTGGCCGGATGCAAGACCAGCACCTGCCCACTTACTACTACCCCCCCCACCTTTAGGTTTTATGACCTCCATACTCTGAACAAACATTAGCATTATACACTTGACAGATACATACTCACCTTTCTTGCAAAGGAGTGGTAGTTTGGGCCTAGTGTTCGGCCTGTGTTGCGTATAGTTGAATGTACTCCCCACCCCAGCTTAAATTTCTTAAGAATATAAGCATCTACATTGTACTAAAAATGGGAAGCTTTTTTTTTTTTGGCGGGGGGGGGGGGGGGAGCATTTGGGGACATACCCAGCAATGCTCAGGGGTTACTCCTGGCCCTGCACTCAGGAATTACTCCTGGCAGTGCTCAGAGGACCATAAGGGATACTGAGAATCATAGTTCCAGCCCCCTGAACTAAAAATATTTTAAAGAATGATACATGCTTAAAATAATCTGAGAAATGTTTTGTTTTTGTGACACCACAGAAGAATAAATGAACTTAATTAGCTTCTAGGGTGGAGTGATAGCACAGCGGTAGGGCGTTTGCCTTGCACACGGCCGGCCTGGCCGAGCCGGGTTCGATTCCTCTGCCCCTCTTGGAGAGCCTGGCAAGAGTATTGCGCCCGCACGGCAAAGCCTGGCAAGCTACCCATGACGTATTCGATATGCCATACAAGTCTCATAATGTTATTGGGCCCGCCCAAGCAAAGAGATGAGCAACGGGAGGACAGTGACAGGTTCTATTCAGTATGCCAAAAATACTAACAAGTCTCACAATTTACTGTGAGACGTTACTGGTGCCCGCTCGAGCAAATCGATGAACAACAGGAGGACAGTGCTACAGTGCTTCTCACTACCTGTTCCTCTCCTCCTCCAACCACCTCCGCCGTTTGTGGGTCATATCCTGTGGAGCTCAGGGTTTTCTCCTCGCTCTGCATTCAGGAAGAACTCCTGGTGTTATTCAGGGGACCATATGGGATGCCGGGGATCAAATCTGGATTGGCTGCTTGCAAGGCAAAAGTCCTTCCCGCTGTGCTAACACTCTAGCCCCTGTTTTTGTTCTTTAACGCTATTGGGCATGGCTTTTGTCTGGCCATGTAGCTGACCAGGAGTTGATCCCCAGCATCCCAGATGATTCCTTGAGCCTGCTAGGTGTTATCTCCAAGTACAGAACCAGTAGTAAACCCTATGCACTGCCAGGTGTGCCCCCCCCCAAAAAAAAAACCCAAAAGAAAAATCTATTTGGTATAATGATATTTTAAGTAACTTTTTTAGTTTCTCTTACAGCATTTTCCTTTATTCAGAACATGCTGTATTCTCTGTATTCTAATTGTTGAATAACATTTTCTGTTTTTTTTTTTTTTTTAATTTTGAAGTGCTAGGGATTGAACCCGGGCCTCCCTCATGCACTCCCTCTGAGCCATACCCCGGCCTGCAGTTTCTTTTTTTTTATTTACATTTTATTGAATCACTGCAGTTTCTTTTATCATGTTAAATGAACAGAGTTTGGAAGGCCATCTACTGCACTAGTGATTAGGCATGATAAATGAAAGAAAAAGTTCATGATTTGCAGCCAGTGAAGTCCTGCAGTACAAGACTTGAAATATTTCCCCCCCCTAGGGAGGCAAAGGGGAGATGTGTTACTCTCTTTCATTTTTCTGATTTGTCTAGCTTATTGGCAGAGGTGGGCATACCTGGCGGTGCTCACTGATTATTGGGGTGAGGTTAATACCCCACAGTGGTCAGGGATCACTCCTGGCAAGGCCCAAGGACCATGTGGTGCCAGGGATCAACCCAGGTTGGCGACACCCTATTAGCTGCACTCTCCAGTTCCAATTTATATAATTATTTTTATTGAATGACAGATTCTCAAAAACTCTTAATGTCGCCAAATAGTATTTATTTCTAAACTAGAACAAACTTTTTTTCCCCTAAACTAGAACATTGATTTTTTTCAAGGAATATTACAGTGCCTGAGAAATGAAGTTTTTTGTTTCTTTTTGAGCTGGAAGTTTACTTCCTTTTGCTTCTCCTGCTTTTTTGTGCTCCAGCCAACCACCCTGACTTCCCGACTCCTGCCAAGCTCTTGCCCTGCCTCTGCACCCAGCATAGCCTCAACCACTCACAGTTTCCCTGAAACAGTTTCCTTTGCCAGAGTAAGTCCCTTTCTCACAAGTCAGCTTAAGCTGCATCAGGGAAGTCTTCTAAATATTCGTTTTGTTTTTGGGTCACAGCCAGCGATGCTCAGGGGTGACTCCTGGCTCTGCACTCAGGAATCACTCCTGGCGGTGCTTGGGGGGACCATAGGGGAGGCCGGGGATCCAACCCAGGTCGGCTGCATGCCAAGGCAAATGCCCTACTCACTGTATTGTCACTCCAGCCTTTCTAGATATTTGCAAAAAGATCTTAATCGGATGACAGAAAATGGTGTCATCCCAAACTGACTTGTTTTGTCATAGTCTTCTCACCTCCTCAAAGATTTCCGCCTATGCTTTTTTTATACCTGATTTTAAGGATTTTTAAAATCACAGGCAGGAGAGGGGGTGGAGGAAAGTGGAGGGCGTGGTGCTGAAATGTTTTATGAAACCCTCCCATGACTAGTATTGTAAATCACGGTGCCTAAAATGAACATTTCAAAACACCAGCCCACAGGCAGAATCCCTCCCTAGCGTGGCCGCCAGGAGAGAGGCATTGCCTGGCATCGGGCTGGCACCTTGGCACAGCAGCCTGCCTGCCAACAGGGCCAGCTTCCCCGACCTTAGTCCACATGCGACTTTTGCACCGTATCTGAAATCTGTCTGCCTGAGGCAGTGTGGCATGAGACTCCCTCTGCCAAGGTGAATGCCAGGTGTGCCAAGTTGAGTCAGTGGAACATGAGCTGGCACTGAAGATGCCCTGTGGCCAACCATTCTTCCATCCTGGTGTAGGAATTACGAGTTGCTAGGGAATTCCTCTCTCCACAAAAATACAAAGCACACGAAAACTCAGGCCTAATCTTTCCCTCGAAGGCCTCCTGACTTGGGGCTCCCTGGCATGTCCTCTGAGCAAACAGGGGCAGTGTTCTACCTTACTTGCACGCCTGGGGCCAGAGGTCAGAGTACCCAGAGTACTCTCATGCCCAGCAAGAGCGGTTTGTGCACCTCAAACGCTGGGTAATTGAAAACAAGTTGTTGGGCAGAATCAAAACAGCATCCTGAGGCTGGAGTGATAGTACAGCGGGTAGGGCATTTGCCTTGCATGCGGCCAACCTGAATTCAATTCCCAGCATCCTATTATGGTCCCCCGAGCACCGCCAGGAGTAATTCCTGAGTGCATGAGCCAGGAGTAACCCCTGAGCATCGCTGGCTGTGACCCAACAGGCCAAAAACCAAGCAAAATAAAAACCAACAGTATCCTTCCGCTGGGATGGGAATCCCAAAAGACTCATTTGTAACCCCCAAGCCGGGGCTGTGAAGCCGAATTCAAATTCCAGCTTTAAAGCAAAACAATTACTAGTCAAAGAACCAGAGCAAGATTTGGGCTAATATTTATCTCAGGAAAAGGCAAAGCCATTCCTGGTTTGAAGGGAGATTCTACGTCCAGCGGCGTTTCACACTGCATTTTCTGCCTTTGCAAGGAGCAGTGCTATCTATCTCGTGCTATCTCCTGCTATCTCGTGGTCCGTGCCTCCTCCGGACAGCCACGTGGCCCCACATCCCACGCAGAGTATTTAAATAGTTCCATTTAACTTCATCTCTGAACAAAGTTGTCCACATCAGTATCCCTGCTCTTTTCACCCGTCTCCTTCCTGTGGCCCCTAATCTGCAGCATCCCCACTCAGGCAATGTTTCACCATCCTGGGGGCCCCTGGTTGAAAAATGCTGAACTAGACACCCTCAATAACTCATAGATTAAGAAAACAATCTGCGGCTGAGGCTATAGTACAGCGGGGAGGGCACTTGCCTTGCACACAGCCGTCCTGGATTCAGTCTCTGGCATCCCGTATGGTCCCCCGAGTACCACCAGGAGTAACCCCGGATCACTGCCAGGTGTGTGGCTCAAAAAACAAAAAACAAAAATGAAAAATAGACATGTAAGAAATTAATAGTAACATAATTCGGTGGTTCTGGGGGTTCTCCCAAGAGGTGCTCAAGAGGCCTGGAGGCCCCTTCTCAGCCAGCCGGGCTGCAGTCCAGCTCTTGGTCCTCCATACCAGTGCTCACGCCACACGGTGTGGGAGTTCCCTGAGCTGCTGGGTGGGACTCGGAGAGACCGTGTGGTGCTGGGATCAATCCTGGGTCTGCCACGTGCAAGGCAAGTGCCTTAGCCCTTGCACTCTCTCTCTCCAGGCCCCAAGAATATTTTAAATTTTATTTTAAAATTATTTGGGGGACCAACCCTGGCAGTGCTCAGGGCTTAGTTCTGGCTCTGTGCTCAGGGATCGCTCCAGGAGGGCTCAGGGGATCATCTGGGGTGCAGGGGTAGCACCCAAGTCAGCAGCATGCAAAGCAAATGCCCTTCCCACTGTTGAATCACTCCGGCCTCTATGAAATACCTTTTTATTTATTATTATTATTTTTTTTTTGCTTTTTGGATCACTCCCGGAGTTGCACAGGGGTCACTCCTTGCTCATGCACTCAGGAATTACTCCTGGCGGTGCTCAGGGGACCATATGGGATGCTGGGAATCGAACCTGGGTCGGCCGCGTGCAAGGCAAACGCCCTTATCCCTTGAGCACCACCAGGGATAATTCCTGAGTGCAGAGCCAGGAGTAACCCCTGAACATCACCGGGTGTGACCCAAAAAGATAAAAAAAAATAATAATAAGAGGAAAAAAATACAAGATAAATGGAAACTAAAACCCAACAGAGAATGTGGGTAAAGTAAGGCAGAGAAAGGGGAGGGGACTAGAGAGAGTCTAGTGCAGAGGGCGTTTGCCTTGTGTGCAAGCTGGTCTGGGTTCAATCCCCGGCACGCCATACGGTCTCCCGAGCCCCACCAGGAGTGATCCCTGAGCAGAGGCAGGAGTCAGTGCTGAGCACTGCTGGGTGTAGTCATGTGTCACAGGCCCTCCCTGCTCACAGCCTGGTGTGGTCCTGCTGACCTCATCACATGGCCCCAAGCCCCCATAGTGACTGGCCTCGAAGAAATCTCTCTAGGGGTCCAGAGAGGTGTCGCAGGATTAAAGCACAGGCCGCGCATGCAGCTGCCCTGATCAAGCCCCTGTGCAGGGTCCTCCAAGCATTGTCAGGGGTAGCCCTGGAGGCTCTTGAGGGTCACCAGTGTGTCCAAGGTGATTCTGGACACCGCAGGGCCCAAGCAGCACTACCCAGGAATCAGAATTGGTTCAAAGTCAACTACCATAATCTCTCTAATACCTCTGGGCCTCACACTGCACTGCTGCCTGGTGGCTAGCAATTGCTAGGAAGGGCCCCAGGCCTCCTGAATGCGGCTTGGGAGAACATCCCACCTCCAAAAAAAAAAAAAATCCCTGCATGAGAAAATTATTTATTTATTTATTTTGGCTTTTTGGGTCACACCTGGCGATGCACAGGGGTTACTCCTGGCTCTGCACTCAGAAGTTACTCCTGGCGGTGCTCAGGGGATCATATGGGATGCTGGGAATTGAACCCGGGTCAGCCACGTGCAAGGCAAATGCCATACCTGCTGTGCTATCGCTCCAGCCCTGAGAAAATCATTTTAAAGATTTGTTCTTGGGACTGGAGCAATAGCACAGCAGGAAGGACGTTTTCCTGCACGCGGCCAACCTGGGTTCAATTCCCAGCATCCCATATGGTCCCCCGAGCACCGCAGGGAGCAATTCCTGAGTGCAGAGCCAGGAGTAACCGCTGTGCATTGCCGGGTGTGACCCAAAAAGAAAAAAAAAGTGAAGTTTGTCCTGATCTTAAACTCTTCTAGGTAACTGAAAAACTCATTTCCCTGGTGAGTATAACCTTCTTACCGGAACCATACAATGACGGGAGGAAAGGAGTCTCAAAGGCAGGAACACAGAGGCAGAAATCTTATATAAGTTTCTGCAGGGGCTGCATGTTCATCATACAGACACATCACGCATACAAATATTCAGGCGCACCACACACTCATATACATTCACACACACACACATGCATAACCCTGTACATAGTCATAATAGTCACACTCTTCATACACATATTCATAAACACGTTCAGGTACTTTCACACACATTCACACACATTCATATATTCTTAGTACAGTCGCATAATTCATATGTGACATCAGGCTGTGGTGCGGCTAATTCCTTCTTCGGCCAAACTGAACTTAAAATTTGATCACAAGAAACGTACCCAGCTATGAAGGCACAGAAGCATGGAAAATATGAATATGAAACAAATTTATAAACACATTCAAGTACTCTCACACACATTCATGTACATTCACACACACTCACACACACTTTCACAGACACACACACACACATTCAAACTACAACCAAACTGGGTTTATCCTAGGAATCAAGAGTTGGTTCAAAGTCAACTACTATGCTCAATCTAATACATTAACATTCAAAGAGAAAATAATTTCACTACTTAAAACGTTCAATAAAATTCAGTATAAGTTGATGACAAGCTGGAAATAGAAAAGAATCTCTTTAACCCAAAAAAGTTCATTCATAAAAAAAAAAAGTACTGAGCTGATAATACTAAAAAAAAAATTCTCTTTAAATGGGCAAATTTGGGCTGGAGCGATAACACAGCAGGTAGGGCGCTTGCCTTGCATGCAGCTGACCTGAGTTTGATTCCCCCAGCATCCAGTATGGTCCCCTGAGCACCGACAGGAGTAATTCCTGAGTGCAGAGTCAGGAGTAACCCCTGTGCATTGCCGGGTGTGACCCCCCCCAAAAAAATAAATAAATTAGCAAATTCTCATTTGAAAATTCTCATTGTCCTTCTCAATGAGAAAGACAAGGGTGTTTGTTTTTCTCCCAGAATTATACCCCCAGGTTCCAGGCAATGTAGTGACCTTCAAAGCTAAGAAAGGAAGAAAATTACCACTGTCGTCACATAAAATGATTACATGAAAAACTCAAAAAACATGTAGGTATATTCTGAGAACTAGTAAAGTTTAGTATGGTTGCTGGATCTAAAACAAGCCCACAGCAACAATGTAATTATAACCAGCAAGAGCCAGTTAGAAGAATAAAGTGCAATTTAAAATTTACTTACCACTGTGTTAAAAATTATAAAACTCCTAGGAAGAAATCTAACATAAGACATGACAGCCATTACAGAGAAAAATTATTAAAGTTTATTGAGATATTAAAGGAAGACCAAATAAATGGACATATACATATTGTATTTGGCTAGGAAGACTCATTGTTGAGAGATACCAATTTTCTCCAAGTTGACCAACAGGTCCAATACAATTACAAAAAATAATACACAAACTGGGAAAAGATATATGCAACATGTTTAACCCACAAAAGACTGGGACCCACAATATATAAAGCATCAGTAACACACACACTTTCCTAACAGAAGCCTGGGCAAGAGACATGTATAGATATTTCACAGAAGAGAAAACACTAGTGTATATATGGAAAAAAAACAACACTCATTTTTATTAGTAAACAAGAAAATGCAAATTAAATTCACACTAAGATATCATATACAAGCCAGTCAACTGGAAAATATAAAACTAGTCAAGATGAAACATTTGCTAATTTAGAACAATGACCCTTACCGATGCCAGTGGGTGAGTTGGTGCAAATATTTAGAAACAGTTCAGCAAAACCAAGCAAAACCTACTTCTTGGAGCTGTGATTCTCGGATTTTTGGTCTTACAACCCCTTGGATATCCTTGAAAGTACAGGAGGACACCTCAAAGAAATGCTGTTCAAGATTTACACTGACCAGTATTTACTATACTTGAAGAGAGATCTTCAAAACCAAACTATGTACATGTGCACAGCAGAGTGTGTTTATCACTTTATCTGGAAAAATACTTAATCCTGTGAGAAACGAGAGCACAGATGATGAACAATGACTTGGCATTTTAACAAAAATGACCGTTTCTTCACAGATGCCCTGAAAGGGGCTTGTGGGTGTTCTGCTGAAAACAATTATCTTAGGGCAATGCTTGCAAACGTGGACCAGAAGTGGGTATGAGAATCTATTCAGTCCTCAAATATTTACTGAGTATCTTCATCTCACATAACATTGTTCATGGAGATGAAATATCTAAACTAACACAGTCCTTGCCCACACAGAACTGATTTTATCACTGGCAAAATGTTAGGTGCCACATCCTTTATAACAACCCAAAACAACAGAACAGGTATGAAGACTGTGGTATGGCAACCAATGGAATACTATACAGTCATAAAAATAAACAAAGCCATGAAAAGGGAAAACAGTTACATGCATAAACATGGATGGGAATTCAACAGCAAAGTCCGGAAAAGTCACAGGAGGATAAATCTGATTTCATTTACATCGAAATTCTGGTTCCATCTACATCAAAGTTCAAAACTGGCTTAGTCTAAACACCTCTTGTCAGGGATACAAACACAGATGGTAAATTTAAAAAAACGAGAATTAACAAAATTCAAGAGTAATGTTTGCCTCAAGATAGGCGCGTATGGAGGGGGCAAAGAGGGGGCGGGGTTCTAGGCACCTGAGAAGGAGCTAATTCTGAAGTTTATGCATTTCATTTTACCTGTTCCACAAGAACAACAAAAGAACAGCGCAAGGGTCAGGACAGAGTTCAGCAAGAGAGCACTGATTCTGCAGGTTTGAGGCCCTGGGCTGCATCCCTGGCACTGCAACAGAAAACAGAAAACTGCTGCCCTTTATAGAAAACAGGCTACAAGGTTCTGTAATGCCTTATTTCACCAACAGGAAGGAAACATGTCCCAGTATTTCGGCCACTCTTGTGTGCTGCAAATCGGCCAACTATGCTAACTGCTGAGATGAAACTCATGAGAATATTCGGTGGGAGGAGGGGAGGGATGAATCTGGACTATTCCTTATTTCAAATAACAAGGTTCCCAAAGAGGATCAGGATCCAACAAGACCCTAGTCTGCTCTGACAAGTTGGCCGGGTCACTGGCATCTTCTAGGTTACTGGCTACTATGTTCAAATGGGTACAAGTTAACTTTGGAGAAAGCAGGAAGTGAAATGACAGGTGACAGAAAACCCCCAAAGCTGCCCACACCCACCCCTTTTTGCTGAGTTCTGTTGACCTTCAAAAGTACAAATTCCCTTTGGCAAACTCACCGAAGGATGCATTTACGTGCTAAATCCAAAAAGCACAGAGAAAGTATGGTGGATCCTGACTGCTTTTCTCGTAGTAGCTGGGCTGGTCACACAAACGTCAAAACTATTTTGCAATGATGTCTGCGAAGCTCATTGCAGGCAGGCACGGTTAAGGTTCAAACTTACCCCCCTACGTCAGGGAATAAACTGTAAGTTTTGGCACACAACTTAGAAGATTTTAAGAAAGAAGAACATCTTGAGACATTTGTCTAATCAATAACTATTCCCAAACAGGGCACATAGAAGTTATTATCTTGGGTTAGGGAGTTGGTGCAAAGGATACTTTAGAGCGGGCAGAAAGGTGGCCAGCAACCAATTCCCAGGGAATGGAGAAGCAGAAAGAATATTCCCAGGTCCCATCTCCCTACCTGCCCTTAAGACAGAGGAGTGAACTTGCTAGATAGTTAGAGGTTCTGCAGTAGCTATTAAGAGAGAAATAAATTCCAAGCAAGCGACAAACTTCAACTCTAATCCAGATTAAATTGGAATGGACAGTCCCTACCACCAGGTGGCGCTGGACTGCAACTGGCAGCCAAAGCTTTGCCAAAATGAAGATGCCAGCTGACCTTTGTGCCTTCACTCCATCAGAGGGCACCGTTAGACCTGCTCCCTTCTCCCTCGTCAGTAAGACACGGACCAGAAGGCAACCATCCTCGAGTTCTTAAGCGGGCTTCTTCACCATCATCCCGACTGGAGCAAAGGCTTGGTCAGGGCCAGATATTTGCTGGCCCACGAGTTCCACATGGACAGAGGGACTCTATGCTCAGGAACCCAATGTCACCTGCCACCTTTTCTTTCTGACTTGTACATGCTCAGACACACACCCATCTCCCTGTGCGTGCCTCGACTCCCAGGCTGAGGAATGACGCGTTCCTTTAACTGCTTGTCTCTGGGGGCTAGGAGACCGCGGTTTTGTCGGGGCGGGGGGGGGGGGTCCGCACAGATGGGGAGCCGTTTCCTTCTCTGTTACAGCTTTGATTTAACTTAGGCTGTGCCGTGATGTCCTCCCAACTGCACTTCTACCTTCAGGGGGTCTCTGGGGACTCTCACACCTCCGAGCCTGCTGCGCAGACCCAATGCCTCTGGGAAGTCCCAGCAGGAGGCAGGAATTCCACTGCTTGGACAAGCTCAGCTCTGGCTGGCACCTCCTCCTCTTCTCTGCCTCCAACGCCAAAGGTAGCAAGCAGAACCCAGGTTCCAAGGACTGGAATTTGGGGTATGGCCGTAACCAACTGAGTCGGAGACTCTAAGGGCTCAGACCCTTGCTGACTTAATCTATCAGCCCATAAATAAATAGAAGCATGTCAGCCGGGCCCTAGACCCCTACTGAGAGGAACAGCGCCACAAGTAAACCTTTTCCGGACCGGAGTCCTTCAGACAACCAGGAAGAAGACACCACCGAGAAGAAGTAGGAAAACTCCACTTGGAACCAGGAGATTTCAATGATTACAGCCTTTTCTTTCTTCATTTCAGTTTCCAGAATTGGTTTTCTTCCAGAATTCAGGAGTTTCGGTTTTCCCAGGAGCAGTCTCTACTACAGTACGCATCCCTCTATGGGGAACACAATCCGGGGAACCCGGAAAGTATGACCTTCCCTTGTTCCTGCAGTAAGTTCTGTGGCCTTAGAGGTGATGACGGTCCTGAATGGGACACAGCTCACTGCAGTTCCCAGGCTGGCTCCCTGGCCTTAAACGAGCTCCCTGGCTCCTTGCTTCCGGCCTGCTCTGGGCCGAACTTGAGGTTTCCTGGCCAGCCCATGTTAAGCAGCAGAAGCCAACTGTGCCTGCTGACCCCCCCAATGATCTTTCTGGAGCAGAGCCCCTCCTGAATTCCATCGCAGCTATATGGAATCTCTTTCGGCCCCACTCAGTGTGGGGACTGGCCCTTCAATTAGCCCAGAACTTCTCTGGGGAACCTGAGTCATGGCAGAATATGGTGAGCCCTAGCTGGAACCTCTACTTCATCAGCAGGCATATGAAATCTGCTCAAGTTCCCGTCACATCCAAAGTGTCCCTCCCACTGGGTCCTGGTGTACTAAATAAAGGGGGGTTGGGAGTAGAGAGAGACACACAGGTCCGAGGTTGGCTACACTGCCATCGGGAAGAGAGGCCGACTCCACCTCCAAGTGCCACCACGGCAGAGGGAAGGAGGCGGGAACAGAGAAGGGCACAGTTTTTAGGGTGCTGTGACGGAAGAATCAGCTCAGGGCCCAGGGGCACAGGAAGAAGGGGCAAGAGCTCTGCAAAGGGTCCAAGCAGGTGACCTGGGACCCCGATCCAGAAAGAGATGGACTGGGAAAAGGGGGGCGGCGCAGACAGGAACCTCGGAGACACAGTCTCACACACACTGACAAGCTTCAGGGGGCAAAGAGAAGACCAAGGAAGGGACTGGCTGAGCCCAGAGCTGGGTCTCCCTGAACTGGGCAGAAGCCTGGTGCCACTGCAGAGTGAAGAGTCGGGACAAACAGAAGACAAGAGAGAGGTGTCACGTTTAGCCCACTTCTGGGAGCCTCTGTTTTTTCCTCCCAAGCAGGCAGTGCCCCGCTTCCTCAACAAGGGGCCTGGCGGACTCAGCCACGGGCTTCCAAGCCGCGCGAGACGCCTTTGGCTGAGACCCGCCTGGACTCTGCAAGTGCCTCAGGTACGTCAGCATGTTCACAGGTTCACTCTGCCATCACGAGTCCTTTCATGTGAATTTCATGAAATAAATAACACCTATAACAGCTCCCAGTTGAAAGGTGCTTTATTTTACATAGCATTGGTACAGAACACATAAAATCAGTCTTACTGAAAAATAATAACTGTTCGTGATGGTTCAAGGCGGGGGGAAGCCAAGCTATGGTCTGGAATACTATCATCTCTTCACGGCTACTGGTACGAGTGATTTCCGTGGGACAAGTGCGCCACTGCACTAGGCCGTTTCTCCAGCTAGAACACAGCTTCGCTAATCGACAAGCCTTTGAAATAGTGGCTCAACAGTTTTGCCTCTCTTCAGGTGAGTCCATTTATGGAATCTGGCTCTGGGGCGGGGACTCCTACAGGAATTTAGAACGCCTTCAGGTCGCTGAACAGGGCTGGTAAAAGCGGGTTTCTGACACCCAAGTTCTAGTTACACTGTCCAAGCAGGTTACTAAACGAAAATAAAGCCAGCATGGTATTTCAGAAAACATAATCCTAAGAGCATGCAACATGAAACTCTTCTTGTTCCATAAATGGAGCCAAGTTGCAGGACCCAGTAAGGGAGCCGTGACCTGCCCACCTGAGATGCCTCGTCACGGACAGGCCTAAAGAAAGGCACTGAATTCCTGCGGAAAGAGCCCACAAGCTATCGTGCCGCTACTGAGGAACGAGTTCTTTGCTAAAGAAAAGGTGAAACCCTAAGAAGCTGAATGCCCTCCTCCTGCTACTGACTCTAGCCCATCTGATTCACGAGCACGCACAGCTGTTTTCCAACGGCATCTTTCAATCGCCAATCTCTATCAGAGAACTGAACAGAGCTATGCTGAAGGGACGGACGCCCAAAACAAAACAAAACAACAAAACCAGCAGCGGGGCTGATTCTCAAAGTAAAACCTGTTGCTTTGCTATTTTAACAAGTCCCTTGACACAGAAATGAACCACCTTTTCTCTCTACAGAATGTCAGCGTCACCGGTGACTGCTTTCCGGGGGTCCAGCATAGCAGAGGCCTTTGAGTAAATGGAACCTAGCACCGGACGGGTGCAAACGCACACAGACCAGTATCGAAGATCCTGCTGAAGGTCAACAGACTCTTTGTCATGAAGAGAGGTGCTTCAAAATGCAAACTGTAATGCCGACGGCAGGAAGTGGGAAGTCCGATTACTCGAATGAAAGCGATTAGACGATGACAATGATCAGTCTTAAAACACATACTTAACTAGAACATATCGTTCTTATTTCTTTTAATAACTAAATGCACACAATAATACACAACAAACCCTAGCATTTTCCTACGTGCAAAACTGCTTACCATTTATTTTCACTTTAACTTTGGTTAAGTATTTGTTCAGCCTATGTCAGACATACTATGGAAGCTATACAAATGATTATAAACATAATAATAATGAGGTAAGTTAAAATTCTACTAGTGCAAAAAGCAAGCATATGCTAAAAGCAGAGCACAGGAGTTAAACCCACGCAGAACAGAGCTCTCACCAAGGGGGCGCCGGGCTAACAAACCAGGGAAGCTCCTTGTAAACATGGTCTGCAAAGTACACTGAAAGAGGAAGGATTCGTACAGCCACAAAGAAGGGATTCTAACAACTCCAGAGTAGTGCATTTATTTCGCCTTTAGAGTTTGGAAACCACTCGTTCCGTGTCCGACAGTTTGCATATTTTCTTCAAGAGAAACTTCGTGAGACACATTAATTACAAATACTGTAGTATAAAATTCCCAGTTCTTTACAAAATTATATATTAAAATATTCTATACACTTTAAATTAGTAACTGGAACATATATATCCATTCTGCACAATTAAATTCATCTTTGCTAGGGGTTTTGTACATGAAGTTTGAGGACACAGTGACTCAGTCAACCTCAGCGGGCAAACGGATCACACGGTATCAAAAAGACAGATTTGTGGCCCTGCAGCTACTGCGATTATTGCTTGTCTATTTACTCCGGATTGAAGTAGGCAGTGGAACCAGGAACTCCCCCATCGGTTTAAAACAAGCTGCCTGTAGCAGAGTGTACAGGATGTCTAACTGCCTCTGTAAGGTTGTGATGAACCTGAGTACACTGTCTAATGCTATAGTTCGGTTGTAAAAAAGTTTATACAATTTTGAGGTAAAAACAATGCAAAAATAAAACATTTAGAGCATTTACAAAAATCTTACAAATGTTCAAAACACTATTTCAAAATTTGTGTCCTCCTCGGGAGCTTCTGCCGTCAGAGGACGTTGTGTTTCAATTCTGAATTTTAAATTACGAAACTGTAATTCACCGAGAGGAAGTCAGGGCCATGAGGGCAGGTGTTAAAATGTTCAAGGATTCACTTCGCTTCTGATGAAAATACAAAATTTGAGTGCCGAGAGAGACTTCAGAGATAAATCCTTTTAACTCCCTCGTCTATGTACAAGGACAATGGGGGCCGGATAAAGTTAAGTGCTTTGGCTAAAAATAGATTCCAATACATCAGCCTGGTAAGAATCAAAAAAGCCCATTATTGGTTTCATACTTTACCAAATATGATTCCTGGAAAAGAATAAAAATGCAAACGCAAAGTCTGTGAACTTGCATGCTTCTTTTTAAAACGTCTTCGCTCTGTGCTACATGTAGAAAAACAGGAAAGGAACTGACGACTGAACTCAGTCTCAGAAATATATACAGGAAGAGAGAGGCGCAGAAGGGTCGGGGCTCACAGGACAAAATCCAGGGAGCACTTACAGATGAGCATTTACAGTGAACATTTACTCGGGAAGACAGCACAGCGAGCAACAGCCAGTTACTAGAACCATCTCAGTAACTCGAGGACTACTAAGTTTATCTGGACTTTACCAAAAAAAAAAAAAAAGCCTTCTAGCTTTTATCCTAATTTTACTAATTTCTTTTGTAAAAGTTCTATAACTCTAAGGAAGAATCCATATACTGATTTTCAGAGTCTTTGCTTCTTTTCTATTTTTATTTGGATCTAGAAATTGAGCAAATACATTTTAAGAACAAGTTACAAACTCAAATTCATAAGTGCTAGAAATACAGAGAATACTCTTAAAATGACAAATCTTCATAACCAGTTACTAATAAATAATCATCATCACAATAGCGTCAGTAAAAAAAAAAAAAATCAATTTAAAGGTGCTTTCTTATTGTTACCTTGAAGCCATCTAACCTGCGTTGCTGGTCCGTATCCCTTTTCATTCTTGGCAGATATCCTGAACACAATGGCAGGCCGGGATGTATAGTCGATGTGTGCGTTTGCGAGCTGCCCTGCGGTCACTATACACGCTGTCTTAAGGCCGCAGTAAATCCTCATAAACACAAGCTGACTTGGATTATCTTGTATTTGTGCTGTGCGGATGGCCAAGTAGGCTGAATATTCCAAGATGTTTCCAGAAGGCGAAGTTGGAGGTTCCCAGGAGAGATGAATACCTTCAACATTCTTGAAGAGAAGGTGGGGGAGAAAAAGGTCTTCAAATTTTCTCTAATTTCACGTACCCTGAATTCTGTCTTTAGAAAACACAATGCTGCTTTTTGATAAAGTAGCTGCAATAACTGCACTCAATGTTCTAACTTTTCTTGTTTTTACCTTTATTAATTCACAAGGCAGGAGGGCACACCCAGCAATACTCAGGGGTTACTCCTGGCAGTGCTGGACACACACACACACACACAAACACACACACACCCCATATGGGATGTTGGGAATCCAACCTGGGTTTGCCATGTCCAAGGCAAGCACTCTAACCTGCTTTATTGCTGATTTTTAAAAACCTATTTTAGCGTATATGCCTGCTGAAGCGAACACTAAAAACCCATTTTAATTGGATCAACAATTTGTGTGTGGGGGGCTGGGGCCTGAACCTAGACCTCATGTGTGCAAGGCACACACTTGACCACAAAGTGACCCTCCCAGTCGGGCCTACTGTTCCACAGCTGAAGCGACTGACCTTCCTGCCTGCAGAGGCCAAGAAGATGGCTCAAAGGGCTGCAGCACGTCCACTGCATGCAGCAGGCGTGGTCTGGGTCCCTAGCACCACACGAGCCCCAAGCTCTGATGGGCATGGTGGATTGATCCCTGAGCATGACCACGGGTGGCGCCTTACAACAGAAACAAAACATTTCTGCCTATAACAGCCCAAGAGGAGATTGTTTTCCCACTTACCAGAAAGCAGGGCTTTTCTCGGATGGCAGGACCCTCGGATAAATAGAATTCGGTTTGAGTGTTCTACTATTATTCCCCAGCACACACTGTTTAGTTCCAGGACAAGAGCAAAGTTGGGTTTTTTTCTTTTCTTTTTGATTTTTTTTTTCGTACTTTGTTTTTGGGTCACACTCAGGGGTGCTCAGGGTTCCTCCTGGCTCTGCACTCAGGAATCACTCCTGGCAGTGCTCAGGGGACCATCTGGGATGCTGGCCATCTCACCCGGGTTGACTGTGTGGGAGGCAAGCGCCTTACCTGCTGTGCCCAGGAAAATTAGTTTTAAGAAGCCTCCGAATGTTAGAGGGTTGGTCTACGGGGTTGGGGCACCTGCTCTGCAGGCAGGAGCACCAGGTATAACCCTGGCATCCACCGCATGGTCCCTGAGTACTGCTAGGAGTGATGGATCCCCAAGTACCAAGCTGAGGATAGGCCCTGAGCACTGCTGGGTGTGGCCCTCAAAATGAATAATAAAAAAAAAAAAAGGCAGCACATTCAATCTCCTGGACTTCCCAAACTTTCTGTGACTGGGCTGCTACAATACATGCCTAAATTTTAGTCATAAAAACAACAGGACTGACAACAACAAAACTTTTAATTTACAGTATTTCCATTATTGATTTACAAACGATAATAGGAGGGTTTCCTGTACAAAACGTCCCAATCCCACGCCCTGCACCAGAGTGTCCACCTCCCTTCACACTTGTGCCAGCGTCCCCAGGCCCCATCCTGTCTCCTCTCTCTGAGCCCAAGCCAGTGATATGCTTCCAACAAAAGTCTCTCTCTCTCTCTCTCTCTCTCTTTTAACATTTGAACTAAAGTTAATCTCCCACTTTAAGGAAACTCTCATTCCACCACACAACAACAAGACCCTCTAAGCTAATGGTTTAACCTCATGCACAAAGTTCCATGTTTGTAGAGTTGGAACCCAGGTCTTCAAACATGCAAGAAAAATACTCTCCACCCCTGGGGACACATCCTGGGGCCTCAAATTCCCAGGTCTGGACTTGACCGCTCACCTTTGAAATTCTGACTGCGGACGGAGCTCCAGGGAAGCCCGGGATACAGGTCTTAAACTCGCTGATCTTACTGAAAGGGCCGATCCCACAGCCATTGATGGCAGCCACCCTGAACTTGTAGCCCGTGCCTGGAACCAGGTCTTGCTTCTTGAGTAAACTGTAGTCAGGGACGTCTCCATTCCCCATCTAAAATGTAATATATGCAAAGTCAAAGGAAAGGCATGGGCTTCTTCCCCCCTTTTTCCCCCATTATTTGATTATTTTTTCATTTAACAGAACACTGGGAGGGTGAATTATGAATTAAAACTTCCAGATCACATTTATCTCCCTCTTGCACACCTGGAGAATCTTCCAGTAGAAAATCAATTAAACCCACACTTTAGTGATTCTGATCCAGAGGAAAACTGCCCTTTCCAGCCGATCACTCATTAGGACAGCGCTTATTCAGCGTGTGAACACTAACAAATACTGCAGACACGGTGACAGCTGTTCCCTCTGCCTGTAAATCTAACAAAGCAGAAATCTGAAGATTTACTGTCAAATAGTCTAGCCAGAAACATCCTCCTTTGAAGATTAGCAAGAAAGGTTCCAGAAAGCAAATGATTCAACAGGGAGGGTTGCATATTTTAAGAGGGTAGCGTATTTTAGAATATCCAGGGGCTGGAATGGATGTTTTTGCACGTGCAGGAGTTCTGGGCTCAATTCCTGAGCGCTACCAGGAGTAAACCCCTCCCCAGGAAGTTACTCCATCCTCATCACCATGCTGGAAACAGCCCTAAGTACTACCAGGTAAGGCTCAAAAGGAAAAAAAAAAAACCTTAACAGCAGATACTGAATAAATATGCTAATACATGAACTGTGCCACACAGCTCCCCATGGTGTATTCGATATGACAAAAACAGTAACAAGTCTCATAATGGAGACATTACTGATACCCGTTTGAGCAAATCGATGAACAACGGGAGGACAGTGCTACAGTGCTACATGAACTGTACGCTGTGTAGAAGGATCCATCCTACTAGTTAGAATTTTCCATTTCCACTGTCTGAATCTCTTTAGCTCTCGTTACACTGCCTGTGAGACAGAACCAATGTATCATCCTCCTATTTAATTCTTTGGTCAGATGTTGAAAGTCGCTCCCGGCAGTACTGGGGGACCAGGCTCACGAGGGCATCCGGCCTCCCCTGTGCAAACCTGCCCTCCGGCCCTTCAGCCTTCTCCCCGGCCGGTCACCCTAGGGTTAAGGGAGTGACATCACCCCCATATTACTGATGAGAAACCAAGCCACAAAAAGGTCAGCAAGCGCCTTGACCCAAGGTCACATTGTTAAGTGCAAGGGACTGGAGAAATAGTACCGTGGGGAAAGCGCTTAGATGCAGCCAGCCAGGGTTTAATCCCTGGTATCACCTATGGCTCTCCTAGCACCATGAGTGATTCTTCAGAGCATGGAGGAAGCCCTGAGCACCGCCAGGTGTAGCCCAAGCGGCCCTCAAAAAAAAAAAAAAACAGGTAGTGCTGATTCTACGAAACTACAAACCCAAGTTTATTGGTTCCCCTAAATTTATATTCTTTTGGGAAAAGCAGGCAGCAACTAGGCCTTTAGCTGTGGATAGTTCTGTATGTAGAAGCAAAATGAAACCCACAATTTCATTAGACATATACTAACAAACTACAGCCAAGATTTGTTTTATCAAGAATTTGAAAATTAAAAAAAAAAAAAAGGGACACCAGAATAGTAGAGAAATTAATCTATAATGTTCTGTTCTCTATTTGTAGAAATATTTGGAAGATTCAAACCAAGTAACTTTTTTTTCTTTTCTTTCCTTTTTGGATCACACCTGGCAATGCTCAGGGGTTACTCCTGACTCTGCACTCAGAAATTACTCCTGACATGCTCGAGGCACCATATGGGATGCCGGGGATTAAACCCTGGTGGCCTACATGCAAGGCAAATGCTCTGCCACTCTGGCCCGTTGAACTGAGTAACTCTTTCCCAAGCAATTCCCTCTCTGCAATTCCCTGATTCAGAAAGTAAAAAAACCCAATATGTTCTGGATCACCACATTTATATTTCTTAAAGGGCTAACGTCTTACTTACTCAAAATCTAAGGGACTGCATTTTCTTAAGTCTAAGGTCCTTATTTATTTGAGGTGGGGCTGCTGGGGATGGACCCCAGGCCCAAACACGCACTCTATGAGGAAAGTTCGTCACTAACCAATGAGGGTTTTAAAATTAAGGGAAAACTGGGGGGCGGAGAATAGCTCAAAGGGTTGGAGAACATGCACAGCATATGGGAGGCCCAGGTTTAATCCCCAGTACCGTGAAATACACACACACACACACACACACACACACACACACACACATGCATATATATATACATATACGTATCATATATATGAAAAATTAAATTTTGGTAGCTATTGTTCAATCCCCAGCACCATGGTGTGTGTGTGTATGTGTGTGTGTGTGTGTGTGTGTGTGTGTGTAAATATATTCGACATTGATTATCTGGGGCAATAGCACAGTGGGTAGGGCGTTTGCCTTACACGCGGCCGACCCTGCCGACCCGAGTTCGATTCCTCCGCCCCTCTCGGAGAGACCGGCAAGCTATCGAGAGTATCTTGCCCACACGGCAAAGCCTGGCAAGCTCCCCGTGACGTATTCGATATGCCAAACACTGTAACAACAAGTCTCACGATGGAGACATTACTGGGCCCGCACGAGCAAATCGATGAACGATTGGAGGACAGTGCAGTACAGTGCAGTGCAGTATATCAATATAGAAATGAAATTTTTGTCCCTATTGTGGGGGCCACACCCAGGGGTCCCAAGGCCAGTCCCTGTGGTACTGAAGATCAAACTGAAAGCCTTGCACAAGCCACGCATGCGTGATGCCACCTGAGCCACAGCCCAGCTCTAACATTAATTTCAAGGTGAAATCTGAAATACCAAGTTCCAAGTCAGGAAAACAGTTCTTGTAGCTAAAGAGACCAAACAATAAAATTGTAGAAGTATTTTCTACAAATCTTTATCTGTAAGTGGCCAGACCATATTACGGACAACTCAAAATCCAACTCAAGAGATTGTGTCAGATTTGAAAAATAACCTGCTTGTGATATGTGATAGAAAAAAGAAGCCTTAAAGAATCACAGTCAGAAATACAGAACTCTCAATGATACACTGTACAGATCCTTGTTGCAATTATTCAACTGAGTTAAATCAGGGCTGCAAACAAAACAAAACAAATTATTACTGAGGTTTCTAACTCATGCAGAACATAAAGCGATAGCTACCTTTGAGATGCTTTGTTTCCCTTTGGGCAGCAAGTAGAACTGGCTCACCAACGCTGTATTGTTCTTAAAAATCCCTACGTCGCACCACTGCCGCTCTCCTGACTTCACCGTGGCCGCTGGGTTTGAGGGAATCTCTTTCTGATTTCGGAGAGAGAAAGATTTGTGAAGATGCTTACCGAACACACAGAAATGTCAAGACTTATTAAATTCATGCAGTGATCTGTCTGCAAGTTGGCATATGGGTAAACACCAGGGCACTCAGCGCTCGTCAGTATAACTCAGCTCTTCCGAGATCAGGCCAGCTGGCAGGGGGACGGGCGCTCTGCGTGTCGGCAGCGCCAGGCTACGGCCGAGCTGCAGCGAGCATGTTGCATGATCCGTGACGAGTCAGAATACCAGCTGGTTTAGAGACTACTGTTCTCTCCGAGACCCTCAGAAAATGCAATCCCTTTAGCGTGACATTACAACATGCTCCAACATGAACAAATAAGGAAGAAAAAATTACTCGAAGCTGGATTGTTTCTACGTTCAGAAACAACTAGGAGAAATTCAGTGATCTTTGCCCTTGAAGTATCTGTGATTCTCCAAATCGAAAAGGAGGGGGGAAAGTGTTCAAAACTAAAATGCAGGGGCTGGAGCAATAGCACAGCGAGTAGGGCATTTGCCTTACACACATCTGACCTAGGTTCGATTCCCAGCAGCCCATATGGTCCCCCAAGCACCGCCGGGAGTAATTCCTGAGTGCATGAACCAGGAGTAACTCCTGTACATTGTCGGGTATGACCCAAAAAGCAAAACAAAACAAAACAAAACAAAAAAACCCCTAAAATTCAATGTGAAATGCTCTGGTATATGCTAGAGAAATCCATTAAACAGTTCTATATCTTTTGTGTTTCTTTAAAGCAAACGTCCTCTACCTTAAGCTACTTTTAGTGGTAAGTGAATTATGCTTATTCCTTTTCAAGCCATCTTCTTTATAAATGAGATACTGTTTCCAGACGCTCAAAACAAATGTGCACTTCAGCTGTTTATTTTGGTCTTAAATATATAACAGCAGAGGTACATGCTTATAATTTATATTGTTATTTAGGCTATGACACATGACAAAAGGAGCTAACTTACACGCATCTTTGAAGGTTAAAAAAAAAAAGAAATAGTTTTAAACTTGATTTCATTGATTTTTTTTTTTTTTTTTTTGCTTTTTGGGTCACACCCGGCGATGCTCAGGGGTTACTCCTCGCTCATGCACTCAGGAATTACTCCTGGCAGTGCTCGGGGGACCATACGGGATGCTGGGAATCGAACCAGGGTCGGCCATGTTGGCTGCGTGCAAGGCAAACGCTCTACCCGCTGTGCTATCACTCCAGCCCCTTGATTTCATTTTTAAAGTTGCAAAAATTCTCTTCAACAACTTTTATAAGACAACTGGCTCCATGTGAAATAGCATGCACCATATTAACTAATGCAAGGAGAATTAAGAGGGAAAACCGTTCATTTCAGTAACTTCCTAGAGAAGGGTTTAATGACACGAGAATTTAAAATTCTGAACAACTAAAAGCTGATGAAGGTAAATATATAATCAAAATTCTTTAAAATCATGACCGAAAAACTAAACTACTGACAATTATTTAAGATTCTGAAAAAATTTAGGTTAATTTAAAACTATTACTCATAATAATGAAGTAGAAATCACTGATAATTTTCAAATAAATATAGAAATATACATATGCATTCATTCTTACAATGATCTAATAAGATAATACTGGAATATTAATGACCTAATAAAGATAATCCTGGAATATGAAAAATTGGGCATATTCCTCACTGCAGGGGGGAAAGGGTGCTGTCCCACTGCCTGTTCCCCCTTGGCAGCTTGGTGGCCACCATCCTCCAGAGGCCATTGGACAGTCAGGTTTGAGCCCTCAGTGACGAGACCTGCAGGGCCTCATGGGATGGGGGTGGAGCTGGCCCTTTCCTCCCCACCTCAACGAAACCCCAAGTTACTGCCCACTAACAATCAAGCAGAATGGCCATGATCCCAGAGACTCAGGAACAAATCTCGGAACCCAGCAGCTTTTGGCAGAAATGCATCCAGTCCTCACAGTAGGTACCAGCGCCAAGCCATCCCAGGGGCGAAAGGGTGCTGTCCCTCCACCTGTTGCCCCTTGGCGGCTCGGTGGCCAGCATCCTCCAGAGGTCATTGGACAGTCAGGATTGGGGTCACAGTGATGAGATGCGGGAATTCATGGGATGAGGGTGGAGCCGGCCCCTTCCTCCCAGCCCCAATGAGATCCCAAGTCACCACCCACAAATGGCTTCTGTGGCTCCTGATCAAGCTGCTTAACGGCCATGATCCAAGAGACTCGGGAACAAATCTCGGAACCCAGCAGTTTTGGTAGAAATACCTCCAGATTTAATTGTTAAAATTTCGGAATTCCAGGGGCTGGAGAGATAGCACAGCAGGTAGGGTGTTTGCCTTGCACGTGGCCAACCCGGTTTCGATTCCCAGCATCTCGTATGGTCCCCTGAGCACTGCCAGAAGTAATTTCTGAGTGCAGAGCCAGGAGTAACCCCTGTGCATTGCCAGGTGTGACCCAAAAGAAAAAAAAAATTCGGAATTCCAAAATCATATGTTATTCATAACCAGCAATAGGAAACAAATTGTCTACTGTAGCCTTTTCGGCAGATCTGAGTGTTGGGGTAAAATCCCAAATAATGATGGTGGGTCTGGGGTTGAAATATCGAATGAAATCAAAGAGAGAGTAATGTGGAAATCATCTACTCTACAGGTAGGGGGAGGGTGTGGGATGGGGGGTATACTGGGGGTTTTGGTGGTGGAAAACGGGTACTGGTGAAGGGACAGGTGTTTCATTGTATGACCGAGACTTAAACCCAAAAGCTTTGTAACTGCTCTCACGATGATTCAATAAATAAAATTATAAAAAAGGAAAAAAAAAGGTGGACTTCATGCCCAATTCAATCAGCCTAATCAACGGCTGAATAAATAACAATACTCCTACATTAAAAAAAAAAAAGGAAAAAGAAAAGGTATATTCCTAACATTTAAGTCTGGGGCCGTGCAGCCCAATTCCATCCTTCCATAAAATACCCCAGCACCACAGATTATGTGGCCATCCTCCAGGCATACGCAACCCCAAATACCAATAGTCTATGGTGCCCCGATGGAACAGCCAGGAACGGAGGTGCTCGAATTATATGTTCCAGAACATGTTCGTTCACTCTTTCAACCACTAACACACACACAGACATTTCCTCAGAGAAGAACAGAGAAGGCGTGGGGGGGAGTGTCACCACAGAGCAGGAACTACCACCAAACCACAAAGTACCAGTGAGCTGTGTCGGCAGTGGGGCGTGCACAGCTGCCCACAGGAATGAGAACAGGTGAACTGTGAGCACTGCCTCATACGACCATCCCATAGGGTCCCCTGAGCACCACCAGGAGTAATTCCTGAGTGCATTAGCCAGGAGAATCCCCTGTGCACATGTGAGATCTGTGATCCAGCTCCTTCGTGTAACATAAGACCGACTGTCTCCAGTCTGCAACGAGTCATTATGAGACCCAAGTGTCCTGTCGGGAGCTGGCCGGGGTGCCCGCTGCTCGGTACCTCAAGCATTGCGGCATCTGCATGCGCACACCCTTGGCAGGTACCCAGTACTCACAGCGAAGGGCAGGGCTGCGGCAGGACCTTCAACACGGCTGATCTTACTTGCTGGCAGTGACGTTTCATCACCTGAAAGTGAAATAAATCATCCAGTAAGACACACATCGTCACAGATCAAATAGACATATCAAAATGCACCGTACAAATGTGGAAAAAATAATTAGAGGAAGCGAATCATAACAATTAGACAGATGGACCCTCGATGCTCAAATCAATTTCACAAATATTTTTCAAAGGTCTAGCTAGAACTTCAGAGAATGTAGAGACAGACCACGAATCCCTGGGGCCGGAGCAAAAGCACAGCGGGTAGGGCGTTTGCCTTAAACGTGGCCAACCCAGGTTCGATTCCCAGCATATGGTCCCCTGAGCACCACCTGGAGTAATTCCTGAGTGCATTAGCCAGGAGTAACCCCTGTGCATCACCGGGTGTGACACAAAAAAGAAAAAGAAAAAATAAAAACCCACGAATCCCATTGCAAAGCAAACAAAAGAATCTACAAAGTCAGAAATTACTCAAAACGAGAGAACTGCTACTCTACTGTCTAGAACAAATACTTTCTTGGGGAAAAACATGGCTAAATATGGGGTTCTTGGTGGTGGAAAATGTGCACGGTTGAAGGGACGGGTGTTTGATCATTGTATGACCGACCGAGACTTGAACTGAAAGACTTTGTGACTGTTCTCATGGTGATTCAATAAATAAATAAAAGTCTAATAAAAAAAAAAACTATGGCTAAATACATTAAGAAAGATATATCTGGGGCCATAAAGACAGTACAGTGGGTAGGGCACCTGCCTTGCACATGGTAGCCCCAGGTTTGATTTGATCCCTGGCACCACATAAGGTCCTGAGTCCTACCAGGAGTGATCTATGAGCACAAAGACAGGAGTAAGCCCTGAGAACAGCCAGTGTAGCCCAAAAAGCAAGGGAGGAAGGAAGGAAGGAAGGAAGGAAGGAAGGAAGGAAGGAAGGAAGGAAGGAAGGAAGGAGCGAGGAAGGAAGGGGGGAGCGAGGAAGGAAGGAAGGAAGGGGGAGGGAGGGAGGGAGGGAAAAAAGGAGGGAGGGAGGGAGGAAGGAAGAGGGAGGGGGAGAGAGGAAGGCAAGGAGGGAGGGAGGAAGGCAAGGATGGAGGGGGAAAAAGGAAGGAATATTCTAACTGTACTGCAGTACGTTCATTGTGTGCTGATTTAAATGCTTCATGTAAGAGCAGAGTATATTACATCGACTGCACTGTTTTATGTTTATGATTCAAGATAAATGCAATTCCCATCTAAAACAAGTCTGATGAATTTATATACATAAAATGGTTCAAAATACAGTAGGTGAAACGCATTTCAAACCTTCAGATTTGGTACTGAACGCTGTTAGTGAAGTTTCATCTTTAACAACTGCCCCATTTGTACTGGATGATTCGGTTTTAATGGTCTGCTGGGCTACCATGGTGTGTGCGCTGGGAACAGTACTGGATACGGAGGTTTCGGGGATTACCGTTCGTAAGTCCAGGCTACTTAGGACACCTAGATTTGTTGAAGTGTGAGGACCTAAAAGCAAAAAGAAAAGATCAAAGTATTAGGACATGCGTCAGGAAAGCAGGGGTTCTCGGGCATGAGCATTCTCGATTTCCTACATCCTCACCCTGGCCTGGAAACCTGCATCCACGGTGACCGTGCCCCTTCCTGAGGAGAAGCTGACCTCTCACACCTCCTGGGCTCCTGAGTCCTATTCCTCACCCATATTTTGGAGCCCTCTTTCGTGAATTATACCTCTCTATCCGGGGTTATCAGGCTTCTTCTTCGTTTCTGACGCACTCTGCAAGTTATCAAGCCACTCAAACGGGGCCTGAGTGACAGTATGTTGCGGGGGGGTAAGGCTCTTGCTTGGCCCATGCTCGACCCAGGTGCAACCCTGAGCCCCGACAGGTGTGGCCAAAAGCATCAAAACCAACAAAACCATCCCTCAGAAGTCTCTTGAAGTGCAGCTGTTCTAGGTCCTTTTCTTCTTCCCCAACAATACATTCCCTGTGCCTTAATTACCACTCATCGGTCATTCGTTCCCCTACATCCCTATGGCCTGTGGATAAGCCAGGAGCTGGGAATCTAGCAGCGAACGAGTGTTCTGTGGAGTTTCTATTTCCCACACCTTGAACTTGGCAGTGCAGACATCCAGCCAAGCAGGCAGTACCTTCTTGGCTCTTCCAGACTCTCCGAGACAAAAATTTCAAAGTACCCGTCACCTGGGGTGCTGGGAGCTGGCTCAATGACTAAAGCAGCTGCCTGCCAGCCACATACAAGGCCCACACCCACAGCTCAGCTGTCGGCGCGCCTGGCAGCTTCCCTACAGCTCTGTTGCTGGCGATCCCTGGCACCAGATCAGCAGCCCTACAACCCAGCCCTGGTGAGCACCACAGTCCAGGCACGCCCACAGCAATATTCACACGAGGGGAAACTCTCAGAGCTTTTGACCAACATCGCCAGTGCCTGAGAGCCTGCAAGGTGAAAGGCAAGCCTCTTCTCCTCAAACCTGTTCTTGTTCCTCTATATTACAGGGGTCATTGCAGAGGTGCAGGAGGGCTCTGGGGGCCAGGTTGGTGATGCTCTACCCTGCAGGGCGTCCTGAGAGTTCGATGCTCGGCTCCCAGTGCTCAGGGCCCCCTGGGTGTTGGGTATGCAGTGCAGGGGATAATATTCAGGGCTTCCTCCATACCCTCACTGACGCTATTCCTCAGCTCTTTAGATTTTCTTTTCCTTTTTCGGGGGGAGGTGGGGGGAGTTTGGGGCCACATCTGGTGATGCTCAGGAGTTACTCCTGGCTCTGCGCTCAGGAATCACTCCTGGTGGGGCTTGGAGGATCACACAGAGTGCTGGGGATCGGACACATGCAAGGCAAACACCCTACCCACTGCATCTCTCTGGTCCCTAGATTTTCAATGTTAATGAAGAAAATGGTGGCTTCCTCCCCCATCTATATATCCAACTCAGATAACTGAGAATTGCGATAAACTCATTTTAATTTCTCACCGTCCACCAGTTTCTAAGTCTAATAATGCTGCTTTCTCAAGGTCCCATTTCTCCTCTCCTGGCCACTACCGTCATCCTGACATACCTCCTATAGTTCTAAAGGCCCCTTGTAAGAAGTTTCCCAATCAACCTCTGACTACATGAGATGCCCTTTCTGAAAAAGTTGATTTGTTATTCTTCCACCTCGGAAACACACCTGCAGGGGGAAAAAAAATTCAAGCTCATACTGTTAACTTGGTATTTATTCATCCACACATTTGAATGTCCATGATGTGCCAATAGTTATGGCCCTTGTCTGAGGTCCTGAACATCTCTTGAGCCAGGGTATAACTTGGAAGCCGGATCAAAACCATGTAACACTGACTTTATTATTTTTTTTTCAGAGTCTCAAATTCCCTACCATTAGAAAAAAGTTTTGCTTTTCTTAAAGTGCCACCTCTGTACCTTCATTTTTCCTTAGCATATCCACCACACTATTATGATTAGAAGAATTAGTTGCCAAAGATGAATGTAAAATGGCATTGGAATCAGCTGATGCTTTGAGATCTGGTCTGTTTCTCACTGACGCTCCTTTCATAGCTGTATGTTCAATTTTTGCACTGTTCATTGTGTCACTGATCTAAAAGAAATAAAATAAATTTATTGAAGCAAGTATGTTCAGAAAGAAATGCGTGTAAAAAAAACAAAACAACTTCAAATTAAATTTAACACCAAGTTGAATAAAATAGACATAGCTTCAAAACTGAATTTGTTTCATCTTTTAAAATTTTATTCCTGATTCCTGGGATCAAAGGTAGGGCCTCACAACAGGTGAGGCACACACTTCCTACTGGGTCACACTCCCGGTGCTACCATCACATTTCAATTTGTATGCGAGTAGTCTTTAGGTTCTGTAATCACTTCAGAAGACAACTGTCAGGGCCAGAGAGATGGTAGAGTGGGCAGGGAACTTGCCTTGCATGCAGCAGACATGGGTACAATACCTGGCACCCCATACCACCCCATACGGTTCCCGGGAGTCATCCCTGAGCATAGAGCCAGGAGAAAGACCTGCTGAGAACTGCTGGGCTTGGTCCAAAACCCAAAACCCAACAAACAAAACTAACAGTGGGCTCTGGGGGAGATAGTTCCAAGAAAAAGAGGGGGAAAAGAGGCAGGAGAGGGTTTGCGAGTGCTGGAGCTCATGTCTGGTGTGTAGGAGACTGAGCTGGGTTCCTGGCACCACAACCACCACCATCAGCCCTTCCCACGTGTGTCTGACTATTTGGAAAAGAGCCGTATGATTAGGCGGTGAGTGTCGCTGCTGGTGGTGAATGGGGGACCATGCAGTGCCGAGCATGGAACCGGACCCTCCAGCATGCAAAGCACCCACTCCGGTCCAGCCCTCCTGAAGCCCCTCCCCAGCCACATAACTGTGCGTCAGGGCCAGGGAGGGCAGAGATTAAATCCACAGCCCCATGCGTGCAAAGGCCGAGCTCCACCACGGAGCCACACTCAGGGCCCGAAGAAGAGTTCCCTGAGTCTGCTGGAGAATGAGCATGAATCAATGAGAGACAAGAATAAAACAGAGCAGATGAAAAAAGTGGCAATTAGGTGAAGAAAAAGAAAGATTTACTAGAGAAGCAATGCCGGACACAAAAAGGAGGAATGTTCGTAGCACCTTACATAACTCAAAACAAACAAGAAATAGTGAAAAAATAGTGGTGGCTTCTACGGGGCAAGAACGAGCGCAAGGAGAGACGAAGTAGGGAAATTCTGCCTTTCGTTGGAACTCTTGTAGGGCCAATTAATTTGCGAGACACAAACAAATACACACAAGGTGTCATCAACAGAGAAATATGTTAACTGCTGTTTATGTATGTACATGTGCACATACACACACTCTGCATGGACACAGGCTACTCCGCTGTGGCCTGATTCCCCCTGACATGTAAAGACGTTTCTGCCCATTCTAGTCCTCAGTCTCGTGAGCCTGTGCCTGTCTCAATCCCCTTGTAAAGAGCCTACGGGTTGTGCAGCGTGGCAGTACAGCGGAAAGGGCATATTTTTTGCACGCAGGCAACTTGGGCTCAATCCCGAGAAGCCCCTGTTGTCTCCCGAGCAGCGCCGGGAGTGACTCAAATAAAAGTAAGCCCTGAGCGCTGCTGGGTGCGGCCCCAAAACCAAAATGATAATAATAATCACATAAAATTAAAGAAGAATCTACTACTGATGTAGAGAGCAGTTTGCCAGATTAAAAAAAAAAAAAATGAAGGGGCTGGAGTGCTAGCACAGCGGGTAGGGCATTTCCCTTGCATGTGGCCAACCCAGGCTGGATTCCCAGCATCCCATATGGCCCCCTAAGCACCACCAGGAGTGATTCCTGAGCGCAGAGTCAGGAGTAACTCCTGTGTATCGCCAGATTACATCATCAGGTGACCCAAAAAGCCAAAATAATTAAATAAAACAAAATTTTAAAAAAAAATATGAAAAAGGAAATCTTGAAAGGAGTACTATGCATTCGTCTCCACAATAGCCACTATACAGTTCTTTCGTTGGGGCTGGACTTGAGAGAGGGGGCTGGCCAGCTGTGGTGGTGCTGCCCTGGGGCCACTCCTGGCTCTGTGCCCAGGGGTCACTCCTGGCAGTGCTCAGGAAACCGTATGTGGTGCCGAAGATCAAAACTGGGTCCGTGCATGCAAAGCAAGCACCACAACTTCTGTACCATCTCCCTGGCCTGCGTGAAGCATCTCTTAACAATTAAAAGTAACCTCAAAAACACACATGCTCAATTTGGCAACTCATATTCTTGGTCACAAAAATTACTATGAAAGAAACGAATTTCATGCTCCTTTTTGAAACGCTTGCCTACAACCTGAAATAAACACGTGTGCTATTTAGCAAAGCCGAAATACAGATGCCAAGATCCTGCGCTGAGAAGAGTCCTCATGAATACGGCTTTGGGTCACGCGGAATGAAACGCGGACTTCTAGCTCCCGGCCGGGGTGTCCCAGGTCAGACTGTCACACGGTCTGCTGGGCTTTCTCTGCAACAGCTGCCCGAGCACTATCCGCAAGATTGTGTTTCACCAGACCCCGATAAAGGCTTGGGAGTCTAGGCTTGCCTGCTTGCTTTCATCTGGGGTCCCCTCAGGAACACACCCAGCAGTGCCTGAGGGCCCCGCCAGGCCTGCGTGTGCGCCTGCCCTCTGCGCCAGCTCCAAACCCAATGTGTCTGTCTCCTCTCGGGGCTGAGAGCACGGTTCCTCGAGCCACACGCTACAGGGATCTTTTAGGAACTGGGACTCCAACCCGCCCCCCCATCCCAATCTGCACTGAGCGTCACACATCTGGAAACTTACACTGTTAGGAACGATGCTGTTACTGCCTGGTCTGTGAGGGTCCATCCTGACTCCTGTGGGAACGAGAAAGTTCAGACTGATACGGTCTAAATGATCTCCGATAAAATACATAAAAACTCAAGTTCTAATGCTGTTTGTTTTGGGGCCACCCCCAGTGGTACTCAGGGGCAAAGCCAGTTTGGTGGTCAGGGCTGCTCCTGGCACAGTGCTCACGGGACGAGGCAATGCTGGGACTCTAGCCCAGGTCTCCGGGATGCAGAGCATGTGCTCTGGCCCTCTGCGCTATGGCTCTGGACCAGTTCGACATTTAAAGATTAAAAAAGTCATATACTTTCCAAGTTTCTGTTTGTAGCAGTTTCTTTAACAGCTGAATGAGATCTTTGCTAGAAGAAAATGTAAAAGTAAGTTTATTTTCCTTTCCAAGTGCCTTAAATATATATATATAGATATATATATTTTAAGATGATTAATGACTTTGTGGGGGGAGGGGTGTTGCAAAGGATTAAAACCAAGGCTTCACAGATGCTCTTCTGTAAGCTACATCCCCAGTTTAAAAGCTGAAATTTCTATGATAGGGAATTCAAACCATCTCCTAGAGTTCTGCGTATTCAAATTCAGAAAATACATCAAAATGAACTGCAGGAAATCATTCTCCTACACATCTATTTATTCTACCTCACAAGGGCAACACTGTCAAGTTTCAGAGCAGAGATGCACGTTCTTGATTCACCAGGCACAAACTGTCATTTCAGGGGGTGCATGGGGGGTGGGGGGGAGGTCTGGGCCACACCTGGTGATGCCTGGGGGAGTCACTCCCAGTAGGGCTCAGGGATGGAACCCACATGCAGAGCACACGCTCCGGTCCTTCGGGTCACGTCTCTCTGATCTCTCATGATATTCCTCACGCCAGGCCTGGTCCCAGACTTTCTGAAGGCACGCAAGCGGGCATGCTCCAAGTGTGACCAGGGTGTTACCTTGCATATTCGGGGCTGCTGACGCATCTGGCGGTGCAGTCTGGTATGGCGAGTCGGTGTTCAATTGCAACAGGTAGCCTTCCACAGTCGGCACTTCATCCCATTTGACGTGGAAGGAGTTGGTCGTGGCTTTGATCAGTTGGACTTGTGAAGGTGCTGGTGGTTTCTCTAAAGAACAACATTATGCATTGGAGTTTTGCATGTATCAATGATTCATCTACATATACAGTTTGTGCGAATCTGAAACTCTGAGAAACACCAGCAATGAATGGCTCATCTGTTTGTTCACAAAAACACAGCTAAAGGTTGAATAAGGGGGGCAGTGGGAGGGAAACGGGGGGCACTGGTGCTGGGAAATGTACACTGGTGGAGGGACAGTGCTGGAACACTGTATGACTGAAACTCTATCATAAATAGCTTTGTAATGGTCTTCTATCTCAGTGATCCAATAAATAAATAAATAAATAAAGGTAGAATGAAAAATTTGATGTTCTGATTTTTTTTGGGGGGGGGTCACACCTGGCGATTCTCAGGGGTCACTCCTGGCTCTGCACTCAGGAATCATTCCTGGCAGTGCTCAGGGGACAATATGGGATGCTGGGAAGTGAACTTGAGTCGGCCGTGTGCAAGGCAAACGCTCTACCCAATGTGTTATCGCTCCAGCCCAAAGTAAAAATTTTTTTTTTTTGCTTTTTGGGTTACACCTGGCTCTGCACTCAAAAATTACTCCTGGCAGTACTCAGGGAACCATATGGGATGCTAGAAATCAAGCCCGGGTTGGCCGGGTACAAAGCAAACGCCCTACTCGCTATGCTATCGCTCCAGTTCCCGGTGTTCTGATTTTTGTTTAATTTCTTAAGCAATTAAATCTACAAGTGAAACAATCCAGTGAAAAGCTACTTATCAGAATCGGAGAAAAATGTTATCAGAATCAGAGAAAAACCCTATGGCAAATTACAGTTACATTATTTTACCTTCAAGTCTTTAATTTTATGAGACAATCTTTACCCAACATCAGAGAAACTTGAAATACTATTATCTACTGGTTAAATGACTTAAAGTATTTGGAAAAGCAAAATTCTTTTAAATATTAGTACCCTTTTATCAAAATCAGTCCTATTTCAAACAGGTAATTAATTTAGTGTAAAATACTAGCAATATTTATAAAGCAAATAACAACCAGAGATTTAGCTGGAAAAAGGAACTTGCAATTATTTTGCAATGTCGTTTTTTTTCTCTCTGCATATTTCCACGTCACGGAACACACAATATTCTCCAAAAAAGGCAACTATTTCATCTTTGACCAGTTCTACAAAATAATTTATTCTTCTTGCACATTGGAATCTATGAGCTATAATTTAATCCTTACCCCAAAATTTTAATAACAATCTCTACATACATTTTAAAGAATTAGCAAAAAGTGACTCATGAGTTGGATCGAGTCCATGTCAATTTTTGTAAATCAAGTTTCTTTATTTTTCTGGCTTTTTGGGTCACACCTGGTGATGCATAGGGGTTCCTCCTGGCTCTGCACTCAGAAATTACCCCTGGTGGTGCTCAGGGGACAATATGGGATGCTGGGAATCAAACCTGGGTCGGCCGCGTGCAAGCGCCTTACCCGCTGTGCTATTGCTCCAGCCCCGAATCAAGTTTCATTTAAACAAGGCTCTGCCTACTTATCTACACTGTCCACAACTTTTGGAGAGGGATCTGGGCCACACCTGGCCATGCTCTGAAGCTTTTCCTGGCTCTGTCCTCAGGGATGACTCCTGATACTGCTCAAGGAATCAGATGTTGTGGCAGGGTTTGAACTGAGGTGGGCCACATGTAAGGCAAGTGCTTTCCTTCCTGCACTCTCTCTCCAGCCCTGTCTATAATTTGTTCTTTATATAACAGCAGAAGTGACTAGAAATAGCATCAAAAAATTTAGGAACGACACAAAGAATAAAATTCCTAAAAACTTGGGAGGGGTGTAAGAGACGAGGGTCTGTCACATTGAAAAGGACCAGGAATCAGTAAAAAGGAAAAAGAAAGGAGAAGTAGTTTAGTTTCCTCCATAAAAATACCAAACAATCTCCTTGGATATAACACAACAATGCTTTCAAGTTTCTGAAGGCAAACAATTTCCAACACAGAATTCTATGCCCAAGCACAATGTCAATTAAGTGAGGAGATGAACGACCATATTTTTAAACAATGCAAGATCACAAAACAAACTGATCATCCATGCACCCTTTTCCTGGGATGTATTCAAAAACAAAAACAGGAAGTGAACTAAGTAAGGGGAAAATGTGAGATCGGGGAAACAGGGAATCTGGCACAGGTGGGAGGCAAAAGTTATCCCCTGGAGGATGCTGGAGACTTGGAGATGACAGCTGTGCCTGGGTGGGAGCCAGGGCGAGCACATCAGACAGAGCACCTGATGCAGCTCACCATACTGAGAGAAGATTTGAACAAATAATAGAGAGCATGGATTGGATCAGTGGTAAACACCTACACTTCTAAAACAAGCAGATGTGACAATTACTGATGCACGGCAAATAAAACAACTGCAGAAGGAAGGTATTCGACATGATCTCCCACATGGGTCACCTCTGAGTGTTTTTATAGGCATAATATATAATACAGAATACGCAGCTAACACAATCATGGGGTGATCGTATGGATAATGAGGGTAGGAGAGGTACCTAAGAGCAATAAGGAATGTGGGGAGAGGAAGAAATCCCTAACATCCAGTAGAGAGCAAGTGTATACATCGTACCCTAAAATCAAGACAAACAAACAAAAAAAAACCCAACCAAGTTGCACTACATGATATAACATATCATCTAAGGAGACATGGAAGTAAATCCCAAAAGAACTGTTCAGGTCGTGCGAAAAGTAGGTACTTGTAAAGCAAGGAAACTGGCTGGAAGTGGGAGTAAAAGCCAATGACTGCTCACAAACATGGAATTACACTCTTGTTTATGCTGCAAGTGAACAAAATTTCACTTAATGTGAGAAAAGGCAAGATGGAGAATTCGTATTCCTATACTCCTCTCATCCCCAAACCGAAGTCACCTTATTTATTTTGGGTTTTGGGTCACACCCAACAGTGCTGAGGATTTACTCCTGGCTCTGTGCTCAGGATCATTCCTGTCGATGTCTGGGGACCATTTGTGGTGCCAGGGATCGAACCAAGTTAGCTGTGTGCCATAAGGTAAGAGCCCTCCCTGCTGTGCTCTCTCTAGCCTAATATCTTATTAAGAGGAAAATAACCCTCGATTTTGTTCTCGTAGTGACCATGAATACTTTGAGACAGTCATCTGTGTCTATAGACTTCTATGGAGAAATTTATGGGGATATGGGACATTCAGAATCAATTTTTTTTTTTTTTTGCTTCTTGGGTCACACCCAGCAATGCACAGGGGTTACTCCTGGCTCTGCACTCACGAGTTACTCCTGGCGGTGCTCAGGGGACCATGGACCATAGGGGATGCTGGGACTCGAACCCAGGTCGGCTGCGTGCAAGGCAAATGTCCTACCCGCTGTGCTATCTCTCCAGCCCCCCAGAATCAATTCTTTTTAACCTTTTAAATAAAAGTCACAAATAGCCAATATGCTTAAATATGTGGTGCCAGGGACTTCAAAAGGGTCAGTTACACACAAGTAAACGGATCTCATTCCTATAGCAGCTCTCCAATCCCTGTTATGATACTTTAAAAAAAAAAAACAAACTTATTTTGAAGACAGAAAGATGACAATTCAGGGCCTAAGGCACTTGCTTTGGATGTGTCTACTGCAGATTTGATCCTCAGCACCACATAAGGTCCCCTGAGCACAGAGCCAGGAGTAAGTCCTAAACACAGCCAGATGTGACCCCAAAACCAAATAAATAAAAATAAAAAAAATAAATAAAAACATTTACTTTGGAATAATTTTAGATTTTAAGAAAAATTTCTTAAATTTTTAAAAATTGGGCTGGAGGAATAGCACAGCGGGTAGAGTGTTTGGCTTGCACATGGCTGACCTGGGTTCGATTCCTTTGTCCCTCTCAGAGAGCCCGGCAAGCTACCGAGAGTATCCTGTCCACAGGGCAGAGCCTGGCAAGCTCCCCATGGTGTATTCGATATGCCAAAAACAATAACAACAAGTCTCACAATAGAGACGTTACTGGTACCCTCTTGAGCAAATCGATGAACAACGGGAGGACGATGCAGTGCTTTTAAGAAAAATTAGCACTCCCTTATGTCATTCACTCATCTACTGCTCATATATTTGTCAGAACCGGGAAATTAACTCTGGGGGGAAATACTATTACCCGAACCAGCTACTTGGATTTCTCCAGTGTTTCCACTACTGGCTCTTGATGCCAGGAGACAACCCAGGTTAACACAGTGAATTTTGTCCTTTTGCCTTAGGCTCCTCTGGTCTTTACAGATCAGTTACAGAAACAGTTACCTATTTCTCAGGGCTTTTTTGTTTTTGTTTTCATCACAGTAAACATTTCTGTTCTATTCTGGGGCCATTACTGGCAGTGTGCAAGGCTTACTCCTGGCTCAGGTCAGAAATCGATCACTCCTGGCACCGATCAAAGGAACACATGGGGTGCTGGAGATCGAACCCCGGAAGCTAGGGGCGAGGCAAGTGCCCTGCCCACTCTCCCTTCCCCCCAGCCCCTCGCACCAGACCTCTGCAACCTTCTACAGAGACCACCTAGGATGCCCCTCTGCCCTGGGGGGTCTCACTGGGATGGCATTACAGATCCCTGGAATGAGAACCACTGGGGTTATCTCCTCATCATGCTCATGGCGGAGGAGGTAACTGGAATCAAAATGACGTTACGAACAGTACCAGCCTCAACTAGGGGGCTCTTGCCAGGGTTTCCCCCTGTAAAGCCGCTCTCGTTCCCTTTCTATACTCTCTTCCCAGCGGGGTCTCAGAACCCAGGCTAGACTCAAGAGAGCGGAACGAATGACCCCTCTGCGGCCGTGAGTATCTACAGAGATTCTTCGTTGTCTCCACTTTTACTTATGGGAAAGAGAGGCTGTGGCATTCACAGTCCCCGAAGAGGAAAATCATTCCAATGACTTATTTACCTAAAGGAAAAAGCATTATTCGCCACTCTTACCCACCAGTATCAAGATACCAAAGGTCCTTGCAGCAAACTTGACTGTTTAGGGCCTTTTTGTAGCCGTCTCTTCCACTCCAGAAGTACAACCGGGTGCCAACAGCAACTGCACAATGTCCGGCTCGGGGTCGAGGCCGTGAGTTTTTTTTATCCTCCTGAGAATCTGACACAAGGGTGGTCCACTCTGCCGTATCTAGAGAGACAGAAACATTCATGAGGAATGTCTTCTTCAACCACAAAGTGACCAAAAATGCTTTCATGAAAGAAATTCGATTTCGGTAAGGAATTCTTCAAAGACTCACCCAGATTTAGGTAAGAAAATGAACTGGTACATCTCCATTCACAATCATGGGGTGCAGTCTCATTATTTTCCCCTTTATGTGGGACCCAGCCACCAAAAATGTACATCCTGAACAACAACAAATAAGAACATAAAAGTAGCCAAGGTTTTTTTTCCTTCCCCCTGAAGGTTTAATTGAGTTTTAGAAATTCTTAAATGCTAGGAGTGAACTTAAATTTCTTATTTGTTGTCTCAAAACTTCAGGACTACTTATTCACTCATCACTGGGAGGAAAGTAATGGGAAAAAGATAATGACAAAGTGGTCCTGTTCCAAAATGTTTGATGTTTTGTTTCATTTTTGGTTTTAGGGCCCTACCCAGCAACACTCAGGGCTTATTCTGACTCTGTGCTCAGGGATCTCTCCTGAACAGTGCTTGGGGGAAAGAAAAGCGGCGTCGGGAAGCAAAGCTGGGTTGTCTCAGGCAGGCGCCTTAGCCCCTCACGCTCTCCACTCCAAGAGTTTCCGGTCTTAAGAAGCAGCAAGGAATCACAACGTTCTGACACGTTACAGTCAGGCTCTCCGGGTCAGGGAGCGGGTGACGAGTTCTACAAGCGTGCTTTGCATGTGGGAGGCTCAGGCCAAGCCCTGGCACCACATGGCTGGGTATGGCACCCCCATTTCAAAAAATGATTTTCTTGGGACTGGAGCAATAGCACAGCGGGGAGGGAATGGCACGGCGCCCACCCAGGTTCGATTCCCAGCATCCCATATGGTTCCCTGCGCACCACCAGGGGTGATTCCTGAGTGCAGAGCCAGGAGGAACCCCTGTGCATTGCCAGGTGTGACCCAAAAAACAAAAAGAAAAAAATGATTTTCTTAAATGAAACGTTTCAAAAATCAGTACTGTCCGCCACATATGAAGGCGAGCTCATTCAGAAAAACACTCAATTACCTAGGACATTTAAAGCTCCGTTTTGAACTGCATGCAAGTAGTAACCATGGAGGACTGTTTCATGGAACTGTTTGGTCTCTGATATGCCTCAAATGAAAGACTTGAAAGCTATAGTTCTCCTGACCTAAGGGTTCTTAGGACATGCCCACAAGTCTCTAAAGAAGAAAGGTTCAAAAGGAAGAGCTGAGGGTTCACATGTCCTTACACAAACAAAAAAAACCTCTCTTTTTAAAAATGTATTTTATATAGTGGGATTCCTGTGGGAAACTGCAATTTGGCGGGGCAGAGGTTTGGAACATACCCGGAAGTGCTTAGGAACAACTCCTGGCTCTGTTGCTCTCAGAGGTGCTCAGTACTTAGGGAACCACAAGGTACCAGGAATGAAACCCAGGCCTCCTGCATGCAACGCTTGCACACCAGTCCACCAAACTATCTCTCCGACTCCAGGAAACTGCATTTTATGAAAGTGTTCTGCTGCTTGAAACAGTATCTTGAGTTTCTTCAAGACTACTTTTGAAAAAAGAACTAATGATGCTCTCTATTTTGTAAGTAGTTGTTTCCTAAAATGTAAATTTCAAGGTGAAGTTCCACCCAAGTAAATAAACTCTGCTTCAACAATACTAATAATCTTCACCCAATGCTGCACAAATAAAACTTGTTGACGATAACAACATCTAATCCTTACAGAATTTTTGGGGCCAGAGCAATAGTACAGCGGGCAGTGCATTTGCTTTGCACACTGCTGACCCAGGTTCGATCCTCGACACCCTATATGGTCCCCTGAGCCCGCCAGGAGTGATCACTGAGCACAGAGGAAACTGAGCTGCACGCAGAGTACACTTCTTGACCCCAGGAGACACTGCACAAGCCAAAGCAGAGACTTGGTTGCCAGCATCCGTGTTCTAACCCAAACTCCAGCCAAAGCTTAAGGGCTGAGAGCCCGTCCTTGAGAACACAGAAGTGTTCACAAATCAAGTGCTAGCGAAAGGAAGGAAAAGCAAACAGTGAGCGAGGTGTGTCCATTGCACTGGACGAGGCCTGGCCAGCTCGAGCACACTCTGTCTTACGTGTAAGCAACACCCACTCTGTTCAGAGGCGCCGTGGGGCAAGGGAGGCAAGGGGGCAGCTCTGAGACAACGGCCCGGGGCTGGAGAGACAGCACAGGGGTTAGGCGCTTGTCCTGCATTCCGTCCAGCCCGGCTCAGATCCCCAGCACCGCATATGATCCCCAGGGCACCCCGGAGCACAGAGTGAGAAACAGCCCCTGAGAACCACACAGGATGACCCAAAACCAAAACGGGAAGGAGAGGCCAGGAAGTATTTGTTTGTGGAGGCCTATTAGTACTTTTTTTTTTTTAAATTTTAGGTACCATGATTAACAGTATTAATATATGTTATTTATTTTGGGAGCCAGAGCAAGAGGACAGCAGGTAGGGCGTTTGTCATGCAGGTGGCTGACCTGGGTTCAATCCCTGGCATCCCATAGGGTCCCCAGAGCACCACCAGGAATAATTCCTGAGTGTAGAGCCAGGAATAATACCTGAACATTGTCGGGTGTCCAGGAAAAAAAAAATGTATAGTTTGTGGGTCCTGCCTGGCAGTACTCAAGGGCTACTCCTGACTCCTGGTGATGCTCAGGGAACCACGGTGCCTAGGATAACAGAACTGGGGTCAACGGCACGTAAGGCCAGCGCCTCATGCCCTGCACTAGTCCTCTGATGCAGGCCCATCACTGCAGCTTCAGTAAGCACAAGCTAACACTGAGTTTTGCCTACTTCCAAGGAACAATTAGTACCACTCCTCTTTTGGCATACTTGTCACTATTTCCTTTTTTCAAAGAAGCAAAAGTCACCAAACAGAGAAATGCCATACTTGTTTCCTATAACGCTGGCGGTGTGGAGGCTTCGCGGAAGTGGCACCGTCCCTTTTGTTTCTGGTTTTGACCAGGACATCGTTTCTAGAAGTAAAAATAAGTATGTTAGCAACTTGATCACCTAACGGCAAATCACTCCTTTAACAAACTTTTTTAAAAAAATCAAAACAAAAAGCTTGCAAAACCATTAACTTGGTCTTAAGATCAAGGTTCCTAGCTGCTGTTAAGTTGCCAATCACAGAAACTGGTCCACACTTAAATGTTATTATTTGTGAAGGGGGGTTGTATTTAGGGTTGCACCAACTTTGAATTAAGACCAGAAAGCGATTTGACCTTTTAAGAGCACCTTGTGTAAAAGGGAAGAGTCAGACCATCCACTCACTCAGCCTCAGATTCCTTCAAAAAGCTACTCCTGGATTTTTTTTTTTTTTGCTAACCAGCGGTAATACTGATTATCGCGTCTCCTGTAGACAGACTAACCATATAAATTTGAGCATGTCCAGCCAGGCCTCTTTGCAGAGTGAAAGGAATACTGCTGATAATTATGTAGGAAAATAAGCACACACCAAGACCAAGCGCAGCAGACCAGAATATACGAGGCCCTGATTTAGAGGACACACAGGCAGAATTAGTATCAGAAATCAAATAGTCATTTGTTCACTGTGGTTAATTGGCGACCACTCACTTTATACAGTGGCTACCCCGAGTTCTAGATCTCTGTGCAACCCAGTATGTACTGCAATCAGAAATACTTTCCAAGGTGATTCTGCATTTGCCTCAATCTTAGCCCATTCCTGAGCCTCATCCAGCCACGCTTACCTATGTCAAGCTGCCACAGGTCATCCAGGCGAGCACCGCACATTCCACCAAAAACATACATCTTTGGGCTTCCAGAGTCTTTTTTGCAATATATGACAGCTGTGTGGGATTCTCTTGGAGAAGGCACGACCCCTTTAGTCACCGGAATATTCCAGCCCACCACACCCGAACCGTGCTGTAGCTCCAGCTCGTAGAAATCATTCAAATATCTAGGGTGTCATAAGAGGGATTGAAATGTTAGTGTGTGCCACTTTCTGGCTTCCTGTTTCTACTTGCAAAGATAATGTAGATTTACTTTAAAATTCACATCATACAGAGAGAGGACCTCATCTATGTTTACTGAATTCTAGTATATACTGGAGCTCTTCTGGGGAACAGAAGAGATTTTTTAACTATTCCTGCCAGAGTGTAGCCAACATTTTTGTCCATAACAAAAGTGGTGGTCTAAAAATAGAGCTGCAAATTTGAATGCTCTCTTTCTCCCTGGACTCTGGGCAGACCAGTGACTAATGCAACAGTGACATTATGTGCCTTCTGAGGCCAAGGTAAACAGGCTGCACAGCAGTTTCTGTAGCCTGCTTCTAAGGCACACAGGCAGGCATCTGTAAAGCGGTGGGGCTGGGGGGGGGGGGGGTCTGACAAGGTATTTGCCGTGGACAGTGACTATTCGGGATACCCGGAGTCGTGGAGCAAAGTCCCCATGTTAGTGATATTAACACAAGCAGCCATTCTATTAGGCTCTTGCCTTCTATCCACAAGGAACCCAAAGGACACAGCAGTGATGGCTGAGGCCTCAGGTGGGTAGACCTGAACACATAGTCCCTGTCAGACTCCTCCCCAGAGATGAAGGAAGGCTGCCCGGGGACTGTCAGCCTCATCACCAGAAATGGACTTGTCCAGATGGGGGGATTCGGGGCAGAGTCATGATTTCGGGGTTTTGACAGCAAATGTCTCCATCAAGCTGTACAGACTCCCCATACTCAGCTGCGGAAGTTACCTAACATCATTTCATCACACCCGGTTAGTCACAACTACTCCTGAGACTAGTGGGGTGGGGGTGGGGGGTGGGGGAGGGAGGACGGACAGGAGAGTGACTCAGACCTCATTAGACAGCCCATTTGCCCATTTTTGTGAAGATTACTAATATGATAGAGAGCAATGAGGGGGAAAGTAACTTCTTTGAAAAATTGGAGGAAGAGAAACGGAAATCCAGTAGGGGAAAAACAGTCTCATGCTAGTCATAAAAAAATGTGTTCCACATAAAGTAACAAAATAGTAGACTAACACCCAAGAATGGCCGATATTGGTACCAGGAATTTTACTCCAAGGCTTGGAGGCCAACCACACATGCTAGGGGAAAAGGGAGCTCAGATAGAGAAGGGAGCACCAAATAAAGGGTGTTGGGAGGATCCTCCCAGGATGGGAGAAGCATGCTGAAAGTAGACTATAGACTAAACATGATTGTCACCCATTGCCTCTTTTGCAAACCACAACACCCAATAAGAGAGAGAGAACAAAAGGGAATGCACAACACCCAATAAGAGAGAGAGAACAAAAGGGAATGCCCTGCCACAGAGGCAGGGTGAGAGGCAGGGTGAGATGGGGGTGGGAGGGATACTGGGATCCATGGTGGTGGGAAATGGGCACTGGTGGAGGGATGGGTACTTGATCATTGTACAATTGAAACCCAAGCACAAAAAATGTGTAAGTCTGCAACTGTACCTCATGATGTCTCACTATTAAAAATTTTTTAAAAAATAAATAAAAATAAAAAACAGACGTTTTTGACAAAAAAAAAAAATGTGTTCCAGAGGTATTAATGTACACAGAAGCACGAGTACGTGGGGCCAGGGATGTTGCTCGGTGGCAGAGCAGCTGCCCCCACAAAGGAACTCGAACCCCAGCACCCCCGCGGGATGGGGAATCCCAGTAGCGCAGCCAACTCTGAGTCCTGGTGGAATGACAGCCAGTGAGCTCCAGAGTGCTGCCACCAAGTCTGTGTGAGCGCCACAGGAGCAAGTAAGTGTGCAAATTCTGATCCTTGCAAAGACAAAGGGAAGGGGGAAAAGAGAAAGGAGGAGGAAGAGAAGAGGAAGAGGAAGAGGAGGGGGAGGAGGAGGAGGAGGCAGAGGAGGAAGATGGGGAGGGGAGGAGGCAGCAGGGGCATGAATGACTAAAATGCATGCACCAAAAGACTGTCAACTGACTGGTCATTAGGAAAAATGCAAGTTAAGGCCACAGTGAGATCCACTTACAGACATCTCATCTACAGTTGGTGGACACTAGGTTGGTGGCGGGAACAAGAGCGCTCACACACTGCTGGGGCTCAAGAGACAGCACGGGAAGTAAAGTACTCATCTTATCTGGCGCCGACCCCAGTTCAAACCCCCAGCACCACAAGCACTGCTTCTGGCCTCCCAAGCACTGCTAGGGGTCGGTCCTATGCAGAGCCAGGAACAGTTCCTGAACACTGCTTGGTATGGCTTCAGCACTACCACACCACCCCGGGTGCCCCAAACACACACACGCACACACACACACACACACACACACAGTAGGTAGGAATGTTAGGAGCCAGGGAGATGACAAGGGCTAAAACACATTCGCTGCACACACCTTGACCCCAACAAACAACTGTCCTCCCATTGTTCATCGATTTGCTCGAGCAGGCCCAGGAACGTCTCCATTTTGAGACTTGTTGTTACTGTGTTAAGTTGGATCCCCAACACCATTTGGTGCCCCCAGCACTGCCAGATTGGTAATCCCGGGCACTGCATTGAATCATGGCTGAGAACCACCAGGAGAGGCCCAGGGGCCGTGTGAGCACGACTTGAGATGCTCCTCCCCCCGAAAAACTTACATTGAGAACACTCTGGTAGTTCTCAAGAAGCTCCATCTAAATTTACCACATGACCTGGCTTGGCACCAACTCATGAGAATTACAAGCATGGCTGGGTAAGGACTCGCACCCAGACCTTCACAGCCACTCTATTCATAAAAGCATCCAGGCCAGGACCGCTGACTCGGGGCTTGGAATGTGAACAGAAATGGTGCTCAGAGGACTTGAAAAGTCGTCTCGTATATATTTGCTCCCTCAAATAACACAACCTTGGGAAGCTTGCCTATTATCTTTAATAATCTAACAAAAGCTAGACAAATAATACAATGAAAGCTGATTAATAGAATGGGTTTTAGATAAAGGTCTCAAAAATTACACCAAAAATTAAATGATGTGTTTCCTAAGCTTGAGGGTCAGTGAAACCATGAAGAACAGTTTGTTTACTTTCTACTTTATGAAAGTCTTCCAAGATCAGGGTCTAGAGAGATAATATGCATGCAGCCAACCCTGGTTCATTCCTGGCACCACATACGGTCTCCTGAGCTCTGCCAGGAGTGACCCTGAGCACTGAGCCAGGAGTAAGCTCTGAACATTCCCAGTCTGACCCAAAAACAAAAAACTGAAACAACTTTTTTCAAGTTCATGAAGGACTAATTAAAGGCATCTGAGGGCCGGAGCACAGCGGGTAGGGTGTTTGCCTTGCACGCGGCCGACCTGGGTTCGATCCCTGGCATCCCATATGGTCCCCCAAGCACCGCCAGGAGTAATTCCTGAGTGCAGAGCCAGGAATAACCCCTGAGCATCGCTGGGTGTAACCAAAAAAAAAAGCAAAATAAATAAATAAAAGCATCTGAATGAAAATACTGAAGTACCGATTTTTTCTTTCTCTCTAGTTCCCAACTTTTCCATGACATTTGAGCATATTTCAGTATACTCAGTAACATTTTCATGATAATTTTTGCTTTTTTTTTTTTTGGCCACATTCAGAGATGTAAGCTCAGGGCTTACTTCTGGCTCTGAGTTCAGGGATTACTCCTCGCAGGGCTTGGGGACCATTGGGATGTTGGAGACCAAACACAGGTGGGCGGCGTACAAGACAAGCGGCCTCCACCCTGAACAACTGCTGTCTCTCAGGACAAGTTTTAAAGTGTTCTCTTTTCATTTGGATTCGGGGTCACACCCAGTGGTGCTCAGGGGCAACTCCTACTCAATGGGTCAATCCTGTCAATGCTCAGGAGACTCTGGTGCCAGGAACTGAGCCCGGGCCACACACATGCGAATCATGTTTCATAATTATTTTTAAAGATTGAGGAAGAAAGACTAAACTCTAGACATCGATCTAATCTAGGTAAAAAAGTTGACATGGCCACAACGATCACTGCATTGCACGCTGACGGCAAGGGGGAAGGACTGTATGACACGGTAACTGTAGATTTCCAGTAAGTTCCATTTCACCGTGATGGAACACTTGCCTTGATGACTTTCTGTGACAGACACACATGATAAGCTAGGGGTCAGAATGTCCCCTTCTGGACTCTCAGTCTCCTGATCCTATGTGTTCTAATGGCAATATTGTGCAAATATTGTGTGAAAAGATAAAAGGCTGCATCAACTGTCTGGAAAAAGGAAGGGAGGATCTGCTCAAAAAGAAATTACTCGAGTCAACCACTCTAATGGTTTCACGCATGAAGAAAAGAAATGATAACTATTTTGTAGTCTGATTTGGGGCACTGAGAGGAAACTGAGTTTAAAATAACCAGGTGAGGGGCGGAGCAACAGTACAGCAGGTAGGGCATTTGCTCTGCACACAGCTGACCTGGGTTTGACCCCCAGCATCCCATCTGGTCCCCCAGGAAACTGCCAGCAGTAATTCCTGAGTGTCGGGCCAGGAGTAACCCCTGAACATCACTGGGTCTGTCCTCTCCCTCCCTCCAAAAAATCATGTGAGGGGTCAGGGAGATAGTACAGTGGGTAGGGCACCACCAGGAGTGACCCCTGAGAGCTGAGACAAGAGTAAGCCCTAAAACACCTGGCTGTGCCCTCTCCCGCCCCCTCCCCCCCAATAAATCAATTGAATAAAAAAAAAATACAACAGCCATGTGTTCCTTTTCATGATTATTTACCATCTAATGAAAATACTTCATGGAATATATTTGTGAAACAAAGGTAGATTATTACCAATGGTAACTAGATATGGTAGAGTCAGTAAGAAGAAATAAGCCAAGTTTTAAGTAAACTCTAGAGAGAAGGAAACATAAATACACACAAATTTTTTCACTAGCGGTTTAGGTTTAAGTTTTTTTTTTTTAAGTGCTTAATAAAAATCAAAAACATGGAATGTTCTTAACCTAAACCACCCCCTACCCAGGGGAGTACTGGGATAATCCAGGGAAACAGGAATAGACTCGGTTGCAATTTGGGATGTGTTGTGTTGACCAAGAAAAAGACTGACTTCTGAGAGCGGAGAGGTGCCTCCTTTTCTGAAAAGGAGGAGGGCATCAGCCAAGCAAGTTTGGGAGCTGGGAGCTGGCCCACGGAGCTGCGTACCTGGGCACATTGTTGTTCGAGTCTTCACTTTCATTTGCGAGTCCACCAAACAAAAAACATTTGTTACCATATAAAGAGAAGCTATGTCCAAGCCGAGGACAAGGAGGTAGGCCAGAAGAAGGGGGCTGGGGTTTCACTTTTTTCCATAACCAACGACTGGCCTGAAAAGGAGCACAAACAGAATTTCCCGTCTCATCAACAGTGAAAAACCAAGCCGATACATCTCCACCTGAAGCTAATCAAAAGGCTGCCATAGGCTACGTGTAGGACAAATGACAAGTGAATTTCTACTGGCATATTTATTTTCTGGAATGGAAATAAATATGCCAGTAGAAATTCGCTCAGGTAATCCAGATGCAGAGATTCCATAGTGATAAACTAAGCTTACAATAATGTTAATAGAAACAGATTACAAATGAGAAACTTCAGTACTGTACAGAGCTTTAAGACTAAATGCAACCTATGTATTCTTGCTTTTGGACCTTAACTCCTGAATGGTATTTTTTTTTTTTCTGTAGGAGTACTGCTATTTATTCAGCCACTGATTAGCATGATCTCCACTGAATGGTATATTTCTAACCTTTAATATAAACTTAGAGATCATTCAACAAATCACTCTAAAGCACACTCCCTGCATACAGGTGCTTCTTTATCTAAACTCCGCTTGAACAAACTGCTTGTGAACAGAGATTAAATCCCCATCTGCCCATTAACAGATGGGAAGATACCAGTTTAGGAAGAAAGTCAACCAAGGCTGCCAGAGGATTTGGCCTGGCTTAACAGAGTTGAATTTTGAAAGGATATAGAAAATGATGATACCCCCCCATCAAAACCACCCTTTTCTTAGTTTTTGTTTGGGAATCATGCCTGGCATTGCTCAGGGGATCATGTGGTACCAGGTTCAAACCAATAGTGCTGAGACACTCAGCACGACCACCGCTGCACTGCAGGTGGAAACTGAACTACTACTCAAAGATTTGTATGCGATCTCGGGTATACAGATCTACACACATCGCATGAGTTACCCACTGGGCCATCTCTGCCCTGAAACCACTCTTTTGTCCATCTTACCAGGAAGGGGAAAAAAAATTATTATGAGTGTGAAGGTAATCATTTCTAGAACTAAGGTGGCTGTCTTCAAAGCACTCGGTAGGAACTTGGTAAGAACACTGTCCTCCTGGGCTGGAGAGACAGTACAGCGGGTAGGGCATTACCCTGCATGCCAGGTTCGATCCCCAACACCCCATATGGTCCCCTGGAGCACCGCCAGGAGTGATTCCTGAGTAAACCCTGAGCACTGTTGGGTGTGGCGTTCCCCCCCCCACAAGAGCCCCCAAATACCAAGCCCCACATAGCGGGGAATAGTGCTGAGACACCAAGGAAGGGCCCAGCGACCATTCTCACGACCACTGCAGGTAAGGACTGCACTGCAGTTGGAAACTGAACTACTACTCAAAGATTTGTATGTGACCTCGGGTATTTAAATCTATAAACCAGGTACACAAATCAAATATTTACTGATAAATCGTGAAGGTACGGGTGTTGCATTGTATGACCGAGACTTAGACCCGAAAGCTTTGTAACTGCTCTCACGGTGATTCAATAAAATTATAAAAAATGAAAAAGAAGAAGTAAGGTGGAGTTCATGCACAATTCAATCAGCCAAACAGTGGCTGAACAAATAGCAGTACTCCTACAAAAAAAAAAAATTTACTGATAATAAATCATAAAAATTCTTTTGAAATGTATTTCTAAAAATATGTGGAACCCTGATGGGGCGTTGGCTCACAGTTTAAGAAGCTAGGCTGTGAAATACAAAAGCCCAAACAAGTAGCCAGCACAGTGAATGTTAAGTTTTTGGTGTCTCAATGTTACAAATGCTGCTTTCGGAGAAGAGGACTTCCACTAGAGAACTTCCACCTACGTGGAAACATTCATTTTAGTTTAATTTTGAATTTTTTGGTCACACCATGTGGTGTGTGGTGCTCAGGGCTCTCTCCTAGCTCTGCGCTCAGGAATCACTCCAGGTGGGGTTTAGAGATCATAGAGTGTGCTGGGGATTGAACCCAGGTTGGTCACGCACGAGGCAAGTGCCCTCCCCACTGTGCTATGACTCCGGCCCCAGAAGTGGAAGCATTTAAACCGTAGTTGAAGCGACAAAATGAGCTGTCTCTGCAGATCTTACCAAGAGTGAGAAATTTTACCATTGGTCAAACATCAGGGTGAGGATAAAGTTGCAGTCACTTACCTGTAATTCATAGAGCTCGTTGCTGTAGCGTCCATATTCGACCATTCCCCCAAATACCAATATTCTGGTACCATCACAGACAAATCCATGGGCCGCACAGCCAGGAGGGATGTCTCCTCTAACAGCGGGGAGGAACCACTGATTTGTGACTAGTGGCCAAAATAAAAACAAAAATTAAACCAGACATTAAACGGATACCACAGGCTCTGAGGATACCACAGGCTCTGAGCAAGAGCACTGATGTGTATCGTCTGTCTCAGCGGCTCTCAGCTGGTGACACTGGGGGGGGGGGGGTGGGCAAACCAAACATTCTCCTCTGTCCTAATTGGACACAGGGATGCTACAGCCAGCCTGGGCGCCAAAACACCTCCCAGCAAAGACTCAGCGGCTGAAAAACCCGGATCTGTATCATTCAGTCCCTAAGAGATTCTCCCCTGCTGAGTGTCCTCGCTCCATCTTTACCAACCCAATAGCTTAGAAAGGTTTAATAACTTTACATCTGAACCCAAAACAACAGTTAATGCCCAATCCAAGCTGGTTCCAAGTAATTTCAAAGTTAAGGGTAATTTTTACACCACCCCCAATTCTCAAAAAATCTTTTTGGCTGTTGTGGAGGATTGAGCACATCTGGAGCTGGAGGACCGCTCTAGTCTGCTGAATCTCCTTTGGCCCTCAAAAAACAAACCTAAAAAAAACAAAACAAACTTCTTCACTTTCTAAGTGGGGAATGCCAGGGGGTGGAGAAGGGGAGGGGAAAAAAAATTCCCCTTCCTCCACTACTTTATTTCATAGTTTGGTTTTGGGGCCACACCCAGTGGTGCTCAGGGCTTAAGTCCTGACTCTGCTCAGGCATCTCTCCCAGGATTTGGTGTGTGGGAAGGAGAGGGACCATACTGGGTGCCAGAGGGTCGAATACCGTTGCAAGGCACGTGCCCCCCAGTACCCCCACCCCGCGGTACTTTCTCTCCAGCCCCTTCCTCCCTCTACTTCAGACTCACTTGTTTTGCATGAAGTGCACACCCTTCGACTCACCCGCCCAGTCCGTGTTTTGTTGGGGTTCAAAAAGAGACAAGTCAACTGACCATGCCTTGGACCCAAGATCCCGCCAGGAGCCTGGGCCCCGAAGGAGACTGGCTTCCTGGGAAGGGTCCGCCCGTTCCCCGTTGGGGGTGGGGGTATAGCTGACATTCCAGCCTCCCACCCATTCCAGGGAGGAGCCCTTCCCTGCTGGTGGCGGCGGCCGGGCACCGGCTGACAGAGGCGCTTTTGTGAGCGTGCCGCGCGGGGCACGGGCCCCGCACACTCACGCAGACACACACACACACACAAACACACACACAAGTCGCCTTAAATCACCCCCGCCGGGAGCGTGCGTGCAGCGCGGGGCAGACACACACCCCTCAAGTCGCCTTCAATCACCCCGCCTGGAGCGAAAGTGCGTGCAGCGCGCGCACACACACACACACACACACACACAAAACACACACCCCAAATCCAAGCCGTCTCAGCTGGTGACACTGGGGGGCAAACCAAATCGCCTTCAATCACACCGCCGGGAGCCTGCGTGCAGCGCACACACACACACGCGCAGACACACACACCCCAAGTCGCTTTCAATCACACCGCTGGGAGCCTGCGTGCAGCACACACACACAAACGCAGAAACACACACCCCAAGTCGCCATCAATCACCCCGCCGGGAGCGTACATGCAAAACACACACACACACACACACACACACACATCAGGTCGCCTTCAATCACCCCGTGCAAGCAACACACACACACCCCAAGTCGCCTTCAATCACACCGCCGGGAGCCTGCTGCGTGCAGCGCGGGAGCCCGCGGTCCCGGCCCTACCCCGCCCCGGCTCCCGCAGCCCCGCAGCCCCGCAGCCCCGCGGCCGGCGGGCAGGGGCGGGCAGGGGGCGCGGGGCTCGGGGGCCCGCGCAGGGGCGGCGGCGCGAGTCCGGGCGGCGGTCCCCGGTCGGCGGCTGCCCGCTTGCCTCCGGCCTCGGCGCCGGGCGGGGTGGGGGCCGGGCCGCGGCGGCCGGCGGGGGCCGGCGGGCGCCGCGGCCGCGCGGAGAGGGGCGCGCGGGGTGGGCGAGGCCCCGGGGGCGGCCGTCCGCGGCGCGCGGGCGGGGCAGGGCGCGGAGCCGCCGGTGACAGCTGTCAGGGCCGCGGCCGCCGCCGCCGCCACCGCCGCCGCCGCCGCCGCCGCCGCGCTCCCCTCCCCCCGCCGCGCTCCCGCCGCCGCGCCGCGCCGCCGCCTACCCGTGTTGTAGACGTGCAGCTCGTCCGCGATGCCCTCGTTGCCGCCGCCGAAGATGATCATCAGCTCCCGGATGGCCACGGCGCGGTGTCCGTGCCGGGCGCGGGGCACCGGCCCCGTGAAGGAGGAAACCCGCCTCCAGTTGAGGAGGCTGGGAGCCGCCATCTTCCCAACCCCCGCCCCTCTGCCCACAATGCACCGCGCCGGGCGCCGCCGGGGACGCGCCTCCAGCTGCGCGCCGGGGGCGGGGGCGGGGCCACGTGACCGCGGGCCGGGCCGGGCCTCGCCCACGTGACCTCGGAGGGGCGGGGCGAAGTGGGGCGGGGCCGGAGCTCCGGGAGGACGAGGGCCGCCTGATACCCTGGCTCAGGGGGGTTGATGCGGACCCCTTCCTCATTTCTTTTTTTTTTTTTTTTAATAGCAACTTCTTGTTTTTATTTATTTATTTATTTAATTTGTTATTTTTTTTATAAACTTGTTCACAATATTTGATTACATTTACTTGTTCGAACGCCACTCCCACCATCATTATACCTTCCCACCACCATATTTCCAATCCCACAGCCCAAACCCTGCCGCTCAAGCAGAACCGAAATAATTTATTTTGTATTGCTTCTTATGAGTAATCGGCTGAAAATGAGACAGAAAGGATTGCTTAGAAGAAAGTGTGTGAAAATGGTTGAATTTCACCCAGGAGCCGTTACACTCTTCTATAAAAGATTAGTAACACGTTGTTAAAGGTTGAGCCTTGTGTGCTTATATATATATATATATATATATATATATCACTTAATCACTTAAACCCCGTTATTCATCGATTTACTCGAGCGGGTGCCAGTAACGTCTCCATTCATCCCGGTTGCGTGCTAGCGTAGCCCAATGGTATCTGTTCGTTCTGGGAACATGCAGAACCTCAAACCGATCGTTCAGGGTCTTGACGAAGAAGTCTGACCATCTTGTAGGTGGGCGTCCACGTGATCTTTTGATGTCCCGTGGAATCCAATCAGTAATGGCTTTAGTCCAGCGGTTGTCTGTAAACCTCATTACGTGTCCAGCCCATCTGATTTTTGATGTCTTGGCAAATGAGACAGCGTCCCTGATTCTTGAGCGTTGACGAAGATCAGAACTACGGATTCTATCTCTCATTTGAGTGAATCGTGATATTCCAAGCATAGCTCTTTCGATTCCTCTTTGAGAGACCCGAATAGCGTTCTCATCCTGTTTTCGTAGGGTCCAGGTCTCTGAGGCATATGTTAATGCAGGAAGAACAGTGGAATTAAAGAGATGAGCTCGTAGCTGGAGGTTCTTTGTCCTTTTAGTTATTTCTTCAACGCTCTTGAAGGCATTCCAAGCCGCTCTCTTCCTCCTGCGCAACTCAGGTGCCAGGTCATTTGTCATGTTGACCTCTTGACCTAGGTACACATAGCTGTTGCATTCGGAGATGGTCGTTCCGTTGAGAGCGAATGGGGCGTCAGGAACGAGGCTGTTTCTCATAAACATTGTCTTCGTAAGATTCAGCTGTAGTCCGACCTTTCCACATTCACGGTCAAAGTCGGCCAGCATTTGTGCCGCTTGGCTGATGTTTGGTGTTATTAAAAGAATGTCATCAGCAAAGCGGAGGTGGTGTAGTTGCCGACCATCTATCTTCACTCCCATGCTTTCCCATTCCAGTCATCTCATGATGTTCTCGAGGGTGGCACTGAAGAGTTTTGGTGAAATATATATATATATATATATATATATATATTTCCCCCTAAGATTGGTTGCCTTCTACTTTAAACCACTTTAAACCCCAACAAATGTGGTGTGCTACTCTTGGTATATTGGTGGTGTAAAGGATGGGATTCCCACTCGTGGGTGAGGCTCATCCGAGCGTGTGGAGAACGGTGGTGAGCATGGCAGCAGTTGAGTTATGGAGGTTTTCGGCTGCCCGGGCTGGGTCATAAATGGCAGATCCCCATTTATTAATAGACCGAAATTCCCTGCACCACCAGTGGCAGCTGTTGTGTAGATGCGGGGGAAGATAATATATAGTCCCTCATGGCCACTCTTAAATTGAGCATCTGGCAGAGAGGCGGGAGAGGCAGTAGTACTCTTGCTTTTGGGGTCACACTCCGCGATGCACAGGGGTTACTCCTGGGAATCGAACCCAGGTAAGCCACTTGCAAGGCAAGCACCCTACCTGCTTTGCTATCTCTTCAGCTCAGAGGCAGTACTTTTTTTTTTTTTCTTTTTGGGTCACACCTGGCAATGCTCAGGAGTTACTCCTGGCTTTGCACTCAGGATTCACTCCTGGCGATCTGGCGGTGCTCGGGGGACCATATGGGATGCTGGGAATCGAACCTGGGTCGGCCGTGTGCAAGGCAAATGCCCTACCCGTTGTGCTATTGCTCCAGACCTGAGAGGCAGTACTTTTAAAGTAAGACCAGAAGGAGGTGCAAGGTGCGGCGGGTGGGGGGAGAAGGGGTGCAGAAGTCAGGGTCCCCAGCGGGGAGGTTCAATGGAGGAAGCCTGGGCACCTTGGTAGTGCCCACAGCCTAGCTAGGGAAGGTCTGGGTGAAGCCTGCCAAGGCAACTCAGGCAGGGGAAGTTGTGGGGGTGCTCTGCCAAGGTGTATTTGGGGATGGGGGGTGTGAAGAGTTAGTACAGGGCATTGTGTGTCTTGCCCGCAGCCCACCTGACTTTGGTCCCCACCCCCAGCATTCCATATGGTCCCCTGAGCACTGCTAGGAGTGATCCCTGAGCGCAGAGCCAGGAGTAACCCCTGAGCATTGCAGAGCTATCACGATCACGATCATCCTGTTGTTCATCGATTGCCTCGAGCAGGCACCAGTAACGTCTCCTTCTACCTAGCCCTGAGATTTTAAAAGAGCCATTTCAATGCTCTTTCAGGATTAGGAGGATGAGACCCATCATTGTTACTGGTATTTGGCATATTGAGTACGACACGGGAAGTTTGCCAGACTCTGCCGTGCGGACAGGATACTTTTTGTAGCCTGCCATGTTCTCCAAAGGAAAGATAATAAGATGTTGCGAAGCCGCAAATGCAGCCGCGTGCTTCTGGGAGCTGGGTTTTATAGTCTCTGAGTCTTGGCCATTGATGGGATCCACCCGGCGCTGTCGGCAGCTGGTGGGTGTGACGCCTACTTACTGGAAGATGGGGGTTCTGGGTGGAGAAGGCCCAGTCCCAATCCCAGTAGGCTTGGAGACCTCAGCCCCGGGACCCACATGCCTGGGTTCCTCTGCCCGTTCTTTCATGCATGAGGCCCATCCGGAAGTGTGGAGAGTGGTCCAGCATGGCCGTGGCTGGCTCCGGAGGTCCTCAGCTGCTGGGGCTCTGCTCGGGGTGGGGGGCGGGGAGAGAAACTCAACCCTCCCCCTCCAAGGGGCCCGGGTGAGGACAGCCAGGCGCGGGGGCAGAGCTACACCAAAAGAAAAAAAAGTTTCAGGAGCCATGAGCCACAGAAAAGATATTTTTTGTTTTTGTTTAAACCAGTGGAGATGACATATAACTTGTTGTTTTATAGCTGACCTCTGAAGTTCCCTTCCTAAAATGCAGCCTCATTCCTTTCTGCTGACCCCGCTGGTCCTTTCAAGCACAGTCCACACTGAAAGGAGAAAGTGGTGCGTTGGTAGGATCATTAGCCTGTCGGTGCAAAGCAGAAAAAGAGTCATAGATAGAACAAGACATCTGACTCCGGAGTCCTTAGCCACGACCCAGTGCTCCCTCTGATGACAGTTGCTCGCAGCCTTGCTGAGGCCAGGCTACCTGTAATCTGGTCCTCCACTGAATCTTGCTGGAATGACCACTTAGACAAGGGTTTTTTGTTTGTTTGTTTGTTTTTAATTAAATTCCCCGCTCATAGTCTTGAGATCCATGGGATGGGGGAATACAACTCAGTCTGCAGCTTTTCTAGAATTCATTTTCCCCTTTCTCATTTTCAGCTTCTCACATTTGCTTATTTCTCCTAATTCAGTCCACTTAACACTTTGCCCCAGCCACCTCCTCCGTCTTCGATTTCTCTGAGATTATCCTTCGATATGCCAGACACAGTAACAACAAAGTCTCCAATGGAGAGTTACTGGGCCTGCTCGAGCAAATCGATGATCAACGGGAGGGCCTTTACTTTACTTTACTTTATCCTTTAAAAAGGTAATCGCTATTCTTTCCACCTCCTATTTCTCATGTTCTTTTGTTCTTTGCCATAATGTTTCTTTTTTTATGTTTTTGAGTCACACCCAGTCATGCTCAGGGATTACTCCTGGCTCTGCACTCAGAAGTTACTCCTGGCGGTGCTCAGGGGACCATATGGGATGCTGGGAAAGGAACCCAGGTCGGCCGCGTGCAAGGCAAACGCCCTACCTGCTGTCCAGCGTCTCTTTTTGGTGCTTGCAACTTTTGTTTCTGATACCTTAGAATGAATGGCGGTTAAATACTAAATACCTTAGAATGAACTCAGATTCCTGTTGCATTGCTGCCTTAGGATGCATTCTAATGACTTCATCTTACCATCTCTGCAAAGACCCTATATTCCAATAATGCACCTTCATACTATTGGACACCAGGAAGTTGCTTTTTTTTTTTGAAGGGTGCCATGGCCGGGAGATGCAGACAAAGCAAGTGCTTGTTGAGTGAGCCTCATCATCCCCTCGCTAAGAGTTCACCTATGAGAGGCAGGAATGAGACACGATTCAATCCAGGACAAAGAATGAAAAGGTTTAACCTAGGGAATACACACTTTGCCAGAACAGCTTTGACTTAAGGCTTCAATGAGGAGTATAGACTAGGTACCCAGTTTTTAAGACAAACAAACAAGCACTGTCCTCTCGTTGTTCATCGATTTGCTCGAGCGGGCCCAGTAACGTCTCCATTGTGAGACTTCTTGTTACTGTGTTTGGCATATTGAATATGTCACAGGTAGCTTGCTAGGTTTTGCCGTGCGGGCGAGATACTCTCGGTAGCTTGCCAGGCTCTCCAAGAGGGGCAGAGGAATCAAACCCGGCTCAGCCCAGCTGGCTGCACTCAAGGCAAACACCCTACCGCTAAGAAAGCTACTTTAAATCTTTTTTTTTTACTTTCTTTTTTTTGGGGGGTCATACCTGTGGGTTACTCATGCACTCAGGAATCACTCCTGGCGGTGCTTGGGGGACCATATGGGATGCTGGGAATCGAACCCGGGTCTGCTGCGTGCAAGACAAACACCCTAGCCGTTGTGCTATTGCTCCAGCCCCCAAGAAAGCTACTTTAAATCTTTGAGGCTCTGAAAGGTTAGTAACCCTCAAAGCTGGTAGAGGAAAGGAAGAGAGGGCGGGACCGACCAGGCTGGGGCTTTAGCTGCTTACCCTGTACACAGACAGCCCAGGTTCCAGCCTACACCTGGCATCACATAGGGTTCCCCAGTATCACTAAGAGTGAGCTCTGAGCACTGAGCCAGGAGTAAGCCCTGAGCACTGCCAGGTGTAAGCAACAAAGGAAAAGAAGAGAAAGTGAGGGAAAACAGTGCCCCGGAGACACCACCATTTAAGTGGTAAATCGAGGAGGTCCATCAAAGGATGGACGCAAATGCTTGCAGGAGGCCCATGTTCAGTCGGAGAGTCCCAGAGCATTGTGGGTGGAGCACCCTCCTCCCCACAGCTACCTTCAGAGGGAGCCCCCCGGGATGACAGTGGAGAAGGAGGAAAGAGTAATCAGAAGGTTCAAAAGGAAACTCGGGGAAAATGGTGTCAAAGAAGCCACAGGCGAGCAAAGGGGGTATCATAGAGGCGGAAGTGGTTACCCCAAAGCCAGAAGTCATAGAGAGGCCAAGTGGGGGTGGGGGTGAGGGACCAGGAGGATAAGGACGGAAGAAGTGTCTGTTGGCTTTGCAAATTTGGAGGTTAAAAGAAAGAAGGCCAGATGAACAGCCGTGCAGTGAAGGAGGCGGTGAGAGCTGAGGAATGAACTGCAAGCGGGAAGCACTGTCGCTTTGCACTGACTTGGCATGAAAGGAAGGAGAGGGCGGATGTCGTAGGACAGTAGGAGGGCTCTTGCCTTGCATGCTGGTGACCTGGGCACAATCCCTGGTGCCCCATATGTGTCGACCCCCACCCTGCCGCCCCCACCATCCCACCAGGAGTGATCCTTGGGCACAGAGTAAGGAGTAAGCCCTGGACATAGCCAGGTGTGAGGAAGGAAGGGAGGAAGGAAGGAAGGAAGGAAGGAAGGAAGGAAGGAAGGAAGGAAGGGGGAGGAGAGAGGGAAGGAAGGTAGGAAGGAAGGGGGGAAGGGGACGAAGGAAGGAAGGAAGGAAGGAAGGAAGGAAGGAAGGAAGGAAGGAAGGAAGGAAGGGGAGGAGAGAGGGAAGGAAGGGAAGAAGGAAGGGGGGAAGGGGAAGAAGGAAGGAAGGAAGGAAGGAAGGAAGGAAGGAAGGAAGGAAGGGAGGGAGGGAGGAAGGGAGGGAGGGAGGAAGATAGACATAGGCTGGGCTGGAGAAATGGCTGCCGGCAAGCATCTCTGGGGGATCTTGCAAAGACTTCTTGAGCATGACTGTGGAAATTTCCAGCAGCCAAAGACAGATTGAAGGACAGTAATGGAGTAAAGGTTGCAAAGGTCTAGTAAAATAGCTAGAACAGAGTATCATACCCTGGAAAACCAAGAAGTGGCAGGAATGTCTTGCCAGGGTCCTGAGAGCCTGAGGCTGGGGAGGCAGGTCGGGTTCCGGGGAGAGTTCTCTTCCAACATCAGAGCACTGACTTCCTTGTGTCCTCCTGAAGGGCAAGAGTGTTCTCTGGGTTCTCTCCCTGGGCGGAAGGGGGTGGGGGGCGGAGAGGTTCCATCCTCGTGGCTTCAGCACCTCCCACAGCCCCTCACCTTTTAATATCTTCACCTTGGCGGGTTGGGAGCATAAATTTGGGAAGACACAAGGTCAGATAGTAGGAAGAGAATTGGGAAGACTTCCATTCACCAACACAGTGTCTTCCTGATGAGTCTCTTTGTTTTGTTTTGTGGCTTGGGGGCCAGGTCTGGCAGTGCTCAGAACTTACTCCTGGCTCTGCGCCCAGAGATCATTCCTGGCAGGACTCAGGGGACCAACAAGTCTCTTCATTTATGGGGCACAATCTCCAGGTTAAATCCAGCGTTTACTGGCTCCATGCTCAGGGATCATTCCTAGTGGTGCTCTGGAAGCCATACGGAGTATTAGGGAGGGAACTAGGGTCAGCCCCATGCAAGGCAAACACCTAAACCCCAATCTCTCCTGCCACCCAAAATAGACATCTTGGACCTCACAGCTCCAGCCTTCTGAGGTTAGATTAGAGAATGTTCCTTCATTTCTCACAGCATCTTCTCCCAATTTCTAGCACCCATTTTATGTTCACAATACTGCCTGAAGTCAAGAACATGGTGTGAAGAATTGAGTAGGTACAGAGCCATTGGTTGGCTGGGGAGCCTGGAGCTTGTTAACCCTTTTTGGACTTCAAGTGTCTTGTCAATAAAGTGAAGTTGGCGGGAGCATCTACTATGTCTGGGTGGTAGAACAACCCCCAGAAGTACTCAGGGCTTAGTCCTGACTCTGTGCTCAGGGGTCACTCCTAGCAGTGTTTGGGGACCATTTTCAGTGCCAGAGATGGAAGGAAGGAAGGAAGGAAGGAAGGGTTGACCATGTACAAGGAAAGCACCTTAATCTATGTTTTATCTTCTCCACCGCCCCCCCCCCACTGTCTTTTTTAGATTCTGGGAACAAATCTAGGACTTTCACCTTCAAAGCATGGACTCACCCAAAGCAGCATTTCTGTATGAAATTCATCAAGATTGATTTGAATATTGCTTACTTTCTTGTCTGGAAAGTTTTAGTTACAGAGTGAGCATCTTTTCTATGCCTTGGCAAACTACCAAACTCCTTTCTATATTTTATTTTTTTGACTTTTTAGGTCTCACCTGGCAATGCTCAAGTATTACTCCTGGCTCTGCACTCAGGAATTACTGCTAGCACTCAGGGAACCACATAGGATGCCAGGAACCCAGGTCAACTGTGTGCAAGGCAAATGCTCTCCCTGCTGTACTATCACTCCAGTCCCCCAAACTCCTTTCTAAATTCCGTCCAGCTTCCTTAATTGTGTGCTTTGCTCTTTCACTGTGAAATTACTAAGAGTTATAAACTAAGGGTTCATAGGAACTTTTGCATAGGTCACTTCCTTCAGAGTACCTTCATCATTTTCATCACCTTTACCAATTCCTCTGGTTGCACGTTTGAATTTGAACCCTGACAGTATCTGGCCAGCGAGAAGCACTGTCGCTTTGCACTGTCGCTTTGAAAGGAACTCTGAGAGTTTCAGAGCACTGTGGATTGATAGTCCTGTTTTCCCCTCTACCTCAACATACCTTTAAATTTTTTTTGTGTGTGTGAAACTCCATGTGGTACAGTTGTTCTTTACAAATTTTTGTGCTTGGGTTTCAGTTATACGATGATTGAGTACCCATCCCTGCACCGGTGCCCATTCCCCACCTCCAATGCTCCCAGCATCCCTCTACCCCCCCCCCCAACCCGCATCCCACCCCACCCTTGTGGCAGGGCATTCCCTTTTGTTCTCGCTCTCCTTTTGGGTGCTGTGGTTTGCAAGAGAGGCACTGAGTAGCAATCATGTTCGGTCTATAGTCTACTTTCAGCATGCATCTCTCATACTTGGAGGGTCCTCCCAACACCCTTTACTTGGTGCTCCCTTCTCTATCTGAGCTCCCTTTTCCCCTAGCATGTGTGGCTGGCCTCCAAGCCATGGAGCAAAACTCCTGGTACTAATCTCTCTTGGGTGTTGGTCTCCTATTTTGTTACTTTATGTTCCCCAGATGAATGCAATCTTTCTATGTCTATCCCTTTCTTTCTGAGTCATTTCACTTAACATGATACTTTCCATGTAGTACCAGTTGAACATACCTTTGAATTTAAACTTCACTCCCACCAACATCGATCGGTATTTCCTCGCTAGATTTTTATCTTCTTTGGCCAATTCTCTCTGTGATCTGTTTCCACACGTCTCAGTGGGTTGATCACCGGATCACAGATGACCAGAGACCAGTCACATGACATAATGTGCAAGGAGTCGCGTACATGACCACTGCTCCTGACATGCGTCTAGTTGCACAGCCATTTGGTGTCGTTACAGTTAATAAATACGTAGTGGGGACTGAGAAGTGACTTGTGTTGTTGGGGGAAATTCACATTCTTTCATCCGGGACACCAGAAATTCGTCCTGTTGATAAGCAAAGCAAGCTGGGGTCGCTGATGCAACGCCTAGCACCTGCTGAACATTTGGCAGTGAATGGTTTGACTTCCTCTCATTGTCCTTGCCATACTATCAGCACCGGTCCCAGCTACAGACCTTTGAGGCGTCCGTCCAAGAGGGATGGGCTGGCGCTGGTAGGTGGCAGACAGCGGCTCTGTGTGTTAGTGGCAGTAGCCAAGGAATAGCTGAGTCTTCACTGAGGACTCAGGCCAAGGGCTTACTGGCAGAGAGCTGAGAACGGGTATTGAGGAGTCACAGCAGGTGGTTAGAATTCAACCGTGCCCATGAGCTGAAGGTGGCAGATGGTGGTGGAGAGGTTTGTCCCCAGATCCCAGGGCAGAGCTGCTTGGGGAGGGCGGCTGGGGTGGGCACGGCTGACTCGAGCCCAGGTAGAGGCAAAATCAGTTCCCAGAACTGAAAACTGGTGTGAGAGGTAAGGAAGTAAAGCAGATGCCTGATGAGGAGGGGGTGGGGGATTGGGCACACAATCCACCGTGGAAGCCATTGTCCCAGCTTGGGTGGGGAGTTGTGGGGAATCAGGGGGGAGCCCAGAGCAGCTAAATTCTGCCCTGGGAGGCTCCCCCTCCCTCCTTGATCCCCACCAGGCAAGAACAGGGAATGAGATTCCTGGAGCTGCCTCTGGCCCCAGGAGACATGGCCATAAACAAAGGCCTGTTGGCAGCTCCAAGGGGCTGTTCCAGAAATTCATTTCCTTTTTTTTTTTTCCATCCTCTGTCTTGAGACCCAGTTGTCAAGCGGAAATGCCCATCATTTGACTAATGAGAACTGAACAAGGAATAATAATGACTCAGTTACTAATGACCTCACACACAGAGGTCAGTCAAACCCCTGTAGCCTGGGTGGCAGAGTCCCTCCACGCAGATAAATGTGAGGCCCTGAGTTCTGTTCCAGGCACTGCGCTGGCATCTGCATCCTGCACTGCCAGGTGAGGTGCCCACAGAGATCAGCAGGTCAGCTTGGCCGGAAGAATTCAAGCACTGTAGCACTGTCCTCCTGTTGTTACTGTGTTTGGCATATTGAATACATCAGGGGTAGATTGCCAGGCTTTGCTGTGAGGGCGAGATACTCTCGGTAGCTTGCCAGGCTCTCCGAGAGGAGCGGAGGAATCGAACCTGGGCCGACCTGGTCAGCCGCGTGCAAGGCAAACGCCCTACCCACTGTGCTATTGCTCCAGCCCAAGGATTCAAGCATGTCAGCTTTATTTTTCCTCATTCCTGCCTCCTGCGGTTCCTTCAGAGCTGCTCTAGGGATCCTCCAAAGCCACTTAGAGCCCAGTACCCTCCACGGCACCAAATCTTCTCACTTCCTGCAGGTGATCACTTCATGAGAGGTACGTCTCCCCCAACAAAAAAAAAAACAAACATGTTTGCCAACCTACTGGGTGGTGCTGTGGTTTGAAACAGTGCGTCGTAGGACCAGAGAGATAGTACAGCAGGTGAAGCACTTGCCTCGCACACAGCTGACCCAGGTTTGCTCTCCAGCATTCCATATGTTCCCCTGAGCCCCACCAGGCATGATCCCTGAGTGCAAAACTCAGGAGGAAACTCTGAGCTCAGCCAGGTATAGCCCCAATCCAACTGTGAGTTTCAAAGAAGCGTTTCAGAGAACCATTCCCCTGTCCGGCCTATTGCAATGGATGGATGAAGGACTGGGGGAACGGAGAAACAGGACCCCAGGCTAGTTTATTTCTCTCTCCTCCCAACATAGTCTGATCTCTCCCCTTACACCATAGTAATCTCTCCTCCTTTCTCCCCAGCCTAGTTCCCACTCTTCCCTTTTCCCTAGCCTAGTTCGACCTCTTCCCTTGCAGCATAATTTTTCTTTTCTTTTTCTCCCTCCTTACAACATAGTTATATAGAGATTATAAAGGATGGGGGTACTCAGAGTTGGGGTTGAACATTGTCATAACAACAAACAGAGGTAAAGCCACTCCTTCAGGGGAAGTTCTAGGGGATTAACTCAAGGATGAAATCTCATCTGAATGCTCAGCACTCCAGATTACCAGGAGATCGACTCGAGGGTGAGATCCCATCCAGAGTGTATAGCTTTCTCTTTTCCTCAGCTGGTAATCCATTTAAACAATCATAGTAAGTTTACTTCTTACAAATATTTCTAGTCATTTTGTATGAACACAGTAAGGGATATATTAAAGTTTGGCTTTAAAGAGATAGCTTAAACTTTGGCTCACCTTGAGGACATCTCACTATATATCCCAGACTACAGTCTTCAGTCCGGGTTAGTCTTTCCTAACTCCAGCAGAGTCCTTATTCAGTTACTTTTTTTGCATCATGACAGAGTTTGTTCCATGACCATGTTCTTAATTTATTGTACTTCTTATGGCACGTAGCTTGTTCCTTTCCAATGCAGGGGTAGCTTACAGCTTGCCCTAGGTTCATCTTTTTCCCTCACTGGGATCCTCCTTTTGGAGCTGTTAGGAAGTAAGGGAAGGAGTTGCCCAGGAGTGAATATCATTTCGGAGTCAATTAACTCCCATGTTCACTTATCACACTTGTCACTTAACTTCCAATTAGTCATCAATTTGCTCAAGTGGGCGCCAGTAACGTCTCCATTTGTCCCTGTCGCGTGCTTGTGTAGCCCAATGGCATCTGTTCACTCTGGGAACATGAAGAGCCTCAAACCGATCATTCATGATCTTCACGAAGAAGTCTGACCATCTGGTAGGTGGGCGGCCACGCGGTCTTTTGACATCCCGTGGAATCCAGTCAGTAACAGCTCTAGTCCAGCGGTGGTCTTTAAATCTCATTACGTGACCAGCCCATCTGATTTTTGACACCTTGGCAAATGAGACAGCGTCCCTGATTCTTGATCGTCGACAGATGTTGGAACTCCGGATTTTTTCTCTCATTTGAGTGAAACGTGATATTCCAAGCATAGCTCTTTCTATTCTTCTTTGGGAGACCCGAATAGCGTTCTCATCCTGTTTGCATAGGGCCCAGGTCTCTGAGGCATATGTTAATGCAGGAAGAACAGTGGAATCAAAGAGATGTGCCCGGAGCCGGAGGTTCTTCGTCCTCTTAGCTATTTCTTCAATGTTCTTGAAGGTGTTCCAAGCCGCTCTCTTCCTCCTGCGCAGCTCGGGTGCCAGGTCATTTGTCATGTTGACTTCTCGACCTAGGTACACATAGCTGTTGCATTCAGAGATGGTCGTTCCGTTGAGAGCGACTCCCATGCTTTTGTAACTCCCATGTTACAAAAGCATAACATCAACTGTCTTTCTGTATCTATACAAAAAAGAAGAACTGTGTTTCCCCTGGCACACATAGTGTGAGCCCCACAGTGGTCCCAGTGAGTATCACTCCCATTTGCTAAAACATGCAAATGACACAAAGGAAAGAGAAAAAGCAATATAGGATTATTAGTGCTTGATGGAATTGGGTGTGCCTCAGGAGTACTGTTATGGGAGTAATTCAATAAACCTAAGCTCCCTGCATGAGGAGCAAGGACAACCCAATGCTGTCCAACATCTCCCCCTTCCTGCTCACAAAACACACAAAAACTTGAAATTTCAACCCACCCCTGATCCCAGAGCAGTGAACGTTATAAAATGTCCAATCATTGCTCAACATCATGGTTGATAGTAGCCTGCACTGCCCAGGGTGGTGAGAGTCATTTTGCCACGTTTTGATGAGATCATGTGTCTGGATGAGGTTTGAAGAGCTGTTTTGGCAACAGCAGCAGTAGTGCTCACAGCAATGAGCCCCAGGAGAGCTACAATCAGGAGTTCAACGAATTGTTGGGAACGTTGGAGCAGTTATGGAAAGGACCTAGAGAACTTTTTCTGCAGATCCTCTGAGGCTGACTCCTCCGATTTTTTTGTGACTTCCAGCTGAAATCAGTTTGGCTGGCTGGAGTTTGGAGAGTCGAGAAGTCTCTGGTGGTCTCTGAGGGCGGAATCGGGAGGATGAAGTTTGAATGGGTGTGGAGTCTCTGGCGGGCTGGGGGCTGAACCCAGTGGATGGATTCAGCTCCAGATGAGGCCTAGCGGGACCCAGAGCTTCTCGGTAGGTCTGTCACCTGTTAAAATATAAGCATAGACTTTTCCTCCCACGAGGAGTTTCCCTGATACATTCAAATGGGGGAAATACCTTCTTTTTTGTTTTTGTTTTTAACATTGTCTTGTCCACTGAATGTGGAGAGGTGGTGGGCGTAAAGCCTCAGTGTCCCCTATTAAAAAGGTGGGGGGTGAGGCTGGAGCGATAGCACAGCGGGTAGGGCATTTGCCTTGCATGCCGTCGACCTGGGTTCGATTCCCAGCATCCCATATGGTCCTCTGAGCACTGCCAGGAGTAATTCCTGAGTGCATGAGCCAGGAGTAACCCCTGTGCACTGCTGGGTGTAACCCAAAAAGAAAAATAATAAATAAATAAATAAATAAAAAGGTTGAAGGGGAGCTGGAGCATGTAGGACGTTTGCCTTGCACGAGGCCGACCCGAGTTCAATCTCCGGCATCTCATATGGTCCCCTGAGCACAGCCGGGAGTAGTTCCTGAGTGCAGAGCCAGGAGTAACCTCTGTGCATCGCCAGGTATGACCCAAAATTTAAAAAAAATTTTTTTTAATTAAAAAATAAATAAAAATAATTTTTAAAAAGGGGATGTTCAGAATCAGAGGCTACAGGGGGAGGCATAATGGGAATTCTAAATTCTGCTTGCCGTTGTTCAAGTAAATCTCGTCCCCAGAAGTTCAGAGGTATGGGTGCTACGTACGGCTGGAAAGTGGCTGTAATGACCTCGGGGCCAATAATCTTAACCCTCTGGCACTCTGCTGGACAGAGGAGGAGGACATTTTCCTTAAATTTTTTCCAAATCTTGGTTTCTAGAGTTCCTCGGGAGCACTGTTGTGGGAGTAACTCAATAAGCCTAAACTCCCTGAGGGAGGAGCGAGGATAAACTAAGGTTCTCCAAACCCCACCTCCTGGTTCCCCTAAGCAAAGAATAAACAACAATTACAAAGCAGCACATTTTGCTGGGAGCAAAGAGAAAAGGAGGGAGGGAAGGAGAAAGGAAGGAAAGGAAGAGGAGGGAGAGAGAAAGAGAAAGAGAGTAAGGACGGGAGGAAGGGAGGGAAGAAGGGAGGAAGGAAAGAAGGAAGGGAAGGAGGGAGGAAGAAGGATAGAAAGGAAAGAAAAAGAGAAAGGAAGGAAGGAAGGAAGGAAGGAAGGAAGGAAAGACAGACAGAAAGAAAGAAAGAAAGAAAGACAGACAGACAGACAGACAGAAAGAAAGAAAGAAAGAAAGAAAGAAAGAAAGAAAGAAAGAAAGATAAAAATGCCCCAACAGCAGCTGGAGCGATGGTACAGCGGGGAAGCACTTGCCTTGCATGCAGCCGACCCGGGTTCAATCCTGGCATCCCACATGGTCCCCTGAGCTCCACCAGGAGTGATTCTTGAGTGCAGAGCCAGAAGTAACCCCTGTGCATCATCAGTGTGACCCTGCCACCTCCCCCAAAAACAAAGAGAGAAGAAAGGAAAAGCACTGGGACAGCGTGCACAGCACTAGACAACAGCAGAGACAGAGCAGCTGCTGCTGTTTCCCAAGTTCAAATCCAGGCTCTTTACAGCTGCACTGAAGTTTCTGGTTTTTGTTGTTTTGTTTTGGGTGGCTATCTCTCTCTTGGCCTTCCTCGCACATTCATGGAGGTGCTGAATCAGTCGATCGTATTCCTCGTCAATGTTGTCAACAATGGCATCTTCCCATGTTGCCGCAATAGTGCCAAAGAGTTCCCAGTTGGTGGTCGTTTTGGGAGTTCTCTTTTTGAACTTTGCAGCCCTTTCTCCCCGCTCTGTGAAGTAGAATTTTGCACGAAGGAGACGGTGGTCGGATCCCGTTCGAAATTTTGCGACAACAGCGACATCGGTCAGGCAAAACCGTCGATTGAATATGATGTGGTCTATTTTGTTGTGGAATCGTGCACCGGGAGACTTCCATGTCCAACGTTTAGATTCTGCCTTCTGGAACTGTGAGTTACCATGGATGGTCTTGGTCGACATGATGAACTCAGACAGTCTCTCACCCTGTTCGTTCCATTCTAGGCCATGGGTCCCGATGTGAAGTTCTTCAGCTGATCTTCTCCGTCCTATCTTGTAGAAGGTGTGGTCTTCATTATAGAACTTCTCCAGCTCCATGTAGAACTTTTCGATTTCTCTTTCATCATAATGAGATGTTGGTGCATAGACAACGAAGATAGAAACTGCAGGCGGTGAGCCACATCTATTCAAATGTAAACGTCCGATTCGGGTTGTTAGGCATTTGAATGAATCAATGCTCATGACCAAGTTTGTGTTGACAAGGACACCAACGCCGCCAACACCTCTTTTATCACATGTTCCGAGGAACAATTCTTCTCCAGTGTCGAAAACGGCATGGTGAGATTCGTGCCTTCTTGTCTTGGTCAGATCAATGATGTCGTACTTGATCATTCGCGCTTGTACCATCAGGTCCTCGAAGGATGCAACTGATGCTAGCGTACGTGCATTGAAAGTACAGATGATCATTTTTGTCTTCCTTTGTTGTGGCAGCCAAGTTCGGCCTTGAGATTTTATCGGCCTCTCCTTTCTCATCCTTCTCAGTGCTGCCATGTCAGCGAAGCCTTCAGGGTCAGGTGAATGAGACAGTTGTAGTTACTGGTTTTGGCATATCGAATACACAACGGATAGCTTGCCAGGCTCTTCCGTGCGGGCGGAATACTCTCGGTAGCTTGCCAGTCTTTCCAAGAAGGATAGAGGCTTTTGGGGCTACCTCTAATCGCCCTTGTAGGTGTAACCATATTTAAACCCTATAAAATATGGTACGACAATTCCGGAAGATGGGTATTTAGTGTCTTATGATGTGTTGTGCGGCGGCTTTGTGGCCGCGCGGATCCAGAAAGCATCCTGGAGTGTGGCGGCGGCTGGGTAGTGGAGGTAGTGTTGATAGTGGAAGTCTGCCAGTGGGGTATTTATCTGGGTAGGGTGGGTCTTCTGTGCGCAATCCGATCCCTGGGTGGTTGGTGGAAGCAGAAAGGGCAGGGTAGGGTGGAGCTCCTGATTAGGATCCCTTTGTCACCTGTGGTTGGTGGGAGCAAGCAGAGAATCTCTGTCCCTGGGTCCGCCGAGCCTGGAGTCCAAGGTCTCAGAGAGTTCCGCTTATCTTGTTCTGTGGGTCTTCAGTCGTGCGTGAGTCTCGGCCAGAGCTGCCACGCGGGTCCAGAAAGCGTCCTGGAGTGTGGCGGCGGCTGGGTAGTGGAGGTAGTGTCAAGACGACGCCAAGAGAGAGATAGCCACAAAAAAAGCCTGTCTTTGAAAACCCTTGAGCTAATTCGCCAGCGTGGTTTGGTGCATGCCTCAGGCAACCGCAAGCTAACGTCCGAGCTCGCAAAGCAGTGCAGAGATGCCATCAAGGAAGACCTCAAAGAGAGAAGAGCAGAAGTGCTGGTAGATGTGGCAGAAGCTGGGAAAAGTATTCCTAACGCCCGCCTGTCCTTCGCCAACTACAAGACCAAGATGACTGCCCTCCGACGTCCTGATGGATCCATCACATCTTCCAGAACGGCAATGGAGAAGATTATCCTGACTTCTACTCAAATCTCTTCGATAGCCATGTCCACTTGCCGACATACCAAATTCCACAGAATGGATATGTCGTTCCCAACGTTCTCCCTTCCGAAATCCGACAGGCCATTTCGTCGGTAAAGAAACAAACAGCACCCGGCCCAGACAAGGTCAGACCTGAACACCTGAAGAACCTGCCGTCAGTACTCATCAATACACTGGCTCGGCTCTTCACTCGCTACTTGTCTGAATGCAAGGTTCTGTCCCAATGGAAAACCAGCAGGACCGTACTACTGTTCAAGAAGGGAGACATCCATGACATTGGCAACTATCACCCAATCTGCCTATTGTCTGTCATCTACAAGTTGTTCACTCAAGTCATCCTAAATAGGATTGACAGAACACTAGATGAAGGACAACCATGCGAGCAAGCCGGGTTCCGCAAAGGATTCAGCACCATCGACCATATCCACACGATAACCAAGCTCATTGAGGTTTCTTGGGAGTTCAAGATGCCGCTCTGTTTAACGTTCATTGATTTAAAGAAGGCCTTTGATTCTGTTGAGACGGAAGCGGTCATTGAAGCCCTAGCCAATCAGGGCATTCAAGCCCAATACATCAAGATCCTCCGTGAGCTGTATGGCGGATTCACTACCAGGATCTCACCATTCTACAAAGAAGTGATCGTTGATGTCAAGAGAGGGGTGCGGCAGGGTGATACCATTTCACCGAAACTCTTCAGTGCCACCCTCGAGAACATCATGCAACAACAAAATGGGAAGGAATGGGAGTGAAGATAGATGGTTGGCAACTACACCACCTCCGCTTTGCTGATGACATTGTTTTAATAACACCAAACATCAGCCAAGCAGCACAAATGCTGGCCGACTTTGACCGTGAGTGTGGAAAGGTAGGACTACAGCTGAATCTTACGAAGACAATGTTTATGAGAAAGAGCCTCGTTCCTGACGCCCCATTCGCTCTCAACGGAACGACCATCTCTGAATGCAACAGCTATGTGTACCTAGGTCGAGAAGTCAACATGACAAATGACCTGGCACCCGAGCTGCGCAGGAGGAAGAGAGCAGTTTGGAACGCCTTCAAGAACATCGAAGAAATAGCTAAGAAGACAAAGAACCTCCGGCTCCGGGCACATCTCTTTGATTCCACTGTCCTTCCTGCATTAACATATGCCTCAGAAACCTGGGCCCTAAGCAAACAGGATGAGAATGCTATTCAGGTCTCCCAAAGAAGAATAGAAAGAGCTATGCTTGGAATATCACGTTTCACTCAAATGAGAGAAAGAATCCGGAGTTCCAACATCTGTCGACGATCAAGATTCAGGGACGCTGTCTCATTTGCCAAGGTGTCAAAAATCAGATGGGCTGGTCACGTAATGAGATTTAAAGACGACCGCTGGACTAGAGCTGTTACCGACTAGATTCCATGGGATGTCAAAAGACCGCGTGGCCGCCCACCTCCAGATGGTCAGACTTCTTCATCAAGATCATGAACGATCGGTTTGAGGCTCTTCATGTTCCCAGAGCGAACAGATGCCATTGGGCTACACTAGCACGTAACAGGGACAAATGGAGACGTTACTGGCGCCCGCTCGAGCAAATCGACGACTAACGGGAAGTTAAGTGATTGATTAAGTGTTTTTGGTGTTTGTTGTTTTGTTTTGTTTTCAGGCCACTTCTGGCAGTACTTAGGGTTGACTCCTGGCTCTGCGTTCAGGGATCACTCCTGACAGGGCAGGGGCACCATATGGGGTGCTGGGGATTGAATTTGGCTTGGCCAATACAAGTACATTCTACTATCCCCATGGCCACGAAGAGAGGAACTAAATTTTTAACTTTTATTCTTTTCATTCATTTCAATGAATTAAGTCAATTTGTTTACATGAGTCACCGTTCTGCTATTGAATATTTAAAACAACCTGAGTTTGTGAATCTACTTTTTTTTTTTTTTTTTTTTTTTGCTTTTTGGGTCATACCTGGCGATGCTCAAGGGTTATTCCTGGCTTTGCACTCAGAAGTCACTCCAGGCATTGCTCAGGGGACCATATGGGATGCTGGGAATCAAACCTGGGTTGGCCGTGTGCAAGGCAGATGCCCTACCCGCTGTGCTATCACTACAGCCCCATCTGCTTTTTTTTAATGATAAATGTTCTTTTTGGAGAGAGAGAGTTTCAAGTGTCATAGAGGCAGCTTTGTGGGGGAGGGGCTGGAGAGAAACTCAGAAACTCGGGGTATGGGTGGTGGGAAACGTCCCCTGGGTGAAGGGATGGTGTTGTAACATTGTATAACTGAAACCCATTCATGAGACTGTGTATCTCAGGGTGATTCAATAAAAAAAAAGTGAGGAAAATGTTCTTTTTGTTGTTTTTTTTGGGGGGGGCGGGGAGGCACTCCTAGCTCAGGCTCGGTGCTCTGTGCTCTAGAGTCACTTCTCCTGGGACTCAGGGGGTCATATGTAGTTCTGGAGATTCAAACTAGGGTTGACTGCATGCAAGGCCAGCGCCCTAACCCTCTCCTACTATCTCTCCAACCCTTAAATGGTAAATATTCTGTAATCTAGAGATGAATTGCTTCCGGTGACATTTACTGTTGGAACGGAAACAGGTTGCAAGCGTCAAAAACACACCAGATTTCCAAAGATTCAATCCCAAAGAGAATCTAAAATGCCCTGTTAATGTTCTTTTATACTGATCGTGTGTCGAAATGATAAGACTTTTTGTGTAGATTGCGGTACATGAGAGACAAGATTTATTCTACTCCTTTGTGCTTTTCTTAAAGGGACCCTGAGTCGGTGGAAGGGCGCCATGTGGTTTGCATTAGGCGCCCTTGGACGGGGCGTCACTTTAGAAGCTGCCTGAGCAGAGACTTTTCATTTCTTTACGGGAACTGGGGAGGAGGAAGGCCCCTTGAAGAAAGAAATTTCTCCATCTTAGGCAAAGTATTGGCACCGTGTCCCCAGTTTCTGCAAATCAAAGGCAGAAACGCAAACTGATGCGCAGAAACAGAACAGCCGGAGCTGGGTGGGACCGCCAGCTAGCCCAAAGCCTTCCCTTTCCCGTCAGGCACCCAACACACCATCTGGAAACTTGGGTCCCTCTAGAATCTGGGGACCCCTGACAGTGAGGGCCCAGGAGATTTCAGGGCTAGCTAGGAAGAGATTCCTAAAACCTACCTGTCATGCTTGCAACCCCTCTGCGATCTCAGAACGGTGAAATTCCACCCCCACGCCCACACCCCTTCCCCAGAAAAGCTGACTTTTCGCTAGAATCTTCCTTTCCCTCCAGCGCTGGCCTCTGTTGGAAATGATTTACTACACCCAGACCTCGGGACGGGACAAGGATGCCAGAGGAAATCTGGCCCATCCCAGCTGCCCGCCTGCCTGCCGAGCACATCTGGAAGTGGTTTGGGGGGCCCGCCTTCCCCACCAGCGCCCCGCCTGGGTTTCCAACCCTGGGTGGAAGGAAACCTGAGCTGCCTCCCCCCTAACCTCCCCCTACAAAGCAACGCCAGCCGATGGGGAGGAACTGGAGTCCGCTCCCGGGGAAACGTCACACTGGCCCCGGGGCGCGCCGGCCCTCTGGGGTTTCCAATGGCATCTTAGAAGAGCCCCCGAAGCAAGCAGCTCCGCCCCCCCTCGGCTCTGCTGGATCCAGGACCCCCAAACCTTGCCCTCAGCGCTCTTCAGGTAAACAAGAGAACTCCGCAAAGAGTGGGCCAGGCTTTCCGCCCACCCCGGCCTGCCAGGGTTACTTGCTAGAAGCCAGAAAGTTAAAAGCAGAGGGACACGGTCCCCTTCAGCAGGCCCTTGGCGCGCCAGTGGACAGAGCCTCTCGATTTTTGCCATTGCTACAGAAAAGCAGGCGACTCCTAAGTGCAGGTTTTCCCCAGACTGGATCTTGTTTTTAGATCTGGTCCCCTGTCCCTCCCGTCCTCCCTCACCCCACCCCACACGGGGCTTTGCTCTCTGCCTCCGTCTGCAGAGCTGCAGAATCAGCCCCCAGGGGCGCCCAGGAGAGAGCCCAGCTCTGAAGGCAGGTGTGGCTGCAGCTGCCACCAGTTAGTTCACTGAGCTCTGACTCACGTTTTCTCCCCCCATAACGGTGCTAAGAGGCTGCTCAGAGGGGCCTGACCTGCCTCCTGAAGCCCCCACCCCTTCCCCGCAATAACAACAGCTACTGGCAATTGTGGAACTCGAAAAGAGGCTTTTTGGTGCTTGGGTTGAAAATGTTTTTAACATTCGAAAAATTGTGTGTTCCTTTTAAGAACACGTGTAATAGAATCAGGATTAGCAGGCAGTGACCAACAAAAGCAATAGTCCAGCGGGGAGGGCGTTTGCCTTGCACGTGGCTGATCTGGGTTCGATCCCTGGCATCCTCCCCCCCCCCCCCCCCCCCGCCCCCCATGGTCCCCTGAGCAACCGCCAGGAGTAATTCCGGAATGCAGAGCCAGGAGGAACTCCTGATGGCCAGGTGTGACCCAAAAAAGCCAAAAAAGAACCCCCCCCCAAAAAAAAACCCAAAAGCAAGTCAGTCAGTCTTTCGGCTGGAAGCTGCCACATTTCCAAAATATACGAAGTGCCCATCAGGTTTAGTCTTGTCTTCCTGTTGCCTGGGTACTGCCTGTCGTCGCTGTGTTCCCTGGTGGGGTCAGTCACGTGGTACTTGGCAAGGTCACATAGAAGCTTCTGGAACTCTCCTGGAGTGATCTGATGCCACCTGTCTGCCCTCTGTGCACACAGGGAGATAAGGGATGAAGGATGGAACAGGGCTCAGCTGGCGGTGAGGCCTCGGGGCTGGTTAGTCAGTTGTGTGTGAACCCTGGGTTCAGGGGCATGGATGGCGTGAGCATGCATGGCACTGGCATCCTTGGACACAGGAAACCCCTGCTGTCTGTCACTCCTACTTTCCGGCCCCCTCACTGCAGTCTTCTTCCTTCTCCCTCTCATTGCCCACAGACTTGCTCACGACAATGTCGATGCTGGTGTGGTCCACGGGTGGTCCAACATCCATCGAGTGACGTGTTGAGCAAGGGCCCTGCCATTGTCAGGGAGAATGCTTCTACGGTTTCTTTCAGCTTACCCTCCCTTCCTCCGCCCCACCCCCAAATGTTCTGGGGAAGATAGTCTCAGGGCCTGAGAGGCGGCTCCAAGGTCTGGAGCATCTACTTTGCATGCTGAAGCCCTGGGCTTTGATGGCAGCATCACCATATGGTCCCCCGAGCACTGTGGCCCAGAGTAATTCCTGAGTTCTGAGTTGAAAGCAGCGCCTGCCCCCAACAAAAAAAAAAAAAAAACAAGAACAGGGGCAGGAGTGATAGTACAGCAGGGAAGGTGTTTGCCTATTTGCCTTGCACACAGTTGGGTCCCCGGCATCCCATTGGTCCCCCGAACAACGCCAGGAATTGTGCTCCTGAGTTCAGAGCCAGGGTTAAGCCCTGAGCATTGACGGGTGTGACCCCTTCCCCCAAAAAAGAAAAACATAAAAACAAAAAAACCCCAAGAACAACAAGAGAATATTCTTAGAAAAATATGTTCTGTCAGAAGTCTTAAGGTTCGGTGGCACCTCAAAAGTCCTGAGACGACCACACGGGAACGAGCCACAGGCCGAGTCCTGGCTCTGTACTCAGTCTGCACTGAGGGGTCACTCCTGGCAGTGCTCAGGAGACCACATGGGATGCCGAGGAACAGACCCAAGGAACAAGCTGTGTGCAAGGCAAGCTCTCTTGCCCTCGCCTCCTTATAGTTTTTATCTTTTCTTTTTTTTTTTTTTTTTTTGCTTTTTGGGTCACACCAGGCATTGCACAGGGTTACTCCTGACTCTGCACTCAGGTATTACCCCTGGCGGTGCTCGAGGGACCATGTGGGATGCTAGGAATCAAACCCGGGTTGGCCGCGTGCAAGGCAAACGCCCTACCCGCTGTGCTATTGCTCCAGCTCCATCTTTTCAAACTTTTTAAATCTTTTGGGCCACACCCACAGTGCTCCATGATTACTCCTGGCTCTGCACTCAGGAATCACACCAGGTGAGCTCAGGGCACCATATGGGATGCCGGAGATCGAACCCGGGTTGGCCACATGCAAAGCAAATGCCCTCCCCACTGTACTATCCCTCCGGCTCTATTTAACAATCTTTATCACAGTGATTCCATTCGATTCCAGAATTACTTCACTAAAAAAATATATATATATATATATTTGGGAAGCCAGAGAGATAGTAAAGGGCTTAGGTACTTGTCTTGCACGCGACCATCTCTGAGTGACCCCAGCACTGCATATGGTCTCCCCAGAACCTCCAGGAGTGACCCTTGAGCACAGAGCTGTGGATAACTTCTGCCTCTACCCACCCCCCCCAAAATTAAAATATTTATCTATGTATTTATTTTTGCTTCACACCTGGCTGTGTTCAGGGGTTACTCCTGGTTCTGGACTCTTGGGGGGCTTGGGGTACCAGGGACGGAGCCCAGATTAACTGTGTGCAAGGCAAGCGCCTTCTCCACCATGCTATCTCTTTGGTGCAAAATCTTTATTTGTAGAGGAGCCATTCCAAGTGGTGTCCAGGGTTACACTGAGTGTTGGAAATTGAGCTCGGGGCCTGGCACGTGCCTGGCAGGTGTTCTCTGACTTGAGCTTTCTCCTCATCCCCTGCAGGAGCTATTTTATTACAGAATCTTGGCTAGGATTGCTCAGAGCACGTTTCTGTGAGAGCCTCTTGCGAGCTCATTTGTTTGCTTTTGTTGTTGTTTGTCTTGGTTTTGGGGACCACACCCAAGTAATGCTCAGGGTTACTCCTGGCTCTCCACACAGGAATTACTGCTGGGTGCTTGGAGGACCCTATGGGCTGCCAGGAATCGAACCCGGGTCAGCCACGTGCAAGGCAAACGCCCTACCCGCTGTGCTATGACTCTAGCTCCTTGTTTGCGTTTTGAATCCTTCTGTGGATATCCTTCTTCACATCTCCCCTGGGGAGCCCCAGGGGCACCGCTTGCTCTTCCTTCCCAGTGATGACACGTGGCATATGCCAGATTGAGATGTAAAGAATCTGGCATCCTGCGGACAGTAGGTCTCAGCCAGCTTTCTCTTCCACACAGGTGACCTGGCCAGCCACCTGGTGTTTGTCACAGCTCCTCGACTCTGCTATTACTTGAAAATAGTCATGATGTGTCTTACTATGGCCCAGAAAGGAGGGGCAGGGGAGAGAAGGGAGAGGGATTATTTGCAAAGAACTAGAGTACCTACATTTTATGATATATTAAAATATTCTACTAACAAATAAGTATAAACTTCTACTTACTATAGGACCTTAGAGACTCAGGAGGTAAGACACTTGCCTTGCATGCAGCCAATCTGGTTCAATCCCCAGCACTTAGGTCCCTAAGCATCAGCAGGGGTCATGCTTGAGCTCAGAGCCAGGAATATTCCCTGAGCACCTCCAGAGTGTGGTCTAAATCACCCTCCCACACACACACACCCAGGTCTACTATTTAGAAGAGCGTGCTTCCCAAAAGAAGATGCTGGTGTAACAGAGTCTGTCTACACCAGAGGGTACAGACACTCCCCGTTGTGATCTTAGCAAGTTGCAGGTGACACTTTTGGTTTCAGGTTTTTGTTTTTGTTATTTTGGGGCCACACCCAGTGATGCTCAGGGCTTACTCCTGGCTTTGCACGCAGGGCTTATTCCTGCTAATGCTTTGGACCATATGGAGTGGCAGGGGTTGAGCTCAAGTCAGCCATATGCAAAGCAAATGCCCTTCCCACTGAACTCTCTCAACAGCCCTTGACAAGACATTTTTTAATGTCCTTTTCTTTCTCACATTTGATAAAATTTATGATAGGTAGGATTTGACCCAGGGGTATAATTTCTACATTTGAGGGCCCCGGGGGCCCACCTGGCAGTGCTTAGGATTTGTTCCTGGAGGGCTCAGGCCCATATGGGATGCTAGGGATCAAACTCAGGTCAGTTGCATGCAAGACAAACACCCTACCATGCTGTACTATTTTTTTAAGTTGTTCACAATAATTTATTACATTCCATATTCCAACACCAATCCCACCACCATTACACCTTCCCACCACCATTATTTTGAATTTTTCCACCACCACCCAAGCCTGCCTCAGAGGCTCAATACAAAATAATTTATTTTGTATGGCTTGTTGTGTACAATCCACTAAAAATGATCCAAAATGTTTCCTTAGAGGAAAGTGTGTGAAGATTGTTGTATCTCACCCTGGAGCCATTAAACTCTTGTGTAAGAGATTATTAACATGTTATAACAGGTTGAGCCTTTGTGTGCTAATATATATATTATTTTCTCATTCTCTTTTTTTTTCCCTTTTGGGTCACACCCAGCAATGCTTCAGGGTTTCTCCTGGCTTTGCACTCAGGAATTACTCCTTGGTGGTGCTTGGGGGACCATATGGGATGTCAGGTCGGATGCATACAAGGCAAATGCCCTACCCACTGTACTATTGTTCCGGCCCCCATATATATATATATATAGATATATATATAGATATATTTCAGGATAAGATTGCTTGCCCTCTACTTTATACTCCATCAAATGTGGTGTGCTACTCTTGGTACATCAGTGGTGTAGCATATGAGATGTATACATATGACATGTATACATGTCTCTGAATCATGGCCATTAATGAGTTTATATGGCACCAGAGACAGTTTGTGGGCATGACTGCCAGGCTCCCAGGGAGATGAGGTCACTCATTCCCAACTCCGTGAGATCTTGGAGATTTTGGTCACAAAACCCACCCACCTGAGTTTTTCACTTGCTGTACTATTTTGCTCTGGCCCCAAGGGGCATCATTTCTTGATCCCTGGTAAACAGCCTTGTTGGGAAGGAACTTCTTATCCCAACACAGAGAAGGCAGGGTGGGATCAGGCTGTAGGGGAGTGGTAGAGCACATGTCTTCTATGTGCGAGGTTCCACTGAATCCTGGGTCAGATCCCCAGCATCAAGAACCTCCCAACCTGGGGCTGGAGCGATAGTACAGTGGGTAGTGCATTTGCCTTGTACGCGGCCAACCCAGGTTTGATTCCCAGCATCCCACATCCCATATATGTCCACCAAGAACTGCCTGAAGTAATTCCTGAGTGAATGAGCCAGGAGTAATCCCTGTGCAACGCCGGTTGTGACCCAAAAAGCAAAAAAAAAAAAAAAAAAAAAAAAGAACGTCCCAGCCAACCATGACAGATCCTCTCCCGTCTCCTGTGAGTGGCTTCCTATCCTCTCTGCATTTTGGTAGATCTTGAGAAGATCTTCATGCTATTGCAGAAAAGTGAAAAGGCTAGAGCTGTTTTGTTTGAGGCCTGATTCCTGAATTCTCATCTTGTCACTCTTTCATTTTCCTTCAGGTAAACCCACACTCTTGTCCTGTTCATGAGTTTGTAACTGACCTGGTTTAAGTATTCCATTTAAAAAATATTACCAGAGCAATAGTACAGCAGTGAGGGTGCTTGCCTTGCACGCAGCTGACCTGGATTCAATCACCAGCATCCATATGGTCCCCTGAGTTCCGCCAGAAGTGGTCCCTGACACAGAGCCAGGAGTAAGCCCTGAGCACTGCTGGGTATGGCCCAAAACCCAACAAATAAATAAAAAAATATCTAATGCCTGAGCAAATTTCAGGGCGCCAGACTTGACTTAGGGAGTTCAGTCAAGTCACTAAGTTGATGTCAGTTACTTGGAGATAACAATCAACAATGGAAACTGGCAGTAATGTCAGGGTGGTTGAGAATGTGAACAGAAAGGCAGACATGAACTTTCTGTTTGGGCATGAACTCTGGTGCTACCCTGCAGTGGTGGTTGCCCCTGGCAGGGTGCCTACCCTTTCCCAACTACAACTTCCTCATCTGTAAATGAGGCAGAAGAACAATCTTCGAGGGTTGTTCTGAGAAATGAATGAATTTCTATATGTGATGGTCTTGGAACAATGCCTGGCTGATAGAAATTGCTATGTTACTTAATATGATTATAGGTTATTTAATCTCCCAATCATTACATCTAACAGATTAGGTTTTGTAAATTGCCCAAGATTACACAACTAAGAAATGAAACAGAAGCAAGATTCAAGTCAGTTAGCCCTACTAACAAAAGTCCGTGATATTTTCCACTGACGGATGTGCCCTGCCAGATTTGAGTCGTTCAACAGTCACTTCACGGAGAACTCCTGCGAATGGGACAGGCAGCTTAGAGGGGCTGAATGTCCTCCTGTCACCCGGGAGACCCGTATTCAATTCCTGTCTCAGCGTCAACGGCACCAAGCCCCAACACGGAGCCAGAAGTAGGTCCCGAGCACTGCTGGGTGTGGCTCAAAACCCCCCAAAATTGAAAAACAAAACCAAACCCAAGGATCCCTCTCTTCCCTTTCTATTCCCGGTTCCCTTCCTGCCTTCCCTGACCCCAGTAGACATGATTCATCCATCACAGTCTGGGGAAGGCTTTAAACTCCTTCTCAGCTTCACAGCAATACAGAAACCCCCCACCCACTGATTGATTAGAGCTGGCGTGTAGGACACCCCTCCAGGCTTCTGGGCTGTTCTTCCCTGAGGAGTCCTTCCCACTTGCCTTTTCTTCCCAGCAGAGCTAATCCGCTTTGCCACTGCCAGGCCTTCACAGATTCTTGCCAGATTTGGCTCCCGGCCCACATTCTTTGGCACCTAGTGAATCTTCCCATGCAGTGCCTTGGGACTATTTTTTTTTTTTAATTTAGGTCCAGACTAATTCCCTAAACTTTTGTTCCTAATCATAATCACGAGGAACCAAGCCTCCCTTCCTCTCCCACTCCTCCACCCCCTCACCCTCCTCTTTCTCTTTCTTCTTCTCCTCCTCTTACTCTTCCTCCTTCTCCTTCTTCTGTTTCAGTGGCCACACCCAGCTGTGCTCAGGATTTGCTCCAGGCTCTATGCTCGGGGATCATTCCTGGCGGAGATGGTGTGGGGGGGAGGGGGGGCAAGGAACCATGTGTGGTGCTGAGATTTAGGATAATGGTCAGCTGTGCGCAAGGAAAGTGCTTTAACCCTGAGCTATCTCTCTAACGGAGCCTCCTTTTTGAGCATCACTAGTTGTGAGCCAGAGAACAACACCCCCCTTAAAAAAGAAATAAAAGGGACAGAGGGACAGAGAGATAGTAAGAGGGATTAAGATGCCTTGTGTAAGAGCCCTGCCAGGACTTGGTCCCTGAGTGCAGAGCCAGGAGAACGCCCTGAGCACAGTTGGGTGTGGCCCTAAAAGTCAAAAAGAAAAAAGGAACCGAGGCCAACAGAGCAGTTGCTTAGGGTGTGAAGCTGTAGGAGCCAGAGGCTGACTGGAGAACTAGAAGGAGAAGTGGAGAGGATGGGCCGAGAAGCCCAGGACAGAACCTCTCTGGGTGATGCTCTTCCCGGTGGGAACATGGAGGTTTGAGCTGCTTGTGCCATCCTAGAGGGAAGGCACCAATATTCATGCCTTCCGTCTGCAAGTGTTCTTGAGGTCTGTGGAGCAGCCAGGACACACACACACACACACACACACACACACACACACACACACACACCCCTCTAACAGGACAAAGTTTATTGTTCCCCAAAACACTTAACATACTTAACATTCAAAGATCACAACTCACTACAGCAGATCCAGTAACAACAAGAACAGAAATATTGTGAGAATTGCCATATGTGACACAAAGACTCAAAGCAAGAGATCAAAGAGATCAAACCTGGGGTCAGCTGTGTACAAGGCAAGCACTCTACCCATTGTACCATCTCTCTGGCCCCCAAAGTATAATCTTTTTTTTAAAAAAAAAAGTTGCAATAGGAGGCCAGGAAGATAATATAGGTAAGTAGGACACTTACCTTGTATTTGGCCAACCTGAATTTGGTGCCAGGAACCCATCGGGTCCCCTGAGCACCTCCAGGACGGATTCCTGAACACAGGCAAGCATGACCCTTGAGTATCCCCAGGTAATGCATTCCCTTATTTAAAAAAAAGAGGTGCACTAGGTCTGAGTGTGTGGCTTGAGCAGTGGAACACGTGCCTTGTACATGTGAGACCCTGAATTCCAGCCTGACATTACACGGTGTTCCCACTGTGGCCTGGTGGCTCCAAGGCCATGCCAGTGCAAGAGTGTCAGGAAGTGGCCTCAAGTCCCCGAGATCACTAGATGTGGCCCCCATTTGAAAAGAAAAGTGCAGGGCTGGAAATAGAGCCCAGAGGTTAAGGCACTCGCCGGGTATGTAAAAGTGGTTTGGATCCAGGCACCATATATGGTTTTCTGAGCACTGTCAGGCAGGACCCCTGAGCACTGCTAGGTGTGCATCCCTGGGGGAAAAAAAAAACAAAAACAGAAAAGTACAGTAGGAACTGGAGAGAGAGTCTGGAGAGATAGGACAGGACAGGGGTCAAAGTGTGTGACTTGATGCATACTGACCCCAGTTAAATTCCCAGCACCATGTGGTCCCTGAGCATCCCGAATGCAGCTGTGCAGAGCCCTGAGCATGACTGAGTGTGGCCCCCAGAGACACCCAGCACAGCTGGGGGTGGGGGTGGGGCAGGATAATCCCCGCAGGAGTCTCAGTACTGCATCCTGAGTCTTTGCTTTTTGTGTGTTTTTATTTTGTTTGGGGGCCACTCCTGGTGATGCTCAGGGCTTACTGCTGGCTTTGCCTTCAGGGATTACTCCTGACAGAGTTCAGAGGACCACACGGAGTGCCAAGGGCCGGGCCCTGGTGGACCACTTGTAAGGCAAACACTCTACCCCTGTACTCTCTCTCCAGCCCGGTGGGGCCCTTGCATTCACCCACCAGCCTGATTGAGAATAGCTATGAGGTGCCCTTCAGTCCCCTGAGCACTGCTTAGAAGACCCAACCCCTCAAAAAGAAACTGCAAGGGCTGGAGCGATAGCACAGGGCATTTGCCTTGTACGCGACCAACCTGGGTTCGATTCCCAGAATCCCATATGGTCCCCCGAGCACCACCGGGAGTAATTCCTGAGTTAAGAGCCGGGAGTAACCCTTGTACATCGCTGGGTGTGACGCCCAAAAAAACTGGAAAAAGAAACTGCAACAAAACAAAATAGTACTGGTGGAGAAGCCTTTGGACAAGTCAGTCAATGTTGCCCGTGGGCGATGATGCTCCATCAACACACCAAAGTCAGTTACTTTGGCCCTCCCTTCCCGAGCTTCCCCATGGGCTCGTGTGCAGCTGAGCAGGCCACACAGGCGTGAGGCCCTGTGTATGATCCCCGGCCCCAAAGCACTCTAAAACCTTGAGGTTTAAGAAGCACTGACTTGGGGCCGGATTGATAGTGCAGCAGGGAGGGTGTCTGTTTGCCTTGCACACAGCTGACACAGGTTCTATCCCCAGCATCCCATATGGTCCCCCGAGCACCACCAGAAGTAATTCCTGAGTACAGAGCCAGGAGTAACCCCTGAGCATCGCCAGGTGTGATTCAACCACAGTGTCAAAAAATATATATATTGTCTTCAAGGGCTGGAACAATAGCACTATAGGCTCTCTCCTCAGTACCCCATAGGGTCCCCTGAGCCCCGCTAGGGATGATCCCTGAGCACAGAGCCAGGAGTCAGCACTGAGCATAGCTGGGTGTATCTCTCAAGAACAAAGCAACAAAACTGTTTAAATAAATACAGAGCATCGACTTCAGGGCCAGGTGACCCTGAGCACCACTTGGTGCCCCCAAGCATCACTGGCACAGCCCAGGAGACCGCTGAGGGCTGCTGAGTGTGGCCAGGGCAATGCCCCACAACCCAGGGCCCCAGCCGCAATGCATCCCTCAGATCTTTGCATCAAACTTCAACACAGGATGTGTCACCAATGGGCACCCACCCCCCAGCCTTCCAGAGTACTGCTTGGGAAGCCCAGCCTCCAAAAGAACATTGATTTTTGAAGTTAGAGACCACAAATTTCAAATCTCTGCTCTCCTGTTTACTAGCTGCCAGGTACAGGCCCCAGTGAACAGATGTGAAGCAGGAGAGCCATGAGAATTAAGAGAAGAGACAGAGGGGCCAGACCGATAGCACAGTGGGTAGGGTGTTTGCCTTGCATGCAACTGACCTGGGTTCAATCCCTAGCATCCCATATGGTCCTCAATCACCACCAGGAGTGATTCCTGAGTGCAGAGCCTGGAGTAACCCCCGAGTATTGCCGAGGGTGACCCAAAAAGCCAAATAAAATTAAAAAAAAATTTTTTTAAAAGAAAAGAGACAGAAACAAGAGAGAAAAATCATGGGATCAGGGAGCTAAAAGCCCAATCGACCAAGAGCCCCAACTCTCCTCCACGTACAGCATTTATTGCTTAGAAATCATGATGTCAGTGGACCCCATGGGTGGCTCACATGAGTCGGGAGGAAAGACGGTCACCCTTTTCTAATCCACCTCTGCCACCCGGAACCCAGGCTGACTGGGTTCTTGTCTTGCCTAGCAGAAAAGAATTTCAGGAGTAGACAAGCAGTGAAGTTAAAAAAAAGATATTATTTGGAGCATTTGAAGGCAAGGAAGGAAAGGAAGTGACAGAGTGGAGAGTAATGTGCTCAAGAGAGAACCCGAGCTTCTCCAAGGGCAGACAGAGCCTACACACATCCAAGCATTAGACTTGAAAGTACACCTCTGAAGAGGGGCGATGCGGGCGACAGATGTGCTCGGCGACAGATGTGCTCGGCCACATCAGCGCAAGCAGCACTTAGGCTCAGGCAGCATACGCGGGCCCTTTCTTCAAGGTGGCCTTGATAGGGTTTCTCCAACCCGCACCCATGTGGGGCTTCTAAGTAGGTAAAAGTCCATTGCTAAGGAGGTTACCAGGGGGGGTGGGAGTGATGATGGTCTTCTTTGAAATTCCTTTCCTGGCCTTTTGTTTCTGCCTGAGCTTTTGCTGGAGGGGGTGGTCCAGCCTCCTCAGGGTCCTTTGCTGGTGGTAGGTGAGGGTCTTATCAGGCCTTAGTTCCTGTTTTCTGGAAGGTTGGCCTTTGCAACTTCAGAGCTATTACTTCCCAGGACATTTACTGCCATTGCCTGGGGAATGGGGCCTTCCCTCTCTGCCTCCCTGCCTACTTCAATCAGAAGGAGAACAACAGCCTTCCTTGGTCAAGTGCCTGACCATCTTTATCTATCCAGGCTATACGGCTACATATCCAGGGCCTTAGTTTTTCTGGACAAACTTCTTTGTCATGAGCGTTCTCAGGGGAGATGCCTTTGGGCAAGGAAACAGACGGGGCAGTGATAGGACCTGGATAGTCAGGATTTGCCTCCGCACCAGCACCCTGGGTTGAAAGTTGCAAACTCTGTGCAAACTGTGTAAACAGCCCATTCTATCCTTCTCCTTTATCTGCCAATCTGTGAGTTCACAAAGTAAAATGAGGGAGCTGCAGCAAAGACACCTCCCCACCTCCTCAGGCCTCCCCAGCAGAGAGACCGGGAGACAGGGGGAGAGGGGAAGGGGGAAGGGGAGGAGCAGAGTCTGATGGTGAAAATGGCCCGTTTAATGGCCAGCATACTTATAGAACATCTGAGGGGGCTTGAGGTAAGGACATAGGTGTGATCGATCATTTACATAGATAATAAACACTTGGTGGAGAAAATTCTCTTGGGGGAGATTAACTCAAGGAGACAATCTGTCTCCCAGGGACATCTACATTGCTTTTTATCATTTCCTACATTGCTTTTATCAAACTCCGTTTGATTCCTCCGCCCCTCTCGGAGAGCCTTGCAAGTTACAGAGAGTCTCCTGCCCGCATGGCAAAGCCTGGCAAGCTCCCCGTGACATATTCGATATGCCAAAAACAGTAACAACAAGCCCCACAGTGGAGACGTTACTGATGCCCGCTCGAACAAATCGATGAATGGGAGGACAGTGCTACAGTGCTAGTTGAGTAAGTTATCAATACTTGCAGTTGTTTGGATAAACACAGTAAGCGACAAAGATTCCAACGCTTACTTAGTTCTCTGGGCTCTGAGAGCAAGCAACGCTTTTACCGTAAATCTCAGACTAAGTCTCCTCAGGCCAGTTCAGCTTGTCCTTCCCCATGGGGGTCCTGTCTCTTAAGTTGTAACAGCTTGTCTCAACAACTCCATGCATTTATGCTTTCTAGAATGTTCCATTTTGATGCTTTGCCACTCACCCTGGGTCCATCTCAGTCCCATGGCTGGGTCTCCCTTTTGGGGTGTTAGGAAATCTAGTAACTGAAGCCTGACCAAGTAATGATGCCCAGGAGTAGATATATTTCAGAGTGAATCAACTCCCAAATATTAGAAGCATAGCATTAATGGTCTCTCTGTGTTTAACCAAAGAATATTGCTCTGTAGTATCACTGTACCACTGTCATCCTGTTATTCATTGATTTCCTCAAGCAGGCACCAGTAACGTCTCCTTCGTCCTAATCCTGAGATGAAGCTCTTTCAGGGGTCAGGAGAATGAGACCCATCATTGTTGCTGGTTTTTGGCATAGTGAATATGCCATGGGGAGTTTGCCAGACTCTGCTGTGCGGGCAGGATACTTTTGATAGCCTGCCAGTTTCTCCAGAGTAAGAACTAGATAATAAGATGTTGCATGGCCGCGAATGTGGCCACGCACTTCCGAGAGCTGGGTTTTATAGTCTCTGGGTCTTGGCCGTTGATGGGATTACACGGAGCTGGGGGCAGTTGGTGGGTGTAAGGCTAGAAGATGGGGGATCTGGGTGGAGGAGGCCCAGTCCCTATCCGAGCAGGCTTGGAGATCTAATTGCTCTATAGTATAATATAAAAAGGCTTTAGGGGAAATAGGAAAGCAGGTACCAATACACAGCACTTCAAATACAAAGCAGTACAAATACAAAGTTTAGAATTACTAGGAAGTTTTGGCTTATAAGTAACCAAGACTAACTTGGGGAACTGAGACAATGAGAGGTAAAATACAAAGAAAAGGTTAAAGGTAAACTTTAACAAAATTAGGGATGCTAGCAAGAGCATGGTAAGCTTCTCTGGGAGGACGAAAAAGAGCAATTCACTGATGAAGCCTAAAACACTTACGGTAAATATCCAACATCCATTGAGTTCCCAAAACTAGCCATGGGATTCTGAGCCAAATCCTAAACCTCTTGGAGCTCCTCTGTCCTCTTTTGAATAAGGGAGCTGGTAACATATAACATAACCCAGAGGTCTTGTAGGAGCCAAAGGAGATAAAGGCTGGCATAGAGCTGGGTTCGCTGTCATCAAGCGTTATTACTGAGCCCTGCTAATGTTTCTGCATATGACAGCACCATTTTCAGCCACAGGGGATTGTAGTTGTAAGGACACTGGTGTACAATAAACTCAATCTTGTTTCAAAGTGATTTAAGGAAGTGTGTGTGTGTCTGTCTGTGTGTGTCTGTCTGTGTGTGTGTGTGTGTGTGTGTGTTACGTGCACATGTGCACACGACCTCTGGGATCCCAGGAATTAGTTTGCCTCATGGATTCAAAGCTCAGATCCTTCCAGACTTGCCCTAGGTTCTCCCATGGTAATGGAGGACTTTCCTGAATGGAGAAGACACAGGGCATGTAGCCAAAGACTGTTTTAAGCTTATATTATCTTAAAAGTTCATTGAAGAAGGGTCAGAGAGATAGTGTAGTGGATAGGGCACTTGCCCTGCACGGGGCTAACTTGGATTTGATCCTCAGCACTATATACGGTCTCCCAAGCACTGTCAGGAGTGACCCTGAGCATCGCCGGGTGTGGTCCCTAAGCAGATCAAAACAGATCACTGAATGTTTACCAACTGAAGTGATAAATGAAGGCTGAGCACAGATTTTCCATGTGGGAGTCCTGGATTCAATCCCTGGCACTGCATGGACCCCTGAACACCACCACCAGAAATGACCCCAAGCAATGAGCAAGGAGTATCCCCTGAGTACTGTGAGCCCCTCAAGCCATAACAATAAAAGGATAATGAAAGTATTTTTTTTCTTTTTGGGTCATACCCAGCGTTGCACAGGGGTTACTCCTGGCTCTGCACCCAGGAATCACTCCTAGCGGTGCTCAGAGACCATATGAGATGCTGGGAATCCAACCTGGGTCGGCCCCGTGCAAGGGAAACACCCTACCCACTGTGCTATCGCTCCAGCCCCAAAAGGAAATTTTAAAGTACTCCATACAGTCTCAAAGAAACCCTAAGCATTATGCCATGTGTGTTTTGGGGGGGGGGGGCATATCTGGCAATGCTCAGAGGTTACTCCTAGCTCTGTGCTCAGGCATCATTCCTGACAGTGCTTGGGGGATCACATATGGTGCTGGGAATCAAACCCAAGCCAGCCATGTGCAAGGCAAACACCCTACCCACTGTACTATCTCTCCATCCTTGCAATGTACCATTTAAAGGATAAATGGACTTTATGAATTGACCAAATCAGAGCTGTTTTTACTGCATCTTATGTTATAGATCTACCTAGAAAAGAGAAGCATACTTTTTTGGTTTGTGTGTTGGGCCACACCTGGCAATGCTCAGGTGTGACTCCTGGCTCTGTGCTCAGGGTTCACTGCGGCCCATGCTCAGGAGACCATATGGGATGCCGGGGAGGGGACCTGGGTTGACTGTCTGCAAGGCAAGCTCCCTCCCGGCTGTACTGTCTCTCAGCCCTGTCGGGTGCTATTTTGACTTTCTCAGGCGCTGGAAGAGCTGAGAAGCGCCATGTCCGAGGTCTCAGACCCTAGTTCTCCAGTCTATCTCTCAAGAAAAGAAAAGGGATATTGTAGCTGGTTGTTTACAGTGACTTAAGGACTTGGATGCAATCCCCGTGGAAGAGTTTCCCTTCATCCCTGCCAACAATTCTAACAACACTCCGGTTCATAGAGAAGTCCCCCGGGGCCTGCGAGAGCCTCCCTTTCTCGCTTGCCACCCAGCGGCCATCTCTGTGGGGTTGCTGCTTCCTGGAGGTTATTGTCCCCACTTGATGCCCGCAGCCGCCTGTCAAACGTCCGGCTCAGAGTTCCTTTGAAGGATCAAACTTAGGAAGGGTTCAGCTTAATTGTAAAACAAACTTTGAGTTTTCAAGACAAATTGTGGTTTATAGCCTGTAAAATTTCAGTTTGCTGAAGGACTTGGAGGTCAGAGAGAAAAACTCAGAGGGCTGGAGTCTGTGCTTTAGGTTGAAGCGCATGTTTTGTGTGCTTTTTATGATCCCCGGCTCCATGTGCTCTTCTGGTCACCACCAAGAACAGCCCGTGAGCCCAGCCCCAAGCATGACCAGGTGCTGCCCCGCCCCCCACAAAAAAAAATCAAGGAAATCAGTTCTCAGTTCCTGGGATGATTGGTAAAATGCCACAAAGAAATGAATGAACATATCAATATGGGGAGCTGGAATTTGATCTTCCAGAATAAAATTATTTAATAAAATTATCACCTAAAATTCATGTGTATTGGTTAAACTTTATCCTGTTTTCCAAACCTTGCCTGATATCTTATAGCTTATTTCTTCTTCTTCTTTCTCTTCTTCTTCTTCTTCTTCTTCTTCTTCTTCTTCTTCTTCTTCTTCTTCTTCTTCTTCTTCTTCTTCTTCTCCTTCTCCTTCTCCTTCACCTTCTCCTCCTCCTCCTCCTCCTCCTTCTCCTCCTTCTCCTCCTTCTTCTCCTCCTCCTCCTCCTCCTCCTCCTCTCCTCCTCCTCTCCTTCTTCTTCTCCTCCTCCTCCTCCTCCTCCTTCTCCTCCTGCATATCCAGTGGTGCTCAGGGTGTACTGCTGGTTCTGTGCTCATGGATCACTCCTGGCAGGCTCAGGGGACCAGATGGGGTCCAGAGTGAGCCCAAATTAGCCACAAGCAAGGAGGTGTCTTTCCCACTGTCTATGGCTTTGCTCACTGCTTCTTTTATCAAGACAGAAGACGTTGTAAGGCAAGTGGAGGTCAATTTTTAACTGGGACAACCAGGAAATAGAGTTGCAACAGGTGTGTTCTGAGAGTTAAGAGCTTGTTATTTTTCTTGGCTATCAGAGCACAAGGGCTGGAGCGATAGCACAGCGGGTCGGGCGTTTGCCTTGAACGTGGCTGACCCGGCCGGCCGGAGTTCGATTCCTCTGCCCCTCTCAGAGAGCCCGGCAAGCTACCAAAAGTATCTTGCCCACACAGCAAAGCCTGGCAAGCTGCCTGTGACATATTAGATATGCCAAAAACAGTAACAACAAATCTCACAATGTTACTGGGCCCGCTTGAGCAAATCGATGAACAACAGGAAAACAGTGACAGAGACAGTGATCAGAGCACAAATAAAATGCTCCAGGACATTATGCGAAGATAGAATTTGAATTTGGGGGGAATATTTGGTTGAAATATTTTTGTATCAGTCCTTTTATTGCCTCCTGAATTCTGGCGCTACTTTACATTATGAATATTTATTATTATTTATTATATATTGGGCCACAGCGATAGCACAGCCCAATAGGGCATTTTCCTTCCAGACGTGGGTTTGATTCTTGGAGAGCCTGGCAAGCTACTGAGAGTATCCCACTGGCGACAAAGCCTGGCAAGCTACCCGTGACGTATTGGATATGCCAAAAACAGTAACAAGTCTCACAATGGAGACGTTACTGGTGCCCACTCGAGCAAATCGATGAATAACGGGAGGACAGTGCTATTATATATTACTGTATAATAAAAGTATATATTATACATTTACTGGAGCGATAGCACAGCGGTAGGGCGTTTGCCTTGCACACAGCCAACATGGCCGACCCAAGTTCGATTCCTCCGCCCCTCTGGGAGAGCCCGGCAAGCTACCGAGAGTATCTCGCCCGCACGGCAGAGCCTGGCAAGCTCCCCGTGACGTATTCGATATGCCAAACACAGTAACAACAAAGTCTCCAATGGAGATGTTACTGGGCCCGCTCGAGCAAATCGACGAACAACGGGAGGGCCTTTACCTTACCTTACGACATATTTATTTGATGCTCACACTTTAGTTACTGATGGTTAAGAGATGTGTTCAGAATATATAAAATACTCTTTATATTTTTGTTGCTTTTTTGGGTCACATCAGCGATGCTCAGAGGTTATTCCTGGTTCTGCATTCAGGAATCACTCCTGGCAGTACTCAGGAGACCATATGGGATGCTGGGGATTGAACCCAGGTTGACCGTACATGCAAGGCAAACACTCTACCCGCTGTCCTATTGCTGCAGCTCCTAAAATACTCAAAAAAGAAGAAATCAAGAACCCAATTTTAAAAGGAGGCATCAGGTGAAATAGACCCTTTGCCACTGTAGTATCAAGCTTCTCCAGAGAAAGAGAAGTACTTACCGGAGGTTGACTCTCAGGAATTGACTCCTGTGTGCTCTGAGGCCCACAGGGGGAGCCAGTGTGCTAAGAGATGGGAGCAGGCTAACGACATCCGCTGGTCCCTAAGTGGGCAGGTCAGGAACTTAGATAGCCTTGTCTTGTCCAAAGCCAAGTAAGACCTATGAAGAACAAATGTTTTCATCTGCATCCAAAGGCAGAGAAAAAAGCCAGCAACCCGGTTCCAAGGCAGTCAGGTCAGAGAAAGTCTCTCTTGTACTTTTTTCTAGCAACCATCAACTGGTTGGTTGAGGCTCACCATATTTGGGTTGGGGTGGGGGTGGGGTGAGGGCTCCATTCTGCTTTATTCCACCTGCCAATGTAATGTTTATTTGTTGGTCTTAGTTTTTTCCCGGTGGAGCGATAGCACACTGGTAGGGCGTTTGCCTTGCGCACAGCCTGCCCGGCCGAGTCAGGTTCGATTCCTCTGCCCCTCTTGGAGAGCCCGGCAAGCTACTGAGAGTATCGCGCCCACATGGCATAGCCTGGCAAGCTCCCCGTGACATATTCGATATGCCAAACACAGTAACAACAAGTCTCACGATGGAGACGTTACTGGGCCCGCTCGAGCAAATCGATGAACAACGGGAGGACAGTGCTACAGTTTTCTCCCCATGCTAAGGATCTAGGGAAGGCAGGGCCCCCACTCACGCAGGCCCCATGCCCTGCCACTCAGCACCATCCCCAGCCCTGTGGACATGGGATGTTGTTCTCATCCCTTCCCACCACATCCTTGTAGAGGGACCCAAACTAGCTTAGCACCCTAAGGCCGGGTCAAGTTGACACGTAAACTGAGCCACGAGAGGGATCCCAGGAGAGCTCTGAGGGTTTGGGGCAGGCCTTGCAGGCAGGTAACTGCCACTTCCTTCCACCTCCAAGCACTGCTGGGTGTGGTCCAGCGATGGGGGCATTGTGCCACCCGGTCCTCCTGGCCTGTATCCTCAGGCGCTGGCTGAGCAGCACCTTGAGTATCTCTGGGGCCCTCTGAGCATTGCTGGGGAGTCCCCTCCACCCCCAGGGATACCAATCAGTGTGAGTTATTAGGCAAGTTAAATTTAGCACTGTAGCACTGTAGCACCGTCCTCCCGTTGTTCATCGATTTGCTCGAGCAGGCACCAGTAACGTCTCCATTGTGAGACTTGTCATTACTGTGTTTGGCATATCGAATACGCCACGGGGAGCTTGCCAGGCTCTGTCTTGTGGGCGAGGTACTCTCAGTAGCTTGCTGGGTTCCCCAAGAGGGATGGAGGAATAGAACCCGGGTCGGTCATGTGTAAGATGAACACGCCCTACCTGCTGTGCTATCACTCCAGTTAAATTTAAACTATAGGAAAATGCACCTGCTAGAATAGCTAGAAAATACTGACGTGGGGGCCGGAGCCATAGGATGGCAGGGAGGGCATTTGCCTAGGATGCAGCCGAGCTGGGTTCCATCCCCAGCATCCCATAGGGTTCCCCCGAGCACTGCCAGGAGTGATTCCTGAGCACCGCTGGGTATAACCCCAAAGCCAAAAACAGATGCAAAACAGAACACTGACAAGACCAATTGTTGTCAGGCCAAAATGCAGAGCAAAGTGGTAGAGGCACACTCAGGAGAACTGATGAGGTAGGTGGATTCTTACCAAATGGGGCCCCAGCACTGCCAGGTGTGGAGTTGGTGATACTTAGTCAAACATCCAGGCATCACTTCCAGATTACATGCCTGGGGAACCCACAACTTCCCCCCCCCCAACTACAACTCAACCAGCCCTGCAAAAGTACATCCAAATTTGAAGCTGACCCGATATAACGTATCTTTAACAAATTAAAGGTATTCGTGGAAACATTTCCTTTGGCTTACTTTTTTTTTTTCAAATGTAGGAGTACTGCTATTTATTCAGCCATTGATTAAGCTGATTGAATTGGGCATACATTCCACATTTTTTTTAAATTAAGAATTTTAATTTTATTTCATTATTATTATTATTATTATTGGGCTGGAGTGATAGTACAGCAGTAGGGTGTTTGTCTTGCATGCGGCCGACGTGGCTAAGCCAGGTTCGATTCCTCCGCCCCTCTCGGAGAGCCCGGCAAGCTACAGAGAATACCTCGCCCGCACGGCAGAGCCTGGCAAGCTACCCGTGATGTATTTCATATACCTAAACACAGTAATAACAAGTCTCACGATGGAGACGTTACTGGGTCCACTCTAGCAAATCGATGGACAATGGGAGGACAGTGCTACAGTGCTATTATTATTATTATTATTATTATTATTATTATTGAATCACCTTGAGATACAGTTGGGTAGTGGAGGTCAGTTGCTAGGTTCTGGGTCCCTTGGGGCGAGGAGGGCTGTCACCCACCCCCCTGTGGGGTGCCCCTAGTGAAAACAGCCTGGAGCGGAGTCTGGTGGCATGGTTACAGGGGCCTCATTTTATACTCCTGTCTGGGAGGAGCAGCTGTGGGTTCTGGAGGGTGGCTGTTGAGGAGATTATCTGGTCCTGGCAGGGTGTAGCTTATGGGTGTGACCCCTGGGTCACCGGAGACTGGGGGAAGCAGGCAGAGGATCTCTGCTCCCTGGTCCTGTTGAGCCCTGAGTCCAAGGTCACAAGGTTCCGCATTACCTGGGTTCCGTGGGATTTCATTCATGCGTGAGGCTTGGCCCGAGTGTCCCAAAAGCGGCCTGGAGTGTGGTGGACTCTGAGCCAGGCTGTTTTTACTCGGGGAGCCCCAGAGGGGGGCAGGTGAGAGCCCTCTCTGCCCCAAGGGACTCAGCCCTGGCAGCCGACCTCCACTGCCCAACTGCCGCCACACTCCAGGCTGCTTTCTGGACCGTGCGCCCTCTTTGCAGCTGTGCGACACATCATAAGACACTTCCTACCCATTCTCCATAATTACCACAGCATGTTTGATGGGGTTCAGACAGTAGGCAACAAATCATAGAGGGAAATATACATATATGCCTCTCGGAGAGCCCGGCAAGATACCAAGAGTATCCCGCCCACACAGGCAGAGCCTGGCAAGCTCCCAGTGGCATATTTGATATGCCAAAACTAGTAACTATAACAGGTCTCGTTCCCCTGACCCTGAAAGAGCCTCCAGTCGCTGGGAAAGACGAGGAAGAAGAGGCTGCTAAAATCTCAGGGCTGGGACAAATAGAGATGCTACTGGCGCCCGTTCGAGTTAATTGACAAACAATGGGATGACAGTGAGACAGGTACAGTGAGATACAGTTACAAAGCTTTCCTGTTTGAGTTTCAGTCATACAGTGATCGGTCACCCATCCCTCCAGCAGTGCACATCTTCCACCACCAATGTCCCCAGTATTACCCCTCCCCCCACCGTCCCACCCCTCCCCCTGCCTCTGTGGCAATCTCCCCCATACTCTCTTTTGTATCGCTTGTTATGAATCCTTTAGCTTACTTTTTTTTTTTTTTGCTTTTTGGGTCACACCCAGCAATGCTAAGGGATTACTCCTCGCTCTACACTCAGGAATCACCCCTGGCGGTGCTCAGGGGACCATATGGGATGCTGGGAATCGAACCCAGGTTGGCCGCGTGCAAGGCAAACGCCCTACCCGCTGTGCTATCACTCCAGCTCCCTTCAGCTTACATTTAACTTTCGGTTTTTACTGAATTTTATTTCACTGGGGGGTGGGGACCACACTAGCACTGCTTGGGGCTCTCTCCTGGAGGTGCTAGGGGACGTGGGTGGTGGGGTTCCATCTAGTGGATAATCAGAGCTCATTCATTAGTAACTGCTGGCTGACTTGGGCATTTTGTTGTTTCCTCCACAGGTCCCTGCTTCTCTCTGTGTGAACCCACATGGCTTTGTTACGAAAAAGTAAGAGGATAACTTTTGAAAATCACGACTTAAAAAAAAAAAATCTTTCCTGGGGCTGTACCGATAGCACAGAGGGTAGGACGTTTGCCTTGCACACAACTGACCCGGGTTCCATTCCCAGCATCCCATATGGTCCCCAGAGCACTGCCAGGAGTAATTTCTGAGTGCATGAGCCAGGAGTAACCCCTGTGCATCGCCGGATGTGGCCCAAAAAGAAAAAAAAAATCTTTGCTGGAGTTTCTGGTTGGGGGTGATAACCTGGCAGTGCCCGGGGGTGGCTCCCAGGGTGCTCAGAGGACCATGCAGCGATGCAGTGCCAGGACTGACGCCCCAGCCCCTTCCCCACCCCCCAGACCCCCATGCAGAGCTACACTCCCGCCCTGGGAGCACCCCCAAGCCCTGGGAGAAACCTCGAGCAGGGCTGTCCTGGAGCTGGTGGTGACTCTGCTCTGGAACGGTGATTTCCGAGGAGCAGATCCCCTGCAGGCTGTCCTTGGCTTCGTGCTTCCAGAAATACCCAGAGAAAGGTGGGGGTGGATTCCCCGAAACTTGCCAACATAATTTATCTTCTGTCCTACATAAGTATTTGGGTACTAATCTAATTCTGCTCTTGAAGGTTTTTCAGTTAGGTTTTACTGTTTATTTTTTATTTCCCTCCCTCCTTCCCTCCTTCCTTTGTTCCTTCCTTCCTTCACTCCTTCCTTCCCTTTCTTCCCCCCTTCATTTCTTCCCTCCTTCTCTTCTTCCATCCCTTCTTTCCTTCCTCCCCTCCCTCCCTCCCTCCCTCCCTCCTTCCCTCCTTCCTTTGTTCCTTCCTTCCTTCACTCCTTCCTTCCCTTTCTTCCCCCCTTCATTTCTTCCCTCCTTCTCTTCTTCCATCCCTTCTTTCCTTCCTCCCCTCCCTCCCTCCCTCCCTTCTTCCTTCCTTCCCTCCTTCCTTTATTCCTTTGTTTCTTCCTTCCCTCTTTCCTTCTTCCTCCCTTCATTTCTTCCCTCCTTCCTTCCCTCCTTCCCTCCCTCCCTCTCTCCCTCCCTCCCTCCTTCCTTCCTTCCCTCCTTGCATCTCTGTCCCTCTGTCCCTCTATCCCTCCCTCCCTCCCTTCCTTCCTTCCTTCCTTCCTTCCTTCCTTCCTTCCTTCCCTCTTTCCCTCCCTCCTTCCTTCCTCCCCTCCTTCCCTCCTTCCTCCCCTCCCTCCCCTCCCTCCCTTCTTCCTTCTTTCCCTCCTTTCCTCCCTCCCTACCCCCCTCCCTCCCTTTCTCCCTTCATTTTTCCACCTTCCCGCTGCCCAGCTGAGCCCTTGACTACCTGCTCTGCTAGCGTGCTCCAGCCCAACACTCCTGCAGCTCTCATGGAATGCGTCTGTGCGGGAGCCATACATAGTCCAGGGTAGTGGGGCAGGGCATTTACCGCTCATGCCGCCAACCCAAGTTGGATCCCCAGCACCCCAGTACTCAGTCCCCTGAGCACTGCCAGGAGTGATCCCTGAGTGCAGAGCCAGGAGTCAGCCCTAAGCACAGTCAGGTGTGGCCCCAAAGCAAACAAAACCAAGGCAGTCGCCCATCCCTGGGGCTCCGGGACCCCTTCCTACCGCTGCAGGCTCCCTGGGACGTGTTTCTGTCTCGTTTCAGTTAACCACGTGCTGCTGTTCCTTCTGGTGGTGACCCTCTGTGGGATCCTGTATAAGAAAGTCCAGAAAAGCGCAGTGCTCAAGAAGGAAGCAGGTATGCCAGGGCTCGAAGCCAGCCCCAGCAGGCAGACTGGGCCCCTGCCTTGGGGAGCTGGGCTGGGCTGGCTGGGGAGGGCTTTGGTGGTATAAAGATCCCATTTTACAAGTGTTTGGGGGATGCAGATATCACGCCCACAAGCCCCAAAAGCCCAGCCCAGAAACTCCTAACTGAATCCCAAAATGGATTAGCCCCCTACAGAGATGTCTCTGGAACTCAACCATTTACAATATTAGAATTTCAGAAGCGCGAGGCAGCTTATTCCCGCACGACCTCTCATGATATGCAAAATGAACAATGGAAAATAAATGATCCAGCGCCTGCCTTTGACCATCAGGCTTGAATGGGTGGTGGGAAAATTCGAGCAAAAGATAATGCCCCAAAGTAGAGAGAGAGTATTGGGGAAATTGCCTGCCATGGAGGCAGGGGGAGGACTGGGATGGGGTCGGAGGGGATAATGGGGATATTGGTGGCAGAAAGTTTGCACTGGTGGAGGGATGGCTGTTCGATCGTTGTCCAGCTGAATCGCCAACGTGAAAGATTTGTAATTGTATCTCATGGTGATTCAATAAAATAAATAAGTAAAAATTAAAAATAAATTTCTTAAAAAAAAAAGGTCTATTGGCATCAGCCATCCTCACCAGAGGGGGGAAAAAAACCCAAGTGTTTGGGTGTTGGATGGGGGGAGGCATATGTGCTAGTGATCAGGCTCTGTGATCTAATCTGCATCGGGCTGTTGGGGAGATCTGTCTCTGCACACACACTGGGATGTGTCAGCTTACTGCCCACAAAAGGATGGCAAGAGGGGCTGGAGTGATAGCACAGCCAGTAGGGCATTTGCCTTGCACTCGGCCAACCCGAGTTTGATTCCCAGCATCTCATATGGTTCCCTGAGCACCGCCAGGAGTAATTCCTGAGTGCATGAGCCAGGAGTAACCCCTGAGCATTGTCCGGTGTGACCTAAAAAGCACAAAAAAAATAAAAATAAAAAAGTGACTCAGGCCTCAGCAGCAGCCTTGAGGGGTTGAGGAGACAAGGGTATATTATTCAGGAACCTTCTGGAGGTTGGCCAGAATAGGAGCCGCGGCTGGGCAGGAGAGGAAGAGAACTCAGCCACAGGGCACCTGGCAAAGGGACGCGGCTTTATCTTCTCGGACTTTCTGGAGAAATGCCCTCAGTACTCACTGTGGGCAGAGCACGGCCCTGCCCACAGGTGACATGCTGCGTCATTGGGGAACTCCCGCACCCCCAGGGTGAAAGGCTAGTCCTGGAGGAACACTCTCGAGAAACATTTTCTTTACACAAATGTTTTCTTATCTGTTTATACAAGCAGCCCACGGTTGCTTTAGAGAATTTGGAAAAGTCAAGAGATGAAAATACGGAAGTTGGGGGCGGAGCGACAGTACAGCAGGTACAGCAATGCCTTGCGTGCAGCCAACCTGGGTTCAAGCTCCGGCATCCCACAGGGTCCCCTGAGCAGCATCAGGATTGATTCCTGGGCTGAAGCAATAGCACAGCGGGTAGGGCATTTGCCTTGCATGCGGCTGACCCGGGTTCGATTCCCAGCATCCCATATGGTCCCTCGAGCACCGCCAGAAGGAATTCCTGAGTGCAGAGCCAGGAGTAACCCCTGTGCATCGCTGGGTGTGACCCAAAAAAGAAAAAAAAAAGGATTGATTCCCGAGTGCAGAGCCAGGATTAAGCCCTGAGCATTGCCTGATGTGACTGAACTGCAAATAAATCAAATTAAATTAGTCCCTGAGGGCCTGGAGAGAGTACAGCAGCTAAGGTGTGGCCTTGCATGCCACCAAGCCCCGTGTCATCCCCTGCTTCTTATATCATCCCCTGAACACCACCAGGAGTAATTCCTGCATGCAGAGCCAGGGGTAACCCCTGCGCATCACTGCCTGTGGCCTAAACACCCCTCTACCACAGAAATAAATGAAATCGGTCTCTAAGCCAGGAGCACTGTTAAATGTGCCCCTCCAATAAATAAATATAAATGGCAGAAAGCACAATATTGGGTGGTTCATTTACTAATTTCATTTTTATTAAATATCAGGTAGACCTACCCTAGGTCTGAGTGATAGACTTTGCAAAATGGTATTGTAGAGAGAACGTTTCAGATGTGATCCGATGGCGTCCTGGCCAGGGACGGCAGCTCTCAGCACTCTGAGCAGCCCGCGGGCTCTTGAAATTTCTGCGTGAATGAATGTGGGTGCCCCTTTGTCTCAGGGAGAGTGCCATGAAACGAAACCAGCCAGCAGCTACTGTGGCGTACCGCCCCAGGGTGGGACTTGTAAGGATGGCAGAAACGTGGTTACCAGTCTCGGCCTCTCTGGGCTACGGGCAGCAGCACAGTTTGTTGTTGTTGTTGTTATTGAATCGCCGGGAGCTACAGTTACAAACCTTTCATGATTAAGTTTCAGTCTTACAACGATTGAATGCCCATCCCTCCACTAGTGTACATTTCCTATCACGAATGTTCCCAGTCAAAACTTGCAGGCTATCAAATGTAGCCTGCCCACAGGGCAGAGTCTGGCAAACTCCCCGTGGCGTACCAAATATGCCAAATGCCAGTAACAATGATGGGTCTCATTCTCCTAAAGAGCCTTGAATATAATCTCAGGGCTAGGATGAAAGAGACGTTACTGGGGCCTGCTCGAGGCAATCGACGAATAACAGGATGATGAATGAATGAATGAAAAAATGAAAAAATGTTCCCAGTATCCCTCCCACCATCCCACCCAACCCTACCCTCTGCCCCTGTGGCAGGAACCTTCCTTCTTACATCCTCTCTACTTTGGGGCATAATGGTTTGCTGTACAGATGCTGAGAGGTCATCATGTTTGGCCCTTTATCTACTTTCATCACACATCTCCCATCTCGAGTGATCCCTCTAACCATCATTGACTTAGTGATCCCTTCTCTATTCCAGCTGCTTTCTGCCCCAGCTCATAAGGCAGTCTTCCAACCGTGGAGCAATCTTCCTGACCCTTGTCTCTACTGTCATAGTGTGTCAGTTTCATAAATGAGTGCAGTCCTTCTGTCTATCCCTCTCTTTCTGACTCATTTCACTTAGCATGATACTCTCCATGTCCATCCACTTATAAGCAAATTTCATAACTTCATTTTTCCTAATAGCTGCATAGTATTCCGTTGTGTAGATGTACCATAGTTTACTTAACCATTCATCTGTTCTCGGGCACTTGGGTTGTTTCCAGATTCTGGCTACTGTGAACAGTGCTGCAATGAACATACACATGCAGATGTCATTTCTACTGTACTTTTTTGTACCCCCAGAATATATTCCCAGACGTGGTATTGCTGGGTCATATGGAAGCTCAATTTCTAGGTTTTTGAGGAATGTCATATTGAATGTCCAGACCAGCATTCCCACCAACAATGAAAGAGAGTCCCTTTCTCCCCACATCCACACCAGCACTGGTTGTTCTTGTTCTTTTTGATGTGAAGCAGCAGAGTTTCACAAAGACTTGATAGGACTCTTCAGGTCCAACTCAGTGTCACCACAGAGCACAAGTCCTGGAGTTGTGTGTGTGTGTGTGTGTGTGTGTGTGTGTGTGTGTGTGTGTGTGTGTTGGCGGGGGGCAGGTGCCAGCGTTTCTTCCCCAGACCAGCCCTTGCCACCACAGCATGTTCTGGAGAAAACCCCCCGGAGCACCAGCTGTCTAGAGACCGAGAATGGGGGGTGTGGCCCCTGGTCAGGTTCTGCTGGACTGGTGGCTGCAGCCCATCCAGAGTAGCCAGGCTGCAAATGGCAGCAGTCCTGACCTGGGTGCTGGTCTCTGCCAAGGTCGAGGGGCACAGTGCCACCAGCAGGGCAACCTAGACCAGTGCACTCACAGCCTGATGGTGCCCTCGGGCTTCCTGACACCCCAAAATAGCCGCTAGACTTCTGGCCGGACTCCAACAATTCAGGACCAAATTTCCGAGGAATTAAACAGCCAAAAGAAAGGAGGGAGCCATGCCCACACACCACCTCCAGCTCAGCCATGCAAGCTCACTTATCAGCCTTGTTTCAGAAGCTCATAAATAAATCTCCAAAGAGATCAAAAGCCGCGGTTAATCTCAGACAGCACAAGACTGGAAGGGGGTGTTTAGCCCAGTCCCACCCAAACAGAGTGTCTTGGCAATCCCTTGTTGCCATAATCCAAAATCACCACCATGCTGCTGGCTGGACCCCACTGGCCTGGGACGGACCTCACAGAGATATTAACCTGCTAAAAATTTGAGTATGCAGATTTTGTGACTGAAATCTCCGGGCTTTCTTGGAGTTGGGATGGGACCATACCCAGTGATGCTTACGGGTTACTCCAGTTCTGCGCTCAGGGATCATTCCTGGTGATGCTCAAGGGAGCATGTGGGATGTGGAGATCAAACCTGGGTTGCCTGATTGCAGGACAAACACCCTCCCCACTGTACTATTACTCCAGTTCCTGAGCATTCACCTTGTTTCTTAGTCATGTTCTTCATTTGTCTCCATTCTCTTATCAATTTTTCTTTTTGTTTCCTTCCTTCCTTCCTTCCTTCCTTCCTTCCTTCCTTCCTTCCTCCTTCCTTCCTCTCTTTCTTTCTTTCTTTCTTTCTTTCTTTCTTTCTTTTTCTCTCTCTCTCTCTCTTTCTTTCTTTCTTTCTTTCTCTCTTTCTTTCTTTCTTTTTTTCTTTCTGTGTGTAGTTTTTTTGACCACACCCAGTAGTGCTTAGGGGCTACTCCTATACTCCTAGTTTGGTGTTTAGAAATCTCTCCTGCCTGTGCTCAAGGAACTCTATGGCCTATCGAGCAAATACTGCCCCTCCCCCTCTAATTTAGCACTTTGAGCTCTTCTTGCCTGAGCCCTAGCTGCCAACTGTGAGCCCCTTGACAAAGAGGGGGTTAGGTGACGGGAGATGGCAGAAACATGTCCTGGGGCAGCACCGGCCAGGTAAAAATTTCATTTCTGGGAAGTTGAGGAATTGTTGAATCAAATGAGGCTTTGTAATTCCTTACATCATTTTTCAACTGCTTCATGATGGAATCGCTTCCATGAGAGAGCTAGGAAATAGTATTGAATCAAATAATATAAAAATTTATCCTTTCTGGGCCGGAGACATAGTGCTGGGTCTGAAGAACTTGCTGTGTGTGCATTGACTTCAGTTGGACGTCCAGTACTGCTCATGGTCTCGTAAGCACCACCAGGAGTGATGCCTGAGCACAAAGTCAGGTTGGCTCTCCCCCCGCCTAAGAAAGAAGTCTATCTTCTCTCTTAAGTGAAAGCCTGATACCTCAGTTCCACAATCACTGAAAACAAGATTCTTTCTATCTTATGGTAACTTCCACCTCATGGTCCAAGAGGGTTGCTCTCACTCCGGCCATCAGCACTCCAGTCAAAAGGACAGGACATAGGAAGCAGGAAGTGTAAGCAAGTGCCCTTCAGAGGTTGACCTTATAGTTGACACTTTCCTTTCATTGACCATCCCATAAGACAAAAATTGATCACATAAAGCTGCAAGGGTGTCTGGGAAAAAAAAAACTTAGTGTCCTTATGGGGCCAGAGAGATCATACAGCAGGTAAGGAACTTGCCTTGCACGCAGTCAACCTAGGTTCAATTCCTGGCATCCCATATGTTCCTCCAGCATCACCGAGAGTGATCCCTGAGCATAGAGCCAGGAGTAAGCCCTGAGTATAACCAGATGTACAACCCCTAACCCCATTCCGAAAAAAATCGTAGTGGCTTTAGAACACCCCAGTAAAATTTTAACAGTTGGGACTGAAGGGATAGTATCTTTAACCCCTATTTTACCTCTCTCTGGTCTTCCGTAATTTATAGGAAGTTCTTGCTACCTGTTTCTTTCTTTGCCTTTCTTTCTTTCTTTCTTTCTTTCTTTCTTTCTTTCTTTCTGTCATACCCAGCGATGCTCAGCGTTTACTCCTGGCTATGCACTCAGGAATCACTCCTGACAGTGCTCAGGGGACTATATGGGATGCTGGGGATCGAACCCAGGTCAGTGGCATGCAAAGCAAACTCCCTCCCTGCTGTCCTATCGTTCCGACTTCTGTCCTGCTTTCTTGAGAGCCTCTTGAGAGCTTGCCTTGCATGGTTCTATCCCTGGCACTGGATAAGGTCCCCAGTGCAGCACCAGGAATGACCCCTGAGCTCAGAGCCAGGAGTAAACGCTGAGCATTGCTGGGTGTGTCCCAAACCATCCTCCACCCCCTTCTCCCCACCCCCAAATTCCCAACATTCTCTTTCCAAAGGGAAGAAGGATCCAGAAAGCTGAGAGCAGCCAGCAGCTCCTCCGCACCCCGGGGTTGTGGGGGACAGCGGCTGGGGAATATTCCTCATGTCCTTCATGCTCAGGATGCTGCCCTTGGTGTCTGCAGACGATGCTGCTGCCACCCCCGAGGAAACGGAGGAGGAAATTCCCGTGGTGATCTGTGCAGCGGCAGGAAGGATGGGTGCTGCGATGGCTGCCATCAACAGCATCTACAGCAACACGGATGCCAACATCTTGTTCTACATAGTCGGGCTCCGGAACACGCTGTCTCGGATACGGTACTGTGCCCCACGGAGGCTGCGCTTCCTTACTTTCTTTTTCTCTTCTTTTTTTTTTAATTTTTGTGGAGGTGGGGGGGATGGGGCAGGGGCAGGGGTCACACCAGGGGTTCTCAGGCCTTACTCTTGGTTCAGTGCTCAAGGATCACTCCTGGCAGGACTTAGGAGACCAGATCTAACTCAGGCTGACCTCAGGCAAGGATCTTAACTCCTGGTTTATCTTTCTGGTCCTCCTTAATTTATAGGAAGTTCTTTCTACCTGGTTTTCTCTTTGCCTTGTTTTCTTGAGAACCTGTTTTAATAGGACTCAGAATCATCCAAATGATGATCTTTGAAATGAAGAGTTAATTTCTTTCCTACCAGATACTATGTTAAACAATAAATCCCAGGAACTGGGGTGATAATACAGGGGGTAGGGCACTGGTCTTGCATGTGGCCAAGCCAGGTTTAATCCCCGGCACCCTGTATGGTCCCCTGAGCCTTCCTGTAGGGACCCCTGAGTACAGAGCCAGGAGTAAGCGCTGAGCACTGTTGAGTGTGGCCCCAAAACAAAATAACTAACTAAATAGACAAAATGATAAGTTGGAGAGGCTGGAGAAATAGCTTAGGCCTTTCAAGTGAGAGGTCACAGATTCATGCCCAGTGTCTAGCCCCTGAGTGCCACACTTGTGGCCCTGGTATTCTCCAGGTACCACTGAGGGTAACCCCTGAGCACTAGCCGGAGAGTGGCCCTGAGCAATGGAGCATGTGTCCTTCCAAAATAAATAAATTCAAATACATCAACTGGGGTTGAATTTAGAACAAGTAGGTAGAGAATCAAAATTTAAATATATTATTAAAATGCAGGATCCTTGTGTGATCTTGGCATGGAGAACATCTTCCTAAACCCAGATGTCAGATGGAAAACTTTGGCTGTGGAACATTTAAAAACTTATAATGATGGAGGTGGTGCGGAAGTGTGGTGGGGAGGGAGAGGGAAAGAAAAAAACATCAGAAGTGAAATTAACCACACCATAGGTTAGATGAAATCTTTTATTTAGGGGCCTAGGTAGGGCTCGGTGTAGAGCACAAATGTGAGGCCCAAGGTTGTTTGATCCTGACATCACACCACAAAATTATTTAACATAGCACAGCAAGTAGGGTGTTTGCCTTGCACACAGCTGACCCAACCGACCCGAGTTCGATTCCTCCACCCTTTTCGGAGAGCCCAGCAAGCTACCGAGAGTATCTCGCCCACACGGCAAAGCCCGGCAAGCTCCCTGTAACATATTCGATATGCCAAACACAGTAACAACAAGTCTCACAATGTTACTGGCCCATTCAAGCAAATTGATGAACAATGGGAAGACAGTGACAGTGAATTATAAATAAAGGATTGATATATGTGTATATGTATACCCTACATACATATACACATGTATCAATCATATATATATATACACATATATATATATGGGTTTGGATGACAGCTGTTGGTGCTCAGGGCTTACTCCTGGTTTGTTTGAGAAACCATATGAAGTATCAAGGATCTAACCAATCCTGGGTCAGTTGTGTGCCAGGCAAGCACCCTGCCTGCTGTAGCATTACTCTGGCGCCACCTTATCTATTTTTATGTTTGTTTTGTTGGGGGGTCACACTCAAACCCCATGATACTCAGGGGTTATTCCTGGTTCTGCACTCGGGAATCATCCTGGTGGTGCTCACAGAATCATTTGGGTTGTCAGGGATTGAAGCAGGGTTGGCCGCATACAAGGCGAGCTGATAGTACTTCACCCACTGCATTATCTCTCTGGCCCTCTATTTTCATTCACGAACAGATGTTGTCAGGGGTGAATTTAGGCTGTGCACATTTTATTTTGAGATGATTTCTACCAAGAATGGTCTTATGAATCGGAGAAAAGACAATCAGAAATTCTGTGATGGGCTAGAGTACTGCAGGTAAGGTACTTGCCTTGCACACGGCCGACCTGAGTTTGATTCTGGGCATCCCTTATGGTCTCCTGAGCACTGCCAGGAGTGATTCCTGAGCACAGAGCCAGGAGTAACCCCTGAGCAGTGTGGCTGCCCCCCTCCCCCCCCACACACACATACACCAAAAAAGTTCTGTGATACTAAGAACAAGGAAGGGGAGAAGCAGAGGAGGAAGAGGAGGCCCTGTGAGGGGGAAACAAACACATGAGGCTGAAACAGAGTCAAGGCCCAGCTGAAGATCCCGGATGCGCTGCATCGTGAGACCTCAGAGCTGTGCACGTGGGGCGGAGCGTGCCCGCACGTACGGATGCTGCTTGTAAGAAAGTCTTCTTGTGTGAAGATGATCTGGGAAGAGACTTGGTTATTATCATGTTGCTTCACTTCCTTTGCAGATCTGAATTTGAAAGGAATTTATGTGAATCTGAAAGGAAAAGAAAAAATGGTTTAAAGCCAAACTTGATGAGGGAATTAAAAATACAAAGGTTTTATAAACTAATAGCACAGCGGGTAGGGCGCTCGCCTTACAAGTGGCCAACATGGCCGACCCGAGTTCGATTCCTCCGCCCCTCTCGGAGAGCCCGGCAAGCTACCGAGAGTATTGGATATGCCAGACACAGTAACAACAAAGTCTCCAATGGAGACGTTACTGGGCCCGCTCGAGCAAATCGACGATCAACGGGAGGGCCTTTACCTTTACCTTTACTAAGGCTATACACATTTTTTTTTCTTTCCTTTTTAAGTCACACCCGGCAATGCTCAGAGGCTACTTCTATGCTCTGTGCTCTGCGCTCAGGAATTACTCCTGGCGGTGCTTGAGGGACCCTATGGGATGCCAGGGATTGAACCTAGGCCAACCACATGCAGGGCAAACGCCTTCCCCACTGTACTATCTCTCCAACCCAATATACACACTTTTGAATTGGAGGGGAGAGAAGTTAATGAGTCACAGCTGGTCATGCCCAGGGGTCCCTGCTGGACAGCTGGCCTTCCCCCTGCTCTATCCCTCTGCCCCCAGCTCACCGTTTCACTCTCTCCAGGAGGACACAGACTAAACCAGCGGCAGCCAGTGGCGGTAAGACAGGAGGAGGCCTGGGGGCTGGAGAGATAACACAGCGGGTAGGGCGTTTGCCTTTCACGAGGCCGACCCGGGTTCGATTCCCAGCATCCCATATGGTCCCCTGAGCACTAGCAGGCGTAATTTCTGAGTGCAGAACCAGGAGTAAGCCCTGAGCATCGCCGGGTGTGACCCAAAAAGCAAAAATAAATAAATACATAAATAAAGCAAGGTTCTGGGGCTGGAGAGATAGCACAGCGGGTAGGGCGTTTGCCTTGCATAAGGCCGACCCAGGTTCGATTCCCAGCATCCCATATGGTCCCCTGAGCACCGCCAGGAGTAACTCCTGAGTGCAGAGCCAGGAGGAACCCCTGTGCATCGCCGGGTGTGACCCCAAAAGCAAACAAACAAAACAAGACAGGAGGCCTGGGCTAGATCCCTTTGTGTCTTCTTTTTAGAAAATGGATCGAACATTCCAAACTGAGGGAGATCAACTTTAAAATCGTGGAGTTCAACCCGATGCTCCTGAAAGGAAAGACGAGGCCGGACACTGCGAGGCCAGAGCTGCTGCAGCCTGTGAGTGGGACCCACGGGTGCGGGTGAGGGGGCCTGGTGCCTCCCCCAGGTCCTGCTGGCCTGTCTCTCGGGGGCCTCTGGCTCCAGGAGGGACTCAGGGGGCTGGCAGACATATATGAATGAATGGGAGGGAATGAAGGGTAAGAAAACACCCGTGTTTGTGTGTGTGTGTGTGTATGTGTGCGTGTTCAAGTTGGTTGACAGCAAACATGACCCATGAGTGTAGAGGAAGACAGTGTACCCTAAAAGATGGGCAAGCAGCCCATTATAAACCACTCCCATGCATCCTACCTCAGTTCAGAGATGAGAATGTGAGTCTGACCAGTGTGGATGGGTTAGGGCTTCCGTATAGGAAAACTGGGATTGGAGTGATAGCACAGTGGGTTAGGGCTTTTGCCTTGCACGTGGCCAACCTGGGTTCAATCCCTGGCCCCCCCCATATGGTCCCCTGAGCACCACCAGAAGAAATTCCCTAGAGCAGAGCCAAAAGAAGTCCCTGAGCATCACCAGGCATGACCCAAAAAAGTCCTGCCCTCCCCCCATCCCATCCCTCGCTCCCCCCCAAATTCCATGTAGGAAAACTGCTTGTAATACTTTCACAGGTAGAACTTGGCAGGGTGAGGGGAGGTGGGGGGGCATCTCTTGGTTGAGCCAAGTCCACTGGCTGAGCTGGGAGCTGCTTCCTCAGTGACATGCCCCTTATCACCATCGTTTCTATTTTTTTTTGGGGGGGGGAGTGGGGTGGGAAACTTGAGCTATACCCAACTGTGCTCAGGCCTTACTTCTGGCTCTGTACTCAGGGGTCATCCCTAGCGGGATCTGGGGACCTTCTATGGTGCGGGGGATCCAACCCAGGTCAGCCGCACGCAAGTCCGGCACCCTCTCTGCTGTACTATCACTCCCATCCCACCATCACTTCTTGTGTTTCAACAGCTGAACTTTGTGCGATTTTATCTCCCCCTGCTCATCCACCAACACGAGAAAGTCATCTATTTGGACGATGATGTCATTGTTCAAGGTATAAGCGCCCGCAGCCGAAAGAGCACGTGATAGAGAGAGTAACTGTCTTCCCTTTTGACGCGACTACTCATCTTCTGCTTATGAAAGCTGGCAGGACCCAATCGATGCCCAGTGAGGAGTATTTACAAACTCATCATCCCAGTTTGCTCTTCAAGCCTGTGTTCTCCCTCAAACATGCCCTTGCTGGCTCGTCTCTATTTCTTTTCTTATTTCTACTCTGGAAAAGCCTGGGTTCTCTCTTGAACACATATTTCCCCTCGTTCTCTCCTCTCCACTCTTTCTAAGCAAGTTTTCTTCAGTAAAACTATCTTGTTTGCGGTTGGAGTGACAGCACAGTGGGTAGGACATTTGTCTGGCACACAGCCAATCCGGGTTCAATCCCCGGCCTCCCATCTGGTTCATCCATGCACCACCAGGAGTAATTCCTGAGTGCAGAGCCAGGAGTAACCCCTGAGCATCACTGGGACCCAAAAAGGAAAGAAAAAACAAACAAACAAAACACCCCTCCTGGTTAACTAATAACACCGATGTTCAGAGCTGACAGAATCTGTTGCAAACAGCTATCTGTGCCTCTCTCCCTCCCTTGCACCTTCAAATGAAGACTCAAGCCTCAGTGAGGATGGTCTGAGGCATGAGCTATGCTTGGCATAGCAGTGGCCCCTCTGTGGGTGTGGTACCCACAGAGCACCGGAAGTAAAGGAAGTTGGCAACTGCCTTGCTGAGCTTCTCGACAGGGGCTTTCTGCATTGATAGCAGCTATGTAGGGCTGAGTCAACCACCAAGCCATTTAAGACCAGGAATCGTGCACTTTCCTGGGCCTCCCTGCTTGATTCCCATAGCAAGATCAGGGGTTCTAGAGGGTTCTGTAGGTTATTTGGCCGGGCAGCGCATGTTAACTCCTGGTGTTTCTATATTCAGGTGATATTCAAGAGCTGTATGATACCACCTTGGCCCAGGGCCACGCGGCTGCTTTCTCGGATGACTGTGATCTGTCCTTGGCGCAGGATATCAACAGACTGGTGGGACTGCAGGTGGGCACTTGGATCCCTCCTCCTTCCCCTTACATCCCAGGGCAAGCCGGACCCCCTGCCAGAAGCCCAGCCTGTCTGCAGAGCTGGCAGTCAGAGGGGCCCGAGCACTTGTGCCCAGCTCGCACCACAGCTCTTCTGCTCCTTCCCGACCTGGGACTGTGAGCTCTGAGCGACCCACTTGCCTTCCCTCCCTCAAACACGGCCCCAGAAACCCCCACACATGGTGTTTTTGCGAGTTGTGATGAAGGGCAGGGGGCCCCAGGGGCTTGCTGTGGTGTAGGCTCCTGAGCAAACAGGGCACTGGGTGCCCCTAACCACACAACATGTCCACGATGGTGTTTTTTGTGACCCAGTGCGGATCATGAGCCTTGCATGTTTGAGGCCCTGAGCTTGATCTCTGGGATGTGGACTGGACTGGGAGGGGGCACAGTGGAAGGGGACAGGAGACTCATTGGATTTTTGCTTTCTTTTGGGGGGAGAGGTAGGGTATATGTGGCTGTACTTATGGCCCTGCCCTCAGGGGTCACTCCTGGTGGGGTGCTTGGGGGGTCATACGTGATTCTGAGGACAGAACCCAGGTCAGCCATGTGAAAGGCAAGCACCATCCCTGCTGGACCTGCTGTGCTCTCTCTCTCTCTCTCTCTCTCTCTCTCGATTTGACCTTTTTTTTTTTTTTTTTTTTTTTGCTTTTTGGGTCACACCCGGCGTTGCACAGGGGTTACTCCTGGCTCATGCACTCAGCACTCAGGAATTACTCCTGGCAGTGCTCAGGGGACCATACAGGATGCTGGGAATCAAACCCGGGCTGACCGCATGCAAGGCAAACGCCCTACCTGCTGTGCTATCGCTCCAGTCCCAACCATTGTTTGTTTTCCCCCCAGTAGAGGAAAATTGGTTGATTTGGTTGAAGGGGAAAGGGCTGCTCACACAGGGTCTGAGGAAATTTAAATTGTAACAGTGACCCAGCAAAAGAGCCGTGACATATGAACATCTAGGGCTGGGGATGTGCTGCAACAGCAGAGCACACACCTCACAGTGCATGTGTGTGTGTGTGTGTGCGCACGCATGTGTGTGCATGTGTGCATGTGTGTGCACGCATGTGGTGTGTGCACATGTGTGTATATGCATGTGCATGTGTGTGCGCATATACGTGTGTGCTTGTGTGTGCATGTGTTGTGTGTGCATGTGTATACATGTGTACGTGTGTGCATGTGTATTTGCATGTGTGTGCATGTGTGTGTGTGCATGTGTGTGTGCATGTGTACTCAGGGGAGTGTGAGAATTGAATACTAGTCTCCAATAGAAAGTGCTGGGACACAAACCTTCACATGAAGATGAACATGTTGTAGGACCCAGGCTTGGGGGCCTAGACCCCACTGGGTCAAAATCTTGCCTCTGTAGGGGCTGGAGCAATAGTACAGCGGGTATTTGCCTTGCATGCAGCTCACCCAGGTTCGATTCCCAGCGTCCCATATGGTCCCCTGAGCACTGCCAGGGATAATTCCTGAGTGCAGAGCCAGGAGTAACCCCTGTACATCGCCAGGTGTGACCCAAAAAGCACACACACACAAAAATCTTGGCTCTGTAGCTTAACTGCTTTTCAAGGCCTTCAGCAAGTCCCTTCACTGTTTTCTCCTCTGTTTCTTGGGCCAGCACTTCATCTGCAGAGCGAGTGTGAGAATCATTAACACAGGCAAAGTCAGTGCAGGCAATTGGATGATTCTATTTACTTTTTTTTTTTCTTTTTTGCTGGACCTGGGCAAGACTGCCGAGCAGTGCTCAGATGGTCTGGCAGCGCCCCTGTTAGTTCAGTGCTAACCTAAGTACATTCAGATATGAACCCTGGGCGCTGGAGCAGTAGTACAGGGCATTTGCCTTGCATGCTGCCAACCTGGGTTGATCCCCAGCATCCCATATGGTCCCAGGGATAGTTCCTGAGTGCAGAGCCAGAAGTAACGGCTGGGCATCACCAAGTATCACTCACCCAAAAAGCTAAAAGGAAAGAAAGAGAGAGAGAGAGAGAGAGAGAGAGAGAGAGAGAGAGAGAGAGAGATGTACCCTAACCACTGCAGTCTCTCCCAGTTCCTCCATTAACTTTCTTTTTTGGGGAGGGTGTGGGAGGGGGAGTGGGCAGGCCACACCCGGCGGTGCTCAGGGTTTCTCCTGGCTCTAACTCAGGAATCACTTCTAGGGGCCTTGGGGCACCATATGAGGTGCCAGGGCTGGGACCCAGGTCGGCCATGGGCCAAGCAAGCACCCTAGCCGCTGCACCACTGCTGAGGCCCCACCATTAACTTTCTTTGCACAGCAGGGCAGGGCCAGGGCGCCAGCCTTGCCGTGACTTCCGGGGCATTTCTGAGCATCCCACTGAAGTGGATTATGACAGCCTGGTGGGGACAGGATGGGCCCCTGCAAGTCACAGCCATTCAGTAAGGACTGACAGCCTGCTCGGTGGCTGCCTGGCAAGCAGAGGTGCAGAGTGACTTGCAGGACAGGACGGGTCCTGCCTCCAGGGGGCTGATGCTCCAGCAGGGTCAGGAAATAAATTATTGAATGGAGGCTGGGAGGGATGGGGGTCAGTATTTGAAAAACAGCCATGGGGAAGGTGCCACTGCCACCAAACTGGGAAGAACTGAAGGGAAACAGAGAGGGGACCTAAGAGACATACCTGCGGGCAGCACCTGGGGCAATGACAGCAGGAAGGTCCGTGGTGTGACCGAGGGCTCATGGGAAGGCAGGCTAGAATGTTGGAGGGGGAACGGGGCTGGACAGGTGGCTGTCCAGGGGCACGGCAGGTCACTTCCGGAAACGGTGGCTTCCCCTCTCTCCCAGGAGATGGGAAGCCGGGGCTTTGCAAGAGGAGAGGATGGGCTGGCAGGAGCCCAGCGTGTGCTCACTGTGGGCTGGACCAGCAAGGAGGCTGCGGGGCCAATGAGGAGTGCCTGGCTTCTGGGTATCTTTCTGGGGAGATGGGGATGAAAGAATTGGTGACACGTTTGGAGGAGAAAAGGATGAGAAAGAAGAGTTCAGGCAGACGCGTGGCCCCAGCACCCTGGAAGGCGAGATAGCGCTGACTCTAGTCGGGTGGGTGGTAGGGAAGGTCTGGGGTAAATGGGGCACCAGCTTTGCGATGCCAGCTAGAGCTTCCTTAGGAAGAACCCAGGGTTCCCGGGGTTAGCTTCTTTATAAAGGAGCTGGAGGTCCTGAGGGGAAGTTGGGGCCAGTGAGTCAGGATTCCCATGACGCCATGCAGGAGTTGGGGCTGGAGCTAGGAAGAGGCTCTTTCCAGGGACACTCAGCTTTCAGGGGTGGGGAGAGCAGCCCAGGGAACGGGACTCAGCCACACCCACGGGAGGAAAGGCAGATCCTGCACCGTGGCTGGAAAAAAGCAGCGAGCGTTTTCCAGAAACGCGGCACTGTCTAGAGGCACACAGATGTTCCTTTGCAGAGCACGTACATGGGCTACCTGGACTACAGGAAGAAGACCATCAAGGAGCTCGGCATCAGTCCCAGCACCTGCTCCTTCAACCCCGGGGTGATGGTCGCCAACATGACCGAGTGGAAGCAGCAGCGTATCACCAAGCAGCTGGAGACGTGGATGCAGAAGAACGTGGAGTAGGTGGAGACCGCCCGCTGGGCATCCAGATCATTCCATTAACTTTTTTTTTTTTTTTTTTGTGGGGCGTGGGTTGGGTTCCCAAGCAGCGCTCAGGAGGCCTGAAGTGCTACTGGCAGTTCAGTGCAAGGGACAAGGGTCTGAGGATGCAATGCCACTCTGGTCCTGTGGTGCTAGGAATACCCACCCGGTGATGCTCAGGAGCCCGTGACGTGTACATGGTACATGCCAGGCATGTGCCCTAACCATTGCACTCTCTTTTAGCTCCTCCATTAACTATTTTTTTTTTTTGGTGGTGGTGGTGGGGGTGGGGTAACGGGGGCCACACCTGGTGGTGCTCAGGACTTACTCCTGGGAAACCATGAGAGGTGCCAAGGATTGAATCTGGGTTGACCGCGTGCAAGGCAAGCTCTGGTCCCACCATTTACTTTCTTTCTTCTTTTTTTTTTTTTAAAGTGGTATGGTGCTTTTTATTTGTTTATTTTTTGCTTTTTGGGTCACACCTGGCAATGCTCAGGGGTTACTCCTGGCTCTGCATTCAGGAATCACTCCTGGCAGTGCTCGGGGAACCATATGGGATGCTGGGAATCGAACCCAGGTTGGTTGCATGCAAGGCAAATGCCCTACCTGCTGTGCTATCGCTCCAGCTCCCCATAGTCCTATCAGATACTGTACCCAGACATGTCTTCCATCTTTTAAAACGACGTAGACTCGGGTGTGGCCATAAACCTCAAAAAAAATAAACTAAAATAGGGGCCAGAGGGATAGTCTAGTGGGGAGGACGTTTTTCTTGCACGCAACCGACCCAGGTTCGATCCCCAGCATCCCATGTTGTCCCCCAGCACTGCCAGGAGTGATTCCTGAGTGCACAGCCAGGAGTAAACCCTGAGCATCGCTTAGGTGTGACTCAGAAAGCAAAAAAAAAAAAAAAAAAAAAAAGTAAAATAAAATGACTAGACTCAACTTGATCCAAGTTTGTGGGGCTCCTGGCTGAATGTTGCTTGTGCGTCTCCCCAGGGAAAATCTCTACAGCAGCTCCCTGGGCGGCGGGGTGGCCACGTCCCCGATGCTGATCGTGTTCCACGGGAAGCACTCAGCCATCAACCCCCTGTGGCACATCCGGCATCTGGGTAAGTCCGAGGGGGAAGCAGGGCACACGAGCATCTTCTAGACCTGGCAAGCATCGAGAGCGCAGGGGGCAGCCTGGGATCTAGGACTCAACTCTCAGCACTCAGTTCCACAGGCGTGGCTGCTAGGTTGCCTGCCAGATGGGATGTGTCTCTAGGAACCTCACACCCCATGCGTTCTCAACAAACATTAGCGTGGAAAGAGCGGCATTTTGGGCAGGGAGAGGAACAAAGGGCTGGAGAGCATATTTTGCATGTGGGAACTCTGGGTTCACACCCTGGTGTGCCTTGGTACTGTCAGCACTCCTGAGGCACCAAGCCAGGAATAGCCTCCCACCAGGGGGCACCCTAAAAAAAAAAAGGAAAAACATGAAACATTCGAAACCTTTTCACCAATCAGCCTGGAGAACACCATCTCCCAGGGCTAGAGTGCATGCTTTGCATGATGTAGCCCCAGATTTGAATCCTGGCACCCCTGGTCCCCAGAGCCTCAAGCACCAAGCTGAGACTAGCCTGTGAGCAACCCTGGGTATGGACTGAACCGGAAATTAGTTTATTTAATTTTTGTGTGTCTTTCTTGGTCACATATGGCAATGCTCAGGGATTAATCCTGGCTCTGCATTCAGGAATTATATCTGGTGGTGCCCAGGGGATCATATGTGATGCCAGGGATTGAACCAGGTAGGCTGTGTGCAAGGCAAACGCCCTATCCACTGTACTATAACTCCAGACCCTTGAAATAAGTTTCAAAACTTATTTTGACACAGTAACACACATATACACACATACACAGACACGAAGAAAAATTTTTTTACTTGCCTTTAAGACCTAAATCAAATGAACTGGCATAGTAGTTTTTTATGCACTTAGATGGCTGGTAATGTATAAAACATTCCCTCTCCCTTCCTTCATGGCTGGAATGCTGTGGCGACTGGGATCACACACTTGCAGCCTGGCTATGGCCAGGGGACAGTGGCCCTGCTCAGAGCATGGAGGGAGGTGCTGGGGCCAACCCGGGGTCTCACATTTCCAGGTCAGATATGCGGCCTCTGAGCCATCTCTGGCCACCCACGGGGCTTCTCAGAAACCGCTGTGGACCATGTCCCAAGTCCCTTTGCGGTCTCAGCTACTGTCCTCTGGGACAGCTGACTCGGAGGAAGGGCCTGAACCCGAGCTCCCATTGCCTCTTGGGCAGACTCAGCCTGGCAGGGCCTTACTCTCTTCACTGGGAAACTGCAGTCCATAGAACTTATGAAGTGTTTTGTAAGGAACAAATGACCTAATTTATGTGGTTTCCTGAGGACAGAGCCCAGCATAAAGCACATATTCATATGACTTCAGACATCTGGGCCAGCCAGTCCCTTAGTCAGAAACACCAGGCCCCGCCTGTTTGGAAATTTAGAACCACTTCGACTTAAATATCACACAAAGTCTCTAATTCAAATAGATATGAATAAACGTTGGCAATACTTTCGAGGAATCTAGATTTTGCTGCTGGAGGATGTTGTTTAAAAAAAAAACCCTTTAACAACAGGATAATGGTGGAGGAATTGCCACTGTAAATTATGGCCTTAGGGGCCAGATAGGGTGCTTGCCTTGCACACAGCTGACCCAGGTTCAATCCCTGGTATCCCATAAGGTCCTCTGAGCCTGCCAGGAGTGATCCCTGAGTGCAAAGCCAAAAGAAATAAGTCCTTAATAGCTCCAGGGTATCACAGTATCACGGGTCATCTTGTTGCTCATCAATTTTCTCGAGCAGGCACCAGTAACGTCTCCTTCGTCCTAGCCCTGAGATTTTAGAAAGTGCCATATTCAAGGCTCTTTCAGGATCAGGAGAATGAGACCAATCATTGTTACTGTTTTTTGGCATATTGAGAACGCCACGGGGAGTTTGCCAGACTCTGCTGTGCGGGCAGGATACTTTCGGTAGCCTGCCAGGTTCTCCAGATTAAGAATTAGATAATAAGATGTCGCGTGGCTGCGAATGCGGCCGCGCACTTCCCGGAGCTGGGTTTTATAGTCTCTGGGTCTTGGCCATTGATGGGATTACTGGCGCCAGGGGCAGCTGGTGGGTGTGACACCTATCTACTGAGAGATGGGGGATCTGGGTGGAGGAGGCCCAGTCCCGATCTGAGCAAGCTTGGAGATCTCAGCCCCAGAACCCACATGCCTGGGTTCCTCTGCCGGTTCCTTCATGCATGAGGCTTGTCCGGACGTGTGGAGAGTGGTCTCAGCATGGCCGTGGCTGGTTCCGGAGGTCTTCGACTGCCGGGGCTCTGCTTGGGGCAGGGAGGGAAACTCAACCCACCCCCCTCCAAGTGGCCCTGGTGAGGACAGCCAGGCGCGGGGGCAGGAGACACTGAACTGTTCTCTACTGGGAGCTGGGTTTTATAGTCTCTAGGTCTTGGCTGTTAATAGGATTTCACGGAGCCGGGGCAGTTGGTAGGTGTGACACCTACCTACTGGAAGATGGGGGATCTGGGTGGAGGAGTTTTAAATTGATGCGCACACATAGAATATTACTGGAAAGACTTGAGAGAATCGTTATTTAACAAGGATTATTTTGGACAATCCTGATGAAGTGATAAATGCGTTATCTTATACCATTTTTCAATTTTACAATGAAGTTACGTTTGACCTTGTGGGTGGGGACACGCCTAGCCATGCTCAGGGCTTGCTCCTGGCTTTGCACTCAAAGGTTTACTCCTGGTGGGCCTTGATTTTTGACAATTAAAGGTAAAAGGTAAAGGTAAAGGCCCTCCCGTTGATTGTCGATTTGCTCAAGCGGGCCCAGTAATGTCTCCATTGGAGACTTTGTTGTTACTGTGTCTGGCATATCGAATACTCTCGGTAGCTTGCCGGGCTCTCCGAGAGGGGCGGAGGAATCGAACTCGGGTCGGCCATGTTGGCTGCGTGTAAGGCGAACGCCCTACCCACTGTGCTATTTTATTCTCTAACACATCTTATTTCCCACTGAACACAACGAAGGCTGGAGTCCAGATACCAGGTATTCGGAACACTTTCTGCAGGAGGCCAAGTTACTCCACTGGAACGGGAGACACAAGCCCTGGGCCTTCCCGAGTGTTCACAATGACTTATGGGAAAGCTGGTTTGTGCCCGACCCTGCAGGGATATTCAAACTCCGTTCCCGCAGCAGCTGACCGCTCCTGCAGTTCCAGCTGCTCCTTCTAAAACCCGAACCACCTGGGCAGCCTGCTTGGGCCCCGCTCCTCAGGACTCACATCACCTCCAACACGTGACCCAATGAAACCAAGCTTGTGTGCCAACTGCCGTGGAGACTGGGACCTCTGACTTCTACAGCACAAGCGCTAGTTATGGTCGTCTGGACTGTGTGAGTCAGAGAGAAACCCATCCAGGCATCAGTAATCACTTTGCTTACGTCTAAATGACAATTATACCCACACATTAAAAAAATTTCTAAATGTATTTTTTTGTATGTAAGTATTTTTTTAACAGGCCGTCAATCTTGTCTTTTGTAGAACAACTTATTACATTTAGAGTATCTGAAGAGTTAAACTATTTATAGTTTTTTTTTTTAAATGATTGTCATTACAGAAATGACTCTACATGTTAAATACCACAGAAAGTAAACATATCAGATTAAGGGGGAAAATACCAGTAAGTCTTGCTTCTTGTATAAAAACCTGCAACTTAAGGATAATCCTTCTTAAAGTACTTTTTTATTTAGAAACCATCAGACTTTCAAATGAATTTTAAAACCTTTTCATATTATTTAATGAAAGTCATACCATCGTATCACACACAGGATATACCAACATTTACTCCTCATTCATTGTATTTAGGAAAAACATCATCATTGTATGCTTGGAAAAACCCTCACAGCCACACTCTAGTGTGTGTCTGCCATTACTTTAAAGGCCTATTTTCTGCACTCAAAAAAAAAAAAAAATTTATTTAAGGTTCCAATAGATGTATACAAAAGCAATGAACAAGTTACATGCTTTACATAATCCCATGAAAAAATATTCAATTGCTCCTAATCCCTGATGCAAGGCACTTCCAAGTACCCGCACAAACATCCATGTAAACAGCAGTACAGTACATGATTTCAATAACATGAATGACTACACAGTTTGACCTAGACTGAAAAGAAAACAAAATCCATCACAGCCACACCTAAAAAATAATCATATTAAGATACACAACTTGGGTTTCTCTTATCATAAAGAGACCAGGCCATATGACTCTGGGGGAGGGGGGGAGAAATCATAAATATTTTCATATGAAAAACAGCATGCCCCAGACAGAGGAGACCAGGAATGAACGCATATGGCATTTCTGGACACCCAGCCCTAAGCTCTGCCGGCTCCAGCAGTGCGGACTATGTGTAGTGCCGTGGAAACGCGGCCGGAAATCACAAAGGTACATTACTCCAAATTAACCCGCATGGGGTTCACCTAGGCCATGGCAACGAGCAGGGAGGATGAAGCAGAAGAAAAGTATTTTTTAAATACTTGGCTTATCAGGTTTGCCTAAGCAAGAGAAAGTCTGTATTATTTGTCTCGGTACATCTGTGTACATAAAAGCACCAGTTTTAATCAGATGATCAAACACCCCTAGCACCTTGGTCCTCAGCCCGAAAATTCATTTCTTACCAGTTTCCAAGGAACCTCCTTAAAGACAAGGAGGCTAGATAATCTGGAGAGACAACAGTTCTTTCCCCATCAGATGGGGAAAGGTTCAACAGAGGGGAAGCGGACACAATTGAGAAGTCCTTCGACAGTCTCTGAACTCACTGGCGGCGGAGGAGTTTCTGCATGCCTCAAGGAGGCCGATGCCAGGCTGGGTTTGCCGGGTCGGGGCAGGTCCCCTGTGGCAGCCAGGCCTCACTCTGGCCTCTCCGCCCCGGCGACCGTCACTCTCAGCTGAAGGTGAGTGAGCGCATTGGGACGCTGGGAGCCCGTCAAACCTGGCTCCCCGCCGCACGGTGGGCCCACGCAGACACGGCCCCCTGCCTCCCCACAGCACCTCGTGAGAAGCATGCCCTGCTCGGGCATGAAAAGGGGTCGAGGGTGTACATATCTAGGTTTGTGCACAGTTCATCATCAAAAATAAATATTCAGACACTTGCCTTTTAAAAAGTACAGGTTAAAAGTGATTCCCCAAAGTAAATCAGTATCTTCATCGGCGAAATACAGTTTATAAAAAGCTGGAATGATGGTTAATTCAAATACAAAAACTCACATACCAAAAATAAAAAACAAACAAACAAAAACCCTACTTCTTCTTTTCCAAACTACTTAGGTTCATACAGTTGATTCTACTACACAACTGTACCATGATTACATCACTAGAGTAAAATGCTAATAAAATACTTCAGTTAGCAACTGAGGGCCACTTCCTGACCGCTGCATTAAAACTGCAGCGCTGCAGCGGGGCCGAGAAGCACCACTCTCAGGCCTGGGTTCCGTCCTCTTGTCCTTGTGTGCCGCACTGTGTGCTGAAGGGAGGAATCTGGTCTGTAAACGGCTGGGCCATCCACTGCCCGTTCGGAACGTCACTCAGCGCCGACTCTCCACTGGGAGCAGCTAAGGGGAAAGGAAACGAGGGTCCTTTATTCGACTTTTAACGTTTTAAATGATCAAATTAGGAGATTTTTAACAGCCCACTAAAGGAGAACATGATTTGTGAAGAAAACTGCTTGAGCACAATCTCAAGTGACTATTTGCAGATACAGATGGGTAAATCTTCGCTTGTCACTCAAGAGAGAAAATGCAATTCGAATGACTTACAGAGGCAGTGGCTTAGGAAAAATGCTCTGAAAACCTGCCCAGCGATGCTTCACTAGTCGGCACTGCCTTCAAACCTTTACTAGTTCAGTATTAGTCCCCTACCACGCCCTCCCTCAGTCCCTCCCTCCCAGGTCATCAGAGGCCTCTCCTGAGGAGGAGCCCCAACTTCCTCTTTCAGGACTCGCTTCTCAGCCCGAAGAAAGCAAGCATCTGCAAGGGGCGCAGCGAGCAGGACATACTTAGCCCATTGGCAAGGACGCTGCAAGGCTCACTACTGTACGGGTTTTCACTGTAAGCGCCTCCATAAGCAGCCTCGTAACCCGGATCGTACTTCTCTTCCTTCACAGCCATCTTCTTTGCATCCTCTGTGAGAGTAAAAGTGATTCAGACTTATTTCGCACAATTCTGAAGAGAGATTTAGAATTCTTCACCAAACAATACCTATTCTTGAATGTTCACAGTGGGATCTCTATCACTGTGGTGTTTTTTTTTTCTGGATGGGGGGGGGTAGGGGGTTGTTGGGCCCACCCAGCAGTGCTCAGGAGACGGTAGGGATGCCGGGGATTCAAAAGACAAGCTACCTGCTGTCCTGTTGCTCCCACCCCGTCACCATCACCTTTTCATTTCATATACTAAATTAAGTTTCAAGACCCATAAAAACCGAGAGTGAGAAGGAAAGTGCCTGCCATGGAGGCTGAGGGTGAGGTAGGGGTGGCGGAAGGGATACGGGGGGACACTGGTGGTGGGAACTGTACACTTGGAGGGAGGGGTGTTTGGTCATTGTATGACTGAAACCCAATCATGAAAACGTAGTATCTCACGGTGACCCAATTAAAACAACAACAACAACAAAACAACTAACAATCAAGACTGAACTATATATGCAGTCCCACATTTCTGAGGCCCCCAATTATCTGGAGGAGGACCCCGTGTAGCTGGAGGGTCTAGGGAGAAGGAGATGTTGACAGTGCTAATGTCCGTTACCAGAGAACCTGTCAACCACTTTTCTTGTTTGCAGCTCTTAAATTACTTTACACAATCTCACAATCTCACAATCTCACAATTACAACACCCCCACCAAACGAGTAAAGAATGCCGGTAGCGACAGACCTTGGGCCAGCTGTAAGTCGAATGTATATTGCACCTCCTGAACGTCTGTGTTCCGTTCAATGCCTTTCAGCTGATCTCTTAAGTCCTTCAACTTAATGTAGTAATGCACTTTGTCCTGGGCGCGAGGAAACTGCGCACATCTAGCACTAGATGACGGCATGACATAGCAGAGCTACAATCATAAAATGTCAGTTAAGTTCCAGAATTCCACTGAATCCATTCATTGAGAGCAGACATTTTTTCTTTGGATTAATAACTGGATATTTAAGACCTCTCAATATAAAATAGTGCTGAAAGAGTTTAAATCTGTAGTCCTTATTCATGGGAATATCAAAAAATACCTCCCGGCAAATGAGGCTCCACCATACTAATTCACATATTAATGACAGTCTTTTTTTTTGGGGGGGGGGTCACATCCGGCTATGCACAGGGGTTACTCCTGGCTCATGCACTCAAGAGTTGGCAGTGCTTGGGGGACCACGTGGGATGCTGGGAATCGAACCCGGATAAGCAGCGTGCAAGGCAAATGCCCTACCAGCTGTGCTATCGCTCCAGCCCCAACATATTAATAATAGTCTAAATAAAAGTCCTCCACCTTAAGTCCATCCTTACAGAGTTTTCCCCTAGTGTCATCAAGGCTGCCAGCCTAGAGGTATTCCACCAAGACACAAATGCTTATGTCTTCTCTCCTCTCCCTCACTCCTACAAACACATGCTTTTCTTTTTTCATTCACACTAATACATCTCAGAGCTGATTCTGTAACAACTATCTATATTAGAGTAAAAAAGTAAATCTTCCTGGGCTTGAAAGAACGTACAGTGGACAGGGCATTTGCCTTTGCATATGGTTCGATCGCCAGTATCCCATATGGCCCCCTGAGGACTTCCAGAAGTAATTCCTGAGAGCAGAGTCAGGAGTAACCCCTGAGCATCGTCAGATATGACCCCAAAGAAACGTTAAAAAACAAACTTCTTCTGACATTGTAAACTGTTTTTCAGCAGGGGTTATACAGTCCCCAGGATATTCCAGAGGGCACTGGTGAAAATCACATTAAGAGAGGGACCACGATGGGAGTGGGGGGTCAACCAGGAGGATGGGGGACACAGGCAGGAAACAGGTTGGAAGTGGAATGCAGCTGGAGAATGGGGGGTGAAGTAACTTTTCGTAACTGATTTAACCAGAGGCCAGGCTGTGAATCTTTAGTTCTTTTCAGTCTTCTTTTTTTTGGGGGGGGGTGGTGGTGGTGTTGGGGAAGGGGGGGTTTGGGGCCACACTCAGCGGTGCTCAGGTATTACCCCTGGCTCTGCACTCAGGAACCACTCTTGGAGAACTCAGGGGGACTATATGGGATGCTGGGAATCGAACCCGGGTTAGCTGCGTGCAAGGCAAGTGCCCTACCCACTATTCTATCTCTCTGGGCCTGTGTTTTCAGTCTTTCGATATTACCAAATTATAATGAAAAACCTTGTACATACTGAATTTTGCATTTAAGTGAATATGTAAGCTGGATAAATTCTTAGAGGTAAGAAGAAAAATTCTTAGAGCTAAGAAGACTTTTGCTTTCATCACACTAGAGGATGGCAAAAAGAAAAAAAACCCCTTCATAGATTGTAACAAAATATACAATATGCAAAAGAGACTGCTGGATTAACAGAATTTTTAGTCACAATTTTGTTGTTGCAATTTTAAAACTAGCCTCCATGCCACAAGCTATTGGAAAAAGTGTATTTATTTTTGGGGTCTCCCAAGCTCAGGAGTCCCAGGGCACCCACCCAGCAATGGACCCAAGGACTGAGTGCCCCTCTGGTGACCAGCAGCGATCCCAACGGGAAAGCAGGTGTCTCGGCACTCAGTCTTACGCTGGAGGCTGTGGGTTCAATCCCAGGCATCTGGCTCGAGGTGGGCACAAAACGTGCGCGGGCAGCCAGGGACAGTGGCCACTGGGCAGTCCTGGCCTGATGGTGTGAGCACCCAACCAACCGTGCACACCGCCCTGGCACTGCAACAATGTCAACAGATGGGAGAGGAGGGAGAAAGGTGAAGGCTGTAGGGCAAACACCCACAGACACACGGTGGACATGATCACGTTTGAAAACCAGCCCATGATTTCACAAATTTATGTGTGAAATGAAAGCACGGAAGGCAAGTCAGACTTACTGAATGTCCTTGGGAAACTGGCCGGCCTTATTTTTACGGCTCTAGTAAAACCGAGCTAAGACAGTAAATGGGCGATTAGCAATTTTACTAGTTAGGTGTGTCATTATGTGTTTGTTTCACAACTGAAAGGGCTGACCAACTTGATTTTGACAAGGATATGCCAAGTATATAAACGATCTATGACAGCACATAGTCTTGTATCTTTACGAAGGTAACAAATACATAGAAGAAAGGCCCTCCCGTTGTTCATCGATTTGCTCGAGCGGGCCCAGTAACGTCTCCATTGGAGACTTTGTTGTTACTGTGTCTGGCATATCGAATACATCACGGGGAGCTTGCCAGGCTCTGCCATGCGGGTGAGATACTCTCGGTAGCTTGCTGGGCTCTCCGAGAGGGGCGGAGGAATCGAACTCGGGTCGGCCATGTTGGCTGTGTGCAAGGCAAACGCCCTACCGCTGTGCTATCGCAGAAGCCCCAACAAGCCCCAACAATACATAAATACATTTTAAAGGCAGCAAGCTGGTTCCTCTCCGTAGAGGAGCCAAATGATAAAAACTCATTGCCATTTGTGATGCTACGTGAATTCCCAACCACTAGTTCAAGTTCAAGACATAGAGGTTATTAGATTTTTTTTTTTTAATTCAGGGGGTTTTCCCCATGGCACGGACACAAATACAATGGGTAGGACAAATTTGAAAAAGGCACCAGCTAGAGAATGTTCCTGCTAGAGGCTCATTGTAGACATACGAATTTAAGTACTTACAGTTTCTGTGTCTGGGATTTTATGGGGCTGAAGTCCAAATTCTAAGTTCTTAACCTTGACTCCAAAAACTTCTTTACTAAATATTTCATAAATACCTAAAATGGAACACAAACACAGTTATCATTACTTTTCCCATGGTGCTAGCAAAAAGGACGAAAGTTCAAAACCAGGGCCACAGGGATCATTGCCTGGCATGCAGTGAACTTTGTTCAAAACCCCGGCCCACATATGGTTCCCCAAGCACCGCTCGCAGCCAGTCACTCCCGAGAGAGACACGACTAGCCCCTGAGCACCTCCTGACGTGGGTCAAAATACACCCCACCCCCAAACAAAACAAAATAAACTTCAAAGATAGTCGTGGGCAGGGATGTGGCTCAGGAACAGTGAAAGACCCTGGGTTTGATCCATGGTATCAGGAATCAAAATAAAACAAAGCGGGGACCAGAGAGATAGTCCAATGGGTAGGGTGCATGCCTTGCGTGCAACTGACCTAGGTCTGTTCCCTGGCACCTCCTATGGCCCCCTGATCCCACCAGGAATGATCCTGCAGACTCAGGAGTGAGCCGTGAGCACCGCCAAGTGTGGCCCCAAAACAAAAACACTAAAATAAAAAAAAAAAAAAAAACCTTTACATTTTCCATTAAACACTGCTATCCGCGGCTGATACTTCTGTAACTTCTGCACAAGTATACGTCCTCCTTCACGGAATTCTTTACTGGAAAAAAATAAATTAAAAAAATACATAAATTTGGCAGTACTTATAAAATGAGAAATTCAGGCTACCTTCAATGAAAGATCACGCTATACTTAGCATATAATATCACCAGTAACATCCGTCCTTGCCTGAACCAGGTACCGTGGGACACTGGAGGGAGGCCAGCAGCCAAGGCTCCAGCCTTAAGGGGTGATGCACTTACCTGGAAAGATCCTTGCTGCCTGGCGTGGTCCTTTCCACCATATTGGTAAACCCAATACCATATTTCCCTGGTAATGTGTGGTCATCCATGTGATTCAGCTGAACTTCACTCAGCCCTGACATAAACAGACACTTCCCTGTGAGAGAGAATTCAGGTGAGAATTCGGAGGAAGGCTTTTGCCTAGTGAACTGATGTGGTTGTCTCTTTTCTTTTCTATTTTCTTTTATTTTTATGTGGTGCTGGGGACCAGAACCCAGGGCTTCAGCCTTTCAAAGCAAGCGCTGGGCCACTGACCCACATCCTTGGTCCTTGGTCACATGTTAACGATTTATGACAACCTGAACGGCAATGGGCGTCATCCCCTGTAGGGGTAAGGTCAGCAGCGATCATGCAAAGTCAGGATTCTGTCTGCACTAGCAAAACGGTGTGCTATGGTTACTATGCCGATAATAAGAACAAAAGTAGTGAAACTCATGGAAAAATAATTCAAACAAGGGGCTGGAGTGATAGTACAGCGGGTAGGGTGTTTGCCTTGCATGCAGCCGACCCAGATTCGATTCCCAGCATCCCATATTGTCCCCTGAGCACCGGCAGGAGTAATTCCTGAGTGAAGAGCCAGGAGTAACCCCTGTGTGTTGCCGGGTGTGACCCAAAAGGAAAAAAGGAAAAAAATAAGGAAAAAAAAAATTTTTTTTCCAAAAGGAAAAAAATAAAGACAGAACGGGGCCAGAGTCAGGGAGCCTTGTTGGAAGGCTGTGCTGTGACTCTCCCAGCCAGCTTACAGGTTCTCACTGCCGAGCTTCTATTGAAATACCCTTAAAGTTGGCACTAAATGAGATGAAGAAACTTATTTGTTCCTAGGTTGGCTGTTCGAAGGCAGCTGGACTTGTTTACAAATATGGCTTCATTCCCAAGCCGGCTGGGCAGAAGCTGGTCACAATTTTTGCACAGCAAAAAATTCTGGACCCGGTGTTATTGTGTTGATTTGGATAAACTAGGCATTTGGTCTTTGAGAGTTTGGCACTCGGTTTATGGGTACAATGAGTGATAAAGTACTTTGAATTTAGTTTTAAGATTCTGAAATTTATACTTGAATAGTACAATTTGATTCTTAAAAATAAATTTTAAAATTGTTTACAAAGGCTAAGTTTGTAACAAGGTGACTAATTTATCTACAGCTGCTATAGAAAGCTGTTCTAAAACTTGAACTTTTTTAAATGGTGAACTTTATTTTTTTATTTAGTTTAATTGCCTTACCATACATTTTTAATCAGTAAGGCTTAGGTGAACCTGGTGCTTAAACTGCTCTGAACAGGGAGAATATCAAAGGAATCATAAAAATGCTACGGCTCCTACTTAGGGCTTATTTGTATAATAATCCATTTTGTACATCACAATTTGGGTGAAAACTTAAGTACCCTACACGCATATATGTGTGTGTACATATATATATGCATATATATATATACACACATATATATATACATATCAATGAGAAAAAGTCACTTTATTACTCTCAGATATCCCTAAGGGTCTTTTTCTTTTCCTTTAAATTTAGTGTGACTAAGGCTTTATTTATGTCTTGCAAAACTCACAGATGGTGTCAAAGTGATAAAGCTTTTATTTTTCTTAAAGTAGAAGAGTATTAAATGTATACTGACTCCTAGAAATCTATTTATTAAAAGAACCTGACATAAGAACTTGCTAAATATATAGCTATATATATATGAACTTGCTATATATATATATGAACTCCAGCCATAAGTGGATTTAATTAGAAAAAACTCTACTTTGACGGCTAGTTTATTCTAATGAACAACACACGTGAAGTCATTCCTTCTAAAAAATGATAAATTTAAGCTATTGTTATGATATGAAGTCCTCTGTATTTTTTAAAGACCATTTTAGTATTTGTCTGTAAAGAAAACACCAATAAAACTGTACATATGTATTATATAAATGTAATCTTTTAATACTATTTACTTTTAGTAACTAATTTAGTTACTTTTAACAAGTAATACTATTTACTTTTAGAAACACAAAATTTTTTAGGCTGGAACATAAAATGTTTAGAGGCTGGAGACTGTATAGCAGGTAGGGTGTTTGCCTTGCACGTGGTCACCCTGGGTTCAATCCTGGACACAACATGTGGTCTTCTGAGCATCGCCAGGAGTGATTCCTGAGTGCCGAGCCAGGAAATCGCCCCGAGCACCACTGGGTGTGCGTTTAATGAGTGGCCAGAGAATTGTTTAGAGGCTGAGCATGTATTTCACTACACCGTAGCCGGGGTTCGAGCTCTGGCAACCTAACACCACGGACAACCACCGCTGAACCCAACCTGGCCTCCAGACCAGAACACTAGGAAATATTCAGTGACGTATTTCTAGACTTTTAGTTTCATATACACACAGATATAAAATGTCCATGTAATATATATATATGTGTATAAATATATATATATATTTTTTTTTTCTTCTTAGTGCTGGGAACGGAACCCAGCGCCTCACAGGTGCCAAGGTAAGTGCTCCATCACTAAACCACATTCCCGTTATCCTGTATCTCTAATTTAACCAAGATAGTTTGGTTTTAAAAAAAGGGAATACTTTTTAAAAACTAATAAAAATTAACCACTTACAAAAATGATTTCCAGGTCCAGGATAATGATGCCCTTTGTAAGCAGCCATGAGTCCAGGGTTTATGCCAATCTACAAAACAAAATGTTTACATATTTTAGATCACCATCATCATTATGCGAACACGTCTTGGATCATTGTATTTGGGGGGGAGGTTTGGGGCCATGCCTGGTGATACTCAGGGCTTTCTCCTGGCAATGCTCGGGGGACCGTATGGGATGCCGGGGACTGAACCTGGGTCAGCTACGTATAAGGGAAATACCCTACCTGTTGTACTATGGCGTTGGCCCCACTCATTAATTTTGGAGCAGACCCTGGCCCAGCAGTGCTTGAGGGACTGTGAAATGCTGGGGATCCAACCCTGAGCTCAATATCCAAGTAGCATTCTAACAGGAAGTTCTGGCTCAAGCCACTATACTCTGTTGTTGTCGGAAGATAATGCTGCTACTGGCCCAGGGAACAATGGCAATGTCCAGCTTGACTGTCAAAATGCCAGAGAGTCTTGCCAAGAGCTCAGCTCCTGAGATACCATTAAAGCAACTATTTCAGAGCTAGAGAGATAGTAGGACCTTTGCCTTCACTGTGGCTGCTTCGGTTCAATCCCTGGTATCCTACATTGTGCTGTGTGCCCAGCAAACGCCCCCTCCCCCCCCAACCCCGGAGAGAGAGCACAGCAGGTAGGGCGCTTGCCTTGTATGCAGCCGACCTGGGTTTGATCCCTGGTACCCATATGATCCCTGTGCACAGAGCTAGGAATAATTCCTGAAGCACCGCTGGGTCTGGCCAAAACGTCTATTTCTTTTGACTTCAAACATGCCTATACAAGCTGAAGTGGTAACAGTGGGTAGGAGCCTGCCTTGCACGCAGCAGACCCAAGTTCAATCCCTGGCAACTGGATGGTCCCCTGAGACCTGCAAGTAATGATCCTTAAGCACAGAGCAAGGTGTAAGTCATGAGCACTGCTGGGTGTGGTCCAAAATAAAAATAAAAAGACAACCATGTCTCTTGTTTGTCTTTTGATTTGCCAGATTTTTTTTTTTTTGGCCCAGTGCCTCACACACACAACTTCTGGCTATTCCTTGGCTTGGATGCTTTGCTATTTTTGGTTTTAAAAAACAATTCTAGAGGGTAGAACAATAGTACAGCAGGGCGGGTGCTCATCTTGCAGGCGGTCAACTGGGGTTCGACCCCTGGGATTTTACGAGCACCACCAGGAGTAATTCCTGAGAAGAGTCAGGAGCAACCTCTTTGCATGGCCAGGTATGGCCCTAAAACCAAACCTACCCAAAAATATCCTATCCTTTAAATATCCTTAAAAAAAAAAAGAGGGGGGGCTGGAGCAATAGCACAGCAGGTAGGGCATTTGCCTTGCACGCAGCCGACCTAGGTTCGATTCCCAGCATCCCAGCATCCCATATGGTCCCCCGAGCACCACCAGGAGTAATTCCTGAGTGCAAGAACCAGGAGTAACTCCTGTGCATCGCTGGGTGTGACCCAAGAAGAGAGAAAAAAAAAATTCTATCAAGGGACCAGAGAGATAGTACAGTGGGGAGGTCTCTTGCCTGGCACATAGCCCACTTGGGTTCAATCTCCAGTAGCTCATATTGTCTCCTGAACCTCATATGGAGTGAACCCTGAGCACAAAGCCAGGAGGAAGTCCTGAGTACCACTGGGTGTGGCCCAGCCATGTTCACCCTCCCTACCCCCCCTAAATTCCTTTACCTGACATCCACCTGCGCCCACCTGGACTGGAGAGACGTGATGGAACATTCAAGCAACCAGAGCCTGGAGCAGCCTCGAGGCTGTCTCCCAATCCCCACCAAGCAGCTCACCCGGTACCCAGCCCCGCGGACCCAAGGCGTCTGCAATCTAAGTGATGCGCAGGGACTGTCCTTAAATGGTGAAAAGACTTCTCAGAAAAAGGTCCTTACATGCAGCACGACCGAACGGAGATAAAAAGTGGACAAGCCACATCACAACCCACCAACACTATTTTATCGGACCAGAGGAGGACAAAAATCCTTACAATGACGATGTCCAGATTGAACGTCAAAATGTCGGGGAGAGTCTTGGTCAAAAGCTCGGCTTCTGAAACGCCATTAAAACGGTCCACTTTTCTTTTGACTTTAAACGCATCTGTGATTTTTTCTTGCTTGTCTTTTGATTTTTTGGATTTGCCAGATTTTTTTGCCTCAGCAGGTTTTTTAGGTTCCGCTGGCTTTTTGGGTTCCGCTCGCTTTTTGGGTTCCGCAGGCTTTTTGGCTTGTGACGCTGCTCTGGGTTTTCTTTTTCTTCCTCTTGGGGCCTCTGAAATACAGATGTCGCCACGATAAAAACGTTAGACAGCTTTCTCAGCAGTCACCCTGTTGACATCCCTTTTGCCTTTCTTGTCTAAATCCCAGCATCAGCATCCTCTGCTAGCTGTTCTCCATCCTTCACCCCCCCAGGCTGGACCCATGTGATCCCAACACCCCCTCCTCTGTGAGATGTTCTAGGGACAAAGCCTCCAGAATAATCACAGGCTCGATGTTCAATCTTACCAACTGCTGCCCTCCCCTTCCTCACACCTGCCAAGATAAAATATACAGGAAGAGGGGCTGGGGCAAAAGTAAGCAAGCAGGCAGGGCACTTGTGCTGCAGGTGGCTGACCCAGGTTAGATCCCTGGCATCCCAAATGGTTGCCCGAGCCCCAGTAGCAGTGATCCCTGAGCACTGTCACATGTGGACCCGCAGCTGCCTCCACGAGGGAAATGCGTATAGGAAGAAAACATTCCAAGTGAACATCCCTAATTTCAGCAGAGGAGTCTCAAACAGGGGTGAATCGCTTGAAGAATGCGGCAGAGGCTGGAGACAGGGCAACTGGCTGGCACAGGCCTGCACGTGGGAAGCCAGGGCACTGCGTGGTCCCCAGAAAGGTGGGAGCAGCCCCCAGCACTGCTGGGTGTAGGCCAAAGACCAACAAATAATAGAAGTATCTCCAACACCACCAGGTATTCTTGAGGATGCAAAATCTCCCTTGGTTAAGAATCCCTGGTCCCCCGGCATTACGGGCAGGGGTGGGGGAGCCATGTTTTTCTTACCCCTGAGTCTCAGCATCTCATCCCCTCCCCTGCGATGCCCGCCTCCTGTCCTTCCTCCCCTCACTGCCCTGAGCGCCCCCGAGCAGGAAACCACCTCCGTCCAGTTCCCTGACCAGGAAAGGCGGTGAGGAGTATTCTAGCATGTTCCTCACACAACGTTTCTATAGAATATGCTGACTCCCCCCCCCCCCCAACCCACCACCACCTACCCAAATCTACCCTCCCTGCCTCTTCTCTTCTCTTGGTCAATGGCAGGCGCCTTCACCATCGACAGCCTGGGCTGGGACCCTGGAGTTGGTCCCTGGGTGCCACTTCTCCCTTGGCCCCCGTGAAACCCACAGCACGGCCTGGCCAGGCCACTCCATCTCCTCTGTCTTCCTCTATGCCTTCAGGCCTCACTTGGTTCCGAGCTGACCCAAGCCGTTTCTAATCCCATTTCGTGCCTCCGAATCCTGCCAATTCATCCCCCACCTGAGCCCCAGACTGCTGTTGTAAGTGTCAACGTATGCAAGTCACCCGCTGCTTACATTCAATTTCCTGGTCCGTAACAGGATCATGCACCTCCCATCAGTGTCTCTGGCCAGGGCGTTCCCAGGGCCCAGATTGTGCTCCTGCCATTCATCTCCTCAGGAGCCCATTCAGAGCTCTGAGCCTTGGTCTGAGCTAGCTGCTGACCCCATGGACTCCCCGGCGGTCCATTTCTCTTCTCCGACTCTTTTTTCTTTCCTAGACTAGTAGATTTCAGCACATATTTGGTACCCAAAAAACAATACCTTAATGCTAAAATCTATCACTAAACCTTTTGTAAGCATTTGCGTGCGTGCGCGTGATCTGGGGCACCCCGGCAATATTCAGCAGCTCTGCGTTTGGGGGCTGCTCCCGAAGGTGCTCGGGGACCGTGTGGTGTCGGGGACTGGAACAGCAAGGCCTTCAGCCTGCACCCCATCTCTGGCTGGCCCCCGAGCACTTTCCTCGCGCCACAGCTCCTGTCCCCGAGTGTCCAGAGTGAACTTACCTGGCATGGGCTCCTCCGCCGGAGCGGGCAGCGGGGCTTCGGCCGTCGCTGGCTCCTCGTGCATCGGCTCTTCCCTCGGCACCATGGGGGCCGGCGCCTCGGCCATCGTGGGTGCAAAAGGAAACGAATAGAAAGCCGGAACCTGAAGGGAACAGCTGAAAGAACAAGGAAGCGTAAGGCAGGGCAGGGAGAGTGCCACCCACCACAGGGATGGTTCAGCATACAGCCGGGCTCCAGCAGTGACTCAGGTAGGAAACGGGGCAATAAGAGGAAGAAACCAGAGTCCAACACACAACCTTCACCCTCTCCTTCCCAAGGGCCCGCGCAGCCGGGAAAGCCCAACGATCAAGTCAGCCTAGACTTTCTCTGCAGCACACTGTTTCTACTTTCAGAGTTTCTTCCTCCTGCTACAAGCATCCCCTCCAATCCTCCAACCTAACTCCACCCCTGTTCAGCTGCAGCAACAGTGCAGGAGTGCCTGATCTAACCCACTCTTCACTCTCATGCAGTTACTCCCACCTACAATCACAATTACTTTTCTGTGGCAACAGCCCTTAGGACCGACTTGTTCTCAGGGGCCAGAGAATGAGTACAGTGGGTAGCGAGTACAGGGTGCTTGCCTGGCACATGGCCAACCTAGACTCAACCCCAGCACCCCATATGGTGCCCCAAGCCCACTCAGGAGTGATAACTGAGCTCAGAGCCAGGAGTAATCCTGAGCACTGCCAGGTGTGGCTACTCCCAACCTCCGCCCAACAAGACCTATTTGGTCAGGTAGACTTCCAAGAATACAGTACAGTATTATTTGCTGTGATGACCATGTTGTTCATTAGGTTCCCAGGAGGATCAGGGGTGGGGTCGCTGCTGATGTCTGGCGGGGCGTCGTGATGCCCATGACTAAACTGGGACCTCCTACATGCAAAGCAGGCGCTCCAGCCTGATGGGCTATTTCTCCAGCCCTCGTCTTTTCTTTTTTGGGGGGAGGAGGATGCACTCTGTGCTCGGGCCCGCTCCCTGTGGGACTTGGGGACAACAAGATGCTGGGGATCAAACTCAGGTTGGGTCACAAGCAAGACAAGCACCTTAGTCCCCATGGTATCAAGACAAGCACCTCAGTCCCTGTGGTATCTCTTGTGCCCCTCATCTGCAGTCTGTTTTGGTGCAAGAGGGCGCCCACCTGGTGGTGCTTGCTCAGGGACGGTATTTGCGGGAGCATCTCCCACGCAGAGCTCCAACTCCAGCCCAGGAGCGTCTCTGGTTGGGCAGAGCTCTGAAGAGTTTGCAGTCTACGCGGCCTACGGCCACCGTCTCCTCATTCCCATCCCTATTCCAATGTAACTTAATGTTCTCTAGCAACGTGCGGGTCAACATATCTGCCTGGTTGCTTGCTCTGGATCTCCTGTCGCCGTGCGCATCTGTGCAGTCTGTTTTTTCATTTGCTGGTTTTATTGTGGCACCCCAGCCAGTGGGGGCCTCTCAGCAGTTGGGTGCTTTCCCCTTGCACTGCAGGAGGCCCAAAGTGTGTGTCACGATGACCACATTTTAAAAGGACCCTGGCAAGCTAGAGTGCTTTGAATCACATTTCACCTCTGCCATTTAGTAGCTCGGAAGGAAAATTCCTTAACCTGTTTCAGCTTTCCTCCTCCATCTGACTTTTATATCCCCCCCTTTTGGGTTCACACCCGGCAATGCTCAGGGGTTAGTCCTGGCTCTGAACTTAGAAATTACTCCTGGCAGTGCTCGGAGGACCATATGGGATGCCGGGGATTGAACCCAGGTTGGCCGCAGGCAAGGCAAACGCCCTAACCGCTGTACTATCACCCCAGCCCCCATCCCCCATTTTTTTGGTTTGTTTGTTTTTTTGGGTCACACCCGACGATGCTCAAGGGTTACTCCTGGCTCATGCACTCAGGAATTGCTCCTGGCAGTGCTCAGGGACCCTATGGGATGCTGGGAATCAAACCTGTGTCGGCCATGTTGGCTGCGTGCAAGGCAAACACCCTACCCGCTATCGCTCCAGCCCCACCACATTTTTTGTTTTGGAGCCACACCTGGCAATGCCCAGGGCTTACTCCTGGCTCTGAGCTCAGGATCACTGCTGGTGGGGCTTGGGGAACCATATGTGCTGTGAGGGATCAAACCCTGGGAGGCCGTGTGCAAGGCAAGCATCTTAACCCCCTGTACTCTCTCCCCAGGCAACCCCTCCCAGCCCCCACCCCAACTTTCCCACCAGGTAAAATGGCAACAGTCAGTCGATACACTTCAAACTGGGTGGCAAAACCAAAACAGAAAAAGTGTCTAACTACAATTTGTTATCCCAATAAAGACAGTTTTCCTAGCACAGGAGAATTGGAGGGTTTCCGTCACCTCTAGTTAGATCACGCCAGTGAACGAGGCAGAAAACCCGAATGTCTCTGTTCTTTCTCATTCCCTCCAGTGGGCAGTGGGCAGAGACAGGGGACACTGAGGTTCCGGTCTCCCCCTTGTCCTGGACTAGACCTAAGTCATGCAGTCACTGTCCAGGCCTGTTCTCACGTCAGATTGCGGGGGCAGGGAAGATTCAGGGGCACTTGGTGCTTGGGAGGTACAGAACTCCTGGCTGTGCTTCTGCTAGGAAAGGCATGGCACCTCCCCTCTCTGCCCTCATCAGCCACGCCTTGCTCAGAAGCCTCCTGGGTCTCTCAGTAGCACTGTCCTCCAGTTATTCATCTATTTGCTCGAGCAGGCACCAGTAACATCTCCATTGCGAGACTTGTTGTTACTGTGTTTGGCATACTGAGTATGCCACAGGGAGCTTGCCAGGCTCTGCCATGCAGGCGGGATCTCTCAGTAGCCGGCCGGGCTCGCCAAACAAGCTCTCAGAGTCTCTCAGTATCTCTACAGAAGACTGAACCACCTCTGAGGGCTGATCTTTCCTGCACTCAGGGCTGCTGTCACTTTCCCTGGTCACTTGTCACTTTGCTGGTGTCTTTTCTGTCCCCAGAAAATGTCCTCCTATGCTCCAATCCATTAGAAACATTCTGGTCCCCTTCCTTTTTTCCCTTTATTAATTCAATTGTAAATGCTTGTCACGACCCATACACTATTTTCTCTCTTACAAAAATAAAAAAAAGAGAAAAAGTCCCAACCCACAGAATGTTTTCCCCTTTGAACTTTTTTATTTTTGGGCTCTGCACTGAAGAATCCTGCCGGTGCAAAGGACACCCAACCACAGATACACACACCCTACAGAAACACACAACCATTCCACCCGGGATGTCAGAGATCAAACCTGGGTTCCAAAACACACACACACACACACACACACACACCATACACGATGTCAGAGAACAAAACTGGGTTCCAACACACACACACACACACACACACACACACACACACACACACACACCATACACGATGTCAGAGAACAAACCTGGGTTCCAACACACACACACACACACACACACACACACCATACACGATGTCAGAGAACAAACCTGGGTTCCAACACACACACACACACACCCCATACGCGATGTCAGAGATCAAACCTGGGTTGCCCACATACTCATCACTTACATCACTTACTTCTGGTTTTATGCTCTTGGATCACCTTCGATTACACTTGACAGCCATATGTGGGTCGGCCGGCTTAACCCTTGTAATATCTCCTTAGCTGATGTTTAGCAGTCCTAATATCATAGTATTATCAAGTTTTTGAGTTTGCAAAAGTTTACCCCAGGAAATTGGGAAAATTCAGTCTGCCCTTGTGCTTCCGAATGACTCTGACCTCAGATGAACCCAGGGAAGCAGTTCTCTGAAACCCTTGACTTTGTACTTGCTGGTCAGGGAGTGAAATGCAGTGTTTTTGTTTAGGAAGGGGATGTCTAAAAATTCAAAGGGGATGGGGGCTGGAGACATGAGCACGGATGGGGTGTGCCCCTCCCCCCCCAAAAAAAGACAGCTAAACACTGCTCGGGAGAGAGAGACTACTGTCTGTGCGGTAAGCCACTCAAGTCTTAAAAGGTGTCATTTATCTGATGACAGGCTTTACCCAGGTTTCAATTCTGTGCCGCGGACGTTGTGATTTCCTAGAGTTCTTGGGGAATACTGTTCTTTAATAAAGCGATTCTTTCCTGGAGAAAAAAAATTGGGAAAAAGTACAGCAGGTAAGGCTCTTGCCTTTCATGCAGCTGACAGGGATTCGAGCCCCGGCACCCCACAGGGTTCCCAAGCCCCTCCGGGCGTGATCCCTAAGTCCAGAGCCAGGAATAAGCCTTGAGCACCGCTGGGTGTGGCCCCCAAACAACTACTCCTTAGAAAATAAGGGACCCAGCTGGGAAAGCGCTCGCCATGAACGTGGCCTATGTAGGTTCCATAGCCCGCACCACAAATGATTTCCCCCGCGTCCCAGGGCCTCTAGGAGTGATCCCTGGGCGCAGGGCCATGAAGCGGCCTTGAGCATCTGGGGCTGTGCCCTCAACCTCCATCCCCCAATGAAAGAGAATTTTGGCAAAGACGCTGGAAAAGAACTCGCTGGGATTCATTCGAGCCAGAGGCAGGCAAGTGCCCCTTTGACCGCGTGCATCTCCTTTTCCTACTCTTGCCCCCCACTCCACACAGACCCAAAGCTCGTGGGATTCCCCTGGGATCCCCTTCTTCACGGATCCCGAGTCCGTCCTGCTGATGCCCAGGGGCCAGGGCCCCCCTGGGTCCGGAGAGGGCAGGAAGTCTAGGAGCAACGTCAATCACCCCCACGTCGGCCACCAGCTTCCCGGCTAAGTCGTGCGCCCGGGGCTCCCCATCTCTGCCGGGGCCAATCTCGCCATCTCCTCCACGAGGCCGGCTCAGGGCAGAGCCCCGAGCCCGTGGGCCACCTACGCGCCTCGCAAGCGCCGAGGGCTGGCGTGGGAGGCGGGGTCAGGCCGTGCTCAGGCGCCAGGGTGGCGGCCGGAAGCGACTGTGGCCCGGACACCGCCGGCTGCCCACCCAGGCGGCTTTGAAATCTCGCTAGGAGCCTGGGGAAAGCCCCCCGGGAGTCGGGTCCTGCCGCGCCGCAGCAACGAGGTGGGGGGGGACCGTGGCAGACCCTCGCGGCGCGCACGCGCGACCTGGGCCTTTGTAGCCGGCCGCGGCCTCAGCGACCCCGGCGCGCGTGCGTGCGCGTGCCCGCCGGCCGCGACCTTTAAAGCCCCTGGCGTGCGTGCGCGCGCCCGCCGATCGCGATTCCTAAAGCCCCCCGCGTACGTGCGCGCGCCCGCCGATCGCGATTCCTAAAGCCCCCGGCGTGCGTGCGCGCGCCCGCCCGGCCAGCCGCGAAGGGGCGCGGGGGAGGGGCGGCGCTCGGCCCCGGCTTTTACCTGCCCGCGTTCTCCGCTTCCATCCCCTGCCGCCGCTCGCCGGGGATCGCTCTTGCCGGGAAAGCGAAAACGACTCGGTGAGGGCGGGGTGGTGAGAATCTGGAGTGCCGCGGGGTAAGGACGTGCGGCTGTATGACAGTCACCAGAGGCTTGGACCCGATTGCTGGCAGAACGGAGACGGCGGCTGGCTTGCAAGCTCCTCCCCCAAGCGGCTTCGTTTCCCCCTCCCCCCCGCCCTCCTACCTCCTCTCTTCCCGGGCCGCTGGGTGCTTCCGGCCGCGCAGTGCCAGGGGCTCCGCCCTCGTCGTCACGTGACGCCGGACAGGCCAATCGCGCTCGCGCTCCCGCTCGTTGGTTTTTCCGCTCCTCGCCGCAAGGCCTTTCGGGAAGGGTGGAGGACAGAAAGAGAGGGAGGGGCTGCCTTCTGCTGAGCTAAGCTTTTGTTCACCGGCTCGCTAATGGGCGGATGGGCGGTGGAAGGGCTTCCCTGCTGGGGGCGCTGGGTAGGTGGAGCTGTTACTGTCCAAGCGGGATCCTCCGGGGCCCTCCCACCCAAAATTTCATTAGAAATAAAAATAGCATCTTAGAAAATAAAATCTCATCTAGGGCTGGAGAGATGGTACAGCGGGCAAGGGGCTTGCCTTGCACTCAGCGGACCCGGGGTTTGGTCTCCGGCATCCCATAGGGTCCCCCTAGCACGGCCAGGAGTGATCCTGAGCATAGAGCCAGGAGTAAGCCCTGAGCACCGCCGGATGTTCTTCCTCCCCACCCCTAACCCCACCCCCAAGTAAAATTTACAAATTTGGGCTGAGGGATCATAGGACGGGTAGAGCGCTTGCCTTGTGCGGGGCAAATCGGGGTTCATCCCTTCCCCCACCGCAGGCCGGTCCCTGGAGCATTATTAGGAGTGATCCCTGAAGCACCTCTGGGTGTGGCAGCGAAATTTTAGTGTCGAATGTCAAATAGTGTGAAATGAGAGGGCGATGCAGCTCTGAAATCAGAAAATGTGGGTGTAAAATCTCCTGTGTCATCTTGAGCCTCACTGTCCTCATTCAAAAAATGTGGGTGATTGCAAAATGTAAAGCATAAAACAAAAACCAGCATTGTTTGTTTCTTTTTGGGTCACACCCAGCGATGCTCAGGGGTTACTCCTGGCTTTTGCACTCAGGAATTACTCCTGGCAGTGCTCGGGGGACCATATGGGAGGCTGGGAATCAAACCGGGGTCACCGCGTGCAAGGCAAATGGAAACACCCTACCCGCTGTGCTATTGCTCCATCCCCCAGCATTTTACTTTGGACATGTAAAAATATTAGCATTTGAGGGATATGATAGAGACCATTCAATAAATGCGGAGTCCTTAGACCCTTATTTCTCAATAACCCGTTAAATATATATGTATTAATTATGGTTTAAGACGTTGCAATACTGTTAAAATTTATCTTGTCTCTTTTGGTCTAGTAACACAGATGACTCCCAATTCCCAATGCCTGACAGCAACAAGGATTTATTTAAGCTGTGACCCTGGCAGCTTGGCTGGGAATCATGACACCAGATAGTTCTGTTCAGGCAGTCAGTTGAGGGCAATCTCCTTTGCTCATCCCAGTCTCTGTTCAAATCTTTAACCCATTTTTATTGTATTGCTTAGGCTGGTCATATCCAGCCCTGCTCAGGCTTACTCCTGGCTTTGTATTCAGAGATCACTCCTGGCTATGCTTGGGGGAACTTGTGTGGTGCTGGGGATCTAACTCAGGACGGGCACCATGCCAAGATGAGTGCCTTAACCCTTGTGCTATTAGAAAAAGTATTTCTCCCCTGCATTGTCTTTTTGGTTCTGTTTGAAATCACTTGATTGGTGCCAGAAAGACAATATAAGGAGTAAGGAGCTTGCCTTGCCCACTGCCATCCTGGATTTGATCCCTAACACCCCACGTATTCCCCTGAGCACCGAGTGTGGATCGGACCTCTAGCACAGAGCCAGGAGTAGCCCTAAGTACTACTGATCACGACCCAAAACACCAGCCAACAAACAAAACACTCTTGTAACAAAAACTACAGACTCAGGGAGTTATACTAATTGTGAATTCGACCACATACTGAAAAGACAGTACCCATTATGGCACCACCACCCCACTATCAAAACACACAAAAACTCAATTTAAAAAATGTGGGGCCGGAGCAATAGTACAGCGGGAAGGGCGTTTGCCTTGCCCGCAGCAGACCCGAGTTCAATCTCTGGCATCCCATATGGTCTCCTGAGCACCGCCAGGAGTAATTCCTGAGTGCAGAGCCAGGAGTAACCACTGAGCATCGCTGTGTGTACCCCCCCAAAAGGCAAAACAAACAAAACAAAAATGTATACAGGGGACGAAAGAGAGTACAGAGGGTTGAGAGCTTGCTTTGTATGTGTCTGTCTGACCTGGGTTCAATCCCTGGCACCCCATATAGCCCCTGAGTCCTGCCAGGAGTCCCTGAGACCTGCCAGGAGTGATCTCTGAGCACAGTCAGATCTCTAAGCCCTGAGCATTGTTGAGGGTGGCCCAAATACACAAAATAAAAATGACCTATTAAAGGGAAAAAAAAAAGAAGGGCCGCAACTAGGCAAACACCTGCAATCGTGGCCCCGAAGAACACTTTCTGGAGGAGTTCTTCTGCCAACACACTAGGTTAGAAGACGCGCACTGGTTCCTGGCCAAACTTACTTCCGCCCAGGTCACGTGACCGGCGCCGGCGCTCCCGGATTTCCCTCCCGGCGCGGCACGTGCGGCCGCGGCACGTTGGTTCCGTCCGACCCGCCGTGCGCCCCCGTGCCCGTCCCGGGGATTTAAGTCGCCTTTAAGTCCGGGGGGCGGGGCCCGCCTCCCCGCGCCGGGCGCTTCCCCGCTGCTCTTCCGCCTGCCAAGGGCGCCTGTCCTTGCCGAGTTTGTGCTCGCCAGGCTCTGGTGTGTGTGTGTGTGTGAGTAGGGGGGTCCGGGCCCCCCACGGAGTGGGGTTTGTTGGCCGGTGGGAGCCGGACACCTGCCGCCTGGGCGTGCAACCCGCTGACCATGCCCGCGGGCGTGCCCTGGCCCACCTACCTGAAAATGCTCGCGTCCAGCCTGCTGGCCATGTGCGCCGGCGCCGAAGTGGTGCACAGGTACTACCGGCCCGACCTGGTGAGTGCAGGTGGGGTCGTGGGCCGCGTCCCCGGGCGGTTCTGTCTGCAGCCGCCCGAGCTGAACCGCGGCCCAGGTCACGGGACCGTCCCTCGGTGGAAAGTTCTAGGGTGACATCTCACGCACGGCCTTGGGAGCAGCGCCCGACCAGTGCACGCTGTGGCCTCTGCCTGCCACTGGGTTAAGCTTCCTTTTAATTGCATTGTTTTGTTTGGGTTTTTTGGGGCAGGGCCACATCCGCCTATGCTCAGGGTTTACTCCTGGCTCTGCGCTCAGGTACCACTCCTCGTGGGTTTAGGGGATCATCTGTGACATGGGATCAGTCCTGGATTAGGCGTGTGTGACGCAAGATTATACCCCCTCTATCATCTCTCTGAAATGTCTAAAATCTCTTAAAATCTCCTTGGACAAACTGGCAAGCTACCGAATGTAACCTGCCCACACAGCAGAGTCTGGCAAACTCCCCGTGGCGTACCCAATATGCCAAATACCAGTAACAGTGAAGGGTCTCATTCTCCTAACTCTGAAAGAGCCTTGAATATAGCACTTTTTAAAAAAAAATCTCAGGGCTAGGACAAAGGAGACTTTACTGGGGCCTGCTCGAGGCAATCGAGGAATAACAGGATGGTCGTGATTCGTGATTCTGCTCAAGCTGCGTCTGCATGAAGCCCAGTGTCTTATACATGCTCTACCACTGAACTCCGTTCCTGGCCCTGGGTTGACTTTTCCAACCCTTTTTTGGTTTGTTTGTTCGATTTTGGTCCACACCTGGCAGTGCTCAGGGCTTGCTTCTGGCTCTGTGCTCAGGGGACCATATGCAGTGCCTGGGAACGAACCCTGGTCGGCTGAGCCGGGCCAGCAGCGCCCTACTGGCTGTCCTATAGCTCTGAGAGTTTGCTACCATTTCACCCTCTTGTTCCCACTGTGGGAGCCACGTGACTCTTAGTCTCTCTAAACTTATTGCACTTTTCCCCATCCAGAGGCTGTGGCTTTTTGCCCCTTTGGAAGGCTTCTCTTCCAGCTCTTGGCTTGGTGACTTTCAGAACTAAGGATCTCTGTTCAAATAGCACCCTGCTATTTTTGATAATAGTGGTGGTGGTGTGTGTGTGGGGAGGGGCGTTGTTAGACCGACCACACACCAGGTGCTTAGGGCTTAGCCATGCTGGAGGTGCACCTGTTGGCAGCGTTCGAGGCAAGTGCTTAAGCCCTGTGCTGACTGTAACGCATCTCATACCTCCCTTCCTCTCCTGGTATCCCGAGCTGGAATCTTACATTCTTCCCTAACTATGTTTTCTTTTTATCAATCCCCCAGTGTCTCTTGGGAAGGGGGGTGGACTACACCTGGTGGTGGTCAGGGCTTTTTTTTTTTTTCTTTTTGGGTCGCACCCGGCAATGTACAGGGGTTACTCCTGGCTCTGCACTCAGGAATTACTCCTGGCGCTGCTCGGAGCACCATGTAGGATACTGGGAATCGAACCTGGACTGGCCACGTGCAAGGCAAATGCCCTGCCCGCTGTACTATCACTCCAGCTCCGGTGAGGGCTTATTTCTTTTTTTCTTTTTTTTTTTGGTGGGTCACACCCGGTGATGCACAGGGGTTACTCCTGGCTCTGCACTCAGGAATTACTCCTGGCACTGCTCAGGGCACCATATGGGATGCTGGGAATCGAACCCGGGCTGGCCGCGTGCAAGGCAAATGTCCTACCTGCTGCGCTAGTACTCCAGCCCCCGTCAGGGCTTATTTCTGCCTCTGCAGTCAGGTAGGACTTGGGGGACCATATGGGATGCCAGGGAATCAAACCCAGGTCAGCCACATGCAAGGTAAGTGTCCTGCCTACTGTACTATCTCTTTGGCCCCGTTTTTATTGACATACTGTGATTTCCAGTACTATTGACGGGACTTTTACGCAAACATGGTCCAAAACCACAGGCCTACTTCCTTCTGTCAGAGTCCCAGAAACCCCTCCCGTTCACATAGCCTCACCCCCAAAGTCTGTTGCCAGTTGGCAATTTGTTGCTTCCTTACTATATCCGTACTTTTTTTTTTCCCTAAAAGAGTTTCTGTTTCTTAGTGATTTTTTTTTTAATTGAGAAAACAGACTTTTGGGTTTTGTTTGAATCTCCCTCCGACCCCCATCCCCAATCCCCTTTCACAATCAGTTTCCATATTCAAAGCATTGTGGTCTGAGGGGATAGTTGATATGATTTCTGTCTTTTTGGTTTATGGAGGAAATGGATTTTTGGTGTTTTTTTTTTTCTTTTTCGGGAGTGGGGCACACCTGGCAGTGCTCAGGGCTTACTCCTGGCTCTGCACTCAGGAATCATTCCTGGAGGTGCTTTGGGGACTGTAGGAGATGCCAGGGATCGAACTCAGGTCAGCCGTTTGCAACAAAAGAAAGCTTTATCCACTGGACTATTGCTCAGGTCCCTCTGGAAGGTGTCTTGGAGAATGTCCAGTGTGCACTGGAGAGGGATGTGCCATCATTCCCTTTGGGAGGGATGAAGGATCCTGTATATGTTGGCAAGGCCTGTCTCTTCCATTTCCCTGACACCCAGTGTTGACCCGTCCTTGTTGGGTTTGGCCTAGTTTCTGTTGAGCAGTGACGGGAGAGCGCTCATCTCACTGCCGTTGTTTGGTGCCAGCGTCTTCCTGCAGGTCTGTGAGGAGTTGCTTGGGATGTTTTGCTGGTCCCCCACTAGGTGCATTTATGTTTAGTATGGGCGCTCTTTCATGGGTATTGTCCTTGATCATTTAGAGGTGACCCTCCCTGCCCCTCATGGTCTTTCAAATTCGAAGTCTTTGTTGTCCAATATATGTTTGGCCTCCCCACCTTCATATTTTATTTCTTAGCGATTAATCATTAGCACGGAAAGGGTAAGATGAATGGGTCAAGGAGTTTGAACTTTAAGCATTGAAAAACTGTTGAAGTCTTATTATTGAAATTATGCCGGATCAGTCTTCTAGTTTTGTGTAAAGTAGTTGGAGTAAAAATTTTATTTTCCCCAAGGGGCTAGGGCTATATAGCTCAGTGGTAGAGCCTTGCATGTATGAGGCCCTTCATTCAATTTCCAGAACCTCAGAAATTCATTTTATTTCTCGCATATTAAAAAAAATGCTTTAAATTATTACATTACTGAGAAACTTAAGTTTCAGGTGTGGATCATTGGAAATCAATGTGTCTACCGTATTATAGGTTCATCAAGTCCAGTTCCATCCACCACACACTTGACTCCTTTTATTTATGGTTTTGTTTGTTTGTTTCATTTATATTTTGGGGCTGCACCCAGCAGTGCTCAGAGCCTGCCCCTGGCTCTGCGCTCAGGGATCACTCGCAGCGGGGCTGGGGGACCTTATGTGATGTCGGTGATGGGTGCAAGGCGCCCTGCCTGCGCTACTATGATTCCAGTCTGTGATTCCTTTTCTTTCTTTCTTTCTTTCTTTCTTTCTTTCTTTTTTTCTTTTTGGGGTCACATCTGGCGATGCACAGGGGTTACTCCTGGTTTTGCACTCAGGAATCACTCCTGGCGGTACTCAGGGGACCATATGGGATGCTGGGAATTGAATCCGGGTTGACTACGTGCAAGGCAAATGCTCTACCCACTGTACTATTGCTCCAGCCCCTGATTTCTTTGCAGATGTTCAGTCTTTATTTGGGAGGGCAATGTAGGACCCATCCTGGAGGTGCTCAAGGGTCACCAGAGCTTTCCAATCCTTAGAAGGCTGTATAGTGCCAGGGATCTAACTCAGGGCCTTGCACAGGCCAAGCAGGTAGAGCTGACTTTTTTTTTCCCCTTTTACCCTTTTTCCCTTTGTCTCCACTTTCCTGTGATCTATCTTTAACCACGTAGCATTAGTGATTTTCTCTTCATTAAATTATGCCTCTACTTCTCTCACATGTGTATCAGACTTGGTTAGTAAACACATGCTCGGTTCATGCTCCCCCACGGGTGTAATACAAACATGTTCAGAACCAGACATCTTGGGACTGGGGTGACCATACAGCGGGTAAGGTGTTTGCTTTGCATGCCAACTCGGATTTGGTCCCCCGCATCCCATATGGTCCCCTGAGCATCACCAGGAGTGATCCCTGAATGCAGAGCCAGGAGTCCGCCCTGAGCACCTCAAGGTGTGACCCAAAAACAAAACCAAAAAAAAAAAAAACTGAACCTTCGTCCAGCCAGCAGCTCTTCTTGAAGTCTCCCCTATTACAAGGAAGGGACCTTCCTCTTGCAGTTGGCAGGCCCAGCCCTGGGGTGCCCCCTCGCCCCTTACTCATCTGCGCTTTTCCTGGTGGCGTCATCCAAAAAGCGCGCCCAGAATTGCACCGCTTTTCCCAGACTCCCTCGTACTAGCCCAAATCAGGCCCCTCTGAGTCCCTGTCCTTTGCAGTTACTGTCACCACTTCCTGACCTTTGTCCTGCCTTCCAACCCTGCTCCTGTTTATTCTCAACAAAGCCACCATCCTCTTCCTCTGACATGTCAGCACCTTTATGTCACTGCTCAGAACCCACCAGTGACTTCCTGTCTCTCCAGCCCCCCTGTGTCCCCTGCTTGACTCCTCTGAACCTCGGTTCAGATATTTTGTGCCAGTGATTACTTTTCCTTGGACACTGCAGTGCATTTGGGCTCAACGGGCACGCTGCTGGGTGTGGCCCTCAACAAAACTGAACAATCCCCCTTCCCTAACAAAGGGCCTTCCAGGATTCGGCCTGCCTGAAACAATGCTTGTTCTCTGCACGGCTGGCCCTCCCCCTCCCCCTCCCTCTCCCTCTCCCCCTCCTCTTCCTCCCCCCTCCTCCTCCCCCTCTTCCCCCTCCTCCCTCTCCCTCTCCCCCTCCTCCCTCTCCCCCTCCTCTTCCTCTTCCCTCCTCCTCCCCCTCTTCCCCCTCCTCCCCCTCTTCCCCCTCCTCCCTCTCGTCTTCCTCCTCCTCCTTCTCCTCCTCGTCTGTGGTGAGAAGACTACAGAGATGGTACAGGTGCTTGCCTTGCATGAAGCCAACCTGGCCTCAGTCCCCGGCACCACATCTGGTCCTCCAAGCCTGGCCAGGAGTGATCCCTGAGCATAGAGTCAGGAGTAATGTCTGAGCACTGCTAAGTGTGCCCCTAAAGCAATAAAATGAAAATATAGAGGGCAGCAGACAGTAGCATGGAAGGAGGTGCTCGGTTTCATCAGCTACCCAGAAAAGGCAAATTAAGACCATGGCAGTACGGATACTGCTTCAGACTCATGGTGATGGGTACAGAGAAATTGTCCTTGACAAGTGCTATAGAGGATGTGGGGAAATTGGGCCCACTGGGAGCCCGAACCATAGTAAAGTGGGTAGGGCATTTACCTGGCATGCGGCTGACCCAGGTTTGATACCTGGCACCACATATGGTCCCCTGAGCCCCACCAGGAGTGATCCCTGAGTGTAGAGCCAGGAGTAAGGCCTGCACACCACTGGGTGTTTTTCTGCCCACAGTTACCCTATGACCCAGATGTTCCACTTCTAGGTTTCTTCCTGAGAAGTAAAAACCTGTCTACACAAAATCATGGATGTGGATGTTCACAGAAGCGTCACTCATCAGTCCAAAGTGGGGACTGCTGGAGAGCTAGGACAGGAGTTAAGGCACTTGCCTTGCATGTGGCTGACCCTCGTTTGATCCCTGGCACTGCATATGATTCTCCAAGAACCAGCAGGAATGATTCCTGAACACCAGTGGGGTGACTATTCTCCATCATAAAATGTCAGAATTATTAAAATGTCCATCAGTTGACGACTGGGTCAGTTACGTGTGGGATAGCCATGGTCCAGACAGTATCGTTCAGTCCTAATGAGGGAATGACGCATTGGTAGCTGTGAGAACACAGATGGACCCTGGAAATGTGGGAATAGTTCCAAAAGCCCACCACCGGCTTTATGTAGTTGCTCTTATGTGAACTGTCTAGAGTGGGTGGGTCTACAGAGACCCCAGAACCCAGGAATGGAGCCCAAGGCAGTGGTGTGGGAATGAGAGTGACTAGGGGGGGAGGGGGAGGGGAAGGGGGGTCCTCTGGGTGGGTGATGAAAATTTCTAAAATGTAGTGCTGTGTGAGTTCACAAAGTTTGGGCAGGGGTGCAGCGACACCTTTCGGTGACCTAGAGCCACCTCCCATTCTCCCCAGGCCTCCCCAGCAGAGACTGGGAGACAGAGAGATTGGGGGGCGGGGGCAGGCGGGAGCGAGGAGAGTGGTGGGGACATAGCCTGGTGGTAAAAAGACCCTATTAATGCAGAGCTGCTAGCATATTTATAGAACATCTGAGGGGGGTTGAGGCACAGGATGTAGGTGTGATTGATCCTTTACATAGGTAAGACATCTGGAAATTTACATAGATCATTTACATAGATGAGCAATGAGATGAATAAGGGATGTCAAGTGATTTACATAGATAAAACATACGAAATTCTCTTTTGGGGTGATTAAAGCACGGAGACACTCTGTCTCCCAGGGACATCTACTTTGCTTTTATCTTCTAGTTGTAAATGTTATCAATACTTGCAGTTGTTTGGATGAACAAAGTAAGAGACAAAGATCCCAACACTTAGTTCTCTGGGCTCTGAGAGCAAGCAAGGCTTTTACCGTAAATCCCAGACTAAGTCTCCTCAGGCCAGTTCAGCTTGTTTTCTCCTCCCCCCCCCCCCCCCCCCCCCCCCGTGGTGGTCCTTAATTCATAACCGCTGGAATTAAGAGACAGAACCCTCTTGAAATAACAGCTTGCATCAAGACCAGGCATGTATGCTTTCTAGACTATCCCCTTTCGATGCTGGGGTGGCTTTGCCACTCGCCCCAGGTCCGTTCCAGTCGCACGGTGGGACCTCCCTTTTGGGATGTTAGGAACTAGAGCAACTGAAGCCTGAGTCAAGTAATTATGATGGAAGCCCAGGAGTAGATGCATTTCAGAGTTAATCGACTCCCAAATATTAGGAGCATAGCATTAATGGTCTTTCTGTGTTTAACCAAAGAACATTGCTCTATAGTAAGATATAAAAAGGCGGAAATAGAAAAGCAGGTGCAAATACACAGCACTTCAAATACATAACGCTACAAATACAAAAGTTCAGGATTACCAGAAAGTTTTGGCTTATAAGTAATCAAGACTGATTCGGGAACTGTGACAATGAGAGGTAAAACACAAAGAAAAAGTTAAAGCTAAACTTTAACTAAATTCGGGATGCTATTTTATAAGCTTCTCTGGAGGAAAAGGGGCAATTCACCGATGAAGCCTAAAACGTACCTAATTTTAGCCCTAATTAACCTTAAAAAAAAAAGGTTAAAATTAACCTGTGGGTTAATAACCAACAATGCTGGATCCCCAAGCTTGTGACAAGACCAACAGCTGTGGAGTTGTGTATTTAGAGGGATGCAGGTAGGGTCTGTGAATTATGTCTCACCAGAGTTGTTCCAAAATGAATTCTCACACTTCTTTCAGACCTCCTTTCATGAAGGCAGTTTTCTGTTATTTTGCATGTAGGAAGCGCTCACGATTTTTAACGAATGCAATGATTACCTGTTTGTTTCTGGGCCAGGCACATAGTACAGGGGCTGCAAGTAGCGCAGTAGTAAATGTTCAGGGCCCAGAGAGTCGTACAGTGGGTAGGGTGCTTGCCTTGCCTGTGACTGACCTGGGTTCCCCAGCACCCTATTATAGCCCTCTGAGCCCTCCCAGGAGCGATCCCCGAGCAGAGCCCAGAGGAATCCCGGAGTACTCTAGGGTGTGCCCTCTGCCCCTCCAAAAAATGAATTTTCAAATGATTTGATTTGTGATTTGTCCGTTGCTGCTAACACTATCCAGGCACCCTCCCCTTTGTGAGTCCTGTGGGACTCCAGACACAGACGGTAGCGTGACGTAAGCGTAGGTCTAGAAGGGTTTTTGGCACCCCACATTCTCCTAAAATGAAAGTTTATCTTTGAGGGGCCAGAGAGACAGGACAAGCGTTAAGGCACTGGCCTTGCACACAGCTGACCCCAGGTTCAATCCCTAGCACTATATACGGACCCCACAAACACTGCCAGGAGTAAGCTCTGAGCACAGAGCCAAGAGTAAGTAAGCCAGACAACAGATAATTATCTTTGAACAACAGGGACTGTCTGTTCTTTCGCATTAAGCTTTCTTTGAAGTGTTTCAGGTCACATTCAGTTACAGTCTAAAAAAGCGCTGGCTTTTTTTTTTTTTTTTAAATAGACAATACCTGAAATTCCACCCAAGCCTGGAGAACTCAAAACGGAGCTTTTGGGGCACAAAGAGAGACAACACGAACCTCAAATTTCACAGCAGTAGAAACTCAGAACTCTGCGAATAGCGCGACATGTTTTAAACACGTTTGTAAAACGTCTATGGAGCTTTTTTGTCCTTTCACCCCTAATCTGAGGCTAACTGCAAGTGGGGGTGCTCGGATAGGCTGATACTTAACTCTGATTTGGCCAGAGTCAGCTTTGTCTCATGCAAACCCCCAGAGCATTAGAGCGGATGTGGTTTCTAGATATTTTGAGTATGAGAATGAAAATTTGTAACTTGGCCTCCAGTGGCAAAGATCAATGACAAGTTAATGACAATAAAAGTCACCTTTGATAATGAATACCTAACAGTGTAAAGTTAATATTTCGGCAGAAAAGCAGGAAGTGCAATTTGTACTCAGCCGAATTGAAGCGTTTCAGGGGTAGGGCAGGGGCTTAGAGCAAGTGTGTGGTCATGAGTTCAAGCCTCTGTGCTGCCGTCTGTGAAACGCTGGCATCTCACCGTTCGGGTCCAGGCCCTCCGCCGTGTGTGATTCCTGCTGCTGTCTGCTTCCTGAACGCTGCCACAGCCATTTCCGGCTGCATCATAACCCGCTGTATCTGAGCAACGCAAGGAGGGTCGTGACTGCCGGCAAGCATTGCAACTGAAAATTGTCTGAGCACCGAGACCTGAAAGACCTGCCTCCGGGGAGCACCATGATTGGAAGAACTACCTCTGGGGAGCACCACCTCTGGGGAGCGCCACACCACAACTCATTGACACTCTGGGAAGCACATGTGCAGGCACCCCAGCTAGACTGACCTCACTGAGCACAACCTGACGTGCCACCCACCCACTGAGCCCCAGAGGCAGGTGGGAGCAGACCCTGCTTATCACAATAGTCAGGGAGGGAGGGAATGAAAAAGTACATTCTCGGTTTGAAGAGAGAAAAAGTGTATATATATGTAAAGAATGAAAAAGTATATTTTCAGTTTGAAGTTATTGCATGTATGTGTGTTGGGACCCAGAATCCCGAAGTTGGTGTGTGTGTGTGTGTGTGTGTGTGTGTGTGGTGTTTGTGTGTATGTTGGGACCCAGAATCGTGAAGCTGGGATGTGTCCCAAAGCTGGTGTGTGTGTGTGTGTGTGTGTGTGTGTGTGTGTGTTGGTGTGTTGGGACCCAGAGTCCCAAAGCTGAGGTGTGTGTCTGTGTGTCTGTGTGTTGGTGTACTGGGACCCAGAATCTCAAAGTTGGTGTGTGTGTGTGTGTGTGTGTGTGTGTGTGTGTGTGTCCCGAAACTGGGGTCCAGATATGGAACTCTTCCCCGGAATGCCGACCCTGGCGGGGGTCCTGTCTGCTTTGTTTCTGTTTCCTGTTTCCCCTCCTGGAAGAACTTCCCCTGAAGGAAGCCCTTTGCATTTCTGTTCATCCCAATAAACTAACACCCTCAGATACGTAAAAATCTAACCTGGAGAGATCAAGATTATCAGGCACCTGACCAAGGAATTTTCATCTCTATTCAGTAATTACTAGTTCTGAGCAGTTAATACTGTTGGTGGTGCAGGTTCGGGGCTCAACCCACAAGGCTGGTAGCTACCCGATCTCATTCTTTTCCTCTCTCATTTCTGTCTCAATCCTTGCGGCACCTCTGCTTCAGGCCTGCTCACCTGGGGCTGGTCCCCGCCATGTGTGGAGGGTGGGGGAGGCGGGGGCAGTCACTGGGTTGTCCCCGGCTGTGCTCAGGGCTTACTCCTAGCCCAGTACTCAGGGATCACCCCTGTGGGCGCCTGGGGTCCACAGTCTTCCTCCTGTATCTCTTTGGAGTTTGAAGTTCATTTGGAATTAAATACACAAAAATTTGTTGCGATTCGGACTATCAGAGATTCTTTTTCCTTCATTCGAGAGACCTGTTAGCATTTATTTATCTTGGTTTTGGGGTCACACTCAGCTGCACAGGGTTCATTGGTTCGGTGCTCAAGGAACAATCCTGGCGGTGCTCAGGGGACATGGTGCGCTGCTGAGAATGGAACCTCGGTTGGCTGCATGCAAAGCAAGAGTCTTAGCCTCTGTTTCCTCTGTGACCTTGTATTTTTCCCCCTTCCTTTTTTTAAAAAAAAAATAAAAGTTTTCAATTCACGGTAAACCTTAATGAATACTGCTCAGGGTTGAATTGTATCTCCTTCCAAAGATATCCAGCCCCTTAGGAATATGACTTTATTTGGAACTAAGGTTTTAACAAATGTAATCATGGGCCCTTGCCCCTCTTTAGTGTGGGTAAGAGAGAAACCCAGATGGACACAGGGAGAATGTCACATGACCATAGGCAAAAATGGGAGGAATGTGGCTTCTGGTTGGGGAGCACGAAGATTTGAGGGCCTGTGGACAGGAGGAAGAGGCAAGGACGGATTCAATGCCATCACCCTATTCATATTTAGATTTCTGACTGTCAGATCCAGGACTTGAAGAGGATGAAGCTGTGTTGTTTTAAGCTACCCAGTTAGCAGTACTATGCTCAGGTGGGCAGTCCCAGGAATACAAAAATACTAATTTGCCATTTGGAGAGAGAGCGAGCATTGGTGGGAGTAGGGAGCTTGCCTGGCACGCAGCCAACCACAGTTCCATCCTCCACACCCGATACAGTCCCCTGAGCACTGCCAAGATTGATCCCTGAGTGCAGAACCAGGAGTAAGCCTTTAGCACTGCTGGGTGTGTGGTCCAATAACAACTACAACAACAAAATCCCCACATATTAATTTGCATCTGGGCCCCCAGCATGCAAAGCGTGTGCTGCAGCCCTTTGAAACATCTTCACCACACATCACCCAGTATCTAGTTAAGGGTGGCTTTTAAAGACAGCCTTTTTATTTGGGAATGTCTGAGTTTGCAGAAAGAATGCAGTGGTCCTGGTATTCCTCCCTACCCCTCTTGGGCACCTGTCAAAGAACCCCGACTGTCCATAGCCTGGGCAGTCACATCTCACCAGTTCTGATCCAAATTGTATTTCAATGTCTCCCTCTGAGTCATTTGCCCAATTCCCTGACCAGTGATCGCAGGTTATTAGGTGGGGGCTATAATTTGGTTGCAGAAGCCCCAGGAAACCAAAGGGCAAGCTGCCAGCTGCATTCAGTGATGGAGGGATTTGCCAGGACGGGATCAAAATCATTCATGGCCTCCCATCTGCCAGGCAGTTGCCGTACCACTTAGCTGCATCCCCAGATGCAGTTCCTTTCCTTGGTTTGACCTTGGAACTTTAGAGGGTGGGGGGTGTGTATTGGGACCACACTGAGCATTGTTCATGGGACTGTCTCATGATTCCAGAGGTGCTCTGGGGACCATGCAGTGCTGGCAACGTGTATGTACGTGAGTTTGGCTCTACGCAAGCCAGGTACCTCAATCCTGGCCTCTAGCCCTTGAACTTGATCTTGTTCAGTCTAAATTTATCTTGTTTTTCTTGAAATTGGCTACGAAGTCCATGTTTTCTCTAGAGCATGTTTCTCCCCTCTGGAGAAGCTTGCTGTCTTGAACATGTAATTTCCTTCCCTGTTTTTTCCCCCTCACATAGAAGTAAATTTCTTGATTTGCTGAAAACAAACAAAACCCCAAAGTAAAATGGCTAGGGAGTATGGAGTTTTGTAATTTTTGTGACAGGGGTTCATGTGTATGTCTGTGGCGGCTATGTTCAGGGGTCACTCCTGGTAGAGCTTGAGGGACCCTATGGGGTGCCAGGGATTGAACTGGGTTGGCCCTGTGCCAGCAAGTGCCCTGCCTGCTGTGCTCTAGCCCCAAGGAGGTATGGCAGAGGTATCAAGTTTTCATCATATACCAGTGATAAAATATCAGTACTAACCTTGCCACTTGGCTCATTACTGTCTACCATGTTTATCTGCAATGAAGTCACTAACTTCACAATCATTAAGAAAATTAGTGGGCACTGAGGTCCACCTTCTAGAAGGCAAAGTACCTACATTGTTGGGAATTCCTCTAAGGATGTACAGGTGATTTGAAAAACTGGATTAAACAATCTTCAGTGTGTATGGATTATAGGGAAGAAAAATTTAGGCATCAGGCAGTTATAGTCATTCTATATACTATCGTCTGGAGACAGACAAGACACTGAGTATTTGGGTTTTTTATTTTTATACACATGACAAGATTTTACACCAAGAATAGTCCGTTAAATAGTACAAATTTACATTCATGAGGAATGTTAAAAAAAATTCAACTAAAAAACCCACTTCTTCCTGTGACCCACAATCCCAATGTTTTACAGTGCAGGGGGGAAGGGGTTGGGGGAAGCATCTAAAACAAGTCTCTCCCAAAAGAAATGACTGAAATTTCACATTCCCTCTCCACACAAGCTCCAGATGGTGACGATGTGATTTACAATTCATCTTTTTCCTCTGTAGATTTCTGTAGAAACAAAAATAAGATATTTAGATGCATTTTTTAATCCGTACAATGTGTTAGCGTCAAATTACAATTCTTTAAAATTAGATCTACATGACACTGATACATACCATGCTACCCATTTGAATTTATAGGTAAAAAAGATCGTGTATATAGTTCATACGTGTAACATACATGCATAAAGTGTTCACTTCCATAAAGCTTATGGTTTCTGTTTTGGGTCACACCTGGCAGATTCTTGGGGCCATATGAGGTACTAGGCATTGAAGCTGGGTTGGCCATGTATGAGGTCAGTGCTCGGTCCACTGGACCCTATCTACCCCATGTACTCTATCTCCAGCCCCTACAGAAAATCTATTTAGTTAAAAAAAAAAAATGAAATGGGCAAGCTTAGCTATTTCTATTACTTTAGCTGTAGGCCAGAACTTTACCTTGCTAACCTGCAAACTAATTTAGAACCCACCAAGTCCCTTAAATCAAAAATAAAAAATTTTAAAACAGGTGATTTTGCATCAGCAAAGTTGCAATGGAGTAAGACAGAAGGTTCCCAAACTTAACTTGGCTTATCCTGATAACAGAAAAAGAAAAATCAATACCACACCCCCCCCCCCCAAATTCTCAAATTTACTTTTTGCTTTTTGGGTCACACCCAGCAATGTTCAGGGGTTACTCCTGGCTCTGCACTCAGGAATTACTCCTGGTGGCACTTGGAGGACCATATGGGGTGCCGGGGACTGAACCCAGGTCGGCCGCGTGCAGGGCAAACGTCCTCCCCGTTTTATTATCGCTCTGGCCTTAAATTTACTTTTAGAGAGTGAGCAAAGTGGCCTCCTCTCCCAACTGCACCCTACTGCGCCCAGCCCCCCAGCATCATTTCATCGCTTCGAGGGAAATATCGCCCACTCTGGGAAACGGTACAGAAGCACCGCACGGCCATCCCAACACTCTCAAAAGAACATCCATATATACACTTAAAACCCAGAACACAACTGGGTTGCTCCACTGACTGCACTCAGCCCTCGGGCGCTCTGCTCCCCCTCCCAGCCCGTCGCCGCCCCTTCTCCACTCCTACCACTGTGTCCTGTTCTTCATCTGCGCCTTCGTCCATGTCTTCTTCCTCATCCTGCTCCGTGTCCTCTGTGGTGTCGTCTGGCTCCTCTTCTGGTTCCTCTTCCACCTAAGAGCAGAACTTATGAGACCTTCACTCCCCCCCACCTTTCCCGTGGCTGCCAGGGGTTCCCTGGGGCTCATATGCCCCCAGCTGGAACCGCTGCTTTAGGAAGACACTCTTCAACCCTCTCACACTGACAGAGCGCCACCTGTCCCGCACCCAAGTGTGAGGTTTAGTATTGTTTCTATGATGCTTCTTAGGGCTGGCGAACTTTGTTTTTTGGGGTATGCTCTGGGCACGGAACTTGCTGGGGGTCACCCAGCAAGCGCCTTAAGCGGACTGTTCCTACCGCCCAGTGGTTGGGGAGACCCACCGTTGCAGAGGAGCAGCTGAGCTGACAGGCCAGAAGCCAGTCTCCCGGAGGGATTCTGAATTTCTAGCGGCACCCCCAGCTGCCCACGGGAAGGCAGGGCCACACACCTTGGCATTTGGGTCGATGTTCAGGCTGAGGCGGAGCATCCTTTCGATCCGGTCTCCGTACGCTTTCGTGTCGGGGAGGAGGTAGCCCGAGCGCAGCGTGGCGGTTTCGAACAGGACCACGGCAAGGTCCGAGACGGTTTCATCGTCTTCGTTTTCCTGAAAGGAGAAGCTACACGTAAGCCCCAGAAGATGCGGGCCGCGCGCGTGACAGGGAGCGGGGGCACGTGGGAACTCACTCACCTTGACTCGCCGCAGCATGTCCCTGATCAGCGGGTGCCTGGGGTTGATCTCAAATGTTTTCTTCTGGCTGGCGTAGTAACTGTTGGGGGATACATACAGATGACTGCCATCAGCACAGGAAATGGTGGTACCGTTTTTTACCATGTTTCACGATCACAGAGAAACCAGCTCCCAAGTCAGGGCCCCATGGCCCCGTATGTGGCTCAGTGTCTTAGCGCCCTTGGCCTCTCACAGCAGCTGGGGGGGGGGGGGGGGGGGGGAGACATGTCTCTGGACGGGGCTCATGGGGATCCTAGTGCACGCTGGCCACTTCCCCCGCTCCGCCCAGCTCTCTCTGGGGCCCATAGACTCGGCAGCTCTGTCTCCCCGAGTCGGTATGGCCGTGTCCTCCCCCAGAAACACCTCTGTGCTCTTGTCACAAGTATGCTTAAAAAGCAAAAACAAACACCCTGCCCCCAACAGACACTTCTTTTCTCTGAGCTCCGTTCCCAGCAGCCTGAATGCAGCCGCACGTCTTTCGCGGTTATGGACTGAGGTGTCTGTTCCCACACGGGCGCCCGGGCTGCGTGTAATAGAAGGATAAAGACTGTGCCTGCTGCTTACTGGCAGTCTTACCCTCCGACAGGGTGGGACATAATATGCAAATTGCTTTTTGGGTCACACACAGTGTATCCTCCTATTACACGGACATGTGTCCCTTACAACGGAACTGAGCACTGTGAGAAGGCAGGCTACCGTTTGTGAGAATCTCTTTTTGGATTGGTTTCTGGGCCACACCCAGCTCTGCTCAGGGCTGACTCCTAGTTCTGTATTCAGGAATCGCTCCTGGTGGGTCTGGGGAGGATCATATGTGTGCCAGGGATTGAACCTGCGTTGGTCATATATGAGGCAAGCACCCTACTTGCTGTTCTCTCTCCAGCCCACCCTGTGAGAATCCTTAAGCTGGGTCTGAAGGAAAATAAGTAACGAGGATGCAATAGAAACTTAAGGTATTTCAAACAAGGAGAATAAAAGCAGCGAAGAAGTCAATTTCCAGGCCACTGAAACATAAACTTCAATCTTCCATTATGTATTTCTTAAAAAAAAAAAAAAAAAGAGAAGGGAGGGGTCGTCTCTGAAAGGGGCTCAGGGCCAATGCTTGGTCCTCAAGTTCAAGCACTTGTAACTTGGTCCTTTATTGTGTGGGCATACCTACAATCAGGGATGCTTGCAATTTAATGAGCCAGATCAGGAGGAGTCTGTGATGCTGTTCAAAGGGTCTCCACTCACTCGAGAAACGCAACTGTCACTGAACTCCTCTGTAACGACTACCTAAAACTGTCACAACCCAGGCTAAGCGTATCACCGAAAGCAAAAGGAAAGACACTGTGTACGAGAGGTCAGGCAGGGCCTTCTCTCCTGCGGTTGCCTCATCTCACCCCTGTGAGGATTGTGGGTCGAGAGCAGCTGGCATTATCCGCCCACGACAGGTGGCCCAAGTGCTCCCCGCTTGGCTGGGGGCCAGCTGCTTACTTGGTGGAGATGTCCTTGCCCGTCTGGTAGGCCTGCGCCTTCATGATTCTCTCCATGTTGCCCGACCAGCCGTACTGGCTGGCCACCAGCGCACAAGGCGACTCTGTCAGGCGCTGCGACACCACGGCCTTCTCAATCTGGGGAAAAGAGATGGGGTTGAGAGCCAGACAGAGATAGCCCCGGCTGTGTGCACCCGGGCCAGGCCTCACACAAGGCCAACCTCCCTCCCTTCCTCCCCCAGACTACGGCACCAGGCCCTGTACTGGAAGGATTTTAAGCCCCTTAACCCTTGATCTAACCACATTAAAGGTTTTCTGTACAGTTACCAAAAAAATACCATCTGTAAAGCCTAATTTGTTGACTGAAAAATGAAAAAGCAGGCAGTTGAATACCTTGTCCTTGAGGGCTTTATCTTTCATCCAGTTCAGCAGAGGCTCAAACTCTTTCTCAACTGCTTCACGGCTCTCCTTAGTCTTCTCACTCTCGTCAAACTTCACTCCTTCCTTGGCAACGTTCTGGAACCTCTTCCCGTCAAACTCGGGAAGAGCCTGAATGCAGTACTCGTCCACGGGTTCTGTGAGATAAATCACTTCATAGCCCTTTTTCAGAAGCCGCTCAACAAATGGAGAGGACTCAGCCTACAAGACAAAGGGAAACAGTGTTCCTAGTCTGACCTGCGAGGACGGCCCGTCCACTCGCCAGGATGACTGCCGTGTCAGCTGCACCCCAGAAGGCTCCACCAGCTGGCGTTCACCTCACCTCTTTCCGGCTGGAGCCGGCCATGAAGTAGATCTTGTCCTGCTTCTCCTTCATCCTTTCCACGTACTGGTCGAGGCTGGTGATGTCGCTGGCGTGGTGCGAGGACTGGAAGCGAAGCAGCTTCGCGAGCCGTGTTCTGTTCGAGTGGTCCTCGATCACGCCCAGCTTGATGTTGGTGCCAAATTCCTTCCAGAATGTATCGTTGTATTTCTCATCAGCAATCTTCTTGATCATGTCCAGAGTTTTCCGGACAAGCTTCTTTCTAATCACCTAAGAGGGGAAAATAAATAAATAAATAAATAACCAAGAACTTGTCAGGGATCTTAATCTCAGAAAATCGACCCTTCTGGGGCTGGAGCAATAGCACAGCGGGTAGGGCGTTTGCCTTGCACACAGCCGACCCGGGTTCGAGTCCCAGCATCCCATATGGTCCCCCGAGCACCGCCAGGAGTAACTCCTATGCATCGCCAGGTGTGACACAAAAACCAAAAAAAAGAAAATTGACCCTTCCACATGTAAGGCAGTGCAGGTGTGTCGTGAAAGATAAACCACCAGGGGGAGAGATGTTGAGACTGATTTATTACTGATAGTCCAAATTGAGACTAGACTGTGGCTATTATATATGGGGCGGGCCCAATGTGAATCTTTCCAAGTTTTCTATATATGGAAAATCTTTGAGGGGCTCTGGCTCCCCAGTAAAGCACGGCCTTGCAAGTGTGAGACCCTGGGCTCAGATCTCGATAACAAGTTCTATCCAAAACCAGGGTGGCAACAGCCAGATCCTCAGCATTTGATAACCCAGTGAAGATCTACAGTCCAGTCTCAAAGGTCTGATGAGCAACAATCTACGGTCCAGTCTCAAAGTCTGGGGACTCCCCTCACGCCTGCAGTCTGTCCTCTGAAGACCACAGGGCCATGCCAGTGCTGTTCCGGAACCCTCACCTTGAGCAGTTTATGTTGCTGAAGTGTCTCACGGGAAACATTCAAGGGGAGATCATCAGAGTCCACCTTCGGATGGCAGGAGAAAGCTCAGTGAGCAACAGGAACACTAGGGTAAAACCAAGCAGACAAACCTGCTCCTGGATCACACACACACACACACACACACACACTCACTCACACTCTCTCTCTGATACTCACAACACCCTTGACGAAGTTGAGGTACTTGGGCATCATATCGTGGAAGTCATCTGTGATGAAGACTCGCCGCACATAGAGCTGGAAAGAGACCCAAGCAAGTCACTTCCTGGGAATTAGGCTCGCAAATCAAACTCAACCTCTATTGCTGAAAAACCCACCTTAATGAAGTCACTCTTCTTAGATCCATACTCATCAAACAGACCACGGGGAGCAGACGTGGGGACGAATAAAATGGATTTGAAGGTGACTTCCCCTTCGGCAGTGAAGTGGATATACGCCATCGGGTCGTCACTTTCCTGTGGGAGATCGTTACTTCAGTCACTCAGGAGGCACAGAGAGAAGGCAGCACAAAGGCCGAGCCACTCGGCATCTAACCAACAAAAGGCTCCCTCACAGAAAAAAGGGCGGGGGGTGGGAATTTGGGGCCTGGAGACTGGAGGGGACAGACAAGAAAGGACTGAGACTGCAATTCTAACAGGCAGGCCGGGTCTCCCGAACTTAGGGAAGCACTCCCTCCATCCTGCCTAGCTGACTAACACGAACATTTGTAAGTACAACGGACAACTATGAAGCAGGGGATAGGGAACAGAATTCCTTCATGAACTAGGACAGGAGTGGCCATGATGAGAACCTTCTATCAGCAACCCTTCTGGCTGCGAAACAGCGGTATGTCAAGACACGGTACCAGAAGCAAACCAAGGTGGCATGTTGGGTTCAGTCGTCCACCCCCCCCCCCCCCCAAGAATGGCTGAATATTAACACAGGAAAACAAAGGTCAACAAGTCAACTGTTGGAATAAAAAGTCAAGAACAAACACCATCGGTTTTACGGAGCCGTGCTAGAGCCACTATTCTGTTCTGGAGGAAATCCTATTTGGGAGAGGGCCGAGTGACAGGCAAGTGGGCGAGCACACAGCCAACCTGGGCTTGACCCGAGCACCACCCCTGCCAGGAATGAGCCTTGAGCACACAGCCGGGAGTAAGTCCTGAGCACACAGCCACAAACAACAAATGCTATTTGGGGAAACGTTAATTTGAAACAAAATTCTTCCATAATCAATGCTGATTTAAATTCTCACAGGAAGAAAAGTTAGTAGACGATTAACAGGGCAGGACACAAAGGCTGAATGTCTGAAGATGTTAGGACACAGAGACTGGAATGGCTGCTGGTGTCAAACCAAAACACTCTATTAAAAGCCACTTAGTAACATGCCTTCAGTTTTATGGATTCTGTAAAGGGGGGGTGGGGGGAGGTGTCACACCCAGCAGTGCTCAGAGCTCACTCCTGGCTCTGTGCAAGGCAAATGCCCTACCCACAGTGCTATAGTTCTAGCCCCCAAAACCATGAAATTTAAAAACATACACTTCTGATAATCCGGTGATTGTATCTTTTTAAGAGTAAATTAGTATCCCTTTTTTTGGTAGCAGCAGGGAAAGAGGCCAGGAATGAACACTGGAAGGCCAGTACTCCACCACAGAACTACAGAGTTAATTTTTAATTTTTTTTGTTGCTTTAGAGTCAGGCTCAGTGGTACTCAGGGCTTCCTCCTGGCTCTGTGTTCAGGGATCACTCCTGGTGGTTTCTTGGGGATCAAACCAAGAGTGAATTTTTTAACCGTGTAATATAAACACAAAGTATTATAAAGGAAGTCAACAGTGTTTAAGTTCGAAAACCATACACAAACATTTAAAAATGCAGCAGGGGCCGGAGCGATAGCACAGTGGGTAGGGCGTTTGCCTTGCACGCGGCCGACCCGAGTTCGATCCCCGGCATCCCATATGGTCCCCTGAGCACTGCCAGGAGTAATTCCCGAGTGCAAAGTAACCCCTGAGCATTGCTGGGTGTGACCCAGAAAAAAAAAAAACTGTAGCAGTGTTGTCACTCCATATTATCTAAAACCTTTATTTACCTTTGAAAATGATTTGTAGAAAGCTTTGTACTCATCTTCTTCTACTTCTTTTGACGGTCTCTGCCATATTGGTTTGATGTCATTCATCAGTTCCCAATCCCAGACAGTTTTCTCGACCTGAAATCACAGTATCTGATTAACTCTCCCAGCATCCCTGCAGTCACAGTAAGTGGTTATTACACAGCGGCTTTGGGGAAGATACTGCTAATCCACAGTGCTTGCTAACAACTGATTAAAAGCGGAAAAAATCCTTTTCTTAGTGTTTAAAATCATTATTCCAGTGGCCTGGGATTAGGATAATCTGTAATTCTGACTTCCTTAAAAATTTATTTAATATAAAAAAATGTAGATGATTATTAAGCTTTTCCCCCCATTATTTTTAATGATTTAAACTGAAATAACTTCAAAACACCTGTTTTGAGATTAGAAGAATATCAAGTATGTTGCATTGGTAGAGGATGTAGGCATTGGTGTTGAAACATTGTATGCTGAAACCAAATCATGAATAACTTTGTAACCAAATCATGAATAACTTTGTAATTCAGTGACTCCACAGTGACTAAATATGGAAAATAGATATGTATGTTCTCATTTAATTAAATTATTCTGCACTCTCCCATGTTTTTAAATTATTCTGCACTCTTCCACTTCACTACTACGCCTGAAATACTCCATTCAGCTGGAGGACGATCCCAGCTTACCTTTTTAGTTTTGGGCTTCTTTTCTTCCTCTTCCTCTTCTACTGCGGCCTCATCGTCAGATTCTTCCTTTTCTTTTGCTGCCTCTTCTTCATCCATGGGCTCCTCAACGGTCTCGGTCTGTTGAAGAAATAAGCATTAAGGTTAAGTGCATGTGGTTACTAATTCTGATTTTGCCTACAGACAGTGAAACAAATATTGCAGCTCCAAAGTGTCTTTGTAAGAACCCGTGAGCAGCTTATAGAAAAGCAACGTACTCAACCTTCACCTTAAAATGTTACTGAAATGTTTGCCAACATAATACATAACAGTTTTACGAACACAGATTTACCTTACTGCTCCATACGTAAATTGGGAAGTTTATGAACTGTGAATATTTTTTGACGAGATTTTTGATTGTATCCAATTCAAGGTAATCAGAGGCTTCTTCTTTTAAAACAAGTCTGCAAGGAAAGGCAGAGCGATGTTTAACAAAGGAACCATCATGAGCATTTGAATTATAAATTGATTTGATTATAAGTCAGCAGTTCTAAATCATCCGGCCCAATTTAAGAACTCTCATCACCAATAAGGGCTGTAGAACTAAACAGAATACCAAATATGGGGTATAGTGAAGGGAAGCTTCCTCCTCATTCCCCCAAGAGGATAATACCTGTGATTTCTAGGAGAAATGCAAATGCTTCCCTTTCTTCGCTTGAATGCGCGGAAACATTCTAGCAGTGCCTCTCAAGTGGGCGACAGAACTCCCACCCTGGAATATAGTGAATCTATCTAGGGGGGCAGGAGTAGCCTTGGATGCAAGGGGAGATGCTGCTGAGTAAATGTTTTTCTGTAGGGGGCGCAGTGGCCAAGTAAGTTTGGGAACCTCGTACTAGAGACGCGCGAGGCCACAGATGCTCTTAGTTACTGTACACAACACTATCAGACAACCACTGGAGACAGCGCCCCTGGATTACTGTTTGCTCATATCTGTACTACCCGAAACAGCAGGTGCCAATCAGGAGCACTGATTTAAGTGCAGTCGGTTCTTCAGCTGTGGGGACTTAACCCGTCACGTGAGACTGCTGACTCCGGTACCTTAGTGTTGCTGCTCCTCCCTCACCCCTCCAAACAATCAACACTTCCTCAAACACAGTGGGCAACCCCAATACTGACATGTGCGCGCCACTGGGAATGGCCCATGTCGCAGTTAGGGTTCCCCCCCGCTAAAGAAAGCTTTAGCCAAGTAGTCCTGCAAACAAGCTGACAGTCTGTGACAAGCTGACCAAACTCTGGGCGGGGGGGGAAACTGGGGGACCCTATGTGGGGCTGGGATTTGAACTGGGGCTGGTCATTTGCCAGGCCAGTGCCTGACCTCCCACCTGACCTTTTCCAGCAGAGGGTTCAGCCTCGGAATTAAGTTGAGCCTGATGGTTAGCCCACTTGTAAGTATTTAAAAAGGCAATGAGATAAACAAGCAGAACCTACAGAGGGAGCTAGACCAGGGGCCAGCAAACTGTGGCTCGTTAAGTGCGACACGTGCTCTATCGGTTATTCCGAGATGAGTAACGAAAAACCCAACTCTGGAGAAAACGCGAGAATAAACTGTGAGACACCACTGTGGGGAGCAATGGCAATGAGCCCCAGCCCCGATCCTATGGGTTTAGCATCAAGGACGACTGGGGACTCACCAACCGAGAGGCGACAGATCAGGGGCGCAAACAGGAAGTAGGAAAAACCATAAGGTGGACATGGGAAGGCTCAGTACAAGGGTCACCCTCCTTCCCCTCCCCCCAGCCCCGCAGGCTGGGAAGTGGCGGAAAAGTAGCTTTAGGAATGACTTTCTGCCCTGGCTGGGATGGTAACCAGTGGGCTGAGTGCCATTCTGAGTTCAATCCCAGGTACCACCCAAAGAGCACTGACCCCCCTACTCCCCCCCAAAAAACATGAAAGTATAACAAATGTGGAGATAAGCTTTAGGGGAAAAGGTGGGATATCCTTTCAGTGAGAAGTAAGAACAGAGGAATTGTTTCAGCCTTACCCAGCAAGTAATAAGCACTCAGAAGAGGGCTGAGAAAAAGTGGAGTAGAACGTTTTTTTCAAGGCAAATTTGGGGTGGAGGGGGGTGGGCAGAGCTGGCAGAGAGGTCTTGAGGCAGCAACCCTGGCTCCATCTGCTCACCACACACAGTGCCCTGGGGATCTCCAGGAATAAGCCCCAGCATCGGCAGGTGGGAGCCCTACGCTACCCCCACCCCACAAAAGGCACGATTTCCTGCCCCCGAAGCAAAGCAGACGCTGCCACAGATTCCTTACTGCCCGCTCCCTGTGACCGGGAGACCGTCTTCATGGGGGCTGGGAACAGCCAGCCAGCCAGCAGCCAGGGAGACCTTTCAAGGCACTCCTTGGGAAGCTCACCTGCCTCTAGCTCCCCAAGACATTAGCGCCTCTTGGGAGTCATTTTCCATCTCTCCTGAGATGCTATTTCCCTGTCCTCTGGGCTCTGGAGTGGAACTACCTCATTAGGAGGTGGGGAGTAAGTCCCCTCCTAATGAGCCCAGGAGACCAGGCTGCCAGAACAAAGGAAGGGAACCGGTGAAGGCACACGCACAGCCTTCATTATAGGAGCACCTGTGACAGGCGGATAAGAAATGGGCCCACGTGAATAAAGAAAACCAGCCACAACGCTTTGGACATTAAGGTTTCTTAATATTAGACCTCGAGCAATAGCACAGCGGGTAGGGCACTTGCCTTGCCTGCGGCTGACCCAGGTTCAAGTCCAAGCACCCCGTACGGTGCCTTGAGCACCGCCACGAGTAACTATTGTGTGCAGAACCAGGAGTAAACCCCTGAGCATCACTGAGTGTGATCCCAAAACAAAACCAAAATAGCTTAATGTGGAAAAAATTTCAATTGGAACCAGGGGGCCAAAGTGATAATCTTCATTTGGTCCGACTAAGCAGTGTCAGTTCTTTCCCGAAATGGTAGTTCCTTACTGCCAAGATTGTCGAAGAGAAAAAAGGGGTGCTGGTGGTGTTGCGGTTATCTCAGACACAGTGGGACCAAAAAGCAGAGGCAAAAAAGTCTGGTCCATGCTCCCCATAGTATTGTTTGTGTGACAAGAACAGGCTAGTCTAGCCCAGACGCAATCACCAGCCCCTGAAGAACTCGGACCCACCGAGGAGACCCTGGCGCCAAAGAACCGAACCTAGACCCATAGCTCCGAGCCAGCCCAGCACCGTCACAGACATCACAGTGCAACGTGGCTGCCCCCTCCCGCCACTGCAGAGTCAGAAAGCCTTCCCAAGAGCCTAGCAGATGTTCACTCCGGCCACCCTGTATCGGCCTGGCCTGGCCGGAGGGACACTCACGTAATTGTCGTCCCCCGTCCCAGTGTGTTCCCTCTTGGGTCAGCGATGACGGAGAATTCGTTGGAGTCAGACTCCCAGATGTGCTGGGTATCGTTGTTGTGTTTCGATGTGACAATGACTTTATCGGCCACGAGGAAGGCGGAGTAGAAACCCACGCCGAACTGGCCGATGAGCTCCGAAGTGGACTGGTTATCTTCCTGTGCTTCGGTCATTTTGTTTAGGAACTCGCTCGTCCCAGACTTGGCGATGGTGCCGAGGTTTTTAACCAGCTCTTCCCTGGTCATTCCGACCCCAGTGTCCGTGACATGGAGCAGGTTCTTCTCTTTGTCACACTGAAAGACACACAAGAGAATCCTACTTGCTGAGTCCTTAGGATACAACCAGCGCTAAGCTATGTATACTAAAAATCTACCAGCTCTGGGCCATATTGATCCTTTTTTTGTTTTAATTTTTTTGGCCACACTTTGTGGTGCTTGTGGCTTATTCTTGGCTCTGTGCTCAGACATCAGTGACTCCTAGCTTGGGGACATGAGAGACCAGGGACGAAACCCAGGCTGGCCACATGCAAGGCAGGCACTCTACCTAGTATACTATGCAGCCCCAGGACGACACCAACTCTAAAACAGAAGTAAAACACAGATCTTTCCTCTATATTGTGTTAATGACCCTGTCAGAAAGCCCATTTCTTTTCTCTCCTTTTTGGATTTTGGGTCATACCTGGTAGTGAGGGGACCGTGTAGTGTCAGACATTTTACTTGGGCCCGCTGAACGATCTCTCCAGCCCCTCAAAATACACATCTTTAAGTACTAATATTTTTACAGGGAAGAGTTCAGTGTATCACAGAATATAGCAATCCAAAGAGGGCAGAGATAGGGTCAGTCTAAATATCAAAGGGCAGAGACAGATCAATAGGAAAAAAGTCATTAAAAAAAATTGCAATTGGGCCACGGAGCTAGTACAGGCGGCAAAGTGGTTGCATATGGCCAACTCCAGTTCGATCCCTGGCACAAGTGGTCACCAGAGCACTGCTGGGAGCGAACCCTGAGCCCCACTGGGAATAGCCCAACCCTGCCGCCACCCAAATTAATTAGAGTATGTTTGTGTTTTGCTGATTTCTTAGAAGTCAAAACTTGCATTTGGAACTGTAGTGATCAATGTTCTTTACTAAATATTCCTGGCTCAGCCTCCCAAAACACAGTCAGAAAACCCATCTCTCCATTGATGGTTGGGCAAGGCCACATGACCAGTGGCAGCCAATGAGGGACAGGCATAGCCCGAGCGTGGCTCTTGGACTGGAGCCTTTATCTGAGGGGAGACCCTCCTCCTAGCAATCCCGGCACCATGGCAACCAGCTCTGCTCCAGACGGAGGCTGCTCCATCAGTCTAAGTCCTGAAGTGAGCAGGAAGAAAAGCAAAGGCCCTCCTAGGCAGCTGGAAAGATCTAAGCCAGGGGGGTGGCGAACTTTTCCCAAGAAGGGGCCAGAGATTAAATTCCAGGTTTGTGGTCCATAGGAGGTGTCACTCGATTGCAGCATAAGCTCAGTCATGGGTAACAGACAAACGAGCATTACAGCGTCATAGAGAACAGGCAGCAGGCTGAGTTAGCCCAGCTGCCATGCCCAGCACTGGATAGGGACCCTTGAGTACTGCCAGGGGTCACTCCTGAGCACAGAGCCAGGAATAGCCTCTGAGCAGAGCTGGGTGTGACCCCCCAAGTCTCCCCAATCAAAACCTCCTACCCAGTCTTGACTGCTAGGATTTCCCTCTTTCGCTTTAACTTTAAAAGAAAATTGTTTTACACTCACCTTTATTTTGACTGTGAGTTCCTCATTTCCAGAAAGAGCATTTTCATCAGTCAGTGATATTAGCCTGATTTTATCCAAAGCATCAGAAGCATTGGAAATCAGTTCTCTCAAGAAAATCTAAGTGGAAACCAGATTTAACAAATATTTAGATAAGGCTCAATATACATCACAGCAAAGTTAAAGCCAAGCTCATTTTATTTCTCCACTGTTTTAGAAAAGAATGCATTAAGATGTAGAGGAAGCTTTATTTCATCTTGGAAAAGCAAAAATAGCTCTTCACACAAAGCACTGGCAATTCTTAAGAGCTACCTCAGCTGGTACAAGCAGTCACATTGACAGTCTCCTCAGATTAGTGATCTGGATATACACAATACATGAGGCTTCATTTCTGTAACAGCCTGTGAGACTCACAACCATTCAGACCACAAAGATACTAAAGTCTGGGGGCTAATAGTTATTCCCACTCTCCCCTTCTTATCTTAATCCAGGAGCAGTTTTTGTACATTTGTGGTGCTGGAAACTGCGCCCACATAATGGGTATTTTAAACTTCATTAACTATTTTCTGGTAATTACTATGTAAAGAAACAACTTAGCTACTATAAAGAGACAAAAATCTGAATCATGTTCTGCTTACCTCTTTATTTTTGTACAGAGAATTGATGATAAGTTTCATCATTCTGTTAACCTCAGCCTGGAAGGCAAACTTCTCTGATTTCTCTCTAAGTTCTCTGATTTGGGATGCATTTAGTCCATCCAACTGAATAGCTTCTTCCTCTCTATGGAAATCAGATAAAAAAAAAATGGCATTGCTTAGTTTCCTTAAAAAACAAATTCTATGATCAAAGTGCCGTTCTTCCAAAATTATTCGAAAGGAGGGGTAAATGAAAGCCTTTATAAAATAGCGCTATTTTACAATCTCATTATTACTTTCCCACAGTAGTTGTTTTAATACTGAGTTGGAAATTCTTAAAGAAAAGTCACTTTTCTGTACAAAAATAAATAGAAAGGTCATACTCATTTCTTGCTCTTACACGGGATACTTAAAACTGTCCAAAACAAAAAAATAATCCTAATTCTTTAAAAAAAAAAAAAAAGTCTAAGTGTACCCAAGGAAGAAAATCAACTGAAGTCTCCTCTAAAGTCTTAAAAGGTTAGTATAAGTATTCTGCAACATAATTACCAAAATAGTTTTCAAAAGAAATTCATTCCATTTCAACCAGTCATTCCTAAGGGCAAGTTTAGAGAAACCTTTGCACTCATCCGCTTTCTACCCCTGACAGGACTGAACCACACTTAAATTTCGGGGGTGCTCCCCTTCCAAGACCTCAGAGGAAAAAGATACAAAGGGTCCGCGGGAAAAGATACAAAGATACAAGGGAGTGCTACAGTATTCCCTCCGGGCTTGCCTGGAAGGTGTTTTACAAAAGCACACAAACCTCTGCACGACTTCATCGTCTGTCCGAGAGCCTTCTCTGCTTTTACCCAGGTCCTCTTCCACCGTCCCATCCACATCCAACTCATCGTCAGCTCTGACCGACCCTGAAGGAAATCCAACATCAGGGGGATGAAAAATCTCAAACATCGCCGGTTTTGCTTCCGATCTCCGAAGGAAAAAGACCGCACAGGGCAAGCGCAGGGGGGTGTAAAAACTCCGGTGGTGGGTAATAGTGGAGGGGCTGCCAGAAAAACCTCCCGTGGAAACATCCCCCCACCCCCCCAGTTGAATGTGCTATTGAAGTGCCAACACTGAGGTCCCCAGCAGACCCTTCATGCTTTGTAGAAAGTGGCCCCGTTCAATCGACCCTGGACTCCGGGTAGATTCGCTCCCAGGTCCCTCCTACGTCCACACGTGTTGCGCGCAGGGCGAGGCCAGGCCTCGGAACTGACCCAGCCAAATACTTAGGTCTGCACCATCTCCCCCCACGCCCCGGGGCCGGCCTACAAGTGGGATTTGTGCAAACTCCGGCCAGGGGGCACCCAGAAGGGGGAAGGGAAAGGAGGAATGGGAAGGGACTGGAAACGGCGTTCGCGGCCCGGGCAAATAGTGAATTCAAACGCGCTGACACCGCCTTTCCGTTAAGCTCGGGGCCCCAGGCTCCCAAGCAGCACTGGGGGGAAAGCAAAGGAACCCCGCGTGGGCGAGGCGTCCCAACCCCCGGGACCCCGGCGTCGGACAGGGATCCTCGGGGAGGGGCCTCGGCCGGGAGGCCCCACCCCGGGCACCGTGCGAGGCATTTAAAGGGTTTTTTTTTCTCTGCTCCTCTGCAGAAGAGGAAGAGGGTCAAACGGAACAAAAACCCCAGAGCTTCTTTCGAGGAAAGGCATGGAGCCCTCTCCCCCAGCCCCAGTCCCCCTCCTTGGCCAAAGTGCAGAGCTTCTTATTTACCGCCCCCTCCCCCCCAACCTGGCTCAACGCCCCCCCAGAACCTTCGAGAAGAGGCCGGGCTCCAGGAGGAGGAGGAGGGGGGACTGTCCGCTCCTCCAGGATCACTCACCGAAGGTCAGCAGGACGCAGCAGAGGCCCAGCACCCAGAGGGCCCTCATGGCGCGCGGCCGGAGAGTCGCAGGTCCCGTTTGGACGTAGGAGCCTCCTCCGCCCCCCCCACTCCCGGGCTCGGATCCTTACACCTCAAGCCGCGCGGTCCGCCCACTACCCCCCAAGCGGGTCCGGTCGCTTTTCACCCCCACTTCTCGCGGGCGGGGGACGGGAAACACGAACCCACCAATCGGGCCGCACCACGCACACTCTGCACCCAATGAGAACGCGTGGGGGGGACCGCCGCTCGCCAATCAGAGCAGTCCATGTGCGGTGTCCGATGCCCGAAGCGTGGCTCCTCCGGATTGGCCAGTCGTTCTCCCCTCTCCTCCAATCACACGGCTCCGCGGGCCCCTCTTCGGAGGAACCGCCTCTCGGCCCGGGAGGCTTTGGCTGCCAGGCGAAACTGTCCAATGAACGGCAACACAGAGCACGCCCCTCCCACGGAAGAGGTCATGACGCCAGAACCACTTCCGGATCCTAGAGCGCGTTTATTCCGTGACCAGGGGAAACGGTAGCCATAGCAACGCGGTTTTTTTTTTAATTACTATTTTTTTAGTGCTTGGACTCATCTGGGGGAATAATGATCTTGTCGTGACTTTTAGGAAACATCTCGCCTGGCCCTGCTATTCGGAAATGAGAAACACGTGAGGCTGGAGAGTCCCCCCTGAGCGCGTGGAAGAAAGGGTCTGGTGCGGAACTACAATTCCCGTCATGCAACGTGCTAGAGTCTGCAGTGTATTGGATGCTGGGAAACGTAGTCTTTCGCCTCTGGACCAGTTGCGTAGTATTGGCCGGTGATTCCGCGCGGCCTCTGCGCGTGGTACAAGGGCTTGCATCTCTACCGATTGCGATAGAGCTTGCTGCGGGCCCCCGGGCTCGCCAGTGTACACCGCCGCCCACAGCTGGCTTAGGATGCCGCCAGGCCTTGGCCAACAACCGCCCTGGTTTCTGGGGTTCGACCTCTCGGACCAGAACTATTACCCCCCCTCCCCGCACCTCCTCTTTTCCGAATTCCGATCTCAGCCCCAACCCTCCCTCTCCATACGTTACCTGGCTGGAATCTCTAAGCCCCCGGCATTCGTTTCACCCAGGGCAGTGGGGCCTTTCCCTTCCTCGGGGGCTTTGTGAGCTATTTAGATGCCCTCGACTTAGGAAGTTCAAAGGCGGTGTCCAGTGGGCCCAGAGCCTCGGCTGTAAGTCTGGTGGAGCGTCGAAAAGGAAAGCCCCAAGTCAGTCCAACCATTTTGTTTAAGGGGTGTAAGAAAATATATCTGCAGATACTTCAAAGCAAACCTCCCCCCATCTCACCCCCACTCTGGGTTGCAACCTAGAGAGGGGCTTTGTAGCTTCTTAGAAAGATCAGGCCAGATTCAGAAAGACCCACACCTGGTGTCTTCCCTGGGCCCACGCTTCCTTTCTCTAACTAGAGCCTTTGGACACTGTTTTGTGAGTCCTTGGTGTTTATATATTCCCTCGACCTGGGACCACAACCCATTTCCAGCAAAACAACACCCTTATTTCTTCGTCCAGGAAAATTGAACTTAGCATTTGTTTTCAGATCATCCTACGAATTCCTGAAGACAAGCTTTTCAGTATCGGAACTTTTTTTTTTTATAACTTCCCCTGTTCGGTCAACTGATCTCAGTTCTGTGGTTGTGTTTTATTTACATGTACCCAAATTACCTACTTTTGTTAGTAAGCGAAGACTAGCCTTACAAAGCCTTCTTTTTTTTTCTGTTTGATGCTCTGTGCTTGTAAGTGTGTGTGTGTGTGTGTTGAGGATGTGCTTTGCTTACCTGGGGATTTGCTTTTAGAAAAAAAAATGAGTTCTTTCTCTTTGGTGGCAGTTCACATTTCAATTTTTTGTTACCTTTCTAGGTCGGAACCAGCAAAAGCAACCGGTGCTGAAACTACAGTGTCCATCATAACTGGTCAGTGGTAGGTAGTCAGCTGCACCTGGAGGGAACTGAAAATAAGCCAGGCCTTCCAAAATAGACCATTGCCTGTAGGTGGGTGAATGTTTCTGCAGCTGATGGCGGTGACTTATGAAGTAGGCTGCACCAGAATCCCCAGTACTCTGGCAGAAGATGGCTGATCTCCATCTGGGTTAGTCTAGGCCCCTGTTTTGGTTTTTTTTTTTTTTAAATATTAGTGAAAGACCATGAGGTACAGTTGTAGACTTACAAATTTTTGCGCTTGGGTTTCAGTTATACAATGATTGAACACCTATCCCTCCACCAGTGCTCATTCTCCACCACCACTGATCCCAGTATCCCTCCCACTCCCTCATCCCCCCCATCCTCCCTGTCTTTGTGGCAGGGCATTCCCTTTTGTTCTCTCTCTCCTTTGGGGTGCTGTGGTTTGCAAAAGAGGCATTGAGTGGCAATCATGTTCAGTCTATAGTCTTATTTTCAGCATGCATCTCTCATCCTGGAAGGATCCTCCCAACACCCCTTATTTGGTGCTCCCTTCTCTATCTGAGCTGCCTTTTCACCTAGCATGTGCAGCTGGCCTCCAAGCCATGGAGTGAACCTCCTGGTACTTATCTCGGCTGTTCTTGGGTGTTAGTCTCCTATTTTGTTGCTTTATGTTCCCCAGATGAATGCAATCTTTCTATGTCTGTCCCTCTCTTTCTGACTCATTTCGCTTAGCATGATACTTTCCATGTAGTACCACTTGTGTGTAAATTTCATGACTTCATCTTTTCTAACAGCTACATAGTACTCCATTGTGTAGATGTACCAAAGTTTCTTTAACCAGTCATCTGTTCTCGGGCACTCAGGTTTTTTCCAGATTCTGGCTATTGTAAATGGTGCCGTAATGAACAAACAAGTGCAGATGTCACTTCGACTATACTTTTTTGACTAGGCCACTGGTTTAACAATAGTATTATTCCTGGGTTTTGTTGTTGTTTAGGGGGCCACACCTGGCAGTGTTCAGGGCATACTTCTGGCTCTGTGCTCAGGGATCATTCTTGATGGGCTCTGGGGACTATATGGAGTGCCAGGGATTGAACCCGGTCAGTGTGTGCAAAGCAAGCCCCCACCTACTGTACTAGCTCTCCCAGTGGCCCCTGCCTTGTTTTGTTTCTCCATATATTATAAGAGTGAAAACATTTGATTTTTGTCCTTCTCCCGCTTTCTTAGTATGGTTCCCTCCAGTTCAGTCCAGTTTAGAGTGGTTTCATCTTTTCTTATGGTTGAATACTGTTCCCTGGTGTATATGCACCACAGCTCATTTTCCATTTGTCTGTTGTTGTACATTTGTGTTGTTTCCATAGTCTGGCCACTGCCCCAAGCCCTGCAGTGAGCATGGGTGCGGACTGCACATAGACTGTGAGCATTGATCTTTCCAGATAATGTTTTGTATTTGGGGGATCGATGTAAGAAGTGGAATCATGGGACGTGTGGAAGCTCTATTCTTTTTTTGGGGGGGGGAGGGTCACACCTGGCAATGCACAGGGGTTACTCCTGGCTCATGCACTCAGGAATTACTCCTGGCAGTGCTCAGGGGACCATATGGGATGCTGGGAATCGAACCCAGGTCGGCCACATGCAAGGCAAATGCCCTACCCACTATGCTATCTCTCCAGCCCCTGGAAGCTCTATTCTTCTGTGAGAAATTGCCGCACTTTTTCCCATAAAAATGAAACCAAACGACATTCCTACCAGGGCTTCCTTTCCACCACATCCCTGTCAGTACTGGCTGTTTCAAGTCTTTTTGATGTAAGCTAGGATGTGAAAGATGATGTCTTGTTTTGACTTGCATTTTCCTGATAAGTGCTGACGAGAGCTCTTTATCATATGCCTACTGTAGGCTGTCTGATGTCTACACTCTGAAAGTGTCTCCCCATTTTTAGATAGGGTTATCCAGGGTTTTTTTTTTTAATTTTCTTTAACTCTCGCCTTTAAGACAGGATTTGTGGCCAAGCACCCTATCAGAAGAATGGGTAGATTCAGCCTTGCAGTTTCTCTGCTGTGGTCTCTGACTTTTGTGGGGTGTTTTGTTTTCTTTTGGCCTCTCCCAGTGGTTTTCAGAGCTTAATCTTGGCTCTCCTCTTCGGAATCACTCCTTGGTACTGCTAGAGGGCTGGGGATCCAGCCTGGCTCAGACCTCCTCACTCTCCTATTGTTCTGGCTCCCACTTCCAAATTCTGACCCATGATTGATTCTCCAACCCCTCTGGATCTAGAGAATCGGAATTTGCATTCAGGTTTATAAGCTCTCTGCCTTTGAATCTAATTTCATAGCTTTCTTATTTTAACGTCTCTCTTTTTAAAATTTGTGTTAAAAAATAAAATGAAATTTGCGCTGTGCTCAGTGGGCATTTCCTGCACTACTGAGCTGACCAGGCCAGCTGCTTCAGTTCTTGGGCCTGAGAATATGGTGCAGCTTGGGCCCTGCAGTACTGAGCACTCCAGAACTGCACCTATCTGTGCTCAGGGGACCACGCAGTGCTAGGGATCTACCTGTCCGGGGTTTACGCAAGAGAGCATAGCCCCTAATACTGCTGAAGTGTCACCCAGTCCCTAAATTCCCGCTTGGATGCTCTGTGCCTGCTAACACTACTGGAGACTGCTGACTTTGTTGTTATTTTTTCTTTCTTTTTTGAGTTAGAGCTTTTCTTGAGCACAGCTAACCCCACCAGATAGCACCTATCTTTGAGTTGGACTTGGAAGAAAAAACAAATGGGAAAAGGAGCTGGTATTATGGCAGCGGGTAGGGTGTGTGGTAGCCAGGTGTAGTCCCTCAGTGGGGTTTCAGAAGGAGTGCAGTGAGGGACATGGAGGCAGGAAGACATTCAGCAGGGGGGCCTGGTTCCATAGTGATGCCCTGGAAGTTAATTGTTGTGATCCCTTTTTTATTCAGCAAGTAGCAAGGACTTGGTGTGTGCCAGGTGAAGGGAAGAGACCTCGAACCAGAATCTTAGAGGGCATTTGGAGATATAGGTCTTGCCTTGCCTGTGGATGACCTGGTTTGATCCCCAGCACCCCAGATGGTCCCCTGAGCACTGTCAGGAGTGACCTCTGAGCACAGCTGAGTGTGACCCCCTCCAACAGAAAACAAAAAGAGCAAGAAGATTTGGGGCCAGAAAAACTTATTAGAGAATGCGTTGTTCAGATTGCCACAAAGCAGGCCTTTGAAGCAGGCTTCCGTTGCACTGTCCCGGAGAACCTTCGGATTGTGTTTCTTGGCTATTCAGGCGGGAAATTACTGCTCTCTATAGGATTAGCCAGTTCTGGGGATTGAGAGACAATGAGATGTCTAGAGTCTTGAACGGGTTCCAGGATTGAGTGACTGCACTGTGTAACTTCGCTTTTCAATCTTTTGATGCTGGCCGGCCAGCCCCTTGTCCCGTGCTCAGGCTCCCAGACTAGTGCTTACATCCACAGCAGCAGACCGGTGGTGTTCAATTGTGTAGACAGGCACAAGTCCATGAACTGCTGCTTGAGGAACACTGGCATAGAGTATCCTGAACCAATTCCAGGAACTGACAGCAGGATGTCTAGACTGTTTGGAGTCAGTTCCAGAAACTGAGTGACAGAAAAGAGGTATCAAGTAGTTGGCACCATTTCGGGTAGGGAGTGACAGCGCAGATGCCCCGCTGTCTCTGGGCGCCGCTGAGTGTCCTAACCGGGACTTTCTCAGCATGTCGGCACTTTGGATATGGGGATTAAGTGCAGTGTTTCCTTCCCAGATCTCTGCAGGAGCACTTCACTAGGAGTGAGCAGTCCAGAGACTGTCACCCAGAGCATGAACAACAAATATGAAGCTGAACCAGATACCAAAGAATGACTAAGAGTTTGAGGGAACTTGTATGGGTGGGGGTGGGGTGGGGGATGGAAATGTTCTTGGTCCTGGTTTTGGTGGTAGTTAAACTCATCACTTGCGCCAGAGAGGACAGCCAGTAAGGTGCTTGCCTTGCACGTGGCCGACTCAGGGTGCAATCCCCTTGAGTGTGTGACTCCCAAGCCAAACCAAACAAAATGAACAAACTTGGACCAGAAAGATAGTTTGGGAGCTGGGCACTGGCCTTGCATGCCACTGATCCTTGAATCCCAGCTGCTACACGTGGTTCCTCGAGTAACACCTGGCTTTGTCTGTACTCCCGGACGCAGCCAGGAGTAGCCTGAGCACTTGCTGGGTATGGCCCAGCCCCCTCCCACCAAACAAAACCAAAGCAAAAACTCACATAGAATTAGAAATTTCAAGAATGTCTTTCTTCTTGGTGGAAAAAAAAGAAAATACTTGACTAAAAACCAACAGAATTGACTTCTTCAAATCCAACGTAAAGAAGGCTTTTTGGTTTGTTTTTGGACCACACCTGGCAGTGTCAAGGAATTATACCTGGTGGTGTTCAGGGGGACCATATGTGGTGCCAGGGATCGAACCTGGGTCAGTTGTGTGCCAGGCAAGAGGCTGTTTCTCTGACCCCAAACTCAAATCTTACTGACAGATATAAACCGAGTGGAGAACCTGGGTCAGGTGCTACCTTTTAGGAATTATCTCTTGCTTTGTAACCGTGACCTCCAAACTGCAACTCGATTCAGTAACTTTTCTTATCTCAAGTAGCTCCAGGTGGGGAATCTAGCTGTGCTTAGCAGGTGGTTCTGGCTCTGCAGAGCTCAAGAGGCCACTGTCAGCCCAGGGCCCAGGAGAATCTTCCACACTTGCCACTCGCTTGAGGCCTTGGTCCCTCCCGACCCAGGCTCCAAAGGCCCGCTTGCAGCCTAGCAGCTGGCTCTAGGTAGGATGAGTGAACCAAGTCACAACTCGCACATGACTAAGCCAGGAAGTCACTTGCCTTCATTCCTGCAGTAATTCTCAGTGAGAGGGAGGGGAATACTGGAGGTGACTGCCAAGGTCCTGGGGGCATTTTAGAAGCTGACCTAGGCACTTCTTAGCTGCAGGGGAATCTGACAGAGATTATCTATTTATTTTTGTGCCAGGGGCCACTCCCTGTGACATTACTGGCCAACTGGAATAGATGGTCCAGTGCTTGGGCCCAGCCATAAATCAGAGGCTTTCAGGGCTATATCCGGCAGTGCTGGGGGGGATGGCGTGTATGTGTGTGTGGGGGGAGGGCGTTCATATAGGGTCAGGGTCCCCGATATATGTCCTGACTCCTAAGCTGTTTCCTCCGTCTCAAGCTGAGAAAGATTCTATCTGGCATTTGCAGGTTCTTTGATGAAGAACAGGTTCAGAGAGTGCAAATAAGAATTACGAGGTGGGTGGGGTGGGGGTGGGGGGGGCAGGCAGTGAGTTCAGAGGGCTTGTGCGCATGCTCTGCATGCTACAGCCCTGACTTTCACTCCCAGCACCCTATAGTCTCCCGAGCACCATTCTTCGGAGTAGCCCCCGAGCACCACAAGCATGTAGCCCAGAAATAAAAAAAGAGTTAGAAGGTGGGGGTTTCCCAGATATTGGAAGAGGAGTCATTACTGTGTGGACAGTCAAAAAGAACGATAAGGAGAAGCTGGTGAGACACAGCAGGAAAGGTGCTTGCCTTGTATGATGCTCAGCTGACCTGGGTTTGGGCCCCAGCACCTATATGGTCCCCCAGGGGCAGAGCCAGGAGTAGGCCGTGAGCACAGCTGGGTTTGGTTCCCCCACCCACACTGTCACTGTCACTGTCACGGTCCTCTCGTTGTTTGCTCGAGCGGTCACCAGTAACATCTCCATTGTGAGACTTGTTGTTACTGTTTTTGGCATATCGAATACGCCACAGGGAGCTTGCCAGGGTTTGCCGTGTGGGTAGGATACTCTTGGTAGCTTGCCAGGCTCTCCAAAGGGGCGAAGGAATCGAACCCGGGTTGGCCGCGTGCAAGGCAGACGCCCTACCCGCTGTACCATAGCTCCAGCCCTGCCACCCACAATTAAAAAAAAAAAAGCTAAATGTCCACTGTATCTACTATTTTGTGAGGAAAACAAATCAAAGTACAATATAAATCTAGGAGGGAATCCAGAAATAAACATTTTTTTCATTTAGTACTTGATGGGAGTGCTGTTTTGAACAGAAACAGATTATCAATTCAGAAATAATGCTGGCTTTGGCTGCTTGTCCTTCTCAAGCAAAATAAAATTGAAATCTTGGCCTCACCCCAGAAAAAAGAAATTCCGCTTAGGAGAAAATAAGAGGTGCAGGGAGCACATGCTGGGGTCAGGGGCCCCCCAAGCCTGTGTGGGTGCCCAGAACCCTCACTGGGGTGTGGGGGGACCTAGGTTTTTACCAGGCCCTCTCCTTAGGGGATTTGAAGTTTTTTTTTTTTTTATTTTGTCTTGCTAGTCCTGGCACCACGAGGCGGCTAACCTTTGCTTGGCTCCTCAGCCTTGTGAGAATCTTGGTTCTGTGTGGTGTAAGAATCAGTCTGCTGAAATTCTGGCTGCCTGGATAGCTGGCTGATGCCTTTGATTATGTTCTAACCGAAGGCTGGAGAGCTAGCTAGTACCGCGGGTAGAGCGCTCGCCGTGCATGCTCCCTACCTGGGTTTCATTCCCTGGGCACTGCTACAGGTGATTCCTGAGTACAGAGCCAGGAGTAACCCCTGAGCATAGCCATGTGTGACCCAAATGCTAAAAATATTAATGAATGTATAAATAAATATATTCCCATCCAGGTTCTCTCTATCCCCCCTTGGCAGTAGACGTGGTCAGCTTCCAGTTGACCATAGTAGCAGAAGTAGCTGTAACTAAACATAGTAGGTGAGAAAACATTGGTCCTATTTTAATGTTTAGAAAATTGGGACTGGAGCCATACAGTGGGTAGGGTGTTTGCCTTGCATGCGGCTGACCCGGGTTTGTGTGTGTGTGTGTGTGTGTGTGTGTGTGTGTGTGTTTTAATGACGTTAGTCCACAGTTTTATATTATTTGGGATCTCCCTTCCCCATGCCTCACTGTGTGTATTATCCTGCTTGAGAACTTTGGATTTATAAAATGGTGACTTGTATATGCTAATAAAAGCTCTGGGTGCTGAGACTCTTCCATGCATTCAGAAAGTTTGAACCTGTCATAAAATAAATCCACCCACCATTTTCATAGTTTATGTTTTATTATCTACATTAGTTGAAAAAGAAATCTAGAAGCCAGGGAGACATCTCCGAGGGTTGGGAGGACCTGCTTTGCCTGCGGGAACCCTGCTTTGATCCTACACCCTGCCCGGCCCGGTCCTCAGCACTGCTGGGGGTGGCCCCAAAACCACTTCTAAACCAGTGTTGCTACAATAAAAGTTGAGAACATCATTAAAACCCAAACACCTCCCTAGAGTCTGCCTTAGCAAAACAGGCCAATTAAAAAATAACCTGAGCTGGAGAGATAGTACAGTGGGTAGAGCACTTGCCTTGCACATGGCCAACCTGGGTTCAATCCCCGGCACCACATATGGTTGCCTGAACCCCACCAGGAGTGATCCTGGAGAGCAGAGCCAGGAGTAAGCCCTGACCATTGCTGGGGGTAATTATGTATGACATCCCCCCTGCCCCCCCCCCCAAAATAAGTATCTCCTGGCCAGAGAGATCACTCAGTGGGCTAGAGCATGAACTCCCGTTCCATCCCTAACACCATATCATCTGCCAGCACTGCTGAGTAAGCCCCGTGGGCTAGAGTGCTAGGTAGGGCATTTGCCTTGCATGCAGCCAACCTGGGTTTGATCCCCGGCATTGCATATGATCCCCTGAGCACCACCAGGAGTAATTCCTTACTGCAGAACCAGGAGTAACCCCTGTGCATCATCAGATGTGACCCAAAAAGCAAACACTAAATTAAATTTTAAAAAATTGTAACCACCCGGCACAGAACTAGAAGGAGTCCCTGAGTTTGGTGTGGCCCAAACTCAAACAAACTAATAAACCCCAACAACAACAGAATCCCCAATCAAAAATTTAAAAAAAATTTTTTTTTAAATTTATTTAAATAAATTCAAAATTTTAAAACTAGATCCATCGTGTTGCTGGTACTTTCCATTAGGGCCTTAATAGTTGTGTAAAAGTAAAAGTAAAGTAAAGGCCCTCCCGTTGATCATCGATTTGCTCGAGCGGGCCCAGTAACGTCTCCATTGGAGACTTTGTTGTTACTGTGTCTGGCATATCGAATACTCTCGGTAGCTTGCCGGGCTCTCCGAGAGGGGCGGAGGAATCGAACTCGGGTCGGACATGTTGGCTGCGTGCAAGGCAAATGCCCTACCCGCTGTGCTATCGCTCCAGCCCATAGTTGTGTAGCTGGAGAGAATCTTGGAAACCATGCTTCTCAGCCTTTCAGTGTTGAGACAAAGACATTTGAATGGTGGGCGAAAGCCATTTGCTAAATGGTCCCAAAGGAAAGTTCTAGATCTCTTCCACCCTATCACTTCCGGCTCTATAGCAGATTTTCTCAGCCTTTTCCTGCCTGCCGCCCCCTTCCCACTTTGTTCTCCCCCCAACCCTATCCTACACTTGGCATCCTCATCTCATGCCTATGGCCCTCCTTGATTTGATTTTCACCTTCTGACCCTGAGTTGAGAAGGGCTGCCCCAGCGGCTGCTGTACGTATCTTCCCAGAAATGCGTATGAGTCCATGGAGAGCTGAGAAGGAGAATGGAAATGAAAGCAATCTAAATATTATTAAAAACCACCAATCAGTGCCTCTCCCTCCTTTCCCCTAGTGGCCTCACTTCTATGAAAGGTCACTGATTTATTTTCATTTACTCCTCATTTACTTCTCATGTTGTGGTACTAGGAGTCGAACCCAGGGCCTCACTACTGCAAGTCAATAATCTTCATTTTTTTTTGTTTTTTGCCTTCCTTTGCTTTGTTTCCTTATATTCCACAGAGAGAAAACAGTTTTAATTTTTAATGGTAACTGTGATAATGTTCCCTGTTCCATTTAAGAACATTTGAAATGTCTCATTCCCTTTTTTCCTCTGCTTTGATACTGTTTTCAATGTGCTACTATTATAGGCAGCATTGCAGAAAATACTTTATGTACTTATGGGGGCGGGAGCTTTAGGCCATACCTGGCGTAGCTTAGGAGCTGCTCCTGGCATTGTGGTTAGGGGTCATTCTGGTGGTGGCTTGGGGACCAGGTGGTGCTGAGTTTGATCCTGTCTCTTTTGTGTACATAGCATGCACTCAGCCCTTTGACCTGTCTCTCTGACCCTAGAGCATGTTTTAAGATGCACAGGTTTTCATGCACGTTCACTTTTTGTTTGTTTTGGTGCCACACCTGGTGGTGCTCAGGGCTTACTCCTGGCTCTGTGCTCAGGGCAGTGCTCGGGGACCATATGAAGTGCCTGGGACTGAACCAAAGGCAGCCAAGTGCAAGGCGAAAGCCCTGTCCCCTGTGCTGTCTCTGTGGCCATATGTGTGCAAGTTTGTCTGGAGGATAGAGTTTTAGTTTGGGGATAATTAGGTCACAAAGCACGTGCAGTCAGAATTCCATGGAGGGTTTTCCAGTCCCTCTGCCCAGGTGGCCCTCAGTGCCAACCTGAAGCAAGAACAAGCCCTTGGCCTTGGATGACAACACCGGTGATGAGTCTTGGGGGTGGGGGAGAGGTGATGAGCAGTCCAGAGGTGACACAGGGACAGCGGTGTAGAGAATTATGGGCACCGGTGGTGGTGGGGAATAGCTTTGCACATCGATACCATATGTTTTGGCGTTAATGTAACCATCTTACCCAAATTAAAAAAGGAAAACAACTTAGAGTGCTAATTTATGCTTACCTCACCAGCCACCTCCTGTACTTCTATTTATTTTTTTTAAAGATTTAAGAAATCTGAAGAGTCCGCAGAAATTAAATGAGTGTTTGAAAATGGTGGAAGGTAGAATTCATTAAATTATTTTTTTTCTAACATTATTCCAGCCGCCAAAACATAAAATCTAGACCATTTGAAAAAGTAGCGCAGGGGCTGGAGAGAGAGCACAGTGGGTAGGGCGTTTGCCTTGCGTGCAGCTGACCCGGGTTCGATTCCCAGCATCCCATATGGTCCCCTGAGCACCACCAGGAATGACTCCTGAGTGCAGAGCCAGGCGTAACCCCTGTGCATTGCCAGGTGTGACCCAAAAAGCAAAAGAAAAAAGAAAAAGAAAAAGTAGCACGTGTGTGTGTGTGTGTGTGTGTGTGTGTGTGTGTGTGTGTGTGTGTTGGGGTGGGCGGTAGGTTTGGGGACCGTATCCTGTGGTGCTCAGCTTACTTCGACTATCTCTCTGGCCCCTGCTGGAGAGAGTTTGAAGGCTTTTTTTCCAGGCCACTCCTGCTGTTGGTGCTGGGAATCAAACCCATGACCTCCAAAGTTATGAGTGATATCCCTGACCCCGAAAAACCTTTTATTCTATTTAAGTAGTTTTATGTTTTTATTCCTCCGCCCCTCTCGGAGAGCCCGGCAAGCTACCGAGAGTATTCGATATGCCAGACACAGTAACAACAAAGTCTCCAATGGAGACGTTACTGGGCCCGCTCGAGCAAATCGACGATCAACGGGAGGGCCTTTACCTTTACCTTACCTAATGATTCCTAAAGTAATTTCTAAAGAACCTATTTGCTTTAGGTATGTCATCAATAGCATCTTAGTACCTATTCTTTTTTTTTTTTCTCATTAGCATTGGCTTCATAATACTGTTTTGCTTTTTTTAAAGCTTTGTTTGCTTTTTGGGTCACACCTAGTGCTCAGGGCTTACTCTTGGCTTTGTGCTCAGGGTCACTTCTGGTGGGCTCAAGGGACTCTATGGAGCGCTGGGGGTCAAATTTGAGTCAATCGTGAGCAAGGCAAGCTTTTTATGTTCTGTACTGTTTCTCCAACCCTAAATGTAGTCTTTTTTTTTTTTCTTTTGCTGGGGGCATTTCACTTCATCTAGTATTATACTTTTTTGGCTTATTTTTTCATTTACCAGCATATGGTAAAGATTTTCTATGTAGGTGATGGAGTGATTGTACAGTGGGTAAGGTGCGTTTGCCTTCCAGGCAGCTGACCCAGGTTCAGTCCCCAACATCCTTTATGGTTCCCCAGAGCACTTCCAGGAGTAATTCCTGAGCACAGAGCCAGGAATAACTCCTGAGCGTTACTGGGTGTGTCCCCAAAACCAAAGGGAAAAAGAAGAGTTGCTATGTAGATTTTAAAAAAAAAATTTTTTTTTTTAGGTGCTGGAGCAATAGCACAGTGGGCATTTGCCTTGCATGCGGCCGACCCAGGTTCAATTCCCAGCATCCTATATGGTTCCCGAGTACCGCCAGGAATAATTCCTGAGTGCATGAACCAGGAGTAATTCCTGTGCATTGCTGGGTGTGACCCAAAAAGCAAATAATAATAATAATAATAATTTTTATTGGATCACTGTGAGATACACAGTTACAAAGCTGTTCATGATTGGGTTTCAGTCATACAATGTCCAACACCCATCCCTTCACTGGTGCACATTGCCCACCTCCAATGTCCCTAGTGTCCCTCCTGCCCACCCCTGCACCCCAAGCCTGCCTCTACAGCAGGCACTTTTCTTCTCTCTCTCACATCTCTCTTTCTGCCTCTCTCGCTCCCTCTCCCACCCCCTCATGGTTTGCAGTAACAGGTGCTGACAGGTTATCATGCATATCCCTTTACCTCCTGTCAGCACTCAGTTCCTGTCCCGAGTGATCATTCCCAACTGTCATTGCCATAGTGGCCCCTTCTCTGTCCTAGCTGCCTCCCGCTCTCACTTATGGCAAGCTTTCAACCATGAACCAGTCCTCCTGGCCATGTAAATACTGCTATGTCAATATTTGTATAAGTTATCTTTTAATGGGCACACACCATTTCATATCATAACAATGGCATAAGTATTTAGGATTTAATTATCCTTTAGTTCATCATCAATTTAGAAACCATTATAAATAGTGCTAAGTGCAATTCCATCAAAGCTAAGCCTTATAGATAGCACGTAGCACTTTCCTCCCGTTGTTCATCGATTTGCTTGAGCGGGCACCAGTAACGTCTCACAACAAATTGTGAGACTTGTTGTTACTGTTCTTGGCAGATCAGATATGTTACGGGGAGTTTGTCAGGCTTTGCCATGTGGGCGAGATACTCTCGGTAGCTTGCCGGGCTTTCAGAGCCTTATAGATAAATAGAATAAATTCTTAATCTTTGGTTAACTTGGTAAAAATAAATGACTTAAAAGGTATTGATAGATTCTGAAAACTTACCCTTGGGAAAGTTGTATCAACCTGTATTCCTTCGTGTTTACTTTTGTTGTTGTTTCTCTACCTGGTGGTACTTAGGACTTACTCCTGATTCTGCGCTCTGAGATCACTCCTGTGATGCTTGGGAGTGTCAGAGACAGAACCTGGTCAGCCACACGCCGGGATAGTGCCTTACCTGCTAACCATCTCTCTGGCTCCCAGATTTATATTTTAAACAAAAGAAGAATTTTTAAAAAATGGTTCAGAGTGACACTTAAAGGTCTGAGCATGTACTTCACAGGCCGGAGGCCCGGTTTCAGTGCCTGGCACTGCCTGGTCCCTTGAGACACTAGAAAGCACCCCCAAGCACAGAACTGGAGCATCGCCCAACCCCTCGGCCCCCAAACAAACAAGATTTTTTTAAAAACGAGGGAAGTATAGCCTGGGATTTTCAGGGGTAAAAGTGCTTGCATTAAATGCTATGATACTAACAAGGTTGTTTTATCACAAAAATGTGAAGCAAATATTTTCAGTAGAGGTAAAATAAACACTAGCCACATAGTAGGAATGACAAACATTTATTAAGGGCTTAGTATATACCTTAGATTCTAGAATATAAATTAAGCAATGATAACTTGATTAAGTAATCTATGAGGGGGTGTGGAGCGATAATACAGCAAGTAGTGCATTTTCCTTATATGTGGCTGACCCAGGTTCGTTTGATCCCTGGCATCCCATATGGTCCCCTGAGCACCACCAGGAGTAATTCCTGAGCATTGCCGGGTGTAACCCAAAAAACCAAAATTAGTCAAAGAAAAAGGTATTTATGGGGGCGGAGCAATAGTACAGTAGGTAGGGCACTTGCCTTGCATGCAGCTGACTCGACCTGGAATCTATGCCCAGCATCCCATATGATCCCCCAAGAACCACCAGGAGCAGAGTCAGGAGTTAGCCCTGAGCACCTCTTGGTATTAACTCACAAACAAACAAACAAAAAAGTACTATCTCTCCAGTGGGTGCTGGAGACATAGTACAATGAGTAGGGTGCTTGCCTGGCACATGGGAGAACCAGTAGCCTGTGTGGTCGATCCCCAGTAGCCTGTGTGGTCCCGCAAGCAGGCCAGAGTAATCCCAGGGTGCAGAGGAGTAATCCCTGAGCACTGCTGGATGTGGCCTAAAAACTTAAAAAGGAAGAAAGAAAGAAATCTACTGGGAAGGATATCTCTGTCTGTGTATTAAGCTACTCCAAGAAGTGCTCAGGGGACCATGGGTGCTGGGATTGAACCCCTGCCTCCTGCACACAGAGCAGGAACCCCAGTGCTGAGAGGCAAATTCCCAGCCCTTGGGAAGGGTATTTCTCAGTGGGATGTTTTCCCCCAAGCACCACTAAGTGTAATAGTAATTCCTGAGTGTAGAGCCAGGAGTAACCCCTGAGCATCCCTAGGTGTGATCCAAAAAGAAAAAATAAGAAAGAAAGAAAAGAAGAGACATAAAAGAGAAAAGCACAGGGTCAGGGGGTCACAGTCCTGTGCACTGAGTACTCCAACACAGGCCTTAGGGTCTTAAACCTACCAGCATCTGAAGAGCAAGGCAAGCATTTACGGACCTTTGCCTATCACCGCTAATATGACCAGGACAAGCATTTCTATATCAAAGGGGACTGCTGGCTTGTAGATACAGAAGTCTCTAGAGTGGATTGATCTTAATTAGCTAATTAACATATTTATAATAAATAAATCTATGTCATTAATTTTTTTTTTTTTGGCTTTTTGGGGCTGGAGCGATAGCACAGTGGTAGGGCATTTGCCTTGCACGCAGCCGGCCTGGCTGAGCCAGGTTCGATTCCTCTGCCCCTCTCAGAGAACCCGGCAAGCTACTGAGAGTATCTCGCTCGCCTGCACGGCAGAGCCTGGCAAGCTACCCGTGACGTATTCGATATGCCAAACACAGTAACAACAAGTCTCAAAATGGAGACGTTACTGGGCCTGCACGAGCAAATTGATGAACAACGAGAGGACAGTGTTTGTTTGTGTATGTCAATAAATAGGTTCCCCGTGGACTCCTCCCTGGGAGAGATGGCAGAGATGAGAATGGTCACTGTCGCCCCGCTGAAAGGGCTTTCCCGGCTGACTCTGGCTTTGCAGGACATAAAGGTCCAGCCTCTCTTGTGTCTAACTAACCTTTTAAACTCAGCATCTCTTTCCCTAAGTATTTGCTGGTCCAGCACAGTCCCAGATCTTTCTTCTTTTTAACTTTTGTTTAAAAGGAAAAAAAAAAAAGGAAAAATCATGTTCTTTTTTTTTTTTCCTTTGGTGTGGGGGGCACACCCAGCAATGCACAGGCTTTACTCCTAGAACTGTGCTCAAGGATCACTGCTGGAGGGGCTTGGGGGACCAGCTGTAGGCAATGGAGGGGCTGTACATGGAATCCGCTGGGTGCAAGGGAAACACCTTTTCCCCTGCACTGTCTCCAGCCCCAGACAATCTACTTTCCTGTATCTTTGGTCCTCTAGAAAATGTCTCCTTCCTTCATTTAGCTTTTGTTGTTGTTTTTTTTCCTCACCAGTTAAACCCCTCCATTTCCGCCTCCCGCTTCTCTTTGTTATTGCTCTGGTTGTTATTGTGATATCCAGGATGACACACTTAGCTGCAGGGACCCCACTGCAGCCCACCAGGGCACCCGTGAGGTGGGCCAGTACCAGGGGTGGAAATTGAGGCCTCTCTTTTTCATTTTTTATTTTTCTGAATTTTTCAATTGAATCACCGTGGGAGACAGTTACAAAGCCTTCATGTTTGAGCTTCAGCCATACAATCATCAAACACCCATCCCTCCACCAGTGCACAGTTTCCACCACCAATGTCCCCAGTATTACTCCCCACCCCCACCCCCATCCCAGTCCTCACCCTGCCTCTTTGGCAGACAATTTCTCCAATACACTCTCTCTACTTGGGGGCATTATTATAGTTTGCTTGAATTTTCCCACTGCCATTCAGGCCTGCCTGCCAGGGGCAGACGCTAGATAATTTGTTTTCTGGTGCTCACTTTAAATATGATGAGAGGTCTTGTGGCCGCAAGAGCGGCTACACGCTTCTGGAATTCTAAGATTGTAAATAGTTGGAGTCCAGAGACATCTCTGTAGGGCAAGAGTCCATTTGGGGATTCAATTGAGAGTCTCTGGACCAGGGCGGTTGGTGCACTGAGATGACTCCGGAGGCAGATTAGGGGTGTGACAGCCAGGGTCAAGAGCGGGCAGGGAGCCCGACACCTCTGCTGCTACCCCCACATGAGGCCTCTCTCTTGCCGAGCAGTGCTTGGCCACTGAGCATCTTCACGGCTGCAGTGTTTCACTGTTTCAGTTCTTCCTGGCAATGACTCTCCCAAAACTAGAATCATCAAATCTAAAACAGTTGAGTTATATATTTGGACATACTGGCATTTATTCACCAAGTACACCTCCCAATGCCCTCCCCAAATTGTTGATTTATGATTCCATAGTTATCTATGGGCAATGTTTCACCAATATTTAGACAGCTCTCCTTTACAACATCTTTATCTTTGCTTCTGTTTGACAATGTGTTGCGTGTCTTTTTGTTTTGGGGCCACACTCGGCCGTGCTCAGGGCTTACTCCTGGCTCTGTACTAAGGGATCACTCTTGGTGGGACTCAGGGAACAATTTAAGGTACTGGGAATTGAAGCTGGGTTGCCATTATGTAAGGCAAGCACCCAGCCTGCCCCAACTGGGTGCCTTTGAAGGCTTTTTATGATGATGATTATGATTAGAATTTGATTTTTGGGCCACAGCTGTCGGTTCTCAGGGGTAACTCCTGGTTCTATACTCATGAATTGCTCTTTTCAGTGCTCTGGTGACTATAGGGGGTGCCAGGGATAGAACCCGGGTTAGCTGCATGCAAGGCAAACACCCTGCCCACCATACTAGCACTGTGGCCCCATTTTCAAGTCTTTTTTAAAAAAGTGTAGTTTTATCTTTTATTTTGTGTTTTGTTGTTGTTTTTCTTATAGCTTATGTTTGAGATATTCTCTCCAGTGTTAACAATTAACTGGAGAGGTATTTCTGTGGTTGTTGTGTTGTGTTGGGGAGTGGGGTGTCACACTTATGGCTCTGAAGATCATATTCTGGTGGTGTTGGGGTTCACAGGTCAGGCTGGCACTGTCCCACTGTGCCAGATCCCAGGTAAGGATATAATTTTTAAAATACTTTTTTAATTTAATAAGGTAAGGTAAGGTAAAGGCCCTCCCGTTGATCGTCGATTTGCTCGAGCGGGCCCAGTAACGTCTCCATTGGAGACTTTGTTGTTACTGTGTCTGGCATATGGAATACTCTCGGTAGCTTGCCGGGCTCTCCGAGAGGGGCAGAGGAATCGAACTCGGGTCGGCCATGTTGGCCGCTTGTAAGGCGAACGCCCTACCGCTGTGTTAAATTATTTTATTTGAATAAGCACCTGTCACCTCCTGAGTCTGTCTTGTAGTAGGAGTTAGGTGAGAGCTAGAGATCAGGCTAGACATTCCTCTGTTTTGTTTGGACCATACCCAGCACTGCTCAGGGCTTGCTTCTGGCTCTGCTCTCAGGGGTCACTCCTGGTGGGCTCAGGGGACCATGAAGGATACCAGGAATAGAACCCAGATTGGCGGTGTGCAAGGTAAGCTTCCTTCCTGCCGTACTCTCTCTCTAACCTCCAAGATAAAAATGACCTCTGATCACAGGGTAAAGAGAAGGTGTGTATGGGCAAGCTGACAAATTCCAGCTTCCTCCACACCAGCTGAGAATTCTCATAATAAAGCCCCATGACTCGGGCCAGAGCAATAGGACAGTGGGGAGGGTGTTTGCCTTGTAAGCGGCTGGCCAAAGTTCTATCCCTGGCATCCCATATGGTCCCCCAAGCACCGCCAGGGTAACTCCTGAGTGCAGAGCCAGGAGTAGTCCCTGAGCATTGCTGGGTGTGATTCAAAAAAAGGAAAAAAAAAACCCATGACTCTTAGAATTTTAAGTTTGGTACATTTATGTGAGATCATGATTTCTTTTCTTTTTCCCTTCATTTCTTTTCTCTTTTGAAATGTTTTCTGTTTACTGCACTATCATGTATTGGGTCGGCAATTCTTGCTCCCGGAGAGCTTTTTGCCTACCCTATCTCATTCTTTCCCCTTCCCTGTTTCCTTTCCTCTGTTGGTGCTGCCGTGATGACTGGGGGTCTCACACACACACACACACACACACACACACACACACACACTCGGCTGGGTTGCTCATACATTTGACTGCAGTGTTCGCTGGGGCCTACACTTTTTCCTTGTAGTGTTTGCACATGTTCTGGGGTCGTGCTCACTGCGGGCTGCTGTGGAACTCACACACGTGCTCACTGGGGCTCACGTTTCTGGTCACAGTTTCCACATCTTTTCCACACTGTGGTACTTGCTAAGAGTTGCACCCTTTAAAAATTTTTTTTAAATTGTTCACAGTGATTTATTACATTCAATATTCCAACACCAATCTCGCCACCATTACACCTTCCCACCACCATTGTTTTCTATTTTCCCAACCACCACCCAAGCCTACCCCAATAGCAGGCCCCAAAAGATTTATTTTGTATTGCTTGTTATGACTAATTCATTGGAAAAGATCAAACAAGATTTCCTTAAAAGAAGATGTGTGAAGATTGTTGTATCTGACCCTGGAGCCATTAAGCTCTTGTATAAGAGATTACTAACATGATGTTACAGGTGAAGCCTTGTGTTAATACTTTCTTAGCCGAGATTGTGTCCCTTCTACTTTGCATCCCATCCAGTATGGTGTGCTTCTCCTGGCACATCAGTAGTATGCGGAGTATGAGATGCTCCAGGAATTCTAAAATTCTGATGGGGTGATACATCTGGGATTAAATTTTTAACTGGCAGGTGACTTTGGAGTCTGGAAGCATCTCTGCAGCTCGCTGATTCCTTTGGAGATTTATTTATGAGTCTCTAGATCAGGACTGGTTAATGAAGTGCTTCGATGCCAGAGGCAGTTCATGGGCAGAGTTGTACCCTTTTGGTGCAGCCAGAAGTCGCTTGTCGTGTTGGGGATCTCAGGCCCCAACAATAGAGCTTCTCGTCACGTGTGGGTAGTACTGTGGGTTGGACTTGTGGCCTCATGTTTAAAAGGCAGACGTGTTAATCACTGAGCCATCACCCTGAACGAAGTCTTCTCTACATGCAGGTAATGTAAAGTGCCATCTGCAGTCAGTCTGGTGGTGTTTATTTATTTATTTGCTTATTTGCTTTTTGGGTCACACCCGGTGATGCTCAGGGGTTACTCCTGGCTCTGCACTCAGGAATTACTTCAGGCGATGCTTGGGGGACCATTGGGATTCTGGGCAGCGAACCCTGATCGAACACATGCAGGGCAAACGCCCTACCCACTGCACTACTGCACTGGCCCCAGGCTGACTGTGTTTAGATCCTGGCTGTCCACTTACAAGCCAAGTAACTTTGGAGATCTTTGCCCTGCCTGACCTTTTGCTGCTTCACCTCTAATTAGGTGGTAATTTTATGTCAGGGGGTTGTTGTGGCAATTAAATGCAATAGAGTTGACACCTTTGTTTTGTTTTGTTTTGTTTTGTTTTTTGGCCACACCCAGTGATGCTCCAACTCGAGGCGCTGGGAATTAAACAAGGGTCAGCTGAGTGCAAGGCAAGCATCTTACCCCCTGTACTATCTCTCCAGCCTCATTCACACTTAAAAAATGTCATTACTATACACACACACACACACACACACACACACACACACAAAGCAATATATATATTGCTTTTTCTTGGAGGGGGGTCACATTCAGCTATGCTCAGAGGCTACTCCGGGCTCTGCACTCAGGAATTACTCCTGGTGGTGCTTGGGAGACCATAGGGAACACTGGGGATCAAACCCGGGTTAGCCACGTTTAAGGCAAATGCCTTACCCATTGTACTGTTGCTCCGGCCCCAATATTACTATATTTTTGTCAGGTGACCTAGATGTAGAATTGTCCTGATTGTAACTTGTCATGTTTCTCCCTTAGTGAAAGTCACGAGCATAACCAAAAAAAGCAACATTTCAGAGAGAAATAAATTGCATCAAGAAACAATTTCAGAAAACATAGTCATTTTCACTTAGTTTTTGTGCTACTAAGGAAGATATAAGCGCATCTTGTTGCCAGCACATCCATGTCATTCCTTGAACCACTAGGACTGATTCCCACTGAGCACGTGCAGGTGAATGGAACCTTACATGCCCACTCTTCTGAGAGAAAAACTGCACTGAATAGCCCAGGTTCTGCGAGCTAGGCTCTTTGGCCCCTCACGTGCTATGTGTATGTTCTTGTCGTGTGTATTCCTGAAGGGTCCTCCTGGTATTTTGGCTTGCTTCTCTAGAGCTCACCTCAACTTCATCCCAGTTTACATTCTTGCTTCAGGTCAAGGGGAGGAGTCTTGGCAGATGACACCTTCCCTGGGTTTGTCTTGGTTATCACATTGTCAACAAGTTTCCCAGCATCCTATCCACATGCACAGAGGACAGAAGTAGCCAGTGGTGTCGGGAACATGGGGCCAGTGGGTCACAGGGGTCAGAGACAAAGGTGGGGGCCTGCTGTCTGGTGCCCACTGCCTGTATGGTCTTCTGCAGAAGCCTTGGGGAGAGCAGGCTGACTTCTGCTTCCTGCGCCCACCAGTGGGGTGAACATACCCATTTTTTTAATGGTGGAAAAGAAGTTGTATTTTGGATTAGCCAGCTGGACTGTTTAAATGATCCCAATTTTGTTGGCAACATCCAAGGTGTCATAATCAGGAGCCAGCCGAACATATGCCTTTTTCTCTCCATCAGGCCTAATCAGGGTGTTGACCTTGGCTACATCAATGTCATAGAGCTTCTTCACAGCCTGTTTAATCTGGTGCTTGTTGACCTTGACATCCACAATGAACACAAGTGCGTTGTTATCTTCTATTTTCTTCATGGCTGACTCAGTAGTCAGAGGAAACTTGATGATGGCATAATGGTCAAGCTTGTTTCTCCTGGGGGCGCTCTTCCAAGGGTATTTGGGTTGCCTTCTCAGTCACAGCGTTTTGAGTCTTCTGAAGGTGGGTGATGTGCGAATTTTTTTCTTTTTCTGGCTGTGGACGCCTTTCAGCACTGCTTTCTTGACCTTCAAAGCTTTGGCTTTGGCTTCAACTTTGGGAGGGGCAGGGGCTTCCTTCTTGGTCTTCGGCACCATCTTCGTAAAAAGGGTTGCACCCTTTCCTTTCCTGGTCTCACTTCAACCTTCTTTTTATTGTTTTCCAGCGCGGATCTGCCCCGTTGGTTGGCACCTCTCAACTCCAAACATAACCCCCAGAAGAAGCAGCCATTCGGAGAAGGATTGCCATCCGTGGCTGGGCGTTCCAAGAGCCCAGAGAGGGAGCAGCCGCGGCTGTGCCCACAGGAAAACCACTGTGTGCTCAGTGGCATGACATCCCCATTCCAGCATCCGAGCCCTCGGCCATGAGCCAGCTGACAATCGAGGCTCCTGATGATGAGGCCTGCTCCCTCCTGCAGGCCCAGAAGCCCATCCGGCCGTACATCTGCTCGGCTCCGAAAGAGTTCCAGGAGGAGAGAGACTTCCTGGCCAGCCACATCTTCCCACAGCTGAACGAGTGCTGCCATGCCCGGGGCACCTTTTTCAAAGCCGTAGACCTGAGGTGGGCTGAGCTGGCGGCCCCCCAACCCCGTAACCCGGGCCACTTCCGACAGCACTGGTGTCTCAACTCCCAGCACCTCAAGCTGTGTCTGGACTACGTGAACCACTGCTTCCCCTTCTTCATCGCCTTGCTGGGCCACACCTATGGGGACTTCCAGGACGACTACTCCCCTTTCATATTCTCCAAGGCCACCGACTTGGCGGGCTTATCCGTCATCGAACGGAACCTCTACGTGGCTGGCCAGAACGGCTACCCCTGGGTCCTGGACAGCCCCGACTGCAGCCTGGTGGAGTACGAGATCATGCAGGCCGCGTTTCTCAGACAGTCGGAGTTTCAATACTTTTACTTCCGGGCTGGAAACGCGCAGCTGGGGCCCTCGAAGCCAGGGGAGGAGGAAGAGGAGGAGGCGGTGATGTCAGCGGCCCTGATGATGGAAGAAGAGGAGAAAATAAGGATCGGGAAGCTCAAGAGCAAGATCATCAACAGGGGCCTTCACGTCAGATATTACAAAAATCTCTCTGAGTTGGGCGAGCTGGTCTTGACAGACTGGTTGATCGTGATAGAAAAACTCTACCCGGCCTCCTTGAGGAATGAAAATATAGGTTAGTACATTCACCGAGAGCTAAGCCTCTGAGGTAAGGTTGTCATGCCTGGTTAACAGGTTGGGGGCCAGAGAGACGGCACAGGAGGTAAGGCACTCGCCTCTTTGGTAGCCACTTTGGTTGTGATCCTGGTTTGATCCTCAGTACCATACATGGCCCTCAAGCCCTGCCAGGGGTCACTCCTGAGCAAAGACTCCAGAAATAGTCCCTGAACACTGCTGGCTGCAAGCCCAAATCCCCCCAAATAATGTAAGGTGAGGGGCCAGAGAGATGGTTTGAGGGTTGCATGTGGCAGACCCGAGTTTGGTCCCTGGCATGTCATATGTTCCCCCAAGCACCCTCTGTGAGCACAGAACTAGGAGTAAACCCTGAGCACTGCGATGTGACATGAAAGCCAAAACAAAAAGGCAAAAAGAAAAGAAGTGCCCCAAAACCAAAATGAGAGAGAGAGAGAGAGAGAGAGAGAGAGAGTAAGAAGAAGTGGCCTGGGGGCAGGAGTCATAGTATAGTGGAAACGGCATTTGCCTTGTACATGGCTGACCTGGGTTCAATCCCCGGCATCCCATATGATCCCCCAAGCCAGGAATAATTCCTGAGTGCAGAGCCAGAAGTAACTCCTGAGCATCGCTGGGTGGAAAGAAAAAAGAAATGCCTGACCTGGTTGTATTTGACTGTGACTGATGCCCCCAAACAAAAATCAAACATCATTGCATATGTTTGACTGTGGTGACTATGTCTTTGAATAAAGTTCTCAAAAGATTCATCACCCCCCCTCCCCCTGTGCCCCAAAAGGTTCTAGATTCCTAGCAGAAGAACCCAGTTCATGTGGAGTGAAAACTGATCCAGCTGGGCCCTTCTAAGCTGTGCTGGGGCAGGGACAGCCTGGCCATGTTGGCAGCAGATGGCTTGTCTGGAGAGTGACCCCCCTGTCACCCAGACCTGGTAGGCAGCAGACTCCGCCGTGCTGGTGAAGACAAGCTGCCTCGAAGCCCAAACCATTATGGAATTCTCCAAAGGAATATTGCACAGCCATAACGTTTGGTTGCATGGAAACCAAACGAGCTATGACAAAAAAAGGGATTTATTTTTAGTTTTTGTAACTTTATTTGCTATTTTACATTTGTATTAATTTCTTGCTCGAGGGACCATATCCGTCTGGCTCTGTGCTCAGGGATCGCTCCTGGTATTACCAGGGATCAATCCCAGGTCAGCCACAGGCAAGGCAAGCACCCCCTCCACTGAGGTATCTCTCCGGCCCCAGCTTCTGTAAATTTAAAGCCTGGGGTTACGTTAGGCTCAGCTCAGGTGTTTTCCAGAAGTTCCATTGATAGCATCCGGCTGTGGTTTCTCACTTTCTCAGTCTGCCTCTGCTATCTTGATGTCTCCTTCATGAAGGAAGATGACAAGAGCAACTCCAGGATCAAGTTCAACAGAAATACTTGACCTAGGGCTAGAGAGATAGTACAATGGTCAGGGAACTTGCCATGGATGCAGCAGACCCTCCTTCCATCCCCAGCATCCCCTGAGCATTGCCAGGAGTGATCTCTTGAATACAGAGCACCCCCAGTGTGACCCAAAGACAAAACCAAAAAGGAAAGAAGTGCCCTCAAGGGGCCAGAGCAATAGTACAGTGGGTAGGGCGTTTACCTGCACGTGGCCCACCTGGGTTCCATTCCCAGCATCCCATGTGGTCCCCCCTTCCCCCCTTCTCCCCTCCCCCTTACAAACAGCCAGGAGAAATTCTTGAGTGCAATGTCAGGTGTGACCCAAAAAAAGAAGAAGAAGAAGAAGAAGAAGGAGGAGGAGGAGGAGGGGGAGGGGGAGGGGGAGGGGGAGGGGGAGGGGAGGGGGAGGAAGGGGAGGGAGGGGGAGGGGGAGAAAGGGGAGGGAGGGGGAGGGGGAGAAAGGGGAGGGAGGGGGAGGGGGAAGAGGAAGAGGAAGAGAAGAAGAAGAAGAAAAGTGCCCTCAAACCAAAAGCAAAGCAAAGCAGAACAAAACAGAACAAAAACCAAAAGGAAAGAAAAAGAAAAAATGCCTGTTTGTATTTGACTGTCACTGGTGCCTGGAGTGGGTGCTACTCTCAGTGGCTAATCCAGGCCACAGGCCACCTCTGGAACCAGAGGCAGAAGTGACCCACTATTACAACGTAAACAGAAATATGGGAGGAAGCAGCTGAGATGTTTCCGTTCTTAGCCTTGTGAACTTGATCAAATTACCGAATTTTGGTGTGTTTCTTCTCTAGAAAAGTTAGCATTAACCACTTAGGGATTAAAATATATGTAAAGCACTTAAATATGGGGCCTGGGGAGATAGTGCGGGGGTCATGGTGCTTGTCTTGTGTGTGACCAGCTGGCTTGAGCATCTTCTGGTGGAGTCCAGCACACACCCCGCCCCGCCCCGCCCCCACAGTGGTACCTGGAGCATATGAACTCTTTAGCTGGTGAGAACAAATAATAACAGAGAAGTCGTGAAAGAGTATAAACATTTGGCTAAAGACTGGTTGATAGAGCAATTCTTCAATTAATCACTGTCTAAACTGCATGTATTGAATTTTATTCATGTGTTTCAGAATCAAGCCTTGGGGCTGTAGAGATACAGTAGGTGGGGCATTTACCTTGCACACAGCCACCCAGGTTCCATCCCTACCATCCCATATGGTCCCCCCAGCACTGCCAAGAGTAATTTATTTCTTTTTATTTATTTAATTTTTTAATTGAATCACAGTGAGATGCACAGTTACAAAGTTGTTCATGATTGGGTTTCAGTCATATAATTTTCCAACACCCACCCCTTCACCAGTGTACATTTCCTACCACCAATGTCTCCAGTTTCCCTCCCATCCCCACCTGCCTACCCCTATGATAGTCACTTTTTTTCTATCTATCTATCTATCTATCTATCTATCTATCTATCTATATATCTATGTCTCTGCCTCTCTTTTCTTTATTTAGGGGCACTATGGTTTGCAATACAGATACTGAAAGGTTATCATGTATATTCCTTTAGCTATGTTCAACACTCAGTTCTTGTCCAGAGTGACCATTTCTAATTGTTATTGTCATACTAATCCCTTCTCCATCCTAACTGCCTTTTTCCATCCTCCCCACCACACTTGTGGCAAGCTTCTAACCATTGACCAGTTCTACTGACCCCTGATTTTCCTGGCCTTGGATATTAGTCTCATTTTTTTTAAATGTAGGAGTACTGCTATTTATTCAGCCATTGATTAAGCTGATTGAATTGGGCATAAACTCCACATTACTTTTTTAAATTCGGAATGTTAATTTGATTTTATTATTTTTTAATTGTTATTTTTTAATCACAACAGCACAGCATTTGCCTTGCACAAGGCCGACGCGGGTTTGATTCCTCCACCCCTCTCAGAGAGCCTGGCGAGCTTCTGAGAGTATCTCGCCCGCATTGCAAAACCTGGCAAGCTCCCCATTTGATATGCCAAAAACACTAACAACAAGACATTACTGGTGCCCACTTGAGCAAATTGATGAACAATGAGAGGACAGTGCTACAATGCTAATCACTGTGAGATATAGGTACAAAGCTTTACTGTTTGAGTTTCAGTCATACAATGATTGATCATCCAACCCTCTACCAGTGCACATCTTCCACCACCAAGGTCGCCAGTACCCCCCCCTCCACCATCCCACTCCTCCCCCTGCCTCTGTGGCAGACAATCTCTCCCATATTCTCTTTTGTATTGCTTGTTATGAATAGCATAAGATGTTGTGCGGCCGCAAGAGCAACTGCATGCTCCTGGAATCTTCTCTTCTCTCTCCCTCCCTCTCTCTCTCTCTCTCTCTCTCTCTCTCTCTCTCTCTCTCTCTCTCTCACACACACACACACACACACACGCACACACACACATCCTGGAGAGAATGTTGGCGTCTCCAGAAGTAGGAGGACATTTTAACATGACAGAATACTCAACCTTTAATTAGGCATGACCTCAAAATCATGGATGATTGAAAGTGGAAAGCGTCTCAGAGCTGAGCCTATTGATGGTTCTGCTACTTATTTTACCAAAGAGTTTGGAGGACCTGCCCAAAGGCCGGGTTTGTGAGTGACTGGAATGTGTGTGATTGAAAGTGTGAAAACTACAAATAGACGATATTGAAACTCATCTTTTTCACCACAAAGATTACAAGCATGACCTTGAACGTTTCTATCACCAAGAATTTATTGAGAAGTGCAAGCAAGTGTTTGTGGTTTCCAAGGAGTCGAGCAGGACATTCGAGATCTTGGAAAAGTTTGCCTTAAGCAGCGTGGGATTTGATGATCAGAGTCCCACGGCAGATGCCAGCTTAGAGTCGCTCCTCAGGTAAGAGGTCACGAAATGGCGCGTCTGGCAACGGGTTCCAGGGAAGCCTGACTTCAGTAAATGGGAGCCCCGGTGGGAATGCCCTCCCCACCTCTGTGCTCCCCCATCCGGCAAGAGATGGCCCCTCTCATGCCCACCTCACATTAGCATTTCCTTCGCGGATATCATCTGTGTTGGCAAAATTTCCCTGGTGATTCCATTTACTCTCTTCCTGTCTCTAAGGTAGTAACTCTGGAAGGCAGGGGCTTGCCTACATTCTGCCTCCCATAGGTCAAATCTGGTCTAAGTAGTTCCTGACAATGATGGAATGACTCAGAACAAATTGAATCCGCAAATACCAAAAAGATATGTGAACAGCATAGGACTCAGGGCAATGCTTAGCGCTTACTTCTGGCTCTGTGTTCAGGGGTCAGTCCTGTGGTCATGTTCAGGGACCATCTAAGGTGCCGGGCATAGAACTAGGGCTGGCTGATGCAAGGCAGCACCTTAATCTGTGTACTATCTGTCTGTCTGTCCTTCAGCTCATTATTAATTATATTAAAATATTCAGTGAATGCTTGGTAAGTGTCCACATGAATCACATAATTATTTGTATTTCTGTGTAAAAAAATCTAGGTCTCTTTATCAAATATTTTATTTATGTATTTATATTGGCTTGGGGGGCCACATCCAGTAATGGGGGTTTACTCCTGGTTCTGCACTCGGGGATCATTCCTGGAGGTGCTAGGGGCCCTTGCGTGGTGCCAAGGATTAAACCCCAGTTATCCGCATGCAAGGCAGATGCTTTCCCCTTGCACTCTCCCCAGCCCTGTTTGAGCACCTTCATTGTTTGATCCCTTATCCCGTCTGCATCAGCACCCCTCCCCTGCCTTTTCCTACCCTGCCTGGTGATGTGTTCTGTTGACTTCCGGGAGGCATGAAGAGACTGGGGTGTGAAATTAAGGTTGTGTTTGGTGTTATTCCCTAGAAATAGGATGGTTCTTGGGTCAGGTTTCTTTCTTTTCTCTTCAGCTCCCAGTTCATGCCACAGATCACATTTATTTTGGGAGGGTTTTTTTTTTTCTCTTGGCTTTGAATTGTACCCAGCTGTGCTCAGGGGTTACTCCTGGCTCTGCACTCAGGAATTACTCCTAGAGCTGCTTGGGGGATCTTATGGGATGCTGGGGTTCGAACCCAGGTTGGCTGTGTGTAAGGCAAATGCCCTACCCACTGTACTATCGCTCCAGCCCAGCCCTTGTGAGATTCTTGTGCTTTAAAGTCAACCCTCCGTGGCTGAGAAGGTCGGGCTGCCCTCCATCATTGGTTCCAATCTCAGGGACAGAGCCACCAGCTTTCTTAAGGTTCTGGGAATGCCAGGAGCAAGCAAATTATTGGTCAAAGCAACATGCTCTGTCAGGATTTTTCAGACCACAAGCATTTAAAACCTATAGGTTGTGTGTTAAAAATGTGTAGGTTTGAGTAGGCAATTCTGCAGAGAGAGAGGAGGTTATTGATTAAGGGGGAGGGGTGAGAGGGATGTGATAGAAGGAAGAACTCTTAACAGGTCTGTCGCTTCTCTGTGGAGCTCTGAAAATGCAGAGGAATTAGATGTCAGTGACAGTTGTACAACCTTGTGAATATGGGGAGGGAAAAAAATCACTGAATGGCTCACCTCTTAATGGTGAGGTTTTGGGTAATGTGGATTAGTGTCACTCAGGTTAAGTATGGGGGTGAGAAATTCAACGCATTTCAGGGCTAATGAAGTAACTCCAATTGGGCCATATTGAAAACACAGCCATTAAACAAATCCTTTGAATCTGCTGTTTGCTTTGCTGTTTGGAAACAGTATTCTGTACCGTAAATTCCTGAAGGATGTGTGTGGAGGCAGAGGGGTTCCTTATGTTGCAAAGCTTTGTCCTGATAGGGGCTGGAGCAATAGTACAGCAGGTAGGGTGTTTGCCTTGCACGCTGCCGACCAAAGTTCGATCCCCGGCATCCCATATGGTCCCCTAGCACCACCAGGAATAATTCCTGAGTGCAGAGCCAGGAGGAACCTCTGAGCATCACTGGGTGTGACCCCCCCCCCCAAAAAAAAACTTTGTCCTGATAATGGCATCTGGGGCTGTAGCGTGACTATCTGGAGTGATAGAGTGAACTCTCCTCCTCCTGACAGCAGTGACAGCAGTGTTTTTATTGTCTATTCCCGAGATGTCCTGAATCAAACGGGTGTATTTCCGAATTACTGTTCCTTTAAGGATTTGACCTTCTGGGTGCCAGGATGTGTTCTGAGCACAGAGGATGCAACCGTGAACAAAAGGGAAAACAGATCCCTGCCTCCTGACGAGGAGGAGGAGGAGGAGGAGGAGGAGGAGGAGCAGGAGGAGGAGGAGCAGGAGCAGGAGGAGGAGGAGCAGGAGGAGGAGGAGCAGGAGCAGGAGGAGGAGGATAGGGGCATGGTGCTTCAGAAATAAGGAAAGTAGGAGGCAAGCTTCCTGCCTTTGGAGTTGGGGAGTGAACAGTTATCTGGAAAAGGAGAAAGTAGGTCAGGTCCGATGAGGAAAGGGACAATGCGAAGGGGCTGGAAGGTTCCACCTCGGCACAGAGAGGATGGAGGGCTAGTTGGAGGGAGAGGGGGTTGCAGTGCTGGGGAGGAGCTGGGAGATGGTGTGGGAAGAGGCAAGTGTGCTTCCTGGTCTCCCAGGTCCTCCTGAGGATGGGAGCTTTCACCACTCATGAGCTGAGCAAAGACAGAGGCTAGATGGACAAAGGGCAGAGGTGGCCGTGGAGACAGACTCTGCCATTCAGGTCTGATGTTGAAATGCAACAGGACCGCCTCACGAACCTGCTCGGGGTTTTGTTGTTTGTTTTGTTTTGGGGCCACCCTTGGAGAGTCTTAGGGGCTGCTGCTGGCTCTGCATTCAGGAATCATTCCTTGTGGGGCTTGGGGGGGAATGATATTGGATCCCTTAGGTCAAAGCCGGGTGGGGTGGGGCTGGAGCGATAGTACAGCGGGTAGGGCGTTTGCCTTGCATGCAGCTGACCCAGGTTCAATCTCCGGCATCCCATATGGTCCTCCAAGCACCACCAGGAGTAATTCCTGAGTGCAGAGCCAGGAGTAACGCCTGAGCATCACTGGATGTGACCCCAAAAAGCAAAAACAAAAACAAAACAAACAAAACCCGGGTGGGTTGCATGCAAGGCAAGCACTCTGCCCTTTGTACTGCCACCCCGGCCCAATGACACTGCTTTCCAAGCTCCGTTTTCATGGTTGTTCAGGCTTTTTGGCTTTGCAGAACACAGATGTCAGCTTTGTTTTCTCTCATTCTGCGATTTGTCATCAGGTACCATGTCAGACAGGGACTCCAATACTCAGTAACTAAGGCCAGGGACTGCTCGCGGGGACCTCCAGGCATCAATGACACGCTTGTGTCCTCCTCCACACATCTGTTTGAAGAGCGGGCCCACCCAGGGCTCACCCAGAGGCTGCTCACTTAGAAAAAAAATCAGGGCTTGGGCCGAGAGGGAGCTTAACGGATAGAGGATGGGCAACTGGGGTTGCCCTTGCACCCAGGGGTGCTGGGTTTGAGATCCCCTGAGCGTGGCCCCAAGTCCATAAGAAAAAAACATCACACAGGAGGAAACCAACCAGGATCAGAGAGAGCAGGAAGCCCTGGAGTAAGTGCTCTGCATGTTCCGAGCTTCAGTATGGCATCCTCCCCTGAATACCCCCAGGAATGGCCTTTGAGGAGTGACTTGGGAGTAGCCCCAGAGCACTGCAGGGCAAAGCCCTTCCCCCAAATTAAACTTAAAAAACCATGGGACAGAGAGATGTTACTGCAGGTAGAGCATTGGCCTTGCACGCAGCTGACCCGGGTTTGATCCCCGGCATCTCCTATGGTTCCCCCAAGCTCCCCCAGGAGTCATTCTTGAGTGCAGAGCCAGAAGTGACCCTTGGGTTTTGCAGGGTGTGACCAAAAAGCCAAAAAATAAAACAAAAACAAAAATCAATGAGACATGTTATTTTTATTTATTTTTTGATTGAATCACCAAGAAATATACAGTTACAAAGCTGTTCATGATTGGTTTTCAGTCATAGGATGCTCTAATACCCATCCCTTCACCAGTGTGTATTTCCCACCACTAATGTCCCCAGTTTTCATCCTCCTCCCCCTTCCCTGTCTTCCGCTATGGCACTTCTCTCTCTCTGTGTCTCTGTCTCTGTCTCTCTCTCTCTCTCTCTCTCTGTCTCTCTCTCCCCTGGGCATTATGGTTTGCAGTACAGGTACTGATAGGCTATCACGTATATCCCTTTAGCAATGGGACATGTTATATTAAGCTCCTGTCACTTGAACTAAATCACGTTTCTGTAGCACAAGCCAAAAACATCCTGGAGGGGGTATGGTGCCGCTAGCAGGTCAATCTGTACCTGTGAGGCGAGTGCATCAGCAGCCTCATGGCGCCTTCAGACTTCCAGATACCCCAAAATTGCTGCTGTGCCTTTGGCCAGACCCCAAAAACTTGGGGCAAAGTTTACCAAGAAAGTAAACGGCCAAAAGTTAGGTATGTGGGAAACACACCCAACAAACCACCTCCGGCTCAGCTATATAATTGGAGGCAAGGCCTCATTGGTTCCTGATTGAACTGCTTAATGGACATAATCCCAGAGACTCAGAAACGAATCTCAGAACCCAGTGGCTTTAGGTAGAAATGCGTCTGGTCTCTGCAGTAGGCTACCGGTGCTGGGCCAACCTAGGTGGGAATAGGTTTCGTGCCTTGGCCTACTCTGAGGCCACTGGATAGTCACATTTGGGCCCCCAGTGACGAGACACACAGGGCCTCACGGGATGAGGGTGGAGCCGGGCTTGTCCTCCCCACCCCAACGAGACCCCAAGTCATCGCCCACGAATGGCCTCTCTGGCTCCTGATCAAGCTGCTTAACGGCCATGATCCCAGAGACTCAGAAACAAATCTCGAAACCCAGTGGCGTTTGGCAGAAATGCACCCGGACTCCACAGTACGTTACTGTCGCCAGGCCACCCCAGGGAGGAAAGGATGTTGTCCCTCCGCCTGCTCCCTCTTGGCGACTTGGTGGCTGTCATCCTCCAGAGACCATTGGACAGTCAGGCATGGGCCCGCAGTGACGAAACTTATTGGGCCTCACGGGATCGGGGGGGAGGTAGAGCCGGGCCTGTCCTCCCCACCCCAATGAGACCCCAAGTCATCGCCCACGAATGGCCTCTTTGGCTCCTCATCAAGCTGCTCAACAGCCATGATCCCAGAGACTCAGGAGCAGATCTCTAAACCCAGCAGGTTTTGGCAGAAATCCCTCCAGATTTAAGTGTTAACATTTCAGAATTTCAAAATCGCGTGGCCGCTACTGCAGCCACACGACATCATATGTTATTCATAACCAGCAATAGAACACAAATTATCTATTGTTGCCTTTTCAGCAGATCTGAGTGTTGGGGTAAAATTTTAAATAATGGTGGGTCTGGTGTCGAAATAGTGAATGTGATCAAAGTAGAGAGAGAGTAATGTAGAAATCCTCTGCCCCACAGGCAGGGGGAGGGTGTGGGATGGGGGTATACTGGGATTTTTGGTGACGGAGAATGGGCACTGGTGAAGGTACGGGTGTTTCATTGTATAACTGAGACTTAGACCCAAAAGCTTTGTAACTGCTCTCACGGTGATTCAATAAATAAAATTATAAAAAATGGAAAAAGAAAAAAAAAAGTAAGGTGGAGTTCATGCACAATTCAATCAGCTAATCAGTGGCTGAATAAATAGCAGTACTCCTACAAAAAAAGAAAAAAAAAAACAAAAAAAAACCAAAAAACATCCTGGAGGAGGAGCTGCTACCACTTGTCCGTGAGCCATTTGGATTATGTTCACTGCAGTGGACTTTCAGTGTCCCTGAGGATGGATACCCCTCCCCCACCCCTCCCCCACCAGCAGAGGAGTGCTTTGGAGTTTTATTCTTTCCTAATGTGATGTCACAGCATGCACACATATACACAGACACACAGACAGACAGACAGACAGACACACACACACACACACACACACGCACACCCACACACACAGCTCGAGTGTTTAAAGCTGGGCACATGCAGAGCTCCCTGTCCCTGACTTTCTTTTTTGGGGGGCGGGTTCGGTGACCATCTGAGGTCCCAGGGATTTAGCCTGGGCTCGTTGTGTGCGAGGCAAGAGCCCTCCCTCCTGACCACCCCCCCGCCCCCTCTGGCCCAAATCACAGGATCTTGTGTTTTCCTCAGAAATAAATTTAAGGAGGAACATGAAGGATTATATTTAGAAAGAAAAATAAATGTACAAACCCAGTAGGGCCTGAGGAGTTAATTTTAAGTGAAAGAAGAGACACGAGGATGGGGGAGAGAATCTAAAAATACCACCGATGGCCTTTGGTCCTGGCGTTTTAAGTGCATTTAGGCCTCCCCGGCCCCCTTCACTTCCCTAGATGGGCAAGGACACCTTGAATCCCAAGGCCCTGACCACATGCGGCCACTTCGATGACCAGAAACTGTGATTTCAACAGGTGGGACTGATGTTGATGTGGAGACACTGTCAAGGGGTGGAACCATGAGCTACTGTTCCCTCTCCACTTGAGGCTGACCCGAGCCTGCTGCCCCAGCTGTGACAAAGCGAGAGACCTTGCAAGGAGCCTGCCCGGGCTGGTGGATTTACAAACACTGTAAATTTGGCCCTGGCGGCGCTCTGCCGGACACTTGGTTTAAACACTAGGAACATTTCTGCCCTGACTCCATTTCTCTTCGTCCTGTCTCGGCCCCATGACCTCCCCTATCTCTTTAGCTGTAGTCCGGAGTCATGTGCAGGGTCTAGGCCAGTGCTGACAGTCACGCCCCTCAGGGAGAGGGCAGTGAGCTCTGTAAGGCCTCTGGGCCATCAAGCCCTTGGCCTCACCCTGGGCTCACTTGGACAGAGTCACGCAGGTGCTTCCGATTTTACTGAAGATACGGGTAAAATACAGAGGGCAAAAGGACTCATGTGTCGCCAACCCAGTCCAGAGCTGAGACGCGAGAACCCCAACTCTCTCTCTCCCTTTTTTGGAACCAGGGAGCCAACCCAGGGCCTCACGCCTGTGCCACAGGCCTCCTGCCTCCAGGCTGGGTCTTGGCCTGCGTCTTCACATCTCTCAGGGACAGAAATACACAGGAAACAGCTCCCTGCTTGCTTTTGTAAATAGTTGTCAACCTCAAGGCATCATTTCTGCACTGGGGCTACGAGAAGCACCTTGCAAATTATCTTAATTTCAGGACGGCCCTGAGGAAGAAGTAGACGAAATTTCCCTGAAATTTCAAACACAGACCTTTTAAGTTTCTGCACCTTTAGAAAAGTGGAATGGGGTTGGGGGAATTTACACTGGAGTGATGTTATGGTGAAGCAAGGCAGTGGTCTTTTGAGGGGCTGGTCATTTTAATTTTTTTTATTTTTTTTACATGAAAAACAAACAAACACTGTCCTCCCGTTGTTCATGGATTTGCTCGAGCGAGCCCAGTAACGTCTCCATTTTGAGACTTGTTATTACTGTGTTTGGCATATGGGAGAGATACTCTCGGTGAAATTTTCTTTAATTTTTATTTATTTATTTGCTTTTCGGGTCATGCCTGGTGATGCTCAGGGGCTACTCCTGGCTTTGCACTCAGAAATCACTCCTGGCAATGCTCAGGGGACCATATGGGGTGCTGGGAATTGAACCTGGGTCGGCCGCGTGCAAGGCAAACGCACTACCTGCTGTGCTATCACCCCAGCCCTTGGGCTGGTCATTTTAACATCCTGGCTAATCAGAGACTGAAGTTGAGTCAGAGAGGGACAACAGAATGATCTCTCCGTTTGTGGAATATAAACAGTGTGGCTGCGGGTAACAGACCTTGAGAGTCGGCCAACAGAGCTGGTGTGCCAGTTGGGGTGGGGGAGGGGCGCAAGTGGGATGCTGGCCTTCGGGTGGGGAGTGTGGAGTTGGAACATGGCTTGCCTGAAATTATTATTTTAAAAAAATTTTTTTGACTGACAAAATTTTACATCTCATTCTATCTTTAGTCTAATTTATGTACATTTGATTTAGTTAAATTTTTTGTATTTTATATTTTTACTTTTATAAGGTTGTTCACAATAATTTATTGCATTCACTATCATTACATCTTACTCACCACCATGATTTAGAATTTTCCCAACCACAACCGAAGCCTTCCCTAAATAATTTAATTTGTATTGCTTGTTATGAATAGTTCTCTAAAAATGATCTAAAAAGATTCCTTACAAGAAACTGTGTGAAGATTGTTGTATCTCATCCTGGAACTATTGAGCCCTTGTATAAGAGATTACTAACATATTGTTACAGGCTGAGCCTTGTGTGCTAATTTTTTCTTTTTAAATTGAGATTGATTGCCTTCTACTGCAAAACCAATCCAATGGGTCCTACTCCTGGTACCTCAGTGATATAGAGTATGACGTGTCACATGGCTGCAAATGCAGCTTCGTGCTCCAGGAATTCTAAAATTTTATTATTATTTATTTATTTATTTATTTTGCTTTTTTGGGTCACACCCAGCAATGCACAGGGGTTACTCCTGGCTCTGCACTCAGGAATCACCCCTGGCATTGGTCAGGGGACCATATGGGATGCTGGGAATTGAACCTGGGTTGGCCAAGTGCAAGGCAAATGCCCTACCCGCTGTGCTATTGCTCCAGCCCCTCTAAAATTTTAAGTAAGATGATACAGCTAGAGTTAAATTTTTTAACTGGATGGGGACTTTGGGTCTAAGGCAACTCTGCAGCTTGCTGATCTCTTCTGAGATTTATTTGCGAATCTCTGGACCATGGCCAGTTAAGGAGCTTATATGGCGCCAGAGGCAGTTCATGGGTGTGACTGCCAGGCTCCCAGAAGAAACGGGAAATGGGGGGAGGTCTCCCAACCTCGACTTTGTGAGAGCCTGGAGATTTCAGTCACAGAACCTGCATACCTGTTAAAACTGTTATTAACTGTATATAAATCATGGTGCCTAAGTAAAAATTGGGGAGAAAAGCACCAAATACAAAAGGCCCTCCCGTTGATCGTCGATTTGCTCGAGCGGGCCCAGTAACGTCTCCATTGGAGACTTTGTTGTTACTGTGTCTGGCATATCGAATACTCTCGGTAGCTTGCCAGGCTCTCCGAGAGGGGCGGAGGAATCGAACTCGGGTCGGCCATGTTGGCCGCTTGTAAGGCGAACGCCCTACCCGCTGTGCTATAACAACAAAAAATGAAAACTGCATTTATACTTTGCAAATCTGGGGTGGGACTGTAGCAACAAGTCAGAGGCAAACTTCAAGATCCCACTTGCTTGCATGCGGCCTGACCTGGGTTAGATCCCCAGCACCCATATGGTCCCCTGAGCCCCATCAGGAGTGTTCCTTGAGTGTAGAGCCAGGAGTAAGCGCTGAGCACTGCCAGCTGTGGCCCCCCAAAAACAAAGAATTTTATCATTCATAAAATATGTTAAAAGAATTCCAGCTCCCAGTTATTAAAGGCCTCCTTTCTTTTTTTCCATTTTGTGTCACACCCAACGACGCTCAGAGGTTACTCCTGGCTCTGCACTCAGGAATTTCTCCTGGCTGTGCTTGGGGAACCACACGGGATGTCCGTGATGTCCGGATGTGATGTTGGCTGCGTGCAAGGCAAACGCCCTACTGCCCTACTGACTGTACTATCACTCTGGCCCCTAAGGGCCTCCTTATCAGGAGAGGCTAGAGTTGTAAATGGGGTTGGGGAGTTTTCAGCTCAGAGGTGAGCTCAATAAGATTTCCCTCCAGGGGCCCAGGCTTTAACTCAGTGATAGGGTGCTGGCCTGTGTAGGTCAGACCCTGGGGGCCCATCCCTGACGTTGCAATAGCCAAGATTTCCCGCAAGGCCAGCAGAGTCGAACTGACTCTTGGGCTGGAGTGCCCCAGTTCAGACATCCTGGCACTGCCTGGTTCTTTGAGTACCACCAGGACGGACCCCTTTCTCTCCCCCAGCGCAGTGCTGGCAGACTGCTCTGAACTTCAGCAGGGTGTGACACCCCCACCCCCACCCCCAAAATATAGCAAACCAGCAAAACGATTTGTCTTGGAGCACACAAGATAGCTGAAAGGGCTGGAGTGCTTCTCTTACATGCTGGAAGCTGGAAGCCAGGGTTTGATTCCCACCTTCTCACTCCCCACCCTCACCCATGCTCACTGGGTGTATGGCTCCAACACACACATACACACACACACACACACACACACACACACACACACGGTTTTCCTGGCCAACAGCATGGACTACGTTTTGCGCCTTATTATTATTATTTTTTTTTCCAGAATAAGTACCTTCCCAACCTACAAGTCCATCTTGCTCCTGTCTGGAGAACGCGGCTGTGGCAAGTCCACCCTGATTGCCAGCTGGGTGAATGATTTCAAGAGCAAGTACCCGGACATGTTGCTCATCCCTCATTTCGTGGGCAGCACCTGTGACAGCAGCGACATCATGTCTGTCGTACATTACTTTGTCACAGAACTACAGTACGAAAACTACGGTAACTCGCAAATCCTCCCATCCTGTAGAACGGCGTGCTGGAAAGTACTTTCTTTGGTTTCCTTGGCTGTTTCCTTTTCCCATCTAAATCCATTACTATGTCCCCTACCACTCGTATTCTCTTCAGAATGAAAATTTCCTTCCACTCTTCCTTCTATGTTTCTCTCCTCCCTCCTCTCCTTCCCCTCTGTGTTTTTTTTTTGGGGGGGGGGGAGAGGGCAGGAGTTGGGCACACCTTGCAAAGCTCAGCGACTCAGGGGCTATCCCTGGCCCTGTGCTTGGGGGTGACCCCTGGTGGTGGTGGGGAGTGAACTCAGAGTTGGTGGGATTCAAACCTTATTCCCTGATGTTCTCTCCTCTTCCTTCCTTCCTCTGCCTTATTTATTTATTTATTTATTTTATTTTTGCTTTTTGGGTCACACCAGCGATGCACAGGGGTTACTCCTGGCTCTGCATCAGGGGTTACTCCTGGCGGTGCTCAGGGGACCCTATGGGATGTTGGGAATCGAACCCCGGTCGTCCGCGGTCAAGGCAAACGCCCTACCTGCTGTGCTATCTCTCCAGCTCCCCTAATTAATTTTTTTAATTAAAAAAATACATTCTGTAAAATGTGCAGGAGAGGGTAGATAATCCTTCCCGCATGCAGTAGCTGTGTGAGGAATAAGTGAGGATTAAGCTGTGTGGAGAAGGGAGAGTGGGGATAAAGACTGATAAAAAAAAACTTGGGTCATGGGGCTGGAGCAATAGCACAGCGGGCAGGGCGTTTGCCTTGCATGCGGTCTACCCGAGTTCGATTCCCAGCATCCCATATGGTCCCCCGAGCACCACCAGGAGTAATTTCTGAGTGCATGAGCCAGGGGTAATCCCTGAGTATCGCCAGGTGTGACCCAAAAAAGCAAAGCAAAAAAAAAAAGGTCACACCTGGCCAGGGCTTACTCCTAGCTTTCTGCTCAGGGATCACTCCTAGCAGGGCTTAGAGGGGCATCCTATTGGGAAGCTGGGGATTGAACCCTGGTCAGCTGCCTGCAGGGCAAACACCCTACATACTTGCACCATACTATCCCTCCACACTCCTCGTGAGTTTTGATGGCTGTTTCTTATTTCTGTATGAGGGTCCAGATATTGGAGCTTCTGTGTGTGGGGGGGGGGGGGCGTGGTGGGGGATGGGGGAATCTGTAGGCCTAAACTGTCCATGGTTGCATTTCTCCGGGCGTGTTAAGTGGGCCAAGCCCAAGGCCACAGCACAGATGGGACCTGCTTTCTAGGAAGGTGGCTAATGCCACTGACGCAGCTCCCAGAGGGATTGGTCGTGGGCAGTTAGAGATCAGGTAGCATGAGTAATAAACGCGCAATTAGGATCGTGTTCCCAGGGTGAATTGTTGCGGTAATGATCGTGGTTTTAGGTGCAGGAAGCACTCAAACAAGCAGATCTTTGGGCTGATAACAGTGAAACATGCTGGGGCAGCCTGTGTCCCCCTGCCATACTGCATGAGCCCCGCTCCTGTGTCGGGGACCCGGGAGAGGCTCTCACGCTGTGGTCTTGGCGTGAGAAGAAAGCAATCTGTGCCCCAATTCTCTTCTGTCAAATGGAGGGGGTGGGGTGTGTGTGTGGGGGGGGGTGGTGGAGGAGTCCATCCCTTCCACATACAGTAGCTGTGTGAGGATTACGTGAGGATTAAGCTGGGTGAGGATCACGCTAAATGTGGGCCAGAGAGAAGACTCAAGGCCGGAGCGCTTGCTTTGCACGCTGAAGGACCTGGTTCGATTCCTGGAACTGCATGGTTCCCTGGGCACTGCCAAAAGCCAAAATGAAAACAACAGAGAATGGGGCTGGAGCGATAGCACAGTGGGTAGGGCGTTTGCCTTGCACGCGGCCGACCCAAGTTCGATTCCCAGCACCCCATATGGTCCCCTGAGCATCACCAGGAGTAATTTCTGAGTGTAGAGCCAGGAGTAACCCCTGTGCCTTGCCGGGTGTGACCCAAAAAAGCAAAACTGAAAAAAAAAAACCCAGAGAATTAAAAATATGTATGTAAGTATAGGGAGCTGGGGTGGTGGCTCAAAGGGCTGGAACATTTACTGTGCCTGAGGGAGCATAGGATGATCTGTCCCCAGCCCTTGCTCCTCTGAGCATCACTGGGTGTGTCTCTCCCAAGCCCCAAAAGACACGTGAAAGTAGATTTACATGTGTGAGGCTGCAGAAGAGATATCTTCAGGGGGACCTGGCACACAGGGACCATTTTTTGGTTTTGGTTTAGTTTGGGGGCCACACCAGGAAGTGCTCAGGGGTTACTCCTGGCTCTGAACTCAGGAATCGCTCTTGGCAGGCTCCCGAGACCATATGGGATGCCAGGAATCGAACCCATAGGCAAGGGGAATGTCCTACCCGCTGTGCTGTCCATTCTTCTGAAGCAGAGAGGTGTGGAGTGGCCGAGCTCCTACTCATCCCGGACCTGGGATCCCCAAACTTCTACCTCTACCCCTCTTTTCAGTTCACTGAGCACCCAGTTCAGTTCACTCAGTACCCAGCACCCTGGAAAGTCACCTGCTTTCTGCAAGTGAATAGAAAGTCCCCCATCCCCAACTCCTACCCTCTCAAGTTGTTCCAAAAGCCTCCCAGTTTGGGTCAGCTTTGGGTGGGTTGGGGACTGGGGTATGGCATCACCCCTCTAAGTGTGCAGAGGGCAGAGTGGCCAGCTGTCAGGCATGCTGTAGGCCAACAGCCCCGGAGGAAGCACAGAAGGCCCCGGGGTGGACAGGTGAGTGGCAGCTGGGCCCCACAGGTGAGAGGCTGCTAGAAGCAGCTTTGCAGGGAGCCCCAACAAAGTGCTCCCCCTCAGCAGCTGCAGTTTCTGCCCAGCCATGAGCTTGGCAAGTAGCCGGGGCTCCCCCCCAGCAGGATGCCCAAAGGCCCCTCTGGACCACTCACTTCTGCCACCGTCTCCCAGCTGCTAGCCAGGATAAAGGGATCTTGCCAATGAGCACTCCTGAGGAGCACTGCCTATTAGCATTACTGGTGAGCACTGCCCATGAGCATTGTCGCGACCTGTTCCACTGCCCTCCAGGGCTGACTGCTCAGAGAGCCCTGGTCCCCGGGTATCTGTGGCTTCCACTGCCACTCCCACCCCGCAACAGGTTTCCGCGGTGACGGGCACATCTCCCGCTGACGTGCGCATGTCCTGGCTGCAGGCACGCTTCTGAAGACCGACATCTTTGACAAAGATGCAAGCGTCTTGATCTTCTCGCATCTCATCGAGGCGTTCATGGCTTCCATCAGCTCCAAGCCCTGCATCCTTGTTCTCGATGGAGTCGAAGAACTGATTGGCACTTATGGGATCTCAGGACAGAAGGCAATCTGGGTTTTGTTTATTCTTGTGGGGGGAGGGGTCGGCGGTTTGGGTCACCCCCAGGGGTGCTCTGCAGGTACTCCTGACTTTGTGCTCAGGAAGGGGCCCTGACAGTGCTGGGGACCGACTGTAGGTGGGTGCCGGGATGGGCGTGTCACCAAGAGTGTGGATTAGCATTTTTGAAGCACTGTTACAAGTGCCCCCGTGCCTGGCTGTCCTCGCTGGGGCCCCTTGGAGGGGAGCGGGTTGAGTTTTCCTCCCCGCCCCGACCAGGGCTCCGGCAGCCGAAGACCTCCAGAACCAGCCACCACCATGCTGAGACCACTCTCCGCACACATGAAGGCACCGGCAGAGGGACAAAGCCACGCGGGTTCCGGGGCCGAGATCTCCAAGTCTACTCGGATTGGGGCTGGGTATCCTCCACCCAGATCCTCCAAATTCCAGTAGGTGGGGGTCACACCCACCAACTGGCCCCCTGGCGCCGTGTAATCCCATCAATGGCCAAGATTCAGTGACTATAAAACCCAGCTCCCGGAACCGACATCTTATTATGACATCTTATCATCTCATTCCTACTTTAGACAAACTGGCAGGCTACCGAATGTAACCTGCCCACACGGCAGAGTCTGGCAAACTCCCCGTGGTATACCCAATATGCCAAATACCAGTAACAATGAAGGGTCTCATTCTCCTAACTCTGAAAGAGCCTTGAATATGGCACCTTTTAAAAAAAATCTCAGGGCTAGGGGGCCTGCTCGAGGCAATCAACGAATAACAGAATGGTTGTGATTGTGATTGATTGATTGTTACAAGTTACTGTGATGACCATCATCCAGCCTGGGGTCCTGCATTCCACCTCTCTGGGCTCGAAAGTCGCCAGTAGAGTAGGTTTCGTTCCTTCTCTTTCCTGTGTAGTTCACTCACTGGCCGCAGGGGCCCACACTGGGTGGCGGGGCTCACACTGGCAACTCTCCATCTCAGCGTTCCTGTGCATTTTGGGGTGCAGTGCTTGTCTGGCATGGAGGGGAACCAGAGTACGTGCTCTGCTGGGGCTCGGGGATCCCCAATGAGAACACTGATGGGAATCACACTTAGGCATGTGGGGGTATGTGAGGTGTGTGGAGTGTGTGTGTGTGTGTGTGTGTGTGTAGGGGGTATGTGTGTCTGGGTGTCTATGGAGGGGCACAGGGGTATGTGTGGGGGGGTATATAGGGTGTGGGGTGGGGTGTGTGTGGGGTCTATGTGCATGGAGGGTATGTGTGGAGTATGTTGTGGGGAGTTTTGTGCGTGGGATGTGTGTGTGGGGGGTATGTGTTTGTGGTCTGAGGTGTGTAGGAGGTATGTATAGGGTTTCTGATGTGTGTGGATGGGGCATTTATGGGGCATGTGTGGGGTATGTGTGTGGGTGTATGTGTGTGAGGTGTGTGTATATGGGGTGTGGGTGTCTGGAGTATGTGTGTGAGGCATGTGTGGTGTGTGTGTGGGGATGTGGGGGCATATGTGTGGGGTGTGGGTATGTGTGTGTGTGGGAAGGCAGTGGGGGGTGTTCTTAGGATCAAACTTGCAGCCTTGCCCGCCTCATAGTTGAGAGCTAAGGCACTGAGCTAGCCGCGACCCCCAGGAAGTAGGTTTTGTTTTTATTTGGGGGGCCACCCCCGGCATGGCTCAGGGGAGCCTATGGGATGCCGGAGATCGAACCTGAGCCAGCCTCGTGCTTGCAGACGGACGCCCTCCCCGCTGTCCTGGGGCTCCAGGCCTAGACATAGGTCTCTCTCTCTGAGTCCTCAGCCGCCTCTGCCTCTCTCCGCCAGGCCAAGGACTTCTCCTGGCTGCCGCACGCGCTCCCCCCGAACTGCAAGCTGATCCTGAGCAGCGTGTCCTCCAGCCTGTCCTGCAAGGCCCTGTGCGCCCGCCCGGACGTGCGGATGGTGGAGGTCATGAACCCCTGGCACGAGGAGGCCAGGGCCCGCATCTTCCGGCAGCACTTCATCGCCCCCAACAACAACTACCCCTTCTGCCGCTACCGGCAGATCCTGAAGAGGAAGCCCAACCTGAACGCCCTGAAGCTGGCCGTGCTGAGCACCGAGCTCAACGAGTGCCGCATCTACCGGGACGAGCTGCAGTGCCTGAAGGAGTTCCTGGACACGGGCTCCACGAAGGAGCTCTGGGAACTGGTGCTCAAGCGCTGGGTGCAGGACTACAGCTGGGCCGCGCCCGCCAAGGAGAAGGCAGGCGCGGGGCCTGCGGGAGAAGGTGGGTTGGAGTGGTAAGAGTGAGCCCTGGTGTGTGTGTGTGTGTGTGTGTGTGTGTGTGTGTGTGTCTGGGATGGGGACTCGAACCCGGGTCAGCAGCATATACAGCTACAGCTAGTGCCTTCCCCCTGCTCTCTCTCTCTCTGCCCAGTAAGCCCCTTTGGAAGGGGGACCCTGCTATCATTTTTTGGGGATCTCCGGTGCGCCAGGGTGGGGCCACCTGCGGGCTGGTGGTAGCTGGCTCTGTGGGGTGTGGAGACGGGGCGGGCTGAATGCCCCCCGGAGCCCCTCGCCTGCACGTGCCCATCACCGGGTAGGGCCGTAGCTCCGGCCATGCTCCTGGGGACAGTGGGGCCCTCACTCTGGCGGTCTGTGCCCTGACCCTGGGTGGGTGCGTGCCTCGTCTGCGTGGTATTCTCGTGGTCAGCCAGGCCCGTGGCCGGGGCCGCCTGCAGGGTGAGGGAGGGGACAGGCTGGCGGGGGCCCTGAGCACGGGCCCTTCCTTCATCCCCCTCCCCCTCCTCCCCCTCCTGCCCAGGGCTGGACGGCTGGGTGGCCAGCACCCTGAGCCTGCTGAGCCTCTCGCACTGCGGGCTGACGGAGGAGGAGATCTTCCAGCTGCTGGATGTGCTGGGCTACCGGGGCGAGCACAGAGTGACCATGCTGCACTGGGCCGCCTTCCGCAACGCCACGCGCCAGTGGGTGCGGGAGAAGCCCAGCGGCGTCCTCTACTTCCATCACCAGTCCCTGCGCACCGCCGTGGAGCACAGGCTCCTGGGTACGCAGGTCTGTGGGTCTCTGTGTGTGTGTGTCTGTGTGTATCTGTGTGTCTGTGTGTGTCTGTGCATCTGTGTGTGTCTCTGTGTATGTGTCTCTGTGTGTCTGTGTGTTTCTTTGTTCCTCTGTGTGTCTCTGTGTATGTCTGTGTGTGTCTCTCTGTGTGTGTCTGTGTGTGTCTGTGTATTCTCTGTTCCTCTGTGTGTTCCCCGTGTGTGTCTGTGTCTGTTTGTATGTTTCTTTGTTCCTCTGTGTGTCTCTGTGAGTGTGTCTGTGTCTATGTCTGTTTGTGTGTTTCTTTGTTCCTCTGTGTGTCTCTGTGTGTATGTCTGTGTGTATATCTGTGTGTCTGTGTATTCTCTGTTCCTCTGTGTGTTTCTGTGTGTGTCTGTGTATTCTCTGTTCCTCTGTGTGTTTCTGTGTGTGTCTGTGTGTTTCTCTGTTCCTCTGTATGTCTGTGTGTGTGTGTGTCTGTGTATCTGTGTCTGTGTTTCTCTGTTCCTCTGTGTGTCTCTATGTGTGTGTCTGTGTGTATCTGTGTCTGTGTGTTTCTCTGTTCCTCTGTGTATCTGTGTGTGTGTCTGTGTGTGTCTCTGTGTGTGTTTCTCTGTTCCTCTGTGTGTCTCTATGTATGTGTGTGTGTGTCTGTGTCTGTGTGTTTCTCTGTTTCTCTGTGTGTCTGTGTGTGAAACTGTGTGTGTCTGTATTTGTGTGTGTGTGTTAAGAGGCGCCCTCCAGAGGGGCGTGTGGAGCTGGGCCCTGCCATTTGTCATGTGAACGGATATAATGTGCCTCTGAGAACTAAGCCCCCCAGGGCCTGTCTGCCCCTATGGCGCCTGAAGCAGGAGGTAGGGGCATGTTGGGTGGGGGTGGCGGACGGTGCCACCCACCTCATTTGGGCTGCATATCCAGAAGACAACACCCCAAGCTAGAGCCCCACACCCCACCCTGCTGTGTCCCCAGGTGCCAGGTGTGCTGGGCAGGCAGGGGTCTCCTAGGAGAGCACTCCCCATGTGTGCCTGTCGCTCCTGCCCCCGTCTTTCTTCTGGGATGATTCCTACCATTTCTTTGTGTAGGCACCCGGGTTTCCTGCCCAGGGTGGGCGGAGCCACAAGGTAGAATGGTGAGGGCATCTCCAATACCCTCAGAAGCCAAGCCGGTCAGAGGCACCGGCTTGGCTTCCCGCATCCTGGCCCACCCTGGACCAGGGTGCTCCCTTTCTCCCCCCTCGACCTCAGAGGACAGGAGACAGACACCCCCTTCCCTTGTGTTCTGGAGGTGTGGCTTTTTTCTTGCTTCTGTTTCCACCACTGGGGATCAACCCAGGGTCTCACACATGCAAGGCAAGAGGTCTACTGATGAGGGCAGAGTGATAGCACTGCGTTTGCCTTGCTCGACCTGGGTTCGAGCCCTGACGTCCCATAAGGTCACCTGAGCACCGCCAGGAATGATCCATGAGTGCAGAGCCAGAAATAAGTCATGAGTATCGCAGGGGAGTGACCTCACAATCAAACACACACACACACACACACACACACACACACACTCACACACACACAAGCTCCACCTCAGGCATTGGCATACCGTTGGTCTTTTGTGCATTGTAAATGCTGAAAGCATGTGAAATGTGGTTCCTTGTGAGGGCTCTGGGTGGGGGTGCAGTGACGGCCACTCCCATGGAGCAGGATGTCACTAAGCCCTGAAACTCCATCATCTTGTCAACCAAGGCTGAGACTGTGAAAGAATTAAGTTGAAGGTTTGTGGCCGCTCATGTTGAACATGGCCGCGGGTCCTGTTTTCCCAACAGCCTTTGCCACATTTGGGGAATTCTTGTGATGTTTTTACCTTTTGCATAACTGGGTTTGTTATGGTGATTGGAGGCCAGTGATTTTCCTGGAGGTGGGGTGGGGGTCAGGGAAGGGCTTTCCGCATGGTATTTGGGGGCTATAGGATGGTCCCACACAGGCCATAGCACCATGCCCCCCGTAGTGGTGCTTTGGGGCCATCTCTGCAGGGGCCAGACCAGGTGTCTGTCCGCTGGGCACTTTCTCCAGCCCCTTGAGCCATCCCCCCCCCACCCCCGTCCAGGGGCCAAGGGTCATTAGTGATAGAATTGAGAGTGTTTTGGGGGTGTCACCAACTGCACTCTTAGAAGACGATGACCTTATTTTTTTCTTTAAATTTTTATTAGTGAAACACCATGAGGTACAGTTGTAGACTTACAAATTTTTGTGCTTGGGTTTCGATTATACAATGATCAAATACCCATCCCTCCACCAATGCCCATTTTCCACCACCATGGGTCCCAGTATCCCTCCCACCCCCCCATCCCCTCCCATCCCACCCTGCCTCTGCGGCAGGGCATTCCCTTTTGTTCTCTCTCTCCTTTTGGGTGTTGTGGTTTGCAAAAGAGGCATTGAGTGTCAATCATGTTCGGTCTATAATCCACTTTCAGCATGCATCTCCCATCCTGGGAGGATCCTCCCAATACCTTTATTTGGTGCTCCCTTCTCCATCTGAGCTGCCCTCTCCCCCAGCACGTGCGGCTGGCCTCCAAGCCATGGAGTGAAACTCCTGGTACTTATTTCGGCTATTCTTGGGTGTTAGTCTCCTATTTTGTTACTTTATATTCCTCAGATGAATGCAATCTTTCTATGTCTGTCCCTCTCTTTCTGACTCATTTCGCTTAGCATGATACTTTCCACGTAGTACCATTTGTATGTAAATTTTATGACTTCATCTTTTCTAACAGCTGCATAGTACTCCATTGTGTAGCTGTACCAAAGTTTCTTTAGCTAGTCATCTGTTCTCAGGCACTCAGGGTTTTTCCCAGATTCTGGCTATTGTAAACAGTGCTGCAATGAATAAACAAGTGCAGATGTCACTACGGCTATACTTTTTTGCACCTCTGGGATATATTCCGAGCAGTAGTATTGCTGGGTCAAATGGAAGCTCAATTTCTAATTTTTTGAGAATTGTCCATACTGTTTTCCAAAAGGGCTGAACCAGTTGGCATTCCCACCAGCAGTGAAGGAGGGTCCCTTTCTCGCCACATCCGTGCCAACACTGGTTGCTTTTGTTTTTTTGGATGTGGGTCAGTCTCTGTGGTGTGAGACGCTATCTCATTGTTGTTTTGATCTGTGTCTCCCTGATGATTAACGATGTAGAGCATTTTCTCATGTGCCTTTTTTGCCATTCGGATTTCTTCTTTGAGAAAGTTTCTGTTCATTTCATTGCCCCATTTTTTGATGGGGTTGGGTGATTTCTTCTTGTGGAGTTTAACCAGTACCTTGTATATCCTTGATATCAACCCCTTGACGGATGTGTACTTGGTGAATATCCTTTCCCATTCTGTAGACTGTCTTTGTATTTTGGTCACTATTTCTTTTGAGGTGCAGAAGCTTCTTAGTTTAAGATAGTTCCATTTGTCTATCTCTGTTTTCACTTGCTTGGCCAGTGGCGTGACATCTTTGAAGATACCATTAGCTTCAATGTCATGGAGGGTTTTGCCAATTTTTTCTTCAATGTACCTTACGAATTCCGATCTGTTGTTGAGGTCTTTACCATTTTCATCTTACTTTTGTACATGGTGTTAGGCAGAGATCTAAGCCCATTTTTTTGCATGTAGCTGTCCAGTTTTGCCAGCACAATTTGTTAAAGAGGCTTTCCTTGTTCCACTTCACATTTCTTGTTCCCTTATCAAAGATTAGATGATCATATGTTTGGGGGGAGATGTCAGTATATTCAACCCTGTTCCATTGGTCTGCAGCTCTGCCTTTGTTCCAGTACCATGCTGTTTTAATTATTACTTCTTTGTAGTAGAGTTTGAAGTTAGGGAGGTTGATTCCTCCCATTTTCTTTTTCCCAAGAATTGCTTTAGCTATTCGTGGGGACTTATTGTTCCATATGAATTTCAGGAGTGTTTGCTCCATTTCTTTGAAGAATGTCATGGGTATCCTTATAGGGATCACATTGAATTTATACAATGCTTTCGGTAGTATTGCCATTTTGACAATGTTAAGTCTACCGACCCATGAGCAGGGGATATCTTTCCATTTCCTCATGTCCTCTTTTATTTCCTGAAGTAGCATTTTGTAGTTTTCTTTGTACAGGTCCTTTACTTCCTTAGTTAACCTGATTCCTAGGTACTTGATTTTCTGTTGCACAATCGTGAACGGGATTGTTTTTCCATGTCACTTTCTTCTCTCTCTCTATTTGCGTATAGAAGACAATGACCTTAGACAGGCGCCATGACTGCTCTGTGTTGGCTGCCGACTCTCCCTCTCCCCAGCCTCTCCGTGCCCTGCTCACGTCTCCTGAAATGAGGCCAGTTCCAAAACCCACCCTGCCTGCAAGTGTTCAAGTGAAAGGAGTCGCTTAGCACTTGCTATTGATTAGAATTTGCCGGGGCCACACCTGGCAGTGATCAGGGCTGACTCCTGGAGGTGCTCAGGGCTAACTCATAGCCCTGTGCTCAGTGCTGACTTCTGGTCCTGTGCTCAAGGCTGACTCCTGGCAGTGCTGACTCCTGGCTGTATGCTCAGGGTTGACTCCTGGTCCTGTGCTCAGGGATGACTCCTGGGAGTGCTCAGGGATGACTCCTGGCCCTGTGCACAGGACTGATTCCTGGCGGTGCTCAAGGAACCATATTCAATGCCAGGGACTGAACCATGTGCCAGGCAAGTTCCATAACCCCTGCACTGTCTCCCTGGCTCCTTACTCAATTTGAATTAAAAAAAAAAAAGAAAACCCTTTTGCTGTTTGGGGGATTCAAAAAAAAGCAATGACTATTTTGGAATCAGATTTATAGTTACCATGTTTTGGCAATAACATTTAAAAATACAGTCGTATACATTCATTCTTTAAACATAGTGCTAATATGCAAGGAAAACTTTATTGTGCTTCCAGGAAACCTAGGGGTCGTGAATATTTCCTTGGTGTTATTTTGCTTTTTGGGTCACACCCGGAGATGCTCAGAGGTTACTCCTGGCTCTGCACTCAGGAATTACTCCTGGCAGTGCTCAGGGGACCACATGAAGTGCCAGGAATTGAACCTGGGTTGGCTGCATGCAAGACAAGTTCCCTAGCTGCTGTATCCATTGGTCTGACCCCTTGAATATTTGAGAAAATAGTACAGAAAAATCAACATACTCACAAGCTACTCAAAATACAGGCCCAGCCCCCCCCCCCATGGTAAGAAATTTCAGACTGACTTCTAAAAAGATGCGTTTGTCCTAGTTCCGCTTTCCCCCAGCCTCCTGGCTTCTACTGGGTCTCATTATGACTCACTGTTATCTTCTCCTCTCCCTCCCATCTCCCCGCACCCAAAGCCAGATGTTTCAACCATAATGAATTTTGAAACAGGTGCCCTGGTGCCGGTCCGAGAGAACAGCCTGCTGGGCTCCACCAGCCCCTCCGATGAGATCATGGGCCTCTACAAGATCTTGATCGAGTTCTTCCGGCGGCATACGGCCTACTGGAGAGTGTACCAGGAGCTGCCCTGGTACCTGAAGGAGAGCGAATCCTGGGAGGAGCTTTGCACCTTCCTCTCCAGCCCCAGGTGGGTCCTTGGACACAGCAGTGGACCTGCTGCCCCCCTCGCTGAGACTCCCGCGGCTTCCCTGAGCAAGGGGCCAGCCCTTCACATGTTCATTCATGCACATGCCCAGTCACTCGCTCAAGTTTGTATGTTACGATGGGACTGCCCTTTGTCACAAACCTTGGTGTCTGATGGGTCCCCAGGCTGGCACCTCCTCCACTTCCACCTCCTCTTCCTCCTCCTCCTCCTTTTCCTCCTCCTTTTCCTCCTCTTCCTCCTCCTCCTCTTCCTCCCCCTCCTCTTCCTCCTCCTCCTTGTCCTCCTCCTTTTTCTCTTCCCCTCTTCTTCCTCCTCCTCTTCCTCCTCTTCCTCCTCCTCCTCTTCCTTCTCCTCCTCCTCCTCTCCTCCAACTCCTCCTCTTCCTCCTCCTTGCCTCCTCCTCCTCCTCCCCTGCTGGCTTTCTCCCTCTTCCTCTTCTTCCTCCTTGTTCTTCCTCTTCTCCTTCTGTGTGTTCTTTTTTTTCTCCTTTCTTTCTTTCTTCCTTCCTTCCTTCCTTCCTTCCTTCCTTCCTTCCTTCCTTTCTTTCTTTCTTTCTTCCTTCCCTCCCTCCCTCCCTCCCTTCCTCCCTCCTTCCTTCCTTTCTTTCTTTCTTTCTTTCTTTCTTTCTTTCTTTCTTTCTTTCTTTCTTCTTTTTGGGTCACACCTGGCAATGCACAGGGGTTACTCCTGACTCTACACTCAGGAATCACTCCTAGTGGTGCTCAGGCGACCATATGGAATGCTGGAAATTGAACCCGGGTTGGCCGCATACAAGGCAAGCGCCCTATCCGCTGTGCTATCACTCCAGCTCCTTCTCCTCCCTTCTTCCTCATCCTCTTCCTTTTCCTTTTCCTCTTCCTCCTCCTGCTTCTCTCCCTCATCCTCTTCCTCTTCCTCTTCCTCTTCGCCCTCCTCACCTGGCAGTGCATAGGGTTTCCCCTGGCCCAGGGGAGCTGTCCAGTGCTGGGCCTCCTCCCCCACATCTGCAGCATTGCAAGCACCTGCCCCCCCCCCCCCCCATTGTCTGTCTGGCCCAGTTCTCCAATCTCCGCATGGGCACCACCAAGAGTCGAGAAGGAATGGGCAGGAATAAATGATTGATTGGTCATGTTCCACCAGCCCCTCCACCTTCCTCCCCTCAATTCCTGCTTCCCTCCCGCTCCATCCTCCTCCTTCCTTTTCCATCCCCCTCGCTTCCCCTTCCTCCCTCTCCCCTTCCCTTCCTCACGTGCATTCTTTGTCCTGTAGAACCTCTCTCGCGGACCTGTTCCCTGTGCATCCCATTCCATTGGATAGGATGTGGCACTAAATGAGTTGCCGTTTCTAGCTCGCGGGCTTTTCCGTGGGCGGGCTGGGGATGGAGAGGACCTGGGCAGTGGTAGTGACCCTGCTGGCATACTGGAATTATTCTGTCCTACAAGTGCAGGGTGGAGTCGAGACCTGCCTGGGGTGGGAGAGGGGGTAGGGAGGGAGAGTGTCTGGCCCTTTGGCAGACGAGCTGCAGGGACCAGGTCAGTGAGACTCAGATTTCTCTGGTGGCCTGTCCAAAGACTCCTGTGACTGACGTCAGTGTTCCCTCTGTCCCCAGTGTCGTGGACCAGCTGTCCAAGCTCCCGAGCCCAAGCTTCTGGATGGGGTTGCACCTCGTCCACTACTGGGACGTGCTGCTGAAAGTCGGCTATCATGCCACCCCGGCCTACCTGTCCACTGTGACCAAGATCAAGGCGGGCCAGTGCCGCAAGGGGAAGAGGAGACCGGGACTCTCAGGTCAGTGCTCTGAGTCGCTGCATGGTCTATCTGTGGGGGCCATGGCCAGGAGCCCCTTCTCTCTTCCCGCACATCCCCCCAGGTCTCCACCCCATTCACTCCAACTGTAGCAGAAACCCACATGTTCTGGGGCCGGAGCGATAGCACAGCAGGGAGGGCGTTTGCCTTGCATGCACCCGACTCGGGTTCGACTTCCATTATGCCATATGGTCACCCAAACACTGCCAGGGGTAATTCCTGAGTGCAGAGCCAGGAGTAATTCCTGAGCATCACCAAGTGTAATTCAAAAAGACCAAAAAAAAAAAAACCCACACACACACAAAACAAAAAACTGTCCCAAAATAAATGTGATCTGTGGCATGACCTGGGAGCTGAAGAGAGAAGAATGAAACCTGTCCCATGAGCCATCCTATTTCTAGGGATGAGACTGGGAACAACACCAAACACAACCTTAATTTCACATCCCAGTCTCTCTTCATGCCTCCCGGAAGTCAGCAGAACACATCACCGAGCAGAGTAGGAAAAGGCAGGGGAGGGGTGCTGATGCAGACAGGACACGGGATGAAATAATGAAGGTGCTAGACAGGGCTGGGGAGAGTGCAGGGGGAAAGCATCTGCCTTGCATACGGACAACCAGGATTTAATCCTCGGCACCACGCATGGGCCCCCAGCACCTCCAGGAATGATCCCTTTAAGCATCGCCGGGTGTGACCCCCCCCCCTCCAAAAAAGAGAAGTCTACACATTCTGAGGATGGGGAACAGGGCCAAAATGCTCATTTGGAGATGGGCAGCAGTGCCCATCCCGGCCTGGGACCCTCAGTGACTGAGCAATGGATTCGGCAGAGCTGACCTTGTTCTGGAGAGTTCAGAAATGACTTCTGGGCCTGTGGGGTTCTGTCTAGGGATTTTTTGTTTTGGGGCCACGCCTGATATTGCTCAGGGATTCCTCCTGACTCTGCCCTCAGGGATCACACCTGACAGGGCTCAGGGGACCATATGGGGTGCTGGTGATCGAACCTGGGTCAGCCACAAGCAAGGCAAGTGCCCTATTGGCTGTGCTATAGCTCCAGCCCCAGGTTAGGGATTATAGTTATAGATCTGTGCTTCAAGTGAAGTACTTAATTTTATTTTTTAACATATATTTGGCATATATCACTATCACTATCACCCCGTTGTTCATCGATTTGCTTGTACAGGCGCCAGTAACGTCTCCATTCATCCCTGTCACGTGCTAGTGTAGCCTGATGGCATATTGGGGGCTCTTTCAGGGTCAGGGGAATGAGGACCATCATTGTTACTGTTTTTGGCATATCAAGTACGACACGAGTAGCTTGCCAGGCTCTGATGTGTGGGCGGGATGCTCTCGGTAGCTTGCCGGGCTCTCCGAGAGGGATGGAGGCTTTTGGGTCAGCCTCTAATCACCTTTACAGGTGTTCCCAGTCAGGCATATATGCGGGCAGGATACTCTAAGTAGCCTGCCTGGTTCTCTGAGAGTGAGAACTCGAGAATAAGAAGTTGTGTGGCCACATTTGCATCTGTATGCTTCCGGGAGCTTGGTTTTATATCTGGATCCTGTCTGTTGATGGGGTTACACGGCAGTTGGTGGGTGTAATTGGCTAGCTGCTGGAAGATGGGGGATCTGGGTGGAGGAGGCCCAGTCCTGAACCGAGCAGGCTTGGAGATCTCAGCCCTGGGTCCCGCACACCTGGGTTCTTCTGCTGGTTCCTTCATGCATGAGGCTCGTCCAAACGTGTGGAGAGTGGTCTCAGCATGGCTGTGGCTGGGCCCCAGAGGTCTTCATTAGTTATATAAAAATTATTTATATAAAAAATATATTTTAAAAATATATGAAATATTGTATATTTTTATATATTTAGTGAATATACTATGTACTATATATTATTATGATATAAGTTCTATATGAGTATTATATATAGTTGGTCACACTTATCAGATATATGATGTATAAAATATAATCTATATCATACATTATATAAAGTAATAATACAATATTGTATATTACATTATACATATGTGTATATATATGTATAATAGGGCTGGAGGGACAGCATAGCAGGTAGGGCGTTTGCCTTGCACATGGCCGACCCGGGTTTGATTCCTTCATCCCTCTCGGAGAGCCCGGCAAGCTACCAAGAGTATCCCACCTGCACTGCAGAGTCTTGCAAGCTCCCTGTGGCGTATTTGATATGCCAAAATCAGCAAGTTTCACAATGGAGACGTTACTGGTGCCTGCTCAAGCAAATCGGTGAACAACAGGAGGACAGTGCTACAGTGCTACATAGTGTGTGTGTGTGTGTGTGTGTGTGTGTGTGTGTGTGTGTTTGGGCAGGCAGTGAAGATTCACTTTTTGACAAACCCCTGCTCTGTCCCCAAAGACTGACTGCTTGTATTTGTGACTCTGCAAAGTTCCATTTAAATGAGCCTTATGCCAGGAGGCTGGGACTCATTGCGTTTGTTCCTTTGCTTTGCTGGGGAGTTGTGGGTGTATAACTTCTCTCCAGGGCTGCAGTGAACCCAGCTTAGTGTTTCTCCGAAGCGTGTGCTGTGGCTCCCCCCGGTGGTAAGACTGAGAACAAGCACAATAGGGGTGCCGACACTTGCCACAATGGCACCGGCCTCTGGCCCTGCCCCCTGCGTGCCCCTCCTGGCCAGTCAGTGCCTGTGGGGAGCTGCTCCTTTGTGAAGTGGGCAGTGCCCACTTCCTGTGACTCACAGGGAAGCTGTGCCCCCTCCCTGCAGACACCTTTAGAGATTTCTTTGTTTTTGAGTCGCACCTTGAGTGCTTGGGGTCTATCCTGGACTCTGTGTTCAGAAGGGGCCCTTGGTGGTGCCGGGTACCATGGAATGCCAGAGGTTGAACCCGGACTGGAGTGAGGCCGGAGGCCGGTCAAATGCCTTTACCCCCGGACTATTCCTGTGGCTTAAACTTTAAATATTTTGGAGAAATGGAATAAAATAACTCATTACATATTATTATTATTATTATTGTGTTCTGGGACCACAGCCAGTGGTGCTCAGGGATGACTCCTGGCTCTGTACTCAGGGGTCACTCCTGATGGGCTCAGGGGACTATCTGGGGTGCCACGGATTGAACCTGTGTCCCCCAAGGGCAAGGTAGATGCCCTACCCGCTGTGCTGTCTGTCTTTCCCGCTCTGCCATTGGTTCTCTGCTCAGCCATCACTTCCTGGAGCAGTGGCCACGGATTCACATCTACCCCCACACTCCTGGCCCTATGCACCCCGTGAATTTAGATCCACTGCCTCAGCAGCTGCCGGCGGGCCTCGGCACCAGGTGGATACAGCTGGCTGGGTCCTGCCTGTGTTTCCTGCACCAGGACTGTCCCTGACCCATAGGGGACAAATGCATGAAGTAGTAAATAATAGATGCCATTATCTCTGAGATAAGGCTTTATGAAATGTGGGGAGAATCCCTGTCAGCAGTTGCTTAGTTCCCTTGGTGCAGGACCACATGGCTCAGTGCTCAGGCCACAGTGTTCCGTGTTGGGGGGGGGGGTCACTGGGGACCCTCAGGTGATGCTTGAGAGGGGAGGCCTAGGACTCAGAGCTTGAACTCAGGGCCTTGAGCAGCGGGGAGTTTTGTGCATACTGGGTGTCCCTTCCCGTCTGCCCTGACCTGGTCCAAGAGCTCCTTGCCCTCTCTGCCCGCCCTCCAATCTGTACTTGTGCCAAAATAGGGCAGTAGATGCAGTCGATGGTGTCCTAGAGCTAAGAAAGTAACACAGTCAGTCACTGCAGTGTGGTCTCTGCTTCGCTCTCATCAGATCACGATCACGATCACGATCACGGTCTTCCTGTTGTTCATTGATTGCCTCGAGCAGGCCCCAGTAACGTCTCCTTCGTCCTAGCCCTGAGATTTTAAAAAGTGCCATATTGAAGGCTCTTTCAGGGTTAGGAGAATGAGACCCATCATTGTTACTGGTATTTGGCATATTGGGTATGCCACGGGGAGTTTGCCAGACTCTGCCGTGTAGGCAGGTTACATTTGGTAGCTTGTCAGTTTGTCTAAAGTAGGAATGAGATAATAAGACGTTGCGAGGCTGCAAATGTGGCCACACGCTTCTGGGAGCTGGGTTTTGTAGTCTCTGGGTCTTGGCCGTTGATGGGATTAGACAGCATCAGGGGGCCAGTTGGTGGGTGTGACCCCTGCCTACTGGAAGATGGAGGATCTGGGTGGAGGGTGCTCAGCCCCGATGCTAGCAGGCTTGGAGATCTCAGCCCCGGTACCCGCATGCCTTTGTTCCTCTGCCGGTACCTTCATGCGTGTGGAGAGTGGTCTCAGCATGGTTGTGGCTGGTTCTGGAGGTCTTTGGCTGCCAGAGCTCTGCTTGGGGCAGGGAGGGAAATTCAACCCGCCTCCTTCCAAGGGGCCCCGATGAGGACAGCCAGGCGAGGGGGCAGGAGACTCTGCATTGTTCTCTTCTGGGAGCTGGGTTTTATATATATATATATATATTCACTCTCATCAGAGAGAAGTGAAAATTAAAACAAAGTTTATGTTATTTTTTTAGGGAGTCAGCTAGCAATGATTTTTAGCAGTGCCCAACAACATTGTAAGAGAACAAACAAAACAAAACAAAAGGGGCCCAGGTGATAATGTGGGAGGTGAGATGCTGTCCTTGATGTCACCCCCAGTTTGGTTCCAGGCACCACATCTGGGCCACACCCCCACCCCCTGCAACCCACCCTCCTCAGCACCATCGAGAGTGATCCCTAAGTACAGAGCTGGGAGTCAGCCCTGAGCACAGCCGGGTGTGTCCACTCCTCAAGAAAACTAAAAACAAAACAAATCTTATAAGGCTGTGAGGATGTGGACATTTTTACACACTGTGGTGAGGGTTTATGAGAGCACACCGACATTTTCTGTCCAAAGTCTCAAACACATTAATAGCCTGGAATCTATACAAGTGCTAACAGCTGCTCCAAGAACATAATCAGAGATTTAAAAGCAGGGTCTATACCCAGACCCATCTACTTAAACTGTACAATAAGCTCTTAACTTTTCCATCTTCAAATAAACAAATAAATAAATCAGGGTCTCAGGGCCAGAATGATAGGACAGCAGTCAGGTTGTTTGCTACACACACGGCCAGCCCAGGTTTGTTCCCCGGCACTCCATATGGTCCCCTGAGCCGTGCTAGGAGTGATCCCTGAGTGCAGAGCCAGGAGCAAGCCCTCGGCAATGCTGGGTGTGACCCCAAACCATAATAATAGTAATAATCATGAAAGGTCTATATCAGGGTTGGAGACCCTGAGTTTTATCCCCCACACCACATGCCCACCCCCACCCCCACCCCTAGACCCTCCCCTGGTGTAGCACCGATGGCCCCTAAGCATCTCCTCCCCAAGCACGGATCCCTTAGACTCTCACTGTGCTCTATCATGGGGAGCAGAGCTTACCACCCCCACCTGCCCCCACTGGAGCTGTGTGCGTGTGTGTGTGTGTGTGTGTGTGTGTATATATATATATATATATATATATATATATATATATATCCTCCCAGTGCGTCTCTCTGGAGAACTCAGTGTTTCCTAGGTCTGACTAAATTTGATCTGTAAGACAGGAGGTGGCCTGTCATTGATAGGTAGATTCTTGAGCATCATTCAAGGCCACAGCAAACTCTGCAGGCTACAATGTTTGCAATAGACCTTAAGCCCCAGGAGGACGGGACCCTGAACACCGAGTAGTGTCCAGTGGACAGGCAGTCTAGTGCAGTATGACATAGAAATATGGGGCGTCTTCAAAAGTACAAAGGCAGGCAAGTTAGCACGGTCTATAGGGTAGGCAAAGTTTAAATTCTTTTTTTTTTAAAAGCATGTTTTTCATTCACTGGGTGACCACACCATGGTCTAGAAGTCCACACAGTGGCCCGTTAACAGAGACTGTCTTCTCTCTCTCTCTCTCTCTTAAAATTTTTATTAGTGAAACACCATGAGGTACAGTTGTAGACTTACAAATTGTTGTGCTTGGGTTTCAATTATACAATGATCAAATACCCATCCCTCCACCAGTGCCCATTTCCCACCACCACAGATCCCAGTATCCCTCCCACCCCCCATCCCCCCATCCCACCCTGCCTCTGTGGCAGGGCATTCCCCTCTGTTCTCTCTCTTCTTGTAGTTGTTGTGGTTTGCAAAAGAGGCAATGGGTGGCAATCATGTTTGGTCTATAGTCTACTTTCAGCATGCTTCTCCCATCCTGGGAGGATCCTCCCAACACCCTTTATTTGGTGCTCCCTTCTCTATCTGGGCTCCCTTTTCCCCCAGCATGTGTGGCTGGCCTCCAAGCCATGCGGTGAACCTCCTGGTACTTGTCTCAGTTATTCTTGGGAGTTAGAGACTGTCTTCTTTTGATGCACGTGAGTGTGGGTGACTCTGACTTCTCTGCGCGCTCCCTTCTCTTCTGACGCTTCTCGTAGGGCTGTATCCATCCTTCCCGCCCACCCCAGCTGCGAGTTTTTACGGCTTGGCTGGAGACTTGGTGCTGTGTCCTGGGCAGGGGCAGCGGTGCCCCTAGCAAAGGCCTTGCTCCATTCTGGGTTGTACGGGACAGGTTTGCTCCTGGGCAGTCGAGCTCCTGGTGGGGGGGTACTTGGTAAGGGGGGGGCGAGGCCTGGTGGTGGGTGGTGGGTGGCGGGTGCCGGGCATGCACATTTCTGGGAACACTGGAAGAACCGAGTATTAAATGCAGGGATGAGTGCTGACTGTCCATCTGGGCCCCGGGCAGCTTTCTGGGCACCTTCATCCCTCCTGGCCAGTGCAGCCCTGCTCTTGCTGGTGCCTGTCTCTCTGTCTGCTCTGAGCAGCTCTCTCTCTCTCTCTCTCTCTCTCTCTCTCTCTCTCTCTCTCTCTCTCTCTCTGTGTGTGTGTGTGTGTGTGTGTGTGAGCATCGGCTACACCTGGTGGTGCCAAAGACTATTCCTGGTTCTGTGCTCAGGAGTCACTCTTTTTTTTCTCTTTGGGTCACACCCAGTGATGCTCAGGGGTTCCTCCTGGCTCTTCACTTAGAAATTACTCCTGGCAATGCTCAGGGGACCATATGGAATGCTGGGAATCAAACCCGGGTCGGCTGCATGCAAGGCAAACACCCTCCCTGCTGTACTATCGCTCCAGCCCTCAGGAGTCACTCTTGGTGGTGCTCAGGGGACTGTATGCAGCGCCAGGCATCAAACTGGGGCTGACTCCATGCAAGGCAAGTGCCTTTCCCCTCCCCCCTTTCTGCTCCCCTGCCCCTCACAGTCTCCCTGCCCCTGCTCATGTTTCTTAGGCTTCCCTGGCCACAGACTTGACCTCTCAGTTCTCCTGCCTGCCACTTCACTCTCAAGGGTTGACAGGGGGTTGAACTCTGGCCCCAGAGTCCAGAGTCTCACACTGAGCCTCTCAGTGCTCTCCCCCTTGCCAGGCTCCCTTTGTGCTTTCGCTGTCCATCTCAAGGTTCCAGAACTGTGATTCAAAGTCTCCCAACCGCATCTGTGCCATTTGGGAACATTGTTGGCACCTAGTAGATGCTCAGTAAGTTTAACTCTCGTGTGAATGGTGAGTCCCGGAGGGGTCCCTGAAGGAATGAGGGAGGCGTCAGAGTCGCCGTCAAGGCATCCTGCGTGGCCTGAGCAAGGAGGAAGGGAAGCATTTGTGCTGAGCACACTCAAGGCAATGAGTTGCAGTGTAACAAACCGACCGATGTGGAGTAAGACAAGGGGGGCGGGGGGTAGCAGAGACAGGGGGCAGGGGTAAACTGTCAGAGCACTTTATAGTATATGTATGTGTCTAACCCAGAGCCAGTACCACTGAAAAACACAGGATCCAGACCCAATAATCTGTCACTGTCACTGTCCTCCCGTTGTTCATCGATTTGCTCGAGCAGGCCCAGTAACATCTCCATTGTGAGATTTTGTTGTTACTGTGTTTGCATACTCAGTGCATCACAGGTAGCTTGCCAGGCTTTGCTGTGCAGGCAAGATACTTTCGGTAGCTTGCCGGGCTCTCCGAGAGGGGCAGAGGAATCAAACCCTGGTCGGCTGGGTCGGCTGTGTGCAAGGCAAATGCCCTACTGCTGTGCTATTGCTCCAGTACAACCCAATAATAAAACTTGTGTCTGTTAAGGAGGAGGCCTGTAGGCGGGGGTGATGGGCGATGGGTGATGGGAGGAACCTGGGGACACTGGTGGAGGCAAGTCGATGCTGAGGGTGTTGGATCTTTGTGGGCACATTTGCACATGCACATGGTGCTCAAACTAAAAAAGTCGTGGCTACAGGGATTTCCAAACAGGGAAGTTCTGCAAATGATGACTTTGTGGAGGCTGGAGTTCCCGCGGGCTTATCTCCTCAGCCACTGGGACCGGGTCACCTGTGAGATCACTCCAGGGCTCTGGAGTCTAAGTTCAGACAATTTCCTAATGGTCCCCCAGGAAATAGTACAGATTAATAATTCACCTTGGGTTGGGCTTGGAGGTGAGGGATGCCTTGAAACCTTCACAGTTGCCTCTGGGAACCTTGAAGGAGAATTAGCATTGTTTCTGTTTGAGAGCTGGGAGATGCCAAGTTTGGGTCCCCCTGAAGCTGTCCGTGGCCAGACAAACTTTGATCTTCCCTTTTGCACTCCCCCCTTACTGCATGCCCACCTTTGCCTCTATATAATCACTACATGCCTTGAATAAACTTGTCGGCTGACCACCAGTCATTGGCCCACGTCTTGGTTCCCAGCCAACAGCTCACGGTCCTGTCTATAAGCTATCAGTTTTAGACTGGGTTCAATGGCCCGTCACTCCCAGGTGCCCCATCACCACAAGACAGTGACATGTAGGACCCTGTATTTGACTGGGTCTTTTATTTTTATTTTAATTTTTTAAAATTTTATAAAGTAGTTCACAATATTTGATTACATTTAATATTCAAACATCAAGACCACCACCATTACACCTTCCCACCACCCAATTTGGGATGTTTCCATCCCAAGCCCCAATCCCTGTTCCAAAGCACAACCGAAATGATATGCTTTGTATTCTCTGTTTAACTGGGTCTTTTTTTTTTTTGATTTTTTGGGTCACACCTGGCGATGCACATGGGGTTACTCCTAGCTCTGCACTCAGGAATTACACCTGGTGTAGCTCAGAGGACCATATGGGATGCTGGGAGTCGAACCCGGGTCGGCCGCGTGCAAGGCAAAACACCCTACCCGCTGTGCTATCACTCTAACCCCTTAACAGGGTCTTAACGTTCAAAAATGCTGTATACCTTTCCATTGGTAAAAATATACGACACAGGTACATGCTTACACACATACATGTAACTAATATATTCTTTCCCTGTTTATTTAAGAATTTTTGGCTCATACCCAGTGGTGCTTATGGGTTACTCTTGGCTCTACACTCAGGTGCCTGAGGGTCCATATAGGGTACTAGGGATCCAACCACAGGCAGGCCACGTGCCGGGCAAACACTTGACCTGCTGTGCAGTCTCTCCAGCTCTCATTCTTTTCTAAACATTTTCTTTTTTTATCAGGACACCTGGATTTACAAAGTCCCTCATGATTGAGTTTCAGGCATGCAATACTCCAACACCAACCCCTTCAGAACCAGCATTCATTCCCTTTTGCCCTTGTAACTTGTCGGGCTTTCCGTGAAAGCTGTAATTCAGGACAGCTGCGGCAGAGGGCAGAGTCGTGTCAGAGATTCAAGCAGACCTTTTCCTCGTGCCTGAAAATTGCTCCCTATACAAATTAGAGCAGTTACATGCGTAGAACTACAGAAAAACATTTCCCCTCCCACCTCTGCATTTTAAAATTTGCATAATAATACTATTGAAAAGTACTATAACTATTTTTTTTTGGTGGGGAGGTCATACCCGGCAATGCATAGGGGTTCCTCATGGCTCTATACTCGGGAATTATCCTGGCGCTATAGCTACTTTTTAAAAATGTTATGAACAGTTTTTCACATTCAAAACTGCTAGTAGTACTGTGGCACTGTCCTCCCGTTCTTCATCATTTTTTTTTCTTTCTGGGTCACACCCAGCAATGCTCAGGGGTTACTCCTGGCTTTGCACCCAGGAATCACTCTTGGCGGTGCTCAGGGGACCATATGGGATGCTGGGAATCGAACCTGGGTTGGCCGCGTGCAAGTCAAATGCCCTACCCGCTGTGCTATCGCTCCAGCCCAGTTGGTAATTTATATAATATGAGAGCAAAGTACTGCTTTGGTGGAGAGAAACAACTAAATATGGATAATGTATTAATCTCCTTAAGTGCTCTCTGCTCCGTCCCCCTAGTGCTTTAAAATTCTTTCTTTTCCTCCCTTTTCAGCACTGGAATGCAGGACTTTTGAGGTTACCGGCGTGGACAAATGCCGATTACTGTTCTTCATTGGTAAATTTTTGAAGTTTCTGGGCAAGATCAGTGAAGCGGAAGACCTGTTCTTGAATGTCGAGAACATATTATTAGAGCAGGTAAAGTGAGGGAGGGTTGGAGGACCTCGGACGGCTTTCCTTTCACGTGAATATTTTCACTTTTCTCCTTTGTAGTTTAGTTCACAAGCAGACAAGTCAGTTTACGATGCTTATCAGCAAGGAGAATGTGATTTTATACTCTGCTCCAAACCACATATTAATGAACCAGCAGTACATAAATGGTAGTATTCATGAATGAATACCAATAGATAAAACTTGGGGGTGGTGAACTGAAAAAAAAGCATGCTCATATTTTAAAAAAGGGACATAGATGAGCAGATTGAAATTAATTTTGGCCAAAGACTTGGCTATCTTGTCTATATTAATTTGCTTTCTCTGAAATAGAATTTTTTTTTCCCATTTATGGTGAACAGTTTGCTTTTTAGTTGATGCCTTTAATTGTAGAGTCAGCTGATTTCATTTTTTTAAAACTCTTTTTTTAGGGGGCCAGACAGCATGGTTGGTAGGGCTCTTGCCCTGCCATGCGGCTGACCCTGGTTTGACCCTGGAGCCCCCATGTAGTCTCTGAGTCCAGCCAAGAATGACCCCTGAGCCTAGAGCCAGGAGTAAGCCCTCAGCATTTCCAGGTGTGGCCCTCAAACCAAAATAAAAACAAATGAAAATATGACTGAGGTACTGTGATTTTCAATACTGTTAGCGGTGCTGCTGTGTGCATGATTCCAACGCTATTCCCATCACCAGTGCACCAGTGCACCAGTGCACCCATACACCTGCATCCCCTTGGGTCCCCATGTCCCTTCCTTTCGACCCCCCCACCTCCCAAAACTCAGTGCTGTGGGTCAGTTCTCCCATCGTGTAACCTCTGACCCTTTGTTGCTCACTCACTGAGTGTCTTTGCATCCCATATATCAGTGGACCATCCTGTCTCTGTCCCTATCCTTTTTCTTTTTTTAAAATTTATTTATTTGTTGAATCACTATGGGAAAAGTTACAAAGTGTTCAGGTTTAAGTCTCGGTCATGCAAATATCAAACACATTTCCCTTTACCAATACTTATTTTTCACCACGGAGAACCCCAATGAACCACCCCCCCACCCTCCCAATGCCTGTGAGGCAGATGAATTCTAGTTCACACTCTGCCTACTTTGACTCGATTCATTGTTTCAACAAAAGATGCACTGTTATTATTTAGAGTTTACACCCCCAAATCAGACATGCTGAAAAGGCATTGTGAAATAATTTGTTTTCTACAGCTGGTTACAAGGATCGTGTGATTTTGGATTTCAGGTATTTTAATTATTAACCCTGGGAGTATTTCTACTGAGAGTCAGATAATTATGAGATTGGTTTCTGTGCTCTGGAGCCATGGCCCTGCCGGAGAGCCGCTCATGGGGGGCAACTCGTGACCTCGATAGGGCGTGAAGGACGAGCTGGGAATGCCCCCCTTCCCATGAGGTTTTAGTTGCCCCATCATGACCAGTTCATACCTGGCTTTCCACAAAGCTCCCAAGTGGCTGCCATCTTTCTTTCCAGAGGGGGAAAAAAAAGTGTCCCTATCCTTCTGACTCCACCGATATCCTCTAGTTCCATCTCTGTCACGGCAAACTGTGATTTGGACCTTTCTTAAAGGTGCGTAGCCCATTTTTGAAGTTTCTGGGCAAGATCAGTGAAGCAGAAGACCTGTTCTTGAATGTCGAGAACATATTATTAGAGCAGGTAAAGTGAGGGAGGATTGGAGGACCTCAGACGGCTTTCCTTTCATGTGAATATTTTCACTTTGCTCCTTTGTAGTTTAATTCACAAGCAGACAAGTCAGTTTACGATGCTTATCAGCAAGGAGAATGTGATTTTATACTCTGCTCCAAACCACATATTAATGAACCAGCAGTACATAAATGGTAGTATTCATGAATGAATACCAATAGATAAAACTTGGGGGTGGTGAACTGAAAAAAAGCATGCTCATATTTTAAAAAAGGGACATAGATGAGTATATATACCACCGCTTCTTGATCTGTTCATCCTTAGTTAGGTATTTGGTTTATTCCCGTACCTTGGCTGTTGTGCTAAGTGCTGCCGTGGGCACAGGTGTGTGAATCCATCCATCGGGATGAATGTTTTTGTGTTTGGGGGGTGGGGGGGAGGGTATCACTGGGTCCCGTGGGAGTTCTCTGAAATAAGAACTTTTCACTGTGTTGAATACAATGAGAACGTCACTGTAACTGTGCTTCGGTTGACATTTAAGTTGCTTTTAAGAAAATGATGTATTTTTAACGTATTCTATTAAAATGTGTATACCAGAAGTATAACCCAATCCAAAGATTTTATTTTTGCTCTAGTATGAACACAGTGGTACTCAGGCCTTATTCCTGGCTCTGTGCTCAGGGATCACTCCTGCAGTGCCCCAGGGAGAACATGTGTGGTGCTGGGGTTGGGTAGGGACCACACAAGTGCCTTCACCTCTGCTCTTTCACCGGCCCCAGAGAGGTTTTTGTTTTTTGTTTTTTCAGGGTTTTTTTTTGTTTGTTTGTTTCTTTTAGCCAAAGACTTTGCAGTTTTCATAGCGCCTCTGCCACAAACATGCATCTTTCTGAGGGAAAACTCTCTCTCGGGGCTTCTTGAAATCCCACAGGGTGAGATGTCTCATGCCTGACACCATCTACTTCTCTGCCAAGTTCTGTTTCCTCTGTGGCATCTTCTAGCCCAAGATTACATCACAAAGATGCTGCCTGAACCAATACACGGTTTGGCATCTACAGATCTCTCCTCCCATCCTCAGAAGCAGGCATAGAGCAGTGAGCAGAGCAGTTTCCAGATGGACCCAGCTCTAAAGGGCCTTGCTGGTCCTGGAGCGATCGGAGAGTGGTCTCTGGCTTGTCTGCAGCCAATGGAGATTCGATCCCCAGCATCTTACAGGCTCCCCTGAAATTGTCAGGAGTTAAGTCTTGAGTGCAGAGCCAGAAGTAAGGCCTGAGCATCGCCAGGTGTGACCCCAAGTCCAAAATAAATAAATTAAAAAAAAAATTAAAGTGCTTTACTCCCTGCCGGCATTTTAACCTTGCCGGCATTTTAACCGCTGATGCAGGGAGCTCTCCCTGTTGGCAGCTCCACACCCGCCTCAAAGGGCATTCTACGGTGCCAAGTGAGACGTTGCACGATGCCCTTCACACCGCAGGGAGGCCACTCAGTCTGTTCGGAGTGGGTGGCTCTTTTGTTTTTCCTATCCATGTCCCCAAGACCCAGGCTAGACCTAGGGAGAGAATCTGATTCAGCGTTATCTGGAAGATGCTTTTACCTTTTTGCTAAGCGTCAGGTGGCTTGGGATCACCGGGATCTATCCCCTCCCCTGCATCCCTGCTACGAGGGCTAGGTTCTCACACTGGTCTGTCTCCTGGGTGATTTAATCACCCCACTACCTGGTGGCTCGAGTTCACGGATGCATGCATGCCATCAGCTAACATTCAGGGAGGAGGGGCTGGCTTGGCCTGTGTGCTCCCGGGAGAGTTGGGTTGGCAGCAGAGAGCGAGACAGTTCTACAGTTCTGGCCTGTGGAGCTCCCCCTAGCTAGCTCGGCTGGGCCTTGTGCCAACCTCTTGTCAGCAAAACACTGCATGCATGTGTGACCTGTGCTGCTCTCCCGGGGGACCAGTGAAGTTTCCTCACTCCAAGAGAATTTCCCTCCTGGGAGGCGCCTCTCTTCTGAGGCCAGTCTCAGACTCCGTCTGCAGGCACGAGCTACTAGGGAGACTCTTTCCAGAATTTTCTAGGTGCTTCCGGAAAGAGAAACTCTCGAGCTATTTTGGGCCACAGCCACTTCTTTGAAAGGCTGTGTGCCCCACATTCTGGAGGCGGCGCGGGGGTGGGGTAGGGGGGTGCTGTGGTTGGTGCCTTCCGCCCTCCACACAAGCAGGCACCCCCTTGGTCATTTCTGCAGAGGAGTTATAGAAAATAGCTGCAGGTGATGCAATTGCCAAGAAGAAGGTTACATTCCTCACCTCACCCCCACCTGCCCTCAGGGAGGTATCTGGCAGTTCTGGGATCCTGTTCTGCTGCCCCAGAGTGAGGGGGGGTCACCAAGGTCGGAACACTGTGAGACATTCTTAGGTGGACACCTCCTCCTTGAGCCCTGCCTGAGGCTTCCCGTGCTCTGGTTGAGAGGGGGGGGGACTCTGTCGGTAGAAGGAGAAGCTGCAGGAACAGAACTGCAGCAGGAAGGCAGGGATGTGTCTGGGGCCTGTCCCTGTCTGGGTCCCCGCCTGCAGTTCAGGCTCTGTAGGGTTCCAGGAGGCGCCAGGCCTGGCGTGGACGCCCCTTGCTCTCCTTCTTGCTCTCCATGTGAGCTTGGGCTGTTTTATGTTGGGGGAGTGGGGAGGTCAGGGCTCTCTCCTGGCTCTGTGCTCAGGATCACTCTGGTGGGACCCCAGGGACCATATGGGACACCAGGGATCAAACCAGGGTTGACTCTGCAGCAAAGCAAGTAAGCTTCCAGCTCTACTTCCTCTCCAGCCCCCGGGCTATTTAGTTATTTGGTTTTGGGTTTGTGGTCACACCCAGTGATGCTCAGGGCTTACTTCTGGCTCTGCACTCAGGGGTCACTCCTGGTGGGCTTAGGGGACCATATGGGGTGCCGGGGATTGAGCCCAGGTCAGCTGCGTATAAAGCAGGTGCCCTACTAGCTGTACTATCTCTCCAATTCCTGGGATTTTTTTTTTCTTTTTGGGTCACACTCAGTGATGCTCGGGGGTTATCCTGGCTCTGTGCTCAGGAATTATTCCTGGTGGTGCTTGGGGGACCATATGGGATGCTAGGGATTGAGCCCCAGTTGGCCGTGTGCAAGGCAAACGCCCTACCCGCTGTACTCTCTCTCCAGCCCTTGGGATATTTCTATAACCTTGCTGAACCCCAGTGTCTTCATCCATAACAGAGGCATAATAATCCCCATGTCCTGGAGTTTCTGGAAAACTCCTTCGAGGTCAGTTCGGTTTGGTCCTCCATGCTCCAGACCTGACTTGGTGCTTCATGACCACCGTGAATACCCACCAGCATTCCCAGGGGGCCCACAAAGTCCACTGCTGAGGCTTGGGTTGAGGGGTGTCTGCTCATTGCGGTGACTGAAGATGTGCCCTCTGAAGAGGAAACCACGACCCAGAACTTGTGGGGCTTGCCGACTCTGGTCCCTCTGGTGCGGCGGTGAGGCATGGGGTGAGGGGTCATTAGGACCTGGTCATGGGGTCTCTTCCCCCTACCCCCCAACCCCCCACTCCCAGGTAGACATAGGCGGGAGTTGAGTTGGGCTGACAGGAGTGGAGAGGGCTAAAGAGGCAGTTAACCTTGGAGTGGAAGATGAGGAACTTTTCAAAAATGTATTTTTATTTTTGGGCCATCCCTGGGCCATGCTCAGGAGGCCCCAGGGCACTTTCTGCTCCTTCTCAGGAAAACTTTAGTCCAACATGAGGGCCAGGGATGCTTGGCCTGTGTGCCGGGGCTCACCTGGGGCTACCTGGGCAGTGCTTTGAGTGGGGACAGGGATGTCCCCAGGGATGCACCGTGGTGCTGAGGACCAAAGCAGGGCTGATGGCAAGAAAGATGCACCCTGTTCCCCGTCCCTGGACGATGACAGATGTGCTGAAGGTGCCTTTGTGGGGGGTGGGTGGGGGAAGCACGTGGACAGAGTGTCCACCTGGCTGTGGGGCGCAGAGGATGGACGTGCATGCTTCCCCCACCCTCAGTAGGGAGAAAGATGCAAAGTCAGAGGTTGCCCCTCCTGGTCTGGTCAGGTGCAGCTGTGGGCACTGGTGCCCACTGGGAGCTGGCTCGGGGAGGGCCAGGCTGGCATTGCTGGTGGGGACCCGGCCAGCACAGGGCTCAGAGCTGAGGAGGGGGTGCCCGGCAGGAAGAAGGCACCTTAGGGAGGGGAATATTGCCACTTAGGTTTCTTTCTGTGGGTCCGGGGATGGACTTCAAGGTCACACAAAGATAAGAGAGCACCCAGACAAGGAGACCCACCAAGCCTCACCCGGGAAGTGCTCCTCTTAGGTGCTCATGTGTTTTTCTTTTTTGTGTGTGTGTGTTTTGATTTGGGGCCATACCAGCAGTGCTCAGGGCTGACTCCTGGCTCCGCACTTAGGGATCACTTCTGGCAGGGCTTGGGGGACCCGATGGGGTGCCAAGGATCGAACCCGGGTTGTCTGTGTCTAAGACAAGCTTCCTACACTCTGCACTATTGCTCAAGCCCCTGTCCTGCTATTCTCACCTTCAATATTCATTTTTTGGTGGTGGTGGCGGGGGAGGGGGATGGGGGGGCGGTCCAGCCTGTGACTTAAGTGGTAAAGTACACAGTTGGCACATGGTGTGCGAATTCAATCCCAGTCACACGTGGCTGGTACCCAGGCAGCAATAGCCAAGAGAAGAAACCGGTCGTTTCTCACGAGAATTAAACAAAAGAGGAAAGGTTTACAACCATTAACTCCCCATAAAGACATTTCCCAATTACTTATTTAGGCCATACCCGGTGATGCTCGGATGTTACACCCGGCTCTGCACTCAGGGATCACTCCTGGCAGTGCTCAGGGGGACCATATGGGCTACGGGGGGTCGAACCCTGGTCAGCCTCAGGCCGGGGAAATGCCCTACCCGCTGTACTATCTCTCCAGCCCCCACTTTCCAAATTATATTTTTAGTTTGCAATGCCTCCCGAGCAAATATTTCATTCTCACTGTGGTTGTCTAAATATTTAGCCTTCCCCGAGAACACAAGCTTTGGGGCGCTGGGAGTGGACGCCAGTTCCCCCCCTCTCAGGCACGGCGACTTCTCTGTCTCCTGCAGAGTCAGCCGGCGACAGAAATACTTCTCGACGTGCAGAACACCCTCGGCGAGCTCTATCTGGACATCGGGATGGCCCAGGAGGGCTTCCAGTACTTCGGGAAAGTGTTATCCAACCTGTCGCTTAATAACGTCCAAGGGAAGAAGGAGCTAGTGAAACAGAATGGTAGGGGCCACGCGCCTCCCCCCACCCCCAGACTCTTCCTCCCGGCTCATCCCCTGGGAGCAAGAGGAAGTAGGGGGGAGGAGGAGGTTGGTTCAAGTAAAAAAAAAATTGGAGTGGGAAGTGGGTGTTTTCTTAAGGATCCAGAAAAGAGCTCTTGTACTGTGGACAAGTGCCCGAAACTCCCTTTCAGAGAGGACAGCTGGGCGCTGGTGTAAGAGATGCCAGTCAGAGCTCAACCCTGAGCCCAGCCTTCCTGGGTCCACAGCCCACCTCCCCCCTCACTAGCTCTGTGCTTTTGAACTTGCCACTTGGCCCTGTGGAATGTGTGTGTTGGGGGCAGTCTGAGTTTTCTTTCTTTTTCTTTTCTTATTTTTCCTCCCTTTTCTTGGGGGTGGGGGTGGTGTTGGGTGGACAGGCTTTACCCGGCAATGCTCAGGTCTTACTCCTAGCTCTGTACTCAGGAATCACTCCTGATGATGCCTAGGGGACCATACCATATGCCGGGGATCAAACCCAGATCTGCTGCTTGCAAGGCAAATGCCCTACCCACTGTCCTATCATTTTTGTTCAGGAGGCCCCCGTTTTCTGTCTGCCAGGGAGGGATGCAAATATATGGTGTGGGGAGGAACACAGCCCCAGGAGATGGTTCAGCTGTGGTATCGGTGTCCAGCACAGACCAAGCATCGTTCGTTCTAGGTGGCCACTCACAGGCCCTGGGTACTGCTATCTTGCTTGCCGGGAAAGGCTAGCTGGGGGTGAGAGTGGGCCCGACACCATCTGGTTTCTGGGCTGGGATCCCTTTTGCTGCAGAGGGAGACTGGATTACAGGGTGGGTGAGTGGACAGAGGAAGACCAGGTGTGTGGCCTTCCTGCCCTCATGCTGACTTAAGGCCCCAGGTGGACACGGGGAGGAAGCCCAGGGCCCTGAGCCATAAGCGAGCCATGCTCACCATGAGAAAGAAGCTTCCAGTCCCACAGTGGTGTTCTCTCTGATTAAGGCTGAATTCCGAAGCACAGGTCGTTATAGGTGCTTTGTTCGCTTGCACTGCCAACAGTGCTCAAACAGCACCTCCTGGATTATTTTCACCTCCCCCTGCCTCCATGGCAGACAATTTCTCCCATACTCTCTCTACTTTTGGGCATTATGGCTTGCGATATAAATACTGAGAGGCTATCATGGTTGGCCCTTTATCTAATTTCAGCACACATCTCCCATCCCAAACGGTTCCTCCAACCATCATTGATTTAATGATCCCTTCTCTATCCCAGCTGTCCTCTTTCCCAGCTCATGAGACAGGTTTCCAACTATGAGGCAATATTCCTGGCCCTTGTGTCTACTGTCCTTGGGTGTCAGTCTCATATTATGTTATTTTATATTCCACAAATGAAGCTCATGTGTCTCATGCCAGGTTTGCACCCTCTGGAGGCTCAGTGACCATAGCGATGGCAGATGACACCACATCTAGCATCTCACTCTGCTTCCAAGCCATTCACTGGCAAAACAGACTCAGAGTTCAAGGCTCCTTGCCTCCTTGGGTCTGTGGTATGAAAACCATCGCACCATTGGCCAGCCATTAACTTATGAAAAGAAGCCCAGCCATTGGCAGTGGTGATCACCTGCTAGGAAATACTCTGTCTCCCTCTTGATGTTTTCTTAATTTTGGTCTTTGGGCCATACCCGCCAGTGCTCAGGATTTACTCCCGACTCCATTCTCAGGGGTCACTCCTGGCGGGACTCAGAGGACCGTGCTTGGTCCTGGCAATAGAACCGGGGTTGGTCTGAACTCTGGGACCACTTAACTCCCCAGTGGAATAAAAGCCCCTGAAAGTGCCCTCTCATCCCTGCCAATGTCTTCTCTGCAGTCAGAGCACTGAGCAACCTGGTGAAGTCGGCATCTAAGGAGTACCTGCGGGAGAACCAAATACTGGAAATCGCCTTTAAGATTTCCTGCCTGATGGACAGACACCCATGCGACGAGGCGACCATGAAGCACACTGAGGGGGTGCTGATGTAAGCAGGCTCTTCTTCATCTCTTGGGGATGCTCTTAGCCTTGCCAGTGAGATTTTTTTGGGGGGAGGGGGCGCAGGGTAGGAGTGTTCACAGCTTAGGAATCATATTTAGTGAGGCTCAGGGGCTCCTCACAGCAGTGCTCACACAGCCAGATAGAATCTGGGACTCTGAGCTCTCTCCCCGTCACCCGCTCCTGTCTACACACGACAGTGTGAAGATAGCCAAGCCTTAGCCCCCGCCCCCCTCTGCCTCTGTGCACCCCAGACAGGGCGAGCTTTCACTGCCTGGGATGCACAGAACAGTTGCCGTAGAGTCCTGGGCATCAACACTGCAGGGTGATCAACATGGGTGGGTTTTAGTTTATTTTGAGGGCACACCTGGTGATCCTCAGGGCTTACTCCTGGCTCTGCACTCAAGACTTAACTTCTTGGGGCTGGAGTGATAGCACAGCGGGTAGGGCATTTGCCTTGCCCATGGCCCAACCTGGGTTCAATTCCCAGCATCCCATATGGTCCCCCGAGCATGCCAGGAGTAATTCCTGAATGCATGAACCAGGAGAAACCCCTGTGCATCGCTGGGTGTGACCCAAAAAGAGAAAAAAAAGACTTAACTCCTGGTAGGGCTCAGGGAGCCCATTGGGGTGCTGGGGATAGAACCTAGATTGGTTGCACACAAAGCAAGTGACCTACCCACTGTGCTTTCTCTCTGGTACCTTCTCTAATAGTGTTTGACCCCAAGTATCAGCAGTGCCAAGGTGGAGGTCGGGTTCACACCTCTTCCTTTCAATCACAGGGAGGATCTTCAACCTATGCTTTTGTTTTTGCTCTTTTTGGAAATTTTTACAAAGGAGCCATGATTTACAAAGTAACTGATAATTGTGTTTTAAGCATATCATCATCTAACACCAATCCCTCCACCCATGTCAACGTCAGCCTTTGCTTTTATGGTGGCCAGAGGGATAGCACAGTGGGTAGGGCATTTGCCTCGCATGTGGCTGACCCCAGGGATGACCCAAAAAGCAAAAACAAAAAAGAATTCTCAGTGGGCTTCATCTTACTTTATTTTATTTATTTATTTTTTGGGTCACTCCCGGCGATGCTCAGGGGTTACTCCTGGCTCATGCACTCAGGAATTATTCCTGGCAGTGTTCGGGGGACCATATGGGATGCTGGGAATCGAACCTGGGTCAGCCATGTGCAAGGCAAACGCCCTACCCGCTGTGCTATCGCCTCAGCCCTAGTGGGCTTCATTTTATTTAACTATATATGTGTTTAGATAGATAGATAGATAGATCCCTTGAGCTGGAGAAATAGCAGGTAGGGTGTTTACCTTGCTTGGGTTTGATCCCTGGCATCACACATGGTCGCCAAGCCCCACCACTTCAATCCCTAAGTGGAGAGCCAGAGAAAGCCCTGAGCCCTGCTGGGTGTGGCCCCCAAACAAACAAACAAAAACATGTGTCCTGAGGACAGGGAGATAGTCCAGCAGGCAGTACACGTGCCCACCCCCCCCCCCCCGCACCCATGCAGGGTTTAATCCTCAGCCCTGCGTGGTCACAGAAGCACAGCTGGGCATAGCCCTGGGGATGCCCAGCACCACTGGCTGGCCCAGGTGACCCCCCGCACTGCCAAGCCTGAGTGGCACCTTGAGGCCCTGCCACTGGCCTGCCACCCTGGTTGGCTGAAACTTCCTGGAAGGAGGAGGGAAAATGGGTGACTCCCAGGCTTCTGAGCACTACTTGGGGGCACCGTCCCCCAAAATCTGTCCTGGAAACTACCCAGCAGCAAGTAGAGCCATTGGTAAAAGCAAAGGTTGTTTTTTTTTTTGGCTTTTTGGGTCACACCTAGTGATGCTCAGGGGTGACTCCTGGCTCATGCACTCAGGAATACTCCTGACAGTACTCAGGGGACCATATGAGATACCAGAGATTGAACCCACGTCTGCTGCTTGCAAGGCCAATGTCCTACCCACTGTACTATCGCTCTGGCCCCTGAGGAGAATCCTTTTTGACAGCATGCCCAAGACAGTCCGAATGGTTCACATCCCATTGGTAACACGCATGTGCTTGATTATCAGATTTCTGGCCGGAAACACATGTCTTGCCAAAGCGAAGCTGTACGAGTGCTTGTATATCAGGAAGAGGCTATTTGGTGGGAAGAGCATCCTGGTGGGAGAAACGATGGAGTTTCTGGCAGATTTGCTGTCGTTTTCCCCAAGGGATTGTGAGAAGTAAGTCGTTAGGAACCATTTCAAGGGGTATGTCTCCTTCCCCCACCAAAAAGAAACCCCTGACTCGCCAGTGACAGTGCGGTGTGGGGGTGTCATTGCTGGGATCCCGCCAGGTGGAGGAGCTAGTCTCTGCCCCCTGGACTGACCACTGTGTGCCCAGAAGGAGCTGTGGGAAGGTGCTGGTTGTCCCCCAATGTGGTGCTTCTGTGAGGAGCCTGTGTCACATCAGGCCTCTCGCCCGCCTCCTGCTAAGCCTACACCAGCTCCAGAAGCTCTGCCCACAGGCTGTGCACTGACCTTGTGACCCCTCCAGTACCTCAGAGTAACCCCCCAACTGAGCCTGCTCTGTCTCCCTCGCCAGTCCTCTCACTCAGGAAGTCCCCTCTCTTCTTGGCCCCAGAACCTCCTCACACAAGACCCCGTGAAAGCTGTTAAAGAAAAACATCAGGGGGCCTTAGGGACAGTTGGTGGCTAGAGGCCCCTGACTTGGCCCTGTGAGGCCCCAAGTTGAATTCTTGGGGCTGCCTCTGTGTGTGTGTGTGTGTGTGTGTGTGTGTGTGTGTGTGTGTGTCTTTGGAGCAGCCAGGCCTGGTGTATGAGCACTGCAGCTGGAGTACTTGTGGGCCCAGGGTGTGATGCAGGGCACAGAGCTCTGCTTTGCACGTGAAAGGCCCTGGGTTTGTTCTTTTCTTTGGAGAGGATATCCACCTGGCAGTGTTCAGGGATGACTTTCAGCTCTGCACTCAGGGATTAATCCTAGAGGAGCTCAGGGGAACACCTGGGGTGCTGATAATCAAACCGGGGCCAGAGGCATGCAAGGCAAGCAAAGCGCCCTCCCCACGGTGCTATTGCTCCAGCCCCAGACAGAGTGTGGATCTTTAAAGGAGCAACCCAGGAGAGGGGATATTTCGGGGTGTTTTTTTTTCTCCTTCTTATTGATTCACTGTGAGGTACAGTAACAAAGCTTTCATGTTTGCGCTTCGATCATACAATCATCAAACACCCATCTCTTCACCAGTGCACGTTTTCCACCAACAAAATCCCCAGTATCCACCCGCCCCCCAATTCCACACCTACCCCTGCCTGTGTGGCAGAGAATTTGCACAATACTCTCTTTCTCTACTTTGGTTACCTTCGATATTTCAAGACCAGCCCCACCACCACTCATTACCCGCCGAAAAGGCAATGCCAGACCATGTGTTTTGTATTGCTTGTTATGGGTACAATATAATGTCTAGGAATTCTAAAATTTTAATAATTAGGGTCTGGAGAGATTGCTGTAGCAAGTTGCTAGGGTCTGAGATTCGTTTGTGTGTCTCTGAATCATGGCAGTGTGAGAGCTTAAGTGGACGGTGGCTGTATGTGGGCATCATCTCAGAGTCCTATCGGGGCGGGGGGGGGGGGAGGAGAAGGGCCGACTTCTCCCCTGTAAAGTAAAGGCCCCCCCCCCGTTGATCATCGATTTGCTCGAGCGGGCCCAGTAACGTCTCCATTGGAGACTTTGTTGTTACTGTGTCTGGCATATCCAATACTCTCGGTAGCTTGCCGGGCTCTCCGAGAGGGGCGGAGGAATCGAACTCGGGTCAGCCATGTTGGCCGCTTGTAAGGCGAACGCCCTACCCGCTGTGCTATCGCTCCCAGACACAGTAACAACAAAGTCTCCAATGGAGACGTTACTGGGCCCGCTGGAGCAAATCGACGATCAACGGGAGGGCCTTTACCTTTACCTCTCCCCTGTAGAGAGAGAATATTTCTGGGTCCAGTTTCCACTCTTATGTCGCCGTCCCTGAGGACCGTGAGCAGGAGAGCACGTCCCCTTCCGCACTGGTGACGTGAGTGTGCGACGGGATCTTGTCGCAGGAGGGCACGCTCTCCCATCCCACACAGCCAGCGCCCGGCAGCCTGTCTGGCCCAGACTGAGGAATGCAATAAACAGAGCGCTCAGCAGTATTCTTGTGCTCCCTAGCAAGTAATTCTGTAGGCACTTGACACCGTCTAAAGCCTCCTCTTGTTCCTTTTAAGGACAGCATGGTGAGCAGAGAACAGGAATTTTTTGAGAGAAGTAATAAGTTGGACAGTAGAACCATTGTCTCAGGAAAGAAAAATCTAAATATCTAACTGAGGAACTGAATCATCGCTGCTGTGCTTGGCTGTCACCCGAGCTGCCCCTTCCTCCCCTCCCCGTCTAAATCCAGGACCAAAAGCTGGGCCACAAGGACGGGCCCGGCCAGGTTGGGGTACCCTCTTCCCCTGGCCTCGCTGTTGGTGACCAAGCTCTGGAAAGTCACAAAACCGTTTTTTTTTTTGCTGAAGGCAGTTCTCAGTGATTGCATCTTACTGGACACTGGCTGCAGCCAGGAGAGTCTGTGGTCACCTCCCCCTGACCTCTCATTCTTAGTGGACCCAGTGACCTGAACCCTGGTGACAGCTTTCACACCCTGCAGAAAGGATGCTGGGCTGGGTAAATGAGGGCCACACCAACCATGTAGAGTGAGAACACAGGACAGAGGAAGGAACAGTCAAAAACATTTGCAGATCAGGCCTGGCAGGAAGAGCGCTCGCTTCTCTTGCATGTGGCCGACCCAGGTTCCGTCCCCCAGCATCTTCACGTGAGGCCTCCGAGCCCCGCCAGCATTGATCCCCGAGCACCGAGCCAAGACTAAGTCCTGAGTAGAGCTGGGTGTGGCCCCCTACCCCTGCCCGCTCACAAATTGGACTTATTTATTTTAAACGTTCTATTATTGAATCACTGTGAGATAGATTTTACAAAGCTGTTCATGATCAGGTTCCAGTCATGCAGTGTTCCGACACCCATCCCTCCACCAGTGTGTATTTCACACAGGTCCCAGGTTCCCTCCCATCATCTCCCCACCACCCTCCACCCCAGCCTGCCTCCCTGGCAGGCACTTTTCTTCTCTGTCTGTCTCTCTGTCTCTGTCTCTCTCCCTGTCTCTGTCCCTGTCTCTGTCTCTCTGTCTGTCTCTCTCTGTCTCTGTCTTTTGAAATCTCTCTCTCTCTCTCTCTCTCTCTCTCTCGTTTTGGGCATTGTGGTTTGCAATACAGATACTAAAAGGTTATTCAGTATATTCCTTTACCTACTTTAAGCACTCAGTTCTTGTCCAGCGTGATCACTTCCAGTTATACAGATTGCAGTTTAAGTAACATGGCTAAGTAGTGTTAATGTTTATGTGTTTGGTGTACCTTGTTACTGCACCTTTATTTTTGCTTTTGTGGTTTGGACTACATCTGGTGATTGCATGAGTCCTGGAAACCCCTCGGAAGTCCCCCTTGTCAGACACATGTGGTACCACTCTCCTCCACCCAGCCTGCTGTCTTTTTGTTGTTGTCTTTAATTTTTAAATTTTTATTTATTTATTTATTTTAGAGCATTACAAAGCCGTTCATGATTGGGTTTCAGTCATACAGTATGCCAAACCCATTCTCCACCAGTGTGCATTTTCTGGACCCCAGGTTCCTCCCATCACTCCCACCCCCACCCCACCTGCTGCTCTCTCTCTCTCTCTCTCTCTCTCTCTCTCTCTCTCTGTATTGTGGTTTGCAATATTGATACTGAAAGGTTATCAAGAATATCCCTTACCTCAGATCTTGTCCAGCGTGATCTTGTCCAGCGTGATCATTCCCAGCTTTTATTGTCATAGTGGTCTCTTCTCAATCTTACGTACCCACAGCCCCACACATACCTGTGGTTATTTCCAACCACTGACCAGTCCTCCTCACCCCTATTTCCACCCCCATGTATATTATTCTTCTAATATATATATATATGTATATATATATCACCAGGTTGGAGCGATAGCACAGCCATAAAGCATTTGCCTTACAAGCAGCCAACATGGCCGACCCAAGTTCGATTCCTCCACCCCTCTCGGAGAGCCCGGCAAGCTACCGAGAGTATCTTGCCCCCACAGCAAAGCCTGGCAAGCTCCCCATGATGTATTCAATATGCCAAACACAGTAACAACAAGTCTCATGATGGAGACGTTACTGGGCCCGCTCGAGCAAATTGATGAACAACGGGAAGACCGTGACCGTGATATATATCACCATCACCCCGTTTTTCATTGATTTCCTCATGCGGGTGCCAGTAATATCTCCACTCATCCCTGTCACGTGCTAGTGTAGCCCTGTTGGCATACTGGGGCCTCTTTCAGGATCAGGGGAATGAGGACCATCATTGTTACTGTTTTTGGCATATCGAGTATGCCACGGGTAGCTTGCCAGGCTCTACCATGCAGGCGGGATACTCTCAGTAGCTTGCCAGGTTTTCTGAGAGGGATAAAGGCTATTGGGGCAGCCTCTAATCACCTTTACAGGTGTTTCCAGTCAGGCATATGTATGTAGGCAGGATACTCTCAGTAGCCTACCGGGTTCTCTGAGAGTGAGAACTAGAGAATAAGAGGTCGTGCTGTCGCAAATGCGGCCACACACTTCTGGGAGCTTGGTTTTATAGTCTCTGGATCCTGGCTGTTGATGGGGTTACACGGCAGTTGGTGGGTGTAACTGTCTAGCTACTGGAAGATGGGGGATCTGTGTGGAGGAGGCCCAGTCCCGAACCAAGCAGGCTTGGAGATCTCAGCCCCGGGTCCCGCACACCTGGGTTCCTCTGCTGGTTGCTTCATGTGTGAGGCTCATCCAAGCGTGTGGAGAATGGTCTCAGCATGGCTGTGGCTGGGTACCGGGGGTATTCAGCTGCCAGGTCTCTGCTCGGGGCAAAGAGGAAAACTCAACCCGCCCTCCTCCAAGGACCCCTGGTGAGGACAGCCAGGCATGGGGACAGGAGACTCTGCATTGTTCTCTTCCGGGAGATTGGTTTTATAGTCTATAAATCTATATCTATATATATTTATATTATACCACAAATGAATGCAGTTATTTTCTTTTCTTTCCTTCTTTTTTGCTCACTCCCAGTGATGCTCAGGGGTTACTCCTGGCGGTGCTCGGTGGACCATATAGGATGCCGGGGATCGAACCTGGGTCTGCCACGTGCATGGCAAACGCCCTACCCGCTGTACTATCACTCCAGCCCCAGTCTGCCGTCTTTTCATCCCCATGTAGCACAAAAAATTTTTAACTGGATGTCGTTGAGGTCCAGTTTCTGAGCTCTCTGCTGTCTCACTCTGGGCATGTTTTGTTCTCACCTGTGCCAAGAACTTCAGTCAGGATTCCATAAGGGGCTATTCCTTGTCTCTGTTTGCCCCTTGTCCCTGTCAGCAGCCGCAGACACCGTCCTGCATCTGCTGGGAGACGCCTCATTATCCTCTCCTTGATCGAGTTCCCAGTAGTGCTCCATCTGCCGGGAGCCGTCTTCGTTGGACTGTTCCAAGTGTGGATGCTTCAGCCTGCTCAGGACCAAACAGACCCTCCCCGCCCCCACAAAGGGCAGCCCTGCACCTGCCCCGTCTGCACGATCATGTTAGCAGTCACGCTCGAAGCCCTTGCATAAGCATTTCTCAAGTCTCACAACCCCCCTCTCACCCTTGTGTCCTGTACAAGACTCAGCCGGGGCTGTGGTCATGAACACTCCTACCAGTCCGATCGAGCTGGGATGGGTACCCCAGATAGAGAAACAGAGTGGGGGGTGGGGAGTCTGAGTACAGGGTCTCGGCCACCGCTGGGCCTGCCCCAACTCCAGCTCCTCACCAAGGTGAAGACCCTGCCCCCTTTGGGACTCCAGCACCAGCTCTGCCTCCTTGGGCAGGATGGCAGGACTTAGCTGGCCGCTCTCTGCTCTGCGGCCACTGTCAGGTCTCAAAAGCTGGTCACCTGCCTCTGGACTAAGTGCTCCGGCTGCCAGAGGCTGCAGGAGTATAGTCGTGCCCGGAGCATCTCCATTCCCGCTCTGGGCTGGTCTCCTCCTGCTTACCGCAACCCTGTCCCTTCGCCTCCCACCCAGGTACACCCAGGGGCGCAGCACTGTGAGGTATTCACTCTCCATCTGCCACTGAGCCCCCGGCCGCACTGAGTTTTCCACGATGCGGTTGGATCACGGCGTTTCTCTAATGAAAATTCCCCAACCAGAAAGTCCCAGCCCTTAGGTGAGTTCTTCTCGAGTGGCTAATCCTGTCTCACCATCCAGGCTCCCTGCTGACCTGCAGGAAACACTCCGAGGACCAGGATCAGTCTTTCTTGCCTCTGTGCCCTGGTCCTGGCTCTGCTCTGCTTCTGATGAGCGGTCAGTGCGTGAATGATTGAACGAATGCCATGCCTGTCCCGTGCAACAATGTGACCGCCACTTCTTGTTTCTAGGGTCTCCAGGAAGCAGGCCATTGAATTTTACAAGGAAGTGATCAGAATTAAGGAAAATTCAGGCGCTCACGTCAACTCCCCACTCATCAGGAAGCAGCTGAGCATCAGCCTGAGTGACACCCTGTGCAAACTAGGTAATTGGCCGACTGATTTCTGCTCCCAGCAGGGCGCCTGTCCTGGGCATCCTGTGCTGCTGCATTATTGAAATGATTGCTTCCCTCGGCAAGGCCAGCCTGTTCCGCATCCTGGTGGTTTTACTTGCTCTGTTTGCTTTCACCATCACGAAGATGTCTTTGGGGGCCAGGGATAGAGCACAGGGAGGCGGGTACCTGCTTTGCCTGTGCAGGAACCTGGTTCCATCCCTGGCACAGTGTGACCCATCGAGGACCGCCCTGTGTGGTCCTGAGGATGCACAGACATCCTCAGCCTGAGCATCATGGACCTTTCTGCCCCAGGGCCCCCTGAGCACTGCTTGGGAGTCCCCTCCCAGTAAAACAAAACAAAGCAACCATTACAGGAGGGTCTTTTCTCAGTCTGCCGTTGCAGAATGCCATTGAGGGGTGACTTGAGTGATGAATGTTTACTTCTCACCATTCACAGGCTGGGCGGTCCCAGATCCAGGCTTGTTGCTTCATCAGCTGCATCTCTTGCTGTGTCCTCAATGGGCGGAGCAGCCCAGGAGCTCAAAGGTCTCTTTTAATAGGGCACTAATCCTTTTCATTTCATTTTATTTCTATTTATTTGTTTTTTATTGAGTCACTGTGAGATGCAGTTACCAGGTTGTTCACGATCAGGTTTCAGTCATACAATGATCCAACATCCATCCCTCCACCAGTGTCCATTTCCCACTACTGATGATCCCAGTTTCCCTCCCAACACCCTTTCTCCCCTATTAGACTCTAGGACTCTATGGCAGGCACTTTCCTTCTCTCTCTCTCTCTCTCTCTCTCTCTCTCTCTCTCTCTCCCCCCCTCCCTCCTTCCCTCTCTGTCTCTGTCTCTCTGTCTTTCTCCTTTCCTCCCTCCCTCTCTCTTTCCTGCTCTCTCTGTCTCTATCTTTCTTTGTCTCTCTCTCCTTCTCTCTCTCTCCCTCTCTCCCCCTTCTCTCCCCCTCTCTCTATCTCTCTCTCCTTCTCTCTCTCTCTCTTTCTCTCTCTCCCCCTCTCTCTCCTTTTAGGCATTATGGTTTGCAATACAGATTCTGAGAGGTTATCATGTTTGTTCCTTTACCTCCTTTCAGCACGCAGTTCCTATCCAGAGTGGTGATTTCCAGCTAGCTTTGTCACAATGGTCCCTTGTCTATCCCAGTTGCCTTCTCCCCCAGCACTTGTGGCAGCTTCCGACCCTGGACTGATCCTCCTGGCCCTGGCTTCTACCATCCTTGCATACTATTCCCTTTTAGAGGGGCTCCATCCTCATGCCCTATCTCCTCCCAAAGGCGCCACCTCCTAATTCTGGCATTTGGGGTGTGAGGGTTTGCACAGATGTGTTATTTCCAGTTATGAATTATTTGATCTGCAGCAGCCAGGCCATGTTCAAAGTCTTGTCTTTCTTGTTCTTCTGTAGCCTGAAGGCCATGACCAGGCAAGGCTGTCTCCTCTCACTGCCTCTGCCTGCAGGAAAGAGCTCTTGTCTCTCAGACATCCCTGGGGCCTTGGTTTTAGTTTGCCCTGCTATGGAATCTCCATTCCGTGCTGGGAAAAAAGAAATGCACCCATTTCCTTCCCTCCTCACAGTGAGCCCCGCTTCCTCTTCACTTTGTCTTCCCCATGACATGTGTGTCCACTCTTTTGAGGGTTGCCCTTCTCACGGGTGCAAGGTGGCAGCTGTCCCTAGTTTGGCAGCTTCCTGTTTGCATTTCCCAAACAGAGATGTCTAGCATTTACTCTTGGGCCTGTGGGCAAACTGGATGTCTTCTTTCGAGAAGTTTCTGTTCAGATGTTCTGTCCTTATTTGTTTGCATATTTGGTTTTTGTTGTTGTTGTTGTTTTGTTGTTTTGTTTTGCTTTTTAGCAAATCCCAGCAATGCACAGGGATTACTCCTGGCTTTTGCACTCAGGAATTACTCCTGGTGGTGCTCAGGGGACCATATGGGATGGTGGGAATTGAACCCAGGTCGGCCGTGTGCAAGGCAACACCCTACTCACTGTACTATCGCTCCAGCCCCATTATTTGTAAAGGTAAAGGTAAAGGTAAAGGCCCTCCCGTTGATCGTCGATTTGCTCGAGCGGGCCCAGTAACGTCTCCATTGGAGACTTTATTGTTACTGTGTCTGGCATATCAAATACTCTCGGTAGCTTGCCGGGCTCTCCGAGAGGGGCGGAGGAATCGAACTCGGGTCGGCCATGTTGGCCGCTTGCAAGGCGAACGCCCTATCCGCTGTGCTATCGCTCCTCACCCATTATTTGTTATTTTTAATAAATCATGTTAAATTTGATTTGATTTGGGGGCCACACCTGGAGCTGCTCAGGGTTTACTCCTGGCTCTGTGCTAAGACATCATTCCTGGCAGGACTTGGGGGACTGTAGTTAGTGCTGAGGATCGAACCCCAGCCGGCTCTGTGCGAAGCAAGCACCTCAACCCCTGTACTAGCTCCTGGGCCCTGCCTGTGCTTTTAAAACTGAGTTGAGACATAGAGTGACACCAAGGTGTGTTGGGAATCTGTGTTCCAGACCTAGCAGGGAGAAGTGAGGGGGAGAAACCGTACTTCAGAAAAAGCAAATGACAGTCTGGGATGGTAGATGGGTTCTAGGAGGGACTGAATCTGTAGTTTGTGGCCCCATCCGTTGGGGTGACGTCCCTCCTAGATTTCTGCTTGTCTTCTGGAAGTTCAACTGTGAGTGGGACCTGGGGAAGCAGTTAGGGTGGTTCCTTTGTGGGAGGCAGAAGGTTCTGGTTGCTTTTTGGCTCCTAAGGTTTCAAGGACTCAAAATATTTCAGCTCTGCAGAATCCTTAGTTCATTGTGGCTTATCTGGGGGTGGCGTTTCCTGAGACTGTTCATGGAAAAAAATTCTGTCTAAATGGAAATGTGCCCAGGGAACTGCATGAAACAGGAAGTAAGCCTGAGCCATTGAGAGCCGGGGCTACCCGCTGTTAGTCATTTTCAGGGAAGCCAGAGTCTTGGTGTTACCGAACATTGGTCACCGAAGCTCTCCTCTGCAGAGTCGGCACTGTGAACTCAAGTTTGGGGGGACGCCGCCATCATGGGGGTAGGGGGGGAGGAGCCTTGAACCAAGTATCCTTGTTTGTTTTGAAGCTCTACCTGGTACTGCTTGGGGGATCCTTGGCAGCGGAGAGTGAACCTGGGGCATTTGCACACGAAGCCTGCTCTCCATTCCTTTGAGCCAAGGACCTTTTTGTTAGAGTTGGAGAGGTAAAGTTGTTCAAAGACAGGACCACCTTCTTAAACAAATATGACTCCCTCCTGGATATCCCAGGGAACATCCAAGTATAGTAATTCAGTGGCAATGATGAAGTTGCTGTTGTGTTAGCAATACAATTTTTTTTTTAAAAAGGATCCTTTGTTTGGTTGGTTTTCATTTGCTTTTGGCCCACACCTGCAATGTTCAGTAGTTACTCCTGGGTCTGCACTCAGGAATTACTCCTGGCAGTGCTCTGGGACTATATGGGATGGAATGCCAGAGCTCAAACTTAGACTGGCTGTAAGACAAGGGCTCTACCCACTGTACTACATCACTCCAGCCCCCTAAGGATCTTGTCTTTTTTTTTTTTTTTTTGGTTTTTGGGTCACATTTGGCGATGACCAGGACCTACTCCTGGCTCTACATTCAGGAATTACTCCTGGCAGTGCTCAGGGACCATCTGGGGTGGCGGGGATTGAATCCTGGGCTAAATGCCCTCCCCACCCTACTCACTCTGGATCCTAAAGATCCTCTTTTCAGACTCTGATTTTCTAGTTCTTTCTAGTAGATTTTGACCTTCCAAATAGGCTGTGGGTTCCCAGGCATCCTTCCCTGCATGCCTCGTGTTTTCATAGCACCAGAGTGAGTCCGAGCTGGAGCCCAGCCTGTTCTTGCAGGAGAGTGAGAAGTAGTTAAACGGCTTTGTTCCCACCCCATGCTGTTTGCCTGAGTGCCCATAGATGTGGAGTTCTACACCAGGCTTGTTTCAGGGGGAGAAATGTAGTTAATATTAAAAAAAAAACCACCTCATTATATTTACTTATTTTTAATTTAATTTAATTTTTTTTTTTTGGCGGGACACCCAGTGGTGCTCAGGGCTTACCCTTGGCTCTGCCCTCAGGATTCACTCCTGGCGGGGTCCAGGGAACCATATGGGGTGCCGGGAATTGAATTTGGGTCGGCCGTGCGCAAGGCAAGTGCCTTACCTGCTGTACTTATTGCTCTGACCCAGATTGTATTTTAAGCGTTGGAAAATAATGACCTTGAACTAACTTCTTAGATTTTTATTTGGATTATGGCTTAAGAATACTTTTTTTCTTCTTTTTGGATGACACCTGGCAATGCACAGGGGTTATTCCTGGCTCTGCACTCAGGAATTACCCCTGTAGGTGCTCAGGGGACCATATGGAGTGCTGGAAACTGAACCCAGGTTGGCCGTGTGCAAGGCAAATGCCCTACCTGCTGTGCTATTGCTCCAGCCCCAGATTAAGAATACTTTTTGTTTTTTTGTTTTTCAAATCTTAGCACCTTCCTTGATTTTGAAGGATAGACTTCCCCACAAAGCTGAACTCCCCCAATTTTATAGTATTACAAACCAGTGATTAATCACATTTATTAAAACAATAACAAAAATGTGTCACTTTAGCAATGTGGATTGTTTCTGACTGAGGTCAGTCCAACCCGGCATGCTCAAAAGAAGCTTTTTTGTTGTTGTTGTTGTTTTTGGGCGATGCACAGGGTTTACTCCTGGCTTTTTTCACTCAGGAATTACTCCTGGTGGTGCTCGGGGGGACCATATGGTATGCTGAGAATTGAACCCGGGTCAGCCGCGTCCAAGGCAAATGCCCTACCCGCTGAACTATCGCTCCAGCCCTCAAAAGAAGCTTTTAAACAATTCCCTTAACTAGCAAGAAGAAGAAAAATGGAAATATTTTCAAGAGTTAAGGTTGTAACCAGAAATAACCTTTCTATGGGAAAAGTCCATCAATATGGCTGGACAAACATCTAATTACAAAGCATCTGGTTTTTGTCATCTGAGTCATCTAATTCTCACCCTGTGAGCTCCCTTTCTCTCCGTGAAGCCCGAGTCCTTCATCCTACTCCTTAGCTCAGGACAAAGAAAATCCCATTTTACTCCACGGGCTTCAGAATCCACAGCCCTGTAGGAGCTCCATTTGCAGGTGGTTAAATTTGCTGTATCTGATGTTGCTTCATGGCAGGACCAGCTGGAGAATAATCTAGAGTGCTTGGGGCAAATTGCCTTTGCTTTCACGGTTTTCTTTGATTATATTTCACTCGCATGTAGAATACCACATAATACGGGTTGGGCTGTGAAAATTGTAGGCTTCCAGCTATGTGGACTCAGATTTCAATTATACTTATAACATTTTTATGCTCAAGGTGAGAGTAAGTGCATATTAAAATGATGAATCTCCAATATTGCAAACCACAATGCCCCCCCCCAAAAAAAAAGAAGGGGGGAGAAGAGAGAGTGTGTGTGGGGAGAGAGAGAGAGAGAGAGAGAGAGAGAGAGAGAGAGAGCCTGCCATAGAGGCAGGCAGGGAGTGGGGTTGATGGGAGGGAACCTGGGGACACTGGTGCCGGGAAATATACACTGGTGGAGGGGTGGGTGTTGGAACACTGTATGACTGAAACCTAATCATGAACAGCTTTGTAAGGGTCTATCTCACAGTGATTCAAGAAAAAGGTTTTTAAAAATTAAGAGAAAAATCTTTAAAAAATATAAAATTATGCATCTGTGGGAGAGCATTGCAGCCTAATTTTATTTTTCTTCTGATCTATCACTGCTTTACAGTGGAACATATTCAAAGATGGAATATCTTTCTAATATATCCTATAAAGCTCATCTTCTCTCAGTCTCCATCCAAGTTTCAGGAAGAAAATTTCTTAACCTAATACAAGGTTTATCCTAGAGACTTTAGTACTGATCTCCAACATGACAAGAAGGGCTCTGTGATTTTTGTTCTGAGTTGCCTCTGACATGGGCCAATCTTTATTTATTTATTTTTTTGACACGGCCAATCTTATTCTCCTTTTTTGATAAATAAATTTCAATCTGCCAAATGAGAAGCCATTTCAGTGAGAGATAAGAATCAGAAATATGACTTTTCCTATTCCATTATGTCAAGCTGAGTGTTCTGTTGTTTATTTTGGATGAAGTAGTAGGGGAGATGAACATTATGTTACTTTCTTCTCGCTGGGGTTCATTTAAAGAGGAAGTGCCAACCATCTCCTTCAAATTTAGAAGAGAGAAATTAAACAAGCGCTTTGGTGGGTGACTTTCAGCAGGATGATGAGTCAGTTCTTGTCTCCAACTTTGATTTCCAAATGCCACACACAGCCTGAATTCTCTCCTCCTAGCACTAACCCTTGAATCCAAAAAGTCAGGCAAGTGATACAGAAAAGCATGTTAATTTTGGCTTACAGAAAGGTTATTCTTTCTCCCCATTTGTAAATTTAGAATCAGCTTCTCTCTCTCTCTCTCTCTCTCTCTCTCTCTCTCTCGCTCTCGCTCTCTCTCCCTCTCTCTCTGTCTGTCTGTCTTGAGTGGGGTCTCTGGAACGAAGAATCATATTTTTTTTTAAAGAGTTTATAGGGGTGTGCCTTTATTTTTGTTATTATTTTTTTTTCTTTTTGGGTCACACCTGGCAATGCACAGGGGTTACTCCTGGCTCTGCACTCAGGAGTTACTCCTGGCGGTGCTCAGGGGACCATATGGGATGCTGGGAATCGAACCCGGGTTGGCCATGCGCAAGGCAAACGCCCTATCCGCTGTGCTATCTCTCCAGCCCCAGAATCATCTTTCTCAATTTGCATTCCTCTGCAGCTTCAATTTGATTTCTGTAGGGCAAAGCTTTGGACAAACTGTGCAGGATCCTTCCAGATTGCTCCCTTTCCCTTCCCTCATCCTTCCTTTTGTGGCTTCCTTGACTGTTCATCGTTAGAAAATCCCGAAGCATTTTGCCTGTGTTTCCTAGATCACAGCCATCTTCTATGTCACATTCTGTTCTTAGCAACCTGGACGAACAGAATGTGACAGAGAACGGCTTAATCAAATGGCTAAAAAGCCAACAAACCCAATGGACTCTTGATCATCCAAGGACCCACCTGTGAGGTGAGGAGTGGAAGCATTATTCAGCACAATGGATAACTTACAAAGTGCAGGTGCTGGGCTGGAGCGATAGCAAAGCGCCTAGGGCGTTTGCCTTGCACGCGGCCGACCCGGGTTCGATTCCCAGCATCCCATATGGTCCCCTGAGCACCGCCAGAAGTAACTCCTGAGTGCAGAGCCAGGACTAACCCCTGTGCATCGCCAGGTGTGACCCAAAAAGAAAAAAAATACAAAAAAACAAAGTGCAGGTGCTGGGGAGGGAAGACCCCATGAATTTCTCAGCATGGCTGAATGTTCAAAGGGGTCTCAGGCAGAGGAAAAAAAGAGGAGAACCTAATGAAAATTTGCACACAAGGAAAACCCACATGGGTCTGAAGGGGTCTGAGGACAGAATAGAAAGTGGGGCGCTATGGCAGCATCCTGAGCTGAGGAAAGGGGTGAGGCAGTCTAGGGCTCGTGGGGCTTGGGGAAGGAGCCCACGCGGGAGAGAGGAGAGCAGATGTCTGTAATTGCACGGTAGCCTGTTTCACCGGGCAGCTGCTCCGAGAGGAAGGTTATTTCTGGCTGTAACCACAATCCTGTGGCAGACCACCAACTTCCTATCCTCTAGGTAGTGAAGAGATGAAACAAAAGTATCTTCTGACCCTGTAGCCTCGCCCCCCCACCCCTACTCCCACTATACACACCAGATGTATACACACGCACGCACATGTGCACACGCATACACACACACACACACACACACACACACACACACACACACATGCATAGACACCGATTTAGGGCAGAAACGGAAACCCCTGGAAATATCCAATCTCAGACTCTTCTCTCTCCTTAACCTGAAAACAGACACACAATTACTGCAAGAAGGAGCAAAGGAGCAGGAGGCCTGCCAAGAGAAACCTTACACACAGCATGTTCAGCAGAGCAAAAGAGGCTCAAGGAGGCAGCCTCAGACTGCTGAGTTCTCTTCCACCTCCTCCGTTTCCACTTCCCACCCCCTTGGACCCACCCGGGGGAAGCTGTCTGATTGCCCCATACAGCCCTCCAGCTCCAAAGCCTTAGCTCAGGGATCACTCTTGGCATCCAGCCACTCCCGGAAGGGGGTTTGTTTGCTCTGTTCTGTTCTGGGACTACACCCAGTGGTGCTCAGGGCTTCCTCCTGACTGCACGCACTCAGGGGCCACCCCTGGTAGCGCTCAGGGGATCATCTGGGACGGACAGATGCCCTCCTGATTCTGGCCCCTGAAAGTTCCTTGTTACCTGGAGACCACCACCTCAAGGTCAGGGGTTGGGGGAGGAGGTGGAGGAGGCGAGGGGTGCTGAAATGTGGTCCTAGGGCAGACCCATCGTCTCTCAGGATTTAGCACACATGCAAGTGAAGGAGGAGAAACAGGCTTATGTTTTGGTTGGAGAGAGATAAGGAAGAGTCAGATAGGGGGGGGGGGATGCTCTGGATATCATGCTTTGCCCAGAGGCAATCATAAACATGCCACTTTGTTTTTACTCTGAAATAAAGTGTGTGTGGGGGGGGGGGGGGTTGGAGGGGGGGAATTAGGAATATTGATCATATCTGAGAAAAGATTTTCAAGGCACTAGCAGGGAACCCTTGGGACTCAGGTCTCTCGTGCACACTTGGTGGGTGTGTCTCCACCCAGAAGTACAAAATGGGAACAGAAGGTTCTTTCTTGCTGTATTTTCTCTGGCTTGGTTTTTGGGTCACCCCTGATGGTGCTCGGGGCTTACTCCTGGCCCTGAGCTCAAGGATCACTTCCCGGCAGGAATTGGGGGTCTTATCTCTTGTACTGGGGTTGGAATGTAGATTGACCACCCTCAAGTCGTGTGTCCCACCTGCTGGCCTGTCACTTCCAGCTCTCGAGCTCTGTTTTTTAAACGGAACCTGGGTATGGAGCAGGGGCTAGAACCCAGGCCCCTCTGGGTCCGAGCCAAGGATTGGAAAGAGGATTTACCAGGAGAGTGAGATGGTTTAGGCAGAGCAAAGTGAGTTTATTGAAAGAGAGTCCCCTGGTCAGACTGACACAGTGGAGGTCTCCAAAGATAGGGGACCCATTCAGCACAGTCTTAGGGCGTCTTGGCTCCATGTACTTCTGGGCTGCCGAGGCGGGAAGTTCCTGGGTTCTGTGGCCGAGTTGGTCTCGGGACAGTGGCTGAGCAGGAGCCCATTCTGGGAACTGGGCAGTCCTGGGCGCGGCAGTGAGACCCCTGGAGTCCCCCGGACACGGCGCATCTGGTGAACAGGGACATCCCCACCTACTGCTAGCAGGAACTGTCTCATCACGTCGGGCCTTTCGATGTGGGAATTCTTTTTATCTGGGGTTCTTGCCAGATCCTGGGAACTAGGATTTGAAGGCCAGGATATATCTGCTCTGAGCCCCAATTTTCTTACTGACCTGAATTGGATGCTGAGTCTACCTACAGGGCTATATCCCATATATGAGATAATGGACGCAAAGCAGCCATGAGTGCTCAAGGAAACGTTAGGATTGAAGGAGCGGGGCCTCGGCGACTTCTCGCCACCTTCAGTGAACTCACCGGGCATTTCCTCTGCCCCAGACTGAGATCTGCTTGGGAATCTGCTCTGAGGGAGCAGAGGGTGGGCCACACTCAGGGCCGCACTTCTTTCCTAGCAGCTGTGAAGGAATAAGCACTGGGCTTTGAGGTCAGAGCCTTGGTGCTTGGGGGGTCAGTCCTGGTGGTGTTTGTTGGACCATGCAATGCCAGGGAGTGGACTGGGTCAATTGCATGCAATGTGCGAGCGTTCTCCCTGGCTCAAGGCAAAGTCTCTTAAAGGACTTGGGGCAGAAATGAGTAGCGCACAGCATCTGGTGTGGGTGTCCAGAGGCTCTCTGGGAACGAGTCCTTGCTCAGCCACGTAGGGATCTCAGCTCCAGATTGCTAAACAGAGCGGCCCTAAACTCCCTATCGGATTTCCAGAAGCAGCTGTGGGCGGTATGAGACCTGAGCTATGACTGTGAAGCAGAGTGGCAGCGGAGAGAGACCGGTAGCCTATGGATGGTCAGGGCCGGGGCTGGGGTCATCCTACCACTAACTGGAGCAAGTCACTTTATTTTATTTTGGTTTGGAGGTCACACCTGGCAGTTCTCAAGGGACCATATGAGGTGCCAGGAGATTATTATCATTTAATTTTTTTTTTTTATTGAATCACCGTGAAATAGACCCTTACAAAGCTGTTCATGGTTAGGTTTTAGTCATACCGTGTTCCAACACCCATCCCTCCACCAGTGTACATTTCCTACCACCATTGTACTCAGTTTCTCTTCCATCACCCCCAGGACACCTCTCTCTCTCTCTCTCTCTCTCTCTCTCTCTCTGTTTCTCTCTTCTCTCTCCCCGCCTCCCTTCCTCTCTCCCTCTTTCCCTCCCTTTTCCTCTCTCCCTCTCCACCCTTGCCTACCCATTGCACTATCTCTTTATCCCCTGGAGCAAACTACTTAATCTTTTTCTAATTTTTCAAAGACTGAATAATAGTGAAAATCCTGCAAGGGCACATACTTTATTTATTTATTTATTTATTTATTTATTTATTTATTGCTTTTTGGGTCACACCCAGTTATGCTCAGGGGTTACTCCTGGCTCTGCACACAGGAGTTACTTCTGACAATGCTCGGGGGACCATGTGGGATGCCAGGGATTGAACTCTGGTCCGGTCGGCTGCGTGCAAGGTAAACTCCCTACTTGCTGTACTATCGCTCCAGCGCCAAGGGCACAGACTTTAGAAGCCTTTATAGGTGGCGATTGAGATGGGAGAGGCACTTTCCACCTTATATCTAACTACTTTTTGATTTTTTGTGTCCCTGGACTATGTAGTATATTGAGAAAGAAAGACCTGGGGTAGAGGGGGCCAGAGCAATCGTACAGCGGGTAGGGTATTTGCCTTGCATGTGGTCCACCAGAGTTCTATCCCTGACACCCCAGATGGTCTCCCAAACCCTGCCAGGAGTCATCCCTGAATGCAGAGCCAGGAGTAAACCTTGAGCATTACTGAATGTGGTCCCAAAACAAAACAAACAAACAAAATAATCCAAACAAAAGAAGGCCTGGGGAGAGAGCACGTTCTGAAGCCACAGGTTTGATCCCTGGCTTCACGGGGTCCCTGAAGAACAGCACTGCCAGGCACGGTACATGCTGGGCTTGGTGCAAAAATAAGAAACCAAAGGGAAAAAATCCCCAAACCTATTAAAAAAGAGAAGGGACAGTGTGTCTGGGGGGGAGGCGAGGAGGGGAGAAGACAAGTGATGACAGTTTCTATCTTACAGGATGACACAGGCCCAGCAGATGGTAATTACGCACATGAATTGGCTGAGATTATTCTTGTTAGTACAGGGACACGGGCTGGGTCAGCTGCCCATGTTTTTTCGTCTGTACATACCCAGCTGTCTCTACCACATGCCAGGGTCCACGCCCTACAAACACCGTCTCTGTATTCCATGTGTAATAAATCGTGTCCATTCCGCCCCCTAATAAAAGTAGTCTTTATAATGGGATAAAAATAAAAGAATGCGTACTTGCAAATCAGGTATAAAGTATATTAATTTTTTAATTCTTTTTTGCTTTTTGGGGATGCAAAGGGGTTACTCCCGGCTCTGCACTCAGGAATTATCCCTGGCGGTGCTCAGGGGACCATATGGGATGCTGGGAATTGAACCCGGGTCGGCCAGATGCAAGGCAAATGCCCTACCCGCTGTGCTATTGCTCCAGCCCCTAAAAAATTTTTTTTAGCACGTTCTATTTGTTTATTTAGTTTGGGGACCAAACACAGCAGGACACAGGGTGAACTCCTGGCTTTACACTCGGGGTCACTCTTGGCAAGTTCAAGGTTCCATATGACATGCCAGGGATGGAACCTGGGGCAGCAGCATGCAAAGCAAGCACACTATCCACTGTACTATCCCTCTGGCCCCTTTAACATGTTTCAGGGAATTGATTTAAATTACTGATGATGGCAGCTGCGAATGTATTGTGAGTACCTACATACCTTCCTGTCTTCATCAACTGTTAACACCGTTGTTTTTTTTTTTTTTCATTCTTCATCTCATCTACCCAGCAAGTCAATTGCTGCTGAGCGACTCTTCAAGTTCTATCCTCACGGAGGCCACGGGCCACTTGTACAGGTCACTTGATTTGAGGACCACCCACCTGGGCTCTGCTCATCCCTCAGTTCCTGGAATCCTGCAGTGAGTTTCTGTTCTAAGTCTCAAATTCAAAAGGTATTTCTGGGCATTCATGGTCTGACAGATAGATGATCTCATGACAACTCTTCATCTTTTTTTTTTTTTTTCCTGCTCTTTGGGTCATACCCAGCGATGCACAGGGGTTACTCCTGGCTCATGCACTCAGGAATTACTCCTGGTGGTGCTCAGGGGACCACATGGGATGCTGGGAATCAAACCCGTGTCAGCAAGTCAAACGCCCTAGCCGTCGTAGCTATCACTCCAGCCCCAACTCTCCATCTTTTGCAGCCTTCTGAGGGAAATTGAATCGATGCAGAGCAAGAAAGGCTGGCCTCCAGTAGCGAACGTGAAATACTGGGAGAGCGGTCGGAAAGGCGACACGGTCAGGGAGCTTCTGCTCCAGCTCAACTATCACGCCGCCCGCAGCAACACCACCGGCCGCGGCTCTGCCCGGGACACACGTGCTGGGAAGTCCGCACGGTGCACTAAAGCACTGGACTTGATTGCTTACCCGATGTCAGAGAAATCAAAAGGTGCTCCCGGAAAGGGGAAAACAGACTGGAGATCCCGCACTGCCGAAGAGAAGACCCAGCAGAAGATGCAGCAGCACAGTGGGATATGGGAGGTGCTGGAGAAGGAGGCAGCAGAGGAAACTTACTCCTCGGAGATTTTACCTTTGAGGGAAACAGGTGGCAAAGCCCAGCTTGCACTCCAAAGGGTTTTTTCATCTGGAACTTAGACAGGGAAACGACAAGTTTCTGAGGGCTGCTCTCTGTCCACGGCTTGCTAGTACACTTAATTCCTGGAATTCCCTGACTGAACTTATATGAGAAAAATGGCTTTTTTATACCCCTGATTACACTTCACTTTCTCCAAGGTTGTATACTAAGAACTATATGACAAAATTGTTGATTTCAAGTGATTTCAATATAGAATAAAAATGATCAGGGGCTCTGCTGTGTACATATCATCCTTTTCCTTGTCTTAGGATTCTTTGATGCGGCATTTTCTTTCCAATTTTACTATTATTTTTTTTTGCAAGTTGGGGGAAACACGACCTGCAATGCTCAGGGGTTGTTACTCCTGGCTCTGCACTCAGGAATTTTCTCCTGGTGGTTCTTGGAGGACCACAGGGGATGCCGGGGATGGGACCCGAGTCGGCTGCGTGCAAGTACCCTACCCACTGTGCTATCACTCTGGCTCCTCTTTCAGAGTTCTTAGATGTGATGATAATCAAGTTTTGGGAATTGAGTATTTTAGCTTCTTAGCATATTGTAAGAGATTTTAGTTAAAAACAATAACTTTTAAGCAATTCTTATTTCTATTTTTATTTTTTTGACATTAAAACTTTTGAAACCATATAAAAATATAGAAGTAATATATTTAAAAATAACAAAGAATATTAAGAAATAAAATTATGCCCTATATTTCTTGGTTTTGTTTTGGGGCTACGTCTGATGATGCTCAAAGTATACTCCTGGCTCTATGCTCAGGAATCACTTCTGGCAATCCCTGGGGACCTTATGGGATGCCAGGGATGGAACCTGGGTTGGCAAGGACACTACTCACTGTACTATCACTCTGGACCCTGTTTTTTTAAATTTAATTTAATTTTTATTTTTTTGCTTTTTGGGCCACGCCCAGCGATGCACAGGGGTTACTCCTGGCTCTTCACTCAGGAGTTACTCCAGGCAGTGCTCAAGGGACCATATGGGATGCTGGGAATCGAAACCGGGTCGGCTGCGTGCAAGGCAAATGCCCTACCTGCTGTGCTATCGCTCTAGCCCCGGGACTCTGTTTTCTTAAATTATTTTTTTTTATAAACTAGTTCACAAGATTTCCTTACATTTAGTATTCAAACACCAGTCCCACCACCAAATTCGGGATGTTTCCATCCCAAGCCCCAAGCCCTGCCCCAAAACACAACCGAACTAATATATTTTGTATTATCTCTTATGAAGAACTGCCGAATATGCTTACAAGGAAACACTATGAAGATTGTTCTATTTTGGCAGGAGCCATTAAGACATTCTATAGCGTATCACTAACATGTTGTTAAAGTTTGGGTGATGTGAGCTTTGGTATATATGTCTGAAAATATGTATATATGCATATATATATATTTTTCCCCCCTCTGTGCTTTGCTGGAGGGATAGCACAGCGGTAGGGCGTTTGCCTTGCATGCAGCCTGCCCGGCCGAGCCGCGTTTGATTCCTCCACCCCTCTAGGAGAGCCCGGCAAGCTACCGAGAGTATCTCACCCACACGACAAAGCCTGGCAAGCTCCTCCTGACATATTTGATATGCCAAACATAGTAACAACAAGTCTCAAGATGGAGATGTTACTGGGCCCGCTCAAGCAAATCAATGAATAATGGGAGGACAGTGCTACAGTACTTTGCTGCCTACTATCTGAACCCCATCAGATATGGTGTGGTAATTATGGAAAATGGGTAGGGAATGTCTTATAAGATGTCCAGGAATACGTTCACTTGTAAGTGAGGCTTGGTCCAAGCATGTGGGGAGCGGCCTTTAGTGTGGCGGCAGTTGGGTTGTGCAGGTTTTTTCTTCTTGGGGCGGGGAGGGCTCTCCCCCCGCCCCAGGCGCCCTGAGTTAAACAGCCTGGCGCAGAATCCGGTGGCATGGCTATAGAGGCCTTCTGTTATGTCCCCTGTTGCTTTTTATTTATTTATTTATTTTTCATTTTTTATAATTTTATTTATTGAATCACTGTGAGAGCAGTTACAAAGCTTCGGGTCTAAGTCTCGTCGTACGATGAAACACCCATACCTTTACCAGTGCCCATTCTCCACCACCAAAACCCCAGTATACCCCCATCCCATACCCTCCCCCTACCTGTGGGGTAGATGATTTCCACATTACTCTCTCTCTACTTTGATCACATTCAATATTTTGACACCAGACCCACCATTATTATTTGAGATTTTACCCCAACACTCAGATCTGCTGAAAAGGCAACAGTAGGCAATTTGTGTTCTGTTGCTGGTTATGAATAACATATATGATGTCACGTGGCTGCAGTAGGGCCGTGTGATTTTGAAATTCTGAATTTTAACACTTAAATCTGGAGGGATTTCTGCCAAAAGCCACTGGGTTTCAAGATTTGCTCCTGAGTCTCTGGGATCATGGCCATTGAGCAGCTTGATCAGGAGCCAGAGAGGCCGTTCGTGGGCGATGACTTGGGGTCTCGTTGGGGTGGGGAGGACAGACCCGGCTCCCCCCCATCCTGTGAGGCCCAAAATGTCTTGTCACTGTGGGCCCAGACCTGACTGTCCAATGGTCTCTGGAGGATGACAGCCACTAAACCACCAAGGGGGAGCAGGCGGAGGGACAACACCCTTCCTCCCTGGGGAGGCCGTTCGTGGGTGATGACTTGGGATCTCATTGGGATGGGGAGGACAGGACTGGCTCCATCCCCATCCCGTGAGGCCCTGCGTGTCTCGTCACTGGGGGCTCATATCTGACTGTCCAGTGGCCTCTGAAGGATGGCGGCCACTGGGCCGCCGGGGGGAACAGGTCAAGGCATGAAACTTATTCCCACCTGGGCTGGCCCAGCACCGGTAACCTACTGCAGAGACCGGACGCATTTCTGCCAAAAGCTGCTGGGTTTTGAGATTTGTTTCTGAGTCTCTGGGATCATGGCCATTAAGCAGTTCAATCAGGAACCAGAGAGGCCATGCCTCCAATTATATAGCTGAGCCAGAGGTGGTTTGTGGGTGTGTTTCCCACATACCTAACTTTTGGCCATTTACTTTCTTGGTAAACTTTGCCCCAAGTTTTTGGGGTCTGGCCAAAAGCACAGCAGCAATTTTGGGGTATCTGGAAGTCTAAAGGCGCCATCAGGCTGCTGATGCACTCGCCTCACAGGTACAGATTGACCTGCTGGCGGCACCATACCCCTGTATTTTTTTTATTATTTTTAATTTTTTTTTTTTTTTGCTTTTTGGATCATACCTGGCGATGCACAGGGGTTACTTCTGGCTCTGCACTCAGCAGTTACTCCCGGAGGTGCTCAGGGGACCATATGGGATGCTGGGACTCAAACCTGGGTGGGTCGCGTGCAAGGCAAATGCCCTTACCCGCTGTGCTATCTCTCCAGTCCTACCCCTGTTGCTTTTTACCTTACACGTCAAACCCATATTTAGATAAATCAAAACACAGTGAGTCTTATCATAGCAGTAATAAGTATCTGTCTACATAATTTATCACTGACAAAACAACTATGTTCACATGATTCTATGCGAAAAAAGCTTTCAACAAAATCAATATCCACTTAGGATGCAAACTTAGCAATTTAGGGAAAGCTAATCATCTTCAACTTGTTTTAAAAAAAGCAACTGTGGAGAAAGACAGACATAGAATGACTGCACTCATTTGTGGGGTAGCACTGTAGCACTGTCCTCCCATTGTTCATCAATTTGCTCAAGCAGGCACTAGTAACGTCTCCATCATGAGACTTGTTACTGTTTTTGGCATATCGAATATGCCACATGGTGCTTGCCAGGCTCTGCCATGCGGGCAGGATACTCTCAGTAGTTTACCAGGCTCTCGAGATGGACAGAGGAATCAAACCCGGGTCGGCCGTGTGAAAGGCAAATGCCCTACCCGCTGTGCTATTGCTCCAGCCCGGTATAAATTATATTATACTGGTATCACTGTATCACTGTCCTCCCGTTGTTCAACGATTTGCTGGAGCGGGCACCAATAATGTCTTACAACAAATTGTGAGACTTGTTGTTATTGTTTTTGGCATACTGAATACGTCACGGGGAGCTTGCCAGGCTTTGCTGTGCGGGGGAGATACTCTCGGTAGCTTTCCGGGCTCTCTGAGAGGGGCGGAAGAATCGAACCCGGGTTGGCCATGTTGGCTGCATGCAAGGCAAAGTTACATTATTTTGCTTTCCTATTTAAGCAAAACAAAACTATCCTTTCCTGTCTGTGACAGAACATTAGAAAGTCAGATCCATCATTCTGCATAAAGGCTTCTTTTAATGCTCAGAATAAGTCTCCCGACCTTTTCTAATAGTTATGTAATAATTTTATATTAGAATGGGAATTTATATATGAAGAAAAGAGAAAACAATACTATCAATAAATTCTGTGTATTTGTGAACAAATCCCTGATTCCCAGATAAAAAGGAATTGTATAACATGTTCCTTCCTTATGGCTCCATATAAAAGAAATTTTCGGGAGATAATTATTTTGAAGTCAATTTTCAAACTGAGGTGTTCCTACTACAGGCAAGTGATTTTAAACAACTAGGGATATAGCTTTTATTTTAAAAGTCACTATTGAACTAAGTATATAAAAAATAATACTTTATATAGCACAGCGGTAGGGCGTTTGCCTTACAAGCGGCTAACATGGCCGACCCTAGTTCGATTCCTCCATCCCTTTCGGAGAGCCCGGCAAGCTACCGAGAGTATCTCACCCGAACAGCAGAGCCTGGCAAGCTCCCCGTGACGTATCTGAAATGCCAAACACAGTAACAAGAAGTCTCACGATGGATACGTTACTGGGCCCGCTCGAGCAAATCGATGAACAACGGGAGGACTGTGACTTTATATAGGGGCTAGTGCCATAGCACAGTGGGTAGGGCACTTAACTTGCACGTGGCCGACCTGGGTTCGATTCCCAGCATCCCATATGGTCCCCTGAGCACCGCCATGGGTAATTCCTGAGTGCATGAGCCAGGAGTGACCCCTGTGCATCGCTGGGTGTGACCCAAAAAGCAAAAAAAGAACCCAAAACAACAACAATAAAACCAATACTTTATATAAATTCCAAGTAAGCAGTGTTTCCCTCAAATCTCAGACAAATTTTTAAAAGTATACGACAAAACATGCCAACATAATCTTGTAATGTCAGCATAATTCAAAAGTGAACACAGAAATGTGATCTTTAAATTTCAATTTCAAAATATGCTCACCATTGGGATTGCATTATAATTTCGAGGAAGTGCTCGAAAAATCTTTGCCATCAATTGTGTTTTCTTTATAGAAAAAAAACAAGCTTTGCTACTGTTTTAATTAAGTTATATTGTTCATTAGAAAATCATATTTAAGCTAAGCATACAGTGTTTACAAAACAAGTTTCAGTTAAAATTAGTTTTGCCAGTACAACTGATTTGCCTTTGTAGAGAATTAAGGAACATACAAAAATTCAGACATTTGTGGGGTATAAGGAAAAAAGAGAAACAAAACATAGTAAGAGACTAAGATCCAAGGACAGTAAAGACTAAGATCTAAGAAACCAGGGTCAGGCCGAATGGTCCATGGTTGGAAGCCAGCCTCAAGGTCTGGGGAGAAGGCTGTTGGGACAGAAAAGGGACCATTATGACAATGATGGTTGGAAGGGATCGCTTTGGATAGGAGATGTGTGCTGAAAATGGGCAAAAGACCAAACATGATGGTCTCTCAGTATCTGTATTGCAAATGATAATACAATTATGGGGGACAGGGAGAGAGAGAGAGAGAAAGAGAGAGAGAGAGAGAGAGAGAGAGAGAGAGAGAGAGAGAGAGAGAGAGAGAGAGAGAAATAAAGTGCCTGCTGTTGAGGCAGGCTGGGGGGTGGTGGCAGGTGGCATATGATACAGGGGACATTGGTGGTGGAAAATGTTCACTGATGGAGGGATGGGTATTGGAACATTGTATGAGCTTTGCAACTATCTCACAGTGACATGGTGATTAAATTAAAAAAATAAATAAAAATTAAAAAGCAACTGAAAGAAATACTTAGCACCATAAAAATCATATAGTGCCATTCAATGTAATTTGCTGTCACTGTCACTGTCCTCCCGTTGTTCATCGATTTTCTCGAGCGAGCCCAATAACGTCTCCATTGTGACACTTGTTACTGTGTTTGGCATCTCGAATACGTCATGTGTGTAATCACACAGAAAGGACGGGTTAGGGGAACGGCAGCGGCTTATCTCTCCCGCTGCCCGTGTTCAGTGGTCTCAGGCTGTTTCCCCACTCCACGGTTCTCTGATGCATGTGTCCCCCCCAGAGCCCTGGAATCACCCTTATGTAGATCATGGTACCTCTAAAGGGCGCAATATAGTGATGTCATCAAAAGGAGTTACAGAAAGAACATTGAGGCAAACCATACATTGTTTCTTCACATCCACATTGTTTCTTTACATCCGCAGGCCAGTAATCCTGGCCTCACCTTTTACAAGCTACAAGCACTTAGATTTGCATCCCAAAGACCAGCCTGGCTAGAGCTGGGAATCTATATCCCACAGATCAGGGCTGGCTAGCACCTGAGATCTGCATATCCAAGACCAGCTACGTTTCTGTGAGAAAAGGGAAACTGCCTCAATATACTGAAATCATTTACTGAAGGCAGTTTGAAGGGGAGAAAGTTCAGTCTCATCCAACCTAGTCAGGACACACAGGAAAACTGTGCCTAGGACAGATTCTCATTTAGCAGATCAACCTACCCTAGAACAGATTTTCCTGGATGTGTTTCTCCTTTCCTTGTCCAACCAACATATAAGCATACATAATATAAATCATTTTGTATGGACAAAATGAAATACTTTGAGTTTATAGAATTGCTCTCCCAGGGCCACCTCAATCTCAGACTGCAGTGCTCAGGCCAGATATCTTTCCTATTCTTAGCAGCAGGGTCCTAGTCTCGTCATTACTTTTGGATCATGACGGCATTTGCCTATGATCAAACTCTTAACCTACAGTTAAGAATCGTGGCACCTTGGCCTGGCCCATTTCGATGCCAGGGTAGCACATAACTTACCGGCTTGCCCTGGTTCCATCCAGTCCCACGTCAGGACCCTGTCCTTGGGGTGCTAGGAAGTGAGGGCAACTGAGGCTTAAGTTGAGAAAGTGAAAGAATCCATCTTAGGGCATCAAATTTTTGTGTACTTTAGCTAACTTGCAACATTGCTTTCTGTAAAACTGCTTGGCTGCTTTGCACCTGGGGGAGAGGGGACTTGGAAAGTGATTTACTGTCCCTGAAATGTATTGTCTCAGTAAAGCACCCTGCAGATTTGGGTAAAGGATAACTCAGGATGTGGGTGGTTGGGGGAAATTGCCCTTTCCTGGAATGTATTGTCTCACTAAAGCACCCTGCAGACTTGGGTAACTCAAAACGATGGTCAAGGGAGATTACCTAATGATTCCAGCTATGACCTTGCTTGTGCTGACAATCGATGTATGTAAATGCTGATCTTTGAATCTATAGGCTAAGGAGTGAGGTACATTTAAATGGATTGGTTAAGAAAGTATATGTTGTTACAAATCTATTGGCTATGAATTGCGCGGGCTTTGCTGTAACGGCCAGTGAAGGCCTATATAAGATCCCCTTTGAAGAAGTTCGGGGCTCTCAGCCACTGCCCGTTTTTGGGGTATGCTGCGGAGCCCCAGCATGCTGGTCTAAATAAACCCCGTTTTTACTCCTGCAGGAATTGTGTCTATCTGGTCTCTCCGCGCCTCCCAGGGCTAGGGAACTCCCGATCCCAACAAAAGCAGATGCCCAGGAGTAAATAATATTCAAAGTCAATCAACTCCTAAGTTACAAAGCATAATATTAATTAATTGTCTTCCTGTATCTATACAAAAAGGACATTGCATTAAAGCAAACTATTCAAAAGACATAAGGAGAGGAGAAAGGCAATATTAACTTACAGCACAAGTTCAGTGTCCTAGAAGGATGAGACCTTACAAAGTGGTTGGGGAAGAGAGCACAAAGAAGTAGTTACAGACAAACAAATGGGACTGTCTTGGGAGCACTGTGATGGGTGCAACCTGATAAACCTAAGCTCCTTCTACTCCAACAGTCATGGGTAGCTTGCCAGACTTTGCTATGAGGGTGAGATACTCTTGGTAGCTTGCCAGGCTCTCTCATGTAATTATTTAAGAAAAAAAGGGTACCAAGGTATAACTGAAATTTCCACCATTCATAAATAATTCTCTATGCAAATATTAGCAATGTACAAAATCACAATCACAAGATCACAACCATCCTGTTATTCGTCGATTGCCTCGAGCAGGCCCCAGTAACGTCTCCTTCGTCCTAGCCCTGAGATTTTTTTAAAAAGTGCCATATTCAAGGCTCTTTCAGAGTTAGGAGAATGAGACCCATCCTTGTTACTGGTATTTGGCATATTGGGTACGCCACGGGGAGTTTGCCAGACTCTGCCGTGTGGGCAGGTTACATTCAGTAGCCAGCAAATTAATGATAAATAAGATTTCTGTCTACTGCCAGCCCAGCCTTATCTGTGCCCACCTGTATTATCCACTTGCTTTGCTAAAACCTCGACTAGGACTGAGTCACATCAGATGTAAGAACAGAAGAGGGGCCCGGGGGCACGTCCTGCATGAGCTCCACCTGGCCCCTCCCGACACTGCAGGTGTGGTCTGGGTCCTGGGTAGTCAGAGCACCAGGCCGAACACTGACCCTGCGAGTGGCCACTGGGCTCCCTGGGAGAGAAGAACAGCTGAGTCAATATACCTTCAGTATTCTGGGGGGCTGGGAGCGACGGGTACAGGAATATAAGCCAGTTGTTTTCACTAGAAAACACTTACCTGGCCGGTAAGCACAACAAAAGCCACTTGGGGTCGTGAGCAACGGGGACCGGCAAGGCCAGGCCACATGAGCTACCACTCAGACTCCCCAGGATAGCCTGAATCAGGGAAAGAACAAACAAGGGCTGGTCGAGCTGCAGGCAGTGTCCCAGGCAGCCTGCCCCGGGCCCCACAGCTTCCATCAGGAAGGGAAATGGGAACCACAGTCCAGCACCTCAATGGGAATGTCATAAACAACAAAATAATCTAGTATAAGTAAGTGATTAAACAAGACATGGGACCTAAAGATCAATTCAGTAATTAAAAAAAATGGACTTTAATAGGGTTACTAAATTTTCATGCATACTCTCCATATATATTCTGGAATCTTGTTTAAGTTTGTTTATATGCATGCATATGCCTACTTGTCACACTTGCACATATTACCTACTTGTGTACATAGAAAATACTTCTTTTATGTTATTTGAAACAGAGTCATTTATCACAGAGAGCTAATATCATCGTGATGGTGAAATAGGTTAAGTTCAATTTCAGTCTCCATGGTCAGACAGATAGCATCTGTCATTTGAAACAACAGGGCTATATTTCAGATTTCAGGGCATACAGGATGAAGCTGAAATAACCCCTGGAACACAGACTTCTGGGAATACAGCGATTTCGTTTGCTGCTTTTGAACCACTTCTGATGGTGCTTAGGAAGAAGAATCTTATCTCACCATGTCCCATATCTAAAAGTACACAGAAAAGTTACTAAAACTCTCATGGTAACTTTTACATTTCTCTGGTTTTAATCTATTTTGAATTTATGAACTCATTTTCCATGTTAAGCAAAGTTTACCACCTCTGTGACCCAAACCTTTCTTTGAATGAAACACAAATAACAGAAGATATGAATTGAAATAATCTATAGTCAGTTTGAACCGCTAGAATCTATGGACCTGACATTGTTTTAAACATCTTTGTTGACTCATCATTGATTTCTAAGTTATTACTCGTTACCTCTCCCCTTCCTCCCCCCTTTTTTTGGTGGGGGAGCACGTCAGGCTGTGCTCAGGACTTAATCCTGGCTCTGTACTTGGGATTCACTCCTGGAGGGGCTCTGGGGATCATATGTGGTATGTGGGGGTGGAGAGGGTGCTTGTCTTACCCTTGTAATATCTCTCTGGCCTCTTCTCCACATCGACCCCCGCCCCCCCCCCGTTTTTTTTTTTTTTTTTTTTTTTTGTCAAATCTGACCATGCTCAGGAATTACTTCTGGCTCTGCACTCAGGAATCACTCCTGGCAGTGCCCGGAGGACCATATGGGGTGCTGAGGATTGAATCAGGGTCCACCATAAGCAAAAGTATCTTACCTGCTGTGCTATCTCTCTGGCCTGGTTCACTAACTCTTAAGAATTACCTGTTGGCTATCTTTCCCCATACCCTTTTCCTTTATTACCTTTCCCCTTATCAACCATTTAAATGTTCACTCATTTAAATGTTCAATATCTATTATATTGGATGGAAGAATGGGCACAGTGGGTTGACTTCAGGACAGTTATTTCACTTTGTTTCATTATTTTGGAAATGGGAGAGATTATGACACCCACTTCTGGGGGTTGTTGAGGATGTTCATGATCATATGCACACCAATAAATGAATGGTTACCTGCCACTCACCCAGGAGGCCTCCTTTTCCCATTAAGCATCTCTTTATCTTCTAGCTCCACAACTTCCCGGGAGACTAATGTCTTCTGTAGAGCTCTACCTACTTGTTTTCCATGGGGCGTCCCGGTTTCCCATGCTGGACAGAGACCCCAGCATGAGAGTCACCGGCTGTTCTCCGTCCAGCTGCCTGGGCAATGGTGACTATGCAGTTCAGACATTCTCAGTCTTACTGGGTGTGCAACAATCAGCCTTTCTGCAGGAGCGACCAATGACTCAGGGCAGAGGTGAGCCCACAAGGGAGGAGTCTGGTGGCGGGTCCCTTTCTTCCGAAGGGCACTGGTTTTGCAGGCTGTGGGGTAGGAAGTGCCTGTATGGTGCCGTCCCATCACCAGCACGAATGGAAGCATTCAAGGTGAGGATCCAGGCCCGCCCCTGCGATCCCAGACTGGGTCAGACTGCAGAAGCCATCAGCATTTAAAGAGGACACCTCTCGGGTGACCCATAGTCAGAGGCACGTGGTCAGTGTCGCAGGAGTTCGGGGACGAGCCACAGGTGGCGGGAGGAAATTGAGGATTTGACGGTCAGTTTAGGGTCAGGTCTCATGACCCAAGGCCTCCACTTCCCCTTGCTAAGCCCGAGTTTGCGCGCCTCTCGCTCAAGGAGGGACTGCGCGTCCCAAGGAGGGAACTGAAGATTCTGTCTTTAGCACCGAGGGTACAAGGAAGGGGTTGTGGCTGGGAGGAGCTCATGGGACCGTGGTGGAGGGAGGGAGGCAGGCTCTTCAGTGATGGGTGTGGTGTTGGAATGATGTATACATAAAAGTATAATTAATAGCATTGGAAGTCCGGGTGCCTCAACAAAAATGGTTAAAACAAGGGGGCTGGAGCAATGGCACAGCGGGTAGGGCGTTCGCCTTTCACATGGCCGACCGGGTTCTATTCCCAGCATCCCATATAGTCCCCTGAGCACCACCAGGAGTAATTCCTAAGCGCAGAACCAGGAGAAACCCCTGTGCACCACCAGGTGTGACCCAAAAAGCAAAAAAAAAAAAAAAGGTTAAAACAAAAACCCGAAAGATACAGCAGTGGGCTCAGCACTTTGACCCCCCAATTGCTCAGACCCTGACCTGCCTCGCTTCCCCGACAGGACTAGGCCCCGCCCCCTGCAGGCTAGGCTCCACCCCCTCAGGGCTGGGCTAAACTAGCTCTGTCTGGTAGGATTAGGCCCCGCCTCTCTCGGCAAAACTAGACCCCGCCCCACCGGCAGCTTTAGGCCCCGCCCCTCCCGGCAGGGCTAAATGCTCTCCTCCTGGCAGGATTAGGCCCCGCCCCGCGCGGCAGGACTAGACCCCGCCCTTCCTGGCAGGGTTAAATTCGCTCCTCCCCAGCAGGATTAGGCCCCGCCCCTTCCAGAGGGCCAGGCACTCCCGGCAGGACTGGGCCCCGCCCCTCCTGGAAAACTAGGCCTCTCCCTTCGTGTCAGAACCAGGCCCCGCCCATAAGGACTAGGCCCCTCCCTTCCCGGCCGGATTAGGCTCCGCCCCGCCCGTCAGGGCTGAACCGCTTCGCCTAGCAAGACTAGGCCCCGCCCCGCCCGGCAGGCCCTGGCCCCGCCCTGCGCAGGCCCCGCCCCGCCCCGCCCCGCGCAGGCCCCGCCCCGCGGCGGCCGAAGGGGCGGGTCGCGCGCCACGTGTCGTGACGCAGGGAGACGCCCGCAGACCGGGCAGAGCGCTCGTGCCCCCGCGCCGCCAGTGGCAGCTGCGCGGCCGCGAGCATGGCGACTGCGGCGGCGGCGGCGGCGGCCCGTGGGGCCGGGGCGAGAGCGCTGGCCGCCCTGCGCGGGGCCGGCGGGACCGCGTGCCGGGGGCGGCCGCGCGCGGACCCTGCGCGCCGCCTGTGCACCGCGCCGGGCGCCGCCGCGGACATGAAACGCTACCTGTGGGAGCGCTACCGGGAGGCGAAGAGGAGCACGGAGGGTGAGTCCCGCTCCACCCTCCACCTCCCACCCCGACCCGGCCCCTCCGGGACCCCCTGCGCCGCGCGGGTCGAGCACGCGCGGAGAGACGCGCCCCGAAGTTTCCGAGTCGGGACTGTCCCGCTGGCCTGGAACGGGACTCCGGGGGCAGCGCTCGGCCCGGGCAGGTGTCGCTAACAAACAAGCAACAATTGCAGAGCCGGGCAGGCGGCGGGTCACCCTGGATCCCCGCGCCCCGCGGTGTCAGCGGGAGCTGCAGCCTCACCCGTTCACCTTTTTTCTTTTTTTTCCTCCCCCGAGTGGGACTTGCCGTGGTTGCAATCGGAAAGGGTTTCCAGGTTGGGGATGCTCGGAGTTGATCTGTCGCTGTCACCGAGCAGCGGGCAGCGACAACTTTGCGGCCAGGTGATGACAAAACAACCAGTTTTGCTCCGGAAACCCCGAGAGATCTAGTGAAATTCGAGCGCTGGGCGCGCGGTTGACTGTCTGCCCCTGAATTCCCCCTCTGCTTTCAGGGAGGTGCTACGGAATCCCCGTAGATCAGGTTTAGGGCGCCGGGTCAAGGTCACACCTGGACCTCAGGTCAACCCCAGACCCTCTCTCTCTCTCGGGGTTTCCTGAGTGTCCTGGGAGTAGCCGCTGAGCACACGGGAGCTGGGCGAGAGGGGCCGGGGAATACCCGGGCTGCTGCTTTCAGGCAGGGACGTCAACAGCAATTTTTATAGATTTTTCTCTTCCTGTGTGTGTGTGTGTGTGTGTGTGTGTGTGTGTGTGTGTGTGTGTGTGTGTGTGGGAGGGTGGGTGGGTGGGTGATGGTGGTGGTGGTGTGTGTGTGTCTGTGTGGAGTGGAGAGGTGGAGAAAGGGCGCAGGGATAACGGGAAAAGATATTTGGTTGGAGAAAGCGTTTTGTTGGATCTTATTTTCCATCCTTTGTCCAGAAGTCGGTTCAAACAATAGCGAGCAAGAGGACTATTGGTCACCCACAGGGATGGTTTTGTGAAGGAACTCAAAGGTGACTGGCAAGACAGGCTACTATGAAACGGGGTTTCTTTACTTAGTTTTCCTTTGCTCTGTTTAATTTTTAATCTGGATTCCATGAGTGGCTGTGTGTGGGTTTGGTGGTGAGTAGCCTGTCTTTGGAGACAGAGGAGCTTGGAGGAGAGAAATGTGAGAAAGTGAGCTAAGCCCAGCCTTTGGGCATGCAGGACTTTTTTATGATTGAGATTTCAAATGGAGGTAATTGGATATTTGTGTGCCACGGTGAGAATGAGCTCAGGGCATTGGGCATATCCTTGACCCTGGTTTCTAATGATAACATTTTGTAGAACAGTGAAACAGAATCTCAGCAAGTATGTGGACATCGCTTCCACAAACAGATCTTATTTTCAGGCCTTGTGAGTTTGTGTGTGTGTGTGTGTGTGTGTGTGTGTGTGTGTGTGTGTGTGTTTGGTTTTAATGCTTTGTGGATCCAGCATCACACAGGGGTTTGTGTGAATCCAGAATTGTTCTCTGCACAATCTCTCCCATTGTCTGTAACCACGCCTACAATTCCTCCTCTCATGAAGCATGATCAGGTCTCTGCTTCTAAAACTTATCAGTCAAATGTGATCTGTAGATGGAGTGGTGCAGCATGTAACATTTTGGAGGCAGCACTTTAAATTTTGTTTCATTTTTGTTGGAGGGCTCTACTGAGGGGTTCCCAGAGGCAAATTGACTCATTTCTGACGGTGCTGAGGGTTCTCTCATGTGGGACCTGAGGGTCCTTCTGCATTTAAAGCATACACTTCTGCCCATTGAGCCATATCTCCTGGAATTTTTTTTTTCTTTTCACCAAGCATAAGTCCCTGGAAAGTCATCTTAGTTGCATATTGTATCAACAGAGCCCCGCAAGCTACCGAAAGTATATTGCCCTCATGGCAAAGCCTGGCAAGCTACCCGTGGGTATTCAATATGCCAAAACACAGTAACAAGTGTCACAATGGAGACGTTACTGGGCCCGCTTGAGCAAATCAATAAACAACAGGAAGACAGTGACAGTGACAGTAGTAAAATATTGTTGTTTTTCTAATTATTATATAGTCTTTCCTAGTGTAGATGTACCCCAGATTGCCTTTTTTTCCAGCCATGGTGAAAAAACATTTTAGTTTCTGTTTCTTGTTATTTGGGCCACACACAAAAGTACTCAGCGCTTATTCCTGGCTCTGTGCTCAGGGGTCACTCCTGGTGGAGCTTGGGGGACAATATGAGGGTGTTGGGGATTGGCCCCAGGTTAGCCATGTGCACGGCAAGCGCCCTACCCTGTGTACTTTCTCTCTGGTCCTGTGGTGAAGCATTGAATGTTTAACCATTGCTCACTCATTGGAAGACCTCTGGGTTCTTCCCAGTTTGGGACTGTTATGAATCAGCCTATAAAAGACGTGTGTGTCGGGTTGTGCGTGATCATAAACTTTCATCTCTCTAAGGACCATGCCCGTGCTTGATTGAATGGCAGTTGTCTAGTTTTTAAGAAACTGCCAACACAGTTTTGCCTTTTTTCTTTGTTTGGGCCACACCCACCGGTGCTCAGGGCTGACTCCTGGCTTTATGCACCAGGATTGCTCCTGGTGGGCTTGTGGGACCACATGGGATGCTGGAAAACAAACCCAGGCCAGCTGTGTGCCAGGCAAGTCCTCTACCCACTGTACTATCTCTCCAGCCCCAGCCTTTAAAACATTAGAAAAAAAATTTTTTTTAAGTGAAAACAGATTTTATCTGGAGGCTTTTAGGAAGGAAAAGAAGGGAGAGAAAGTGAAAGAGAGTAATGTGCTCAAGAGAGAACATGGAGGGACTGGAGTGGTAGCACAGCGGGTAGGGCATTTGCCTTGCACGCGGCTCACCCGCGTTCGATTCCCAGCATCCCATATGGTCCCCCGAGCACCGCCAGGACTAAGTCCTGAGTGCATGAGCCAGGAGTAACCCCTGAGCATTGCCAGGTGTGACCCAAAAAGCAAAAAAGAGAGAGAGAGAGAGAGAGAGAGAGAGAGAGAGAGAGAGAGAGAGAGAGAGAACACGGGCTTCTCCAAAGGTGGAGAGAGCCCCTACACATACCCCAGCATTAGATATGAAAGCATGAAAGTCCACCTCTCAAGAGGGGAGTTGCGGGCGACACATGTGCTCAGCCACATGGGCTTGGGCAGCATGTGCTGGCCAAAAATTATTTCTTAACGGACAGGTTTTGCCATTTGAATCTGGACTGTCCAGGACTTCCTTCTCTCATCTATGATCAGGGGTGCCGGGGCTGGACGCATCGTCCCCAAGGAGTGTATTTGTTTAGGTGCTGCCTTGCCGAAGAGCCGGCCAAGGGCTGAGCTGCCGAGTTCAGCCTCCGATTCTTGGGGTGTAGTATTCTCCGGGAATTTGCAAGAGGGAGATTTTGAGGTTTATGAGCTCCGTGACCTTTAGCAAATGCCTCTCCTCTCTGCCCTCTTTCTTTCCTGAGCGTAATGTGGGCATCAGGGGAGGGTTTCTGTGTGGGCTTGGCAGCCAGCAGCCGCCCGGTGGAGAGTAGCTGTTATTCTTAGTTGCTGAATGCCTCTTTTAGGCTCAGGTTTAGTCACGGATGGAAGCGGGCTCTCCAGTTCTCTCTCTCTCTCTCTCTCTCTCTCTCTCTCTCTCTCTCTCTCTCTCGGGCCTCGGGCCTCTTGTGTTGTGGACAGTGCCAGCAACTAGCCCTGCGACCTTGAACAAGCTACCTAAGCTCTGGGCAGCCACTGCACCCATTAATGGTTAAGTCTTTTCACGCTTCATCGCTCTGTGGACCAGACGCCTCATCCCAGTTCTCTGCGGCAGCAAAGACTCCTGTGGTACCCGTCTCAGCCCTGAGAACTCAGGGACGCCCATCAGACTTTCCTCTCTTGCCCTGTCTGTGGCTTCACCATCCCTTAACACACCCCTGCCCGTCGTCCTCCTCCTTAGGGCTGCGGGGTGTGGTGGGTCTGTGCCCAGTTTCTCTTCACTCCCACAGCATTTATTAAGTAGCAGCGGCTTGAGGCTGTTGATTCCCAGACGGCCGGGCTGAGCTGACCCAGCTCACCCCAGAGCTTGTCACCTTTGCTGGCAGGAGGACTCGGTTGCCTAAGTAGGGAGACAGGAGAGGGATCGTGACAGTTCTGCAGCAGGGAGAGGAACGAGTCCAGTGGCGATTTCCGGCAGAGCCCAGGAGGGGTCTCAGCTGATTCCTTTCCCTAATGCAGTCAATCTTCCTTGTAGAAGGAACCCACCCCCACCCTGCTTTGGGAAGAGGTGAATCTTTGTTTCCTCTTATCTGTCACCCCTCCTGTTTTTTAAAACTTACTTTTAAAAAGTTTTTTTTAAGCTTTTGATTTTTACATCAATTTGAAATGTACTGAAGATTAGGTTTATTTTTCAACCCGGTTTGCAGGTTCCCAGGTTACTAACCTCTAACTTGTCAGTTGCAAATTTGTTGCAAAGAAAGAAGCAAATTGATACATTATAAATGCTCCTGAAGAGCCTCTCCTGGTTTTCAGGCTGGGGGTGGGGGGGGGGGGGTGGGCGAGAGGGTGGTGGAGAGGACAATGTCACCCTCTTCATTCCCAGGGCGAGAGGGTGGAGAGGACAGTGTCACCCTCTTCATTCCCAGGGCGGTGAGGTGGGATGAGGACATTTCTGCTTGCCACAGCTTGGGGAGCAGGTGCTGTTCCGCCTCAGGGTAGAAGCCAGGGAGAATGTTAAAGCCTTGGACTGCCAGTCCTTAGGATGCCGCCCCCCCTCCGCACCCCCCAGCAAATACGCCTGTCCTACTTATCCTTTGTGCCATGGCTGGGAGACTTTGTCTTGACTTGATGGGACAGTCCTCCATGTGTGGTTTTAATGCCAGGGGCTACATCAGGTGTTACTTCTGACTGTGCCCTCAGGCTGTGTCTTATACTTGCTGGAGGTCTGGTCCTGCCTGTTCCTTTCTCTGGGACCCCAAGCCCTTCCCAGCCTGTGCCTGCATCCTTGTCTGTGTGCCCTCCCCCAGGGGCTGCCCCCCTCCCCCCCCCCTTTTGAAACCTGGAACAGATGCATGGGAATCAGTGTGAAGAGGATTTTTTTTGTTTGTTTGTTTTTGGTTGGTTGGTTGGTTGGTTTGTTTAGGGCTTTTTAGGCCACACCCAGCGATGCTCAGGAGTTAACTCCTGGCTCAGGAATTACTCCTGACAGTGCTAGGGGGACCATATTGGATGCGGGGGATCAAATATGGGTTAGTTGCAGGGATCAAATCTGGGTTAGCTGCGTGCAGCGCAAACGCCCTCCCCACTGTACTGTCGCTCTAGCCCAGTGTGAAGAGTTTTTATGGGGCCTTGAGGATTTGGCCAGAGTCCCCGGTTGAGTATTTAACACTCGATCAGAGGACCAGAAGGCGGCAGTGCATGCTTTGCATGTGGAGTTCGGGGTTCATTCTGCAGGTCCCTTTAGCCTCACCAGGAGGAAGCCCCTGGGAGTTGCCCCTGAGCACGCTGGGTGTGGCACTCCCTACTCCCAAAAGACTTAGAGACCGTATCTGGATACAGGGAGTATGTTTTCCCCAAGAGGCGAGGCTGGTATAGAACCAGCCTCACATGGAGGTCCTTCTCTCGGAATGGGCAGTAGTCGGAGATAACCCATGCATGTATATTTTATTTTATTAATTTTCTTTGGGGGGGGGTCCCAGGGGCTAGTACCTGGGATGCTTGGCCTGACTGTCTCCTGGGGGCTGATTGTGGTGCTGCTGGGACCCTGGGGACCTCTTGCATGTTGGTCATGTGCTCAGCCCCTGGGAGATGGTCAAAAACTGCACTGGAACAAAATGGGAGACTAACACCCAAGGATAGTAGAGATAAGGACCAGGAGGATTGCTCCATGGCTTGGAAGCCGGCCTCACATGCTGGGCAAAAGGGCAGCTCAGATACAGAAGGGACCACAAAGTAAAGGACGCTTGGAGGACCTGCTCAGGATGGGAGATGTGTGCCGAAAGTAGACTATAGACCGAACATGATGGCCACTTCATACCTGCATTGCAGACCACAACACCCTAAAGGAGAGAGAGAGTAAAAGGGAATCCGCTTACCACAGAAGCAGGGGTGGGGTGAGGTGGGGATGGGGGAGTGGTAGGAGGGATACTGGGAACATTGGAGGTGGAGAATGGGCACTGGTGGAGGGTGGAGAATGGGCACTGGTGGAGGGATGGGTACTCGATCATTGTATGACTGAAATGCAAGCACGAAAGTTTGTAAGTCTAACTGTGTCTCACAGTGATTCATTAAAAAAAAAAAAACCACTGCGGGGGGGATGGAGGGGGGGTTGGGAGAGGTGGGGTGATGTGTGTGTCTCCAGATTCAGGTTCTGCACTGTCTGAGAGATGTGGTAGAAAGAGGATGCAGACACAGGAAAACAAAGCTGCATTCCCAGGGCTTGTCAGAGGCAGTGATTGAAAGCCTTCAAAAGGTTTGGCTCAGGGCCCGTAAGACAGTGCACCCGCCTTGCAAACTCCCAGCCTCAGTTTGGTTTTCAGCACTGTTCGGTTCCTCGAGCATCTCTGGGTATATTCCTGGAACCCCCTTGTACTCCTGGACTGCGTGGGTGGCCCAGGGGGTCCAGGAACTGCACGGCTCCAGCAGTGCCCCGTCCTGCTCTGATCATTGGAGCATCACATTGAACCACCTGCCCAGGTGGCCGAGAACCTCTGGCAGTGGTCCAGAACCTGAGCATCACTTCAACACCCCCTGCTCTCCCTCCAGCAGATGCTCCAAGAAGCAGGTGGTGACTATGAATCATTTCTCAAAGCACGTTGGGCATGGAACCCTTAAAAAAAAAAGAGGGGATGGGTTTGAGGTAATACCTCAAAATGGAGTTTCAAAAACTAATCACTGGAAAATTCTCTTACCAGTATGTGTATATGTATAGGTATTTAGAATGCCTGATGAGTGTCTGTTAATATCCAGAGATGGGATGAAGCTGGAATGTTGAAGGATGGAGCCAGGGACGCTTTGAGGTTCTGGAGAAAGCCGTGGACTCTGTCTTGAGAAAATCAGGTGTGTTTGCACCCTGGCACACCTCTACTCACCCTCCTGTAGGTTTGCAACTAGCTTCAGGGGGCTCCTCCATCCCCTCTGCTGCGTGCTGTGTCCTTGTAGGCCTCCATTCGCCTTCCAGAGCCTGAGCTCCCTGATCTGGGTTCTTGATTAGATGTGCACATAGGGCGGAGGGATAAGACGGTGGGTAGGGTCCTTGCTCTGCACGTTAGCCAACCTGGGTTTGATCTCTAGTCCCGCACATGGTCCTCCAAGCCTGTCAGGAGTGATCTCTGAGTGCAGCGCCAGAAGTAAGCCCTGAGCCCTGTTTTGGGGTGTGAGCCCCAAACAGACAGAAACAAACAACAAACCAAAACCAAAACCCCTTGCCATGAGAGGCTGGAGAAAGAGTACAGGGTTGATACACTTGCCTTACTTATACCCCACAGTTCCCCTTTGTTGCCCTGAACTGCGTACGGTCCCCACAAGACTATCAGGGGTCACTCCTGAGCAAAGAGCCAGCTTAGCGCTGGAGAAAGGCAGCCCCCCAGCCTACCCCTTCCTCCCCATCCCTCAAATTCTCACATAAGATAAAGAAGTTTGTGTGGAATATGGCTTGTTGTTCTCTTGGCCTTCGCTTCTGAGCGCTGAGTTTTTCCGTACTGAGGTGGAGATAACCAGGTGGTCCCCTCGCAAAGAGTGGTGGGTGGAAATCTGGAGGTTTCCTCTTTCCCCCAGAGTGTTGTGGGTACCATAAATAGGAAGTGAAGTGAAATCAAGTGTAAAATAAAAGAGTAAATGTTCATTTTGTGGACAACCTCCGAAGGTAAGTAGAATTTTAAAAAATTGATTGTGGTTCTTTGATTTATGATATTGCTCATGGTGGGTTCCCATGCACCTAATTCCAACACGACACCTCTCCCCAGTATACCCACCAACGAGAATTTTTTAAAAAATTTTTATTAGTGAAACATCATAAGGTACAGTTGTAGACTTATACATTTTTGTGCTTGGGTTTCAATTATACAATGATCAAGTGAGAATTTTTTTTTAATGTATGTAAAATCTCAAACTTGATAGCACTATAGTGTTTTGTTGGTGTGTGTGTGTGTGTGTGTGTGTGTGCACGCTCATGCTGAGGATGAAACCCAGAGCCTCACATAGCAAAATACTCTAATACTTGAGCTATATTCTTGGCCCTAATTTATTTTGGGGAGCCTTCCTGTTTTGGGGACCATCAGGATGACACCCAGCATGAGGCCCTTTGAGCTGTCTCCTTCATTTCTTAATAACATTTCAGAATTGCTGGGGAATATATTTTAAAATGGGGACTTCAAGGGGTCCGAGCGATAGTGCAGTGGGTGAGGTTCAATCTCTGGTACCCCATATGGTTCACTAAGCACTGCCAGGAATAATTCCTGAGTACAGAGCCAGGAGTAAGCCTTGAGCAAAGCTGGGGATGCCCCCTTCCCCCAAAGAAATCAGGACTCCAAGCTGCCAAGGTGGAAATGCTGTCCCATCAGGTTTGGAGCCAGTCCCTGGGAATCTGTACAGGTGGATTTAGGACCCACTAAACCTTTCCAGGTGCTGGAACCCCAGAGAGGCCCTCGAACCCTGTTCTTCAGCCTGTGGGCTGTGGACTGGTTGTGGGTGTGGAAATTTCCTGGTGGTCAGCTCCAAATCCCCCCTAGCCCTGCAAATGCAGCAATTCGTTGATTTTGCACTTGCTAAAAATTGTAATTTTATGACATTGGACTTAATACATAAAACATTGTCTGCATCATTTTTGTTTCTGTCTCAGCCATCAGTTGGTTTGTGAAGTGTTTCTTGTATTTCCACCCCCTCACCCGCCTACTCCTGCCCCTGCCTGTAGGTGTAAAGTCAAAGGTTGGAGAATGCTGCCCTAGATTCGGATCTTTCGGCTCTTGGCTCCCATCAGCCTGGTAGATGACATAGTCTAAAATCTGTTTCATACAGGTTGCTCATACGCCAGCAAAGACAGAAAGAAAAAAAATAACCAAGAATGTTCTTTTGAATGCATAGCTGGGCCCTGAGAAACCAGAGAAATTACAAGGGCTAAAAATAAAGGCTGGTGAGCAGCCCTGGAGGCATTACGGCTCTGGGATCCTCAGTGGGGCTCGACTTGCTCTGCCTGCCGGGATAGGATGCACCTACACATGCACACTTACATGCACGCACACACATGCACACATGCCCACACATGTGCACACATGTGCATACTCGCATGTGCACACGCACAGAGACACACAGACACACAGACACACATACTTTCTTACACTCCTGTAAGTCCAGGGCTTGGTCTTCCATGCCAGAGGCAAGGAAGAGAGATTTTTTTTTTTTTGGCTTTTTGGGTCACACCTGGCGATGCACAGGGGTTACTCTTGGCGGTACTCAAGGGACCATATGGGATGCTGGGAATCAAACCCGGGTTGGCCATGTGCAAGGCAAATGCCCTACCTGTTATGCTATTGCTCCAGCCCCAAGAGAGAGAATCTTTTGCCCACACACACACACACACACACACACACACACACACACACACTTTCTCTCTCTCTCTCTCTCTCTCTCTCTCTCTCACTCTCTCTCTCCCCCACTTTCTTTCTCTCTTGCCCTCTTTTCTCTCCCTTCCCTCTCTCTCCCTCTTTACGTGTGTGTGTGTGTGTGTGTGTGTGTGTGTGTGTGTGTACCGTAGAACTGAGTCTATACTGTCTTCTATAATGTTCATCACAGGCCGGGCCTTCCGTGGGTTTGGTTTGAATTTATTCTGCTGAGTGGCTTGGTAAATTCTAAGTGAGGGTTTTCTGACCCGTGGGCCTGGGTGACGCTGTCCAGGGTCCCAGAGGGCAGCACAGGCAGTCTCCTGTGTGAATGACCCACAGGCCAAGCCCAGATGGAGGAGAGATGGAGGGGTTCAATATCACTACACCATGTCCACCCTCACCACCCAGGGTCCCCTCCCGTCCCCTCCTCAGTCCTAGTCACCCTACTCCTGTGGTCAGAGTCTCAGTCCAAGTCTTGGCCCTTGCCTTTGTTCCTTCACCTGCTGTGGGAAGCTCCTTATTTCGAAGTCCACTCCTAAGCTGACGTTCTTGTCCATTCTCCTGGCCAGGTCGGGGTGCATGGTGGCAGCTTCCAGGGATTAACATGTGGATGTCTTTGGAGGTCACTCTGGCTACCACGTATTGTTGCTATTATTATTATTTTTTTTATTTTTGGTGGGGGCAACACTTGGCAATGCTCAGGGCTTCCTCCCTGGTTCTGTGCTAAGGGGCCAGACCTGGTGGAGAATTGAACCAGAGTCAGCCATGTGCTCGGCGAGCACCGGAACCTGCTGTACCACGTTGCATGAATATTCTTTCGATCAGTTGGTCGGAGGCACAGAGACAAGACATGTGAGAGGAATGTACAGAGCATGGAGGGCCAAGGCTAATCTGGCTGGAGGTGAAGAGTGGCTGCCAGAGGCCTCCTTTTATTCTATTTTTATCAGTTACATCCTAATGACTTCATCACAGAGTAAAACTCACTAACTAACGAGAGTACAAACAGTTATAGGATAAGCATTCATCAAAGGACCATCAGGGCATACTTTGTCTTGTCAAAGCTATGTTGTTATGGTAAAAAATCGTCAGAGGGGTCTGGAGCAGTAGCACAGTAAGTAGGTAGGACGGTTGCCTTGCCCGGGGCCGACCCGGATTCAATTCCCAGCATCCCATATGGTCCCTCGAACACTGCCAGGAGTAATTCCTGAGTGCAGAGTCAGGAGTAATCTCTGTGCATCGCTGGGTGTGACCCAAAACTTAACCAATCAATAAATAAAAATAAAAACCAAAAACATCAGAGGAAGATATGGAGCTGGACACGTAGGCTCTCTTGTAGTTGGTTGCACATAGGGCAAAGAGAAGACTTATACTGATACTTGAAGGTCAACTCAGATATTAAGGATGTGTAAGAGAGGGGGAAACTGCTGCCTTGTACTGCCAAGATAATATATGACCAGGCCGGTGTATGAGAGCATGCTGTACCCCTCCAGGTCATTGGACTCACAAGTTTTAGCTTGCCCCCTTAATGTGAAAGTGGGGCTTCAGTTCTGCTTCCTGCTTGCAGGGCGGCACCCAGAGGCTCATCCTAATGTCCTGGCTTAGCACCAATGGTACCACTTCTCCGGCGCCTTCACCTTAGTATAAGAATGTTGATCCCAACAAACTCCTAAAAGAGCTGGGAAAGGTTCCCCTGGTTGCCAATAACTACCAGTCTAGGGAAAGTTACAAATAAATCAAAAGTTTTTAATTAATCAAGAATCATTAAATAAATAATGATATAGTAATTGATAAATAAAAGTGCATAAATCAAGAAAAGAAGAGAATGAATATTTTTGAAGTACCCACTGAATATGAAATACTGTTCTGGCCTCTACCTGCTGGGACCAGCCTGTTACTTTACCTAACTTTATTTGTTCATCTGCAAATTGGGGGCATTAGTGTTTGCCTCCCAGGCTACTTGTGAAGGTGACTGAGAGAAGGAAGTATCTGATTCAGATCGGATGGGATGCATTGACATTTATTCCTTTTCTCCTTCCTCCTTACTGGGATGAAGACATTTTAATGACGGAAGTCTTTGATCTCCATTTTCTTTTTCCAAGAAATTTTTTTTTTCCCCTTGAAGCAAGAACACTTTTAAAATTTTGAGTGGTTAAATTTAAATCTGTCTTTATTGTTACTTAATATTAGTGCATCATTCAGTTATTTCTGTAACAATTTGATTTGGGCTGCAGCTGCGTGCCTTTGTATTTTTGGCACTTTGGGAAGCATGGTGGTTTTCCTCAGGAGCAGTCAGAATTACAGCTATTACTTACAGAGTAATGGAGATATAATTTTAACTCGGGGTGGGAGTCGTTGAAATGTCATGTGCATTGTTCATGATTCAGATGAGTAAGTCTGCTCGTCATGGATTGATTTTTCTTGGAGGTGATGCAGAGTGTCTAAATGCACAGGATCGTGAAAGCCTCTGGTTGAGATGAATAGACACAACGAAGGTGACTTTTGAATTGTCACCCCTGAAGGGGAGGGGTGAACTCTCAGTGGCGTTGGGACCCGCGGCAGGCAGGCCTCCCTCACTGCCTGTGATGTGGCTCGTGTCCTGTCGGAAGCTGTCCTCCCCCGGTCTCACTCGCTTCCTAAGGGCTGTCTCCCTCATGCTCCCAACCCCCTCTCAGCTCCTTCTGCCTTAATGGAAATATTAGCAGGGAGCATTTTAAGTGGATAAAATCAGATCAAGTGCCCACACAAAGCAATATTCTAAACACAAAAACTGTGAAATTTGCAGGAAGGTAAAATTGTTCGCTTCATGCATCCATCCCATTCAGAGAAATTCACACTTTCAGACGGGCTTCTTCGAACCAACTGTTCCTGCCTGGCTGGATGAATTTGAAACTTACCGAGAAGACATTTTAAGGCGTAACCTTTGAGTATAGAAGCTTGAGCTCCCTTGCAGTGGAAACAGTCGGGGAATTGTGAACACCGCTTTATCTTAGAAACAAGTTCTAATACTTGGAGATATTTTTCAGGGGCCGGGGATGTAGTTCATGAAACTTGGCATTGCAAACAACAACAACAACAAAAAATGTATTTTGGTGTTTGTGTATGCTGTTGAGTGAACTGGTTGGTTGGCAGGGAGATAACTCAAGGAATAGGTTGAGTGACTGACACCATGTGGCTCTGGTCCTCTCGCACCACTGGGTGTGGCCCCATTTTTTAAAAAAAAGATAATGGTAAATGAGGTTAAAGGGTTCTACTGTAAGGTCATGACTGACGCTAGACTTTTTGGTGACAAGCATATTGTAATATACACAGATGTTGATATATTAAGTATGTACACCCAAAACATGATGTTATATGTTACTTCAGTAAAACAACAACAACAACAACAACAAAGCCAAAGTGCAAGCTTTGTTTGCAGGAGGCCTAGGTTTGATCACTGAGCACCACTGGGTGTGGCTGAAGGCAACTAGGGGCCAGAGAGATCTTACAGCAGTTGGGTGTTTGCCTTGATGCGAGTGATCAGGGTTCACTCTCTGGCATCCGAGTATCACCAAGAGTGATCCCTGAGCAGAGTCAGGAGTAAACCTGGAGCATCACCAGGTATGGCCCCAAACAACCCCCCCCCCCCCCACACACAAGAAAACAACAAAATCAAAATATTTTTTGCTTCTCTATGTACACACAAACTTTTAGAAGGAATTATGAAATAATTCATGGAATATTTGAACTATTTGTGACTAATCACAGGAGATATTATGGGATATAAATAGAAGTTGAGTCTTTGGCCAAGTTAGGGAAAAACCAAATGGTGTAAAATCTGCCTCAATGCGGCTTCAGGAATATAAGATTGTATATTACTAACAAAGAGTGGGGCTTGGGGCTCTTTGTCTCATCTCCTCTTCATTTTTCTCCTCCCTAAGGTGGAGATCGGAAGGTGCCCACACACTGCACATGTGTGGGGGGTAAACCCTGGAGTTGCTTTTGGTGCGTCGAGGGCTGGGACGGGGAGCAGAACGTTTGGCATGGTGGTCTTGCTGGGCAGGATTCCCGCTGACTTTCTCTCCCTCCCTCCCCCCACTTCCCTCCCTCCCATCTTCTCATCCACATCCACACACACTCCACACATCCACACACACACTCAAGGCTTACTCCTGGCTCTGCACTCAGGAGTCACTCCTGGAGGCTTGGGGGGGACCATATGGGATGCCAGAGATTGAATCTGCTGTGTGTAGGGCATGTGCCTTACCTGCTCTACGGTCATTTCAGTCCCTCCCTTGGTTTTTGTCCCACCAGCCTCCCCCCCGCCCAAGAGAACAGTGTGTGGTTTTATCAAGAAGAATTCTAATAAAGCACAAAAAAAAATCATCTTAATGCCCTCTAAATTGTGCTTTGCAATTGCCCAAAACATTGAATTTCAAGGCTGGCTGGCTTTCTTTCTTTCTCTCTCTCTCTCTCTCTCTCTCTCTCTCTCTCTCTCTCTCTCTCTTCCTTTCTCTCATTGACTCGCAGTGGGATACACAGTACAAAGTTTTTCATGGTTGGATTTCAGTCATACAATGTTCCAACGCCCATCCCTCCACCAGTGCACATTTCCTACTCCCAATGTCCCCAATGTCCCTCCCGCCACCCCCTCGTTCCCTCCCCACTCCCTCACTCCCCGCCTTTATGGCAGGAACTTTTCTTCTTTCTCCTACTCTGACTTTCTCAAGGATTTTTCAGTTGAATGACCCTTTTCTGATTTGACCATGTTCTCGTCAGCAGGTTCCTGAGCCCAAAGGTGGAGCGGCCTGTGTGGGGCCTTGCTAGGGCCGTGCCTGTGCTGTCGCTGTGCTGACCCCTGTCCATAAACCTGGAGCAGCCTCTGAGGACTCCCTTCGCCTAGGCTCCTGGGAGGAACGTCATTGGGGCGAAGGGTGTGCAGATTTAAGAGGGACTCTGAGTCCTTGTCGCCAGCTGCTTTCTCCAGCCTGATCTTGGCTCTGAAACAGCCCCAGTGTTAGCCCCTGCTCTGTTCTCTCTTCCGAAGGAAAAGCAAAGAGGGCGGGAAGTGGCTAAGTGGTAGAGCACTTGCCTTGCAGGTGTGAGGTACTGGGTCCCATCAGGACGTGTGTGCATGCGTGCACACACACACACACACACACACACAATGCAATTCAAAGGAAAACAAGAATGGAAACACTTGAATAACCTTACTCAGGGCTAGAGAGGTGATACAAGAGGTAAGATGCAGCCCTGGTTCAATCCTGGCATCATTTATGTTCTTCTGAGCACTGCCATGATAACTCCTGAGCACAGAGCCAGGACTAGCCCCTGAGCATCCCCCAGATATAGTCCAGAAACCCACAATAAACTCCACCCCCCCCAAAAAAAACACCACCCTCACGTGCAAATCATAATATCTGTTACAAGAATGCCATGACAGTCTTTTTTTTTTTTATATTGGGGTGGGGGGAATCATACCTGGTGATGCTCAAGGGTTACTCCTGACTCTGCACTCAGGAATTACTCTGGGTGGTGCACAGGAGATCATATGGGATGCCGGGGATCGAACCTGAGTGGCTGTGTGTGACGCAAACACCCTGCCCACTGTACTATGATTCCTGTCCACGCTAAGACAACCTTATTAGCACACAAATGACACCTGGCTTGTATTTCTGGTGCCAAGTAACAAAGTGCATATTCTAGAAAGGAATTGTCAGTGAAACAAAAGCAGCAGTATCATTTCTCATTCCACCTTTTTTGAGAGTTTTATTAGCTGGTTAATTGTTTTAATTTCCTTTTCTAATTATTAGAGTGGTCAAATATTTAGTTTATCGGCCATTTAATTTCCTCTCTGATGAGGGATAGTGTGTATCTTTCTGTTTGTCGGAGTCTTGTTTTAATTACAGACTCATATGAAGTTTTTAATATTTAAGGATGTTAGTCTTTTGCTGTTTGTCTTTTCATTTTTTTATTTAATATGTTTGGGCCTCCAGATTCTTGATTGGATACAAAGATGCTTAAAAACATATTTCTAGTGGTTTTATTTATTTATTTATTTTTTGCTTTTTGCGTCACACCTGGCGATGCACAGGGGTTACTCCTGGCTCATGCACTCAGGAATTACTCCTGGTGGTGCTCAGGGGATCATATGGGATCTGGGAATCGAACCCAGGTCAGCCGCATGCAAGGCAAACACCCTACCCGCTGTGCTACCTCTCCAGCCCCTAAAAGCATATTTTTAATGTTATAAATGTTGATGTTTCCTCCTTGTGACTTCGTGTATTATTTTGACACATGGAAAGTTATATTCAGTTCCCCCGTGGAAGCAAGAGTCATCGATCTGATTTTTTTTCCCCTACCTTTGAATGTTTGCCAATCCCTGAGTGCTTTGATTCTCATGGCGTGCGATTTGTATCAGAGGCGGAAGGGACTTGTAGTGAACGTCCTTTCCTTGTAGCTAAGCAGTGTTTGTTTAGTTACACAGGGACAGCAGGGCCGGCCCGACTGCTTTCCAGTCGGTACCAGATAACATTGTGCTCTGACCACCCGTCTTGTTGGAAATAGGGCGTGTGAAGGAGCACTGAAGATTCGAAGGGTGGAAGAGTGACTGTGGGGGCTGTGCCTTTGGTGTCAGGTTAAAAAGTTATCATTTGTAGGTAGCCGGAACTTCAAGCAAAGGGAAATATCCTCAGCCCGATCTTTCAGATAGGATGCCTTCAGCTGTGAGTGACGGGAAACCCACGGTGATTTGATTCTGCTTACCCAGAAAGGAGCCCTGTTATGGGCTGCATAACTGGGCGAGCTTGGACCAGCTTCAGGTGTGGCTGCATCCAGGTCCCCGCATGGCTTTCCCTCCCGTCCTCGGGGCCTCTCCTGTTGGTTCCTTAGGGTCACCAGCTCAGGTCCAGGTCTGCTTCCTCTCAGGTGCACTTTGGGGAAAATTTAGGAGCACCTTTCCCTTGAAATTTCTTTCACATCCAGAAAGTTTCTTGATTGTGCTGATCAGTTCTCTTGGCTTTAGTTCATTGTGATGGCAATCGTCTAGCTGTTGTCCTGTGACCGGCCCAGACTAACCCGTGTTGGTGGCAGGGGCGCAGGTGAGGAGTTGGGCAGACCCAGGTCACCGGGGCTCCTCCTGAGGTCTTCCTGAGATCACGCAGTCCGAATGTTGGGGAGACGAAGAAGGGGCGGTGGTTGGGTTAGGTGGGATTCTGCCATTGCGAGGAACTGCATCTCCCAGTGACTCCCCCAGTAGATATCTCACACTGGGGTGCCAGGGCCTCAGTGACTGGGTAGTTCCCATCCGCTGGGGTCTCCACAGCACGCTTCCTTGATGTGTTCACAGGGGAGGGACGTAGGATCTGCCGGGCACTTTCACTCGTAGAGATGGGGGTGAGGGAGGATTGGAATCCTGCCAGAAGGGGAGATTGGCCACATGAGCAGGCCACATGCGGCCACACCATGAGAGCCCAGGCATCTGGGCTCACCGCATTGCTCTCGCAGGCCACCTTGGGAACCTTAGGTGTCAGACCCCTGCCTTAACCCCTCCTTGTTTTTTGGCTATTGCGGGCTCTGCGCTCAGGAATCACTCCTGGTGGGGCTCGGGGGACCGTATGGGATGCCGGGGATTGAACCTGGGTTTGCTGTGCGCTGTGCTGTCTTTCCAGCTCTATTCCCTCCTGTCACTTTTAATTTTTCGTTTGTTTTTGTTTTTGTTTTGGTGTCACATCCGGCAGCACTCAGGGCTTACTCCTGACTCTTCACTCAGGGATTACTCCTGGTGGTGCTTGGAGGGGGACCATATGGGATGCTGGGGATCAAACCCAGGTCAACCAAGTGCAAGGCAAATGACCTTCCTGCTGTACTATTGTTCCAGTCCCTTCCCTTCCTTTTATCTGACTACTTCCTGGTGGAAGATTGAGAATAAGGAATGTAGTTGGTCACCTTTAAGAACTTCTGGAGCTTTCAGGGCTGAGTGATTGGTCGCCTCTCTGGGGCCTTAAGTAATATCCCTGGACAGGATTTGTGCCGGGGTAGCTAGTCAGCTTCTGTCTCACCCTCTGTCGTGCTCCAGGCCTTTATTAAGGGACAGTCCCTGAACGTTTGGAACCAGTCAAAGGGAACACGTTACTTGGCAAACACTGAGTGCTTCCCAAGCTTGGAGCCTTAAGAGTTTAAAAGTGCTTTCTTGGAGAGCCCGGGGAAAGCTGCGTGGCAGAGCACCTGTGTGCAAGCGTCAGGCTATGAGTTCGATCCCTTGCTCTGCCCGTATTTTGTGTGAGATGCTGCGGCTTTGTTTATGGGATCCCCAGGGCCACCACAAAGTGCACAGACTCCTGTGCACCCCACCCAGGTGTGTACAGGCCCCACAGCCAGGCACGCAACCTCCCATCAATGTCACAACAGAAGAAAAAAGGGCAGGGTGGGGGAGAGAAGGGGGAAATATTCTTGAATCAGAGGGGGAGGCCCTTTTTAAAAACATTTTTTTTTTCTTTTTGGTCACACCCAGCAATGCACAGGGGTTACTCCTGACTCATACAATCAGGAATTACTCCTGGAGGTGCTTGGGGGACCATATGGGATGCTGGGAATCGAACCCAGGTTAGCCGAGTGCAAGGCAAATGCCCTACCCTCTGTGCTATCGCTCCAGTTTCTAAGGCCCTTTTTAAAAAAAAAATTTGAAACAGTTATATCATGTCTCAAGAGGACGCAAGACCTGGGACAATGCAGTGTGACCAGGATAGAGGCAGATGAACACACTGGATGTCCAGCATGCAGCATCTTTATTCCAAATCATCAGTGGTTATATACTTTGCCTGATCACAAAAACAATTTCCTACTGATAACAAAGGCAATTATCCTATTACTGTAAGTCACACAACACATTTCCTTCTTCATCATCAATCACATACCGTCACTTACTAGCTAGCTTGTTAACTACCATAATGCATCACGGTGAGGGCGATTCTGCAGTCAGATCCCAGACCTGAGCTCAGCCCGCAGCTCAGTACCATCTCGAGGGGCTAAGGCTGTCTCCCAACAGCTCCTCCTCTTTTATTTTGTGTCGTGGCTAAGTGATGCACAATGGCAAGACTTTGATCAAATGAATGTTTAACACAACAATAACCAACACCTGTTACAATAATGACCAATAATAGCATAGTCAGACTTCCACCAACCACATGAGTAATGCTTTGCATCCAGCTACAGGGGGGTCCATCCCGACCAAGGCAGCAGATATTCTTTCTGCAAAGCCGTCAAAGGTGGAATCTGGTAATGGAGTGACAAATGCTCCTTTAACCCGTTGAAGGCTATGGACATCTAAAGAAATTTCAGTGGCGATTTCTTGCAAATAATATTTAATTTGATCCCACCCTTCTGTCATGTTTTCTGCCTTTACCTTTGCAATTTCGGTCACAGTGCAGCATTATCTGCCACTGCACAGCAGCCAATTGATCCCCTAACCATCGTTCAGCCCGTTGTAGTTCTAACTCCTCATCTGTATGAACTTATTGATTCCATAACATATGGGAAGCTTGAGTCCAGTACTGCACACGTCTGACAGCAATATGGGCTATCCCAGCGACAGCAGCTATGGTAGTAGTGGCAATAAGTCCTATCACAGCTGCAATAACCCAACAGAAGAATCTGTGGGTTCTATATGACAGCTTTCTCACCATCTTGAAAATCATCTGGTGGCGGGGGATTCTTCCCAGCACCTATTCAGTTGTACTGGGAGGCAAATATGTATGCATGCCTTCATAATCATAATAGAATCCCAAGTCTCATAAAAGGGTATAGAAGCAATCAAACAGGTACACAAAGAACATGGACAACAAGTTACGCTTTTTTTTTTTCCTTTTTGGGTCACTCCCAGAGATGCACAAGAGTTACTCCTTGTTCATGCACTCAGGAATTACTCCTGGCGGTGCTCGGTGGACCATATGGGATGCTGGGAATCGAACCTAGGTCGGCTGCGTGCAAGGCAAATGCCCTACCCGCTGTGCTATTGCTCCAGCCCCAACAAGTTACACTTTTTAAAACAAAGTGAAAGCGCAGTTGTCCTAACACTATAATAAAAGCAAGCTTGGACATGAAAGGAATTATTATTTCAGCCAGTAATGAGACCTAGAATTCTTTGTGCCAGAGAACTTGCCATGCCATACCTGCAGTTGATGCAAGGGTGGCAGGCAGTTTCCAAAGTTCCCATTGTTCAGGTCCAAAGTCTCCATCGTTTTTCATCAGTCATGGTCGAGATCCAGAAAGACCACCATCATGCCAAGCCGTTGGTCCAAATTGGTCTCATTCAGTGACGTCTCCTGAGGAGTTCCAAACGGCCTGGGTGATGTAGTCAGAACATTACGTTGGTTGCCCTAGGAGCGGTTGGTAAGGTAAGAAATGTCCCAGATGGTTCCCAATCCAGATAGGTCTAGTTGCCACTGCGAGGCAGCCTTCCTTCTAGTCCTCTGTATCTTGTCCAAGGGACTGAGGTGTGGACATAATTTCTGTAAGAGATCTTTTTACGGAGGCCAATACCAGGCCTTTTAAGGTCAGTAACATTATTATGCCGAAATGGAAAGACCAAGCAGTAAGTATACCCATGAGTGTTCTCCTGTGTGGGATTTCCAGTGAAATGTAAGCCTATGTCTGCAGTCTGATAGGTAAACAAGGTGAGGGACACACACACAGAGGCAGGAATTAACAGTCCCACAGTAAGGCTAACGCTTAAGCCTTCCTCATTCCAACAGCCTTGGCCCAGGCAGATGATGGGTGTCGTTAGTGAAAACAGTGGGTCCTATTTGTCCCCAGTCTGCTGCTTCCAGGGGCAGGGGGTGAGGGACTTGGGCCCAGTAAGTGTGATTCCCACTTACCTCAGAGGGACAGGATGGAACAGTGACTGTGTCCACAGACATGCTTAGGTGCCCTAGGTGGTCCGGTGGCTCTAATCACCCATCCTCCCGGCACTCAGAGTTTTTACCTGTCCCACTGTGGGGAGGTTGGCAGGTTTGATCCCTGGTAGCTTAGGTGACACAAGGTCGGATGAGCCGAAGGGGAATGAACCCAGAACGGTTCTTTCCCTCCATCTATAAAAACACAAGCATATCCTCACCCTAGGGATGTTAGGGTTCCTGCCTCCCAGATTTCTTTTTCCGGAATCTTGTCCCACGTTGCCCGTTGTTGGGGGCATGGGCTGCTGTTCGAAAAATGTTTTTCTGCTAGAGATATCCTAGGCTCAAGGCTTGTGTTCTGAGGCAGATTCAAAATAATGTAAAGAATGTTATATGTAAAATCTGTTGAATTCTGGTTATTTGCGGGGGGGGGGGGGGCGGGGACCACTGACCCTTCCTTATTACTTTTTTTTTAATTGAGAAAGTAAAAGTCATTTGAGCATACCGTGGTTCTTTCCACTATAACTTGGCCTTGGGGATTATATGGTGTGCCTGAGGGCTTGTCATTTTCTGTAAAAGTCAAGAAAGGAGTGGCTAGCATAAGCCAGTCCATTGCTGTAAAATTCAAGAAAGGAATGGCTAGCATAAACCGGTCCATTGTCTGCTTTATTGTCATCCGGCAGCAAAGCAAACAAGTAAATGGGAACAAACCAAACGTGTTTGCCTAGTGCCCGGAGTTCACACATAAAGCAAGAATACGTACCTACGGCAACATGTGGAAAGAATAGTGGTGAAATGGAGCAAAATGAGTAACGTCCATGTGCCAAAGTTAATTGACACATCGACCTCGGGGATTGGTGGCCACCGGCCTTGCCCTGCACGACAAGGGCGCACAGGCGGGGCATCGTACAACCTCATGAGCCCGGCACAAAGGGACTTTATAGGTAGCATGTAATCGGGCAGCATGTTCTGCTGAGGAAAACACAGAGCTGACTTGTGTAATGTGTCCGTCTGGGCATTGTCCCAACTGGCAGGCCCCGGGGGATCCTGAGTGAGATTGGGTTTGCATAATAAAACACGGATGATTTCAGCTCTCTATAACAGGCTGCAGTTGACCCAGTTTCTGCAGTAAGAGGTTTTAGCTGGGCGGTAGGCAGGTGAGAAAACGGAGTAATCAAATTTAATGGATCAGCAGCTGTGTTAATAGGACCAGGTTTTTCACCAAACAATATCATTAATGCTACCCACTCAACCTGCTATTTGTCCCCGTAGCCTGGCCGGCCACTTCATTGGAGGAGCCATTTATAAAATGTGTTGGGGCATTGAGTTCACTTGAACCTGTCCCATCACTTTCTTGCCGGTAGGTGGCAGGAGATTGTTCCTGTAAAATCGGCCAGAGCGCACTGAAGAGTTTCAGGAATAGAAAGGACACACTCAAACCATGAAAGGGTTAAAGGTGAAATTACAACCGCCCGGTCAAGTCCCCAGTGGTGCTGAGCCCCACCTTTCAGAATTAAATCATCAGTTTACTCAACATAGGGAGTAAGAGACTTTAATGCCAAGTGTTTTGCATACAGCCTTGGGATGGTTTGTCCTGCTGTGTTGAAAGCGCCCCAGGTGATGTCTCAGTGGCCCAAGTACTAATTGCGCAGGGCAGGAAGGGTCACAGCGGTGCCGGCACTGGCCCTTTAAGGCTGCCTCTGCAATTGCCAATTTAATTGCGGAGGGCTGTTTCGTGCTGGATCACCTTTGAAGGTCTTAAACAGGTTTTACCAGGCTGGTGTAGGAATGCCAAGGACCTGTCTGACCCAATTAAAGTTACCAAGTAAATTTTGAAAATCATTCAAAGTGGACAAATGCCGAATCTGAACTACTTGGCGCGTGAACTACTTGGGGGCGAGCGGTCCCCAGGGGAACCCAAGTATTTCCAGGGGCTAGTAGCTCGCACCCTCTCTGGTGCCACTAACAAACCATACTGGGTAAAGTGATTCAAGGCAATCATTTGCAACAGAAGATAACATTTCCTCATCCTTGCAAGCAAAGAGAATATCCATCACGGTATCACAGTCCTCCCGTTGTTCATTGATTTGCTCGAACGGGCCCAGTAACGTCTCCGTCATGAGACTTGTTGTTACTGTGTTTGGCATATCGAATACATCATGGGTATCATCCATATAATACAAAATAATAACACGAGGAAATCGCTTTCTAACCGGCGTAAGGCCTGTGCTACAAAATATTGACTCACAGTAGATGAGTTTGCCATGCCTTGAGGCAAGACTTTCCCTTGATGTCTTTGATAGGGCTCTGAATCACTCAGACTGGGCACAGAAAAGGGAAAAGGCAAACCGGATGACATCCTCAGGATATAGAGGAAAGGTGAAAAACAATCCTGATGGCGGATGGTAGGGAACCCCACCGGCTGCAGGACCCCCCCCCCCCATAGGAACTATACTTTCATTAATTTTCCTGAGGCCTGTAAAAAAAAATCTTCATTTTACTGACCTTTTTCTTAATAACAAAAGCTGGGCAATTTAAAAGGAGAGGAAGATTCCTCACTCTGTTTGGCAGCCAGTTGTTCCTGGACTAAAGTATGCGGGACAGTAAATTTTTCTTTGGTAAGGGGCCATCGTTCCATCCGGATTGGATCATGATGTTTTCGTCTACTTTTGGGCACATATTTGTGGTACATCAACAACGACCCCCAGGAAAAATCTGAATCATCAGCAGGACAGCAGAGGAATCAGCAGCAAAGGAATGACAACCGAGCTCGCCACTGCTGCAGTTTATCATGTCCCCACAAATTAACTGGGACTGAAAGAATGTAAGGCTGAGCTTGGGCAACCTGCCCTTCCGGGACCCTCACAGCTGAGTAAGGGTGTTCGCTCATCGTCTATCTGAAGCCCTCACTATCCCAGCCTTCTCAGTGGTAATCTGTTGTACGGCCGGCCCTGGCACGAAGCCGGTTCTCCTCATAACTGAAACATCAGCCCTGGAGGCCACCAAGCTTTGAAATGGCCACCCTTATTTATCAATCTCCGTAAGGGGCCAGTGTGCCCAGAAATCTATCTGGTTAAGTGCTCCAGAGCCACCTTGATGAGCTTGCCGGGAGGAGCCTATCAGGATAAATAAAAGGAGGAGAAATTGGGCGATAGGGTCTTCTGGCTGTAGGATCCATAATCTATTTTGCCCATTGGATTACTTTTTTTTTTTTTTTGCCTTTTGGGTCACACCCAGCAATCCTCAGGAGTCACTCCTGGCTCTGCTCTCAGGAATTACTCCTGGCGGTGCTTGGGAGACCATATGGGATGCCGGGGATCGAACCCGGGTCGGCCATGTGCAAGGCAAACGCCCTACCCACTGTGCTATCACTCCGGCCCCATTGGATTACTTTAAATTCTCCTTCATAATCTGAATCAATCACCTCAATTTGTACATTAAGTTCTTTTAATTAAGATTCAAGCTAAATTTTCCTAAGATTAGTCCCACGGTATTCTCGGTAAAGGATCATAAACTCCTGGGGCTGGAGCAATAGTACAGTGGGTAGGTTATTTGCCCTGCACGCCACTGACCCAGGTTCATTCCCCGGCATCCCATATGGTCCCCTGAGCACTGCCAGGAGTAATTCCTGAGTCCAGAGCCAGGAGTAACCCCTGTGCATCCCTGGGTATGACCAAAAAGAAAAAAAAAAAGGACCATAAACTCCTGTGGCTACAGCAATAGGGGATGGGGGTGGGGTCCCGAGAATAAAGTCACCTCCTCTTTCACCACCAGATCTACAGTGGCACTGCCTTTAGTGTCAGGATTTAATTCACGGGTATTGGGTCTTGCTGAAGTGCTGCTGGCTGGGGGAGTGTCTCCACCCGCTGAGCCTCTGCTTTCCCGTCGCCCAACGTGGTGCCATTCTTATGGTATTTAGAGTTGCAATGCCTAGTTTAGGATTGCCTTTTCTGCATCGCGAGCAGAAAACTTTGAGGGAGCAAGATTATCAGGAGTTTGGCAGTGTGTGTTGGTCCCGGTTCCCCCCCCCCCCCCCCACCTCATGGCTTTAGGCCTAGTTGGTCATTTGCAATCCTTTTTAAAATGTCCTGCCTGCTCAGATAGAGAAGGGAGCATCAAATAAAGGGTGTTGGGAGGATCCTCCCAGGATGGGAGAAGCATGCTGAAAGTAGACTATACACCAAACATGATTGCCACTCAGTGCCTCTTTTGCAAACCACAGCACCCAAAAGGAGAGAGAGAACAAAAAGGAATGCCCCTGCCACAGAGGCAGGGTGGGGTGGGGGGATGGGGGTGGGAGAGATACTGGGCCCCGTGGTGGTGGAAAATGGGCACTGGTGGAGGGATGGGTATTTGATCATTGTATAATTGAAATCCAAGTACAAAATTTGTAAGTCTACAACTGTACCTCATGGTGTCTCACTAATAAAAATTAAAATAAAATGTTCTGCCAGTTGAAGCATTGCTTTGCCTGATCCTGTTTTGATTTTTCTGCAGTTAAGAGCCATATCACAAGCCTTATGATGTACAGTGCCCACCTCTCGACAGATCTTTAAATAATCTAAAATGGTTGATGCTTCATCTTTGATTGGCCTGGTTGCCTTCTGACAATCCACATCTGCAGTAACTGCAGGAACCAGTGATCCCGCATTAGGATCGCCTTCCCCCATCTGTCTATTGCCTCCTCTAATCTGGACATAAAGCCAGCGTAAGGCTCGTGACTCTGTTGAAGAATTTTCATATCGCGTGGGCCCGTCCCTTTCTTTCTCACTCAGCGCCAGGCAGAGAGTGCTGCCAACTTAGTTTGAGTCAAGGACAGGTGGTTCACGAGATTCAGCTGTGATTCAGTCTCCTTGGCTGCGCTAGTCCCAGCACCGACTTCTAAAGTGACGTCACTGGTCTTGGGATGTTTGGCATCCTCCCTAGACATTGTAACTGCTTCCTCAGCAAACCATGTCCTCCTCTGAGAACACTGCTCAGGGTTAAGACCTGTCTTAGCAGCTAAGCTATAGTCATGAGGAATCCACAGATCCTGGTTGGGCGAGTTTGGGCCACAAAGGTTAACGGCCTTCTTAAAATCTTTGATCATTTGGATTCCTATGTGTGTGCTGTGGGCCTGATTCTCTCCCGCTCATCCTGCTGAATGGTACTGGGAAAGGCCGGCAGAAGGTCGTGCAGGAGCCCCAGCTGTCTTTCTGGAGGTGAATATCCAGGGGCTTTGCTGCCAGCATCCTGTCAGTGCAGGTTTCTTTCTTGTAATAACTATCTTACGGCCGCGTTCAATATTTTCTTCCCTACTTCCTCCCCCTGCAAATCCACAGAGACCTCAACCTCTCTTATAGACACATCTGCCCGCTTGCCATCTTCCCCTAAGGCCTCAGGTATGTCTGCATCCGTTTCTTCCCCTCTGATTCGGGCAGGGTGGGACAGTGTCACCAGACCAGAAGGTAGACTGGGGAAGTCGCTCGGTAGTGATGATGGATGGTGGAGCCCATGTCTCTCTGGTACCTTAGGATAAAAGCCTCTAATCTCCCAATTAGAGGAGGCACTAGACAGAAAGATGGGGGGAAGGCGACCCTATGCGGCTCTTATTATAAGAACCAGAGGGTGTGTGGCTCTTATTATCTTTTTTGATGGCAGTACAATTTGCGATAGCACAGCGGGTAGGGCATTTGCCTTGTATGCGGCCAACACAGCCGACCCGAGTTTGATTCCTCCGCCCCTCTCGGAGAGCCTGGCAAGCTACCAAGAGTATTTCGCCTGCATGGCAAAGCCTGGCAAGATACCCGGGACGTATTCGATATGCCAAACACAGTAACAAGTCTCACAATGTTACTGGGCCCGCTCGAGCAAATCGATGAACGATGAACGGGAGGACAGTGACAGTGACGATTTTTGGCTTGGGTCGAGGGAAAGGTGACTCTGAAGCGTTTAGCCTTTCCTCATCATTCATTTCTTGAAATTTTTAAACTGTGCATATAGGCGCTAAGATTGTAATAGAGGTGTGTGTGTGTGTGTGTGTGTGTGTGTCTGTGTGTCTGTGTGTGTGTCTGTGTGTGTGTCTGTGGGTCTGTCTGTCTCTCTCCTTTTGGCTATTATGGTTTACAAAACAGATACTGTTCTCAGTGCTTTGCAGAGGCCGCCTGCGGAGTTGAAAGCACTTTTAATTGTCTGGTGTTGCACGCATTTATCTCGAGCCCGTGTCTCTCTCTGGTGGCAATGTGCCGGCCATGAACTCCTGGGCACTTTCCGGAGAGGCGACCCTCAGTCATCCTTCATCTCAGTGGTGGTTCCTAGAGGGCTTCTGCCCTGCTGGGGGCGGGAGGCAGGGGCCTGCCGTGTTCCACAATGGGGCTGTCTCATGGTAAAGACCCAGAGTGAGCACAGAGCCATGGGGCGCTGTGTTGAGGGACCCTGCTCTGCTTCAGGCCGGGAAAATAGAGCATCCTTGGAAACCCCGCCCTCCAAACCCAGGGGACCTCCTCCCTTCACCGAGACTGTTTCATAGCTTCACACGGGTCAGGTCTGCAGAGCAGAAAGCCCAGCAACCAGGTCATGGTCTCGGAAGGCAATTCACGAAGAGCTGGAATTGTTGGCTAGTCTTCACTATTTGAGTTTCAGTCAACTCAGTGGCCTCTAGGTTGTCAGTGGGAAAGCATTCCCTCCCTCCCTCCCTCCCTCCCTCCCTCCTTCCCTCCCTCCCTCCCTCCCTTCCTTCCTCCCTCCCTCCCTCCCTCCTTCTTTCCTTCCTTTCTATTTATTTTTTGGGCTGCACCCAACAGTGCTCAGGGCTTACTGCTGGCTCTGCACTCAGAGATCATGCCTGCCAGTTCTCAAGGGGCAATATAGAGTGCCAGGGATTGAACCCAGGTCAGCTGCTGGTGAGGCAAGTGCCGCTACTCACTGTACTATCTCTCCAGCTCCCTCCCTTCCTTCCTTCCTTCCTTCCTTCCTTCCTTCCTTCCTTTATTCCCTCATATTTTTCCCATCATGGACCTGTGAATTCTCTCTGGGACCACAAAGGCATTAGTGTAATAGTGCCACTTACCTGGGAACCTTGAATAAACCAGGAGCCAGGAGCCAGGACCTAGGCTTTTTAGAAATTTTCTGCAGAATCTGTATGTGTGTATTTTCAGGGAGGGCATTCCCCCTGTCTTCCTAATCCCCCACCACCCGCCCATTCATTCTGAGATATTTATTAAAAATAACACATTCAGGGAAAAAGAATCAACACAATGTCTACATCATTACTGAAAACCGTTATATCATCACACAAAGAAAAAAAGGATTTTATTTTGAGAAAACGCTTTACAAAAATAAAAATAAACTCTTCTTTGTTTTTCAAATTGGCAGATTCTACTTTCAGAAATAAAACCACAAGGCAGTGCAGTCTAATTCAGTCTTGGGCGCGTGTGCTGAGAAAGGGCTGCTGCTGATTCTCCGTAGGAAGAAGCTCCTTCTCCACGTGGTCGGGTACCAGGGCCGCGCCTTTTGCTGTGCGTCAACCACCAAGGCGGTGACCCGTCCTCTTCCTTTTTTATTATTAATTTTTTAAATTTTATTTTCATAAGCTTGTTCACATTAATTGATCACATTCAACATTTCAACACCAATGCCACCACCATTACACGTTCCCACCACCACTATTTTGAATTTTCTTCCGCCATTCAAACCTGCCTGCCAGGGGCAGACACTAGATATTTTATTTACTATTGCTTATTATGACTCAGCGCTAGGCTGTTTTCACTTGGGGTGCCCCAGAGGAGGGCAGGTAAGAGCCCTCCCCACCCCAAGGGACCCAGACCTCGCAGCCAACCTCCACTACCCAACCGCTGCTACGTTCCAGGCCACTTTCCACATGCTCGGTCCGAACCTCACATATGAGTGAACATATTCCTGGACATATCATAAGGTACTTCCTACCCATTTTCCATGATTACCACACCATATTTGATGGGGTTCAGACAATATATATGTATATATACATATATGTATATATATGTATATGTGTGTGTGTATATATATATATATATATATACACATGTAGGGGCTGGAGCGATAGCACAGCAGTAGGGTGTTTGCCTTGCACGCAGCCAACATGGCCGACCCGAGTTCGATTCCTCCGCCCCTCTCGGAGAGCCCGGCAAGCTACCGAGAGTATCTCGCCCACACCGCAGAGCCTGGCAAGCTCCCCGTGACGTACTCGATATGCCAAACACAGTAACAACAAAATCTCCAATGGAGACGTTACTGGGCCCGCTCGAGCAAATCGAAGAACAACGGGAGGACAGTGACAGTGACATATATATGTGTGTGTGTGTGTATGTATGTGTGTGTGTATATATATATCTCAGAGAGCCCAGCAAGCTATCGAGAGTATCCTGTCGGCATGGTAGAGCCTGACAAGCTCCCTGTGGCATATTCAGTATGCCCAAAACAGTAACAATAACAGATCTTATTCCTCTGACCCTGAAAGAGCCTCCAATATGGCAGCATTGGGAAAGACGAGTAAGGAGAGACTGCTAAAATCTCAGGGCTGGGATGAATGGAGACGTTACTGGCACCTGCTCGAGTAAATCAATGAACAACAGGATGACAGTGATACACTGATACTTCTGGCTTGATGTAGTTCCCAGCAGTACTTGGGGGACCATGTGGTTCTGGGGGACCATGTGGTACTGGGACTCCAACCTAGGACTTACTCCTGGCTCTGCACTCAGGATTTATTCCTGGTGGTGCTTGCGGGACCATATGGGATGCTTGGACTTGAACTTGGATTGGCCGTGTGCAAGGCAAGCACTCTGCCTGCTGTACTATCTACCCTGTTCCTTAACTGAGTATTTTAAATCAATTTTTTTTTGTTTGTATTTTTTGGGGGTTGGTGGTGGGGTGGATATTCTGAGTATTTGTTCTGGGTTACTTCTGGCTTGGGGTACGGCAGACCCTTGTGAGTTACCCATAGCGTATTCTATATGCCAAAACCAGTAACAGTAACGGGTCTCATTCCCCTAACCATTGGGAAAGACAAGTAAGGAGAGGCTGCTAAAATCTCAGGGCTGGGACAAATGGAGATGTTACTGGTGCCTGCTCGAGTAACTCGATGAATAATGGGATGACAGTGATACAGTGATATTATGAATATCATGAGAGTTTGCATAGTCACAAAAGCGTCCGCGTGCTTCTGGACTCTAAAACTGTAAATGGTTGGGGTCCAGGGGCCATCTCTGTAGGGAGCTAATCCATTTTGATGATTCATTTGTGAGACTCTGGATCAAGGCCCTTGGTGCACTGAGATGGTGCCCGGAAGCAGATCGTGGGTGTGACAGCCAGGACCCCAAGCAGATGGGGAGAACGGGAAGGGCCGGCCCATCTCCGCCGCCTCCCTGTGGCCTCGAGTCTTGGTCTTTGAACCTGTGTACCCGGGTTTTGCTTCTGGAAGCCTGTGGCCTTTGGGGTTTCATCTGGGAGGGTGGAGAGGGCACACCTGCTCCGTCTGGGAACTGACTGGGTTCGGGGTCTGGAGAGGTCTCTGGTGAGCTGCCGTCTTCTGGGGTTCACTGCTATGTCTCTGGATGAAGGCCGCTGATCCCTGTCTTCTTCCTTTTTCCTTAGTGACTTCCAGCGGCGTTCAGTTCGTCTGCTCTCGGTGGTGCTCTGAGGCCGACCCTTTTTTCCAGTTCCTAGAAGGTTTCGCTTCACTGCTGCGCTTATCTGTGCTTCTTTATTCATCTTGCTCTTCACTGTCACCTGGGAAAGGCCGCCCTTTCCCATCCATGAAATGACCCCTGGCACCAATGCCTGTTTCCGGCCAGCCATGCTCTTTGACTGCCCAGCCTTTGGTCATCAGCCGCTCAGGCACCTGAGCACCCAGAGAGCTAGAACCTGCGTTTTCTGGGGAGGAGTTTGTGGCTTCTTTTAGTTTCTTCAAAAAGATTCCAAACCCCCGAGCTGCAAAGGGCTTGGAATTCTATACGCCAAAACCAGTAACAATAATGGGTCTCATTCCCCTAACCATTGGGAAAGACAAGTAAGGAGAGGCTGCTAAAATCTCAGGGCTGGGACAAATGGAGACGTTACTGGTGCCCGCTGTGCCTGCGTCTGCCAGTGCCCATGAGTCCTTGGTGCTCGCCTGGTCTCTATGGAACCAGCCTCCTGCGGAAGGAAGCCCCTCTGGGAGAGTTCAGATGGGCCCTTAGCACAGAGACACATAGTCTGGGCCCCTGCTCTGGTAGTGGACACAGCGAGCGGGGGAGGGGAGGGCGGGACAGTCACTTCCACGATGATGGAGTTTTCTAGTGATTCGTTGATTCCCCTGATGCTGAGATGTGTGTGTGTGGGGCGGGGGGGAGTGTTCGGTGAACCCATTTTCGAGCCAGACTCCCGAGTTCTGATCCCAGCTCTGCCATTGGCTGTGTGGAGTCCTTCAGCAAATCATGTCCTTTTTGTGTGTGCCTTCAGTGTCCTCATGTATGAAGTGGGGGCATGGCCAGGGGTGTAGTTCAGGTGGCAGATCCCTGGGCTTGATCTCTGGCACTGCCTGCCCTGTCCCCAGCATTGCTGGGCATGGCCCTGGTGAGTCCCAGAAAAAGCGCTGTAGCACTGTCCTCCTGTTGTTCATCGATTTGCTCTAGCGGGCACCAGTAATGTCTCCATTGTGAGACTTGTTGTTACTGTTTTTGGCATATCGAATATGTCACGGGAAACTTGTCAGGCTCTTCGAGAGGGGCAGAGGAATCAAACCCAGGTCGGCCGTGTGCAAGGCAAACGCCCTACCTGCTATGCTATCACTCTGGCCCAGGGAAAAAAAATAATTAAAAAAAAGTAAAATGAGGGTATTAGGCTATTTTGGTCTTAAGTCTGTTGTCAAGGCTAAATGATAATACCAAGTGTTTGTGACTGTATTACTACAGGGTAGGTGCTTGCTAAATCAGCTCTAAAGGAACGGGGTTGGGGGTGTTGTCCTTAGTTATGTTCAAAGTAGTAGAACGTGGACAGTGCGATCTTAGTATCGAGAGGTAGACAGGCTGGTTTGTGTGTGCGTGTGAGGGTTATTTGTCTCTCGACGCCGAGAGTCACTTCCCTAGAGCTGTTTGTTTACTTCCTAGCTGTTTCAATTGCATGTGGGTGGGCTAGCATCATTCATGGAGGGAGATTGCCGTCACGGAACGTCCTTGTGACAAAACAGGGTAGCCTGTGTGCTTGTCACTGAAGTTGCTGGCTGAGGGTCAAGGGCCTCGGGGACACTTCCAGTGGCCTAGAGGAGTGCTGGAGCCACAGCACAGAGCGAACACTGTGAACGTGAGCAACAACCGACAACCACAGAACTAGAACCTCTGCCTGTCATGGTGGCCGGCTGGGTGGGTGAGAGGGAACTTGGGGCCAGGGTGGAGGGGAGTGGCCGCTGGGGTGGGAGGGACCCGTGGGATTGGTGTTGGAATATGATAGGCCTGCAGCTCAACTCTCAATAATGCCGTGAATCATACTTCTTTAATAAAAAATTGAAAAGTGTATTACTAATAAAGTCACATTTATTTCATTATCAAAAATGTGTATTGTACCTTGTTTTGGTCAGTTGCATTCTGACCAGTAAATCATAGCAGTTCAAAATGAAAAAAAAACAATAGGGTCATTGGTGACTCCACACCTGCATTCCCCAGACGATAAATCTGTCTCTGTCGCAAGCAAATGCTGGCATCCATCCGGGCCCTGGCACTCGACCCCCTCCCGGCTCAGAGTGGTGAAGCATTTCCTCCACTGCTTGTCTGCTCCTGGGTAGGAAGTGAACAAGTCTGAGTTCGTAACTTGTTCTTGAGACTGAAAGATGTGGGGCGGCGGGGTCAGGGATCACAAAGATGGTACCTTGGGATTTCTTGTACATGCTCTCAAATATGATGGAAAACTTGGCCGCACACGGAGGCTGGAGATTGGTGTCTGAGACTGGTTCCCCGTTCCCCCATCTTCCCTCCCCCCACTTTCCTTCATTCCTGCTTCTGTGTGCTGCTCTCTTCAGTTAGTCCTTTAAAATAAAGGCCCTCCCGTTGTTCGTCGATTTGCTCGAGCAGGCCCAGTAACGTCTCCATGGGAGACTTTGTTGTTACTGTGTCTGGCATATCGAATACGTCATGGGGAGCTTGCCAGGCTCTGCCGTGCGGGCGAGATACTCTCGATAGCTTGCTGGGCTCTCCGAGAGGGGCGGAGGAATCGAACTCGGGTCGGCCATGTTGGCTGCGTGCAAGGCAAAAGCCCTACCGCTGTGCTATCTAGACTGCAGAGGTAGTACAGTGGGTAAGGTGCTTGCCATTAGGGGTGATCTCTGGGCATAGAGCCAGATATAAGTCCTGAACACTGCTGGGTATGACTCCCCAAGCAAAATTTTAAAAAAATCATAGGTGGAAATGATTGATAAATAATGATGATAATAATTGCCCATAGTGTTTCAGTCCATGGTTTGTTCATATAGATGGTAGGTAGGTATTCAGGGGGGACGTAAGTGATTTTTTTTTTCCTTCCCTTGAAAAGTGAGAGCCAAATTAGTTTGGAAACCTCTGGCTTAAGAGTTTTATTTCAGAAAGCCTGTAGTGATACAGGCATTTTGTAATGATGAGAATGCAATTATAACAAAATAACGAATTTAGAGAGCATAGTACAAAAGTGTATATACAGTGTGAGGTCGATAATATAACGTTTAGCAATTTTTTTTTGCAGCATAATGTAAGTTATTAGGGGCCACACTGGTGGTGCTCAGGGCTTCTACCTGGCTCTGCGCTCAGGGGTCCTTCCTGGTGGGGCTCAGGGTACCATAGAAGAGTGCTGGGAATTGAACTCAGCTGGTGTCCTACCCACTCTACTCTCTCTCCAGCCCCCCACCCCCCTTACATAAATTAGGAACGGTTGCTATTTGGGTTGATAATATGATCGAATATATACACTGTGATCTGAAATCCACATTGGTGGCGATGTGTTCTGTTTTTAAGGGAAGCAAATCTTCCTGTGATGTCAAAGCAAATATTCTCTAGCAGTATCAGTTTTTTTAAGATCACTCACAGTGTGGTATTTGCTTGCCACACTTCCCGGCTGTTGCTCAGACATCGCCTTCCTCTGGCCGCAGACAGCATTTTCCCTGCCCTGGGAACTGTGATCTGGGAGCTGAGCTGGGAGCTGGCCCAGAGGGCTGGAGTATGTGCATGTGGGACCCCCCTGGTTGGATCCCCAGCACCACACAGCTGTCCTTCCTCCCCTTGCCCAAAACCGCAAAAGATGAGACTTTTTATCTGTCCTGAGAAGAATCCTGGGTATCTGTCATTGTATCACTGTCGTCTTGTTGTTCATCGATTTCCTCGAGCAGGCACCAGTAACGCCTCCTTTGTCCTAGCCCTGAGATTTTAGAAAGTGCCACATTCGAGGCTCTTTCAAGATCAGGAGAATGAGACCCATCATTGTTACTGGTTTTGGGCATATTGAATACGTCACGGGGAGTTTGCCAGACTCTGTCTTGCAGGCAGGATACTCTCGGTAGCCTGCCAGGTTCACCAGAGTAAGAACTAGATAAATAAGATGTCGTGGCCACACGCTTCTGGGAGCTGGATTTTATAGTCTCTGGGTCTTGGCCTCTGATGGGATTACATGGAACTGGGGGCAATTGGTGGGTCTAATGCCTACATACTGGAAGATGGGGGATCTGGGTGGAGGAGGCCCAGTTCCAATCCGAGCAGGCTTGGAGATCTATGTGCCCCAGGTAGATCTGTACACAGCCATACCCTTGCCCCTCACCCCGTCCTCGCCAGTGGCTTGCATCTACTTCTTTGTGTCTTTCTGGACCACTGACCCGTCCACGGCCCCGTCGGTGAACATCTCTGCACTGCAGGACTTTGGGGTCTCAGCACCTCTCCCCGGCAGCTCCCCTCCCTCTTTGCCCAAGAGATGGGATCGGTCACTTGGTCTGACATCTCATTTCCGCCCCCTTTGCTTCTAGAATTGGTCCCTTCAGTCATGAGCAACTCGCTGAATCCAGATGCCATCTTCTCCAACAACGAAGTCAGCCTGTCGGACATCGAGATCTACGGCTTCGACTACGATTACACGCTGGTGTTTTACTCCAAGCACCTGCACACGCTGATCTTTAATGCCGCCCGGGACCTTCTCATCAACGAGCACCGGGTGAGAGCTTGGCTCCCAACCCCGCCCGCCCACCCAGCCCGGGGCTGCTGGATGCGTAGGGAGGTTTTGTTCCATTCCAAGTGATGGTTGTTGTTTTGCTTAGCTTTCTTTGGGGGGAGAATGCTCACGGCTTACTTCGGGACTCTGTGTGGTTCTGGGGCTCTGTGCCAGTGGCAAGTAGCTTCACCCCTGCTCTATCTCTCTGGTTTATCTTTCTGAAAGATTTTTTTTTTCTTTGCTTTTCGCAGTTGCTTTATTGAGGCCTCACCAGCAGGCGGGAGGTTCCACATGTTGAATGTGGTGGCTCTCTTGGGTTTGACAGCAGGGCTGAATCCGTCACCTCCCAGAGTTTCCACATGTGCCCCCGTTCCTGTGTGTGTGTGGCATCCATGTGAAGAACTGATCTTTTGGTTCATTTGCAGGCCAAACCCAGCAGTGCTCAGAGCGTACTCTTGGCTGTGCACTCCAGAATCCCACTCCTGCTGCTGGTGCCCTGGGGGACCATCTGGGGTGCTGGGGATTGAACCTGGGTCAGCTGCATGCCAGGCATGCACCCCTACCCGCGGGACTATTTCTCCGGCTCCCTGATAGCCGATTCTGATGATGCAGTAGTAGCGTCTTTAACTCGGAGGACACTGGCTGTTCTCAGAGCACCCTCTGGCTGTCCCGAGGGATGGAGTTGGTATGACTGAGCCTGGAGACGCTGCGTCTCTCATTTCTCACTGAGCACAGATGTTGCTTCCCTGCAAAGCGTGGGGACGGGACAGCCTGCTAGACCCTGGGGAGAAGGGATCCTGCAAATGCGTGGTGGGATTTCTGGCGTCCCAACGAGCGTTGCTCTTAGATTAGGCTATCAGAGGACTGGAGGCATGACTCCTGTGACCAGGCATATACGAGGGTGTGTTAGACCTCGGGTGCCATGGCTCCTGGGCACTGCACCCCTTTCCTGCCACGTGTGCCCCCCCCACCCCTCCATCTCCCCAGCAGCCATATTCAGGGGAGTATCTGAATGTCTCCCGGTGAGAACCTGTAAGCAGGAGGGAACATTCAGGCATTTCCCCCCCTGCCCCGATATAACTGGAGGGAGTGGATTGGGAGTTTTCATGGGGTCAGGGGGTGCCGGGGGCATCATGGCCACAACCCCTGGAGCGGCCCACAAGGGGAAGCACATGACTCCCTCTGGGACAAGGGACAAGTCTGCTGTGTGTTTGCACCAGGTGCCCGTCTTCATTCCTTCACTCGTGCCCACCACCGCGGGCCTGCGGAGCTCAGAGCAGGGGAGGGGGGATGCGGAGAGAGCAGTAGCCAGGGCTGGCACCACCCAGAACCACCCTCTGGCGCGGGCATCTGACCCGGCCCTGACCCCCGCTTGTGGGTCAGTGGGCTGGCTGTGCGGGTCTGACCAGTGTCCTGCCCCGGGTCACTGCCTGTCCTTCCTTCAGCCCTTCCCCCTGGTCTTCGTTTCTGGTCTTTTCTGCTTCTTGGCCCCCTCCATTGAGCCTACCCTGGTCTTGCCCCAAGGCCCTGCACGGGGCCGCTTCCTGCCTTTTGTGCCGATGTGATGGTGATGTGATGGTGGAATGAGCACGAGATGTGAGGAAAACTCCATGCCGACTGCTCCCATGGTAGTTTCTCAGCTCATGGCAAATGCTGCAAGTAGACGTTTTGCTTTGCAGTTGAGAGAGCTGAAGGATTTTTTTTGGGGGGGAGGTGCAGTTGGGTTAGATTTTTGGGCCACACCCAGACATTCTCAGGGCTTAAATACTCTTGGCTCTGTGCTCAGGGATCACTCCTGGTGAGCTCAGGGGACCATAAGGGATTCCAGGGATCGAATGTAGGTCAGACACATGCAGGCAAGCGTGCTACCTGCTGTTTTATCACTCTGGCTGCCTCCTCAAGACTGACCCCTGGCTCTGTGCTCAGGGAGCACTCCTGGAGGTGCTCAGGGAGCACTCCTGGAAGTGCTCAGGAGACCATATGTGGTGCCCGGGATTGAACTAGCATCAGCCATGTGCAAGGCAAATGCCGTAACCCTTGTACTATTTCTCCAGCCCCCAAGGAAACAGGTTTACAGCGTTAAACTGACTGACGGTCAGTCGGGCAGAACCACAGTTTGAACTCGGGTCTGTTTCCAAGGCGCCTGCGAGTGCCGTGGCTCCTTTGACCCGGGGGTGGGTGGGGGGAGCAGCGCTTTCCCCCCTGTCCTTTGCTTCTTATTCAGGGGAAGATAAAATATTCAGAAAAATGAAAACCTCATGGAGATAAAAAAAAGTGCATGAAAGGTGGGTCAGAAGAAGATGAGATAGAGGGAGGGGGGAAAAATCACAATCCTTGTGGTTAGAGAAGCGTCTTCATTTAAGGTCATCGAAATTCATTCTCATTATATCTGTTTGTTGCTTTGGTAAAAGAAGTAGTCATAACACTAATTATATCAGGCGTATTAATAGAGGCAGTTGTGCCAGCACGAATTTCTCCCTTGCTCTGATGAAGCAGAATGATTATTCCAAGATGCCTGGGGGCTGGTACTGGTTCTCCTACCGAGTACGAAACTGAATGTACTTGGAGCTGGAGCGACATCTGCTCTGGGCTCAGTGGGCATGGGCCAGAAATGTGAAGTTCAGCATCTTCCCAAGGAGCAATTTGAAAGTTCCCAGTCCTTTTTCATGACTTTCTTTTTTTGTTTTTTCTTCCCTTTCTGGGTCACACCCAGCGATGCTCAGGGGTTACTCCTGGCTCTGTGCTCAGGAATTACTCCTGGCGGTACTTGGGGAACCATATGGGATGCTGGGAATCGAACCCGGGTCAGCCGTGTGCAAGGCAAATGCCCTACCCGCTGTGCTATCGCTCCAGCCTCAACACTGGTGTACTTTTTATTGTTTTGTTTATCAGTTTTACATCTCTGTATTGCACAGACAGATTTATTGGGTAAATTTGTCCCTCTCACTGTTCTATGCCCCCCTCAGCCTTTCTCCCTCCCCCTCCTCCTCCTCTTCCCCCTTCCCTCCTCCTCTCCCTCCCCTTCCCCTTCTCCCTCCTGCTTTTGGGCTGGAGTACCATCTTGACCTTCATGCCCTGTTAGCTAACAGCTTCCTCCCTCCCTTTCTAGTACCCTGCAGAAATCAGGAAGTATGAGTACGACCCCAATTTTGCAATCAGAGGGCTTCATTATGACGTGCAGCGGGTAAGTGTGATTCTGGGGTTTTTCCCCTGCCGTTGGGGTTGGATGGAATCTGGGGATTGAATGCCTCCCCGTGCTTCTCTGTGAACACGCAAACTGGCTTTAAGTTGCATTCTTTATGGGCTGCTGAGCCGAGTTATTCAGATGATCTTTTTTTTGTTTGTTCGTTTGTTCTTGGGGGGCTCCTCGCTCGGTACTTGGGGGTTATTCCTGTGGGTGTTCAGGGGCCTTCTGCAGTGCCGGTGGGAATCATCTTTACATAAAGTCTCTGTGTGTGTTGGGGGGAGGGGCTTCTAAGCATTGCTCAGGAGACTGGGAGGGGATGGAGCTGCAACATTCTGGGACACCTTGGACAGCTGGGCCCCCCCGTGGTTCAGTGCAAGTGTCAGAGGATGCAGCATGCTCAGATGGACCTGGTGGAGGACATGGTGCCGGGGAGGAAACTGGGATCAAGGCCTGCACCGTAAACCTCAGCACTGCCTCTCCCATCCCTGTAAAGTATTTTGGTTTTGGTTTGGGGGCCACACCCAGCAGTGCTCAGGGCTTATTCCTGGCTCTGCACTCAAGAATCACTTTTGGTGGTGCTCAGGGGACCCTATGGGATGCCGGAGATCAAACCCGGGTTGGCCGCCTGCAGGGTAAGCGCCCTCCCCTTTGTACTATCACTCTGGCCCCTTCTTCTTTTTTTTTTAATTGAAACTTATTTAGTTGTGAGAGGAGAGAAGGAGGTAATGTGTTCAACAGTGGACACGAGCAGCAGAGAAGCGTAGGGACAAGCAAGGGAGGTGCGTGTTCGAGGGGCAGCCGGCTGGGCCTGAAGAACAGCCCAGGAAAGCCTTTGTGGACAGGCGTGGCGACAGAAGAGCGTGGCGGTCTCCCCTGGGCCCGCTGCTGGGGCGGGAGGAGGAAGCAGGGTTCTGCCTTTTGGTTTCTCCCTCCCCCGGCCGCCAGCCTTTCCCCTTGAGAGTCCTCTTGACAGTGCTTAGGCAGCCATGCAGGCTCCCCCCACGTGTCTCCTCCCTCTTGCGGCACCCAAAGTGCCCAGACTCACTAACCACCTGTGGGCCCCAGTGAACGGGTTCCCATCTGTGCTTTTCCAGGCCGTGCTGATGAAGATCGACGCCTTCCACTACATCCAGCTCGGCACCGTCTACAGGTGAGAGCAGGAGGGGGAGACATCAGTCACCCCATGTCGCCTCGGGGCTTTGGGGTCCAGACCTGAGCCTGGTTTGTGAAGAGGAAGGCAGGTGGGATGTGTGTATGTGTGTGTGTGTGTTGAGTGAGTATATGTGTGTGTGAGTGTGTGAATGTATGAGTTGAATGTGTGAGTGTGTCAATGTGTGTGTGAGTGTGTGTATGTGTGTGTAGTGAGTGTGTGGTGTGTGTATGTGTGTGTAGTGAGTGTGTGGTGTGTGTGTATGTGTGTGTAGTGAGTGTGCGGTGTGTGTGTATGTGTAAGTATATGTGTGTGTGAGTGTGAGTGTCTATGTGTGAGTGTGTAGGTGTGTGTGGTGAGTATGTGACTGTGGTGGTTATGTGTGTGTGAGTGTGTTTGAATGTGAGAGTGTGTATATGTGTGAATATGTGAGTGTATGGGTGTGTATGAGTGTGAATGTGTGAGTGTGTGTGGTGTGTGTTGAGTGTGAGAGTGTGATGAGTGAGTGAGTGTGTGTGTGTGAGAGTGTGTGTGTGTGTGAGACATTTACCCAGGCCTCAGCCTCTGTTAGCACCAAGCACTAGTTTGACCCAAAGGGAGCCCTTTAAGAGCTCAGGGTGTCCATGGGAGTGGCACAGCCCCCCAGGGCTGCAGGCAAGGCCACAGTGGGCACGTCCCTGTTCTTTCCGCTTCCTTATTGTCCGTTCCGGCCCATGGTGCCCCAACTCTGTCCTCCAGGGAAGGTGGGAGAGGAGCACTCTGGACTCGGGTCCCAGGTGAGCAGCCAGGGCCAACACCCTGCTGCCTGAGCTGGGGACCCCGCGCCCCTCCCTCACAGCTCCTGGGGGACAGCAGAGGCAAAGGCAGGCTGGAAACTGCCCTTCATTGTCATGGGGCCAGCCCTGTGGGGGGGGGCACTGTCCGCTTCCTGTGACACTGGGTGTCAGGGTCTCTGTCCCCCACCTGCCTCATAAGGAGCCAAGTGCTTCTCTCATGGTGGAGTGTCAAGGGCAGGAGGACAACCAGGAGGAGGAGGAGGAGGGGGAGGAGGAAGATGGGGGGAGGGGGAAGGAGGAAAATTAGGAGGAGGACAGGGAGGAGAAGGGGAGGAGGAGGGTGTGGAAAGAGGGGGAGGGGGAGGGGGAAAGGAGGTGGAGGGGAAGGAGGATGGGGAGGATGAAGGGGAGGATGGGGAGGAAAGGAGGAAGAGGAGAGGAGGGAGAGGGTGGCGGCGGGCAGGAGGAGGAGGATGGGGAAGAGGAAGAGGAGGGTGAGGGAAGGGGAGTAGGAAGAAGTGGAAGGGGAGGGGAGGAGGGAGGAGGAGAGGGAGGAGGAGGATGGAGACTGGGCCCTGGAGGGGGGGGAGCTCCCTGGTAGTGAATCAGATAAACCCCAAACCCACCTGAAAACAAACCGAGGGGCGGCCATGCGCCCTGCAACAGTGCAGGGAGAGGGTCGGCACCAGAATCCCAGAAGGCCCAGGTGCCCATGGAGACCCAGGCGGAGAGCGCGCGCCGGCACGTATGGGGTCCCGGGCTCTGCTCCGGCCCACCCACCCCCTCTGCCGGGGCGACCTCGGGTGAGGTGCCTGCCCCTGCCCACCTGCAGATAAGATGGGAGAGTGACCGCGCCACCCGTGAGGGCCGTGGGGGACCAACCGAGGGACAGGGCACCCTGCGGGAGTGACTGGGCTGAGCATGTCTAACGGGGCTTCTCTGCTGCCCGGGCGCGGGCAGGGGCCTCAGTGTGGTCCCCGACGAGGAGGTCATCGAGATGTACGAGGGCTCCCACGTGCCGCTGGAGCAGATGAGCGACTTCTATGGGAAGGTGAGGAGCGCGCATCTCCCTGCTCCAGACCTGTCCACCTGGGAATCCCCGGGGGAGCCGGGACTCGGGGCCTCCCTGTCCACATGGGCCCTGCAGGTGGGGGATGGCGGTCCTGGGCCACACTGCCTGTCCCAGAGACGAGCAAGTGTGCGTCTCCCCACTGGTCGTCTGCCTGCGACCTTGCAAAGCCGCTGCCCCTCCCTCTACCCGGCCCCTCCTGGGGCCTGAACTTGGGGGGGAAGTGTGGTACCCTGGGGACTTGCCAGAGCAGGCCTGCAAGGTGGAGGGGGCCTGTTCCTTGCGTGGGTCCTCTGCCAGGCCTGGACGGAGAGAGTCAATGTTCTGTGTCTGGCCAGCCCGGGAGGTGCATAGTTCTAAATAGGCTTCCAGGGAGAGGCTCCCCCGAGCCCCGAGTGGCTTTTGTCTGTTTGGGAGCCATACCCAGTGGCACTCAGGGGTTACTTACTCTCTGCACTCGGGGATTACTTCTGGTGGTGTTTGGGGGACCCTATGGGGTGCCGGGGATCGCACTCCAGTTGGCTAGCACAAGGCAGACGCCCTCGCCGCTGTGCTATGGCCCCAGCCCTAATGTGGCTCTCTGTGCCTTGCCAGGGGCAGGACTCCATCGCTGCCTCTTCTTTCACTGGAGCAGGAGGTGGAGGTTGGAATGTGAAGGGGGCGGGGAGGGAGGGGAGGGCGGCTGGGCCTTCCCTGGACTCTGCCACTTAACACCTGGAGGCTGCTTTAGCCCCGCAGGGAGGGAGAGGCAGGTGAAGCTGTCATTGTCCTGCCAGGAGTGCACAAGAGTGAGTGTGCACCTGGATATGCACTCACATGCGTGTGTGCGTGGACATGCGTATGTGCACGCGTGCTCACTGGCTCTGCTCCTTCCCAGAGCTCTCACGGGAACACCATGAAGCAGTTCATGGACATCTTCTCGCTGCCAGAGATGACCCTCCTGTCCTGCGTGAACGAGTACTTCCTGAAGAACAACATCGACTACGAGCCTGTCCACCTCTACAAGGATGTCAAGGTCGTGTCACCCGGGCGAGCTCCTGCCTCGGCTGCTCCCTTAGCTGTGCTGGGCCCTTGCATCGGTGAAGGGAGGTGTTGCCGGGGCAGGGGGTGAGGGGGGACCCCTCAGCATAGCGCGATGCTGAGAGTGCGGCTTGGCCTCCTGAGGGTCCATCCGCCCCCCCACACCCCCTCTTTCCCAAGCTTGCCGCATTCACCAACCTGGGCGCCGATCCCACGGACACACGGACACAGTCTCGAACCCCTCTCTGTCTTTTTTTTTTTTTCCTTTTGGGTCACACCCAGCAATGCTCAAGGGGTCACTCCTGGCTCTGCACTCAGGAATTACTCCTGGCGGTGCTTGGGGGATGCTGTATGGGATACTGGGGATTGAACACAGGTTGGCCACGTGCAGGGCAAACGCCCTACCCGCTGTTCTATAGCTCCGGCCCGACCCCTCTCTGCCTTGATGTGACCCTCTGGGCCTCCAGGCTGGGGTGCAGAGCGGAGCACTGAGCCCCTCATCCAGGGGGCTTGGGGGTCCCATGCGGAGAACGCCGGTTCCACTCCAGGCTCGATTTGGACCCACTGGCACCCGGTCTCCTTCGGGCAACCCCTTAGAGAACTGCAGAGGAAGCTGCTGACCCCCTCCCCCATATCACCCTAAAGGGTCCCCCTTGCCCCAGGTGGGCCCAAGCACACATGGGCAGGGAGTGAGCTCTCACCGAGCGTGGGGGCAGCAGAGGGGCATTTGCAGGGAGGCGGCGGGCTGGCCTGAGCCGCTGACCGCCACACTCTTCTCCAGGATGCCATTCGGGACGTCCACATCAAAGGCATCATGTACCGAGCCATCGAAGCCGACATTGGTAGGGGCCGCCTTCCGCCTCCCCAGGGCCCACACTGGGACCCCTGTCCCTCACACCCTGGTGGCTGGGGGACAGTCCCTGTGGGCAAGAGTGCAGGGTCCCGAATCCTGGCCACAGAGGAGTCCCGCTCCCCTAGTCTTGGTCCTGACAGTTCTGAGACCCTGGACACCATGGTTAGACTGAGAAGGCCTCGGTTACTGACCCAGGGCACTGGCCCAGCACCTGAAATGACCCAAACTCCCTGGGTCACTGTATCCGTCCCCCGTGACCCGAGTTTCCTGGGCACCCGTAAGGCACGTGAACCAGTTGTCCTGGGTACCTGCATCACCCCAGAACAGAGTTTCCTTCACATTGACCCCCCACCCCCCAACCCCCAACCAAGCATCCCAGGCAGGGTGCAACTCACCCGCCCCTGTTCGTAAGTGTCCTCACTCTGCCCCCATATGCCGTTTCCTTGTAGAAAAGTACATCTGCTACGCCGAGCAGACCCGCGCCGTGCTGGCCAAACTGGCGGAGCACGGCAAGAAGATGTTTCTCATCACCAATAGCCCCAGCAGCTTCGTGTAAGTCAGTCGGTCCCGTGTGTGTCAACCAGCCCCCAGCCCTTCCGCTCGTTTCACAAGCAAGCTGGGAAGCAGTGGTGACCCTCAGTGGCTTTGATGCTGTTACACTCACCAGGGCCCATCTGTCACTTCCAGGGACAAAGGGATGCGGTACATCGTTGGGAAAGACTGGCGGGACCTGTTCGATGTGGTCATTGTTCAGGCCGAGAAGCCCAACTTCTTCAATGATAAGCGGAGGTGCGTGTCTGCCTTTCTCGGGGCGTAGAGACCCTTCACGTGCTGCCGGGACGGGTTGGGGTGATGGCGAGCGTCTTTGGTTAAACCTCGGTGGGATGTCCCAAGCAGCGGAGATGACAGGGTGGGATTCTGTTTTGTTTGGGGACCTTCTCCTGGCTCTGCACTCAGGGATCGCACCTGGAAGGCTCGGGGGATGCTGAGGGTTGACCCCACAGCGGCCATGCACATGGCAGTCCCCTCCCCACCATCTCCGCAGCTCCAGCTTGGGATGTTTCTGGAGGCAGTTGCCGGGAGGGTGAGCTTGGTACCGAGCAGATGGGTTATGCGTCACAGAGCGGCTGTCACCTCGGTCCTAATGAGTTAAACTTAAGAAAGCTACTGACAGCAGTGAAAAAATTCCAGCTTCATCCCATTCAGTGACTTAGATTCCTCCATGCACACACTTTGTGGCCCATGACAAAGCAGCAGTGACCACTGTCCTTTAAGGGCGGCTCTGATTAGGCACCCAAGGCTGCCACATGGGCCTTTAGTGCCTCAAGCCAGTGAATCACAATCAAGAGCGATGGGAATGTTTTCAGAACATCCCTGCAATAGTAACAGGGCATACTCGGCATTTGGGGGTCATGGGTCCTAAATTGTGGGGGGTGCGGGGGTCTGGGTTCTAAGAAAGCCTTTTAATGTGTGGGATAAACGTAGTCATTGAGAAGATATCCCCAGTGTCGATAGTGTCGGAGTTAATGCTCCAGAGTTATACAGATAATTGACGTTTATGTAATAATGGCCGACTTTGGGGCTCAGGGCTCGGGGAGGGGGGCTAGTACGGGGGTAAGAAGCTTGCCTTGCATGTGGCAGACCCGGGTTCGATCCCTAGCATCACACACGGTCCCTTGAGCCCCGTGAGAAATGCAGAGCCGGGACTAGAGCCCTGAGCACGTGCTGAGTATGGCCCAGCATGAAACAAGCAAAATCATGACCTGCTTTGGACTCTGCCCCACATCTGCCAGTTTACGGGACTGGTAGCCAGACAGCCTAATGCCCACCCTGCAGTGATTTATTTATTTTTAAATTTTATGGGAAGGACTTTATTTATTTGTTGCTTTTTTTGGGTCACACCCAGAGATGCTCAGGGGTTCCTCCTGGCTCTGCACTCAGGAATCACTCCTGGTGGTGCTCGGGGGACCACATGGGATGCTGGGAATCGAACCCGGGTCAGCCGCATCCAAGGCAAACGCCCTACCCCCTGTGCTATCTCTCCAGCCCCATCCCTGCAGTGATTTAAAGTACCCTATCAGGGCGTCCTGGAATAGCGCTGAACGCCTCCCCCTAGTGATGCTGAGATCCTTTTCCTTAAGGCCAGGGTTGTAAACCCATCCTCCACACACGGAGATGGAGAGCTCAGGAGCAGGAAGGGGAGGCTGGAGCTGGGACGGACGCCGCCGTGACCCCGCTTGCTGCTTGCCACCCCCCAGACACTACCTTGCATGCTCTTCTCCTGAATTTCAGGCTACAGCCCGTAGAGGTTGTCTCCGCTTCCTGGTCGCGCCTTGCAGAGCACTGTCCGAGGAGAGTAGCAGGCCCCAGACTGATCCCAGCTCTGTCCCTCAAGACACAGGTTTATTTTCAGTGTGCCTGGGAGAAGAGCTGGCTGACCTCCACCTCTGCTTGTTCCCAGGCACAGACAGAGGAGGAGGGGCCCTTAAGCACTGTTAAAGCACTCTAGACCCTTAAGCAGCATCTGGGATGCGACATGAAGACCCTTCTTAGGATAAAAGAGCTTTATACTTTTCTAGGACGATTCATATTTTTATATTACATTTTTCTGAATTCTTCTCACTAAATTTTACATTTGTTGGATTTATCTATTTCATACAAATTTTAAGGGGGGGTGCCAAGGGACAGTGGTAGAGGAAAGGGGACCTGGAGGAGGCCGTGGTGGCAGAACATTAACAGTATTCTAAATCTTCGTGCCTAAAAAGTACTAGCACAGAATTATTTACAGTGATATTTTTTAAGACCTATATACTGGTAAAAAGAGATTAAACAGTTAAAAATTCTTAATTTATCAATTATTGATTTAAAATTCTGTGGACCTTCAGGAGTGTAGCTCTCTTCATCTATATGTGTGTAGGTCACCTCCACAACAAATTATAGAGTGAACCTAATGAATAAATAGCTTTGTGGTCAAAAGGTGACAATACCTTCTTTTTTTGGGGGGGGGGGATTTTTGGGTCACACCCAGCAATGCTCAGGGATTACTCCTGGCTCTGCACTCAGGAATCACTCCTGGTGGTGCTCGGGGGACCATATGGGATGCTGGAAATCGAAGCCAGGTTGGCTGCATGCAAGGCAAACGCCCTACCCGCTGTGCTATCACTCCAGCCCCGACAATGCTTCTTAAGTAACAATATTAGAGCATTATTATTTTCTAAAAGGAAGGGTAGGCTTACCTTTGCAAAAAAGAATTAAAATAACCATTAGTGCCTGTTTCTGGATTTAAATTATAATTGCTAATTTAAATAATATTTTTTAAAAAATCACTAATTGTGTATATCAGTATTCCTTTTTTTTTTTTCTTTTTGGGTCACAGCTGGTTAGGCACAGGGGTTATTCCTGGCTCTCCACTCAGGAATTACTGCTGGCGGTGCTCAGGGGATCATATACGATGCTGGGGATCAAACCCGGATTGACTGCGTGCAAGGCAAACACCCTGCCTGCCGTGCTATCACTCCAGCCCCTCAGTATTTGTTTTTAAATTAGGATTCTGTATCCCTTTTACAATGTCACTGTCCTCCCATTGTTCATCAGTTTTGCTCGAGCGGGCCCAGTAACGTCTCCATTGGAGACTTTGTTGTTACTGTGTTTGGCATATCGAATACATCATGGGTAGCTTGCCAGGCTCTGCCCTGCGGGCGAGATACTCTCGGTAGCTTGCCAGGCTCTCCGAGAGGGGCGGAAGAATCAAACTCGGGTCGACCATGTTGGCTGCGTGCAAGGCAAACGCCCTACTACTGTGCTATCGCTCCAGCCCTTTTACAATGATTTTTGTTTTATGTGAATAATATATATAAATATAATGTTTTTCTATTTTAAAGAAAAAAGCTACCTGAAAATTGATGTGTCTTGGGAAAAAGGGCAGTGAGCTTGTTTTCTGAAGGTAAAGAATGGATAAAGAATATACAGTCATGGATGAAGAGATACAGAGTGGGTAGGGCACTTGCCTTGCACGTGGCCAACTTGGGTTCAATCCCTGGCATCCCCTGTGGTCCCCTAAGCACCACCAGAAATGATCTATGAGCACCACCAGGTGTGGCTCAAAGCACAAACACACATAATGGATTTTGGTGTTAGTGGCAGCGCATTACTCATATCCCAAAAGCAGAAACATTAAAAATATTGTTAAAAAAAAAGTACATAGGAATTTGCTCCACGTCATTAGAGGACAGAAGGTCACAAATCAGTATAGACAAAACAATTCTCGTCGATTTGCTCGAGCGGGCCCAGTAACATCTCCATTGGAGACTTTTGTTGTTACTGTGTCTGGCATATCGAATATTCTTGGTAGCTTGCCGGGCTCTCCGAGAGGGGCGGAGGAATCGAACTCGGGTCGGCCATGTTGGCCGCTTGTAAGGCGAACGTCCTACCCGCTGTGCTATCGCTCCAGCCCCCGCCCCCCCAGAATAAAAAAAAAAAAAGAACAATTCTCATTTTGTATTAACCAGAGGATAATAGATGTACAAAGACCAAGAAACATTTGGGGGTAATTTCTCTTTATTTTTTTTTCTTCTGTGAATTTATATTTTTCAAATCAGATAAAAAGAGTTTCTTTGAAAAGGGGAAGGCAAACAGTTTATCTTTGCTTTGGACTAACACTCCCGAGTAAGGAATGGGCTTTGTTTTAATTTCCTATCATAAAATTGCAGTCCTGGCTTTCTGATTTTTTTTTTTTTAATAACCCGAGTGGCTGAACTTCAAGTTCCAATGCTGAGTAAATAAATGTACTTAGGAAGTTAGATATCCCCACAAGCTTTTTCTTTTTTAATTAAACAGCCTTCTGCATGTGGCAGAGCTGAGCTAAAGAAAGCTGCTTTATGGAGGGACCAGAGGATTGTACAGTGGCCAGGCCACTTGCCTTGCATGTGGCTGTTGGTTGTGCTATACATAGGGTCCCCTGAGCACTGCCAGGAGCAACCCCTGAACACCGCTGGGTGTGACCCAAAAACAAACAAAACTTTTATGGAGCCAATTTCCGGTCTGCCTAAGAGGGACCTGTCTACCCTCTTATTGATGGTATTGGTATTTTCTGAGTTGCTCTCACCCCAGAATGCTTTTTTCTCTACACCTCGTTCGTTGCATGCTGGGGCCGCAGTGTGGGAGGGTTTGCATGAGGGGCCTGGCCCGTGCTTGTGGTGTTCGGTTTCCAGGGCCTTTTCAGGTTTGAGGAGCTCCTTCCTGTGTCCAGCGGGCAGCTAGGCAGTCATTCCCGAGCAGCCAGCCTGGACGGCCTCTACATGTCATGATGTTTCTCGTTTCTATTGTTAGACCTTTCCGAAAGGTGAACGAGAAAGGTGTCTTACTCTGGGATAAAATCCACAAGTTGCAGAAAGGCCAGATTTACAAGCAGGTACCTTGTGACCAATTTGTCCTTCTCGCTTTGCTTTGCAGTCTGTGTTAGAGATGATGGCACCCTTCTGGCCAGGCTCTCCCAGGCTAAGAGGCAGAATGGAAGCTGGAGCCAGTAGCTTTTCAGTCGGCTCGGCCTGAAAGAACTCAGAACAGAACTCAGTCTTAAAAACTAAATTTAAAGCTCAAAGGATCAAAGATGCCAGCAGTCTCGGACATTCCTCTTTAAAAAAAAAATTCTTTTAAATTCTATTTTATTTTTAAAAAGTTGTTCACAATAATTTATTACATTCAGTATTCCAACAGCAATCCCACCACCATTACACTTTCCCACAACCATATTTCAAATTTTTTCCACCCCAACACCCAAAGCCTGCCCCCAAAGCAGGGCCTAAATAAGTTATTTTGTGTTGCTTATTATGAATAATCTACTAAAAATGATCCAAAAAAAGTTTCCTGAGAGGAAGGTGTGTGAAGATTGTTGTATTTCATCCTGGAGCCATTAAGCCCTTGTATAAGAGATTACTAACATGTTGTTAAAGGTTGAGCCTTGTGTGCTAAAATACACAATTATTTTTATTATTATTTTTTTGAGATTGGTCGCCTTCTAGTTTACACCCCATCAAATGTGGTGTGCTACTCTTGGCACATCATGGTATGAGATGTCATGTGGCCACATTTGTGACTGCGTGCTCCAGGAATTCTAAAATTTTAAATTGGGTGATACCACTGAAGTTAATTTAATTTTTTTCTTTTTCCAACTGGATGGTGACTTTGGGGATGGACATTCTTCTTTCAAGAAGCATTTAGCCCTCCATGACATAGTCTTCATTCTGGTGGCTATTTCTGGATGCGCTGTTTTATATTTTATTTCTACTTTATGGATGTAATGTAACCAGTCCTTTTAACAAGACTAGAAAATATTTTATAAACAATTGAGCTGGCGGCTTTTTACCATGTTGCTGAAATTAGTTTGTTTGTTTTAAAGATTCCCAACCCATTTCTGAGTCTATCACATCTGGCGCAGTTCAACATGTTTTTTCTGTTTCCTTGAAAACTAGCTTCTTATAGCCATGAGATTTCTAGGAAGCCAGCTAAGAAAATTACTAAGCCGTCATGAAAAGTGCCTTGCCTCAGGACTGTTTCTCATGAAGTTACTTGCTAAATAGATAACAGAGTAAATGGTAGCCACAAACAGACACAGCAGCAGGGAGTGGGAGGGATGAATCACGGTACTTTTTGGCAACTTAATTGACTTAGAGGAGTATTTGACATGAAATGATGCTGACTATATGTTAAGTATTAAAAAGCCTATTACCACGAGGTCTATAAAGTTGACTCCTTCTGGAAAGTGCATCTGACTTAGAGCTGAAAGGGTGCATACAAAGAGGATCTAATCTGTATATTTTGACATTTAAAATAAATTGTAGAAGCAAAGATAAAAAAACATTATTTTTTTAAGTTGTAGATATGTTGGTCCAAGGGCCATAAAGATCTCTGTCATAGGATATAATATTTCTAGTTTTCTCTTTTTGCAGGGCAATTTGTATGAATTTTTGAAGCTTACTGGCTGGAGAGGATCCAAAGTGTTGTATTTTGGTGACCACATATACAGTGACCTGGCGGTAAGGAGTCTTTTTTTTACCTGTTTCTTTATTGGGGTGGGATGAGTTAGTCCTTCGTGAGCAGTTTCTCTCTTGACTTAAGCATTTTCCTAAAGCTTTTAGAAATGAAGAAGAGGTGACATTTAAAAAAAAAAAAAGTCTTATTTCCTACAGAACCCAAAGGGCCTGAGTCTTGAAAAAGAGAGATTTTTTTTTCTTTTTTTTGCTTTTGGGGTCACACCTGGCAGTGCACAGGAGTTACTCCTGGCTCTGCACTCAGGAATTACTCCCGGCAGTGCTCAGGGGACCATATGGGATGTTGGGGATCGAACCTGGATCGGCCATGTGCAAGGCAAACACCCTACCCGCTGTGCTATCTCTCCAGCCCAAAAAAGAGATGTTCTTGTGAAAATTAGCCACTTATTCAAATTTACCAGGGAAATTTCCACTTCGGTAATTAAGGAATACACCACAATGGCCTAATGCTAAGAAATGAATCTAGACAGTGCGTTCTTTCCGTTCCCTCTGGTTAAGTCTGAGGAATACAAATACAAGTCACTCAGAAGACAGATTGCTTTCTCCAGCCAGTCACCTCGAAAGCGCTCAAGTGTGACATTTCTGGCAAACTGTGCAAAGAGGGAGTCTTCTCATGTCCCCTGGGATGCTGGCATTCATTTCTCTCCAGTCGCGAAGAACACAAGGACTGGGCCACGCTGGGAGGATTAGTGGCAGTATTGCCAAGCTGGGTTCCCCATAGGATGTCTTTGCCAGGTGATGCTGGCGTTGGCTGCCCCTGGGTCCATTGTGCAAAACCTCAGTGAAGCTCAGTATTGGGGGTAGCAAGAGTGAGTGGGCCGCTGACTCCGTCACTGGGGTCGCAGTCACGCTGTTTGGGGCCTCGTGTGTACCCATGTGTCAGTCTCACCTCTCTGGCGTCTGCCGGCCTTGGTAGCTCCATGTTCTAGCTGGCTGCCGCCACCCACAACCTTCTTGAAAGTGTCCATTTACACTGTGGACTGGGGCAAACAGGAATGTTTCCAGGCAGAAATGAGCTGGTTTCTTTATAAGAAGCCTCCATGTCAGCAGTTTGTGCAAAAGAACCACGCCAGGGCGAGCACTTTCCCAGACTGGCGGGGGATCCTAAGCAAGCTGCCAGCGGCCCCCCGAGATGGGTGGTTTGGCAGCCAGTGCTTTTGAGCGTGCCTGCTCTCTGGGACTTCCTTAATCAAGCTCAGATTTTATTGATCATGTTAAAAAACCCACTTTGGCATTCATGGATTTTTTTTTAAATTTTTATTAGTGAGACACCATGAGGTACAGTTGTAGACTTACAAATTTTTGTGCTTGGGTTTCAATTATACAGTGATCAAATACCCATCCCTCCACTAATGCCCATTTCCCACCACCACGGATCCCAGTATCCCTCCCACCCCTCCATCCTCCCCATCCACCCTGCCTCTGTGTGTCTCTTTTGTTCTCTCTCTCCTACTGGGTGTTGTGGTTTGCAAAAGAGGCAATGAGTGGCAATCATGTTTGGTCTATAGTCTACTTTCAGCATGTTTCTCCCATCCTGGGAGGATCCTCCATGGATTTTTCCTTAGTCTTTCTATTGTGCTTTCTTTCTCTCTGTTCTCATCTTTATTATTTCCTTTGTTCTCTTGATTTGTTCTTTCTCTGGTTCCTTAAGCTGTGTGTACATGGCGGCCAGTTGACTTGAGACCCTTCCTTTAAACTCTTATTGTACCAAGCGCTTGAGAGAGCACTGAGTCGCCTCCTGCCCCAAGCTCCTTTTTCTCAAAGGGGCTCTGTAGTGATGCATTTCCTCCTTAGCCCAATTTTTGCTGCACCCCACAGTTGTGGCATGTTGCATTTACATTTTAATTGGTTCCAAGACAATATAAACTTCCTCTATACCTTCTCTTCTTTTTTCGTGGGTGTCCAGCATATTAGGTTTTCACATTTTAAGGAAATTTCCAGTTTTTCCTTTTGCAGTTGCATTCTAGAAAAGAGACTTTGTATGCTTGGAATCCTTTTGAATGTATTAAGGCCACTGCTATTGAGTATTTAGCTACATGTGGCCTGTATTTCCCCCAGGGCTGGGGCTGATGAGCTCTTGTCCATTACTTTATTGTCAGGATCTTGAAAGGGCTTGGAGGATAATAGTTGATAAATACCTGCCAAGTGAGAGGTTGGAGCAATAGTTCAGTCAGGAGGGCGCTTGCCTTGCACACGGCCGACCTGGCTTGATCCCCGGCATCCCATCTAGTCCCTCAAGCATCACCAGGAGTAATTCTTGAGTGCAGATCCAGGAAGAATCTCTGAGCATTGCCAGCTGAGTGACCCTCCCCAGCCTCCAAAAAAAAAAAAATGATTTTCCAAGTGAGAAAAGGAAGTCAGTGCCTGGGGTTGTGCATATTAGACTTTCCAGGACATAAGTGATATCCGATACTTAGGCTTGTTGTCAGGTACCTACTGTGAAAACTGAAGTCACATACTTTTGTGCAGTGTGACCCAGAGTCCAGCTTCTCACAAGTCACAGGCCCTGACACTCCATAGGCGCTCCCCAGTGGTCTGGAAGAAGGAAAGGGAGCACTTCCGGGGTGCTTTGGGTGAACCTCTTTCTGCGCGACCAGATTGCTGCTTTACAGTCCATGGTTAATGACTCCAGACCCCGGGGCCGCAAGCGCACTGTCCGGTGCAACCCAAACTGAACAAACTAAAAGCTGTGGCCAGTGGAAATCAGCACTGATTTCCAGAAACGTCCACTTGGGCTGAGACGGTCAACAGCCTGGCATTTTAATTAAATGTCATTCCTTGAATCCGGCCGGGTTCACCCCCAGCCCTGACCGCCGGAAAAGAATTCGAGGGAAGCGGGCGGCCTGGGGCAGGGTGGGCCAGTGACTGATGGGGACACTCTGCCCCTGCGGCCAGGACCTGACCCTGAAGCACGGCTGGCGCACGGGCGCCATCATCCCGGAGCTGCGTTCTGAGCTGCGGATCATGAACACGGAGCAGTATGTCCAGACCATGACGTGGCTGCAGACGCTGACCGGCTTGCTGGAGCAGATGCAGGTTTGATGTCACTTCTCTCTGGGGCTTGCCTTAGCCCCAGTTCAGTCCACTGGGCAAAGCTGTGGCCAGTGGGGGGGCCAGGGGTGGGGGTGGAGGCTGGATTAGAGGCACTTGCCTTGCATGGGGCCGACCTGAGTTCTATTTCTGGGACCCCATAGGGTACCCCCCTCCCCTGAAGCACCAGCAGGAGTAAATTCTGAGTACAGAGCCAGGAGTGAGAGCCCCGAGCGCACTGTCGGGCGTGACCCAGACTCAACAAACAAAAAGCTGTGGCCAAGTGCTGTTGGTTCTGTTCTGTCCCGGGAAGCAAGTTTCCCTCGCACATTGACTAGACCAGACGTGAGGAAGCAAATGCAGGGTCCCTTTACTGCTAGCTCGAGCTAGGGTCCGAGTCTCATCCAACTCAGTGGACCCCGACTCCCAATTCTGAGCAGTTTATATGGGGTTTGGTTACATAATAGCACTTTCCCAGGAACTGACAATATGTTTCCAGTTCTGGTCCCAGTCTGTCAGTGACTCCAGGGATCAGGACTGTGTTTCCAATTCGTGGTCCCAGTCCTATCCCACACCCTCAGCCCTCTCTGCTTGGCTGGGCGCCACTGCACATGCCCCCAATTCTGATAGGCTGTTCCCACGGGGCGGTTTATCTGCCCAGGGTGACACTGTTTTCTGAGAAGTCGGGACTTTCTGATGGGGGAAACCGAGACGTAGGCCTGCTGAGTTTCTGTCTCAAAGTGGAGCCTGTCATGGCTCCACTTCAGCCTCACAGTTCCATTGCGCAGTTTAACTACTGGGGTTTCCCTGTCTGGGAGAGTGTACCCTGAAGACTCTACCGCAGGGGTCCCCGAAAGCTGCGTGGCCCTGTGGGGGCAGGCGAGTGTGGCTGTGTCCCACATGTGGACACCGACATCCCCTGCCCAGCGGCCCCCTGGGGCCAGAGCCTGTGTCATCGGGGCTCCTTGGGGACCCTCTGGCCATGAGCGGGTCCAGTCCTGGCACTGCTATCACCTGGCCATTGGACTGCTGGGCTGTGCCTCAGTTTCCCCATCTGTAAAACGAAGGGTCCTGGGGAGGGGGGGGGTGACTACTTCAGCCAGGCACCAGGGCTAGGCAGGGGTGGGGGGCGAGGGTGGACTGGGCGGCGACACCCCACGGCTGGGCTGGAGCTGGGCAGCGGCTGTGTTTCCCTCCTGTCAGCATGGACTGTGGACGCCGTTCCTCTGTGGCCACTGTGCTCCCTCCTGGGTCTCCCCGTTTCCTCAAGGGCTCCCCGGGGCACTGATGCCATATTCCCAGCTGAGGCACGGCTGCCAGGCTCCTTCCGGAATCGGCAGGGCCAGCTGGCAGAAGCTTGGGCTGAGCTGCGAGAAGGGGGTGCACCCCTACACACACACACTCCCCCCCCCTCCCCCCCCCCCCCCCCCCCCCGCAGGGCACTTGCTGCCCTGAGCCCTGGCCCGGCTCTGGTCTGACGACCTCACACTGCGGCCCTGCTGTGCCCGAGTGCCAGACGCTGTGCTAAAAATAAAAGGCCCCCTTCAGGGCTGACGTGGGCCCGAGGTCATGAGTAATAATAGCTCTTCTCCACTCACGCTTGATCGGTCGCTCTCAGGTGGAGCCCCAGCCGCTCCAACTGTCTGCGTCCCAACAAGAAGACAGGATGTGGAGAGCTCAGGGGATGGGTCTGAGGCTGCATGTCTGGGCTGTGTGACGATGCCAGAGTGACAGTTCCGCTGCAGTTCTGACAGTCACAGACACACACACGTCCACACACGTGCACACAGAAGCAAACACACACATCACACGTGCAAATCAGACATGCACACGTGCACACATGTGTGATCCTCATGTGGATAGGAGTTTCTCCCAGCTCTGAGGAGAGCATGCATTTCCCTCACTATTAAAAACTTGGTGGTGGGCTGGCGTGATAGTACAGTGGGGGAGGGCATTATTTGCCTTGCATGCAGACAACCCAGGTTCGATCCCCAGCATCCCACATGGTCCCCCGAGTATCACCAGGATGATCCCTGGCTGCAGAGCCAGGAAGTAACCTCTAAGCATTTCTAGGTGTGGCCCCAGAATAAAAACAAAAAATTTCTCGTGGTAAAGGAGTGCACAGTTTTGAGGGTGGAGGTGCTGAAAAGGATGGAAGTGTGGATTATAGATTCCCTCACACAGGAGCCAGGATGAAAAGATTGCTAGCGTATCTCTCGCCCAGGCCCATGGGTCAGGAGTGGTCACTGAGAATCAGCCCCTCCCTTAGAGCTCCAGGGACAGCTATTGGGGCTGAGAACCTGCCCGAGTGCCTGGCAAGTTCATTTCATTCTCACGGCTCTTCCTGGCAGGGGTGTAGAGCAGGGAAGGCTGTGGGCCACACCAGACACCTGGTGGTACTTGGGGCTCACACCAGGCTCTGTGTTCAGGGGTCTCCTCTGGTGGTCCAATGAGATCACTGCTCTCAAGTGGGGGAACCATTTGAAGGGCTGGACATTCAACCAGGGTCACTCTTTGCAAGGCAAGCACCATAACTCCTGCATCATTCCTCTGCCCCCTCTTCTGTTTTTTGGGGGAAAAAAAGTTATCAAAATCTCATTGATCTAGAATATATAATCTAGGGCTGGAACTACAGTACAGTGGGTAAGGCACTTTCCAGGAGTGATTTCCTGAGTGCAGAGCCAGGAGAAACCCCTGAGCTATCGCCAGATGTGGTCCCCAAACAAACAAATCTGGATGTGACCCCCCCCCCCCCAACAAAAACAAATGTAGGTTCCAGGTGTGTGGCAGGATATCTGGTATCTGTCTAGCCTCCTTAGAGAACACCCCCAAAGTCTTGTCCCCACCCACCTCCGTACAGACGCCTAGTGGCCTGTTCTCCTCTCTCCTTCCTCCTTCCTGGCGAGCACCATTATTTCCAGTTCTTTGCTTGGCTTTTCTGCCTCTTTATCCTTCCACAGAGAGAAGAAAGAGAACTAGCTCTTACAGCATCTGTCTAGTCCGACCCCATAGGCTGGCTGTGAGCTCCTCAGGGCGCATCTGTGCTATTGCACAGGCAGAATTTCCTGCCGGAAATAGGCTCTGACCTCATCCTGATGCCTAATTCACCTGCCCCAGGTCCTGCAGACTGCCACTCCCCACCCCCCACCCCCCACAGGTGTTAGCTGTTTGAATTTTCCTCTGGTTCCTCAGCTGCCTGCCTTTCCTCCCCACCCCCCATAACTGTAGTTGCAGGGAGCCTTGCTTATTTCTTTGACCAGAACCCCCTTCATGACCCCCACCACACACACACACACACACACACACACACATACACACACACACACACGCTGCCTGACCCTAAAAGCCTGTGCCCTGGAGGGTGGGGGTTGGGGGTCCTTTTGGCTTTTTTTTTTGGCTTATACCCAGCTATGTTCAGGGCTTACTCCTCACTCAGGAATTACTCCTGGTGGTACTCATGAGACCATATGGGATGCCGGGGCTCAAACCCAGGTCAGTCGCGTGCAAGGCAAATGCCCTATCTGTTCTAGCACTCCAGCCCCCCTTTTTGCTTCTTACTCCTCTGTCAGCCCAGGAAGCAGAAAATTCTCTCCCTTCCCATTGGTTTGAGGTGGTTCTTCTGCTTTCTTGTCTTTTACAAAAACATCCCCTTCACCCCCCCCCCCCCCACACACACACACTTAAATACTTTAAAAGAGGGCCTGGAGAGATAGCACAGTGGGCAGGGCACTTGTCTGGCATGTGGCTGAGCCTGGTTCAAAAACCCTGGCACCACCAACGGTTCCCTGAGCCCTGCCAGGAGTGATTCCTGAGCACAAAGCCAGGAGTAAGCTATGAGCACCACCGGGCCTGGCCCCCAAATGAAAGAAATACTTTACAATAGAATGCAGTGTTGGGGGGGGGGGAATTAAGTCAATTTTAATTCTGCTGCCTCTGCACACATGAATAGACCACGCCTGTGTTGCTGAGTGCCCTGAATGTCTGCACCCCCCCAGTATTTGGGGCCAAGCTGGTGCATCCTGGCACATATGCTTAGGCCTGGGGCTGTGTCTCTGGGCCAGCCCCCGCGTCTGGTCACGTGATTCTCTCACACATGCTCCTGGGGCCTGCCTGACGCACACAGACTTTAGTATTTCCTTGACTGGTTCAGGCATGCTGCAGGCTGGCCTCAGTCTACCGTCCTGGCCTGTGCCACTGGGTGAAGCGGTGTTGGCAAGGAGGGCGGCTGCGGCTGGGAGTCGAGCCGGGTCCCGAGCTAGAAAGGGGGCGGGTTGGCGCAGTGGCAGGGCCTGGAGCCGTCAGCATGCCCTCCTCCCGTATATTCACCCTCCTGGACCATCACAGCAGCCACTTGGGTCCGTCCTACAGGTGCACAGAGACCCAGAGTCACAGCTGGTCCTGCAGGAGTGGAAAAAGGAGAGGAAGGAGATGAGGTAAGAGTGGCCACTCTGAGCAGTGAGTTCTTCCTCCTGAACCCTGCAGACCCCTTTCCTAACCCTGGCCTTCTCCAAGGCAGGCAGTGACCCCATCCCTCCTGGCCTTGCCGTGTGATGTCACGGAGGAAGGACCCATTCCTTCCCGTCCCTCCCCTTCCCTTTCCTCTCCCTGATGGCCTTGCACGCTGCCCTTGCACGGGGCCGACCCGGCTTCGATCCTGACATTCTATAGGGTTTCCCCCAAGCAGCCGCCAGGAATGATTCCTGAGCACAAAGCCAGGAGTCACCCCTGAGCATCTCCGGGTGCAGCCATCCCCCCTCCCAAAAAAAAAAAAAAGGCAATGGTGGCATTCTCCCTGGGTTCACGCCCCGTCCCTCCTCTCTTGCCCTGCCCCTCCAGGGAGATGACCAAGGGCTTCTTCAACGCCCAGTTCGGCAGCCTGTTCCGCACCGACCAGAACCCCACCTACTTCCTGCGGCGCCTGTCCCGCTTCGCCGACATCTACATGGCCTCGCTGAGCTGCCTGCTCAACTACGACGTCAGCCACACCTTCTACCCGCGCAGGACTCCGCTGCAGCACGAGCTCCCCGCCTGGGCCGACGGGCCCCCCACCTTCCGGCTCCCGCTCCTGCAGGCCGCGCAGGCCAAGTAGCCAGCCGGGCGGGCGGAGAGCAGAGCCGGGCCCCGGGGGGTGGGGAAGAGGCGCATGTGATGTCTCACGTGATGTGCATTTGCTCCCGCGCCTCCGCCTGGGATGCAGACAGGAGCGGGCGCCCCTCTGCATCAGCACCACCTGGCAGCCCTTTGATGCTTCCTTGCGGTTCCCCGAGAGACTCAGGGGCGCCACCTGTCGGCAGCAGCGGGAACGCGCGCGCTCGCCCGCATGCGCGCCCGCCAGGCTCCAGCTGGCTGAGGGTCCAGCCCTGGCCTTTGGGTTCTGCCCTGCGGGAGCCTTCCTCTGACTCCCCTGCACGCGCGCCTGTCGGTCCCCAGTGCCCGCTGCAGGAATGAGCGCGATGCAGCTTCCCGACGGCTGTGTGTGGGGGGGCGGGTTGGAGCCTGTTGCACCCCTAGGCCTGGGTCCAGCGGGCACATGTCCCCTTTGGCATGGACAGACCTGGGGGGGTCTAGATATCAGCGGGGAGGCGCCCCTGCAGCTCTGCCCTCTGCGACCCTCTCTCCACCTCCAGCTTTCCTGCAGGAGTGCCAGTCGGGGTTCTGGGTCGGGAGGGCGGGCCATTGGGGTGGGTTTTTTTAGAGGGGAGTGCAGACCCTGTGGAAATGAAGAGAAAAGGAAATGACCCTGCTGAGAATTTCTCTGTTTTCCTGAGGCCGATGCAGGTGACCTACGCCCGCCCGTGGGCCCAACACAGCAAGGGGCAGGTTGGGGGGCTGGAGCGCGTGACCCCCGTACCCCCCACCAGCACCATCAGTGTTTCATGGCTGCAGCCGCAGCAGAAGCATCTCTTGGCCCCTGGGGCTGTTCGTAGCTGGGCCCAGCTGGCGTTATCCTTGGCTCTGCTGTGTGTTAGGGTGGGGTTTGATGTGGGACTCTTGATTGTATTGAACGAGTGTGGTACAGTGACCCCTTATGGCCCAGAAGACCCCCCCCCCCCCAGGCCTCCACCACCACCACCCCCAACTTTTGTTACAGACAAAACCCCCTCCCTCCCAGCTGGGTGTTTCTTTTTTTTCTTTTTTCTTTGGCTGAGCACTCGCTCCCGGGTGCTTGGAGCGTCCTGCTCCAGACTCCTCACGGCTCTCTCCTCTGCGCCCAGTTTGAATTTCTGCTTTGGGGAAACTGGGCGAGCGAGCGGGAATGGTTCAACCAAGAATTCCAGGCAGCCTGCATCCTCGATGCCCGTTCCCGGGGCTCTGGACTGGAGAATGAAGCGGCATTTGGGCAACTTGCTTTCCCGATGTCCAGATGAGGGGACCCCAAAGGGGGAGGAAGTCCGCTTCCCCTGGAAAAGGGAATGGGGGTGCAGGTGAGGGACAGTGACCGCTGCCCATCCGCTGCTGCCTGGGGCTTAGGACCCTGCGCCCTGGAGCCGCCAAGTATGGGCGGAAGCTTGGCCTGTGTCCCTGTAGATGGTCCCTGGGCCCAGCTAGAAGTACAGGTGAGGACGGCCACCTCCGCTCATAGGGTCCAGAACCAGCATGTCCCAGCTGATCTCATTGTGTGACTGCAGATTCTAGAAGTCCATGCAGCACGCCACAGACCACATGTTCCCCAGGGGGGAAGGGGGGGGCACACCGCTGGCTTCTCCAGACCAAGCTTGAAAAAGTGTTCTGGAGCTCGAACCCCTCTCCCGGAAGCCTCGCGGGGCCCCCCTGCGGAGCCTCTCCAGGAATGCTGACACCAGACTTCGGAACAGAAACCCCCTGTTACTGATGCGGCCCACTGCAGACAAAATTGCTAGTTGCTTTGACTGCCGAGGCCCTCTTAATTAAGGCGGGGGGAGGGATGAATTGTCCTCTCTCCCCCCTCCTCACGGGAGCTTCTGCCTGGCCTTTCAGCGGGGGGAGCGTCAAGTAGGGAGAATGGGGCCTTTCCCACCCGGACCAGGGGCCCTTGTCCCTCCCGCTGAGCAGCTGTCCCTGATTGCGCTATTCTGCTCTGGGAGCTGCTGTGTTTTCTGCTCTTAGAATTCCCTTGGGTACCAATTCCCTTCTCTTCCTCCTTCCCTGTGGGGACGGGGTGTCCCTTACCCCCGAATTGGAGGAAGGCTGCTCTGTCGGCCTGTCACCTCGGCACCTTTCCTGGAGAGACCCTCCACGGCCCCTTTCCAGTGGCCAGCCCCACCAGGATGGGGCACTGTGACCTTAGCGGGCATTTAGCTGAGGCCAGGCTTGGCCCTGGGACCCGAGCTCACCCCCCCTCCACCCTTGCTGGGATAGTGCTGCAGTGCGGGGTGACCAGCCCTGGCCAGACATCTGGGACGCTCAGGTCAGGTGCAGACAGCAGAGAGAAGGTGCCTGGGCCGGGTGGGCATCTCTTGGGAGCTGCTGTCTCAGCCAAGTCACTCGGCCCGTGGCAAGTGACTTTCTGAGCACAAGCCATCTTGCATCATGGCCACTTCGGGGCACTGGTCCTATGGACGTGTCCTGTGGAGTGCCCTCACCGTGAGCTTGGCCCTGGGATGACCTTGGAGGACCCAGGGATGATTCCTCCATTACTGCCATGGTGGCAGCTGTCAGCCCAAGACCGGGCCCCACAACTCAGAGCTGTCACCTGTCAACCTAGCGGGACTGTCCCAGCTCCAGGGCTAGGGAGTGGGGAGCTGGAGGGGGGTCCCTAGGGCCCCTCTGCCCCGCCTGCCTTCCCCAGGAGGGGATCCAGGAACCCTCTGGGCGCCTCCTGCACATGGATCTCCAGCTCACCCGATCACCAAAGTTGCAGCGAACCCAACCCAGCAGCAAAGCTTTGACCCTATTCTGGGGCCTCGGGCGTGACCCCTGGACTCAGGAGACCTTTTCTGATTGTTGAGCAGAAGGACAAACCATACCCCAAGCAAGGGCGGCACAGTGAATCCAGATTCCTCGCAGTAGATGCGTTATTTATTCTGAATGTGAATTTGCTATTTATTCCAAATGGTGATTTTATGTGATCTGATCATACATGGATTGCCCAATAAAAGTTTGGTTTTGTTCAGCCCGTTGTAAACTAGCCTGTCTCGGAGCCCACGGGGTCCCCACCCAGCATCCCCGAGGGAACGGGGAAGGCGCCTGCTACTTCTCCCCACCCACCTCCCGGCCCCCAGCACGGAGCCTGAAGCGTGTGGACTTCAGCCACGAAGGGAAGTTTGGGGCCGACCTCGCCGTGAGTGGCAGCCGGCACTGTGCCCCAGAGACCCCTCCTGAGTTGGCAATTCGGAGGTGAGGAAAATCTGGAAATGCAAACCAAGATCTTGGAAAATATAGGCACCAAATCAGGAGCCATTCACTACTCGGTGCCGCATAAACTTATAAATAGTTTGGGCTTATTTTTAAACACACACATGCGTCTGTTCAGCACCATCGGTGTCCCTGTGCCTTGAACCTCTCTGGGTGCGCCCCCTCAGACTCGCTCACCCCTGTCGGTTTTTCCCCTCTCCCCTTGCCTTTTTGTGCCCATGAAGGTGTTTGGCAGACTCATTAGCCATGCTGCCCCCCGACTCTGGCCCCTCATTTGGAGGGGCGGCTTCTGGAGAGATGGCCAGAGCCCTTTCTCACCACGTCAGCTGCCAGCACCTGCGAGCCCCTCTGCTGGAGGCTGGAGGGTCCCCTGGAGCCCCCAAACAGCTCCAAGACAACCTGGGGCTGGTTTGGATGCGACTCGGCTGAGCCCCGATGGTGTGGAGTCAAGAGGCTGGGTCACAAAGAAGGGATCTGCGGCCTGTGCTTTGCTCTACCTCTGTCTAGCTGGAATCTCAAGCCTGGCCAGAGCCTTCCCCAGAGACAGTTTGGAAACCAAAGTGTGTTTTCTGTGTGTGTGTGTGTGTGTGTGTGTGTGTATTGGGGCCCTGACCATTTGGAAACCAAAGTGTGTTTTCCGTGTGTGTATGTTTGTGTGTGTGTGTGTGTGTGTGTGTGTGTGTGTGTTTCTGTTGGGGCCCTGGTCATTTGGAAACCAAAGTGTGTTTTCTGTGTGTGTGTGTGTGTGCACACGGGCGCACACGCGCGCATGTGTGTGGGTTGGCGCCCAGGCAGGGAGGGGGTTGGGGAAGGTAGATGAGAGCACTTTGGCCTTATGCTGGGCTCACACAGTCTTCAGAGTACCACTGTCATTGGTGAGGGTAGAAATTCTATTTCCGGGCTAGAGACATAATAGTACAGTGGGTCGGGCACCTGATTTGCACACAGCCAACTCAGGTTCGGACCCCAGCATCTCACATGGTTCCCCGAGGACCTCCAGGAATGATTCCTGAGCGCAGAACCTGGAGGAACCTGGCTATTGGGCAATGCCAGGTATGGCCTCAAACAAACAAACAAACAAACAAACAAAAACGGACAAAGGAAACTATTTCTGCCATGAGAATCTTTGCAGGCCATCTAGTCATAGGCTGAACTTTCCAGAAGTGCAGCGATGTTTGAATCAAGAGATGCTTGACTTTTCCTTGTTGGGAATTTGGTAAAGAACCCCAGATCACATCAGGATAGCACGTTCTCCATCCCTTCCTTCCCCTCCCTTTCCTTCCTCCCCTTTCCCATCCTTCTCCTCCCCTCCCCTCCCCCACCCCTTTCCCTCCCCTCCTCATCCCTGATGTTGTCCCTTCTGGGCATCACATTCTGGCCAGGCCCCAGGTGGGTGCTGCGCCCAGGGCTGACAGGTCCGGGGCCTTCGCGGCTGTGTGGTATGCCTTGTTTGTACCTCAGCCCCTGTTCTTCCGTGGGCAGCTTTTCGAAAAGTTCTGTCCCGTCACCTGACAGAGCTGCCTTTCACGGTTGAGGCACTGCCACAAAGGCTCCCCCAGCACCCTCAAATATGGGGGTTTCTTAGTTTCCACATGCTTGTCACCCGGCTATTGCCATCTTATTTTGGGGGAGGGGTGAGAGCAACACCTGGCAGTGCTCAGGTGTCACCCCTGCCAGAGGCAGAACCAAGACTACATGGGCATCAGCGGTGTGCAACACAAGCGCCTTCCCTGCTGGCCCATCTCTCTGCCCTCGCTCTTCCTTTTGATGGCATCCAGCTGGGTGGGCATGAGGGGTGTCCCTGATGGTGGCCAACCAACAAAGGACACGGCAGTGAGGGCTTTGCAGGTGCGATGCTGGCCCATGGAACAGGCTCCGGCTGGCCCTGGGGAGATGCTTTTACCGTTGAAAGAGACAGGACCACAGCAACCCCAGACTGCACTTTGTGCCTCAGGGTCATGAGTTTACCACCTAGTAAGGAAACCTCACCAGACCCCCAGGGGCGTGGACATAAATGCCTACACCTCTGACCGCAGAAAATAAGGATGATCCAAGGGAATGTAAGGAGATGTGTTCACAGTTCTGGTTCAGTTCTGTACCCTCCACTTGCTGGATCGAGGCCGTGAGAATGCACCTGGCAGGGGGCACCCAGACACGTAGACAGGCACCCAGGCATGCAGGCAGGTGGGCATTGGGCTTAAAACCCTCTCCCTGGGGCCAGAGCGACAGCACAGTGGTTAGGGCGTTTGCTTTGCATGTGGCTTGATCCCCGGCATCCCATATGGTCCCCTGACCAACCAGGAGTAGTTCCTGAGTGCAGAGCCAGGAGTAACTCCTAAGCATCGCTGGGTGTGATGCAAAAAGCAAAAAAAATTTTTCCTTCCAGTTGGTGTTGTGTATTTTTGTTTACCAAATACTCTATAGCTTTGGGACTTTGAAATGGTAAATATTCATGGTATATAAAGAAGCATGATACATACACATATGATCTTAATAACATAATGGATGATTAGTTGTGTAGGTAAACAGGACCTAGGACATGTCAGACATGCATGTAATTGTGGATGACCATTCTTTACTTCTTTTTCCTGTTTCCTATTCACATGTTAACTTCGAAAAAATAAATATTTTATAAATATTTTGAAAACCTGAAAAAAAAAACCAACAACAATAACAACAACAAAAACCACCTCTCCCTGAGGGCAATCAGTTTTTTTTTTTTGCTCTTTGCTTTTTGGGTCACACCCGGCTGTGCACAGGGGTTACTCCTGGCTCTGCACTCAGGAATTACTCCTGGCGGTGCTCAGGGGACCATATGTATGGGATGCTGGGAATCAAACCGAGGTCGGCTGCATGCAAGGCAAACGCCCTACCTGCTGTGCTATCACGCCAGCCCAGGACAATCAGTTTCAAAGCCTGGGGAGTGGTCCCAGCTTGCAAACCCTCAGCCCTTATATGAACGTGGGGGGGGGGTGTGAATGTGAATGAAACCTTGAGAAATCTGTCCTGTCTCCGTGTGTCTCCGTTGGCAGCTGAGCTCAGACTAGTGGTCACTTAACATCTGGCCACCAAGATCTCTGGCCACCCAACACCATGTTGGCCCCTCCCAGCGGGCACCCAACCGTTGTCTCCCCAAACACACGAGACGTATTCTGTGGACACTTCCCACTCCATCTGTGTTTATTGAGCCCATTTTCTGCTTTGGACCTTGGGCTAGAAAGAAAAAGGTGGACAGGACACGAGTCCTCCTGTGGGGTCTGATGGGTGGGTTGGCAGGGCCAGGTCACGGCTGGTGGGGCAGGAGGTCCTAAGAGCCATCGTCAGGGACCCCGGGACACTCCTGAGGGGGCAGACCCAGCCCAGTCAGAGACATGAGGTAAAGCTCCTGAGTGGCCCCGCTCGGTGCTGAGGACTCAGTTGGCACATTTCTGCAGTGGGGGTGATGGTGGTGGTGGTAGTGGTGGTGGACAGCCCGGCGGGGGCTCACAGTGCCCCTAGGGGGTCAGCACTGTCCAGCTGCTGCTCGTCCTAGAAGAGAGAGAATGGTGAGACACTGGACAGTGGCCCTCCCCCACCTCTGCCTCCTTCACAGCCTGGAGTGGCGGGGGGAGTCGAGAAAAGCTGATAATAATGAAAAGAAATAAAGAAAATAAAGAAATAAAATAAAGAATATAAAATAAAGAAAATAAAATAAAGAATAAAATACTTTTATTTAAATAAATTAAAATTAATAAAAAATAAAATAATTTTCTTTAAATAAAAATAAAATAAAGAAAACCTTTGTGGTTCTCGGGTTCTGTGACCCCACTGATGACACCTTCACATAGTATATTTTGTTTAAACAAACAAGGACCCAAACCCTCAAACCAAGGTGATTACAGGAGAGAGCTCCAAGCCCAGTGCTCCTGACAGGCATGTGTGAGGTCTTGAGTTGGATCCTGGGTCTGTGTGGCCCTCGGCAGCACCCCAGGATAACCTCTGCTGACCCCCGTCTCCGAGCACTGCACCCTGCAGGCCGGGGAACAAGCGTGGCTGGAAAGGGCCAGGCAGCTCCCGCCCTCCAGAATATCCCCTTCTGGAGCAGGAGGGTGAAGATGGATGAAAGCAGTGCAATCTGCTACCATGTAAGCAGAATTCGAAGATTTTATGTAGAGCCAAGTGAGTCAAGGCAGACTGGGACACTCAGAGTGCAGCCATCCTTCGGTGTCTAACCCTGTGTGTCCATCCTGGTGCATCGGTTCCCAGGTGTCCACCCTTGTGCTTTCATTGCCGTGCGTCTGTCATTATGCATCCATCCTTGGGTGTCCATCCTTCTGCATCTGTCCCTGTGCGTCTGTGCTTGTGCACCTATACTCACATGTCCATCCTAATGAACCCACCTTATGTGTCTGTCGTAAGTAGGTGTCCACATGAATCCAGCCTTATGTGTCTGTCTGTCTCTGTGCGTCCATCCCTATATGTCTGTCCATCCTTATGCTCCCATCCCTGTGTGTCCATTGCTGTGCATCTGTCCCCGTGCCTTTATCATTTTGAGTCATTATACATCTGCATACATATACATATGCAATATGTCTAATACATTATACATATACATGTATAATGTAATATAATGCAATACATTATACATATACATGTATAATGTAATATAATGCAATACATTATACATGCTCGAGCGGGCCCAGTAAAGTCTCCATTGGAGACTTTGTTGTTACTGTGTCTGGCATATCGAATACTCTTGGTAGCTTGCCGGGCTCTCCGAGAGGGGCGGAGGAATTGAACTCGGGTCGGCCATGTTGGCCGCTTGTAAGGCGAACGCCCTACCCGCTGTGCTATTGCTCCAGCCCTTACATATGCATATAATATGTATATTATACATACACAGCAGAGCCTGGCAAGCTACCCGTGGCGTATTCAATATGCCCAAAACAATAACAATAATGGGTCTCATTCCCCTGACCCTGAAAGAGCCTTCAATACGGCAGCTTTGGGAAGGATGAGTAAGGAGACGCTGTTAAAATCTCAGGGCTGTCCTTTTGGAAAACAGTATGGATGATTCTCAAAAAATTAGAAATTGAGCTCCCATTTGACCTAGCAATACCACTCCTGGGAATATATCCTGGAGAGGCAAAAAAGTACAATCGAAATGACATCTGCACTTGTATGTTCATTGCTGCACTGTTCACAATAGCCAAAATCTGGAAAAACCCCAAGTGCCCGAGAACAGATGACTGGTTAAAGAAACTTTGGTACATCTACACAATGGAATACTATGCAGCTGTTAGAAAAGATGAAGTCATGAAATTTACATACAAGTCGTTCTACATGGAAAGTATCATGCTAAGTGAAATGAGTCAGAAAGAGAGGAACAGACATAGAAAGACTTCACTCATCTGGGGAATATAAAGTAACAGAATGGGAGACGAACACCCAAGAATAGTTGAGATAAGTACCAGGAGGTCTGCTCCACGACTTGGAAGCCAGCCGCACATGCTGGGGGAAAAGGCAGCTCAGACAGAGAAGAGACCACCAAGTAAAGGGTGTTTGGAGGATTTGCTTGGGATGAAAGGAATGTGCTGAAAGTAGACTATAGACCGAACACGATGGCTACTCAATACCTCTATTGCAAACCACAACACCCTAAAGGAAAGAGAAAGCAAAAGGGAATTCCCTGCCACAGAGGCTGGATAAGGTGGGGGAATGGGGGTGGGTGGGAGGGCTACTGGGATCATTGGTGGTGGAGAATGGGCACTGGTGGAGGGATGGTACTCGATCATTGTATAACTGAAACCCAAGCACGAAAGTTTGTAAGTCTACAACTGTACCTCATGGTGTTTCACTAATAAAAAAATAATAATAAAAAATTTTTAAAAAATCTCAGGACTGAGACAAATGGGAACATTACTGGTGCCTGCTCTAGCAAATCGATGAACAACGGGACAACAGTGATACATTTGCATGGTGCATCTGTTGTTGTATGGTCATCACCCTGCGTCTGTCCATATGCATCTGTGGCTATGGTCTTTCCCTATGTGTCCATCCCTTTGCATTCATTCTTATGCATCTATCACCTGTCTTTATGTATCCACCCCTATATGTCCACCAGCATGTCTGATGTCTGTCCCCATCATCTATTCCCGTGTCTTTATCGCCACGTGTCCATACCCGGGCCTTTGTCGCTTTGAGTCCATCTGTATGAGTCATCCTTCTGCCTATGCATCTGTCCTTAAGCATCTGTTGCTGTCTGTCTGTCCTTATGTCCCCACCACTATGTGTCCATCTTCATGGGTTTGTTTTATGCAACCACTGCTATGGCCTGTCCTCGTGTGTCCACTCCTCTGCACCCATCACCACATACCACATACCCATCTGCATGCAGCCATCAGCAGCCACCATCATTATGTGTCCACCCCCAAGCACCCATCAGCCTGTGTCCACTGTCATGTATTTGTTCCTGAATGTCCATCCTAATTCATCTGTCACCCTGGGTTTGTCCCTGTGTGTCCATCCTTACGCGTCTGTCCCAGTGTGTCCCTCCCATGCATCCTTCCCAGTGTGTTTGCTCCCGCATGTCCACACCCAGGTGTCCTTCATGATGTGTTCGACCCTACTCGTCCGTCCTCACACATCCCTTGTCCAGTGTTTGTCCTTTGAGTCCACTGCCATGTTTTCGTTCTCATGGGTCTGCTCTTGTGTGTTTGCCACTATCGTCCGACTCTCGTCTGTGTTCATCCTTCTGCATCTGGATCTGTGCATCCAACCTAATGGGTCCATCGCCATATATCCACAGGTCCCCTCCTGGACAACCCTCTGGCTCCCTTCACATGCATTTCCAGCCCTTAGACGCCTGACTCCAAACCCCTCCTCCAAGTGCGCTTTCCCGCCTGGGAAGCATTCATCTCATACACGCAGGAAGTCATCGCTGTTCTCTGCACCCCACGTGAGCCTGATCCCGCAGGAAAGCACCAACTCACCATGAAGGGGTCGTAGCAAGGCTCCGGGCGTGCTGAGGTCGTGTTCTCATACGTGGGGTTCACGATATTCTCAGACTCCTGCTTCTTGCCAAGAGCTGAGACATCAATATCCTCTTCAGACTGCTCAGGAGAACAAGCCCCAACAGGACAGGATCAGCTCGGTGGCAGGAGAGTCATACCAGCCCCGCCTCTCCTCACTCCTCACTCCCGATTCCCCTTCCTCTTCCTTCCACACTGTCATTTCTTTCTTTATTTGTTTTTCCACACCCGCCATGCTCAGAGGTTACTCCTGCATCTGGAATCACTCCTGGCAGCGCTTGGGGACCATGTGGGATGCCAGGAATCGAACCCAGGTTGGCCACGTGCAAGGCAAGTGCCCTACCCACTGTACTATCTCTCTGGCCCTCTCTCTCTCTTTTATTTTTCCATAACATGACCCTGAGCTGCAATTTGTGTGAATTAAGTTACAGCCAAGTGAGAGTCACTGGTGTCACTTGCTAGCCTGTGTCAACGTGTTCAATTTTTCCTTCTGCCTTCCTCCCACACCTCTCTCTTGCCAGCTGCTTTTTTGCTTGTTTAACAGCCTTCTTAAAACAAATAAAAAATTCACTAATTTAACAGCTTAACAGCTCTTCTTAAAGCAAATTAAAAAATCACTCATTTAAAAAATATTGCTTAGGAACTTGTTTTTATCTAAATTTTTTCTGTTTGTTTTTGGGCCACGCCCAGCAGTGCTCAGTTACTCCTGACTCTGTGCTCAGGACTCTCAAACTCCTGGCGGGGTTTGAGAAATCAGATGGGAACCCGGGGATCGAACCTGATCGCCCTCATGTAAGACAAGCTGCTTATCCTCTGTACTCTCTCTTCGGTCTTTCTCTCATACAATATTTTGTATGTAGACGTTACCTGGTTAAAAATATGGTTCTCCAAGAATCAGTTTCTATTGTTTTGGATTTTTGTGTCAGACCCGGCGACGCAGAGGGATTACTCCTGGCTTTGCACTCAGAATTACTCCTGGCGGTGCTCAGGGGACCATATGGGATGCTGGGAATCGAACCCGGGTTGGCCGCGTGCAAGGCAAACACTCTACCTGCTGTACTATCACTCCAGCCCAAGAATCAGTCTCTTCTCTGTTCAAAGTATCTTGTCCTTGTGATAAGAACCTTTTAATCGGTGGTGACCTGGGTTTGCATCATTCTGCCTGGGTTTTAGGTGTGCACCTGTCTGGATCCATGCCGGGCTCTGGGACATTCGAGCCTCTGCCCACTGCCCTCCATTGGCCCTTTTCCCTCTGCGCCCTTCCTTCAGAGAACTCTGATTCCACCCAGAAACCTTGTTTTCTTCCTGAGTTCTGATGCTCCATACCCACTGCGGTGTTCTGCCAGAGATGCATTCCCCAACCCACCAGCCTTCACCTCAGCACACAGGGGCCCCCACTCGCCCCTTATCCCATCCTGGGAGCTGCAGTCAGTTCTGACTTTGACCTATTCAGGGGTGGCCTTGCCTGGAGGGGCAGTGGGTTCAAAGGACCCAGGGCCGGTTGTCTGGAGCTCTGCCCCGGAGCTAATGATAGGCAGGTTATCTGCTGTAACTGGGGGCTCAGCAACTCTTCCTTGAGTGCCCTCTTCCTGGAGGCACACACACACACACGTGTGTGTGTGTGTGGTATGCTTGTGTGTGGGGGGTGTGTGATGTGTGTGGTGTGTGTGGTGTGTGTGTGGTATGTGTGGTGTGTGTGTATGATGTGTGTGGTTGTGTGGTGTGTATGTGTGTGGTGTGTGTGTGGTGTGTGTGGTGTGTATGTGTGTGGTGTGTGTGGGGTGTGTGTGGTGTGTATGTGTAGTGTGTATGTGTGGTGTGTGGTGTGTGTGGGGTGTGTGTGGTGTGTGTGTATGATGTGTGTGTGGTGTGTGTGGTGTGTATGTATGATGTGTGTGTGTGGTGTGTGTGGTGTGTATGTGTGTGGTGTGTGGGGTGTGGTGTGTGTGGGGTGTGTGGGGTGTGTGTGTGGTGTGTGTGATGTGTGTGGTGTGTGTGGTGTGTGTGGGGTATGTGTGGTGTGTGTGTATGATGTGTGTGGTGTGTGTGGTGTGTATATGTGTGGTGTGTGGTGTGTGTGTGTGGTGTGTGTGATGTGTGTAGTGTGTGTGGTGTGTGTGATGTGTGTGGTGTGTGTGGTGTGTGTGTGTGGTGTGTGTGGTGTGTATGTGTGTGGTGTGTGTGGTGTGTGTGTATGATATGTGTGTGGTGTGTGTGGTGTGTATGTGTGTGGTGTGTGTGGTGTGTGTGTATGATATGTGTGTGGTGTGTGTGGTGTGTATGTGTGTGGTGTGTGGTGTGTGTGGGGTGTGTGTGGTGTGTATGTGTGTGGTGTGTGTGGTGTGTGTGGGGTGTGTGTGGTGTGTGGTGTGTGTAGTGTGTGTGGTGTGTGTGTATGATGTGTGTGGTGTGTGTGCTGTGCATGTGTGTGGTGTGTGGTGCGTGTGGTGTGTGTGTGGTGTGTGTGGTGTGTGTGAGGTGTGTGTGGTGTGTGTAGTGTGTGTGTGGTGTGTGTATGATATGTGTGGTGTGTGTGGTGTGTATGTGTGTGGTGTGTGGTGTGTGTGGTGCGTATGTGGTGTATGGTGTGTATGTAGTGTGTGTGTGGTGTGTGTAGTGTGTGGTGTGTGTGTGGTGTGTGTGGTGTGTGTGTATGATGTGTGTGTGGTGTGTGTGGTGTGTGTGTGTGTGGTGTGTGATGTGTGGTGTGTGTGTGTGTGTGTGTGTTTGGGGTGGGGTCTCCGTTACCGTGGCCCCACTCAGATCCAGGCCTTGTGCCAGCCCCCCACTTGCCCCTCTCACCTCAAAGTGCTGGAAGCCGATGGTTCTCCGGTTGAGTCTGAAGTAAGAGTACGCAGCCAAAGCGACAGCGCCGATGACCAGGAGGATGGCGAAGAAAATACCCATCCCCAGGCCAGCGTGTCCTGCGTGCTGCAAGAGGGGGAGGGCCTGAGAGAGGACAGTGATGGCCCGAAGAGGGTGCTCATGGCAGCTCAGCCCCCTCGCACTGGCCCTGGCCTCCATCAGCTGCTAATGGAGACCGCATCTGAGGCCTTGTGACTTCCGTCTTTCACCACCCACCCCCACCTGGTCATTATCATCATCATCATGTCCAGCTGTCAAATGTCCTATTGGTGACCCATTAGCCTGTCCATGGTTCCAATGGGGATCACTACTATTATTCCTGATTTTTTTTGTTTTTGTTTTTTGGGTCACACCTGGCAATGCACAGGGGTTACTCCTGGCTCATGCACTCAGGAATCACTCCTGGCGGTGCTCAGGGGACCATGTGGGATGCTGGGAATCGAACCCGGGTCGGCAGTGTGCAAGGCAAACACCCTACCCGCTGTGCTATCGCTCCAAGACCCTATTTATTCCTGTTTTTAGACGGCAGGGGCTGAGGCACGCAAAGGGTCAGTGCTTGCCGGAGGTCATCCAGCCGAAGTGGCAGGGGTGGGCATTGGAGCCCCCTGAACTATGGAGCCTCTTTGCCACCAGCTGTGCTTGTCCCGTGCTTAGGACCCCTGTAGAACCGTCACACTGCTGGCCAGACCCGGCCAGCACTCGGTGCCAGGGACTGTCCGAAGTGCTGGACCTTAGTGACCTCATCATCCTCCAAGAGGCGGGAGAGGGAGCCCCCATTGCTCCCCCTTTGGCAGGTCAGACAAACGGAGCACCATGGTGATGTGGACATGCCCGGAGTCAGCCTGGCTGCCACCTCCAGCGGGCTGGCCCCATCTCCCCAGCTTCTGCTCAGCGAACACCAGCAGTGATGGGGGTCACGTCACTAAAGATGCAGAGTGAGGGGGGGCTGATGTAGTGCACACCACACGTCCTGGCTGTCCCAAGGGGCATCTGCAAAGGGCCCTGGGGAGTGGACACCGGGGCTCCTCCTGGATACTCACCGCTGGGGCTGGGGGCGCTATTAAAGGGCCAGAAATGATGTGAATGATCCCATTGGAGGCAATGTGGTCCCACTGCACAATGGCTCTCCCGTCCACAAACCGGGTCTCCTGCGGAAAGGAGCAGTGCAGATGGAGGGCGCCCGCCTGCACCCCAGGGAGGGAAGGGCCCATTCCCCAGGGCCTCCCGCCACCCCCCACCCCCAGGCCTCTGCGTGATAGTAGTTCTTGGCCAGCAAGTTCAGAGCAGAAGAGGAACCTTGAGTGGTCAATGTGCCCAGCCTCCCTGAGTGACCAGGGGAGACTTTGGGGGAAATGGCTCATCCCTGATTTCCCAGCTAGTGAGGGCCAAGCCCAGGCCAGCTCTGAACCTTCCCCAAAACTGTTGGTTTATTTTGTTTTCTTGTTTATTTGTTTTTGTTTGTTTTTGAGAGGGGCCAGCTATACCAGGTGGTTCTCAGGGGTCACTCCTGGCTCTGAACTCAGGAATTGCTCCTAGCAGGCTCGGGGGACCGGCTGGGGTGCCTGGGAATCGGGGGACTGAACCTGAGTTGGCCACGGGCGAAGCGGATGGCCGACTCACTGAACTATCTCTCCTTTCCCCACCTCCAGACTGTTGGAAAAGTGACTTTCTGGTTTTCCCCCAGCTCAGTGGTTACTCCCAGCAGTGCTGGGGGACCCTGCAGTGCAGGGCACCGAACCTGGGCCTCCAACCCTGTGAGACCCAGAAGAGAGTGAGTCTTGGGTGTTTTCAGTCCTTGCTAATCTACTCGGACTCTGCAGCTGCTGGCCAGGCCAGTGCCTGGGAATCAGCGGTTGGGGCTGGCGGCTCTCCCGGGGCTTGTTCTGAGCAAACCATCAGGGGTTCAGCCATGCCATCAAGTGGGCAAGCGCCGGTCTGACGTGCGAGTTCCATACAGGAAGCCATCTAAGCTGTAGAAACGATGCACTTCCCGGTGGCCATGCAGCTTAATGGGCAGAGCTCACTTGTGCAAGGCCCCAGAATCCCATCCCCTACCCTCATTTGGCCCCCAAGCACTGCTGGGGTCATCCTGGAGACTCTGATTCTTGAGCACTGCCAGCCATGTGTGCCCCACTGGGAAATCCCCCACGTCCCACTGAGAGGTCCCCTAGGCCAAACCGTCTGCCTGCCCCCAACTGAGCATGGCCAGGATTGACCTGGGTACCAGGAACATGGCGGGGTGGAGCCCCTATGAAAGTATAAAAAGAAAAACCATCATTCTCAACCCCTCAATGTGTTTCTGGTTCTATTCTCATATATCACAAATATACACTGTCACTGTCACTGTCCTCCCGTTCATCGATTTGCTTGAGCGGGCCCAGTAACATCTCCATTGTGACACTTGTTACTGTGTTTGGCATATTGAATACGTCATGGGGGAGCTTGCCAGGCTTTGCTGCATGGGCGAGGGATACAAGAGCCTCCAAATTAAAAAAAACAACAACAATTTTTTTTGTGTGTGTGTGTATGTGGGGGTGGCCATACCTAGTGGTGTTCAGGGCTTACTCCTGACTCTGAGCTCAGGGATCAACTCTGGCGGGGCTGAGGGGGACCATATGGGATACTGGGGGTCCAGCCTGGGTCAGCTGCATGCAAGGCCCTTTAGGAGACCCCACCCGGTACTATGGCTCCGGCCCCAGAGCCTCTGTTTTCGACCTGACGGCTGTCAACGTCCCCTGTAGCACCATTACTTCTAGTACCGTCCTCACTGCCCTCGGCCATACCACCACCATCAGCACCACCAAGGTAATGTCCCTGATGGCATCCCAGTCACTGCACTAGTGCGGTAACCACCACATCTCCAGCCTCCCCCACTGGCAGGAGAGGGACCTGGAGCAGCAAGATGACCTTCATCCAGCCAAGGGGTGGGGACAGGAGAGGCTCACTGGGTCGAGCCTGGCGTGTCCGGGTGATGGGCCTGAGTGAAGGCAGGGGCTCTGTGACATGCCCAGCTGTCAGCCGTCAGCAACCCTGCCGTCTGACACTCCCTCTCAAGCTCACACCAGGGCTGACTCCGCCCTCCTGGCAAGCCCCTGGGGGGGGGGGGGTGTGTGTCCTGTACCTGCTGCTGCTGGTCCTGGCTGGATGTGATGTGGAGCTGACTGCCCAGTCGAGTCTTCAGCGTGGAGCCATTGACCAGGTCATTGTAAAATAAGACGTTGACGTTGGTGAGGTGGTGCTCGATGTCTCTTCCCGACAGCCTCTGAGAGCAAAGGGCAAATACAAGAAGCCATCCTCATCTCTGCCTCTGTCTCTGCTTGTCCATGTCTCTGCCCGTCTCTGTCTCTGCCTGTCCCATCTCTGCCCATCTCTCTTTCTCTGCAGAGCCAGGATGAGAATCCGGGGTCTCACCCTTCCAAGGCGGACGCTCTTCCACTGAGACTCCCCTGGAGTCTCCAGTATCTTTTTTTGTTTGTTTTTTTGTTTTCCTTTCTTTTTTGGCTCATACCTGGTAGCGCTCAGAGCTGACTCCTGGCTCTGTGCTCAGGTATCACTCCTGGCAGGGCTCGGGGGACCATAGAAGGTGCCGGGGGTAGGACCCGGGCTGACTGCATGCAGGGCAAGCACCCGTCCCGCTGTCATATTGCTCTGAGACCCCCGCCCTGCCCCACTCCCTCACTGTATTTCCTTCTTAAGGCTCAGGAGCACACAGAAGGAGCAACCCCCTTCTCCTGCCCTGGCCCATCTGTCTCTGTGGCATGCCAGGCTCGTCTTTTGGCTCTCTGCCAAGCCTGGCCTCCAGCGAGGTGAAAGACCGAGCATCATCTCTAGGTTCTAGCACCCCACAGACTTGGGAACTGTGGGGATAATGATGATGCTGATGCTGATGCTGATGATGATGATGATGATAATGATGATGATGATTGTTAATATTCTGGTTGGGGGGTGGGCTTTATGGCCACATCTGGCTTAGCTCAGGGCTTACTCCTGGCTCTGTGCTCATGGATGGCTCCTGGCAGGGCTTCGGAGGCCAAATATGATGCTGGGGGTGGAACTGAGGTCACCGCAGCAGATCTAGGGCTGACACCCTGGCTGGTGAGCGGAGAGAGCCCTCCAACACGGCCAGGCTGGGGGTCTCCAAAGCCCGCAGTGACTTGGCTGGAGCAATACAGTCCAGTCCCTCCCGCCAGGCCATGGGGCTGGCAACTGTGGCCGGGGGAGGGCACCAGTGGCCTCACCTCCACCTCCTGGATGGTGACCCTTAGTGACCCTGAATCATGATCCTGAACACATGCCCACATGCATGTGTTCGTGACACGGCCCCACATGCCTCCCATGCTCACTTTGGCTCTGGTCACGTGATGGGGGCCAGTGGCCTGTCAGCAAATGGGGCGATGCAGAGGGCTTGACAGATGCTGGCAGACCTGGACCGGCTCTCCCCACTTCCGGGGCCTCAGCTGGGCCGGCCCTGCCCAGAGCAGCTGGCATTGAGTCCCTCTCACGCACGGGCGCTCAGAGCTGCCAGCTCATCTGCAGCTGCGTGAGCCTCGGAAATGTGCGGCTGCCGAGATTGCAGTGTTGGGGGACAGAGCACTGGGGCGGGGAGAGAGAACAGTCGGAAATGTTTCTAAAGCCCCCACTCACCTTATCTCCCTGGAGCCCGTCGTTCTGTGGCACAAAGAGGGTGCCCCGGATGGACAGGTCAGCCAGGTGCTTCAGGAAGGCCTGGCCCCGGGACGAGCTGTTGGAATAGGCCAGCACCTCCTGGGGACACGAAAGAAGAGGTCAGTGGGCGGCCCAGGGGTGGGTGCTGGTGGCCGCCATCACCTCCTTCTCCCGAATGCCACCTTAAAAGACCTGCAGGTAACTACAACACCCTAAAGGAAAGAGAGAGCAAAAGGGAATGCCCTGCCAAAGAGGCGGGGTGGGGTGGGGGGATGGGGTGGGAGGTGGGAGGGCTACTGGGATCATTGGTGGTGGAGAATGGGCACTGGTGGGGGGATGGGTACTCAAGCATTGTATATCTGAAACCCAAGCATGAAAGTTTGTAAGTCTACAACTGTACCTCATGGAGTTTCACTAATAAAAATAAATAAATAAAGGCATGAAAAATAAATAAATAAATAAATAGTGGGGAAAAAAAGAAAAGAAAACATTATCCACATTCTTTGGGATAACATTGTAGCACTTTAAAAACAAACATTGTTTATTAAGCCTATTCCACTCCTTTATAGCCAAACTTCCTCATGATTGACTTTGTATACCTGTGATTCTCTTTACATTTTTAGATGTTTCTTTTTCAGAAATTTTAAGAAAGTAGTAAATAAAAATATATGGAAGAAAAAAATAGAGAGAGAAGAAAAAAATAAAATAAAAAAGGCAAAAAAAAAATTTAAAAAAGACCTGCAGGAACTCAAACATGAAAGCTCGTAACTGTATCTCATGGTGATTCAATAAAAAAAAAAAGTAAACTCAAATGTACAAATTCCCCCCACACACACACCCCCAAATAAAGACTTGCAGGACTTTCCCTCGGCATGACCCATGTCCCTAAGCCCTGCCTACGGTGTGGACCTTCATACCATGGCCGCCGCATAGCTCAACTTTGAGCTGAAACCCTGCAGCGGCCACTGATCATGCAAGGAAGAGTCAACGTTCTTCCAAGGAGCCCCCGGACTCTGCCGCCCCTGGACCCCGGGCCCTACTGTCCTCTCTCCAGCCCACTTTGCTCTGGTTGTGCCAACTCCACACTCTTCCAGCTTGCTGCCTGCTGGTCCTTCACCCCGTGCCTGCTGTTCATGCTACCTGGAATATTCTTCCCCCGCCTCTGTGCAGCCAACTTCCTCTGCTCTGTTCACTCTGTTTTTTCTTTTTTTTGGGGGGGGGTGGGCGGGGAGTCACACCTGGCGATGCACAGGGGTAACTCCTGGCTCTGCACTCAGGAATTACCCCTGGCGGTGCTCAGGGGACCATATGGGATGCTGGGAATCGAACCCGGATTGGCCGTGTGCAAGGCAAACGCCTGACCCACTGTGCTATTGCTCCAGCCCCTGCTCCATTCACTCTGGACTCACTACGCTCTCCCCTTGTCCCTCTGCAAACTGGGAGCCCCACACTGTGCCTCCCTCCCCTGCCCCTGCCTTCCCTCCCGTGCTGGAGAGCATCTTCGAGTGTGAGGCCTGTTCCCTTGCTGGGCTTCCTGTCCTCTCTGAGGCACACAGCAGAGCTTGGTAGATGCATGTGGAAGGTGGGGAGGATGTGGAACTATGACAGTGCCCGACTTCACTCTGCTCCGTTATAGCCAGGGTTGCTGAAGTCCAGAGAAGTGAGGGACTTTGTCGAAGGCTTCACAGCCGTGGGGTTTGCTCTGATATCATCGCTTTGTGGAAGATCGTGCTCACACATAGAGAAATCACAGGTCACAGGGTGCCAGTCATCAGTCTGCTTATGGAAACCCAGATTTTTACTTTGGGTACTTTTGGTCAGGACTTGCTCTTTTGAGATCCCTGATTTAACATCTGCCGGATTCTCTGAGCCCAGTACTGAAGCCCTGTCCCTTCTCTTTGACTCTGTTGACCTTGCTGAACCTCCATCTCCTTAATTACAAAACAAAATCAATAGCAAAAGTGACCTCATAAGGCTGCATGAGGATTTCTTCCTTCTACTAATTCTATTATTTATTGAGCATATACGATGTGCCTGCAACAAGATGGAGACCACCTGTTGGCTTTCCCTCTGGAACTTCCAACCTATGGATGGAGTAAAAAATGCTTAGAGGAGTATTTGAAGTACTTGAGGTACCTAGTGCAGTGCTTCAATTCTCAGTCCACACCCCCATAGCTGTACCTCAAACTCAAACTTGTAGTACTCAGTGTAGTAAAATCAGTACTCAGTCCAGTCCCTGGTGCAAAGTAAAGGTTCAGAAGATATTAGCTACCATTGCTACAATTTTAGGTCAGTTCTTTGATAAGTCCCCACCAAATCTTTCTTTGCTTGGGCCTGTCTTCATTGTGCATTGTATGTAGCATGTTGAAACTCCTTTCAATGCCAAATGCAAGTTGATTTCTGCTGACAGTGGGCTGACCACCAGGTGGGCTTGGATCACGATGGTGCCCAGCCTGCCCACCAGGCCAGAGGAGCTGCTTTCACTCCTGCAGAAGCAAGTCAGATGCTTCTCTAGATGCGAAAAGCAATATTGTCACCAGAGGATTTCCCCTGGGCTGGCCAGAGGTCTGAGTGCTGTGCAAATATCAACTGGGTTAACGATCACAGTGACTCTTCAAGGCTGGCACTAACACCCTCTGCATCTTACAGATGAAGAAACTGAGACCCAGAGAGGGGAAGTTTTAAGGGAATGTGAAAAGGAAGAAATAAAGGAAGAAAGAAAGAAGGAAGGAAGGAAGGAAGGAAGGAAGGAAGGAAGGAAGGGGAAAGAAAAGCAGAAAAGAAAGAAGAAATAAAGAAAGAAAAGAAAAGAAAGAAAGAAAGAAAGGGAAGAATAAAAAAGTAGGAAGAAAGAAAGAGAAAGAAAGGAAGGGAGAGAGAGAGGAGGGAGAGGAGAGAGGAGAGAGAGAGAGAGAGAGAGAGAGAGAGAGAGAGAGAGAGAGAGAGAGAGAGAGAGAGAGAGAAATCCAAGCTCCAGAGTCAGGCTCTGCTGCTCTCCTTCCCTTGGTGGGGAACCTGTGTCCTCCCTCAGGGCCTCCCCTCTCCAGTCCCATCCCTCCTGGCCGCAGTGGCGGAGGCCCAGCAGAGTCCCTACCGTCAGGAAGTTAGTGAGCGAGGGGCGGGACATCAGGACCTGCAGCAGATTCCCGCTGCATGAGATGCCGTCTCCCACATAGCCCTCCTTGCAGGAGCAGTTCACATCTGGAAGGCACATGGGATTCTAGGTCTCGGAGGCCGGGTTGGGAGGCCCCAGCTCCCCTCCTCAGAAACTGGCCACAGCGGGCCCAGGCAGCTGAACCACAGCCGGGGAGGTGTGCCTGGCCATTCGTTACCTTTCATCCGGAAGCAGAAGACGTCCCACATTTCACTCTTGTTGTTCCTCGGTCCGTAGTCCACGATCCCCACCATCCCAGAGCCACACTTCTGGGAGGCGAAGGCTGTGGGGTAGGCGACACGCCCATCCTCCAGCCAGCCTGCTGAGCACAGGTGGTAATTGGCCTGTGGGGACACAAGATGTGGCCAGGATGAGCTGCAAAGTCCCATTGACCATGGGGTCCTTTGATCGATGTTTGAGTGCCTGATTAGGCTGGAAACGGTGGTCGGGCTTGTTTGACCAGTGGTGACCCTGCGCCTGGAACATAAGACAGACCCGACAGATTCTGTCAGTTGGGACACTGGAGGATGAGAGTGGACTGCTCTTCTTGCAGGCACCCGAGTTTTCCACCTGTTTCTATTCACTCTCGAGAAAGGATTTTTTTTCTCTCAGTCTTTTAGCCTTACCTGCAAATTCTTCTGCATACAGGTGGAGAGAATCTAACTGAACACGACACTCACTACTACCACAGTCCTCAACCAATCAACCACCACCTTCATCATCAGCACCATTATCACCATCATCTTCCTCATTACCACCATCATCAAATCACGACAATAATCATTTATCTCCATGGCCGTTATCAGCACCATCATCGCCGTGATCATGATGGTACCACCACAATCCTAAATTATCCCACTGATCATCATCATCTGCCAATAACCCACCACCAGCATCAACTCCATCATCATCATTGCCTCCTCCTCACCACCATCACCATCACTGTCACATGACCTTCACCCTGACAGAATCATTTCATCCCTTCCTCATCCCGTCATCTTTATAACGTCCTCCTCATCATTATAACCAGCATCACCACTACCATCACCATCACTACTGAATCATTGTTTTCTCATCCCAAACATCATCACCACCTTTGTTACGAGCTTTCCATGGACGAGGCTTTGTCACATTGTGTTCACATGGTCCGTGCTCACATCAGCCCCATGAAGTAGGAGCTTAAAAAAAAAATCCCAGTTGTGTTTTAGAGAAAGTTGAAGCAAAGAGGAGTTGGGTAGCTGGATTAGATGCACAGAGCCAACACACAGCTAGTCTGTGAGTCAAACCCTGGAAGTGTTCTCTGGGGTTTGTAACCTCGAGTACAGGGTTCCTCCTGGCCTCCAGTCACATAGGCTTTGATAGCATCAGTCACCAAGAACCACACGGCCAAAAGCAGAAATCCAGACCATCCGAGATATTGGGTCCAGGCATCCAAGGCTTTGCTCCAGGAAAGAAAAGTCAAGTTTGAGGATAGGTGAAAAGGCTTGGTGGTGCTATGGGTGGAAGAGAGACTCGAAGTTCACAGTGGGCCCTTGGCTCCTGGGCGGCAGTGAGCACTCGCCCAAGGCTTGTCCTGGGGCTGACCTTCCCTATGGGCAACTGGGTTTCACGGCCCAGAGTAGCCCGAGCCAGAGCCCTGTGTCCTACCTGGCTTTGACTAGGAGCTGGGGGACCCCACCAACTTCCTTCTCAGCTTCCCTGACCACAGAGGTCCCAGCTATGCGGCATTTATGGCAATTGAAATTTCCTTGTTTCTTCTTAATGCCTGTCTGGGTCTTGGCCTTGGCCACTGAGCATCGTGGTGGAGATCCGACTTTTGGAGTCTGACATTTGGAAAGTGGATCCCTCACCTTGTGGTCGGATGACACCGGGTATGTTGTTTATCTTTCAGAGTCTTTACAATCTTCCTCCTCCTCCTTCTCCTCTATCTCCTCCTTCTCTTTGTTTTCGGGTCACACCCAGTGGTACTCAGCACTCAGGGCTTACTCCTGGCTCTGTGCTCAGGGATCACTCCTGGCAGGCTCTGGGGACCATATGGGATGCTGGGGATCCAACCCAGGTTGGCCAAAGCAAGTACTCTCCCCGCTGTACTATAGCTCTGGCCCCATTGACTCTTGTATTCACAGGAGGGGAATAAATGGTAACCCCCACCACCAGGGTTCTCTTTCAGTTGGATAATAACATCCACAGAACACCGCCTGAGGGTCTGACACCAGATGCCCCCCAGATGTGCTGAGCCATGACAGCTCCCGTAAACACAGCAATGATCCTTCCCAGGAGACCTGGATGAGGGTTTTCCCCAGGGTTCAGAGACCACTTCCTCTCCTGCAGACACTGCATAGCATCTGGGTGGACGGAACCTACCTTCTGGGCATAGGAGAGCTGGTTGTAGGTGGCCACAGTGGCAGCCTCTCCTGCGCACGCCTCTCTGGCTTTGTCGAAGGTCAGCTTGTACTGGCCCTTCGGGGAGCGCAGGTGGAACACGCCCACTGTGGTGTCTGGAGAGGAAGGGAGGAGAGGGTGAGCCGCCAGCTGCTCTAGGGCCCATGGGAAGCCCACCACCCACCTTGGCATGACACAGAGGCATGTCTGTACAACTTTTCTTTCTTTTTTTGGGAGGGGTGGTGGACCACACTGGCCATGCTCAGGGGTTACTCCTGGCTCTGTACTCAGGAATCACTCCTGGCAGTGCTAGGGGGACCATTTGGGGTGCCAGGATTGAACCGTGGGGTCAGCTGTGTGCAAGGCAAACCCGCTATCCTATCGCTTGGGCCCCATATTTTCTTTCATGAGTATGAAAACAGCACTGGTTCAGAGCCATCTAGACAAAGAAACAAAATGGTCTATAATCCTTCTCCCTGGAAATTTTGATTCTGTAGCAGCTATTCGGGTGCACTTCCTTCCATAAATTTCGCTTTTATTTTACTTTTAATTGTCTTTATTTTTTGGAACTTTTGAGATGATTTCACATTTTTTTGCATTTTTTTTTCAGTTCGTGCGTCATGTATATTATAACTGTGGCATTGGGCATGGGTAGGTTTTAGGCTTCTTTTGTTTACTTGGGGGCCATGCCTGGCTGTGCCCACCGGCTACTCCTAGTGCTGTGCTCAGGGGTCACTCCTGCCAGTCAAGTGCCTTCAGCTGTGCAGCAATTCTCTGCCCTTGGAATTTCTCTTTTTTTTCTTTTTTTTTTTTTTGCTTTTTGGGTCACACCCGGCAATTGCTCAGGGGTTACTCCCGGCTTTGCACTCAGGAATTACTCCTGGCGGTGCTTGGGGACTCTATGGGATGCTGGGAATTGAACCCGGGTCAGCTGCTTGCAAGTCAAAGGCTCTACCCGCTGTGCTATTGCTCCAGCCCCGCCCTTGGACTTTCTATAACAAGATTAAATGACGATTATGTCCCAATGTATTTCTCTTGCAACTGGATGGATGACTCCCTCACTGATCCTTAAAACAGAATCGTTTCTAGGGCCCGAGAGGGGAAGAGAAGAGTTCAGAGGGCTGACAGAGTTCGGGCTACACATGTGGGAAGCCTAGATTCAATTCCTAGCACCTCACGGTCCCCTGAGGACAGATGGGGGGGTGATTCCTAAGTACAGAGCCAGGAATAGGACCCCAAGTTCTACCAGGTGTGGCCCAACCCTACCCTGAATCCCCGCTCCCCCGCTCCCCCCCCCCCCCCCCCCACACACACACAAAGAATAGCTTCTGTGAAATGTCTAGGAAGTGTCTGCGATCCCTCCTGGCCCAGAGGGGACTGGGGCATTTCTCCACCATGATTCAAGTAGCCTGTCCCCCGAGGCTCTGCCCTATGCACCCTTGCCCCGTGCTGTGTGGGACTGACATTAGTTCCACCTCTTTGGGACAGTACAACTGTCCCGGGAGACGGACGAGCTCTGTGCCCATTAGTGCACTAGCAGAGTCCTCCTGACCATGGCAGATGCCACCTTTTTGCTCTTCTGTACCCCAAACTCTGCCCCCAAGCTAGACAGGACTTCCAGGGGGCTCGAGGAAAGCAGTCAGCAGGCAAATTCATGCTGCAGGTGTGTGTGGAGAACCTCTTGGCTCCCTCTAGGTTCAGAGGTGACAAACGGAAGTGAACGGTGTGTCTCATTGCAGAAACCCCTGCCTGCATCAGACTGGCAGTGCCCGGCTGTTGGTGCCCGCCCACCATGTCTGACTGTATGTGTCCTCTGGCTCAGTCCTCGGCCCAGGCCTAGAGACTGGGGGTACCCGGGCCCGCCCCCAGCCTCACTCACCCTGGAAATGGAGGTCAGTGCAGTCGGCATCCGCATGGCACTGCCCGTGGTCCTGCAGGCAGCGGTCCAGGGGCAGCTGCTCGGGCTCACAGTCCAGCCCGTCGCCCACGTAATGAGGTTTGCATTGGCACCTCTGCTTGCCCTGGAGGGAGAATGTGTGAGGATTCGACAAAACTCAGCACCTTGCGCAGGGCCACAGAAGTCCCCGTGGGGGGTGTGGGGGGAGCAGGAGAGACGGTCAGTGGGACAGAGGGTCACAGCCCCAGTGGGGCCAGTGGGAATGGGAACCGCCACGGTGAGCCCAGGATGAAAGTTCAGCCTTGACATCTCGGCAGCCATGTGGCACCATCAGACACCCCCCCGCCCCGCTAAGGGAAGCAGCCCCCATCCCCCATTCCTTCCATCATGGGGGGCTTATTTGTGTTTTGCATGCCAGGAACGAAGAACATATTTCCACGCCGGGCACCGCCCCTCGTTCTGCGCATTCATCTATTCTGTTGCTATTTCCGGGACACCTATGACAACACCTGGTGGGTGCTGGGTGACCTCAGTGAGGAGCTCATTTCATCCCACCACCCACTTTATGGAGTCTACATTGGGAGCAGATCCACGGGTCTCAGAGAGATCAAGCAGCCCACCCAGAACCACACAGCATGAGTGTCCAGGTCGGGAGACTCAATCATAGACACCTTGAGTCTGAGCTTCCTCCCACCTTGGGCTCATCTCCCAACTTCCTCTCCTGCAGGCAGTGAGCGCCCATGCCGCAGCAACTCCTGCTGTTTCTTGTTTTTTTTTTTTCACCCCCTTTTTCTTTTGGGCCAAATCAGTGATGCTCAGGGCTTGCTGCTGGCTCTGTCTGCACCCAGGAGTCACTCCTGGCGGTGCTCGGGGGACCATCTAGGATGCCAGAGATTGAACCTGGGTCGGTTTCCTGCAAGGGCAACGCTCTCTCCACTGTGCTAGTGCTTCATCCCTGGTGCCTACCTTTCTTAGTTTTTCTTTTTCCTTTTCTTTTTCTTTTATTTATTTATTTATTTATTTTTGCTTTTTGGGTCACACCCGGCAATGCACAGGGGTTACTCCTGGCTCATGCACTCAGGAATTACTCCTGGCAGTGCTCGGAGGACCATATGGGATGCTGGGAATCGAACCCAGGTTGGCTGCGTGCAAGGCAAACGCCCTACCTGCTGTGCTATTGCTCCAGCCCCATTTTTTCTTTCTTATATTAAAAAAAATACATTGGGGTTTGGAAATATTTTAGATCTATTGAAGAGTTGCCAAGAGAAAGTCTCCAGGACCTTTTCACTGAGTTCTCTGCCCGCGGCCGTCTCCCAAGCTCATAGAACATGGGTCCAGATGCAGAGATTTACGTTGGTTCATCCCTGAGGTGGACAAGAGATTCCCCATGGGTCTCCCCCATGTCCCCCGTGTCCGTGGGGGACAGAGGGAGCAGCCCGGGCAGAGGCAGGACTGGGTGCATTGTGGAGAGGAGGGGAGTGGGACTCACCGGGCCCGTCATGGTGCAGGTGGCATGTTCGTGACAGCCGCCATTGAGGCCATCTGCACAGGGGTCGATCTCCGTGCAGCTGTGGCCATCGCCCATGTAGCCCTTGGGGCAGCTGCAGGATACCTTCGTGTCCTTCTGGGAGCACTTGGCTACTGTGGCACAGCCGCCGTTGCCCTGGGCGCAGAAATCCACCACTACAAGTGCAGGGAGAGGGAGGATGCCATCAGGCACAGTCACCACAGAACCCGGGGCACAGGGCGGGGTCACTGGGCACTCATCTCTCCTGGCCGTGCCGCCCTGAGCCCACCACAGCCCTGTCTGCACACGCTGATCTCTGGGCCCCTCAGAGCAGGTCAGCCTGTCCCCTCTGCACTGCTGTGTCACCGGTGGGGTCTGCTGTGGTGGCAGAATTGGGAGGATCTTTCACAAATGGGTAGTGTGTGGAGAAGCACATCCGGGAGTGCTGGGGGGTGATGGTCCCCCTCGTTTTCCGGGGGGACAGACAGAGTCCAGGGGGACTGAGCTCTGTCCTGGCTGGGACCACATAGAGAAAGAGGCTGGGCCGAAGCTTCCAACCGTAGAGGTGACGCTAAACCCCAGCTGGACCCTCTGGCTCAGACTTTTGCTTCTGCGACTTCCCACCTTCCAATGCAGGCATAGGTTGGGCTCCTGGCCACCCAACCAAAGACTACATTTCCCAGACTCCCTTGCAGCAATGTGTTGCCGGAGGGTGACGAACCAGCCAATGGGAGGGGAGGGGCGTGGTTTTAGAGGGCGTGTCCTTAAGGGGGGCGGGAAAGATGTTGAGCCCTCCTTCCAGCTCTTGGCTCTGCCCCCTGAGGTGTGTTGGCAGCCGCAGGAAGAGCTGCGGAGTCCTCCTGCGGAGTCCTCCTGCGGAGTCCTCCTGCCCGCCTGTGCCCACAGTCCCGAGGGAAGGAGAGTGGGGACGGGGGGGTGGGGGAGAGGGGGGTCTCGCCCGAAGGGGCCGGAGCAGAAAGACACCACTGGACCACTGGGCTCTTGGCTGGCATTGCTGACCCATTCCTGAACTGCCCCACGGTAGACCACAAGCCAGCAGGTATAAAAAAAGAAACAACCCAAATAAATGAAAGGCAATGAAGAAAGATGAGGGGCCAGAGAGATAGTATAGTGGGTAAGGCACGCGCTGACCCAGGCTGGATTCCTGGTACCCCACCTGGCACCCCACCTGGCACCCCTAAGCTGCCAGGGCTGATTCCTGAGTGCAGAGGCAGGAGTAAAACCCTGGTTGTGGTCCAAAGAACAAACAAGCTAAAAGAGAAAAACAGACAGACAGGGAAAAAAGGAAGGAAAAAATAAGTCAGGAGGTATTGGGTGATATCGTTTTTCTAAAGTAAGATTAACTTTCAAGGATGCTTATTCACAGAGGAGTGTCCTTTTGATAAGGAGTGTGGTGAAACTGATACATGTGGACAGGTGTGTGGCTGCACCTGGAGAATTTCACCATCCTGTAAATAAATTAGCTGTGAGCTTTTTTTTTGGGTGGGGGGGTCACACCCGGCGATGCTCAGGGGTTACTTCTGGCTCCGCACGCAGGAATTACTCCTGGTGGTGCTCAGGGGACCATATGGGATGCTGGGAATCGAACCAGCAAGGCAAGCGCCCTACCTGCTGTGCTATCGCTCCAGCCCCTGTATTTTTTTTTTAAAAGCACATTTACGTAGGGAATCAGTGAAAAATTCTATCTGACTGAGACAGCTTTCTCCAAGTACCTGTTAGTAAATGGAAAACAGGATTTTAGCGGGGTTCCTGGCTGCCCAAGCAAAGACTACATTTCCCACACTCCCTTGCAGCAAAGTGTTGCGGAGGGCGAGGCGCCAGCCAATGGGAGGGGAGGGGCGTGGTTTTAGGGGCGTGTCCTTAAGGTGGGAAACCCTTCCCACTCTCTGCTTCTGGAATGTGTTGACCCTGGATCCCTCCATCCAAACTGCACAGAAGACAGATCAGCAACTGCTTGCGCATTCCTGATTCATTCGACTGATTCTGCGGCTGAGCCTACGTCCTCAGTATTACAAAGTCATCACTGGGTCTCAAGGTCTCTCTACTCCTCTTATCCATGCAACATTTTAATTTTTATTATTATAGTTTTGGTTGGGGGCCATACCCAGTGGTGCTTGGAGAGCTAGTGCTCAAGGACCATTTCTTCCGGTACTCAGGGGACCATCCGGTATAGGGGATCAAACCTGGGGATCCTGTGAGCAAAATATGTGCTCCAGTCCTTTGGAGCACCTCCTCGAGTCTTTAAGCTCTAGCCTGGGTATTAGAATTTACTCCCTCCTTCTCCTCTTTGTTTTTCCTTTATTATTTTTTTTGATTAATGTCCAAGTCTAAGGGATCTGTGTGTCCACGGCTAGGTTTGTGTGTTCCTTGCAAGTTTCAGACCTGTGGCTCTCATGGTTACCCCCTTATAGGTCACTTAGATTACCTGTAGATAATTGTGGCCATCCCTCTGGAAGTCACCTTTTGCACTGGAATTCTATGCTCTCTCAACACTCCCAAAGGTTTTGGGATTTTGTTGTCACATAAAAGATTGTCAGGTGGGGGGTGGGGGTGATGGGAGGGAAACTAGGGACACTGGTGCTGGGAAGTGTACACTGGTAGAGGAATGGGTGTTGGAACACTGTATGACTGAAACCTAATCATGGACAGCTTTGTAAGATCTATCTCAAAGTGTCACTGTCACTGTCACTGTCCTCCCGTTGTTCATCGACTTACTCGAGCCGGCCCAGTAACGTCTCCATTTTGAGACTTGCTGTTACTGTTTTTGGCATATCGAATACGTCACGGGTATCTTGCCAAGCTTTGCTGTGCGGGCAAGATGCTCTCAGTAGCTTGCTGGGCTCTCCGAGAGGGGAGGAGGAATTGAACCCGGCTCGGCTGGGCTGGCTGTGTGCAAGGCAAACGCCCTACCGCTGTGCTTTCGCTCCAGCCCATCTCAAAGTGATTCAATAAAATATAATAATAATACTAAAGAGATTGTCATTGCTATACTTTGTTTGAAAAATTCCTTCGTGTTTCTATTGACTTTGTTGATAGTAAGAAAAGTGTTGTTCAAAAGTCCTGGTCCGGATGGATTCACTAGTGAATTCTTCCAAATCTTTAAAGAGGACTTACTCCCAATCCTCTTTAAGCTTTTCCACGAAATTGAAATATCAAAAACACTTCCAAACAGTTTCTACGAAGCAAATATCACACTGATACCAAAAGCATACAGAGATACCACAAAGAAAGAGAATTACAGACCGATATCCCTGATGAACACAGATGCAAAGATCCTCAACAAACTACTAGCAAATAGAATCCAACTACTCATCAAAAAGATCATACACCATGACCAAGTAGGATTCATCCCAGGGATGCAAGGATGGTTCAACATTCGGAAATCAATCAACATAATCCATCATATCAACAAAAGAAAAGATAAAAAGCATATGATTATATCAATAGATGCAGAGAAAGCATTTGACAAGATCCAGCACCCCTTTATGATGAAAACCCTAGCCAAAATGGGTATAGAGGGGACCTTCCTCAACATAATTAAAGCCATCTACCACAAGCCTACAGCAAGCATCATCCTCAATGGGGAAAAACTGAGAGCCTTCCCCCTAAGGTCAGGGACGAGACAAGGATGCCCACTCTCTCCACTGCTGTTCAATATAGTACTGGAAGTACTTGCAATAGCGATTAGGCAAGAAAAAGATATTAAGGGCATTCAGGTAGGAAAGGAAGAAATCAAGCTCTCACTATTCACAGATGATATGATACTATACTTAGAGAACCCAATAACCTCCACCAAAAAACTTCTAGAAACAATAGACTCGTATAGTAAAGTTGCAGGCTATAAAATCAATACCCAAAAGTCCATGGCATTCCTATATGCAAACAGTGAGAGAGAAGAAAGAAACATGAAAAAAAACAATCCCATTCACAATTGTGCCCCAGAAAATCAAGTACTTAGGAATCAGCTTAACTAAGGAAGTAAAGGAACTGTACAAAGAAAACTACAAAACGCTACTTCAGGAAATAAAATAGGACATGAGGAAATGGAAAGATATCCCCTGCTCAGGGGTCGGGAGACTTAACATTGTCAAAATGGCAATACTACCGAAAGCATTGTATAAATTCAATGCAATCCCTATAAGGATACCCACGACATTCTTCAAAGAAATGGAGCAAACACTCCTGAAATTTATATGGAACAATAAGCCCCCACGAATAGCTAAAGCAATTCTTGGGAAAAAGAAAATGGGAGGAATCAACCTCCCTAACCTCAAACTCTACTACAAAGCAGTAATAATTAAAACAGCATGGTACTGGAACAAAGGCAGAACTGCAGACCAATGGAACAGGGTTGAATACACTGACATCTCCCCTCAATCATATGATCATCTAATCTTTGATAAAGGTGCAAGTAATGTGAAGTGGAGTAAGGAAAGCCTCTTTAACAAATTGTTCTGGCATCACTGGACGGCTACATGCAAAAAAATGGGCTCAGAACTCTGCCTAACACCGTGTACAAAAGTAAGATCAAAATGGATTAAAGACCTCAACATCAGACCAGAAACCATAAGGTACATTGAAGACAAAGTTGGCAAAACCCTCCATGACATTGAAGCTAATGGTATCTTCAAAGATGCCACGCCACTGGCCGAGCAAGTGAAAACAGAGATAGATAAATGGGACTATCTTAAACTAAGAAGCTTCTGCACCTCCAAAGAAACAGTGACCAAATACAAAGACAGTCTACAGAATGGGAAAGGATATTCGCCGAATACACATCTGACAAGGGGTTGATATCCAGGATATACAAAATACTGGTTAAACTCCACAAGAAGAAAACATCCAACCCCATCCAAAAATGGGGCAATGAAATGAACAGAAACTTTCTCAAAGAAGAAATCCGAATGGCAAAAAAGCACATGAGAAAATGCTCTACATAATTAATCATCAGGGAGATGCAGATCAAAACCACAATGAGATACCATCTCACACCTCAGAGACTGGCCCACATTCAAAAGAACAAAAGCAACCGATGCTGGCGCGGATGTGGCGAGAAAGGGACACTCCTTCACTGTTGGTGGGAATGTCCACTGGTTCAGCCCTTCTGGAAAACAGTATGGACGATTCTCAAAAAATTAGAAATTGAGCTCCCATTTGACCCAGCAATATCACTCCTGGGAATATATCCCAGAGAGGCAAAAATGTATAGTCGAAGTGACATCTGCACTTGTTTGTTCATTGCAGCACTCTTTACAATAGCCAGAAACTGGAAGAAACCTGAATGCCCAAGAACAGATGACTGGTTAAAGAAACTTTGGTACATCTACACAATGGAGTACTATGTAGCTCTTAGAAAAGATGAAGTCATGAAATTTACATACAAGTGGTACAACATGGAAAGTATCATGCTAAGCGAAATGAGTCAGAAAGAGAGGGATAGACATAGAAAGATTGCATTCATCTGGGGGATATAAAGTAACAAAATATGAGATTAATACCCAAGAATAGCTGAGATCAGCACCAGGAGGATTACTCCATAGCTTAGTGGCCAGTTGGGCATTCTAGAGGAAAGGGCAGCTCAGATAGAGAAGGGAATACCAAATAAAGGGTGTTTGGAGGACCCTCCCAGGAGGGAGGGGAGATGCATGTCGAAAGTGGACTATGGACTGAACATGTTTGCCACTCAATGCCTCTTTTGCAGACCACAACACCCAAAAGGAGAGAGAGAACACAGGGGATTGCCTTGCCACAGAGGCAGGGGGGGATGGGGGGATGGGGGTGGGGGGGATATTATCCATGGTGGTGGAAAATGGGCACTGGTGGAGGGATGGGTATCTGATCATTGCATAATCAAACCCAAGCACAAAAAATTGTAAATCTACAACTGTACCTCATGGTGTTTCACTAATAAAAAAAAAAGTGTTGTTTGGGCTGGAGCAATAGCACAGTGGGTAAGGTGTTTGCCTCGCATGCAGCCAACCTGGGTTCGATTCCTACCATCCAATATGGTCCCCTGAGCACCACCAGGAGTAATTTCTGAGTGCAGAGCCAGGAGTAACCCCTATGCATCACCGAGTGTGACCCAAAAAGCAAAAAAAAATGTGGTTGTTAATTGTAGATGTCTTAGGTACTTCAGGGGTACTCCACTGAGAGTTTTGTCTGATACTTTAAAATATAAAAAAAAAAATTTTAGTAATTAAGTTTTACATCAGACATTCCTTTGCAGTGGTTTGATGTTTGAAATTCTTTTGTGCCTTTTTTTAATTTAAATTTTATTTTAGTTTTATAAAGGTAAAGGCCCTCCCGTTGATCGTCGATTTGCTCGAGCGGGCCCAGTAACGTCTCCATTGGAGACTTTGTTGTTACTGTGTCTGGCATATCGAATACTCTCGGTAGCTTGCTGGGCTCTCCGAGAGGGGCGGAGGAATTGAACTCGGGTCGGCCATGTTGGCCGCTTGTAAGGCAAACGCCCTACCGCTGTGCTATCGCTTTTATAAAGTTGTTCACAATAATTTGTTACATTCAATATTCCAACACCAATCCCACTACCATTATACTTTCCCACCACCATTATTTCAAATTTTCCCACCACCATACAAGCCTGCCCCCAAAGCAGGCCCTAAATAATTTATTTTGTATTACTTCTTATGACTAATCTGCTAAAAAAATGATCCCCTAAAATTTTGGAGTAAGTGTTGAAATGTAGCAATAATGTCTTTTGAATATTCCCAAGCGCATGTAAAGTAAAGTAAAAGTAAAGGCCCTCCCGTTGATCATGGATTTGCTCGAGCGGGCCCAGTAACGTCTCCATTGGAGACTTTGTTGTTACTGTGTTTGGCATATCGAGTACGTCACGGGGAGCTTGCCAGGCTCTGCCGTGCAAACGCATGAGTCCTTGAAAATATTTTTTTTGTATATATGGTAAGTTTACGTGTAAATATATGTAAGCAGTACAAGTTTAAAGGATGTTAGTGATCCATTTTTTTTTGTTTGTTTTATTCCAGATAGGTTTTCAGTTGTTGACAGTGATGGAGAATTCTAATAAAAATGTAAATACATAAATAAATTTTAAAAAAGCAAACACGGGAGGCAATTTTCCCAATATTTTGGAGATGAGACCAGATCACTAGTCATGATACAATGAAGTGTGTCATGGTGTGTAGAGCAATTTCAAGACCAGGACTGATGGCAAAACCTAGTCACGAAGGGGCAGGGTAGGAGATTTCCCAAGTGACTTTCCGCGCCCCCCCCCCCCCCCCCCCCACCATCTGCTGCTGTTCCTGCTGCTGCTTCCAGTTCCCTTGAGGGCACCCACCTGTACACGTCACTCCGTCGCCTTCATAGTTCAGGCCACACTCGCATGTGTTGTTCTCCTTACAGGTGGCATGAATGGAGCAGGGAGGCGTGCACACAGGGGGCAGATCTGTGAGGAAAGAGGGGAGCGTTTCTTCACAGAGGCAAAGAGGCTTTCTGGCCTGCCTCTGGCTTTTGAAAGTGCCTCGCCCCCACCTGCCCCCACCCCCCGGGAGATAGGGCTGTCTTTTTTTTTTTTTTAATGTAGGAGTACTGCTATTTTTTTGTTTGTTTGCTTTTGCTTTTTGGGTCACACCCAGCGATGCTCAGGAGTTACTCCTGGTGGTGCTCAGGGGGCCATATGGGATGCTGGGAATCGAACCCAGGTCGGCCGCGTGCAAGGCAAACACCCTACCGCTGTGCTATTGCTCTAGCCCCGAGATAGGGCTGTCTGATAGGGGTCCTACCCAGGCTGGAGTGACCGAGGTTCTGGAATTCCTCTGTTAAACCTACCTGACCTCCACCATTTCATTAATCTAGATTAAGATGCAGACATTTGACCTCATGAAAGCTTTTTGCTTTTTTTTTTTTTTTGCCATTGGTTTTGCTGGGGATTGCACCCAGGGTCTATAGCCTATATGCGTGCAAGGCATTTGCTTTTCCCACGGAGCCCCCAACCTTGACACCTCTGCATAGCAGAGATGGATTTGATGAAGGATTCACAATGGTGACATTGGAGGAGGGTTACCAGTGTGCTGGGGAAAGTCTGGGACTCAGAGGTCACCAGAAAGCTTGGGACAAGCCTGGGGTTCTGGAGCATGGGGTTCATGGGGTGAGGGCCCAGCGGACTGCGAGACTGGGGGAAGGGGCGGGGAGGAAAGGGACGGAAGCTAAGGGGGTGGTGGAATCTGGAATTTCTGGGGTCCAAAGCCCGTAGGCCGAGTTTAATCAGCGACTCTGACCCCCAGGAGGATGAAAGGACAGTGAACCCCACCGGCTGCCCCAGCCCGCGTAGACCTGCCTGCGAGGGCCCGAGGGAGCCCATGGAACTTGATTCCCGAGGAGCGTGCACCCACTGGGCTCTTCGCCCCTGTGGCCTGCCCGGCTTCAGTCCTGGTTTTCAAAGGAGCTGCCCGAATGTTCCTTACGGCTCAGGGGGGCCGCACAGCTGGGACCACTCACTCACCTCGCCAGGGCCAGGCTCAGGTGGCCCAACTCAAAAGACTGCATCTGCTAGACGTTCACACACTCTGGGGGTGTGGGTGCGTGTGGACGCCACGTGGGACATGCCTGTCCATCCCATTTCCCTTAATTTTTCTGCATAGGGGGGGTCTTTCTCTGGGCCCAAGCATGTGTGTGCGTATAAGCGTGTGTTTGTATGTGTGTGTGTATGTGCAAAAGTGTGTATGTGTGTAATATGTGTGCACTTATGTGTGGACATGTACATGTGTTTATGTAAGTATATGTGTATGTGAGTGTGTATAAGTGTAAGTGTGTGTGTAGTGAGTGCATGTATGTGCATAAGTGTGTGTAGGTGTGTAAGTGTGGAGTGCGTATGTGTGTATATGTGTAAGTGTGTATAAGTGTGTATGTGTGTATGTGTAAGTGTGTGTAGTGAGTATATAAGTGTGTGTAGGTGTGTCTGTAGGTGTGTAAGTGTGTGTTGTGTGTGAGTGTATGTGTGTGTAGTGAGTGTATGTACGTGCATGCATGTAGGTGTGTATGTAGGTGTGTGTAGTGCGCATGAGTATATGAGTAAGTGTGTGTATGTGTATGTATGCTTGTGTAGTGAGTGCATGCATGTGTAAAAGTGAGTGTAGGTATGTAAAGTGTGTGTCGTTTGTATGTGTGTGAGTGTGTATATGTGTAAGTGTATGTGTATAATGAGTGCATGTATATGCATAAGTGTGTAGGTGTGTGTGGAGTGTGTATGTGTGTATATGAGAGTGTAAGTGTGTATAAGTGTGTATATGTGTGTAATGAGTATATATGTATAAGTGTGTAGGTGTGTCTGTAGGTGTGTAAGTGTGTGTAGTGTGTGAGTGTATGTGTGTGTAGTGAGTGTATGTATGTGCATAAGTGTGTAGGTGTGTCTGTAGGTGTGTGTAGTGTGTATGAGTATATGTGTAAGTGTGTTTATGTGTGTGTATGCATGTGTGTAGTGAGTGCATGCATGTGTAAAAGTGTGTAGGCATGTAAGTGTGTGTAGTTTGTATGTGTGTGAGTGTGTATTTGTATAAGTGTATGTGTATGTATTTGTGTGTAGTGAGTGAGTGTATGTGCATAAGTGTGTGTAGGTGTCTATGTAGGTGTGTACATGTGCATAGTGTGTATGAGTGTATGTGTGTGTATATGTATGTGTGTAGTGTGTATGCATGTGCAAGTGTGTAAGTGTATAAGTATGTGCATGTGCATATGTGTGAGTGTGCATGTGTGTGTGTGCATGTGTGTGAGTGTGCATGTCTGTGGGTGTGTGCTTGTTTCTGGGGTGTGTGGGGCCCTTCTCATCCCATTGCCTGGGTCCTTCCATGTCACTCTGGCCCTCACTGCCCTCATGGCTGGATTCAGTCTCCTCTGGTTTTCCCTCTAGTCGCCAGCCCTGGCCCCTGCGTCACAGAGCCCCTCAGGGCCCTTCCCACTGGCAGAGGCCAGAGCCCCTGGATGCCACCGTGCCTCGGCCTCCCCCTGCACCCGCCCACGGGGGGGGGGGGCATGCTCAGAGCACTCCCGGCCCACGACTCACCTAGCTGAGTGTCGCAGAAGCGGCCGGTCCAGCCTGTCTCGCAGAGGCACTGCCCTGAGCCCGTGATGCCCTCGTCACACTGACCGTGGCTGGAACAGCTACAGGCTGGGATGGGCGGGGGGCATCAGGGGGGGATCAGGCATTGGTGCCCAGGGACCGGCCCCGAGGCTGTGTGTGTGTGTGTGTGAGAGAGAGAGAGAGAGAGAGAGAGAGAGAGAGAGAGAGAGAGAGAGTGTGGTGGGGGGTGGTGTTGGCTGCTGTGGCCACACATTCAGCCATGTCAAAGAACCGCTGAGTCAGGGGTGGAAGGTACCAGGCCCAGAGGTGTGGAGCAGAGAGACATTGTCCCTGTTCCCATAGTGTGTAGTGCTGGGTGGGGTGTGTCTGTGTGACAGGTACAGTCTGAAGGCAGGACAGGGCCTGGACAAGAAAGGAGAGAGAGAGAGAGAGAGAGAGAGAGAGAGAGAGAGAGAGAGAGAGAGAGAGAGAGACAGAGACAGACAGAGACAGACAGAGATAGAGACAGAGAGACAGAGCCTTACCTCTACTGTGCAGCCCAAACTTGAAACTCCGCACCGACTTCCCTGCTAGCTACTGCCCTCTCCAGCCCCTGCCTTAGTGGGGTCTGCCCTCTGCGGTGGCCGTCATGCCCCCTGCACTCTGCTCTCGTGCTCCCACTGTGCTCCCAGGGGCGGCTGGTGCCCGCCTCCATCAAGGGGCTCAGGCCTCTCCTCCTTTGCCCCGCCCCTGCCCCATCCACCCATCACGTTGGGACTCAAGGCCCAAAGCTCTCCTGCGGCCGAGCAGCTCCCGTGGGCTCTGGTCGTGGCCACCTCCAGCGTCCCCTTCCTTCCTCTCCCCTCTCTGTCTACCCTGCTCAGTGCCGTGTGACCTTTATGCTGCCCCCTCCCTGCCTGTCCAGCCCACTCCTGCCTTGGGCTACTGCATGCATGTCCCCTCTCTGTGCCAGGACCACCAACACACACGGGCCGGTACTGTGGTCGCTCCCCAGCCAGCGTTGCGCCCACTGAACCTGACGGAAGGACTCAGCTCCTCAGTCACAGTTTTGCATCTTCCAGGGTCACGTGTGGCATGTGGCTCCCAGAGCATCTCCTGCAATGGCCAAGCCTCCTGGGACACGGAGCTGGCCCCTGCTTCCAGCCCCTCTGGAGCAGCCAGTGCGGACCACACACAGACCTCCAGATCAGAACAATTCCTACTTTGGACCCAATCACGTGGCCTCTCTGTCTTCATCCCCCACCCCATCTCCCTTCTGCTCAGCAGAGGGAAGATTTGCAGGGTCTGCGGCCTGCACCCCATAAACGCTTGCAAGCACATAGGGGATGAGGCTGGCACATGGATGGAATGAAGCCCACACCAGTCCTGTGGGCCTCAGTAGCTCCAGGCATGTGTGTGAGGGGGCTCCTTGGTTGGGAAGTGGGGGTCTGCCGGGAGGGGACAGCATGGGATGGGGGAACAGGCAGAGGGGAGGCAGCTGGCGGACCCTGCTCCCAGGAGGATGGGGGTATACGTACGCTGACAGTCTGGCCCGAATCTCCCGGGCCAGCACAGCTCACACGCCGTTCCGTTGAAGCCCGTGTTGCACTGACACTCTCCCTGGTCGAGGCAGATGCCCCGGTTGTTGCATGGAGTATCCGGGCCTCCAGGGCAGGCTGGAAAGAGAAGAAAGTGCGGGGACTCAGCCACTGTCCCAGACACACTGGCCTGTCCTCAGCTCCGGGCCTGCCTGTGGCCACTGGGCTGGTGTTTTGGGTGTACTGCAAAGTCTGTTAGGACGTGACTTCACCCGTATCTGACAGAGCTCGGTCCCAGGAACTGCTCTATTGGGGGGCTCAAATATGTGGATTGGGATTGATCTGGGGTGGGTGAGGAGCTTGTTTTGAGCTTTGGTATCTGCTGAGAGGAGAGTGATGATGATGATGGTGGTGGTGATCATGGGCCAGTGCTGCTGATGGTGGTGGTGCTGATGATGCTGATGATAATGGTGGTGGTGCTGATGATGGTGCTGATGATGGTGATCATGATGGTGGTGGTGCTATGATGGTGATGATGGTAGTGATGGTGCTGATGATGGTGATGATGATAATGACAGTGGTGATGATGAGATGATGGTGATGGTGGTGATGTTTTGTTTTTGGAGCTACATCTCTTGGTATTCAGGGCTGTGTGCTCAGTGCTCACTTTTGGCAGTGCTTAGGGGGTCATAAGAGGGAGGGGACCAAACTGGGTTTGGCCATGCTCAAGGTAGTGCCTTAATCCCTGTACTATCTCTCCGGACCATATCCTCCCTCCCTTCCCCTCTCTTCTCTCTCCTCTCTTTTCCCTCCCCTCATTCTCTTTCTATCCCTTTCTTTCTCCCTCTCCTTCCTTCCTTCCTTCCTTCCTTCCTTCCTTCCTTCCTTCCTTCCTTCCTTCCTTCCATCCTTCCCTCCTTTCTTCCTCACACTCAGTCTTCCCACACACTACACCCCCTGCCTCTGTGCCTGTTTCCTCTTCTATAAAGCAGGACTAACATGTGGTGACCATCTTCAGGTACAGGTTGAATAGGCTGATCTCTTCAAAGTCCCACTCAATAACTGGACTGACCTTAGGGGCCTGAGTGATAGAGCAGTGGGTAGGGTGTTTGCTTTGCACACAGCTGACCTGAGTTTGATCCCGGGCATCCTATACAATCCTCTAAGCCTGCCTGACCAAGGGTTTCAGGATGGGCCTCAAAGTCGTCTGGCAAGGAGTCAGGCAAAATACGGGGTGTGTGTGTGTGTGTGTGTGTGTGTGTGTGTGTGTGTCTTCTTTAAGGGGGCCAGGGGGCCCAGGAAACCCCTACAGAGGTTAGTATACCCTGCCAAAACAGAAGTCCATTAGGTGCACTTAAATCCAGGTGCTTCCCAGTAAGGTGGACTTCAAAGCTGGAAGATGGTGTTTCTAGCCCTTGGCGGGGGATTGTTCTGCTACAAAGTTAAATAAGCAAAGATGCAGGAGACACTGTTATGACATCGGCACAGTCTGAAGCTCAATTCTGCCCAAACCGAAAGAAAGCAGTAGGAGGGTGAGCTTCTCGGAGCAAACGCCTTTGGACCTTAGTGCAGCCCTTGGGAATCACGCACGCCTCCCGCCGCGCGCAGTGGACCCGAGCGCCCTGTGCAACGGTGCCAAGTGATGGTGCAATCGCCGGGAAGGAAGAGGCGCCCTCACCCTGGCAGTCCGGGCCGAAGTAACCGCTGCAGCACCTGCGGACCGGGATCACCAGGGTGCACTGGTTCTGACAGCCGTCCAGATTCACGGTCCGCCGGTAGCTCGGGCTGTACTGACAGCGGTGCTTCACGCCCTAGAGCGAGAGGAGGGAGAGGGAGCGCGGGCTCGTGCCTGCCCCCTCGTGGACAGTGCGCGGAACTGCCCAAGTGAGACCCAAGTCGCGGCTTTTGGAAACTATCTTAGGTGGGGATGGAGGTGGGGGAGGGGGTGGGACGTGTAAAGAGGCGAATATATGGGGGAGGGGGAAGAACCACAGTCAAAAAAAAAAAGAGGGTTGCCCCACAGTTTGGGAGAAAGGGGCCGGGGGGAGAAACGCATTTTGAAGCCTAGATCAGTGGCAAGGCTCCAAAATTATTATAGAGAGGACCTGAGTTACCTTTTTGATTGGCGGGTATTTTTGTGAAGGGAGGATTGTAGATATGGGGCACACATATGGGCACGTGCTCTGCCACTGAACCACCTGCCAGGCCCCAGAGCTAGCCTGATAGTGGAACAGAGAACTTGGCTTTGGAAGAAAGAGTGAAACTAATTTTTAATGAGTGCGTACTATGTGCCAGGTTGCTTATCTACATTTAAAAACAGACATTCCATGATTGCCACAACACTGGCTTTTCCCTAATAGCCACAACCCAGAATTGTAGTATTAGCTCTGTTTTTTTTTTTTTTTCCCCCTGCAGAAGCAAGAAAGTATAGATGATGTGATCGGCTGAAGACTCTCTGAGGGCACTTGGCCCCTTGTCTGTGGAGGCCAAATTCCACTGGCTCTGCTGTTGCTCTTCCATTGCTCTCTGGGCTCCAGTCCTAGTCTCACACCTTCCTAGCTCTGTGGTCTTAAAATGATCCCTCACCCTTGCTGAGAGGCATTTTTCTGTCAATAGACATAGTAGCTTCCTACGAGTGTTCAAATGAGAAAACGGATACTCTGTATGTGTGTGTGTGTGTGTGTTTGTGTGTGTGTGTAGATACACACAAAGAGAATCCAGCATAGAACCAAGGACATGAACAACAGCCAACAAGGTGCAGCTAGCTTTTTCATCACTTAATCACCTTCAAAGTCCATTCAAGGTCCACAGACCCAGGATTTTTCTAGGAGTTCTAGAAGATGGGTAGAAGTGGGACTGGAGACAGACCTCCTGGCTAAGTATATTCTGCTCTCATTCCGTTTGCTTGGTTGTTAAAAGAACATGACTGAGAGGTAGACCTCCTTCCGCAACCCCCCCCCCCCCACCCACACACACATTCACATCAGTCCGAAGACGCGGGGGTGGGAAGGGGTGTGTGTGTGTGTGTGTGTGTGTGTGTGTGTGTGTGTGTGTGTGTCTGGTGGTGAAGCAGAGCTACGCTTTTCCAACTCCATCCACACCGTGTGCGCGGTTACCTTCGATTTACTCCACCGCGGGCAGCTGGGAGTATTGAAACAGCTCCCACAGTTGCCCTAAATGCAAGCAAAGACAGAAATTCAAAACCAAGAATGTTGGGAGGCAAAAGGCAGAGACAGGGGTGCATTAATGCCTTGATGTGCAAACTGAAGGCTTACTTCGCTCAGATTGACATTCTGCCTCTAATCACAGATTTAAAAAAGCAAGCACCCCGCAGCAGGCAGGAGCGAGAGGACAGTGGGTCCTAGTGGCCCACTGTTGGCCCCGCAGGCGTTGGACTCGGGTTCCATCCCCGGCACCCTTTATGGTCCCCTGAGCCCCACCAGGAGTCATCCCTGAGCTCAGAGCCAGGAGTAAGCCCTGAGCATTGCTGGGTGTGGCCCCCAAACAAAACAAACAAAGACAAATGCCCCGCAATTCTCCCAGGGGAACATTCTGCAGGGCTGCCTGGTGGGCAGGTTGAGGGAGGGGTCTTCTAGAGCACTAGGCAGGAGTCCTAGGGGGTGCAGTGGGGGGCATGGACACAGCTGCCTCCTCCCCGCATCCACCATCATCCTTAGTCCCCTGGTCTCTGAAGCTGGGGTTCTAATGGCAGCTGCCGGTTCTCCAGCAGAGGAGGAGGACGATGAGGCGGGCAGGTGTCTGCCTACCTGCTGGAGGTGAAGGCACAGGGCACAGTCTCCCGGGCAGGAAACACTGGGTTTCCACCTCCCACAATGATGAGTGCGGGAGAGTTTGGGCAGAGCGGGAGGAACAGCTGGTGAAAAGTGCCCAACAGCTGTTTCCGTTACGGCGAGCGGGGCCGTGCGGGGTTTCTCTGCAAGGAAGGGGCTTGGCACGCAGACGGGCAGGTCCCGGGTTCACGGAGAACGAGCCTTGGGGGAATTGCAGCCCACTGGCTCCATTTTTTTTGGGGGGGGGAATCACACCTGGCGGTGCTCAGGGCTGACTCCTGGCTCTGCACTCGGGGATCACTCCTGGTGGGGCTTGGGAGACCCTACGCGGTCCCGCGGACGGAACCCGGGTTGGCGGCATGCCAAGCAGCGCCCTCCCCACTGTGCTCACTCTCCAGCCTCACTGGCCCCTCAGGGCTGTCCCTCCGCCCCCCCCCCCACCCCGCCACAGCTCTTAGCACTGACCGAGACATCGAAGGTGGAGAAGCTGTCGCAGCGGCCCCCCAGTGTGGGGTCCATCAGGAGACAGTCAATGCCATAGACCAAGCCGAGGTCGAACGGGATCTGACGCTGCACAATCCTGCAGTTTTGGTCATTGAGGAAGAGCTCGCCCTGGGGGTGGGGGCGGGGTAGGGACGTGGGGGAGAGAGAGAGAAAAAGAGAGAGAGAGAGAGAGACAGAGAGAGACAGAGAGAGATAGAAACAAGGAGAGACAGACAGGGACAGAGTCAGAGAGAGATAGAGACAGAGAAAGACAGAGATAGAGTCAGAGAGAGACAGAGACAAAGAGAGACAGAGAGACAGAGAGATAGACAGAGAGAGACAGAGATAGAGAGAGATAGAGACAGAGATGACAGAGAGAGAACCATCCTTTTTTAGACATTTCTTCTTCTGGGCTGGACCCTGGCCCAGGACCTGCCCGCGACGGGTGCCCCGCTCCCAGATTAGCACACGCACACAGACGTGAGCAGAGAGCGGCAGACGCCAGCAGGTGGTCTGCGCCGCCCTGCTTGGGCCACGCAGACTCTTCCGGTCCGGTTCTCGTGTCTCTAGAGCGTAGTTACTACTTCGAGGGTTCCCAAATGCAGATGAGGAAACTGAGGCTGGGGAGGCGGAGTAGCTTCCCGAGGTCAGGGGCCACGGATAGGAGAGGCTCCTGCCAGGAGGTCAGCCTCAGAGACCCCGCTCAGCCCCTCTGCACCCCGAGGTAGCAAAGAGGAAACAGCGTCCTTGGAGGAGGCAGGACGGGCAGGGATGGCCACGTGGGGCTCAGACTCAGGGTGTGGTGCGGCCACTGCACACTTGGGCACCAATGTCCTTCCTCCCTCCCTCCCTCCCTCCCTCCCTCCCTTCCTTCCTTCTTTCTTTCTTTTGGTTTTTAGGTCACAGCCGGCCATGCTCAGAGGTTAGTCCTGGCTCTGCACTCAGGAATTACTCCTGGTGGTGATTAGGAAACTTTAAGGGATGCTGGGGATCAAACTCCGGGTCAGTTATGTGCAAGGCAGGCACCCTACCCTCTGGGCTATCTCTTTGGTCCCTCCCCGCTGGACTATCTCTCTGCCCCCCCAGCCCCCTCTGCCCCCCCCCCCCCCCCCCCCGTCATTTTCTTACTGAATGCAGGAGCCTAAGAAAATGCTGGGGGCGACTTTCCCCCCAGGACAAATGAGTACTGGGCTGTCGCTTCAAATTAAGAACAGTCACCTGGATGACCCGAGCAGCCAAGGAGAGGTGGACGTGTCTGTCCCTTCCTGGTCCACTGCCAGACCCCAGGACTCCCAGGGCCTTCCACGGGAATATAAGGGTTTCCCTGGGCTGGAGGTGCCCCACCTCTGGGTCAAAATTGTGCATTTGTTGCATTTTAAAAATTCTTACTATTGCACAATTGCGGGCTTTGGTCCCTAGGGTCTACCCAGCCATTAAGTGGATGAGCAGGTCTTCCCCCTCCCAGAAGCAAAATGCTTTTAGAAAGTTCATGAAAAAAAGAAAAGGAAACTGTTAGCTTCCACTGATGCCCTGGGCAGAGTGTGATGCAGTAAGGCTCCGAACCAGAACTATGAAGCTCTGGACACGGGTTAAATCCTCCAACATCTACTAATGCACAGGGGGACTGGGACAGCCAGGGGCCGAGGCCTGTTGGGATCACTTTGAACCAGGTTAAGGAATGGTTCCCTTCAACAGGGCGCTTCCAACAATCAAACAGAACAACACGTTACAAAGCTCTGGAAGCCCTAAGGTGCCCAGAACAGGAAGTGACGTGTGCTCCTTTGGCTTCTGTGACGGGGGCCCCAAGTGGTTGGGAGGGGTGGCAAGACGGTTGGTTAAGGAGAAGCACGCTGGGGTCACCTCCCAGAACGTGGAGTGGAAGGGATGGATGTGGGGGTTCATGTTCCGATGGGCATTCAACGCAATTCCAGTGACCTATCAAGGGCATTCTGACGGGGCAGGAGACGTACACAGAACGACCTTCTCAGGAGGCTCCCTGCAGGGAATCAGCTCTTCCAGAAGCTTCCTCCCTTTACCCTTCTCCTCCTTCCTGCCTGGAGAGTGGATGCAGTGGCTGGTGCCCTGGCAGCCCTTAGGACCTGGAGGTCACTATGAGGCTGAAAGCATGCCGCGGGGCGGAATGGAGTAAGAGGCTCTCCACCTCAGGTCAGCACCGAGCAGGCCATTTCCATTATTTCTTTTATCAAGACAGACGAATCCTTCGATAATTGTTTCAGGCCCTGCCACCGGAAACTTTTCGTTCTATTCAGGATGGAGATCGTAGGGACTAACCTATCAGCCTCACTCGTCAAATGGGATGACGGGGAAGGCGCTGATGGGGAAGGGGATGGTCACAGGCTTGGGGGTGGTCACAGGCTTCCTCTGCGGGCTAAGGGTGGGACAGGGCCAGCCCTGCTGGGCAGAAGAGCTCTGGATGAGCAGCCTTGGAGGACGGGAAGGGAAGGCCAGGGCCAGCCCTGAGCTTTCCTGCTGGCGGGAAGCATCTCCTGGGGGTAGAGAGTTGCTACAAATAAAAGAAATATACGGGCCTGAGTGGGGCCCAGTAAAGTCTCCATTGTGAGACTTGTTACTTTTGCCGGCTAAAGTAAATGGATGAACAACGCGAGGTGCTACAGTGCTATACACTGCTATTGGCCTGAAGCTATAGCACAACAGATACAGCGTTGGTCTTTTATGCTGTAGACCCAGGTTCCATCCCCGGCCTCCCACAGGGTCCCCTGAGCACCACCAGGTGTAATTTCCTGAGTGCGGAGCCAGGAATGACCCCTGAGCGTGGCTGGGTGTGTCCCCTCAACAGAAAATAAACAAATTAATAAATAAAGAAAAACTAAAAGAAGAAAGAAAACATGGTGGGCAATGAGGTAATACGGGGTGAGGGCATGTCCCTGACCAGGTCTGATTCCTAAAGTCCAGTGTCCAGCACTGAGATGGCCAGAGAGTCCCCCCATACCGTGGGGGTACTCAGAGCAGCACCACACCTGAGCGGTCCCTGGGTTCCCCTGAGCACCTCTTGGGAGGCCCCCCGATCCCCACCCAGCTTGCCCCAATCCAAAGCTGCTTGGTTCGCCCTGATTGGGGAGGGCGGTGGATTCTCCATCCCTGGTCCCTGCTGTCTGGCCTGTGGTCGGGGTGGGGAGGTGTGTGTGTGGGGGCAGTACTCACCAGGTGACCACTCCCTCCGCATTTCACTCTCAGGTCTGACCCCTGCAGCGTCTTCCAGGCGGTTGCCTGGGGCAGATTCGCAGCGAGAATCTGGGGGAGTGATGGGCACATGTCCAGACCCCCAGGCCGGGCTGGGCAGGGGGGTGAGGGGACTTTGCCAGGCCCTGGATTTACTGACCCGGTTTGCAAGGACACAGGACTGGCCTGCAGGCTGGAAACCCTCTGTGAGGAGGGAGCTGGCTCGGGTCTGCTTTCTCCCACCCTTCCATCCCCAGAGACCCTGGGAGGGGCCGTCTTGGGGTGGGGAGCCCCTGGCTGGGGAAAGGGTCCCGGGCTTGGGCTGCGTGTCCTTGTCCAGACTCTACAGCTCATAAGTGGAGGTGGATGATAGGATGGGTTGGGATGGGGTTATGGCGGTGTGGGGGGGGAGGCCCTCACCCCGTGTGATATAAGAAATGAGGGGAGGAGGGACGGAGGGTTGGGACAGGGGTCAGGCACTCGCTGTGATTGGCTCCTTCAAACCCTGGCACGCCAGGCCAGCTGAACCAGGAAGAGTTCTGGGGGGGGGGGGGCACTGCCAGGTGTGGACCCTTAACCTCTGTAAGGGCAAAACTGACGCTAATGACAGGTGGCAGAAAGTGAGAAAAAATCAGGTAGGCCTCAGTTTCAGTTCCTGGAACTGAAAAAGATTCAGTTTCCCAGCAATGCCTAAAGAGCCAACCTGAACCCACCTGGGAAGTTCCTGGGCCCAAATAAAGGGGCTCAATCAATCACAATGCCTCAAGTTAAAATGCCCCAGAAACGATCTTTGGTTAACGGTAAGGAATGAGTAGCTTATGTAACCATAAACTGTTACTAGAAATTATTGTTTAACTATGGCCTGACCACTGTTGCCCTAGACACTTGCTAAAATGCCTTTGTTTCGTAACTAAGCTTTTTTTTTTTTATGAAACAATAAGGCATGTCTTGCTTATGTAATCAAACTATATAAACTGCTTGCACTTGGAGTCCGGGGTCGCTATCAAGAGACCACTCTGTGGGTGAGAGAGTTGACCCCAGCTAACTGAAATAAAACTCCTACTGCTACTGCTTATAGTGTGAATGTCTCTGTCCGGCTCACTATTTGGGAACTTCTAGTTCCTGGGGTTAACACCTTCACCCAGCAAATAGAAAACAAAGCAAGTAGGAAGAGCTGCCGAGTGGACCTCAGGTAGAGGACAGCTGGACAGTGTGTGGGACCCAATTCAACCAACAGTTTCTGCCGGAGATGCTGAGGGAACTTGGCCCTGGGCTAATGCTGCCTTTTCCTACAAAGCTGCAGTCCTACCCTGGCGATCCCCGCCCCTGAGAACTGTATCAGGCTGAGCAGTTGCAGGAAGACCCCCTTCACCCAGAAACTCTCAGTCCCCAAGGAAAGCGGCCATGGGACCAGGGGAGACCCGGCGAGGCCCGATTTCTCCATGGTGCTGGGGAGAGAGGAGGAAGCTGGGACAGATGGAGGTTCCAGTCAGAGAAATGGAGGCACACTGGAGGGACGGAGCGGGGGCAGAGGTGGACACCGCCCGCTCCTGATACAGAGCCTCCTGCCCCCCACCTGACCCCCGAGTCGGCTGGGAGCTGGCACCTTGGCATCGCGGATCACGTGGAATTTCAGATACTCCTTCAGCTTGTCTTTGTTGATGGGGTTGAACAGGAAATCCCGCTTCTCGGTGGGCAGGGTGTCCAGGGTGCGGTCACTGGGCCACAGGAGGGTGACCGGGGTGTGGATGGGGTCAGTGATGAGCCCCAACAGGCCGGCGTCCTGCAAGGAGGCAGCCGTCAGGGTGGATCTCTGTGCCTACACTGGGCCCGTGTTTATTTTTGTAGCGGGGGCCATGTGTAGCAGTGTTCAGGGACTACTCCTGGAATCCAGTCAGCTGGGCAGTGCTGGCAAGGTGTGTGTGTGTGTGGCGGGGGGTGGACACGACCATGCAGTGCTGAGCCTTGAACCCAGGGCTCCTGCATGAATTCACCCCACGGCCTGTCTACACTGGGTTGTGATGGAACCAAGATGGACTGTCTACACCGCGTTGTGATGGGACCAAGGTTGTGGGCCACACGACTGGAAACTAGGGGCCTGTCACAGTGTGGTTGTCACAAGTGTGCTTGTTTGTGTAACGAGTTGAAAGTCAAAAAGCTCCCGGAAGAGAGCGATGTATAATGTCCTGACCCCACACCAGGCTGTCTTCACCAGGGCAACTTGGAGGGGGTGGGTTGAATTTCCCTCCCCACTCCAGCAGAACCCGGCAGCTGAAAACCTCCAGAACCCAACTGCAGCCGTGCTCAAGGCTGCTCTCCACAGGCTCGAACGAGCCTCACCTATGAGGGAACCTGCAGAAAAACCCAGGTATGCGGGACTCGTGACTGAGATCTCTAAGCTCACTTGGAACGGGAATGGGCCTCCTTCCCCCTGCTCCCCAGTTTTCCGGTAGCTTGGCAGTCACACCCGCAAACTGCCTATGATCAATGGCCAAGATCCAGAAACTATGAAATAAGACCCCCAGAAGAGAGCGACAAAGAACATCCTGGAGTGCGCGGTCACGAATCAAATCATCCTCTGACCCACTGAAGTACCAAGAGTAGCTCACACTTGTTTGGGTTTAATGCACATGCTTGTGATCTCTTATACAAGGTACAAGGGCACAAATGGCTCCAGGATGCAATTCAACAATCTTCACACCCTTTCCTCTTATGGTGGTGCGAAGGTGCAATGTGGTGGGGTTGGTGTTTGAATACTATCTGTAGTGAACTATTGTGAATAACTTTATGAAAATAAAAGTTTAACAACAGCAACGACAACAAGAAGAATGGAAAGTCAAATCCTGGGCTCTTATTCAGAGGAAAATAAGAGCTGCTACTCCTGTCCCCCTGGTTTTAAATTTCTGGAGCATGTCCCCAGCATTTCCTGGTATTTCTTGAGGAGACTGAGATGGGTCCACTCTCTCATACGTTATTTATAAGCTTCCTGGATCACAGAGAAGTGAAGCTGACACTGCAGGATGAGTGCTGGCTGCATTGTGAGCTCTGTCCTACGGTTTCCTCCCTGGAAACCCCCTGAGGTCTCCAAGCCCCCCCCAGAGGCTGGTTTCCTGCAGTGCCTGTGCTCAGCAGTCCTGGCACCCAGGACTGGGGTTGCTCCAACGTTTGGAAACTACGATTCTCTGTCGTGTTGCTGGAGGGTCCCTTGAATGCCTGGAATACCCTGAAACTCCCATTTCTAAAGCATCTGGCGGGGATCCTGAGCCTCAGACTGTTCTAGTAACATCTGGTCTGCAGAGTCTTCTAGGCTGTGGAATGAGGGGCGAGTTGGGGGCAGGGTCTTTAGAACCCTCCAGGGACCCCCTGGAGCAGGTGGCGGATGAGGACCCCCAGGGGATCCTTCTCCCCCGACTCCCACTGTCCTCTGAAGTCTTGGTTTGAACCAGAAGCTTCTCTACTCCGATACTTTTCCAGTTTCTCCCAGTGTTGCCTCCCGACTACCCCCCCCTCGCTTTATGATGGTGGTATTTCATTTTGGGGGATGTTCATCCTAACTCCTCCCCTTTGCTCCAGCTTCAAATGCATCTGTTGGGACTCCACATGTGACCCAGTGACAGTGTGAAAAAAAGACAGTGGGGACTGTTTAGAGAAACAGAACTTGCCAGCACACAAAGGCCCAAGAGTATCCCCAAACCAAACCAGACAAAACCCCAACCCCCAAAATCCTCCAAGCAAACCTCTCTAGGTAGTGGATCCTCCTGGGGCAACTTTTCTTTGAGGATGCAAAAAATTTTTTTTTTTAAATTTTTTTGGGTTTGGTGTTTTGGGTCATACTTGGTGGCACTCAGAGGACCATGAAGTGTTGGGGGAATTAAGTCCGGCACCCCCAGCAAGCAAAGCACGTGCTCCGCCCTTTGAACTAACTCGCTGGCCCTTGCAGCTGATTTTACCTGAATTAACTTGCTGAATTTGGAGTAGCCGTAGTTGGTCGCCACTGTTGTAAGGTTCTGCTGCAAAGACAATAAGAATGGGAGTGAAGCCTTTCTTCCGCCAGTTCACCAACGCGTTTTAATTCTATTTTGGGGGGATTTTGGGTCATGCCTGGTGGTTCTTAGGGCTGACTCCTGGCTCTGTGCTCAGGGATCACCTCTAGCAGGGCTCAGGGGACTGTATGCAGTGCTGGGGACTGAGCCCAGGTCAGCTGCATGCAGGGCAAGTGCTTTATCCACGACACTCTCTCCAGACCTTACCAAGCACTTAATAAAAACGTCAGTGGAGTAAAAAACGAGGCCAGAAAATGCGACAGACGCTGTAGATTCCTTAGCTCTCCCTCTCCCTCTCCTTTATTCCCAGATCTCTCCATTACAGAGGCCGGAAGGCTGGGCATGCCTTCTCCCAGCATGCCTTGCAGCAGAGCCCCATGGAATACAGGATCCATGGAGCGGAAGTGGGGACAGGAGGGGGCAGTAGTGGCCACTGGCGGAAGTGGCTTCTAGCAAGCACGTGGAGGTGGTACTTGGGGTCCAGACTCTTGTCTGATGTCCTTGGTGTGTATGTGTGTGTGTGTGTGTGTGGAGCCAGGTGGCAGGAGCCGAGCTGCGATAGGGAAGCCCTGAAATGAGGTCACAGGGGAGGGTTTCCCCACTTTCTGCCCAGCTGTGTGGTATCTGAGTTAGGCTTTACAAGAGTGCTGATGTACTTCATATCCTCAGGGACCCCTTTGAGTTTATTATGTTTAGTGGTTTCTGCCATTTGCCACGGAAGAACCCCTGGTCAGCACTAACAATGATAAAAGTTACAAAGGTCTGATTGAGATGAAATTTCAGTTTTAGTGACATCTGTCATCCCATCCATCCACCCATCCATCCATCCATCCATCCATCCATCCATCCTTCCACCTGATCTGTTTAAATGTCATCTCCATTTTCCAAATCCATACAAGACACATACCCTTGTGGACACCAAAGTATAAAACTCATCTATTTGCAAGTAGACTTCTGTCTACTTCTTAAGAAGACTAACCAGGCTTTTAGTTGCTGCTCAAAATTAAAGCAGCACAAAGAAAAAAATGTCTCAATATGGGGTCTCCTAACCATACTTGCACACATTGATTCTGAGCACCCTGGTCCCTAGTGAGCTCACTCACCAGGATCTTTCCCGACTCATGTTTCAGGGTGATCAGCAAGTTTTGGGGAGTCAGCAGCTTGTCGATGATGTGTATGATTCCATTGGTGCTGATGATGTCACTGGACACAATCTTCGCGTTGTTGTTGATAAACACCATGCCCTGAAAAGCCCCGAAGAGAGACTGGGGGAGGGGCGTGAAACTGCTGCCCTCCAGACGGATGCTTCATGAATTTGGACTGAAGCAGAGCTGTGGGCTAGCCCTGAAGCTCCAAGTTACTGGAGCACAGTTCCCACCCACCCCAATGATGACAGTGAAAGGGAACCAGAGATAAGAGTGTAATTTTCATTCAGAGACATTACTAACCCAGAATCAATAGCCATTTGCACAGAACTAAAATAACAAGCAGATCAAAATTGGTTTCCCTTACACATGATAACCTCTCAGTACTTACATTGCAAACCATAATGCCCAGAAAGGTGGGGGGAGGGAGAGAGGGAGAGTGGGAGAGAGGAGAGGGAGAGAGAGAGAGAGAGAGCGCAGAGAGAGAGAGAGCGCGTGCAGAGAGAGAGAGGGAGGGGGAGAGAGAGAGAAGGAGGGAAGAAGGGATGGAGGGAGGGAGGGAAGAAGGGAGGGAGGGAGAGGGAGAGAGAGAGAGAGAGAGTGCCTTCCATAAAGGCAGGCTGAGCAGGGGGTGGGAAGTGGAGTGTAGGAAGGGAGGGTGGCAGGAGGGAACCTGGGGACATGGGTGGTGGGAAATGTACACTGGTGAAGGGACAGGTGTTAGACATTGTATGATTGAAACCCAATCATGAACAACCTTGTAACTGTGTATCTCACATTGATTCAATTAAAAAAAAAAAAACTAAGTGTCTCTCCGGCACAGCCATAACACCAGACGCACAGAAACCAATCTGGCAATTATCTGGCTTTTTGCAGAACTCCGAAATCACACAGCCGCAATAGCGGCCGCACGACATTATAGGATTCTCATAACCAGCTATAGAAAACAAAGTATTTCACAATGCCTTTTCAGCAATTATGATTGTTGGGGGGGGGGACAATAATGTTGCATCTTTTGTCAAAATAATCAATGTAGAGAATAGTTAAGTGGAAATAATTTGCCTCACAGGCATTGGGAGGGGTGGGAGGGGGGTATATTGGGGTTCTTGGTGGTGAAAAATGAGTACTGGTGAAGGGAGAGGTGTTTGATCATTGTATGACCGAGACTTAAAACTGAAAGCTTTGTAACTTTTCCCTTCTTAAATATAAGAAGAAAAAAACATAAATAAAATCATGAAAAAAAACTAAGTGTCAATATTAATGCAAGTTTGTTCTAGATAAATGATCCTAGTAATTGAAAAAAACGGCTTCCCTTTCACAATCATTGTCTGAACCTTCATTTTCTCCCTCTACTACTGGACTGTACACTTTACCCCATTTTGCTATAAATTCTAAAGTCGCCATTTGTTTCTCTGTTGTGGGGAGGAAGTGGGGGCAGGATTAAGTGCCTTAGATCAGAAGCCCTCCTTCTCCTTCTCCAGTTTCTTTTGTTTGTTTGGTTGGCCGGTTTTGGTTCCACACCCAGTGGTACTCAGGGCTTACTCCTGGTTGCGCTCAGGGATCCCTCCTGGTGGGGCTCTGGGGAGCCATATGGGATGACGGGGATAGAACCCAGGTCAGCTACATGCTAGGCGAGTGCCTACTCACTGTACTATCGCCCGGGCCCCTCCAGTTTCTGATCAGTGCTGCCAAAGGCAATTCTGACAGCCTCAGCGTCCTTGCTTCTGAGTTGGAAGTCCCTGTCTTGGATGTGTGGCCTGAGAAAAATGACTTCACCTCTCTGAGCTCAGTTTCCCGATGTGCAAATTGGGAAAACAAGAGTACTCATGCTCCTGGGTAATTTCGAGGATATAAGAGTGAGCACATGTAACTCCTCGGGCTGGCACTGGCGTACAGCACTCACTCACTGTGAGTACTCACAGTGGCTGGTTTTTGTGCGTTTTGCTGGTCAGGTGCTGGGGAGAGGAGGGCAGAGCCGGAGAGAAGAGGCTTCTTTCTGAGGTGGCCGCTCTTACCTGAGACTCGTGAAAGAACAAGGAGTCCCCGTGGAGGGAGGTGGCATTCCGGACCAGCTTTAGGGTTTCCAGGTTCAGCTGGTGGCAGCCAATCATGTGATACCGGAGAATCTGAGCCATCAGGCCCAGCCTGCTCCAGTCCTTAATCTGGAATAGAAGAGCAGAGGGTTCCAGCCAGCACCCTGCCCTCGCTTCAGTGCTCCCTCTGTGGTGCTCTCCCTGTCCTCACTGCAGTGCTCCCTCTGTGGTGCTCTCCCTGTCCTCACTGCAGTGCTCCCTCTGTGGTGCTCTCCCTGTCCTCACTGCAGTGCTCCCTCTGTGGTGCTCTCCCTGTCCTCACTGCAGTGCTCCCTCTGTGGTGCTCTCCCAGCCCTCATTGCAGTGCTCCCTCTGTGGTGCTCTCCCTGGCCTTTATTGCAGTGCTCCTTCTACGGTTCTCTCCCCAGCCCTTGCATCAGTGCTCCCTCTGTGGTGCTCTCCCTGGCCCTCGTTGCAGTGCTCCTCTATGGTGCTCTCCATTGCCCTTGTTGTAGTGCTCCCTCTGAGGCCCTCTCCCCGGTCCTCGCTCTAGTGCTCCCTCTGCAGTGCTCTCTTGCCCCTGGCCTCTCACAGAGCCCAGAAGCGGGCCGGCAGGCAGGCTTGTGGTCTGGATCCCCGGGTCGAGGTGTTCCAGACAAATGGGGGTGGGGTTGGGAAAGTCCATGCTTCCACCTGCTTCCACAGGCAAGAGTCCATGGAGAAGGTGGCCGGGGTCCTCCTGGGCCAGCACAAGTGCAGCACCCCAAATTCTGGGAGCTGCTACGTAAGAAATGAGTTCTCTTGTAAGGAGTACTGGGGATATTGTCTGGTCTGCCCCCTCTTGAGAGAGGCCGAGGCGAGACCCTGGGATATGGAAAGACAGCCAGGATTTAAGTCGGTAAATCAAAATGCTGCATCAACATCATCACCATCATCTTCGTCACCATCATAATCACCATTACCATCACCATCACCATCATCATCATCACCATCACCATCATCACCATCACCATCATCACCATCACCATCATCATTATCATCACCATCATCATCACTATCACCATCATCATCATCATCACCATCATCATCATCATCATTATCATCACCATCATCACTATCACCATTACCATCATCATCATCACCATCACCATCACCACCACCATCATCATCATCACCACCATCATCATCACCATCATCTTCATCAGCATCAGCATCACCATTATCATCACCATCACCGTCATTATCATCACCATCATCATCACGATCATCACCATCATCATCGTCACTATCATCATGACCATCATTATGTTTTGGATTTTAGGAGACATTTGCCTGTGCTCAGGGCTTCCTCCTGGCTCCATGTCCAGGGGTCACTCCTGGAAAGGTTCTGGGGACCACGGGCATTGCTGGAGATTGAACATACAAGACAAGCTCCTGAACTCCTGATCTGTCTCTCCAGCCCTCAAAACATTATTAACTGCTGGTAAGTAGATTTAAAAGACTGCAAGTTTCTAGTGTTTCACATAGCTCCTCAGAAGCTTTAAAAAAGGAGAAAAGCCAGCAATCAAATAACAAACTCTTTTTTTTTTGATATTTAACCACACCCGGTGGTGCTCAAGGCTTACTCCTGGGTCTGTGCTCAGGGGACCATACGAGGTAATGAGGATCAAACCTGTGTCAGCTGCGCGCTACCTGCTGTACTATTGCTCTGGACCCACAAATATCAATTCTTTCTTTCTTTCTTTCTTTCTTTCTTTCTTTCTTTCTTTCTTTCTCCTTCCTCCCTCCCTCCCTCCCTCCCTCCCTCCCTCCCTTCCTTCCTTCCTTCCTTCCTTCCCATGCTCAGGGGTTACTTCTGGCTATGCACTCAGGAATCACTCCTAGTGGTGCTCGGGGGACCATATGGGATGTAGGGAATCTAATCCAGGTCAGTCATGTGCAAGGCAAATGCCTTACCCGCTGTGCTATCGCTCTGCTTCTACCTCTCAAATTCTCTTAAATATTAGTTCTTGTTCCTGCTTTGCTGGTTTTGCTGATGTTCCAAATATCTGCCTAGACACACAATGTGTGCTGTGTCAGAGACCACAGGCTCCAGAGTCCACGTCTAACTGCACCCCAGTGGTTGGTCATGTGACTACACAAGTTACTGCTCTCAAAGCCCTGGACTGCAGAAACAGGATGCAAATAGCACTTGGGTCACAGGATTGTCATGGAGACAGAGTGGGTTCATCTCGGCCTGGATCTAGAAAGTGTACCTGGCACTGGATCTGGCACACTTACAAAAAATATTTGCCTTACTCTTACTAATGGGTAACCCAACACAAAAAGTCTCAGTTAATGTTATACAACAAAGTCTCTGATAAGTCCTGCAAAAATCAAATTGCCTATTTAGATGCCTTTGGCCCTCCCTCCTTCCCTCCCTCCCTCCCTCCCTCCCTCCTTCCCTCCCTCCCTCTTTCCTTCCCTCTCCTTTCTTTCCATTTATGGAAATTTTGGGTAACTGAAGAATTGTTGAACTTGTCTACCCCCTTGCCCTACTTTGTAATGTCCTTTAGAGGCTGCGTGACCAGTAGACACCCCAAATCCACTTGACTGTGCCCCCTAGCAGGGCCCCTATGCTGAGATCAGCCAGTTCCCTTGGAGCTCAGTGCTCGGAAGTCTCCTGCCCAGAAACATCTCCATTGCTGGCCCCCAGGGCAGTGCCTCCAGCCTGTCCCAGAACCAAACCTCGTCCACCTGCCCGCAGCTTCCGGCTTACCCTGGGCTCCTCGTCGAAGGCAGTCGACAAAGGCACAAAGACGGTGAAGGGGCCGGCTCCCACCAGATCTCTCACAGAGTGCTCCTGCAGGGGTGGTGATGGGGGGGGGAGGGAAGGGAGGGTTGTCAGTGGCTCAGGTCAGTGTAGACATGGCTCACAGAGATTGTGTTTCCAAGAGTCTCAGGCCTGACTGCATCAGATTGATTCGTTGGCACTGAATGTTTGCTCCTCTCTCTTTTTTCTTTTTGGGTCACACCTGGCGATGTACAGGGGTTACTCCTGGCTGTGCACTCAGGAATTAATCCTGGTGTATGGAGTAAACCATATGGGATGCTGGGAATCGAACCCAGGCCGGCCGCGTGCCAGGCAAATATCCTACCCACTGTACTATTGCTCACTGTACTATTGCTCTTTTTGTCTGTTTATGTGGGCTACACCCCGCGGTGCTTAGGGCTGACTCCTGGCTCTGTGGTCCTGCTGAGACTCAGGGGACTGTGTGCAGTGCCTGTGATCCAACTGTGTTGGCTGCAGGAAAGGCAAGTGCTCTCCTGCTGGACTATCTCTGACCCCAAGAGGGATTTCAAGGAAAGTCTTGCCATAAAATAAATTAGCTCTACTCTCTACTCCTTTAAAAGTTTCCCAGTTCTTGGTTGGGGGAACTAGCCAAGACCCTTGTCCTGTGCCATCCCCCTTGTGCCCACGCTAATAATACATGCAGCCTGAATATGTAAAAAAAAATTGGTTTATTCTAGTAAGTATCTCAAAGTACAGCATCTACCCATGATCTACACCTAGAAGCAACCCTCATGTTTCAAGGTTTCTTCCCTGGCATTGCGCTTACATCACACATTGATATAGCCGGGATAATAATGCTAATACAAATATTAGTAGTGTATCTCACTTTCATTTCTTTGGTTTTGGGGCCACCCCTAGCAATGCTCAGGCCTTACTCCTGGCTCTGCACTCAGGAATTACTTTTGGCAATGCTCAGGGAACCGTAAGGATGCCAAGGTTTGAACTTGGGGTTGGCCCTGTGTAAGGCAAATGCCCTACCCATTGTACTATCTCTCTGGCCCCAGTTAACCTCACTTGCCAACTGTTTTTTTTTGGGGGGTTGTCATACACAGCGATGCACAGGGGTTACTCCTGGTTCTGCACTTAGGAATTACCCCTGGTGGTGCTCAGGGGACCATATGGAATGCCGGGAATCGAACCCGGGTCAGCCACGTGCAAGGAAAACGCCCTACTTTCTGTGCTATCTCTCCAGCCCCTGTTTATTTATTTATTTTTTTAATCTTTTATAAAGGTTCTCCTGTCAAGGTAAAGATCATAGGAGTTATTTATACTTTTTTCTACATTTTACAATTCTGCTCTTTGGGATGGTTTTTTTTCCTTTATACATCAAAATATCTGAAATATATTCATTTGTATAAGAATTTATCTTAGTATTTTTTTCCTTGTTTTGATTTTGGGGGGCCTGGAGAGATAGCACAGCGGTAGGGCATTTGCCTTGTGCGCAGCCAGCCTGGCCAAGTTGGGTTCGATTCCTCCACCCCTCTCGGAGAGCCTGGCAAGCTAACGAGAGTATCTCGCCCGCACGGCAAAGCCTGGCAAGCTACCTGTGAAGTATCCAATATGCCAAACACCGTGAGGACCGTGACTGTGACTGGGCCCACTTGAGCAAAATCAATGAACAACGGGAGGACAGGGACAGTGACAGTGACAGTGATTTTGGGGGCTACACCCAGTGATGTTTAGGGCTTACTCCTTGCTCTGAGCTCAGGGCTCAGGGGACCATACGGGGTATGGGAGAGCACACCCAGTCTGCTTCGTGCAACACAAGCACCCTAGCTGCTCTACTATTGCTCTGGCCTTTATCTTAATATTTTCTTCCACAGATTTAGCCTTTTGCTCTAGTAATACTTCTTTCTACTTATCAATGGCCAGCCCATAGCACAGCAGGTAATGCATTTGCCTTGCACACGGCTGACCCAGGTTTGATTCCTCCACCCCTCTTGGAGAGCCCGGCAAGCTACCGAGAGTATCCTGCCCTGCACAGCAGAGCCTGGCAAGCTCCCCATGGCATATTCGATATGCCAAACACAGTAACAATAAATCTCAAAATGGAGACGCTACTGGTGTCCGCTTGAGCAAATAGATGAACAATGGGAGGACAGTGCTACAGTGCTACTTATCAATGGCAGCTAGATTTTATGATTGTTAAAACCATTGTTCATTATTTTGGAGGCCTCCAAGCAGAGCTCAGGGGACCCAGTGCCCAGTGATCCTGCCCTGGCCGGAGCCATGAGGGCCATAGCTGGCCGAGTCAGGGTTGAACCTGGGGCCTCCTACTTCCGGCCATGCCCTCCAATCCTCTGACCTATCATATCTGTTTGTTTGTTGGGCCACACCTGGCGGGGCTCAGGGCTTACTCTTGGCTCTATACTCAGGGACTGGTGGGTTCAGGGGACCATATGGGGTGCTGGGGATGGAACCGGGCGGGCCATACATGGCAAACACCCTGACCGCTGCACTATCCCCGCCCCCTCCCCTTCTGAGCTATCTTCCCGGCCCTCTAAGGGCAGGTTTTTTAATTTTTTATTTTATTTTATTTTTATTAGTGAGACACCATGAGGTACAGTTGTAGACTTACAATTTTTTGTGCTTGGGTTTCAATTATACAATGATCAAATACCCATCCCTCCACCAGTGCCCATTCTCCACCACCACTGATCCCAGTATCCCTCCCACCCGCCCATCCCCCCATTCCACCTTGCCTCTGTGGCAGGGCATTCCCTTTTGTTCTCTCTCCTTTTTTGGGTGCTGTGGTTTGCAAAAAAGGCATTGAGCGGCAATCATGTTCAGTCTATAGTCTACTTTCAGCATGCTTCTCCCACCCTGGGAGGATCCTCCCAACATCCTTTATTTGGTGCTCCCTTCTCTATCTGAGCTCTAAGGGCAGGTTTTTAATATACCATGTACTTGCTTGCACCACGGCCAGTGGACACTTAGCCCACACTCTCATGCTGTACTTACGAGGCTGGAGCAGCCCACCGAGGAGACCCCCACAGAGACTATTCCTGGGCTCCTCGGCTTCCCGAGGCTGCGGGGATTATCCTGCACCTCTGCCAGGCCACCCCCACCCCAACCTTCCCAGAAGAACACACACTTACCATCAACTGGAAGAAGTACTGGGAGGTTTTCGGATCCCTGGGGAGCTCCTGGAAGCAGAGATATGGGAAGATCACTTGGTGTTGTTTGGGGCGTCCCACCAGCATGGCGTGGGGTGCGGACGGCTGCTGGAGGCGGGGGTGCCCGGGCACTGCCCTGCTGGCACTGGAAGCTGCTCCCTGAGCCTTGCCCACTCCATCGGCAGGCCCACAACTGGGGTTCAGAGTGGCCAGAAGCCCCTCCTGTGCATTCCAAAAGCCTTCCCATGGTCACTATCCAGCTGACCAAAGAGAGGTGACCAGTCATTTCCGGAAGCTTTGGTGCCTGTGAAGTATTTTTATTTTCTAGTTTTCATTTTAGTATCTGGTCACTGCCACCAGTGTTCAGGATTGATTACTCCTGACTGCGTGCCCAGGAATCATTCCAGGTGGGGCTGGGGGTGTTGGGGATGGAACCCAGGTCAGGCACATGCAAGGCAAGCGCCTTACCCGCTGTCCACCGGCTCCAGCGGCTCCAGCTCTGTCCTTCACACCTTCATGTTGCTTCTCATATTCTGAAACGTGCCCCTCCCCTCGCTCGCTGCCTGCGTCCTGTGACTGCTCCCTGGACACGCGCCCCTCCTTACCTGGTAGATGTTACCCCGGCAGGTGAACCCATCCCCCACGTAGTTGGGCTTGCAAGTGCAGACCCGCTCCTCCAGCCCCGTGTGGTTGCAGGTCGCGAACTGACTGCAGCCGCCGTTATTCTACAACAGTCCCAGGGGGTGAGGGAGAGCAGGAGTCAGACGGATTTGCTGGCCAAGCGTCCGCAAGCAAGTCCACTTGGGAAGTGGATTTTTCACCTCCCGCTCCAACAGATGGTACCTGGCATTTTTTTTGTCCTTTTCCAGAATTTGCCTTCTACCCCCTAATAGTTACTGGGGACATTGCATTCCCCCATCCTTATCTCTCATGACAGTGCTTATTGGCTTGAAGCTCAGTGCCATATGGATGCACTCAGAGTTGGCATGTAGGCAGTGCCTTGGTCCCTGAGGGTTAGCTAGAAAGGCAGATCTTGTGGGAGACCGTCCCACCAACAAAAACCCAACCCCAGGGTGAGAGAATCCCCTATGACAAATGGCACAGTCTTAAAATAGAAACGGACTGTGAAGGGCTCCCGGGCAAGAATAGGATAAAGCAGCTTAGGGGGTCCTAGGTGGAGAACACAGGCAGAACTAGAACTGGAAACAGTTATAACTCTGCTGGTTGGCTCTGTGAAATGTCCCGGGCTCTGCTCTTCATGTGCCCATTGAGTTTTGATGTGCTGACTGATTGTTTTGTGTTTTTTGGGGGGGTTGGGGGGTCACACCTGGCAATGCTCAGGGGTTACTCCTGTTGACTGGTTATTCTTAATGTCTCTGTTGAATGATTTATTTATTTTTGCTTTTTGGGTCACACCTGGTGATGCTCAGGGGTTATTCCTGGCTCTGCACTCAGAAATCACTCCTGGCGGTGCTCAGGGGGCCATATGGGATGCTGGGAACTGAACCTGGGTCGGCCACGTGCAAAGTTAAGGCCCTAATGGCTGTGCTCCAGCCCCACATTGTTCCTCTTGCAAGCACCTAAACTCACTTTTTCTTGAAAGGAGGTCACTAACTCTACAGCGTGTGTGTGTGTGTGTGTGTGTGTGTGTGTGTATGTGTGTGTGTATTAAAAAGGGGTGCACTATAAGGATACCCATGACATTCTTCAAAGAAATGGAGCAAACACTCCTGAAATTTATATGGAACAATAAGCCCCCACGAATAGCTAAAGCAATTCTTGGGAAAAAGAAAATGGGAGGAATCAATCTCCCTAACTTCAAACTTTACTACAAAGCAGTAATAATCAAAACAGCATGGTACTGGAACAAAGGCAGAACTGCAGACCAATGGAACAGGGTTGATTACACCGACATCTCCCCTCAATCATATGATCATCTAATCTTTGATAAAGGTGCAAGAAATGTGAAGTGGAGTAAGGAAAGCCTCTTTAACAAATTGTGCTGGCATCACTTGATGGCTACATGCAAAAAAATGGGCTCAGAACTCTGCCTAACACCATGTACAAAAGTAAGATCAAAATGGATTAAAGACCTCAACATCAGACCAGAAACCATAAGGTACATTGAAGACAGAGTTGGCAAAACCCTCCATGACATTGAGGCTAATGATATTTTCAAAGACGCCATGCCACTGGCCGAACAAGTGAAAACAGAGATAGATAAATGGGACTATCTTAAACTAAGAAGCTTCTGCACCTCCAAAGAAACAGTGACCAAAATACAAAGACAGTCTACAGAATGGGAAAGAATATTCGCTGAATACACATCTGACAAGGGGTTGATATCAAGGATATACAAAGTACTGGTTGAACTCCACAAGAAGAAAACGTCCAACCCCATCCAAAAATGGGGCAATGAAATGAACAGAAACTTTCTCAAAGAAGAAATCCGAATGGCAATAAAGCACATGAGAAAATGTTCCACATCATTAATCACCAGGGAGATGCAGATCAAAACCACATTGAGATACCATCTCACACCGCAGAGACTGGCCCACATTCAAAAGAACAAAAGCAACCAATGCTGGTGCGGATGTGGCGAGAAAGGGACACTCCTTCACTGCTGGTGGGAATGCCGACTGGTTCAGCCCTTTTGGAAAACAGTATGGACGTTTCTCAAAAAATTAGAAATTGAGCTCCCATTTGACCCAGCAATACCACTCCTGGGAATATATCCCAGAGAGGCAAAAATGTATAGTCGAAGTGACATCTGCACTTGTTTGTTCATTGCAGCCCTCTTTACAATAGCCAGAAACTGGAAGAAACCTGAATGCCCAAGAACAGATGACTGGTTAAAGAAACTTTGGTACATCTACACAATGGAGTACTATGTAGCTCTTAGAAAAGATGAAGTCATGAAATTTACATACAAGTGGTACAATATGGAAAGTATCATGCTAAGCGAAATGAGTCAGAAAGAGAGGGATAGACATAGAAAGATTGCATTCATCTGGGGGATATAAAGTAACAAAGTATGAGATTAATACCCAAGAATAGCTGAGATCAGCACCAGGAGGATTACTCCATAACTTAGAGGCCAGCCGGGTATCCTAGAGGAAAGGGCTATTCAGATAGAGAAGGGAGCACCAAATAAAGGATGTTTGGAGGATCCTCCCAGGAGGGGAGATGCATGTCGAAAGTAGACTATGGACTGAACATGTTTGCCACTCAATGCCTCTTTTGCAGACCACAACACCCAAAAGGAGAGAGAGAACACAGGGGATTGCCCTGCCACAGAGACGGGGGGATGGGGGGATGGGGGTGGGAGGGATATTATCCATGGTGGTGGAAAATGGGCACTGGTGGAGGGATGGGTATCTGATCATTGTATAATTGAAACCAAAGCACAAAAAATTGTAAATCTACAACTTTAAAAAAAATAAAATAAAATAAAGGGAAAAAAAAAAAAAATTAGAAATTGAGCTCCCATTTGACCCAGCAATACCACTCCTGGGAATATATCCCAGAGAGGCAAAAATGTATAGTCGAAGTGACATCTGCACTTGTTTGTTCATTGCAGCACTCTTTACAATAGCCAGAAACTGGAAGAAACCTGAATGCCCAAGAACAGATGACTGGTTAAAGAAACTTTGGTACATCTACACAGTGGAATACTATGTAGCTGTCAGAAAGGATGAAGTCATGAAATTTACATACAAGTGGTACAATATGGAAAGTATCATGCTAAGCGAAATGAGTCAGAAAGAGAGGGATAGACATAGAAAGATTACATTCATCTGGGGGATATAAAATAACAAAATATGAGATTAATACCCAAGAATAGCTGAGATCAACACCAGGAGGATTACTCCATAGCTTAGAGGCCAGCCGGGTATTCTAGGGGAAAGGGCAGAGATAGAGAAGGGAGCACCAAATAAAGGGTGTTTGGAGGATCCTCCCAGGAGGGGAGATGCAGGTTGAAAGTAGACTATGGACTGAACATGTTTGCCACTCAATGCCTCTTTTGCTGACCACAACACCCAAAAGGAGAGAGAGAACAGGGGGAAATGCCCTGCCACAGTGGCAGGGTGGGATAGGGGGGATGGGGGGGGGAAGGATATTATCCATGGTGGTGGAAAATGGGCACTGGTGGAGGGATGTGTATTTGATCATTGTATAAACGAAACCCAAGCACAAAAATTTGTAAATCTACAACTGTACCTCATGGTGTTTCACTAAAAAAAAAGGGGGTGCAGTCATGAGTGAACAAGCACCTGGGGTGAGTACGGGGTCTTAGTTGACAAGAAGAGGGGGCTGTTTGAGAAGCAGTCTCTGGTGGAAAGGCCCCGGAAGATGGGCTGCTCACAGGATCTGGGGCCACAGCTCATGTTTCAGACCCTGAGCTTGCACCATCTCCCATCAAGTGTGTGTGTGAGACAGAGCTCAGTCCAGGGCTCCTTCAGTCTAAGGCTCTGGACCATTTAGGGTCTGCTCGTGGGGTCTCCTCTGGAGCCTCTGGGAGGGACAGGGAGGGACTATCCTTCCATCCTGCTCTGCCTGGGTGGCTCGCTGACCCCCAAAGGTGCATCCTCATCCTTCCCCGCGGACCTTGGGCAAATGCTCTCTGCCGATGGGATGAAGGAACTTTGGACCGTGCATCCCGGGTCAAAGGGACCCTTCCAGAAGAAAGTGAGCACAGTGCCCCCTATGCCCTCCCCTGCCCACTCCCACCCGGAAATCTTCCTTCTCTAAGCAAACAAAGAGAAAGTGGCCCCTTCCCCAATTGTATCTTGCACCGAGGTCACTAATGAGCCCCTCTGCCCCATCCCCCGGCCCCCATCATTCCTGGACCTCTGGGAAACACTGTCCTAGAGGAAGGTGGCGGCGGGGGTGGGGTGGGGTGGAGGGGGTGGGTGTGGGGGTCTCACTCACACACCTGCACAGTGAGATGCCGGCGGAGGGAGGCGCCCCCTGCCGGCGGCCCGCGGTACTCACCGTTAAGCAGCTGTTGATGAGCGTACAGGTGCGGCCATCCCCGGTGTACTTGGGCCTACAGTTACACACGGCCTGTAGGGGGCACAGACAGGAGGTTCTACAGGGCACTTCTGCTCTGGGGACAGTCCTCAGCTGCCCTCAGAACACGCTGGGCGCATCTCCCTGCAGCCCTGGGAGCACGCACACAGATCTAGCTTGGCGGCCCAGGAAAATTTATTTTCCAAATTAAGTTGCTAGGTTCTAAGGGGGCCTTTCTGGGCAGGCTCCTCTTTCCTCCCTGAGCAAGAAAGCCAAGCTCTGCCCCTCCCCTGCAGGCAGGGTTCTCTGCTGGCCCTGCCCAGGGGACGATGCTGGCCCGCACTAGACACTCAGATTAATTGCACCCAACAGTTAAGCCCACCGTTTGGCCAAGGAGGCAGGGTCCCTGGGGTGCGGGAGCTTCAGGGTGGCGGAGTGGACCTTGCTGGCAGGAAGCAGGGGACGGTCTGGTTCACCCTGTGTCCCACGTGCCCCAGCTGAGGGTGAGCTGGGCTGAAACTCAGCTTCACTCTCCCATGTCCAACCATACCACTTGATACTGACCCAGCCCGCCAGACCCCAGGACGGGTTTTCATTGTCCCTCAAACTCTCCCTCAATGTCTCTTGCGGGAGCTGAGCTCAGGGATCACTCCCAGCGGTGCTCTGGGGACAGACAGTGCGGGAGAGTGAACCCTGGCCTCCTGCCTGCACAGCTTGTGGCAGACTGCTGAGCTCCCTACTCTCTCTCTCCTGCTCCCGAGGTGCCACTCTCAGTGGACAGCTTTGTCAAGACTCCAGCCGGCCACAGCTCAGAGCCCAACCCTGTGACTGGCACTCGCTGCCTTGGAGGTCTGCGGGAGGAGTTTCAAGAACCAGCCCATGGTCAAACAAGAATTAGGGTGACTCCCAGACCATGGATGCAAAGAAATCTGACATTTTCTGCTCTGATGATGCCAGTGGGTGGACGCACACACACACACACACACATATATTCATACACACATTCACACACACTCATACACACATTCACACACACTCAAAGTCACACACAGTCACATACACTCATATTCACATATACTTACAAACACACTCATATACATACAGACTCATTTACACACACACTCACAAACATACTCACACACACATGCACTCACAAAGGACAGCTGTGGGCTTGTGGAGACCTCACAGATGCTCATGGGACCCTGCGGTGTTTGCATCTCAATCTGCCCCCTCCAGGGAGAGCTCCACTCTCTCTCTTTTTGTATTTTTCTTTGTGTTTGGGCCCAAACACAAACACCCAGCCATGCTCAGGGGTCACTCCTGGATCTGCACTCAGGCATCACTCCTGGCAGTGCTCCAGGGACCATATGGAATGCCGGGGATGAAACCCAGGTTGGTTACATGCCAGGCAAAGCGCCCTGCCTACTGTACTATCACTCTCTTAAATCCTCCTCACACCCCACTCCAACCCTGCTTCTGTCCTCAGTCCCAGAGAATAACCTCACACACACACACACACACACACACACACACACAGTCACACACACACTTACATACACACACGATCACGATCATGATCATCCTGTTGTTCGTCAATTTCCTCGAGCAGGCACCAGTGACGTCTCCTTCTTCCTAGCCCTGAGATTTTAAAAGAGCCATTTCAATGCTCTTTCAGGATTAGGAGAATGAGGCCCATCATTGTTACTGGTATTTGGCATATTGAGTACGACATGGGAAGTTTGCCAGACTCTGCCGTGCGGGCAGGATACTTTTGGTAGCCTGCCAAGTTCTCCAAAGGAAAAAAAATAAGATAATAAGATGTCACGCGGCCGCAAATGCAGCCGCGCTTCCAGGAGCTGGGTTTTATAGTCTCTGCGTCCTGGCTGTTGATGGGACCAACCTGGCGCTGGCGGCAACTGGGGGGTGTGACGCCTACCTACTGGAAGATAGGGGGTCTGGTTGGAGAAGGCCCAGTCCCAGTCCGAGTAGGCTTGGAGACCTCAGCCCCAGGACCCGCACGCCTGGGTTCCTCTGCCAGTTCTTTCATGCATGAGGCCCGTCTGGACGTGTGGAGAGTGATCCCAGCATGACCGTGGCTGGCTCTGGAGGTCCTCAGCTGCTGAGGACCTGCACACACTCACACACAAACACTCATGCACACATTCACACACACAAACTCACATACACACACTCACACACACACTCACACACACTCACACTCATACACACATTCACACATACTCACACTTACAAACACAAACACACTCACACATACACTCACACATTCATACATATTCACACAGTCACACACTCACTCACATACACAGACTCTTCCAGAATGCCCCTGAATATATTGATTTTTCAGGCCGGCTCCCTCGGCTTCCCTCGGGGACGCGTGGCTCACCTGGTTGGGCCCAGTCTGCGTGCACTCTGCGTTCTGGTGGCAGCCGCCATTGTTCTCCAGACAGGGGTTGATCTCTTTAAAACAAAACACCGAGTCCTGATAATGAGAACTAAGCCCGATTTTTGAGTAAAGACATCTTGAAGGACCAGCTGGGAGACCTAACAGAGCGGATCCAGCCAGTGTGGGGTGCGGTCCAGGGGGTTCGAGAGCTAGGACGGGGTTAAAGTGCTTATCTTGCACATGGTGACCCCAATTTCATCAATGGGACCATCTAGAGTCTCCTGAGCACTTCCAGGAGTGATGTGAGTCAGGAGTAAGTCCAGAGCACTATTGGGTATAGCCCCATAATACTCCTCCACACTTCCCCACTCCCCCACCAAAAAAAGAATCCAGACAAGTCCCACATGAAGGACGTGGCATCAAAGGAAGAAAGGTGGGGATGGTGTAGGATTCACCTAAAACGGCCATGGCATGAAAGGCCAGGCAAGGCTGAGGAACCATCCCTGATGAAGGGCCACTGAAGGGACAGCTACACATGACACTCAAGCCCCTCTGTGCTAGGCGCGAGCTGTCCAAGAAGGACATCAGAATCAGAATGCGAATAGCAGCGGAAGTACTATGGAATAGTAAACTCACTGATGCTTATAATTGTGCCATGGCTTTGTAAGGGCTAGTCTTCACCTCCAAAGTGTGCAAGTGTTTGAGGATAAAGAAGACATACAGGCACACGTCTATCGTTCTCTCAAAGAGATCCTTTTCTTTTTTTTTTAAATTTATTATTTATTTATTTATTTAATTTTTTACTTTTAGTGAAACACCATGAGGTACAGTTGTAGATTTACAATTTTTTTGTGCTTGGGTTTCGATTATACAATGATCAAATACCCATCCCTCCACCAGTGCCCATTTTCCACCACCATGGATAATATCCCTCCCAACCCCATCCCTCCCATCTCACCCTGCCTCTGTGGCAGGGCAATCCCTTGTGTTCTCTCCAAAGAGATCCTTTTCATACTTGCATTACAAGCAGCTAAAGAAGTCAGTGACCATCATAAAGTTTTGTTTCTTTGGTTTCGGGCCACACCTGGCAATGCTCAGGAATTACTGCCGGCTTTGCACTTAAGAATTACTTCTGGTAGCACTCAGGGGACTATAAAAGTTTGTCTGGATTTAGGCCCGGGTCAGTTGTATGTGAGGCAAGCACCCTACCTGTTGTACTATGTCTCTGGCCTCATCACTATCATAGAGTTTAACTGGAAAAAAATGTCCCCTTTTCTCCTGTCAGTGTGAATTTTGGACCTCCAGTACCTTAAGGTTTCTGAGCTCACACATCCACACCCTCATCCTTGCCTGCCCAGGTAAATGGAAGGGTGACCCCTGCCCTGCCCCATGTCTGGGTGGCAGGGCCCAGGGCTCTACTCTCCCCATTTGGCCCTCGGGGGGAGATAGACTCACCCAGGCACACGATACCATCTCCTGTGTAGCCTGCCTTGCACACACACACGCGGTTCCCTGGCGTGGTTCTCTTACAGACCGCCTTAGCAGAGCAGCCACCGTTGCTGGTCTCACAAGCATTGATTGCTGAAGAAGAGAGACACAGGGCAGGGAAGGGGCGACCAAGACACGTTTACTTAAGTCTGTGCAATGGGAATACTTCCAAATGGGACACAGAGCTAACTTGGGGGAAGCCAACAGAATGAAGACACTGGATGTTTCACTGGCGAATTTGACCGAACGATTGAGAAATACAAACATTTGTAAGATCACCTATGTAAAGCTTGAAGACATCCACATGCATTCTATGAGGCTAATATTAAAGAAGTATTACTAACGCAACAGGTTAAATCTTTGGAAAAAATATTAAGATAAGGGCCAGAGCAAGAGTACAGCAACTAGGCTAATATTACCCTGAGACCAAAGCATCATCATAAAAGAATTACCACAGAGAAATATCCTTTATGAATCCTTGAGAACCTACAGAAATCCTCAAATATTTGCCAAATAAGATTCAGCACTGTACTAAAAAGATCATATATTATAATCTGTGGGGTCTGCACAGGATCACCAGGGGGCTTAAGAGTCCCAAACTGATGAACATAAGCCAGTGTATCAATAGAATTAAACATCAAAATGATATAATTATCTCAATTGAGCAAAAGAATTTGAGAAAATTCACCCTATTTAATGAAAAGCTCTCAACTGACTGGAAATAGAAAGAAACCTCTGTATATATTCTATGTTCTATGAAATATATGAAATTCGATTCCATGCATAGGTATAGATATTCTATTTTATATGGAATGGAATTCCATGCATTATATATAACTAAGAGGTGGAAAGATGATGCAGAAAGCCATCAAGTGACTCCACTCAGACCCTCTGAGAGTTCTGAGTCTGCCGTGGGGCTGTGGGAACAGCGACAGTTTAGAGACCCAACCTGGATCATGCAGGTGGTGAGAGAAAAAACCGGAGCTCAAACCCTTTCCTATCCCATCTGTGTTGGTACTAAGTAATGACATTAGAATGAGTCTCTGGATGCTGCCCTGCAAGCAGGAAGCAGAACCGAGGCCCCACTTCACACTAAGTGGGCAAGCTAAACACTTGTGAGTCCAATGACCTGGAGGGGTACAGCATGCTCTCATACACCCACCTGGTCATGCACTATCCTGGCTGTACAAGGCAGCAGTTTCCCCCTGTCTTACACATCCTTAATCTGGGTTTACCTTCAAGTATCAGTATGAGCCTTCTCTTTGCCCTGTGTGTAACCAACAACCACAAGGATGTGGGGGACGTAATCTGTAGAGCCTACGTGTCCAGCTCCATATCTTCCTCTGACGTTTTGATCATGACAACATAGCTTTGACAAGATGATATATACCCTGATTTTTTTTTTTTGATGAATGCTCATCCTATCACTGTTTGTACTCTTGTTAGTGATTCTCTGTGATGAAGTCATTAGGATGTAACTGATAAAAAATAGAATAAAAGGAGTGTCTGGCAGTTGCTCTTCGCCTCGAGCCAGAATGAGCCTTGGCCCTCGGTGCTCTGTACATTCCTCTTGCGTGTCTTGTCTCTGTGTCTCTGACTGATTGATCGATCACTTCGTGCAACACATCCAAGTCACCAGGCCCAGGTTACACCCTCGAGTTTAAGTAAAGGATTGCTTCTTAGAGGGCTTCAGGTCACCTCAATGGTGGTCAAGCCTGTGACTCACTTCTTGGGGAAGAAAATGGGGTCAAGGTCTCTCCCACTCCCCAACCCGAAGGGGTGCAGAGTGGGGGGGTGTCCTGCCTGTGAGCTGGCACCACCAGCTGCTGGGGAACCCCAAGTTCACCTCTGCCCATTCTGGATGCTGGAAACTGTCGGCTGGGCCTCCACTGGCACCCATCCCCCACCCAGCCGATACCTCCCCCACTTGCCTTCGCAGGCTGTCCCGTTCCCACGGAACCCGGCTGCACACTGGCATGATGCCGTGCCGTCTGGTTTGAGAAGGCAGCTGAAAGGAGAAGCACAGATACTGTGGGTAGAAAGGCACCCACCAATCCCCCGGACATTCCCCTCCCCATCATGGAGCTCACTATCACCCCTTCCTCCCAGCAACCAGCTCCTATGCCCCAGGAGGCACTCAGGGGTCCTGTCTCAGGCCAGGAAGGAGTGTCCCAGACAAATCCAGCAGGAGTCACTAAAATGGCATAATTTTTTTGGCAGACAGGAGAGTGTGTACACGTGGTGGGTGTGTGGGTGTGAGTCTGGGAGTTAAAGGGTTTCCCCCTGTAAGACCAGGTGTTCCAGCAACACTTTCTGCAATCTACACAATTACCAATGTCTCTAGTCAGTAGAGGTGGTTCCTGTGCTCATTTGCAGATGGAGAAACCAAGGTTTAGGGAGTGTTCCCTGAAGTGGGGACACCACCCCCTGGAGACAGCTCTGGTGGGACAATCCAAACAAGCCAAAGGGAACGCTTGCAGCCTCAGGCGCAATTTTGGTGGTGGTTCCTGTTTGTTGGCTTAAAAAAATGTAGATTTTCCTCTATGTGCCTTATGGATTCATGTCTGATATTGAGGTCTTTAATCCACTTTGATCTGACTTTTGTGCCTGGCATTAGACAGGTACATAGAGGAAAATGTAGGGAGAACTCTCCACAACATTGAAGGTAAAAGCAACTTTAAGGATGAAACAGCACTGACCATGCAAGTGGAAGCAAATATAAACAAATGGGACTACATCAAACTAAGAAGCTTCTGCACTTCAAAAGAAACAGTGACCAAAATACAGAAAGAGACAACAGAATGGGAAAGAATATTTACCCAATACCCATCTGATAAGGGATTAATATCCAGGATATATAAGACACTAGTAGAATTGTACAAGAAAAAATCCTCCAACCCCATCAAAAAAATGGGGAAAAGAAATGAACAGAAGTTTCCTCAAAAAAGAAATACAAATGGCCAAAAGGCACATGAAAAAATGCTCCACATCGCTAGCCATCAAGGAGATGCAAATCAAAACAACAATGAGATATCATCTCACACTACAGAGACTGGCACACATTCAAAAGAACAAAAGCAACCAGTGCTGGCGTGCATGTGGTGGGGGGGAAAGGGACGCTTTTTCACTGTTGGTGGGAATGCCCACTAATCCAGCCTGTCTGGGAAACAATATGGATACTCCTTCAAAAACTAGAAATCGGGGCTGGAGCAATAGCACAGTGGGTAGGGTGTTTGCCTTGCATGTGGCTGACCCGGGTTCGATTTTCAGCATCCCATATGGTCCCCTGAGCACTGCCAGGAGTAATTCCTGAGTGCAGAGCCAGGAGTAATCCCTGTGCATATCTGGGTGTGACCCAAAAAGCAAAAAAAAAAAAAAAAAAAAAAAAACCAAAAACTAAAAACTAGAAATTGAGCTTCCATATGACCTCACAATACCACTTTTGGGAATATATCCTGAGGAGGCAAACAAGCACAGTAGAAACGACATCTGTGCCTATATGTTCATTGTAGCACTGTTCACAATAACCAAAATCTGGAAACAACCCAGTGCCCTAGAACAGAGGACTGGTTAAAGAAACTTTGCTACATCTACACAATGGAATACTATGCAGCTGTTAGGAGAGATGAAGTCATGAAATTTGCTTATAAATGGATAGACATGGAGAGTATCATGCTTAGTGAAATGAGTCAGAAAGAGAGGGACAGACATAGAAGGACTGCACTCATTTGTGGAGTATAAAACAACATAACATGAGGCTGACACCTAAGGATAGTAGATACACGGGACAGGTAGATTGCTCCATAGCTGGAAGCCTGCCTCATGAGCAAAGGGAAAAGGCAGCTGGAATAGAGAAGGGATCACTAAGAAAATGATGGGCTGAGGAACTGGTCGGGATGGGAGATGTGTGCTGAAAGTAGATAAAGGGCCAAACATGATAGCCTCTCAGTGTCTGTATTGCAAACCATCATGCCCCAAAGTAGAGAGAGTGTGGGGAATCATATCTGCCATGGAGGCAGAGGGAGGGTGGGATGGGGGCGGGGGCTATACCACGGATATTGATGGTGGGGAATGTGCACTGGTAGAGGGATGGGTGTTTGATCATAGTGTGATTGTAACTCAAACATGAAAGCTTGTAACTATCTCATGGTGATTCAATAAAATTTAAAAAAAAATGTAGATTTTGCCAGAGAGATAGTGCAGCACGGAAGGCGCTTGCCTTGTATAAGCTGACACGTGTTTGATCCCTGGCATCCATAGGGTCCCCTGAGTACCGCCAGGAGTGATTTCTGAGTGCATGAAGCCAGGAGTTACCCCTGAGTGTCACTGAGTGTGACCCCAAGGCCAAACCAAAACAAAGAAAGGTAGATTGGGGGGGTGGGTGGGGAGAAGGGGGCTCAGTGATTTCTTTTAAGGGGAAATAGATCAATTCAATGTGGGACTTTTGCTTAGAGGCATTAAATAATAATTAATTTGAGGTCACACATTTAGTGCAATTGATCAAGACTGGTTTGATTTCTGGTCTAGCCCCAGCCCTGGGCTCTTTATTCATGAACCCAGGAGGCCCCTCTGGGGGTGGGGTGGGGTGTGGAATGTGAAGAGGAAGAGGTGCAGCTGAGTCAGGGTTCAGGCTGGATGAAAGTCCGGCTCTTGGGGCACTCTCTGCCTCAGCAAATCCCTGAGGCTTGAATTGGAAATAACAAATTTGAATTGGAAGCAATATATGATGGCCAAAACGCACAAGTCACTGTTGTGGTGACTGATTACAAGACCGAATCTGGGAAGTTGAGGGTGGCCTTTTTGGGGATGGTTATACTTTCACACTTAACTTTCCCCCAAATCCTACAAAGGGTCTCAGGAAACCATGCCCTGAGGAGAGGCTCTGGGGCCACTGTTAGGAGGGTACCCGCTGTGCATTCTCTCAGGAGTGCACCTACTTGGCGCTGGTGTGGCAGATTCCATTGCAGCTGTCTGTTGTGATCTCTGAAAGAGAAAAAACAAACAGGGTGTCTCTCACCAACCTGTCCTCGAGGGCTTTCTGGGGGCCACTGGCAGCAGGATAAGATGGGCTCTGCAGGGAAGACACACATCTGGGAGGTACCACAACTGCTATGGTCACACCTTCCTCTCTTCACACTGGCTGTTGGGAAGCTCAGGAGGCAGAGCTGAAGGCTAGATGGAGTGGCAGAGTGAGCCTGGCCCGGGGTGGAAAGAGGAGCAAGGCTAGGGTCTGGATGTGGATAGAAGTGTCTCCCTAGAACTTGATTTTCTCTTTTATTTCTATATCTCAGTTACCTTGGTCTTTCCAGTTTTCCGGATTTCATTACAGAGTGATAATCTTAAATTTTTTTTTTTTTTGCTTTTGTTTGGGTCACACCTGGTGATGCTCAGGGGTTACTCCTAACTTTGCACGCAGGAATTACTCCTGGCAGTGCTCGGGGGTACCATATGGGATGTTGGAAATCGAATCTGGGTTGGCTGCGTGCAAGGCAAACTCCCTACCCGCTGTACTGTTGCTCCAGCCCAAGTTTTTTTTTTTTTTTTTTTTTTTTTTTTTTTTTTTTTTTTTGGTGCACAGAAATAACTCAGCACCTGGCACATAAACAGTGACTCTTCAGCTGATGTTTGAATGAATCCTAGAGTTTTCTAGAACAGTATAGATTCTTGCCTGTGGATACCCAGCTAGCAGATGCACCCCAGGAGGGAAGACTCCAGAAAGTTAGGGCGGAGAAAGAGTCATGGTTGGGCAGATGCTCAGAGCTTCTCTGCTACATTGCACTATGGGTCCTGACCCAGATCTGGCAGCAGAAAGGTCTGTTTTATGTCACAGGGAATATCTGCAGACTCCAACAGGCTGGGGAAATGCATTGTAATTGTACCTTTTTATTTCCCCCTTTGGGCCACACCTGGCAATGTTCTGCAGTTACTCCTGGCTCTGCACTCAGGAATTATTTCTGGGGGCTCTCATGGGACCCTATAGGATGCCGGGGCTCAAACTTGGGTCGGTCACGTGCAGAACAGTGCCCTCCACTCTGTCCTATCTCTTCAGCACCACATTGTAAGGTTCCTTTCCGTTTGCCTTTCCCTGAGCCCAGGAGTGCTTTTCTCTCCATTCTCTCTGGATTCAAATCCCAGCCATCTCTTAAGTTTTCCTCTCTGAATCTTTTATTTTATTTTATTTTTTTTATAATTTATTTATTTATTGAATCACTGTGGGAAAAGTTACAGAGCTTTCGGGTTTAGGTCTCAGTCATGTAGATACCAAACACATTTCCCTTTACCAATACTCATTTTTAACCCCGAACCCCAATAGACCCCCACCTCCCACCCCTCCCAATTCTTTGTGAGGCAGATGAGTTCTAGTTAATACTCTATCTACTTTGACTAGATAGATTATTTCGATAGAAGATGCACAATTATTGTTTAGAGTTTACGACCCCCCCCCCAATCAGACATGCTGAAACAGCGTTGTGAAATGATTTGCTTTCTACAACTTGGTTTAAGAATAAAATGATGTCGCGCGGCAGCGATAGCGGCCGCGCGGTTTTGAATTTCTGCTATTTTACTTATTGACCCTGGAAGAATTTCTATTAAAAGTTAGCTAGTTAAGAGATTGGTTTCTGTGCCCTGGAGTCGTGGCCGTGCCGGAGAGCCGCTTGTGGGGGGCAGCTGGCGACCTCGGTGGGGCGTGGGGGACGGCCCACAAAGCCCCCCTTCCCATGAGGTCCCCGCCGCTCCCCCGAGCCCGGCTCAAACCCGCTTTCCACAAGGCTCCCGTGCGGCCGCCATCTTTCTTTCCAGAGAGGAGCGGGCGGGCCGGTCAACGCCCTTCCCCCTCCGGGCAGGCTTGGTGGCGCGGATCAACACAAGTCCATTTGCTTTTCTGCTCCAAGCGGCTGGTTCTCTGTGCTAAGTCCTTGTGCCTCCGGGGCCGTGGCCGTGCCGGAGAGCCGCTCGTGGGGGGCAGCTGGCGACCTCGGTGGGGCGTGGGGGACGGCCCACAAAGCCCCCCTTCCCATGAGGTCCCCGCCGCTCCCCCGAGCCCGGCTCAAACCCGCTTTCCACAAGGCTCCCGTGCGGCCGCCATCTTTCTTTCCAGAGTCCTCTCTGAATCTTGATCCAAACCACCAAGTTTGACCAGCCTGACAATGATTATACAGTGTGCTCTTTGAGAAAGATGTGTGGCATGTCCCCTGGCAACAGTCCTTTAATGATCTTTGAAAAAGAAAAATGGAACAGGGCATCCTCCCAGCAGGCCTCAGAGGAGGAGAGTGGGGTTAATGAGAGATGTCCGCCTGGTGTGGGCAGCAGGAGTTTGCATTCAAAGGACTTCTCATCCTTGATGTCCAGCGACTCCTAACTCTACATTCCCACTTCACTTTTTTTTACATATCCTTTTTTTTTAATTTTAATTTTTTTTTTTTTTTTTTTTTTGCTTTTTGGGACTGGAGCAATAGCACAGAGGGTCGTTTGCCTTGCACGCGACCTACCCGGCCAACCTGGGTTCGATTCCTCCACCCCTCTCAGAGAGCCCAGAAAGCTACCAAGAGTATCTCACCCGCACGGCAAAGCTGGCAAGCTACTCGTGATGTATTTGATATGCCAAACACAGTAACAAGTGTCACAATGGAGATGTTACTGGGCCCGCTCGAGAAAATCGATGAACAATGGGAGGACAGTTGCTTTTTGGTAACTCCAGAAAAGCACACGGGTTACTCCTGTCTCTGCACTCAGAAATTATTCCTGACGGTGCTCAAGGGACTATAGGGCATACTGGGGATTGAACAGAGGTTGGTCACATGCAAGGTAAATGTCCTCTTCACTGTACTATCATTCCAACTCCAACGGGCTTTTGCTTTTGTGATGAGACTGGAAACTCCTTGTGCAGCATGTACACAGTCTGAGATCATACTGGAAAGTGGGGTGAGTGGCAGGGGAAGGATTGTTTGGGGTTCCACTTTGCTAGGTGGTGAACTTTCTCTTGTTGGCAAAGAAGAAGCAAAGCTAGATAAGTCCTCGAGAGGACAGAGGAAATGAGATCATTCAAAAATAAAATTTAATTTTTCACATTTATTCTGTGGCAATACTGGTTCGCAGGTGTCAGCTGACTGTGCATTTTAGGGCTACCGCGTCACTATACCTGCTCAGCACTGAGGGACCCATCCCTACTGCTACATCTGCGTGTTCATGGCCTTTGACAAGGCCAGCCTTGAAAGCTACTCCAGAGTGTGCTGGTATTGGAGGGGCATTAAGAGACGGGACCAGGCCAGATGGGGGAGCCATCACCAAAGGGTGCTTCTCCAATTTGATGAATTTTCTCAAATGAATTACCAGGACAAAGACAAAAATCTACTGGAGATGTTGTTGGCAGTATGGCTAAGAGTTACCAGGTCAGTTTCAAAACACATGGTGTCCACCCATTGCCTCTTTTGCAAACCACAACACCCAATAAGAGAGAGAGAGAACAAAAGGGAATGCCCTGTCACAGAGGTAGGGTGGGATGAGGGGGATGGAGGGTGGGAGGGATACTGGGATCCGTGGTGGTGGGAAATGGGCACTGGTGGAGGGATGGGTATTTGATCATTGTATAATTGAAACCCAAGCAAAAAAATTTGTAAGTCTACAACTGTATCTCATGATGTCTCACTAATAAAACAAAAACAAAAACAGAAACAAAAAAACAGCAACAAAATTAATGATAGTCAATTATATGGACATGATTAGTATATAAATAAAAACCTCCTTTGTATGTTGTATTGTCTTAAAGATGTTACAATAAGCAATTAAGATATACATATGTAAGTTAAGTCTATTAATAAATTAAAAAGTGAAAAATTTAAAAAAATTAAAAAAAAACACTTGGTGTCCAGAGAGATAATACAGGGGTTAAAGCACTTGCCTTCCCCGTGGCTGGCCTGTGATCCTTGGCACCGTGTATGGTCCCTTGAGTGTAGGATGACATTGCTTTGTCCTTTCTCCCTGCCACAAGGAACTCAGGTTTATTACAGTGCTCCTGAGGCACTTCCATTCCAGTGTGTTTATCTGTCAACTCTTCCCTGTGCTCTCTTCCCAAACCAGTTAATCAGCTTTTTCTCCTAATCAGACTCTCTTAACTTGTAAGGTCAGATTCCTCAGAAATCTATGATTTTATATGTATGAGGGAAATATTGTTTTTCTCCTCTTCTTATGTCTTATGAATAGTTTACTTTAAAGCAAAGTCCTTTTTGTATAGATGCAGGAAGACAGTTAATATTATGCTTTTGTAACTTAGGATTTAATTGGCTTTGAATATTATTCACTCCTAGGCATCTGCTTTCTCAACTGAAGCCTCAGTTGCCCTTAGTTCCTAGCACCCCAAAAGCAGGGTCCCAACAAGGGACTGAATGGACCCAGGGCAAGCTGTGAGCTACCCTGGCATTGAAATGGGCCAGGCCAAAGTGCCACGATTCTTTTTTTTTTTTTTTTTTTCCCCTTTATTTTATTTTATTTTTTTTAAAGTTGTAGATTTACAATTTTTTGTGCTTTGGTTTCAATTATACAATGATCAGATACCCATCCCTCCACCAGTGCCCATTTTCCACTACCATGGATAATATCCCTCCCACCCCCATCCCCCCATCCCCCCTGTCTCTGTGGCAGGGCAATCCCCTGTGTTCTCTCTCTCCTTTTGGGTGTTGTGGTCTGCAAAAGAGGCATTGAGTGGCAAACATGTTCAGTCCATAGTCTACTTTCGACATGCATCTCCCCTCCTGGGAGGATCCTCCAAACATCCTTTATTTGGTGCTCCCTTCTCTATCTGAACAGCCCTTTCCTCTAGGATACCCGGCTGGCCTCTAAGTTATGGAGTAATCCTCCTGGTGCTGATCTCAGCTATTCTTGGGTATTAATCTCATACTTTGTTACTTTATATCCCCCAGATGAATGCAATCTTTCTATGTCTATCCCTCTCTTTCTGACTCATTTCGCTTAGCATGATACTTTCCATATTGTACCACTTGTATGTAAATTTCATGACTTCATCTTTTCTAAGAGCTACATAGTACTCCATTGTGTAGATGTACCAAAGTTTCTTTAACCAGTCATCTGTTCTTGGGCATTCAGGTTTCTTCCAGTTTCTGGCTATTGTAAAGAGTGCTGCAATGAACAAACAAGTGCAGATGTCACTTCGACTATACATTTTTGCCTCTCTGGGATATATTCCCAGGAGTGGTATTGCTGGGTCAAATGGGAGCTCAATTTCTAATTTTTTGAGAATCGTCCATACTGTTTTCCAGAAGGGCTGAACCAGTCGACATTCCCACCAACAGTGAAGGAGTGTCCCTTTCTCGCCACATCCACGCCAGCATCGGTTGCTTTTGTTCTTTTGAATGTGGGCCAGTCTCTGAGGTGTGAGATGGTATCTCATTGTGGTTTTGATCTGCATCTCCCTGATGATTAATGATGTAGAGCATTTTCTCATGTGCTTTTTTGCCATTCGGATTTCTTCTTTGAGAAAGTTTCTGTTCATTTCATTGCCCCATTTTTGGATGGGGTTGGATGTTTTCTTCTTGTGGAGTTTAACCAGTATTTTGTATATCTTGGATATCAACCCCTTGTCAGATGTGTATTCAGTGAATATCCTTTCCCATTCTGTAGACCGTCTTTGTATTTTGGTCACTGTTTCTTTGGAGGTAGTGCCACGATTCTTAACTATAAGTTAAGAGCTTGATCATGGACAGATGCTGTAATGAACCAAAAGTAACGACGAGACTAGGACACTGCTAGGGATAGGAAAGACTATCTGGCCTGAGCACTGTAGTCTGAGATCGAGATGGTCCTAGGAGAGCAATTCTATAAGCTTAATGTATCTCTTACTGTGTCCATACAAAATGATTAATATTATGAATGCTTATATTTGTTGGACAAGGAGAGGAGAAACACACCCAGGAAATTCCGTTCTAGGGTGGGTCGTCCTGCTGAAAGAGTATCTGTCCTAGAAGCTGCTTTCCCCGAGGGAAAGAACTTTACCCCTATTGATTGTGACCACACCTATGTGTAATTGCTACCCCAACCCCTCATGGTTTTGGGATTTAACTAGACTGTAAGAGTGGGCTGGGGATCAGGATCCAGACTCCAGAAGGAGTAGGAGAAAGGGGATCCAGATCAGATTCCAGAGCCAGAAGGAGGATGAAGGGGGGGTCAAAGAGGAGAATGAAGTAGCATAGGGGAGGAAGAAGCAGGAGGAGAATCAGAGGAGAATGGAGATGGGAATGGAATAAGCTGCAACAGACACCAAGTAGCCTGGTTCTCGTTTCCTTCCTTCACCTGCCCATCGCCATCAACCTCCCCAGGGTGGGGGAAGTGGCGTGAGAGTACCGAACGTGGGCAGTGGGAGAGATAGACCGCTGCTGTCTTTTTGTGTTCACGCACTTGAATACTGCCAGGAGTAATCCCTGAGCACAGAGCCGGCAGTAAGCCCCAAGCATGACTTGGTGTCGTCTCCAAATCAAAATCAACCAACCAAATAAACAAAAACGATGGTGCAGTCAGATAATAAAATATGATGTTGAGGGCTGGAGAGTGAGTTCAAAGGGTTAATGTCCAGGCTTTGCATGCGGGAAACTCAGGTTTGACCTCATGTGCTGAATGATTCCCTGAGCACTGCTAGGGGTGAACCCTGAGCAGCTCACTTCAGTATTGTGAAGTGAAAAAGTAGATGACAAATCCATGTAGAGTTTGGTCCTCAACGCTTATGCTTATAGTCCTAGAGTCCAGACAAAGGCTAAAGGTTAGCTAGAGATTTCCAATCGTGGTCCCTTCCGTATATATACATATACATATGCATATATATGTATATATATTTTTTGCTCACTTTCTTTCTCCTTTTTTTTTTTAACCTTACAAACTTCCCCTGAAAGTAGGGATGACTTGTTTTGCAAAACAGAGAAGTGTGGATGTGTTTTCTAGTTTGGAGAGAGAACCAAAAAGACACTGCTGAGAAGGAAGGCTGAGAAAAGGTCCTAAGGCCAGGCAGAGTGGGGCAGGGGACTGTCTCTTACGTTGATCACAGCTCACTCCACGCCAGCCTATGTCACACGTGCAGGAGCCATCCCCCGAAGGTCCCTGGTTGCATCTCCCGTGGACACAGGAACACACTGTGTGCAGAGACATGTGTCAGACTCCTGACCGAGCGAGCGCCTACACCCCATCACTCATTCTCCACTCCAGCCTCTGGGCACTGCCCTGATTCTCCAGCCCCATTTCTTGGAGGGCCGTTGGGCGCGGGAGGGGGGGGGGGGAGTTGGGGACACAGGGCAGAGCATCACGTGGGCTACCAGGTGGACCAGCTCACACTTTGCCATGGACCTCAGCTTTAGATTGTGCAGCTTTGCTGAGAGAGTCCCGCTAAGGTAATCTGGGGTTGCAGGGTTGCATGCGACCTTTTGGGATACCTCCATGATTGGTCCCCAAGAGTGGACTTAAGAAGGAGCACATTTGATACAGGGTGAGTATAAGCCCTGAGGAGAGGCATTACCTCTTCCAACAACCCTGAAATGCTGATTGCTCTACGTAGCCCTGAACCTTTTGGAAAACACCATGAAAGCTGTTCCCCTCTCCTTTTTATTTTTTTTAAAGCATTCAGTCTTGGGGGCTGGTGGAACCCCCTTGCAAGTCACCAATCTCAGGACTAGAGTCTCCTGCACCAATAGAAGCAGATTATTCTTCCCTGAGTATGTTCAGTCATTGCTTTAGCACATGATCTACCGATACTGATTCAATGACATCTCGGTTTCCATCTAGTTGGGACTAGCTGATGTGACAACAGCAATGAAAGCCAGGTCAAATGCATAGTTTTCAGTCCAGGGTAGGAACAAAATATTGTTTTGTTTTCTCCTTCTAGATTAGATGAGTATCTAGGATGAGAAAAAGAAGTCCATGGCCCAGCACAGGTGTGTGGTTCTGGGTACTAGAGACCTCTCTCAAACAGAGGCTGCAGTTTGAGAAAACAACAGAAAGCAAGAGATGCATGGGGAGAGAACCAGCAGGTGGATCTTTCCATAAAGGAAAGTGTGATTCAAGCACCAGCCTTTGGGTGACTCCAGGCAAACACTTGGATCTCACTTCTGCCTTTCTTGCTGTGCAACTGTGGGATGTGGGGTGGGGAGGGGAGCCTCCAAACTCAGCCTTTTTAGACTAGTCTGTGAAATGGGTATCATGCACAGGCTCGTTAGGGTCCTGGATGGATCAAATGAGATCCACAGAACTGAGACCCATGGGAATTGAGATCCACGAAATTGAGATCCACAGGAATTGCCATCTGTGGACCTGAGACCCCTGGGAACTGGGTTCCACTGGAATCGATAGATCCACAGAACTGAGATCCAGATCCATGGGAACTGATAGATCCGTGGAACTGAGATCCACAGAACTCAGATCCACGGGAACTAAGATCCAGAAGAGCTGAGGCTGTGCCCACTAGGTTACGGGGCAGACATGGAAGTGGGGTTGGGCTATGGAATGTCTGTGGATGGGGTGGGGCAGGCCGGAAGGGTCAGGCTCAAGCCTGAGAATGCTTGAAAACACTGACCTGGACACAGCTGTGGGGTAGGAGTGGGGTCCTTATCATTCCTGGGATTTATATTCCAATTTTATTTTATTTTATTTTATTGTGGGCCACACCTGGTGGTGCTCAGGGGTTACTTCTGGCTCCACACTCAGGAATCACTCCTGGCAGGCTCGGGAGACCATCCAGGATGCCAAAGATTGAACCCGAGTCAGCTGAGTACCAGGCATGTGCTCTGCCCACTGCACTATCTTTCCGGCCCCTATATTCCATTTCTAACATGGTAATGGAACCTTCTCCTGAGTTAGGGGGCATAGTGAGCAGGCATTGAAAAGGCTTTGGTGGTGCCTGGCCTGCTGGTTTGGGGGAGCCCTGGCCCCCTCCCCATTCTCCTGATTGGCAGGGGTGGGAGAAGATGCCCACCTTGGTCGCAGTGGACGCCGTACTTGCCCTCGAAGCACATCTCACAGGCGGTGCCATTGAAGCCCTCTCCGCACACACACATACCACTGCCGTTTATGCCGTCCAGGCAGATGCCATTCCCGAAGCAAACATTACTAGTGGTCCCTGGGCAGGCCTGGCACTGGGGGCCAAAGAAACCGGCACAGCACTCTTTGGTCTGGAAGCAAGAGCAGGGGTTCCCATTGGCATGACAGCAGGCCCACCCACATCTGAGCCCAGCTGGCCTGGTGGGAAAGGGTCTGTGATGGGGAGAGGGGTGCTGGGGCGTGACTTCACCCACAAGGGAGGTGGGGGACTAGGAGAGAATCCCTGCTGAGTACTGGGTGATTCTGAGCACTGTCTCCAGAGCTGCCAGCTACAGGATGGAGGCCGTGCCCAGGAGCGGGGAAAGGGGGCGAGAGAGGGACGGCTAAAAGCAAGCAAGGAGGTCCACAGGAAGGAAAAATGCAAGAGAAGTCAGGTGCAGGTGGGGTGGGGGGGACGACGGTGAGGGGCCCCTCCAACCCAAACCCGTGCACTGGGTGTTGCATGCGCTCCTTCCTCTGGAGCTGAGACCTGTGGTGTTCTAGAAACAAATCTCTCGTCGTTCGACCACATCTGCCTGATCTGCGTCCACCTTCATTTTTAGGAATCTTAAGTGCTAAAACCTTCTACTGTCCCTGGCTCTTCACCTTAAGGCAGAGGAGCTGCCACCTGCAGTCCTAGCTCTCACTTGCTATTGTGAGTGGCAGGGAGGAGGAGCAGGAGGAGGAGGAGGAAGAGGAGGAGGTAGAGGAGGAGGCAGAGAAGGAGGGTGAAGAAGAGGAGGAAGAGGAGGAAGAGAAGAGGGAGGAAGGAGACGAGAAAGGGGAGGAGAAGGAGGCAGCAGCAAAAACGCAAAGCATCCTTAGAAGGACTGAAGCTCCCAGGGCTTCTGTCGTGTCCGCTGGAGACTCACGATGACGGTCTTCACACAGCGGGCCCGGCACCCGATGAACACAGACCGCTTGCCATTGAAGTACATGGTGGTGATACACTTGTGCATCTTTTCATCCTGTAAAATATCCAGGGTCACACCAGCTTGTTAGTTGGAGGAAGGGTTTTTTTTTTTGGGTCATACCCTGCAATGCTCAGGGGACCATATGGGATGCTGGGATTTGAACCCGGGTCGGCTGCATGCAAGGCAAAATCCCTACCCGCTCTGCTATGGCTCCAGCCCGGGGGAAGGTTTTTTTTCTTTTCTTTTTAAATTTTATTAGTGAAACACCATGAGGTACAGTTGTAGACTTACAAATTTTTGTGCTTGAGTTTCAGTTATACAATGATCAAGTACTCATCCCTCCACCAGCGCCCATCCTTCACCACCCAGCATCCCTCCCACCCCCCATTCCCCCCATCCTACCCTGTCTCTGTGGCAGGGCATTCCCTTTTGTTCTCTCTCTCCTTTTGGGTGTTGTGGTTTGCAAAAGAGGCATTGAGTGGCAATCATGTTTGGCCTATAGTCTACTTTCAGCATGCTTCTCCCATCCTGGGAGGATCCTCCCAACACCCTTTATTTGGTGCTCCCTTCTCTATCTGAGCTCCCCTTTCCCCCAGCATGCGTGGCTGGCCTCGAAGCCATGGAGCTCCTTGCACAGGGGCCATGCTGATCTTCTCTGCATCATTCCAATTTTAACATATGTGCTGCCGAAGCGAGCACCAGGGGTGGGGGGGTGGGGGGGGAAGGGTTTTTGATCTACAGCAAGTAGGCAGGGGAAGAAGGGTTGTCCCTTAGGCTGGAATGTTCTGGAAAGGAGGGGGCTTGCTTCTCAAGGCCGACTTAAAGGGTCAAACCCCACAAAAGTTCCATGCCCCCAAGTGACAAACCCACATAATTGTCCCCTCAGGCTAAATTCTGAAAAACAACAACTTATCTCTAGAGGCCTAGAGTTAGTAGGTAAGCATTGCAGATACCTAGGATAAAAATGTTTTTCCAGGGACTGGAGAGAAAGCAGGGGGTTAAGGCACTTGCCTTGAATACACTGGCCTCAGTTAAGTCCCCAGCACTCCATCTGTCTCCTGAGCATTGCCAAGAGGGATCCCTGAGCACAGAGTTGGGAGCAGTCCTTGAACACCTCTGGGCATGATCAAATTACCTGTTCCCTCCCCCCTCCCCCCAATAATTTTTTTCCCAGCACTATACATTGACCTGAATCTTGGTTTCTATTTACTTTTTGATTTATATTCTGCCTTGGTGGGAGAAAGGAATACATTTCTTTGCAAAGACTTAGAATGTGGAGATTAAATATAATAGTGAATTGATTCTGTCACCATATATCTTACTATTATGCTAAGGAAGGTTACATGAGACTTTACTCTTTTTAATTGCTACATGCATGGAAATAAATAACTTTTATTTGTAGAAATAAAATTTTACATTACAGAAAAATATTTTTAATAGGAAATATTAAATATTAAATATTACGCCAAGAGAGAGATAGCCACAAAAAATCGCCTATCTTCGAAAATTCTTGAGCTAATTCGCCAGCGTGGTTTGGCGCATGCCTCAGGCAGCCGCAAGCTAACGTCCGAGCTCGCAAAGCAGTGCAGAGATGCGATCAAGGAAGACCTCAAAGAGAGAAGAGCAGAAGTACTGGTAGATGCGGCAGAAGCCGGGAAAAGTATTCGTAACGCCCGCCTGTCCTTCGCCAACTACAAGACCAAGATGACTGCCCTCCGACGTCCTGATGGATCCATCACATCCTCCAGAACGGCAATGGAGAAGATTATCCATGACTTCTACTCAAATCTCTTCGATAGCCATGTCCACTTGCCGACATACCAAATTCCACAGGATGGATATGTCGTTCCCAAAGTTCTCCCTTCCGAAATCCGACACGCCATTTCGTCGGTAAAGAAACAAACAGCACCCGGCCCAGACAAGGTCAGACCTGAACACCTGAAGAACCTGCCGTCAGTACTCATCAATACACTGGCTCGGCTCTTCACATGCTACCTGTCTGAATGCAAGGTTCTGTCCCAGTGGAAAACCAGCAGGACCGTACTACTGTTCAAGAAGGGAGACATCCATGACATTGGCAACTATCGCCCAATCTGCCTATTGTCTGTCATCTACAAGTTGTTCACTCGAGTCTTCCTAAATAGGATTGGCAGAACACTAGATGAAGGACAACCATGCGAGCAAGCCGGGTTCCGCAAAGGATTCAGCACCATGGACCATATCCACACGATAACCAAGCTCATTGAGGTTTCTCGGGAGTTCAAGATGCCGCTCTGTTTAACGTTCATTGATTTAAAGAAGGCCTTTGATTCTGTTGAGACGGAAGCGGTCATTGAAGCCCTAGCCAATCAGGGCATTCAAGCCTAATACATCAGGATCCTCCGTGAGCTGTATTGCGGATTCACTACTAGGATCTCACCATTCTACAAAGAAGTGATCGTTGATGTCAAGAGAGGGGTGCGGCAGGGTGATACCATTTCACCGAAACTCTTCAGTGCCACCCTCGAGAACATCATGCGACGACTGGAATGGGAAGGAATGGGAGTGAAGATAGATGGTCGGCAACTACACCACCTCCGCTTTGCTGATGACATTGTTTTAATAACACCAAACATCAGCCAAGCGGCACAAATGCTGGCCGACTTTGACTGTGAGTGTGGAAAGGTAGGACTACAGCTGAATCTTACAAAGACAATGTTTATGAGAAACAGCCTCGTTCCTGATGCCCCATTCGCTCTCAATGGAACGACCATCTCCGAATGCAACAGCTATGTGTACCTAGGTCGAGAGGTCAACATGACAAATGACCTGGCACCTGAGCTGCGCAGGAGGAAGAGAGCGGCTTGGAACGCCTTCAAGAACGTCGAAGAAATAGCTAAGAGGACAAAGAACCTCTGGCTCCGGGCACATCTCTTTGATTCCACTGTTCTTCCTGTATTAACATATGCCTCAGAGACCTGGGCCCTACACAAACAGGATGAGAACGCTATTCAGGTCTCCCAAAGAAGAATAGAAAGAGCTATGCTTGGAATATCACGTTTCACTCAAATGAGAGAAAGAATCCGGAGTTCTGACATCCGTTGACGATCAAGAATCAGGGACGCTGTCTCATTTGCCAAGGTGTCGAAAATCAGATGGGCTGGTCACGTAATGAGATTTAAAGACGACCGCTGGACTAGAGCTGTTACTGACTGGATTCCACGGGATGTCAAAAGACCGCGTGGCCGCCCACCTTCCAGATGGTCAGACTTCTTCGTGAAGATCATGAACGATCGGTTTGAGGCCCTTCATGTTCCCGGAGCGAACAGATGCCATTGGGCTACACTAGCACGCGACAGGGACAAATGGAGACGTTACTGGCGCCCGCTTGAGCAAATCGACGACTAACGGGAAGTTAAGTGAATAGGAAATAATGATAAGAAACAGAGCACTATAGAGCACTGTAGCACTGTCCTCCCATTGTTCATCGATTTGTTCGATTGGGCACCAGTAATGTCTCACAACAAATTGTGAGACTTGTTACTTTTTTTGGCATATCGAATATGTTACAGGGAGCTTGCCAGATTTTGCCGTGTGGACGAGATACTCTTGATAGCTTGCCGGGCTCTCCAAGAGGGGCAGAGGAATCGAACCTGGGTTGGCTGCGTGCAAGGCAAACACCCTACTCTCTGTGCTATCGCTCCAGCCAAGAAACCGAGATTATGAATTATTCTGAAACCACGCTTACCACCCTCATGCTTGCCATCTGTTTATTTGAAAATGTTGTTTGTCTGGGGACACTGGTGCTGGGGAATGTACACTGGTGGAGGGATGGGTGTTGGAACACTGTATGACTGAAATCCAATCATGAACAGTTTTGTAAGGGTCTATCTCACACTGATTCAAGAAAAAAGTTTAAAAAATGTTTGTAAGGACTGGGAAGTGTGGGGTTAGACCCTCAGCCCACATTGCCTCCACACCCCCAAATGTTGTCAGGTGTGGCCCTAGGGGCTGGAATATAATTGAGCATCAAAAATGCAGCCAGGAAAGATAGAATGAACAGCTTAGTGCCTTTTAGATGAAGAGGGCCACATAGGAAAAATAGAGTAGCAAATTATCCCAACTTTATACTTTAAACTTCCATGCTGGTGGTCAGAACCCCAAGTGGCAAATCCACAGAATTATTCCATTAGACTGAATGCTAAAAAAATAACTTATCCTAGAGAACTATCTCAAGTTAGGAAGCATTGCAGATACCTTGGGTAAGAATGTTTTTCTAGGAACTGGAGAAAGCAGAGGGGTTTGATTGGCTCTGGGAAATATCCCAGTCTCTGCTCTTAATTCCATTAAATTTTGATGTTCTGATGAACTGTTCTTAATATCTCTGTCAACTTGAACAATAATTCATGTGGTGGGAACCAGGGTAGAGGGAGTGACACTGTGTTGAATAAATGGCCAGTCTGTGACTCCACAGGTGACTGACCAGGTGACCATAAAGCTTGGATGGTCCTCGTGTGTGTTTGTCTCATTCTCAGCTAGTCTGAGGTCGAAGGTGCCAATCTGATTGACTTTTGTGTATAAATTGTCACACCTACACAGCTGGGTAGAGTTTTTGGAAGTGGCCTCTATGAAAATGTGTAAGGTCATTTGTAAAGACACTTGAAGCATCAGCTACTGAAATAAAACCAGGTAGCAGAACTCATCGAGACTGGATATGGGTTGGGGACATGGACTTGTCTCTGTTAAAATTTCTTGCTCTTGTGCTTAAGTGGCTACTGAGATATTAAAGAGCTGAAAAGTAGAAAACCATTCTTGTGCTGTGTGTTGATTTGTATGAACCCCAAGTTCTTTCTTTATTTCTGGAGAAGAGACCTGTCAATACTTAGAGGCCACTTCTGGCTTTGTACATAGAGGGTTGCTCAGAGGACCATGAGGTCACTTGATTACTTGATCACTTGACTTCCCGTTAATCGTCGATTTGCTCGAGTGGGCACCAGTAACGTCTCCATTTGTCCCTGTCGCGTGCTAGTGTAGCCCAATGGCATCTGTTTGCTCTCGGAACACAAAGAGCCTCAAACCGATCGTTCATGATCTTGATGAAGAAGTCTGACCATCTGGTAAGTGGGCGGCCACGCGGTCTTTTGACATCCCATGGAATCCAGTCAGTAATAGCTCTAGTCCAGCGGTTGTCTTTAAATCTCATTACGTGACCAGCCCATCTGATTTTTGACACCTTGGCAAACGAGACAGTGTCCCTGATTCTTGATCGTCGATGGAGGTCAGAACTCCGGATTCTTTCTCTCATTTGAGTGAAACGTGATAGATACTCCAAGCATAGCTCTTTCAATTCCTCTTTGGGAGACCATGAGGTGCCAAGAATTAAACCTCAAACTTTCCTCATGTAAAAACATGCGCTCAGTCCATTGACTTACCTCGTCAGCCCCCTAGAACTAACTTTCTTCATTTTGGGGTCCTGGGGGATCATTCCTGGTGGTGCTCAATGGGACCATGTGATACTGGGGACCGAACCCAGGACTTTGGTATACAAGTCTGCACTCAGTCACGTGAGCTGTTTCTTATATAAACAATTTTTTTATTAGTAAAATGAAGAATTTTAAAATTAATTTTATGAAATGGAATTTGTTTTTAAGACCTTAGAAAGATATACAAACCATAGGCAGATAACATGATAAGCAAGGGAAGAAATGAGGGTGGTGAAATAGAAATTCATTTAAAATTACTTGGCTAATTTAGATCTCTGAACTCTAGGAACAATTTTATTAAAGCAGAAGAAATACTTACGATTGGCTTTGTTCCCAGAGGGCAGATGGGCTTTTGGAGACACTTGCCACACTTTCCCTGGGCAAAACACAGAGGTAAAGAGATCATTTCAGGATGATCGGGAGTGGAGAAGAAGGTCGCAAATATTTCCATCAGTTTCTCTACTGGGTGGTTTTTGTACTTGTGGTCCCAGGCGTCTGAGCTTTGCTTTCTTCCATGGTTCTTCTGATGCTAAAACTCTTTTAAAGTATGGCGGGTCAAGCCCGGGCCTCACATATGGGAAGCATGCGCTCTTCTGCTCAGTGGCCATCCCTGACCCCTCATGCACCGGAAGCTTATCTGACTTAAATCCTCTTCTCCTTATCCACAATCCTTTTTTATTGCACACCTGTAGAGAATTGGGCCAGATCCAGAGAAGATGTTGTATCTCTGGGATAATGTCCAGCTGAAGGATCAGGGTGGAGAAAATGCATATACATGCTATTTCTGGAAAGGACAGGAACCCTCAGGGGACCAGCTCCTAAGGCAGGAGGAAGGAAAATGGAGCCCTAAGTGCTGGACCCTCAGGGGGTCACTAAGGGCCGCAGGTCTTGGCCAAGCTTCCTGATATGAGTGCCTGCCACAACTCTGGAGAGTCCCCAAGCCTGGATGAGCTCCCTAGCTTCTCTGTGACTCACTTCTCTGGTCTGCCCCATGAGCAGAATAAGCATAATGCAGATGTGTTAGCTCAGTGTCCTGTAAGTATTAGTTATTATTTGAAGGCTTTACTAAGCAGTGCTCAGGTCTTACTCCTGCCCTCTGTACTCAGGGACCACCACTTCTGGGAGGGGTCAGGGACCATACACAGAGTTGGGAATGGAACCTTGTGTTGGATGCATGCAAGGCCAGGGTCCTGCCTGTTGTCCTATTTCTCTTAAGCCTGAAGTATGAGCTGTTGTATCCATTACTGAACAATCCCAGCAAGTGAAAAGTCTTCTCTACTGCACTGCCTGGTGCTAGAGCAATTCATTTCCATATATCTAATTTTGTGTGTCTTGTGCTGGCGATGGAAGACAGACCTTCGCATCTGCAAGGCTGTGCTCCACTGCCTAGCTAGCTGCTGGCCATAGACTAACTCCAGTAGGACAACACATGCCATAAGTGCTCCAGACCCTACCCCCTGGTGCCAAGGTCAGGCATGGCACAACCTCCCTATTGCAGAAGATGAGGGCATCTGATTTCAGGACCATCACCCTCTGTAGCCTTTCTCAGGCATGAGACCAAGGTCATTTCTTCCTCATCTTGATAGAGCCCCGGCCACATGTCCTCTGCACATCCAGATGCTCACTTGTGCTTTTAAAAATACTATTTCAATACCCATTTAGCTAAATTATAAAAAATTACTTGAAAAAAATAGGACATCCTCTTCGGCCTTGGCTAGCACTTACCTGTACAATAGTTGTGTCATTATTATCACATCTATTCTTCTGAATTTCCAGAACTTTCGTCAAGCCATGGATCACTCCCTTGTCAGTGGCTACATTGGTGTAGTTGATTGGAGCGTCATTGACGTAGAGCTGTAAACAAGAGGCTTAATGTGAATTTTTTCTGCCCTGCTGTTGAGGGGGATAGGAAGCATGGGGAAGGAAATGTGTCTTTCTGAAACCACTCAGATCTCCCATGTCCACTGCAAGGGAGCACCTTCAAGGCCTGGGAGGAGACTGAGTGGGACCCTACACAGGACACCACATGATCTTGACTTTGTATCCTCTTGAGGTCACAATATCTCTCAGTAACCTTTTCTGAAAAAGAAAGAGATTGTTCCAGAGGATCTGTAAGTTTCCTTTACCCCTTTAACGAATTGGTTCTGGGTTATTTGAGAGATTAGGGATCATGATTTTAGTTTCTTTTGGCAAAGCAGTTCCTCACACATGATAGGTGGGCTGGAAACTGTGGTTGTGGAGGTGTGAATGCTGCCAATATAGATCTGGAAAATGGGTCTAGCTGTCCCTTCTCCAGGTGTCTACTGGCCGGGTTAGCAAGTAACCTGTGGCACAGCCAAGGAATTCCAATATGTGTGAGGAACACACACTGATGATCAGAGGCTGGCAATAGGGAGGTGGAAGGGAGCTGGATGTTTGTCTTCGCCATGAGGGGAAACACGGACAGTGGGATTATTCCAGTGTAGAAGCCATGCTAGCTGGTGGGTGCCAGGCCGCTCAATCCTGGGATGTAGGGAGAAGACTCTCACCTGGTCATCACGAAGGTAGAAGCCAAGGAGATAGGAGAAGCCCAGCATGGTCTCCCGGTGCATGCCGTTGTGGAGGTCATTCTTTAGAAGTTTCTCCTCCAAGATCACGTGATACCTGAGGGTGGTCTCTTCCTGAGCAATACACAGAGTTAGAATCAGTCTAGGTTGATGCAGTCAACTTGTCATCACTTACCCAGCTGCCCCAATGTCACAGGCAGACACTGGGGGACTTATAGGAGCAACAGTTTGATGAGCCAGAAGTTTTGATTCAGGCATTGGGACACAAAGATATTAAGCACTAGAATGAGTCACAATAAGCTCACCTTGGAGCATTGGCAAATTTTCCACATAGGCTGGTCAAGAACTCATTCTGGGACCCTGAAACCTGAACTGAAAGGATGTTAAAGATGATTTCTGGAGGATGGAGTGATAGCACAGCTGGTAGGGCGTTTGCCTTGCATGCGGCCAACCCAGGTTTGATCCCCAGTCCCCCATGTGGTCCTCTGAGCAGTGTCAGGAGTAATTTCTCAGTGCAGAGCCAGGAGTAAGCCCCAAGCATCACCAGGTGTGACCCCCCCAAAAGCAAAAAAAAAAAAAGATTTCTTTGGTGGGCATTGATGTGAAGAGCCTCCGGCCCAGCCAATCTTCTACCTCAAAAGGCCTGAGAGGAGTGTAATAGAATGTCTCAAAAGTTTGACCCAGAGTCCTGGAGATAGAGTGGCCTGGGGCATGCAGGGATCATAGGGACACTGGTGTCTAGGCTAAGCCACAGGGCTGTGAGGAGGCCTATTGTTGGGTGGTGGAGAGTTGGGACCAAAGAATGAGTGGGGCCTATCGACCAGATGTGGGATGGAGTCAAACAGAGGGTGCCTGAGAGGAACTGTCCTGGCTGGCTCCCTAGAAGGACAGAAGAACTTTCTGCTGGGGACAGGAAGGAGGAAGTGAGTGAATCCAAGAAGATAGAGTATGCAGAGCCTAGCTGGGATAGGGCAGGGGAGACAGGTAGACAGAGACAGAGACAAAGAGAAAGTGAGTCAGAGAGGGAATGCGAGACACAGAGAAGGAGAAAGTGAGACGGAAAGAGAACTCAAGACAGAGAGGAGAAAGTGAGATGGAAAGAGAAAGTGAGACAGAAAATCTGAGGCAGAGAGTGAGACGAAGAAAATGAGACAGAAAGAGAAAGTGAGACAGAGAGAAAGTGAGACACAGAGAGGAGAAAATGAGAGAGACAGAGAAAGTGAGACAGAAAGTGAGAGAAAGAGAAAGCAAGACAGAAAGTGAGAGGTAGAGGTAGAAAGAGAAAGTGCGAAGGAGTGAAAGAGTGAGAGCGAGACTGAGAGAGACCGGGCGAGAGCATTTTGTTAGGCTTTCCCAGAGAGTGCCCTGCTGTCTCGGGAGAGAGAACAGTCCTGCCCTCACTGTGCCTCTTCTTTCCCACCTCAGCCTCCAATCTAAAGAGCCCGGAACCAAATTCACTCAACCAGGAAGGAAATACAATCTTAACTGGAAGGAGTGCAGAAGAACTCTCAGCAGGGACTCTCAGTTAGAGCCTGACTCCCAGTCTGGTGACACTGTCTCTCGGGCTCTGCCAGAAAGACTAGGAGGCCAGTTGGCACAGAAGAGCTGAAGTGATTTCCTCTTGCTGTTTGCTTGCTGATCCTACAAGCCTAGCTGTACTTGGTCTCTTTGGCGGTGGTAGCTAGATGTGGGCAGCAGTTTCTCCTCATTCCTCACTCAGTCACTTGAAGACCAGCTTAACGGTGCCCTCCTCACCCCAAGACCCCAGCACCCGGCTATGCTCTCCCTGGAGGTCTGGGTGTGGGACCTCCTCTGAGCTCAGAGCTGCCAACTGAGTAGCAGCCTCTTTTCTGTGATTTGAGGGATGGCACTTTAAGACTCTGCCTCTACATTCTTCTGTCTTATTGATCCCAACCTGATCTCATTGGTCTTCAGCCTTTAGAAGCCTGGAAACTTCCTGTAGTGGTTACCCTAACCTCTGCATCTTTTGGATCTTTCAATTATTCTCATTTTTTTTGTTTTGTTTTGGGGCCACACCTGGTGGTGCTCAGGGTTTACGCCCAGTTCTGAGCTCGGGATCACTCCTGGTGGACTCAGAGACCATACGAGGTGCCACGGATTGAATCCAGGTTGGCACGTGCAAAGCAAGTGCCCTACCTGCTGTTCTATTGCTCCAGCTCCCACAGTGATTTTTATAGTTTCATACCCATGTAGCATTTCATCCTAGGGTGTTCTCTCTGCTGCAGGTCTGTCTCTGTGGAGCCTGGCTGATTCAAGCACCAAGTCCCTTTTCTGAGTTTCTTTCCTGGGAGAAGCCCCAGTATGCAACAGCAAGGGGAGATTTCATTTGAAATGCAAGTCCTGATGTTGATTATTACAAGGGACAGGGTGTTTATTTCTTTGCTTAATTGAGGTTGAGTTTGAAACTTAAAATATTGACAGCTCTTCGGAGAAGCAGAAAGGCTATGACATTGCCGGATTAATTGCTTGGAGCAGGCACAGAATATTCCCCGGGATGCAGACTCTGGCTGGAGAAGAATGCTAACTGGACTGATGTTCTACTCTTGTTAGTCTGCAAATAACGAATCTTGGGCCTGCAAGAAAGGGGAATTTGACCAGGAGTTTTGTGCTAGGCATTGGCAGGATTGAAACTTTTTATAGTACAGAAAATTCATTGGCAAACTTTCACAATTCGGTCCCAGATTACCATAGAGAGGAAGAGAGCAGGAGGAAGACAGAGCTGTACCACCCACTTTAGACCCCATTGTTGGTATCTGACTGTCGGCATGGATCAGACGAAGGAGTGAGAAGGGTTACTGTGAGCAGCCCCCAGCTCCTGGTTGCCTGAACCATTGTGCACTTGGACCCACCAAGTGCTTCCAGGGTTTGAATGAAATATGCAGTCACTGGGGCTGGAGCGATACCACAGAGGGTAGGGCATTTGCCTTGTATGTGGCTGACCCAGGTTCGATTCCCAGCATCCCATATGGTCCCCTGAACACCGCCAGGGGTAATTCCTGAGTGCATGATGCAGGAGTAACCCCTTTGTATTGCCGGGTGTGACCCAAAAAGAAATAAATAAATAAATATGCAGGCACCTCTGGCATGGTGAGGTGGGAGGCTGTGTGTGAAGAGTTTCGGCATGATTTCCTAAGTGACTGGATATGAAGTGAAGGTTTGAAGAAAGAGTGAAAAACACATGATTGACTGAAAAAAGTTGGGCATCTGAATCTCCAGAAAAGAATTAGCTTGGTTATTGCTCCTAATACTTACTAGCGTTGCAATCTTCTTCTCCCGGATATAATTCTCAATGGCATCATTGTTGGGTGCAAACACTGTGTAAGTGTCAGCTGCCTCGATGGCGCTTGCTAGATTATATTGCTGCGATGGAAGGAGACAAGGGTCTGTGAGGGATTTCCATTTGCAGGGAGCCCAGGCATGGGGGTTAGGCCAAGAATATGGTACTTGCCACGATGTAGCCTCGGAAGATGGAATAGTCGGGCATCTGCTCCAGCCTCGTGAGCAGGTTTGGTAAGGAGCCACTTAAACCTCTTTCGGGAACCAGAACCTGGGAATGGAGGCCCCCAAATGCTGTTAGCATATGTAGGTAGGATGTGCTGTTAGCATAGGTTGGTAGGATGTACTGCTCTCTAGTACATAGATTTATTCTGTGTAACAGTAGACAGCTCTGAGGCACACACAATTCCAGAGAAAAGTCCATGACTATTTAAAACAAGGTACTTTTTCCTCTGCTAGATTGCAATATAAAGAAGACAACATGGGTCGGGGAGTGAATGGGCAAAGTACCTTTACCCAGGACACAACTGGTACAACTGTGCTTGGTGGCCCTGATGTAGCCAGGGATCCAGGCCCAGGGAGAAAGGGAACCAGTGCAACTTAGGAGCTAAACAGAGAACTTAAATCTGTTGACACCCATCTATCAATCTTCTGTGTTCACATGCCTCTTCTCTCCACCTACTTTTTCTTTTTTTCTTTTTGGGTCACACCCAGCAATGCACAGAGGTTACTCCTGGATCTGCACTCAGGAATTACTCCTGGCAGTGCTCAGGGGACCATATGGGATGCTGGGAATTGAACCTGGGTGGGGTGCATGCAAGGAAAACACTCTACTTTCTGTGCTATCACTCCAGCCCCCTCTCCACCTACTTTTAAACAAAAAATTATTTTATTCTGGGACTGGAGCAATAGCACAGTGAGTAGGGTGTTTGCCTTGCACGTGACTGACCCAGATTCTATTCCCAGCATCCCATATGGTCCCCCGAGCAGTGCCAGGAGTAATTCCTGAGTGCATGAGCCAGGAGTAACCCCTGTGCATTGCCAGGTGTGACCCAAAAAGTAAAAAAAATACTTTATTATTATAAGGTTTTTTTCACAATAATTTATTACATTCAATGTTCCAATACCAAACTCACCACCGTTACCCCTTCCCCACCACCATTATTTTGAATTTTCCCAACCGCCACCCAACCCTACCCCAATAGCGGACCCTAAATGATTTATTTTGTATTGTTTACTATGAGTAATTCTCTAAAAATAGTTAACAAAAGTTTTTTTTAGAAGAAAGTGTATGAAGATTGTTGTATCTCATCCTCAGCCATCGAGCCTTTATAAAAAAGATTACTAACATGTTGTTACAGGTTGAGCCTTGTGTAGTAAGATTTTTTAAAAATTGAGATTGGTTGTATCCTAATGTCTGGTACTCCTGGTACATTAGCGGTAAAGAGAATGAGATGTTATGTGGCTGCAAATGGGGCTAATCCAGGAATTCTAAAATTCTAAATTCCTGGAAATCCAGGAATTCTAAAATTTTAAATAAGGTGATAGAGCTGGAGTTAAAATTTTAACTGGTTGGTGACTTTGGGATCTGAGACATCTCTGCAGCTTGTGTCTCTCTTCTGAGATTTATTGTGAATCTTTGGATCATGGCTGGCGAACAAGTTTCAATGGCACCAGAGACAGTTCCTGTATGTGACTGCCAACCTCCCAGAAGAACAGCGGAATGGGGGGAGGTCGCTTGTCTCCAACTCTGTGAGAGTCTCCCTCCAACTACTTAACCAAGAGGAGTCTTTATTATCTCCTTTGGGAAGTGAGGTTGTGTAGAACAAAATGTAGATGAGAAGGAGAGGACATTTTATGCTTTTTTTAAAAAGGTCTATTAATGCTTTGGATAGCCAGAATTGGAAAGAAAAATATCCTCAATAATGAATGTTATTTTGCATTGTATGAAGTCATAACCCCACATAGTTCTTTGCAAGTGATCATTAAGCTAAAAATCTTTAGTTAAAAATGTTATTTCTCTTGGTGTTAATGTCTTTTGGCAGTACAAGTGAACCGCAAGCAAAGTTTTTGCAAAATAATGCACCCAGGAGTCTTTTTAAGTAAGCTCTAATTTTTTTTCCTGAATAGAAATAGTTGACCTTTTCTGAAAGACAATTTTTAAGAAATAAGTGTCTATTGAGAATGATTTTGGATAAAATGCAATGCAATTAGTTCATTCTTTTTAACTCTTCCACCTATGAAAAGTTGCCTGTAGGCCCCAATTTCTAACTTTGATTTTAAATAAAAATCTTAATATAGCATCAGAAAATTACAGGATAACCTAAAAATCCATTAAGCTTCCCTCCTTCTCATTTTTTACCTTTGAATGCTATTGAATTGCATCTTAGAAAAAATTAAAATGAAAATACCATACTTTTCTCTCTCTTTCCCATAGGGCCGTCCCCATTCTATCTTGCTAGGGACAATAATGCTGAGGGAAGGGTACCTTGTTTCAAGCTCTTGATTTGATCTCTCCTAATTCACTCCCAATGCCACAGTGCTCAGAAGTTCTAACAGGAGTTCCCACAATTAAGAACTAGAACATGTGGGGCTGGAGCGATAGCACAGAGGGTAGGGAGTTTGCCTTGCATACGGCTGACCTGGGTTCGATTCCCAGCATCCCATGTGGTCCCCTGAGCACCGCCAGGAGTGATTCCTGAGTGCATGAGCCAGAAGTAACCCCTGTGCAACTCCAGGCATGATCCAAAAAGCTAAAAAGAAAAAGAACTAGAACATGTGTGGCCACACAGGCTCAAGGGCACCTGGCAGAGTCCAGGCTAAGGAAATTGAACCAAGTCTGAGTACCTTGGTCGAGTCTCAAAATGGCTTTAAAATAAAAGTAAAACAAAATAAAAATAAAATAAGTAATCAAGCACAATATGTGCTACTTTGCTATTAAGGCTAAATATTGTCCTCCTGACCCCACCCCAAAGGACACTGTACAGGAAGATAAACTGCCAAGCGAGAAGAGTTCTTACCTTGTTGATGATGTGGATCACTCCATTGGTGGCTGCATTGTCACCGTCAATGATGGAAGCCCCATCCAGTGTGATATTCTGCAAGAGCAAAGCACAGGAGAAAGAGGACTGAAGTTTCCCTAGAGGGACAGGCACCACTCTGGGATTTTGCATTTTTGAGTAGCAGGGACCATCATCTTTGGGACCATAAAATAACTTTTACTTGTGACCTGTTAGACATCACACACACACACACACACACACACACACACACACACACACACACCCCTATGAAACACAATTAAATCAACACTTTCATTTCATGATGGTATGGTAAAGGCACTTTGATCATTGATTCTATGCCACATTATTCTCTTTCCTTAAAAGCAGTGTCCGAAGCTCACTAAAGTGGCCCAGAGTTTGTCGAGTACTGTGAGTAGACCCTTCACAATGCCCCCTTACCCCATCTGTTTTAGCCAGGTGGAGGAAGTTGCCTTGCAAAGACGTTGCCAGTGTGTCAGATGAGGACAGAGTCATCAGATCGGTAACTCCATACATTCCTGGGACCATATGGTGCCTGGAACAACAGTCCACAAGGACCTTGAGAGATCCACGCGTAAGGTAGAGCCATTGAATCTTCAACACACTTGGTTCTGCAGTTACCAGTCATGGAACTTCGGGTTAAGCCCAGCACTATAACTTGTATTTCTTGCCATTTGTGGGCCTAATTAAACAAACCCCAGTTTCTTTCAATAAATGTAAATCTATTTTTAAAATTATCAATAAGCAAATTAATTTTCAACTCTAAGGAAGTTCTCCCCCCCAACTCACCAAGTCAATTTAACATACTAGCATACATATTTGATGGTACAGTCTGTCCAATGTGATAGCAAAGTGAACCATGGGTGGGGCTTTCCAGGGTCAAATATTAATTGTTCTGTGCCTCAGTTTCTACATCTGTAAAATGGGACCATGTTGTTTATCTCCCAGGTCTTTGGGGAAGGTTAACTGAGTTACCTGTAAAGCAGCTAATAAGCATGCTTGGCACAGAGCTGATAGTAGTGTCAACTGTTACCACCCTGAACATCCTAGAATGTGCTCAGTTCCATGGAATTGAGAGGATGGTTGTTAGTTTTTCATGGACCTTATCCACACCGAAGCCAGAAAGCTCTCATAAAGAAGAAAGTGCATACTACCTACTTTATTAGGGTTGGAATATTGCTCTTGGACAACCAAAAGTCTTTCTCGTCTTGGTCCATGTCCTTAATAGCTTGCCGGGAAGGCACGAGGACAGTGAGGTTGGAGGCGGCAGACAGCAGGCTTTGGAGAGATGCATTCTGAACCAGAGAAGGGAGAGAGAGCTGGGCTCAGGTGATGAGACGGCAGGGCTGACCCATGGGATGAGATTTCATGGGTGATGGGAAGGTTCTAAGGATCCTTTTTGCGGTTGGGGAGGGGCGACTGCTTCAAATTAATTTCTGAAGCTGATTCCTCTTATTTTAATGTATGAACATTGCCGAAAGGCAAATTTTCCTCACTGGGCCACACTTTGAGTCATTATCAGTCATTTATCCTCTAGTACCAATGAAGAGTCAGAGAATAGTCTTTTTTTTTCTTTTTGGGCCACACCTGGCGATGCACAGGGGTTATTCCTGGCTCTGTACTCAGGAATTACTACTGGTGGTGCTCAGGGTACCATATGGGATGCTGGGAATCGAACCTGGGTTGGCTGCATGCAAAGCAAACACCCTACCTGCTGTGCTATCACTCCAGTCTCAGAGAATAGTCTTGAGAGAATCAGGAGTATGTGTAGAGATTTGACACTTTTTGGATATTTCCAAAGTAAGGCTGTCGGGGAAGCTCCCCATGAGCAGTTTCAGTGTGGGAGGAAGACCAGAAACCTGAAATCCAATCTCACTCACCCATGTTTCATTCTTACCTAGGTCAGAGTCAGTGCATGCTTAGGCTTTACGGCCAGTTCTCCAGAAGGAAAAACACAAAAGCCTTGCACTGGAGCATTTGCTGATTTGAGGGGAGCAAAGACTCTGCACATGATTGATTTTGAGATACCAGCATAAATTTTGGTTGGTTAAGTGGGGTTGGAGAAAAACCAGGAAAGGAAACAGTCCTCTGTACTGTGCTTGGCTGAGAGCTAAGCACATTCAAACAATCCCAGGTTGCAACTGGACATCCCAAATCCAGAGGATCACATGAGCTAGGCTGAGCTGGGTCCAGTTCATCACTGGGCATGGGTGGGTATGTGGATTTGGTCTCTGTGTAAATCAGGACACATAGGACTGGGTGTCTGTTTTTTTCTCTAGTGGAGTTTACAAGATCCAACATAGAAATAAAGGGAGCTGTCCTGGAGTCGGTGCTAACATTGACCTGGGCTAATGGGAGCTGCACCGCACTGTATCACCATAGCACTGTAGCACCGTAGCACTGTTCTTTCATTGTTCATCAATTTGCTCGAGCAGGCACCAGTAACATCTCACAACAAATTGTGAGACTTGTTGTTACTGTTTTTGGCATATTGAATACATCACAGGAAGCTTGCCAGGCTTTGTCGTGCAGGTGAGATACTCTTGGTACCTTGCTGGGCTCTCTGAGAGGGGAGGAGGAATCAAACCCAGGTCGGCCAAGTCAGCCGCATGCAAGGCAAACGCCCTACCCGCTGTGTTATCAAGTGATATCTAATGGGAGCATGTATCTAATGGTAGCATGTATCTAATGAAAGAGGATGAAGCATGAATTGTGGTGTTGGTCGATTGGGCTTTCCACCCAAAGAGAGCAGAGACACAGAAAAGTGAATAGAGTGGACACTGGATTCTTTATTACACAATTTTTGTAGGGAAAGGGAAAAGCTCTTTGTCCTATGATGGGCTGAGAATTCAGCACATACAAAGAATCCCAGGTTGCAAGTGTACATCTTAAAACTAGGGGCTGGAGCTATAGTACAGTGGGTAGGGCAGTTGCCTTGCCCATGGCTGACCCAGGTTCAATCTCCAGCATCCCATATGGTTTTCTGAGCTCCCTCAAGAGTGATTCCTAAGTGCAGAACCAAAAGCAACACCAGGTGTGTTCCAACAAACAAAGAAACAGAAAACCAAATAAAAAAATAAATCCAAATCTAATTTGGTGAATGAGAAATGATGTTGGAATTTTAAGAAATAGCTGGGATGAAGAAGTCATGTTTCTAAATTTGCAGTAGTTGAGAAGTTATTCAACCCAGTTTTGCCTTGACCAGAATTTTGTAGCTGAGGTTTCCAGTTAGAATCACCTGGAAAACTCAAAAAAATGTATGGATTCACTAGGGAAAACCTTCAATAGATCCAACTGGCAGAGGTCAGAGGAAGGCAGGGAGATGTATTCCCCGTGCTTCTAACATGTCAGAGTTTTGAACCCCTACTCAGGACACAGGCTCTCCCTCCTCACCAGCTGTGTTTCCATTTTTCTATGAAAGGAATCCCAAATTTCCAAAATGATCCATGTTCCCTCCCTAAGTTCCAACAAAGGTACTCACATTTATCCACTGGTTAAATTGAGCTGCCTCGGAGAGAAATAGCAACTCCTTATTCAGATGGTTCAAGGGCAGGAGGGAGCGTTGAGAGAGAACACAAGAGAAGGAACAATGAGACATATAATCATGGTGCATTTCTGGGGACCAAGTGCTTAGCTCCCGAGGCGGGGTGGTGGGGGGGCTGACTGGGAGCATTTGCATCGCCAATGGATGCCAGCATGAATATGGTAAATTTCCATGTGGTAAGAGCTGTTCTTTAAATGCGTTTTCTTTCTCCAGTGTTTCTTTGCGTCTTTCATGCTAAGGGGGTGGCTTACCTTGTCTTTTATATAAAGAAGTATTTATGGGGCTGGAGAGATACTACAGGGGTTGATACTACACTTCACTTGCATATATTCTTCCTTGGTTTAATCGCTAGCACCAAAGGGTTCCCCGACTCCTCCAGGAATGACCCCAACTCACAGCTGGGTGTGGCCCCCAAACAAAAAGCCAGAAAGCAATTCAAGAGACTTCAAAGAGAGCCACAGATTTTATCCCCTAGAGCAATTCCACAGGAGAATGGGGTTGCAAGAAGGCAACCTTTCAGCCACTCAGCCTTGTGGAGGCTCTCAGAACTTAGTAAGCTGTCGGCCACTTTTCTCTGAGTCCAGAATGAGAGAAATCTCAGATTACAGAGCAAACTTTGGTGGTTTTCCTTAGAATTTGGCCAGTTTCCTGAAAGAAGGGAATTCTCTGGGCCTCCACATTCTCCTTTGTTATATTGGGGCGACGAATGCTCCGATTCACAGAGTAGATGGGAGAATTAGAAGAATTAACACTTTTTTTTTTAATTTTTGGGTCACACCAGCGATGCACACATCATTTGTTTGTTTTTGTTTTGGAGGCTACACCCAGCATGCTCAGGGGTTACTCCTGGCTCTGCACTCAGGAATTATTCCTGGCAGTGCTCAGGAGCCCATATGGGATGCCGGGGGTCGAACCACATGTGCAAGACAAGTGCCCGACTTGCTGTACTATCGCTCTGGCCCCCGAGAAGGAATTTTAAAGGCAGCCCAGCCACAGGCACTCTTTGTAGAGCTCATCCTGGTGCTCCTGTGTGGGAGCTGACTTACCTCGGCAGCGTCTCCATAGCACAGAAGTCCATCTCCTTCATAGCCCTCTTGACAGACACAGTTCCAGAGGCCAGAAGGGGCCCGCTGACAGGTTGCCTGACAAAAGGAAGGGATCAGAAGGGGTCTTCATCTCTAACTAGAGAGCCCCGGGTCAGTTTCATTCAGGGAACATCAGGCCCTGTCTGAGAGGACAGCTGCCAACTGGGGGCTGGAATTAGGTGGCAGTAACTTGCAGACACCATGGAGCCATGAAAGACACGTCTGAGTGTTTGCCGCAGATTGAATCGAATCACAGTTAAATTCTGTTTTCTTCTGAACCAGAGATAATAGACCAGGGCACGCTGCTGCACTTGAATTTCAGATGAATGATGGATCAGTTTTAGGATATAAATACATCTAGGCAATATCTGGGGAAAATGATTCAGGGTGTGTGTGAAATTCAGTTTTAGCTGGTATCCTGCATTTTATTGGATTACCATGAATTGGTTCTTTCACTATTTAGAATGACATGGAAGCTACAATAATGTCTCCCATCGGTGACATCAGGGAAAGGTTTGACTTAGGAGAAAGGCACTGTAAAGATAGTGGGCATCACCCACTGGGAGAATGACTTTGCTTTATTTATTTTTTTCTTTTTGGCTTTTTAAAACTTTATTTCAACATAACTATGCTTACAGAAATACACACATACCGGTTAATAGAATGCAATTTAAGTTTAACTTATCCTACACAGTTTGAACCAAAACCTTGGTACATGGTTTAAGCTTTTTTTAAAAATTTAATTTATTTAATTAATTTTTTTTCCTTTTTGGGTCACACCCGGTGATGCACAGGGGTTACTCCTGGCCCTACACTAAGAAATTACCCCTGACAGTGCTCAGGGCACCATATGGTATGCTGGGAATTGAACCACATGCAAGGCAAATGCCCTACCCACTGTGCTATTGCTTGAGTCCCGGTTTAAACTTTTCAAACAAGGATTTGTAATCTAATATTTCATCTCTTACATATGTATATAAAAGATCCTCCATCATATGCTGCTAAACCCAGCAGCAATAACCTTGAGAAATTGACCTTCGGTTTGTCTCTGAAAAGTAACATGCATTGCACTGTAAAAGTTTATAAAATTGGGGCAACAAAACATTGCTGTAATGTTTCAATGCCAGTTTATAAAGTTTATTAGTTAATGGATGTTGAAAGGGTGGGGAGAGGCTATGTACATTATAGAACTGTAAAAGCTATTTCATTTAGTTAATATTGCATGTAGCTCACAAGCCTACACAATCCAAGATTCAGATAATTCCTTGAATCTGAATTAATACTATCAGTTCAGTTCTTCTGCTGAGGTCAACAAGGGAACTTCACACAGTTTTCCTCACTTATATACCCTGCCACAGAGGCAGGGTGGGATGGGGGGACGGGAGGTGGGAGGGATTCTGGGACCCGTGGTGGTGGAAAATGGGCATGGGTGGAGGGATGGGTGTTTGATCATTGTACAATTGAAACCCAAGCACAAAAATTTGTAAATCTACAACTGTACCTCATGGTGTTTCACTAACAAAAATTAAAAAAAAGTAAGTGATGGAGAATGGGAACTGGTGGAGGGATGGGTACTGGATCATTTTATAACTGAAACCCACGCACAAAAATTTGTAAGTCTACAACTGTACCTCATGGTGTTTCACTAATAAAAATTAAAAATAAATAAATAAATAAAATCAAGAGCATAAACAAAACAAAACAAAAAAATCAAAAGAGAAAATTTTCTTCCCTAACTTTCCAGCCCAGAACTGATATACTACACTCAAGGTATTCACTCCTTTCATTGTCAACATTCATGGGATAACATCTGATGAGGTCTACTTGGGTTTAAATTTGTATTAGCACACGTATGCTAATTAGTCCTCAGAGGTAGAGACCACATGACCTTTCTAAAAAATAAAATGGTCCTTTCTTGAAAGACTAGAGCAAAATATCCAGTCAGTTATGACTTTACTTTAAATATGGGGTTTGGAGTACTCCCCAGATAGAGAGAGAAACTTCACAATTTAGGAAAAAGAGACAGAGGCAGAGGCGAAGAGAAAGCGAATGCATTGAAACGAGCAAGATGAGAGATTGCATGGACTTGGGGGCTAAGACACTGCCTTGGGCCTGGGTCTTTAGACTCTGGGGATCTTGGGAATCTCATTGTATTTCCTGTTTAAAGCTTCCAGGACATGTCCTGGAAGGCTCCAACACATTCCTTGATGGTGATTAGTCAGGTTGATTTGTGTGGATTCTGTTACTTGTAATCAAAAGCACTGTGGTGAACTCATCACTTCTGGTGATGGGTCTTAGTTTGTTCTTTTGAAAACATCCGCAAGACCAGTTCCAATATCTTCGCCTACTGTTCCATAATTTAGATGCATTACCCTGTACTTTCAATGGGCATTTTCACCATTACTCCTGGGTAAGTTCTATGATGACATTCAGTCAAATGGGAGTATAAACAAAATGAAAATACAAATAAAAGACTAGAAACCAACTAAAATATCAACTTTAGATAAATTAGAAATGCTTTTTAACATAATTATCCCTTGGTAAATATCTAGAACATCCTTACATGAACGGATTATTTGTTATTTATTTGAAATTTGCATTTAACCAGGAAACCTGTCTTGTCATTCATATGTTGGCTCTTCCTAACTTTGGGATGGAGTGAAAGTTGCAATAAATACATTCTGCTTAGGGATGACTTTTGGGAGTAAGAGATCTTATTTGTTAATAGATTCAGGGGATAAATAATTTAGGCTTTTTTCTCTCTCAAGTACCTTTTTAAAATGAAGGATAAAAGAAACTCACCAGAGGATGGCACATCCAAGTTTGTTCCAAGCATGAAGTTACTGGTTCACAATCAATCCCATTGCCATGAAATCCTTTTTTGCATTCACACTCATTCTGTAATTCCAAGCATAATCAAGCAGATAACTGAGAGCAACAGACTCCCATGCCTTGCTTACAGGAAGTGTTGGAAAGTGAGCTATGGAAATTGGAGCTGTTCAACCCTCTAAGAACTGTATTTGCATCTTTTGCTTGTTATGCTTGTAATTCCATGGAGTCTGGCCTCCATGTTCTAGCATACCTTTCCCAGCTGGACAGTTTCTCAGTATTTTTCTTTTTGGGTTCCTTACCCCCAAGGATTTAAACAGCATCTTTAAAGAGAGAACTTAGACCATCAAGAGCATCCCAAGGCATGAATTGGTCCCTTCATGTCGGAGGGAAAGGTTACATAGCACAGGGTCATGGCTAGTTTGTAAAGTAACTCATGTAATTTAGAACAGGTATCTGCTCTGTACAAGTGAATCTGAATATAGCGCTACCTTTATTTATTTGTTTATTTAACTATTACTATTATTATTTTTTATGTCACTGCTGGCAGTGCTCAGGGGCTACTCCTGGCTCTGTGCTCAGTAGTTACCCCTGGAGGTACTCAGGAACCATATGTGGTGCTGGGGATTGAATTGGGGTTAGCTGCCTTAGGCCAGCAACTCAACTCCATGCCATCCCTTCGACCCTAGGTTTGTCTTTTAAGGAAAGGGTAAGGAGGGTTATTGCATATACAATATCGGGTCCCCCAATTTCTCCGAGGCAACCCTGGATATAATCTGCTTAATTGTTTTTATACAGCACTAGGAAACGATCTTTCTCCCTCTGCCTTGCAGTCAGCACCTACAACACAGGTTACAGTGGCACCAAGCTCATGCTTGCTGTGGGCAACGATGAACAAACAGCAGCCAGCTACAACCCAGGGGCTAGCGGGGTAGGAGGCTGCTGTAAGAACTCCCCAGCCACCCTACCCCCTTACTCTTGGCCGCATTCCACCTACCTGTCCGGGGCCCACATACAGACAGGTGGCATTGGGGTGGCAGCCACCCCTGGTCGGCAGCAGGCACTCGTTGATCTCGGAGCAGTCCCTCCCATCCCCGGTCCAGCCCTGCTGGCACACACAGGTGTGGGTCCCGGAGCCAGTCGGAAGGCATTCTGCCTGCGGGAGAGAAGAGACTCCCTGAACGACAGATCCCCGCTGATCACAAAAGCAAAGCAAAATTCTCCAGGAGTGCACAGAAACCATCATTAACAACATTATAATTTATAGAACCTCAATAAAAAAAACACACACAACAAAAATCAAACCCAATGGTTTTCCATTATTCTGACGATGCCTTTGATAATATCCCTGCTCTTCAGTTTCCTCATCAATAAAATGGAGATAGCAACCTCTCCATCACTGGATTACTGTTGGAAAGAATGAAGGAGACTGGCTTTGTTACTGGGGCTGGGACGGTGGCTTAGAGTTAAGGCATGTGTGAGGTCTGGTTTTGAGCTCTGGCTAAAAAGGGTCTATTACTAGTGATCACAATATCTGATTTTCAGGTTGTCCCTTTTAGAGACCAAAATTTCTTCAGTCCCATATATGTGGGTCTGGGATACCCCAACCCCACACATGTGAATTCAGAAAGTGATTATAAGACCTGTTTTTTCTGCTTGCAAGCCTTCCTTCCTTCCTTCCTTCCTTCCTTCCTTCCTTCCTTCCTTCCTTCCTTCCTTCTTCCTTTCCTTCCTCTCTTTCTTCCTATTGATTAAGGTTCTGTGATTCTCAGTATTGTTCATCTGTTAATGATGGTTTTCTGTGCACATAATTTCAACACCACGCCCTTCACTACTATATCCACCTTCTTCCCCCAAGGACCCCCAGCACCCTCCCTTTCAGCCCTCCAGCTCAGTTACATGGATCCCATTGTGTTGGTCTGCTTGCCTGGCATGCAGGGGCTCTAGGTTCACTCCCTGGTACAACATAGCACCCTGATGGGTGTCTCCTAGACCCCAATAAACTGAAACACCAGGTTTGAATAAATGTGCTCAGCCATGAATAGCCATCTTGCACAGTCTTTGGAAATGCTCATTTAGGATTTATTAAAAACAAACAAATGAACAAACAAACAAACAAAACAGCAGCTTTACAATGAGGACCAACACTCACATTGGGGCTACAGCCCTCTGGGACCAATTCCATGCAAGGATCCATCTCCAAACAGATGCTTCCGTCTCCTCTGTATCCTGCTTTGCAAACACAGCTGCAGAGGAGAGCAAGGGCGCGCAGTCAGACCGGGGTGCCTGCAGCTGGAGCGAGCAGGACGGGGCAGGGTTTCTAGTCTAGTCTGGGGGGCCACTAGTCCACATGATGGCACGTCTGGGCTCTGTGGCCACACACCACTGCATGGGAACCCAGGCCCATTCATTTTTTTTTATTGAAGCACCGTGAGAGTTTAAGTGTTCAGTTTAAGTCTCAGTCATACAATGATGAAACACCCGTCCCATCACCAGTGTGCCCATTTTCCACCACCGAAAACTCCAGTATCCCCCCCACCCCACACCCTCCCCCTATCTGTGTGGCCAATGATTTCCACATTACTCTCTCTCTCTACTTTGATCACATTCAATATTTCGACACCAAACCCACCATTATTATTTGGGATTTTACCCCAACACTCAGATCTGCTGAAAAGGCAACATTAGACAATTTGTTTTCTATTGCTGATTATGAATTGGATATGGTGATGTGGGGGCCGCCGCGAGTTTGGAATTCTGAAGTTTTAATAATTAAAACTGGAGGGATTTCTGCCAAAAGCCACTGTGTTCTGAGCTTTGTTTTTGGGATTATGGCCTATAAGCAGTTCGATCAGCAGCCAGAGGGCTTATTTGTGGGTGGCAACTCGGGGTCTCATAATGGTGGGAGAGGAGGAGGAAAGGCCAACTCTGCCCCTATCCCATGAGGCCCCACGTTCCTCGTCACCGTGAGCCCCTCCCTGGCTGTCCCTAGGGCTCTGGAAGATGGTGGCTGCGACCTAGCCTCCAGGGAAAACAGGTCAAGGACCGAAACCCATTCTCACCTGGGGTGGTCTGGCACCGGAAACCTAATGTGTACTCCTGACGCATTTCTTCAGGCCCATTCTTTGAGGGCTGAATTCCTTAAACTCCTCTCCTTATAAAGCAGGGGTGCACAGGAAATATGCTAAGATGGGACACTTTCGTGCTCACTAGAAGACTCAGTGTTGGCAGCTTCTCCATGCTCAGGGGGCCAGAACCTGCCTTGGCAGCACCCCACTTAATTCTTTGGGCCCAGCAGAGAACATCTCTCTATACCCTGTCCTGAAGAGAGGGGTAGATCCCTGCGGATTTGAACACGACCGTTAGCAGAGAAGTTTCTCTTCTCTTTGACAGTTCGTCAGCACTAGCACACATACACGTGTGTGTGTGTGTGTGTGTGTGTGTGTGTAGAGGGAGGTGGTGTGTGGGTGTTTTTTTGTCATTTTCTCCTGAGAGCCAGCATCCATTGTTCCTGGACAGTTTCCCTTTTCAGACACTGCTCATCCCCTATTCCATCTCAGCACTTTCTATTCCATGGGGCTCCCTTCACTCTATTGTCCAGGCATCTTTCAGCTAGTGACTGGACACTCCATGATTCCATCACTGTTATCCCCTCCTCCTGTCATGATGGCACATTTAGCTATAGGTGCGTCCCGGACATTAAGAAAAAAATATTTCTCAGAGGTCAGAGAGATAGCACAGTGGGTAGGGTACCTGCTATGGTCCTGGGCACCCCATGTGGTCTCCCAAACCTGCCAGGAGTGATCCCTGAACAGAGAGTCAGGAGTAAACCCTGAGCACTTCTGGGTCTGGCCCAGCCCTCCCTCTCCGACTCCTGTAACTCCTCCCCAAATATATTTTTCATGTTTCAAATCTCCTAGAGGAATTAAACTCAGCGGGTATTCCGGGAGCATTGCTAGGTCCAGATCTGTTTGTTACCAGGTCGATGAAAAAAAGTCTCTCCTATAGTACCAACCTGGGACTCAGAACTTAGTCAGCAAACCAAATTTTGTCACAGTACACAAGAGGACTCTCTCTTATGTTTATTTATGTTAGTGCTGCCATTCTCTAGCTTAGAGGCACTGTGAGGCTTGAATTTGAGCTCTTGGAAAGGATATAAAATAATCAGTGGCTTTGTCTAGGCTCTAACCCAAGGAAATTTCACTGCATGTGCTTAGGACGTGATCATGGTGTCTCCACTGCCAGGTAAGTATAGTACAAGAGCTAGAGTGATAGCACAGCGGTAAGGCGTTTGCCTTGCACGCAGCCAACATGGCCGACTCGAGTTCGATTCCTCCGCCCCTCTCGGAGAGCCCGGCAAGCTACCAACAGTATCTCTCCCGCACGGCAAAGCCTGGCAAGCTACCCCTGGTGTATTCAATATGCCAAATGCAGTAACATCAAGTCTCACGATGGAGAGAATACTGGGTCCACTCGAACAAATCGATGAACAACAGGAGGATAGTACAGTGCAGTGCAGTGCTTAGTACAAAGTGTATTTAGCATTAAAGGAAATTAATTAAAAATATGTTTTTAATTAATTGTAACACAATGTCTTTGAGTGCAAATCATCACTATTGTGTAAAGAAAGAAAGAGCAATCTGAAAAACTGGAGACAGAACTGACTATAAGAACATTAGTGGTAGCCAAAGAGATAGTATAGAAGATAAGGCATTTGTTTTGCATGCGGCTGATCCAGGTTCAATCCCTGGCATCCCTATGGTACCCCAAGCACCGCCAGGAGTAACTCCTGAGTGTAGATTCAGGAGTAATCTGAGCGTCGCTGGGTGTGACCCAAAAAAGAAAAAAATGTGCACATATGTATATTCATGTGTAGCACTGTAGTGCTGTCCTCCCATTGTTCATGGATTTGCTCAAGCGGGCCCAGTAACGTCTCCATCATGAGACTTGTTACTGTGTTTGACCTATTGAATACGTCATGGGTAGCTTGCCAGGCTCTGCTGTGTGCGCGAGATACTCTGGTAGGGCTCTCCGAGAGGGGCGGAGGAATCGAACTCAGCCAGATCATGCTGTCACTGCCATCGAGCTCCATCTGAGGCTTTTTGCCCCACCCCACGCCCCTCAATGTGGGAGAGCAGCGGCCTGTCCCGGTGGGCGGAGACTTCAGATGTGAGTGGGGTGGGCGGAGACATCAGATGTGGGTAGGGGTCAGCCCGAGGGGCGCATGGGTCCCCGAAGGCCTACCTGGCAGTTCCGTTGCTGTATTCGCAGGTGGCGTGGACGTGACAGAACTGCACATAGGGCCCACAGGTCGACGTCTGCTCGTGACAGAATCTCCCCGTGGTGCCAACCCGGCACGTGCCGGGCAGGCAGGCCCCGTCGCTGTCCACTCTGTTATCACACGTGCCATGAATGCAGAGACACTCTGAAAGAGCAGGGGAGAGGCGTGCAGAGCTGCAGGATAGGTATGGCCCCGGGATGCGTGGGGCATGGGAGCAAGGCCCACCTCCCGTCTCCCCAGGCACCCTGACTCCAATCTGAGCTGGACCTCCTGGTGTGGGCTTTGTCTGGACACCCATGGGGTGGGGTGGTGAAGGCGGGTCATGGGGTAAAAGGGACCAAAGAGCTACAGTTTTCAGCCTCCTGGTGGTTCAAGCATTGAGTTTGGCACTTCCTGGCAGATGCAGAAGCTATTTCTCATGCCGGGCTGGCCTGCAGCTTGGCTGATATAGCAGCTCGTCACCCACCCCCCTCACCCCCAACCCCCTCGCGGTCACTGCTTAGTGGGGGTGACCACCAGCTCACATTAGTTTCTAGGGCAGCTGGTCATTTCACGGGATAGTCACAGCCTCAGCTTGGGGTGTTTCTGTCAGATGCAAGTTGCCTCGCGTTTATTAATGTTTTAATTTTATGTGACATGATTTTATGTTTTAATTTTATTAGAGCCTGGCAAGCTCCCCATGGCATATTCAATATGCCAAAAAAACAGTAACAAGTTTCACAATGGAGACGTTACTGGTGCCTGCTTGAGCAAATCGATGAACAATGGGAGGACAGTGCTACAGTGCTTTAATTTTATGCTCTGTCATTCATGCCATATTTGTTATATTCATATATAACATAATTTTATATGATATAATATAAACAGCATTTTTTTTTGGCTTTTTGGGTCATACCCAGCAATGCTCAGGGGTTACTCCTGCCTTTGCACTCAGGAACTACTCCTGGCGTGCTTGGGGGACCATATGGGATGCCAGGGATTGAACCCGGGTCGGCCACATGCAAGGCAAACGCCCTACCCACTGTGCTATCACTCCGGCCCCAGCATGTTTCATTTTTATATTGTACATAATAATGTTTATATCTACATGATATAATTTCTTTTTCAGGTTTAATTTTGGGAGGTGGATATGCCTGGCAGTGCTGGGTGATATTCCTGCTTCTATGCTTGTGGGTTGTTCTCTGTGGTGCTCAGGGAACCATGTGGTAGGAGGAATTGATCTTGGGCCCCTCGTATAAAGACTGTGCCCAGCCTGTTGAATTATCTCCCCAGGCCTCCATGATTATATGTAATCTTAGATGTACTTTCTAAGATTACAAAACCATTCGGGGGATGTCTATTGTTAATAGAACTTTCTATATGTTCTAGAAGCTTCTTGACATTTATGCCTTTGGGCTTAGAATAATCATAACAATAACAGCAATAGAGATCAATTGCCACTTTACTTACCAAAGCCTCCTTGATGCTAGCATTGTTCTGAAAAAGTGCTCTGCATTCATAAATTGTGCCAACCCCATTGGATCATTACCACCATGAACCCCATTTTATAGAGGAGAAAATAGAGGCCTAGAGATTGGCAGTCACTTGCCAAGGTCCCCCATGCTGCCAAGGGAGCAGCTGATGGGAGAGGACTGCATGGAAGGGAGGGGTGAATCTCCAAAGAAAACTTTGAGACACGTGTTCAGGGCCGGAGAGATAGCATGAGGATAAGGTGTTTACTGCACAAGTGGCTGATGGTTTCGTCTCTGGCACAGAACCAGGAGTGATCCCTGAGCACAGCTGGGGAGGATGACGCACTGACCCCCCCACTCCCACCCCATGTGTTCTCTCCATTCCCCCCCAAATAGAAGGGAGACAGTTCTTGGACCCACAGAAGTGTGGGCATGCTCAGGTCCTATCAGAAATGGAAATTTCCACCTTCTCCCTCCAGGCCTGCAGCCTCAGAGCTTCTGCAGGTGGGGCCCAGCAACCTGGAAGGTACGTGTTTGAGAATCAAAAGCCTAAGAAGGATACCCCATGATAAGGGCCTGCCCAGGTGCAGGGGCCAGGGAGGGAGTTGGTCCACAGTGCATGCTGCCTGTGGCGTGGCAGGATCCTGGGGACCCGGGCAGAGGCAGCTTTGCAAGTGTCACTTACTTCTGTCACATCGAGGTCCGTATCTCTGTGGGTCAGAGCAGAGCTGGCAGTGGGAGCCTTGGAAGCCGGCCCGGCAGGTGCACACACCGGTCCCATCAACACCGTCTGCGCACTGCGAACAAGGCAGACCCCGGGGAGGTAGGTCAGGGCGGCAGTCACCAGGGAGCCCCACCCCAGCGTCTCTGGTGCCCTGGGTCCTTGGGGTTCAGGCTCAACCCTGCGGGCAGCAGTGACTCTGGGCTTGTGTAAAGTGACGTCACATGACCCTCAGCAGTAACACAAAGACACTGGCAAGAATGGGGCCTTCAGCCAAGATCTACAATTTTAAGGGGCGTATTCAAGGGGGGTGTCACAGGGGGTGTTGCAAGCCCCCCCAGCAATGTGTCAAGGAGGAATGAAGCTGGCCTCTCTCTGCGGAGTCCTGCCTGCTTGCCCCCTGGGTCCAGCAGCAGCTCCTGCCCTGTGGTCAGCATTTCCTCCTCACTCCAACCCCCAGGCTGGTCACAGTCAGGTTTATATCTCTTGACCGACGTGCATCAGAAACCTTAGTAATGATTGGGATTTGGGGATCTCTCTCTGCCAAGAGCAGGGTGCTCACAGCAGCTCCATCCTATTCTCCTCACCTGTGGGGCCTCTCCATAGTGACTGGTGCGGCCCCCCCCCCACCCCCAAGAGAGGCATGCTTTCCATAGAGATTGCTCTGCCTTTTGGGGTTTTGGGTGACACCATGTAGTGCTGAATCTAGGACCTCAGCGCAAACAGCACAGACTGCACCCCTTGATGTCAGTTCCCGGCCCCTAGATGGGGCTTGCTCAAGAGTGCCAACTTCTCCCTTCCTGGGGCAAACCACAGTCACGTTTTTTTTTTTTTTAGCTCTGACTGCCAATGAGTGATGTTTGGGCATTTACCCTTAGCTAGGCTTTGCTGATGGGGCTTACAAGGCTATTGCTGTTAAGCACCAGTTTTGAAAAAAGTACCATAAAAATCAGAGGCCCTGAAGGGCTCACAGGGATCAGTGCTCTTCACCCTGCTCAGAGGTGTGGGGGTGTAGGAGCCAGAGAGCTGGACTGATTTCTGAGAGGCCACGGAGTCAGCCACAGAGAAGGAGACCCGGAAGCAACGCCACTACATCCTTCCCAGCACCCCCCCCCCCCCCAGACACCATGAATTATTTAAGCAACTGATGATGCTTTTTAAAAAAAAAACCCAAAAAGTTCTGGGCATAGCTGTCGTTGTACCTTCTCTTGGTATTGTAAATGAAAAATAATTTTCTGACTTAAAGGTCAGACTTGTCATTCCTGAGAAAGCATGCATCAGAGGTGACCCTGCTCACCTGTCCGTTTCCCGAGCATGGGTTCAAGAAGCCTCCAGGACACTGGATGCAGTCACGGCCATAGAAGCCTTGGCAGCACTTGGGGATCTGAGGAGCGAGACTGGGTTGTGCTTGAGATTCTCCACGTGATGTGAGTCCCCCCTCTCAGAGTGAACAGGGCCAGTGCCATCTTGGCTTTTGCAGATGATGAGACAGTCTGGCTTGGGCCATCTGCTCTCTGGAAATCTCCTGAGGGGCTACCAGGGGACACTCTGACCCTAGCACCCATGCACGAGAGAGAGAGAGAGAGAGAGAGAGAGAGAGAAGTCTGGTGTCTGGGGACTTTGAGAACCTGTGCTCGAATTTGGAAACGAGGAAGGAGAAGAGCATTTCAGAGTTCCTGGAAAACCAAGGACCATCCTGAAGAGGGAAGCCGAGTGGGATGGAAAGAATAGGTGGAAAGACCAGGAGGTCACTGGAGAGGGTGGTGACAAAGGAGGTGACCCTTCAATGGAGACTTGAAAGAGGAACTAGTCTCCCCCAAATAGCGACGAGTTCTTAGAGGGAGGAAAGGCAAGGGGACCACACGGAGGTGGACTGAGGTCAGGGATAGAGGCTGGTATATGGGCCAGTGTGCAGTGCGGGTGCCATATTTAATAGTGACAGGAACCAGGGTGGGGATGAAGGTAGGGAAGTGTGCGGATGCAGAGAAACCACCTGTGACATTTGAGGCCTCTACCCCGTAGATTAACCCATCCCAGCAGTGACCCTGTGTGGACCTGGGCAGCCAGGGCCTAGACGAGGGCCCTGAACACACGCTCCTCACCGTCACAGTGACGTTACAGTATCTAGCACAGCCGCCCCTCAGGATTCTGACTCTGCCTCTTTGAGCACAGTTGTGTGTGAAGACCATCTGCAAGAGAGTCAACAGGGAAAAACGTAGCAATCGGCGTGTCAAGCCTGGGGGAACATTCCAGGCCCATTTCACCCGATTTCAGGGGTCACAACAGCACATCTGGGTCTCAGGGTGAGCACAGTCACCTCGACAGGTCTCTGCTTCCTGGTGAGGAGAACAAGAGCAGTGCCTGGCCAACACTGGGCCAGTGTGCTGTCCCACCCACCCACTGCCCTGGAGACAGTCTCATTGACCCAGGACCCTTCCCTGCCTGCAGCTCAGCTTCCCCTTTCCAGCCTGTGGCCGTCCCTAAACTCCTATGACCTGGATGTTTGGAGCCAGGAAGGGTCCTTTTCTAAGCTCCAGAAAGATTTGACAAGCCAATGGCAACAGCCTGAAGGAGTTGGGGAGATGCCATATTTAAACCCTTCCTTCCATTTTTCGAGTCCCTGATGCCCAGATATCATGGTCTGGAATGAATATGCCTGATTCAGAGGAGGGTGTGTCTCCCCCAGCAAGGAGGGAAAAATAGAGCAGGAATAACTTCACTGAATAGTTGCTTGACTGAAGAATTGTGCTTTTACAAAGAACTTAAGCTAATTCTGCTGCTATTAATAGTAATGCCATATTGTTGTTACGCGGAGATTAAGACATTCAGGCTGGAAAGGTTAGGTAATTTACAGAAGGCTGATAAATCAAGATTCAAACCCAGATATGTGGGATTTCTTCCTATCATCCCCTCATAGAGTAAGGTAGGAATGAATCTTGTATTAACCGAGTTGCATTTAATAGCTGTTTCACTTTTGAACTCAATTTATTTACGTTTTTTTTCTTTGCATTTTTTGGCCATAGCTGACAGTGCTCATGGTTTACTCTCCATTCAGTGCTCAGGAATCAGTCTTGGCAGTATCTGGGGAATCATACGTGATGTGGGAGACAGAGTCAGGGTTTACGGGACAGGGATGGGGTGGGTTGCATCCAACTGTGCATAGGGCTGACTCCCTGGCTCTGTGCTCAGGGATTTCTCCTAGTATAATTCAGAGAACCATTGGACGTACCAGGGATTGAACCTGGGTCAGCCTTGTGCAAGGCAAGTGCCAAATCAGCTGTACCATCTCACCAGCTCTTAATATATCCCTTCCCCCTTTTAAAGACACTGTGGTTTATAATACCGTTAAAGATGGGGTTTATGCATACCATAATCCAGCACCACGCTCACCCCCACTTTCATACCATTAAAAAATGACATAATTATTATAACTTCCGGGGCCGAGATCTTCAAGCCTACTCGGATTTGGGCTGAGCATCCTCCACCCAGATCCTCCAAATTCCAGTAGGTGGGGGTCACACCCACCAACTGGCCCACTGGTGCCGTGTAATCCCATCAACGGCCAAGACTCAGAGACTATAAAAACCAGCTCCCAGAACCGTGCGGCTGCATTCGTGGCCGCGCGACATCTTATTATGATATCCTATTATCTCATTCCTACTTTGGACAAACTGGCAGGTTACCGAATGTAACCTGCTCACATGGCAGAGTCTGGCAAACTCCCCGTGGCGTACCCAATATGCCAAATACCAGTAACAATGATGGTCTCATTCTCCTAAAGAGCCTTGAATATAATCTCAGGGCTAGGATGAAGGACGTTAGTGGGGCCTGCTCGAGGCAATCGACGAATAACAGGATGATTTGTGATTTGTGATTTGTGATTTGATTATAACTCAGGTTCCATGTTTACAATATGGGCTCAGTTCCTTAATAAAGATAGAAGGCAGCAGCACCCACCCCGGAGGACTCCCCCCCTCCCCCCCCCCCCCCCCCCCCCACCGAGCAGGGCTTGGCAGTTGCCACACTCACCATGGGCTCAGCATTTGCAGGACATTTGCTCCAGTCCATCAGGGAACAGCTCAGACAAGTGCCCTGGAAGCAGACATGGGTGGTGTGTGGGAAACCTCACCAGTGGGCACAAGGGCCAGCCTGGATGGCTTCATGCCTCTTCCCTAGGAAGGCGGTTCTACTCGAGCACAGGTTCTCAAACTGGTGTGGCCTACTGCTTGCTTTTCAGAAAAACAGTCATTCAGTGTCTCCGGCGAATCTCCCTCTTCTAAGTGAATAAACAGAAAGCACCCCGTCACCCTGCCCTCTAGTTGCATCCAAGGCGACTCCCCAACTCTGAGCAGTTCTGGTGATTCCCCTTTAGCCTCTCTCCCGCACCCAGCCCTGCCTGGAGAGGAGCAAACTCAGGCCAGGGGCCTGAGAGAAGGAGCTGAGCCAACTCAGAGCAGCCCCTTCCTCTCATCCTGCAGGGACGGTCCACGGCTGCTCCGGATAGAACACTGACATCATACACGCCACAGGCCCAGTCATCCTGCCAGCTTAGCAGTGCCTGGGTTGATCAGTGGACCTCTGCCTTGCCTCATGGACTTTCTGGTGCTTCTTTTCCCACTGAATGTCCACTGAGAAAGAAGAAAAGGGGCACATGTTTTGCAGGCCTCTCCAGATCCAGTCTCTGCCTCTCTCCATGGGCTCTGGGCTCCAATGAGAGTTTAACCCTGGTACTGCACATGAGCCAAAGTGATATCGATCCTGATAGTCTATCAATCTGGGGTCCCAGGTATGGGAAAAAAGTCCGTCAGCTGGTATATTTTGGGTTCTAAGGTTTAGCACCATCACAGCAGCCTAAAATACATCTGAGTAGCTACATAAACAAAGAATATGGATTCTAAATAATTAGCATCAACCCTTGTCCAGGGACTCAACTAGCCATTTCCCGCCTCCATGATGAGAAAAATAATCAATAAAATGAAATCTATATACTCAACGGCCTCTCTCTCTCTCTCTCTCTCTCTTTCTCAATTGTTATACTCAGGGTATACTCATGGCTCTGCACTCACAGATCACTCTGGAGGTGCTGGGCAAGAGGATGACCATAAGTGGTGCTGAGGGTTCAAATGGGTTGACTACACTCTAAGCAAGCGACTTACCCCTGAACTATCTCTCTGGAGCCCATTTCTTTTCCAATACCTGTGTTTCCAAGGATTTCATGAACGCAACTGTTGAGATAATATTGAAGGGTTCTACCAAGGAAGATCCGGACCTGTTACTGTTGCAAGTTTGGGCTTATGGTTTCCATGGGAACCAAGAAAATCCCATGTTCAGATGCGTTAAAATTTGGGGGAGGGGTGTGCTCTGAGTAAAGCTGATGGAGCCAAAAGATGTTGCTATGGAAATAGAAAAGGCCAGGTGAGGGGACACCCACTCTGCAGACATCAGCGTTTGGCATTTGAAGAGAAGCCCAGAAAGATGTGTGAGTGATGGGGACGGAGATTCCATCCGAGAGGATATTTCTATTTCAAGTCTTCCTTAGGGAGCCAGGAGAGTGGTGGGTCCCAGAAAGGGTGGACACAAGAGACAGGCGCAGGGGACAGAAGGGACAGGGCATTGAGCCTCTCCTGCTGGGCAGAGCTCCCTGACCAGTTTTACATGTTCCCTTGAAATCTCAGCCTAGGAGCACCCCTGGAAAACGCGTCTTTGCAGAGGTCAGGAGTGAGATGAGGCCACACTGGCTCCAGGGGGCTCTATGTGATATGACGGGTATCCTTCCCAGAAATAAGGGGTTCCACAGTGGTGCCCTTGGTGAAGAAGGCCTGATAAGGATGGAGAGAGTAATGGGAGACCAAAGATTTTCTGGAGGCATCCAATGCAAAAATGAAGTGAGAGGTGGGGATGGGTGGAGGCAGGGATTCTTCTTCTAGAACTTTTGAGGAAAACATGAGCCTGTCAACACCCTAATTTCATCCCTTTGACCTCTGGAGTATGAGAAAAAACATTTTTGTGGTGTGAAGCCATCAGATTTGTGGCAATTGGCTACAGAAATTTGGAAAATCAATGTCCTTGGGGAGCATCTCACTTGGTGGAAATTCCTTGGTTCACTTTTTTATGATATAGCACCTCATGGCAGAGCCTGGCAAGCTACTGATGGCGTATTTGATATGCCAAAAACAGTAACAATAACGGGTGTCATTCCCCTGACCCTGAAAGTCTCCAATATGGCAGTGATGGGAAAGATGAGTAAAATGAAGCTGTTAAAATCTCAGGGCTGGGACGAATGGAGACATTACTGGAGCCTGCTCGAGTAAATCGATGAACAACGAGATGACAGTGATACAGATCCTCAGGCCTATTGGCCTGGTCACATATGAAAGCATATGCATGGTGCCAGGGATCGAACCCTGGGACTCATACACTGGGAGTCTGTGCTCTGCACAAGCCACCTCCCCGGCTCCTTTCTGCATCTTCCTGAAGAGAGAACCCCGCAGCAGGGAGCTGAGACTGCCCATATCAATCTGAAATAGAAACACAACTGGCTCCATGGGAACCCTTGTTTATTTGCGTGTGTGTGTGTGTGTGTGGGGGGGTGGTACTTAGAGTGATTCCTGGCTCTGTGCTCAGGGGGACCCTGGGTCGTTCTTGGGGAATGATCGGCTGTGCCAGGGATTTGAACAGGGATCTCCCACGTGTAAGGGAAGCCTGTAACCTCTGCGCCATCTCTCCAGCCCCCACTGTTTTATTAGCTTCTCTTACCTCTTTGATTTCAGTCTTGGTTTCATCGCAGCGGTGAGGCAGAATCGGGACAATGGAGGGTGGGATGAGGACTTCATTCAGGGTGTAAATCCGGCCATTTTTGGCTGCCACGTCGATTTCTTCTAGGGCCACCTCATTCACCAGAATCTGTCCCTGGAGGGAAGAGAGGGCCACTTTTGCTGGGATGCAGCACCAGGAGGGGCGGTGGTCTCAGAGTCGTATGAGGGAGATCTGCTCAGAGAGCTCAAGTCTGTGAGTTTGTGTGGAGGAGGGACCCCCTGCGGAGACTCTGAAGCCGGGAGGCAGGAGAGTAAGGACACCTACATTCCCGGTGGTATTGAACCGGAGGATCTGGTTGGCCATGCTCCTGATGAAAGGCGTGGAAACGAGAGAGGCCACGTCGAGCTGCAATGACAGGGGACACATGGAGACATCAGAGGCATGCACAGAGCCCGCTGAGGAGAAGCCTGCAGTGGAAAGCAAACTCTAAACGTTTACGGGATTGAAGGGATGGGAAGGACCTCGATATCACCAGCCTTTGTGACTTTGCAGGCTTCTCTGATAAATTTTCATTTCAGTTTGGTTTTTGGGCTACACCTGTTCAGGGATTCTCTGAGGCTTCAGGGATTGAACCCTGGCTGACTGTGTGCAAGGTAAGCAACCCTAAACACTGTTCTATCATTCCGACCCCCCACCCCCCTTTATTTTTTTAATGACTAAAGGTATGTAGTGTTAGACCGAAAGAACAATCATTATATACTAGCAACAATAGCAGGAAGAAAACAGGATGGGATGAGCAGGGCCAACCTGGGTAAATGGGACAATGTGGTATCTGATGAGTTCCAGAAGCTTCCGAGATCCCTGCAAAGGAATCAAAACAATTCTTTAGGCTAGAAGAAAAGGACATCTCTCCTCCTCTTGTGGGAACCTCCTCAAATGACTTTGGACAACTAGTCAAGAGAAAGAAATGATCTCTTCACTGGGAATTCCAGAGTGAGAAAGCTGCCTCCTGCAAGTGGTACCTTGCCTCTGATTGGAGCTTCCTGACAGGGTTATTCTGGAAACTCTATACGCATGTGTCAGGGGCTCCTCCCATCCTGTGAGAGGTAAGGGTGACTCCAGGCACGTCTGGTTTTATGGGGCCCTACTTTACGATGTTGCGGGTAACTGCCAGGAGTAAGCTGGCTCTGTCACAGGGATCACTCCTAGTGGGGCTCAGGCGACCTTATGGGGTACCAAAGATAGAACCCAGATTATGTTCTATAAAGCAAGTGCCCTACCTGCTGTACTATCTCTTTAGCTCCCAGTAGCAGTATTTTTTTTGGAATCAGGGAACCATAAGGGGTGCTGGAGATGGCGTGGGCTGGCCTCATGCAAGTCATATACCCTGCTTTCTGTACTTTAGCTCTGGCCCTGGATAGCTGGATTTGAAAACAAAATCCTTCTTCAACCCCACTCCCACCAAAAGAATATGATTCATTCCAGCCTCAGAGGAAACTTAGCAGTTTTTACCAATTAGAATTTTAAAATTATGGTATGTGCTCTTAAAAAAACACATGCAATTCTATTGCAGAATTAATAGATCACAATATAGTACAAGGAAATCAAAGAAGCCATGAGCTTTAAGTGATGTCCACTTCATTGCCGTGGTCTGGAACACAGCCTGCAAGATAATGAGGGTGACCTCATAGAGACACATTTTATTGTGATGAAAGTTCAGAAATTTAACTTAAGATTCTTTGCCAAGAAGTAATTCTGGCTCTCAAAGACTGGACTCTATTCAATTTTCTTTCTGAAAATCATGGTATTCCCAAAGTGGGCTATGCTACCTCCCTGAACATTGTGACATTATGTGTGTGTGTGTGTGTGTGTGTGTGTGTGTGTGTGTGTGTGTGTGTGTGTAGCCTCAGTGGTAATTGGGGGCGCATTCTCTGTTTGCATATAGAAAGAAGGTAGATTTTCTGGGGGGGATAGTGAGGGATTATTTTTCCAAAATGGGGACGCTCTGGGAGGCTACCAGCTGGATGAGTGGTCCTCACGGGGTGGCCTAAAAACCAAAAGCCAACCAACAAAACAAACAAAAAAATCACTGAAGTTGAACACTGAGTAGCCAACCCTGAGGTCATAACTTACACTCAGCCAGGTTCCTTAGTATGTGACCTTGAGCAAGTTACTTAGTCTCTGGGACTTGACTTTACTTCACAGCTAGTTTATGGTACCCAGTAGTGAAAGCTTCCAAGCAGAAGCAATATTATCACAAGCTCAGTGACAGAAGAGAAAAGGCGAGATCTGGCAACTGTCACAATGCTTCACCTGAGGTGGAGGTTCCTAGAATGCAGGGTAGGTGAGGCTTACTTAATCACTGTGTCCCCAACCAGCACAGTATAGAGGCCCACAGAATGCTCTGTGTAAATGTTTATGTTGGTCAATTAAAAGAAAGAGGCATCCCAGGAATATCGTTGATCAGGAGCTATGGCCTTGAGTTCTGATCCCGGTTCTGCTTCTGTGTGATCATGAGAGTTTAAGGAGAGGTCCAGTAATTTTCCTGCAAATGCTAGGTTTTAAAAACCTTGAGTGCATATCATATATTTGAAACCACATCCCATTTTGAAGACACTGAGGAGTCTAGCATTTTAATTGGAAATCTATGCCAAATCCTTTTATATTGTGAACATCTGTTAATGATGAAAAAGAACAATCTGAGTGACCTCGAATGCATATTTTTTAAAACACAAGTTTTCTGAAATTAAGACATCTGCATCTGTAGCTTCTAGGCAATAATGTGTAGTGTGAACCTTTAAATTATATAGGAAAACATTTTCAGAGTTCACATAAAAGAGAGTTAGTTAAAACCTAAGTTAAAAAGTTAGTTATTACAAAGTGTCTATTTCTGGGGCTGGAGCAATAGCACAGTGGGTAGGGCGTTTGCTTGCACGTGACTGACCCAGGTTTGATTCCCAGCATTCCATATGGTCCCCTAAGCACAGCCAGGAGTAACCCCTGACCATCGCTGAGTGCGACCCAAAAAGAAAAAAAGAGTGTCTATTTGTAGGTCTTATTTCAGTACCATTAAATCAGAATTGTTTGCAGTAAAGTTCTGAAAGCTGCCTACTTAATAAGACTAAGCATACTAAGAAATACTGGGAATCATTATCCTAAAAATATCTACAGAAGGAACCAGTATGACAATAATAGTTAGAAATTATCACTCTGACAAGAATTGAGTGTTGAAAGTAGGTAAAAGGAGATATATGAAAACCTTTCAGTATGTGTATTGCAAACCATAATGCCCAGAAGGAAATCTATAGAGAGAAAGAGAGGGGGAGAGAGAGAGAATAAAAGTGTTTGCCAAAGAGGGGGGTCAGGGGTGGGAAGGAAACCAGGGACACTGATGGTGAAAGGATGGGTGTTGGAACATATGACTGAAACCCAACCATGAACAACTTTGTAACTCTATTTCACAGTGGTTCAATAATAATAATATTACTACTACTACTACTACTAATTATAATAATATCTACATCCCCATATTCCCACTCTATATAGTCAAAACTGATATAGATGAAGTCATATATATTCCTGTTTTATTGCCAAGATTGTGGCATAAAACCAGGGTATTGGAAAAAATCTTGGAACTCCTCTATAATTCCATTATTTGATTCTAATGACCAGAACCATACAATTAGTTATCCTTTTCTTTAGTTTAAAGCTGTTATTTCTGAGGAGAAAACACTTTAGTTTCATTCTTTTATACTTTATTGTGAAGGAGTCAAAATCTCACGTCTAGAGGAGAATGTGAGAGAATCATAGGTTTGTTTATTTTTAATTTTTTTATCTTTAAAAATTTTGGGGGCCCAGACCTGGCAATGCTCAGGGATATGAAAATAGAGATGAAGACAACAGGAAATCCTGGAATATCTAAAAATTAACATCCATTGGCCGAGATTAGTACCAGGAATTTTACTCCATGACTTGGAAGCCAACCACACATGCTGGGGGAAAAGGGAGCTCAGATAGAGAAGGGAACACCAAATAAAGGTGTTGGGAGGATCCTCCCAGGATGGGAGAAGCATGCTGAAAGTAGACTATAGACCAAACATGATTGTCACCCATTGCCTCTTTTGCAAACCACAACACCCAATAAGAGAGAGAGAACAAAAGGGAATGCCCTGCCAGAGAGGCAGGGCGGGATGGGGGCATGGAGGGTGGGAGGGATACTGGGATCCGTGGTAGTGGGAAATGGGCACTGGTGGAGGGATGGGTATCATTGTATAATTGAAACCCAAGCACAAAAATGTGTAAGTCTGCAACTATACCTCATGATATCTCACTATTAAAAATTTTTAAAAAATTAACATTCATTTCTTTTTTCTTTTCTTCTTCTTTTTTTTTTTTTGCTTTTTGGGTGATGCCCGGCGATGCTCAGGGGTTACTCCTGGCTTTGCACTCAGAAATTATTTCTGGTGGTGCTCAGGGGACCATATGGGATGCTGGGAATCGAATTGGCTGCATGCAAAGCAAATGCTCTACCCACTGTACTATCACTCCAGCCCCAACATTTATTTCTTTAAAATTTTTCCTAGACCTGACTCAGAGCCATTGAGTTTATATTTCATTTTTTCAGTACTTTTAGAAGTAAGAGGGCTTTAAAATATTTATTTTGCTTTTGAGAAATGTGAGAAGAGCAAGCCAGATCAAACCTAACATTTAGACCTACTGTTGCATACATACGGATGCCCCTCTCTTCCTCCCCTCTCCCGATCAGATCCCCAACCTGATCAATAAGCTATACTTCCTTGGAAGTCTACAGAGGAGATGAAGCTAAATCCAGGCTTAGTTTCAGAGAACTGAAATGGATCCATGATAATGCTTAGCCATGGAAGGAGAGGTGGTTACTGGAGTGCTACCAATTGGCTATCCCTAATTGAACAGAAAACCTGGGTGACACAGACTGGTACTGATCACACAGTGATACTGGCCGGCTAGCATCAGAGGAAGTGGAATACAATACCTTTGGAGAAAGAAGGTAATTGAGAGTGTCAGGTTTCATGGCATCCAATGCTTCATTCCTTGGGACAAAAACGGTATAAGGTTCACCAGCCCCATCTTCATCCAAGGCCCGTCCCATGTTGGTTTTCTGCATTTGAGAAATGAAATTTTGTATTTACATTCTATCTCAGAGATTCAAAGAACCCGTTTAGCATTTGCAAAATTATGTTGTTCAACTGACTTGGGGCTGGAGCGATAGCATAGCGGGTAGGGCGTTAGCCTTACAAGCGGCCAACATGGCCGACCCGAGTTCGATTCCTCCGCCCCTCTCGGAGAGCCCGGCAAGCTACCGAGAGTATTGGATATGCCAGACACAGTAACAACAAAGTCTCCAATGGAGATGTTACTGGGCCCGCTCGAGCAAATCGACGATCAACGGGAGGGCCTTTACCTTTACCTTACCTAACTGACTTGAACAACATAATTTTGAGCTGCCTGGATTCACTTATATGGGAATTTTTTCAATTCCTTCCTTACTCTCGCTTTCTTTGTGTATTCAACAAGAAGATGGCAAGGATAAAGACCTTTACGATAGATCATCTGAAAATTTATTAGTAACTTTTGCTCGGGTCTACTTTACTATAAGAATGCTGTATATAATATATACAACATACACACCATGTTAACTACTTTATATTATCAGTAAGACTTCCAGTCAACAGATAGTTTAGTAGGTAAGATTTGAGGCAATGCAAAGTAATAAAAAGACTTATAACTGTTCAGGGACTGATGCTCCTAGTCCCTAGGTTGCACAGGTCAACTGTATTTATAATTGATGCCCTTGCTAATTATACAAAGAGTTGAACATAAACATATTTAAAAATTCATGGGAAGTACATACCTCTAGTAAAGATCTGAACTTGCTGTATCTTGGTTGCAGCATTGTCATTATGGTTTGCTAAAAAAGAGACAATTTGCTTTAAAATCATTAAAAAATACATATATTAACACTAAAAAGCTAATTTAAGTCAAGGTATGTGTAGTTATAAGAGGGCCTATTTGACTACAATGCATTATGTGGAAGAATTTCATATTATTGCTGAAATACTAATTAAAACTTGTAGATTTATTTGTTTTTTGGGTCACACTGATAGTGTACAGGGTTATTCCTGGCTCTGCACACAGGAATCACTTCTTGTGAACTCAGAGTACCATATGGGATGCTGGGGATTGAACCTGGGTTGGCTGCATGCAAGGCAAGCACCCTACCACTGTAAGGTCTCCTCAGCCCCAAAGCTTCTAGGTATTTTTGTTGTTGTTGTTGTTGTTACTTTTATTCATCATTAAATAGATCAGAAGAGTTAAGTTTTACCACAGGGAATAACTTCCTTGCTCCATAACACATGTATAATAAATGCTCCTTACAACTGGTTGTTTGACTGAATTGTCACGTGTGGCTTAAAAGAGAAAAAAATAATCAAGATTTCTCGACACCTAATGCTTGCCTTTGTTCTGCAGAGGCAGTCAGAATTCTCCTGAAAATGAACAAATGATCTTTTCTTCCCTATAGTTGGCTGGTAAAACCGTGATTAGTACAAGAAAAGGACAGATTCATAGTGCTGGCATGCATTTTCTTCTTGGATCTGAGTTTCCAGACAATAAAAGGATTAGGTTTGATCCCACTTTTAGGTGAGATATCTCACCTCGGTATTGCTCATGAGAGAGGGTTCCATGTTGTCCATGGCTTTGTCAAGGATGTGCAAGAGCCCATTGGAGGCAATTATATCCGACTGTATGATTTTTGCTCTCTTTTTTCCTCCAAAGAGTTTAAGCTTCAGTAAATTGTCCTAAAACACCAAGGAAAAAATTTAATTAAATTAAGGTAGGGTTTTAGAAAGAGTGAGTCACTGCATTAGAAATCTCAAGTTCTTGGTTTTACCATATATGGCTGTTTGATCTTGGATAAGCCACTTAATCAAAAATGAGATGATATAGCATGTACTTGGTGAAAGTCACAGGTCTTGTATTTGAATCAGATGAGATAATATAAGTCATCTTCAATGACGTGCAGATTCCCAAGTGGGAAAAGTAATTAAATGATGTATAGTATATTCATCACCTACTTTAATGTCTTATATAGAGGAGGCACAATCAAAAACTATTAAATGACTAAATGAATACAATCAAAAACTGTTAAATCAAAAACTGTTAAATGAATAAATATATCTCTTTATGAGAAAGGAAGCCATATTTTCCTCTAAGTCTCTCTCCTTTTGTGGATGGGAGGGAGGGGTTATACAAACGAAGGTGTTCAGCAGTGAATTCCTGGCTCTGCTGGCAGGCTCAGGGGACCATATGGGATGCCAAGGATTGAACCTGGGTTGGCTGTCCCCAGGGCAGGAACTCTACACACTGTACTATCTTTTTGGCCCTTCCTCCCTTCCTTTTTTGGGTCACTTTGAAGTGCTCAGGTCTTACTCTTGGCTCTGCACTCAGGGATCATCCTGGTGGGACTTGGGAAAGCATATGTGATACCGGGGATCAAACTGGTGTCTGCCTTGTGTACTATCTCCCTATCTGGTGTACTATTTCTCTGGACCCCTTTGACTTTTCTTTGTTTTAATCTATCAATCTAAACATCACATATAACATAAATGTAGGTTTTGTCCAGTACCTTACACAAAGTAAATTCTCAATAATCTATGAATCATTAATATTTGAAGATGTCAGAACAAGCCATAACTTACACACACTCACACACAATCTATCCGTGATTCATTTGCTTTCTGGCACTGTAGACTTGTTTCTAATAATAGTTATTTGTGAAAGGGGAGGATGGCAGCTGGATTAAAAGACAGAGCAGAGGGGATGGTACAGCGGGTAGGGTGCTTGCTGAAACTACAGCCCATCTGGGTTCGATTCCCGGCACTCCATGTGGTCCCCTGAGCACCAACAGGAGTGATTCCTGATTTCAGGGACAGGAGTAGCCCCTGAGCACCACCAGGTGTGCTCCCCCCACCCAAACACAAAAAATCAATCAAACAAACTAACAAACAAAAACCAGAGCAGAACAGGCATTAGGAGAGATGGAGAGCCTGAATTAACCCTACAATCACAAACAAGCACAACCTGTTTCCTTTTGTAAGAGGAAAGCTGAGGCTTCCAGGAAACAGGCTTCCTGCAAGGTTTCTCCTTCCTGTTGGCCACTGCAGACTGGCTGCCTTGACAGGCAGATCAGGGCAAATCCCAAAACCCTTTCTAACCCTCTTCCAGCCACAGTGCACCCCTACTTTCCTGAATTCTGGTGTTATTCTCCTTTCTACAAGGGGAAGGCCTTAGACACAAGAGAGAAGTGTTCCCAACAAACACAGAGTGGTGTGGCATGGACTGATGTTCAACAGTGGGGGTGAGCATCTGAGAGAGCCTTACCCTATTGTCGTGGAAGATCTCTCCTGCCTTTCCCGTCAAGGTGTAGAAAAGGCTTGTGTTATTCATCTGCTTAGAGCTCATTTGCCCGGCAATGATGTGGAGTTTCACGAAGTACTGGGCATCCTGAGTATCCATGGAAAGTTCTTTTACCTGGAAAAAAGAGAGTCAGATCCTTCAACTGCCACCAGTGTTTGATAGAGCAATGAGCTTTCTGATCCATGCACTGATTTGCTCAAAGTGTGGCCCTTTGAGATACAGTGGCCAAGTCCTGAGACCACTGCCCTTGGATTGACTTTTAGGAAGTAATGTTTGGAGAGGACCCTCTCACCAAGAGTGGTGCTCCTGAACCAAAGTGTGTGTGTGGGGGGAGTTGTGCAATGGGGAGACTTGGTGTTGGTGGTACCAAGAAAGAGGAAGTGGGAACAACTGGAACTGGGGGTGGGGGTGACAGACGAAGATGTGGCCATTTCAGGGAGCATTTGTAACCAAAAATGAAATAAGAACTTGTGTGAAAAAACAGAGAGGGGGGGTTGTTGGGGAAGAGAGATAGAGAGATAAAGAGAGAGAAGCAGAGAGACAAAGACATAGAGAGCCAGAGACAGACAGAAACACAGAGACAAACAGATAGACACACAGAGAGAGATAGAGAGATATTTTGGATATTAACATAAGGATTTCAGAAATACCTTGAACAAAGCCCCATTTTGTCAGTATTACAGACAACAGTCAACCCCTACAGTTTATTAATTGTGTAAATTTGTCCATATTCTAAACAGAAACCAAATGTGAAGTGCCTGACTTTCACTATTGACTTACTTGTCCCCACCCCTTGAACCCCAGCAGGGGTGCTGGGAGGGTATCTGCAGATTGGTAATGAGGTCACTCTGGCACATTCATGGTAGTGAGGCCTTAGGGTAGGAGTCTGAAATTTACTCTTTTTTAAGTTTCTGCAGCAAGAATTATTATCATGAAATATTCCGGGTGGGGATAAAACAATTCTACACAAACTGATACGTATGTGTCTGCATGAAACCACAAATGGCACCAATCCCTCAACGGGGACCCCTCCTTGGCCATTCTCCCCTCTGTTCCCACTGCACCAGCTCTGACCGCAGCTGTGTACACGGAAGAAGCAGCCTTTTCTGAGGGACCTTCCCTCTGTTTCTCTTCATGTTTTTTTAAAAGAAACACGGGCCTTCTTCACACAGTATTTAATTCATAGGGTGACGAGTAAGCAGGTTTGCAGTAAGCAAATCACATTCATCCCCAGACTGTAATAGTACTAATCCTTCATGATCAGTCCTGCATGGGTAACACCTGGCTGAGGTCACCAGGGGTCTGGTAAGGCAGTAGTAATGGGCTTGCTGGACACAAAGGTACCTTCGCTGGGTGATAATTCATTAGGTCGTACTCTTTAAAATGACTCTTTCACAGAGGATGATGCATTTTGTTAAAAGGGGTTTACCCCTAGTTCCTCCATCTGTATCAATAGGTTTCATTTTTACAGAGGTTTCCCACTTTTAGTAAGTCCTTCTTACTAGGGAATGTTCTTACAAGAGTCTGCAGCGTCGGATTATTTCAAATACTTACATTGAGGCCTTTCAGTCCCTTGTCTGTGGTCAACAGCACAGTGAATGGTCCCAGGTTACTGAGTGGCCAGCCATAGACTTTTTCTTAATAATGGAAATAAAAAGCAGGTAAGAGGGTGGCATGTGAGGAGTTAAATCAGGCACTGGCCCTTGTGATCCATTTACCTTCAGACACAAGAGCCACAAGAGCTGCTCTGTTCTGCTTGCAGGCTTTGTGTGAACAGGGAAGCTCTTGTTGGAGGTGTTAGAGCTCCCAACCACCAAACCTAACAAAAAGTTCTATGCACTGTGTATTTTTCTTTCAAATGCTTAGCCCCATGCCCGACTTCCAGAGCTGATGTTCAGAGCTCACAGGGAGCCAGGCTTGTTCACAGTTTCAAGAGCTGAGGCTGCCGACTTGAAATGTTTGAGTTTTCCATTAGAGGACCCTGCCTTCTCATTACACACAGGACAATGCAAGTTAGATTTTGGGTTCTCTTCCCACCTCCCCCAGGAAGGGGAACTCCGTGCTCCCATATGGGAGGCAGTGGAGACAAGCGATTGTAAATGGAGAGGGTTAGAGGTCAACTGGACTTAGTCCTGGGAAGCAATGAGGGTCCAATGTGTGAAGGACATTCTGTCACCCTGATCTGCTCTCATTGGTTATTCAAACAGTTCTTAGAAGAACCTTGTGAAATGTACTGTGGGGCCCTCAACAAGAGCATTTGGGCAAACTGTTGGCTAAGATTTATGCCAGGATGGCATTAACCCATGGAAGACACTTCCTTCTGTTTGCGTTTTTTTCAGGGAAATTACTTTTGGTGGTAAATTTTAGACACAAATTTTTTTTTTTTGGTTACTTCTGTCGGTTCTTTGGGGGGTGGGGGTTATCAGGTCACAACCAGCCATGATCAGGATTTACTCCTGACTCTGTGCTCAGGCATCACTTCTGGCAGTGTTTATGGGACCATATGCAGTGCGAGGGATTCAAATTGGGGTTGGCTGTATGCAAGGCAAACCCTAAATATTAAAATATTATTTTAATATAAAAATATCAAAATATTATTAATATTATTTCTCCGGCTTTAGACAGTGATGTTTTAAGGCTTCTGATGGCCAACTGTTTGATTTTTCTGTTTGTGTCTTATTGGAAGCCTTGCCCAATGCTATGATCCACTGTATTTCCATCTCAAATGGGGGATGGGGAAGGACCCTAGAGGGCGTTTGGAAATGATGAGCATATTCTAGATTGTCACTATGTCAAGGAGCCAGGAGGAAGAACTGGCACAGAGAACTAGAGGTGGGGAGCCAGCTGTATGAGATGGTCACATACGAGACTCCTGCCACAAATCAAATGGCACCTCCATGGAGGAACAGGAACACATATACCTGAGTGTTAGGTCACTCTATTCGCAACCAAACTGCCAACCTTGGTTCACACCTGGAAGGCCCCTAGGCCAAGGGGGAAGTGGGTGATTTCTGTTCTCATCTCAGTAGCTCCTCTGTCTTACTGCTGTTGTAGACCTGTTCATCACCTGCTCATTCATGACCCCAGACCCTGCCCTTAGGTCTCTTCCCACTCATCCCACTCATCACTGCATGGTTGGATTTCTTGGCTCTAATGACCGCATCCTGACAAACACCTGCCTGTTCTTTCTCTCCCACTGAATTACCTTTCCCCAGAAGATCAGTGGGTTCCCAGAATCACCCCTCCCCATTGACCATTTTTATTATTTACCGTGTGTGTGTGTGATACCCAGTGGTGCTCAGGTGCTTATTTATGGCTCTGTGCTCAGAGATCACTCCTAATGTGGCTCAGAGAACCATTTGGAGTCCCCAGAGCCTGAACCCAGGTCAGCTGCATGCAAGGCAAGCTCCCAACCCACTATACTATCTTTCCGGCTCCTCCATGGACCATTCTTGATGAGTATGCCCACTGCTTTCTGAATGACCGTGTCTTGGAGAGGCTCCTGCCTCAGAGGGGCCAGGGAAACTTGGAAGAGGGAGTTTGTTGCTGCATACCCAGGAGGGAGGTGAACGCTGTCAGCTTGCCCTGCCATTTCCCACCAGGTTCAATGTTGAGTTCTTGGAGGCGCTCCAGGATGTTTCCATGGCACTTCAAGCCATTGCCCACGTAACCTTTCCGGCAAGTGCATCTACAGAGAGGGTGAGAAAACATTCTGAGTGCCTGGAGTCACCAGTGTGAGATCACACAGCCCAACCCCCTCATGCCAGATGGGGGAAGTGATGCCTTGAGCAGCACAGAGATGCAATGAGGGGAGGAGCGCCAGAGACGCAGAGGCCCACGACACAGTTTGAATATTTTGTGGACATCAACACCAGGCCTTTTAAAAGAGCCCTTTAGCCTCAGCACATTTCAGAGTGTGATCAAGAGACCATGGGGCATCACGTGGGTTCTCACTATAACTGCACAAACACTGTCCTCCCATTGTTCATCAATTTGCTTGAGCGGGACCAGTAACGTCTCCATTTTGAAATTTGTTGTTACTGTGTTTGGTATATTGAATACAACACGAATAGCTTGCTGGGCTTTGCTGCGTGGGCGAGATACTCTCGGTAGCTTGCTGGGCTCACCAAGAGGGGCGGAGGAATCGAACCCGGCTCGGCCAGGCTGGCTGTGCACAAGGCAAATGCCCTACTGCTGTGCTATCGTTGCGTAGATTTCACAACAGAAGCACTGGGTCCGAATAAGTTCTGAAATAAGCTCTCCAGCAAAGAGTCAGTGTGCCGATGTGCTTAGAAGGTTCTTGCCCACCCATTCCCTTTTTAGCTGAGATCTCTTCCCTGACGCTTTGGTAGGGAAAACTTCCCTTCCTTGTCCCATTTCCACCTTTTTACCCCCAATGTAGATTGAGTCTTGTTCTAGTGTAATTTCATGATACCACGTGACCATTTCCTGTAGCACCAATCCCAGTTATAGTTTATTTTAACTTTTTTCTTTCTTTTTCTTTTTCCTCCTCCTCTTCCTCCTCCTCTTCCTCCTCCTCCTCCTCCTCCTCCTCCTCCTCCTCCTCCTCCTCCTCCTCCTCCTCCTTCTTCTTCTTCTTCTTCTTCTTCTTCTTCTTCTTCTTCTTCTTCTTCTTCTTCTTCTTCTTCTTCTTCTTTTGCTATTTATGTCACACCCAGTGATGATCAGAGGTTACTCCTGACTCTGCACTCAGAAATTATTTCTAGTGGTGCTCAGAGGACCATATGGCATGCTGGGGATCAAACCTGGGTTGGCCTGGTGCAAGGCAAATGCCCTATCCACTGTATTTTCACTCCAGCCCCTACTTTAATTTTCTTAAGGACTACTTTCTTATTTAGTCTGAGGAGACTGAGGGTAGGACCAAGTGTACATTAATTCACAGTTGAAACCCCAGGATCCAGCTCAGGGCTTGGTTCAGAGTTAAGATTTAAGAATGGTTATGTAATAAATATTAAATAAATTAAATTAATAAATACATAGTAAAAACCTTAGAAATCATCTTACAACATTGTTGTCTCATGATGGAAAAATAGAGTGCAGGGATACAGTTAAAGATGCATTAGCAGGAGTGTGCTGGTAGATGATTAAAACCAGATCTCTGGGGGAAAGCTCTGATGTGCAGCTTTTGCCAATTCCCAAAGCTCAAAGTCCATGTTGGCCAGTAAAAATACTACTGCGACACTTAAACGGTGGCAATATTCCTGATCATATATATGACAACCAGTGAATCGCAACTCTGGACTCCCACTGTTCGTCCTACTTGAAATGGGAAGGGTGGTAAGGAAGATGACGTTCACCGGGATCCTGGAGAAAAGCCTAGAAGAAAATACCAGGTAGGGAAAGAAAGTTTCAAAAGAGGGACAGGGAGATTGTGGTCATATTAGATGACAGATGTGACTGCTGCTCAGGAGAGGACTCCAAAGCCCTTGATTCGAGCTGTGTTTCTAAATACGGCTGGATGTAAGTTGTTCTACTTGCAACGGCATTTTTCACCCCCTGTCTGAGCCTTATCACTTCCTGCCTGCATTGCTCTGATATTTCCTTACTGGTCTTTCTGCCCTGTTTTTCGGCCCTGTGATCAATCCTTCACAGCTGCCCTGCTTGATTTTTTTTTCCCAAAAAGGGAAACCTGGTGTTTTTGTGCTTTTAAAATCTCCCAGACTTCTTTCATCTCCATGATAAGGTTTGGGTGCTAGGTAGGGCAGGCATGCACCTAGAAATAGAGGAGGATGTTCTTGCTTATCTCTCCTTCCTGCTGGTCTCAGCAAACTCGACCTTTATTTCAGATTGGAAGCTCATTCTCCTCATGCCGCGACAGAAGCAAACTCTCCTGACAGGGCCCTTCTATTGAAACCACCATTAAACCCTTGGTTCTGCTGGAGATGGGAAACTCTCTGAGAATCTCCATACCAGCTTTTGTCTCAGGTTTTCCAGTACCTAGGACAGTGCCTCATCGTTGAATAGAAAATTGACTAAGTACCCACTTAATTCTAGGAATCTTGAATTACAAGGGCTGTGAAACTGATTTCACTGGGTATCCTTCCCTTGTGTCTCACATACAGAAGAATAATCTCTTCAAATCATTCTAAAATCAAATAATTTATAGCAACATGGTGAAGTCACTTAACCTCCTTGAGTCTCATCTATGAAATGGAGTTAATAAAACCTGTGGTTGTTGATAGAAGACAAATAGCCAGCACAGTGCCAGACACATGACATATGGCAGAATCCCAGTTCCTGGCAGATGCCAAGGACAATGACGGCAGGCTGACAGCAGTGGCGCTGAGAGCAGCACTCGTGTGGAAGGGCTGGGAGATAGTAGAGTGTTAAGCTCAGGAACAAGCACCTTACATTTCAAGCTGCTTTCTACCAGAACCTGCCTCCAAGGATCAATTACTTCTCCTGTTCCTCCGAGCATCCTATTTAATTTTCTATGATATATCTTGGAACGTAAGGAAAGAAATTAAGGTAGCAAGGAAGAAGAAGAGAGCGGGAATTAATGGGTAGACAGGGGTAGGAGGTTCACTCATACTGGCGAAGGGAGAGAATGGTAGAGCTAACTCCTAAACAACACTGGAAACACAAAACCTAAGCTGTAACAACTGAGCTTTGTAATGTGCCTGTCAAGGTGACAGGCAGAGATGAGGGTGGGGATGGAGACAGGGTTTGGAAACTCTGGTGGAGGGAAGTTGACACTGGCGGTGGGATTGGTGTTGAAATATCATATGCCTCAAACTCAAAGATCAATAACTTTGTAAGTCACAGTTCTTTAATTCAATTTAAAAATTATTGTTTAAAGGTGGGAGAGAAAGCACTGAGACTTGAACCCTGACTCTCTCCCCTCTGCCCACAGCAAGTACAGATCTGTTGACTTGCCCCGTGCAAAACGATGCTTATGAAACCTCATAGGGAAAATCTACACTCTTGAGACCCAGGAGAGGAATAAAATGAACTTCCCAGGAAATAGGAGGAAGCTTTGGAAGCAAAGATGCTGTTGAATCATTCCATGACTCAAGGTCCTTAATGGGTCAGCACTCGGCGCGGTCAGGGGTGGGGGGCATCCTTGGCAGGTGCCCACCGCCACTGACAGGGAGACTAAAGTAGCACCAGGAGAAGCCTCTGTCTGGAAGCAAGTGACTTTATAGCCTTCAGTCCGCCGCTAATAAACATCCAAGACCTGTGCTGTTGTATCCAGAACATTCACTTATAAGAGAAGATATGCACTCTAAAGAGGAGACACCACTGGTTCCTCTTCCCCACAGGTCTGCGAGCTGCAAGGCTACCCACTCCCCTCCCGCCCACTTGGGCAGAGCTTCTGACTCGCAGGCAGCCCCATTGTTTGAAGGGGCAGGCAGAAAGCACCATCCTATTTGTTCCTTGTCCCCAGTCCTGTTTGGCACCACTTGGAGCAATATATCAGGGCTGAGGAAACAGGACTATACATCGGAGGCCAGAGACTGGGGAATGGGGCGTTTTCTTCTCCCAGGAGCTCTGACCACTCGCTGGCAAGCCAGCGGCCAGCTCCGTATTCCAGACTGTTCCTCTATGGGACAAGCCCCTAGTGACTAATTCTCTGGTTACATGGAGATCAGAGCGGAGTCTCTGCTCTGCTTCTTGCCGTGTGCACCGTGAGGGTGGGCTAGGGGGTCCTTGCCTCACCTGGGCAGGTGGCTTACCTGGTCTGGCCTGGGGCAATGGTGGTGCAGTTCGCGTGCTGGTGACAGGGGTTCCGGGATTCACAGAGGTCGGTCATGCTGCACCCCACTCCGGGTACGTAGTCGTGGAAGTGCTCCCTGCACTCGCAGTGGGACTGCGGGGGTGGGGGGAGCAGAGAGCAGCTGCTGGGTTGGTCGCTGTGCGCATGCTCCCCTGCCCAGCTGTTCTCCCTGAGCACCAACGTGCCGCTGGCTTTGGAGACCCGACTGGAAGCTAAACGCTGGCTGGAGAATCCCAATTCCCAAATCACGTTCCTGGGGTCTCAGGTGAGCGACACACCCAAGCATGCTTGGGGCTTACTCCTGGCTCTGCACTCAGGACTCACTTCCTGGCGAGGTTTGGGGGATGCTGGGGATTGAATCTGGGTCGGGCACATGCAAGGCAAGTGCCCTACCTGCTGTGCCTCTCTCTCTCTCTCTCTCTCTCTCTCTCTCTCTCTCTCTCTCTCGTGCCCATTTTGCTGACAGCTTCATTGTTCAAGCTTTTAGATCAGTTATAGGTGAGTAGAGATTGAGGTTCAGTTGGGACCGTTTTCTTACCTCAAAATAGTGGTTTTCCACCAGGGCACTCTACTGTGGGGTGCTGGGCAACACCTGGACTGTGTGTATGTGTGTTTCTGCATGTGTGTGTGCATGTGTGTGCACATGCACACACACACACAGAGCAGAGCCTGGGATTAAACTCATGTCCTCACACATACCACGTATGTCAACATATGCTATACCACAGCCCCTGGAGATGCTATTGGTTGTCACATGGGGGCGAGGGCAGTGCCACGGAAAGGCTGGGGTGCTACTGGCACCTGCAGCACAGAGAACAGCCCTTGAAGATGGATCCAGTCCAAGGGACTCACAATAGGGGCTTGAGAACCTTGCTCTAGGCTTTGGAAAGAGTGAAGCTCCTTCCGTGAAACTGTGGAAGTTTCTCAGCCCAGAGATGGACCTGGAACCTGCCTCTCAGCTCCTGTCTGTGTGGTGCTGGGGCCCCAGCCCAGGCCTCGCTCTATAGTGGAGCCAGGGCACCCATTTCTTGAGAGACAAAGTATATTTTCAGTCTCGTTCCCATGGTTCAGAGTGGAAAGAAAATTCTCTCTGGTTTTGAGGGTGAGGGTTGAGCTCCTTCATGTCTTGGCACACTGACCTCAGAATGGAGGGCAGGGATGATGAGTGACTGGACGTGAGGTGGGGGTGATTTCTAGCAGGAAACGTCTGGAATGTTCTCATAATGGTGTTTATGAGACTATGAGCCCTATGACTGTGTTTATGGGGAGTATGGAAGAATTTTCCTCTTCCTTCAATAGCAATGGCCATCTGTAGGGTAAGTGCCCCACACAGAAAATGTGACGGGCAGCTAGGGAGGGAGCAGGCACCCCCACATATGCAGTAAAGGAATGGGCTAGAGAAAGCTATGCCAGTGTGGAAACATGCCACAGCTGTGGCACCCCTGCCACGGTGTTGGTCAGCTGGCCCCATGCCCAGCACCCTCAGCTCACCTGTCCCGGCCCATCATACTTGCACACGGTGGACTGTGGGGGGCAGCCTCCAAAGTTGACTTGGCAGGGGTCCACTGGCAGACACACCTGCCCGTCCCCCTGGTAGCCCTCCCGGCAGGTACAGCGGTGGCGGTTCGGCCCCAGGTAGGTGCACTGGGCGTATGTGGGGCAGACGTTCTGGGAGCAGGGGTTGATAGCTTGAGAGGCAAAGATGAAAGAACAAAGTGGTTAAACACGTGCAGGGAAGGAAAACTAAGCTGAAGGAATTGCAAATTGCTGCTCAGCCTGACTGCAAAGGCAATCCCGTTTCAAGGAGGAAATACAAATGACTGCTCTGTGTGTGTGCGTGTGCACACGCATGTATTATGTGTGTGTGTGTAGAGGGAGTTCTGAGTGATGCTCAAGAGGCAGGGGAAGATCCTCTTGTAATTCTAACCCACTTTAGTGTGAGGACATGAAGATATGTGACAGCTTAGACCTCATGGTGCTGGGAATTATTTGGACTGCCCCAGTGGTGCTTAGGGTCCTCCAGGATTGCATCCAGCAATGCTCAGGGAACCATGTGGTGTCAGGGGTTCTTCTGGGTCAGTCACATACAAGGCATGAACCTCATCCCTGTACTATTTCTCCATTCCCAGGAATAGTTCCCCTTTTCTCACCCACCTATCAAAGAGATTATTATGGATGGCCATCAGAGATGGCAACTACATGTAAAGGTAAAGGTACTCCCATTGATCATCAATTTGCTCGAGCGGGCCCAGTAACGTCTCCATTGGAGACTTTGTTGTTACTGTGTCTGGCATATCGAATGCGTCACGGGGAGCTTCCCAGGCTCTGCCGTGTGGGCGAGATACTCTCGGTAGCTTGCTGGGCTCTCCGAGAGGGGCAGAGGAATCGAACTCGGGTCGGCCATGTTGGCTGCGTGCCAGGCAAACGCCCTACCGCTGTGCTATCGCTCCAGCCCAACTACATGTGATGTACATGAATCCAAATCTATCTATCTATCTATCTATCTATCTATCTATCTATCTATCTAAACTTAAATATAAACCTGCAAGAGAAAAAGCACTCATGTACAGAGAATTTATAGTACATAAGTGGCCCTTTTCCAAGTGCTTGTCATCCTCGATTAATACAGCCCTTTTATGTGGGAGCCACTCAGCTTCCCACTTAGTTGACATGAAAATGGAGGCAGAAGCATGTTAAAATATTTGTCCAACACCAATTATTTAGTAATGGGTAGATCTGGGATGTGAATTCATGCGATCTGCCTGGTTCCAGAGTACATGATCCTAGCCTCTCACAAAGCAAAGGAGTAGGATATGAAAAAAGATCAAGGAAGGAAGGAAGGAAGGAAGGAAGGAAGGAAGGAAGGAAGGAAGAAGGAAAAAAGAAGGAAGAAGGAAGAAAGGAGGATGGAAGGAGGAAGGAAGGAGGAAGGAAAGGAAAGAAGAAAGGAGAGATAGGAAGAAAGGAAGGAAAGAAAAAAGGAGAAAGGGAAGGAAGAAGCGAGGGAGGGAAAGAGAGAAAAGAAAAGAAGGAAGGTGAAATGGAGGGAAGGAAAGAGTGGGAGGAGGAAGTAAAGAAGAAAGGAAGAAAAGAAGGAAAAAAAGGAAGGAGGAAAGAAGTGATAGGAGGGAAGGAAGGAGAGAAGGAAAGAAAGAAGGAAGGAGAGGAAGGAGGAAAGGAGAGAAAGGAGGGAAGGAAGAAAATAAGGAGGAAGGGAAGGTAGGATGGAGGGTAGGAAGGAGAGAGTTTAGAAAAGAAAGAAGGTGAAAAGGAGGGAATGAAGGAGAGAAGGTGTAAGAAGGGAGGAAGGAAGGATAGAAGAAAGAGGGAGGGAAAAAGAGAAAGAGGGAAGAAAGAAAGATAAAAGTTGCAGAACATTGCATTTTACCCTAACATTGAACCAGGTGACACAAAACATGTGTAAACATCAGCACATGTGTTCTGTTTGGAGAAGGGACACTGTTTTCTCTGAGGACCCCCTGTGATGGGCCTGGTGCTTGACCCCTTTGATCTTCCGTTCAGCTGCCCACAGGAAACAGAAAGGGCCTTATGTCCAAGGTAGGGAGGCTGTGATTTCTTTTTCCTATGAGTAAGAAAAAAACTAGCAGGATGAGAATTCTACTCACGCTCGCATACTCTGCCATCGCCTTTGTAATTGGGGAGGCATTTGCATTCCAGCTTCGTGGCATCTTCACTGGAAGGGACGCACCTGGCGTGTTCTGGGCAGAGCAAGGCCGAGCAGGCGGGGACAGCTGCAGAGGAAGAGTGTGGAGGGACTGACTTTAGGGTTGGAGAAACTCAACAAGCGCAAAGGCAAAGTGGATTTCTTTTCTTTTTTTTTTCCTTTTCCATGGAAAAGGAAAAAAAAAAAAAGAAAAAATCCAGAACGAATAAGTAAAAAGTAACTCTTTTATTCTAACTCTCCCAGCCCACTCTCAAAGTAACCAATCATGCCAACAACCAAAAATAATCTAGTTAAGTATTTAGATATTTTTTAGAAACAAATGTGAATTGGTTAACGATGTAAATGATCAAATGTGAATTTAGCAACTTGGGTCTGGGATTATGAGTAAGTGGTAAAGCACATGCCTTGCATGTATGAGGCCTTGGGTTCAAATCCTGACACTGCATGTGCATGCCTGCATGTGTGTTTGTGTGTGTGTGTGTGCACGCATACACACACACACACACACATTAAACAAATGGAATAGTTAGCAACTTGATGTTTGATTTAACAATGCTGTATGGAGATCTTCAAGGATCAACTTGAGTCTCTGGTACTATATAATATTTTGCGGTCCAAGGGGAGTACTAGCTGTCAAAGTGCTCCGGGCTGCTCAGCGCACTTCATAACAGGAGCTTGAAAGTGTTGCATTCGACACTCTCCTTTTGGGTTTGTTTTTAGGGCCACATCTGGTGGTGCTCAAGACTTATCCTGCCTTTGTGCTGAGGGATCCTTCCTGGTGGGACTCCGGAACGATCCTATATGGTGCTGGAGGTCAAATCCGGGCTGGCCACGTGCAAGGAAAGCACCTTACCCACTGTATTTTCTCTCCGGCATTTCACTCACTACATTCCTTCACTTTTTCAAAGGAGAGTGGAACCCAGAGGGGAAGTTGAGTGAGAATGGAGGCACAGGGACAAAGCTCAGTGTTCACCCTTTGCCTGCTCTGGGGTTCACCAGTAGAGGGCTCTAGAAGGACAGTGCAGGGGGGCAGAGTTATTCCTCTTCCTCGTCCCAGTGAGCAGGGCGCCCTGCGTCTGCTGGGTTTTCCTTGCTGTCGGTAGTGTGGGCGTGTGAGACACCCATAGCAAGCCGTGCACCAAGAGCGCTGATCCCTCGGTCACCTCACATCCGCGGCCGGCGCCCAGTCCTTCCCCCCACTTGCACACTTCACATGGTGGGTGGGTCTAGCAACTTGGGTCTGGGTGCATCCTTCAGTGCCCCGAGGCACTGAAGGTCGCTGTCCGCCTGCCCACCTGTCCTGTGACGCTGGCCCTGAGATGGTCCCTGCAAACCAGTGACCCTGCCCTCTACTCTGTCAGCTGCCCATTCAGTGTCCCCAACAAAATCTGAATCCAGCCTTGGGCATGTTTGGCCTTTCCAAGTCAATATTTCCTTGGCTATACTCCGTCAGCCCTAAGATTTCTCTTTTGCATTTTTTAATAACCATTCTCTAAAAATAAAATAGCTTTTACAAAAATCTGCAGCATGCATAGAATCCTAGTGACAACATGATGTAAGTGTAGGATGGGCCCCGGTGGCAACCAGCATGTGTACATGCTCCACTGGATCCGCCACCCAACGGGTAATTCCACTCTTTTCCTCTGTCTCCCCTGCCCTGACTTCCCCGTCCTTTCCCTTCTTCTAGCCATGGATTGGCGTGTGTCCCAGAGTTCATTTTTGTTCTCTGTAGTCCATTTGTCTGTTTTCTTCATATAGCACACATGAATGAATTTCTATAGCATGTGTTTTGCTCTGTCTTATAGCTACTCTTTAAGCCTAGCTGATTCATTCTTTTTTCTTTTTTTCTTTTTTCTCTTTTTTATTTTTATTTATTTATTTATTTTTAGCTTTTTTGGGGTCACACCCAGCGATGCTCAGGGGTTCTCTGCACTCACTAATTACTACTGGTGGTATATGGAAAACTCTATGGGATGCCGGGGATTGAACCTGGGTTGGCCGCATGCAAGGCAAATTCACTACCCGCTGTACTATTGCTTCAGCACTCCGATTCATTCCTAAACGTCCCTTTAAAAAGCATCTTGTGGGGCTGGAGGATAGCACAGCAGGTAGGATGCTTGCCTTGCACACGGCTCATCTGAGTTTGATCCCCGGCATCCCATTTGGTTCCCTGAGTACTGCCAGGAGTGATCCTTGAGTGCAGAGCCAGGATCAACCCCTGATCATTGCTGGGTATTGCCGTCTGCAAACAAAAATCAAACAAAAAATCACCTTGTGGTTTCTATCTTTTGATTTGACCAGCTCTGATTCAATTGCTCCAAGAATTGCAAAGGATTTGAACACCAGCACTTTGAGACACAAGTTTTGCGAGCATTGGCAAATCATGACTTTCAGTCACCTTCATTTCCTGCTTCTGTTTTTTATCTTTGTGCCTCACCACTGAGAGCAACCCTAGATACTGGTGCCTTTACCAGCTGGCTAACTGGCCGCGTGCCACCCCCATATCTTTGTCTCCATCCCACCCTTCGCCAGCTTGACTTCCTAAAACACACCTGAAGACATGTCACTACGCTGCTCCCAGCATTCTGTGACTTCCAGCCTTCTGGCATCTTCACCCCCTAATCCTCCCATGTCCTTCTTTCTTCTCCTTTTCTTTAAAAAAGTTAAAAAAAACCCCAAAACTTGGGGGTGTCACATCCAGTGATACTCAGGATTTACTCCTGGCTCTGTGCTCAGAGACCACTCCTGGGGGACCAGAGGAGATGCCAGGGACAGGGAACCCTGCTAGGCAAGTGTCCTATCTGCTGTCCTATCACTCCATTCCCCTCCCTTCCTTTTCTTTTCCCCCTTTCTTTGTAATTTTCTTGTTTTCTTCCAGTGAAATGTGTTCATGGCCTTGTCCCTGGAGAGCCCTGGGGCATGACCATGAAGCTGCTGTATGCACATCTGGCCTCTTTGGCCTGTGTGACATCCGGAGACAGGTACTTACGCTGGTCACAGCTGGGGCCTGTGTATGCCGAGTAGCACTCGCAGCTCCCGTTGCCTGTCAGCCCGCTGCTGCACACGCCATGTACACAGTTGCACTCTGCAGGCAGAGAGAGGCATTTTCAGGATCTGACATTAGGCTCTTTTTATATTTTGTTTTGTGTTTGGGGCCACTGCTGGCTGTGCTCAGGACTTACTCTTGGCTCTGAGCTTGGGGATCACTCCTGGGGGATTCAGGGGACTGTAAGTGGTGTCAGGGATGGAACCTGGGTTGGCTTTGTACAAGGCAAGTGCCCGGCCGCTGTACTCTCTCTCCAGCACCTCTTTTAATTTTTTAATTTATTATTGTTATTATTGGGCTGGAGTGATAGCACAGCAGGTAGGGCGTTTGCCTTGCGTGCAGCCAGCCCGGCCGAGCCAGGTTCGATTCCTCCGCCCCACTCAGAGAGCCCGGCAAGCTACCGAGAGTATCTCACCCGCATGGCAAAGCTTGGAAAGCTACCCGTGACGCATTCAAGATGCCAAACACAGTAGCAACAAGTCTCAAAATGGAGACGTTACTGGACCCGCTCGAGCAAATCGATGAACAACGGGAGGACAGTGCTACAGTGCTACTTTTTGAGTCACACACATGATGATGCTCAGGGGTTAACTCCTGGCTGTGCACTCAGGAATTACCCCTGGTGGTACTTGGGGGACCATATGGGATGCTGGGGATAGAACCTGGGTCAGGCACATGCAAGGCAAATGCCCTACCCACTGTGCTATCATTCCCACCTCAGGCCCCTCTTTTTAAAGATATATTTCTGGACTGAGAATCTTTTGAGAATCTACTGAGAATATTCATGATGCGATGGAGGACCCCTCCTGGGCTTAATCTTCTTAGTCTTAAATTTATTATGCAGAAAACGTGTTGCTAATGGTGCCTGCCTCATGGGACTTCTGTAGAGCAAAGTGTGATCATGGAATGAGGGTCAGCCTCTGCTCCCCTCTTAGACGCTGATGCCAAACATGGCCGGCCACCACGCTTCCCCTCTCATCTGCATGCCGGGGGACCCAAGTCCTCGCATGGGGCTTCTCTCGGAGTCTCCCATTCTGATGCAGCCTCCAGACAGGATGAATTGAACTTGGAACTGACAGCTCTGGGGAACTGGACATGCAGGGCCGCCAACAGCAGCCAAGAAAATGTCCTACCTAGGGCCAGCAAAGAAAGACACATTAAGGAGCCCTTGGCACCTGTTGGAGCCACTTCCACAAATCTGCACAGAGGCAGGAAACTTGAGGCATATGCCTTTAAAGAGGTCATAGCCCTGACCACGGGGGTCAGAGTGGCAGGATGGGGAAAGGCCTCCATGATGTGTCCCCTCGGAGTGGCCTCACAGTGGCCACCGGTTGCCATGCACATCCATCATAACTGTCACCTGCTTTTCGGATCCTTGCAGTTGGGGACCTACTCTCACTCCTCTTTGAATCCCCCTGGCAGGGATCTCTGGCAGGATGAATGCTTTCTAGGGGCTGAAAGGGACTGGGGTGGGAACCCACACTCTGTGGGCAGACATGGACCCAACCCTGCCTCTGTCTCCATCATAGCTGATGGCTTTGAGAAGATTCTAATTTTTGATCCACCAAAGAAGGGACCCCGCATAAGAATTGTCATGGACATCCAAGGAGATTCTGTATGTCCACTTTGGTAGATGGCCAGGGGCATGTAAAATGCTATTGTTAGGAGGCCAGGGTCGTGGGATTGATTGGAGGGTCGGGTTAGAGGAGGGGTCTTCTGTTTTTCTCTCTTTTGTTTTGTTCTTCGGCCACACCCAGCAGTTCTTAGGGCTTACTCCTGGCTCTGTGCTTGGGGGAACGTTTAGGATGCCGCGGATCGAACCCAGGTCTGCTGCGTGCAAGACAAGCTCCCTACCCTCTGTGCCATTGCTCCAGCCTGAGAAGGGGGACTTCGTATTCTATAGCCCAAGCAGTCCTTGAGCTATAGCCCATTGAGAAGGCTTGGGCACTGGTAGCTGAGACGAAAACTCTTCTTGGATGCTGCAGCGTAAAGCATCTCTCAATGCATCAATAGTGGGGAAGAGAATCTGGCATCAGGTTAAAGCGGGTGTTAAAAATAAACTGCAGTTAATAGAGTTGTCCTACTTACAGGCAAAACTGTCATCTCCACAGGCCAACACAGCACATGAAACCACACTGGCACCCAGTGGACATAGGCTGAAATGGCTTGCACATTCCCTTTGTCCTTGATAATGTGACTGGCCAGTTATCACTGAACCATTCACTCATTCATTCATTCACTCATGCGTGTTTGTTCATTCATTCATCTTCATTCATTCATTGTGATGATCTCTTAGCTGTAGATTGTTTTTGTTCTAGCTTCTCTTTGGCTGCTAAGATCTTTCTGGGTTATCAGTCCACGGAGACAGACTAGAACATTCCTGGATTAAAGGCGAGGACGGCTTAGGGAGGTTACAGGCTACTCGGGTCGGTCTGGCTTCAATGCCTGTTCTTTTCCTTTTATGTTCTAGAGCAACGATCCAACATAGAGGCCACTAGCCCAGTGTGGCAGTTTAAACAAGTAGGGAGTGTGAGCTAAAATGCAAATTCAGATACTCACTCTCCCTGGCCACACCACAGTGCTCAATGGCTGCATCATCACACAGAGTTCTACTAGCACCTAGTCTGGAGACTTTTCTCCCAAGTTTCTGTTTAGCTCTCCAATTTTATCTTTTGGGGGAGGTAGGTGGGAATGGGCCACACCTAGCAGTACTCAGACTATTTCTGCTCTGTGCTCAGGAGTCACCCCTGGTGGTGTTTAGGACCTGAATATGGTACCAAGGCTCAAGACAGGGTTATGTTTCATAATGTCCAAAAGGAAAGAGAGAGAGAGAGAGAGAGAGACAGACAGACAGACAGACAGATAGAGGCAGAGACAGAGGAGAGAGAAAAGGAGGAGAAAAAGGGAGAGAGAGATAGAGAGAGAGGGAGAGGGAGAAAGAGGCAAAAAACAGAGAGAGGAGGAGGAATAAACAAGATACATAGAGAGGGAGAGAGAGGGAGAGAAAGAGAGACAGACAGACAGACCGACAAAGAGACAGAGTCAGAGACAGAGGAGAGAGAAGAGGAGAGGAAAAAGGGAGAGAGAGAGGGAGAGAGGGAGAAAGAGGTAGAGAAACAGAGAGGGAGGAGGAGTAAAAAAGAGACAGAGAGGGAGAGAGAGAGAGAGAGAGAGAGAGAGAGAGAGAGAGAGAGAGAGAGAGAGAGCCTGTTACCAAGACATAGAGGCAGATGGGAGAGGTGTTGGGAGGGAAACTGGGGACATTGGTGGTGGAAAATGGACACTGGTGGAGGGTTGGTGTTGGATCACTGTATGATTAAAACTATATCAGGAGCAGTTTTGTAACTGTGTATCTCCCTATGACTCAATTTAAAAAAATACAGAGTTATGCTGAAATGACTTCAGACAAAGCAATAGCCTTTCCTTCTATCTGCCAGTGCCCTTCTTTTTCTAAATTTTGACTTTCAGAATAATTACTTGGCTTTCATGGCAGGAAGCCAGGAGGATGCTCTCTGTCTTCCTGCCCATTTCAATATTTGTTTAAAATCAGTGATGTCCTCTCCAGTGTCATGGAAGGGAAGTAGCAGTTAGGAGACATTATTTCTAAACAGTTGCTTGATAGTTTGCTAGCCTACTGCTATTTGTAGATAATATTAAAAATATAAATGTTGGTCTGGATTAACGCATAGTCCTTTCACTTTTCTGCTCCAAGCTGCTGGGTTCTGCATTAAGTCCTTGTGCTTCTGGGGCTGCGGCCGTGCTGGAGAGCCGCCCGTGGGGGGCAACTGGTGACCTCGGTAGGGCGTGAAGGACGGACCGGAACGCCCCCCTTCCCATGAGGTTTTAGTCGCCCCCACACTCCCGGCTCATACCTGCTGTCCACAAGGCTCCCATGTGGCCGCCATCTTTCTTTCCAGAGAGGAGAGGGCGAATGGGGCAACACCCTTTCCCCTCCGGCAGACTTGATGGCCTGGATCAATGCATAGTCCGTTCACTTTTCTGCTCCAAGCTGCTGGGTTCTGCATTAAGTCCTTGTGCTTCTGGGGCCGTGGCTGTGCTGGAGAGCCGCTCGTGGGGGGCAACTGGTGACCTCGGTAGGGCGTGAAGGACGGACCAGAACGCCCCCCTTCCCATGAGGTTTTAGTCGCCCCCACACCCCCGGCTCATACCTGCTGTCCACAAGGCCCCCATGTGGCCGTCATCTTTCTTTCCAGAGGGAGGAGGGCGGAAGGGAGCAACACCCTTTCCCCTCTGGGCAGAAATGATTGCCTGGATTAACGCATAGTCCTTTCACTTTTCTGCTCCAAGCTGCTGGGTTCTGCATTAAGCCCTTGTGCTTCTGGGGCTGTGGCCGTGCTGGAGAGCCGCTCGTGGGGGGCAACTGGTGACCTCGGTAGGGCGTGAAGGACGGACCGGAACGCCCCCCTTCCCATGAGGTTTCAGTCGCCCCCACACCCCCGGCTCATACCTGCTGTCCACAAGGCTCCCATGCGGCCGCCATCCTTCTTTCCAGAGAAGAGAGGGCGAATGGGGCAACACCCTTTCCCCTCCGGCAGACTTGATGGCCTGGATTAACGCATAGTCCTTTCACTTTTCTGCTCCAAGCTGCCGGGTTCTGCATTAAGTCCTTGTGCTTCTGGGACTGAAAGGGTGTTGCTCCCTTCCGCCCTCCTCCCTCTGGAAAGAAAGATGGCGGCCACATGGGGGCCTTGTGGACAGCAGGTATGAGCCGGGGGTGTGGGGGCGATTAAAACCTCATGGGAAGGGGGGCGTTCTGGTCCGTCCTTCACGCCCTACCGAGGTCACCAGTTGCCCCCCGCGAGCGGCTCTCCAGCACGGCCACGGCCCCAGAAGCACAAGGACTTAATGCAGAACCCAGCAGCTTGGAGCAGAAAAGTGAACGGACTATGCATTGATCCAGGCCATCAAGTCTGCCGGAGGGGAAAGGGTGTTGCCCCATTCGCCCTCTCCTCTCTGGAAAGAAAGATGGCAGCCACATGGGAGCCTTGTGGACAGCAGGTATGAGCCGGGAGTGTGGGGGCGACTAAAACCTCATGGGAAGGGGGGCGTTTCGCTCCGCCCTTCACGCCCTACCGAGGCCACCGGTTGCCCCCCGCGAGCGGCTCTCCAGCACGGCCACGACTCCAGAACACAGAAACCAATTTCTTAACTATCTGACTTTCAGTAGAAATACTTCCAGGGTCAATAGGTAAAAGAGCAGAAATCCAAAACCAACATTTAATTCTTGAACCCAGCCGTAGAAAGCAAATCACTTCACAATGCTTTTTCAGCATGTCTGATTTGGGGGGGGGGTAAACTCTAAATAATAGTGGTGAATCTTTTATTGAAACAATGAATCTAATCAAAGCAGATAGAGTGTTAACTAGAATTCATCTGCCTCACAGGGACGGGGAGGGGTGGGGGGTGGAGTTTTATTGGGGTTCTTCATGGTAAAAAATAAGTATTGGTAAAGGGAAATGTGTTTGATATTTGCATGACTGAGACAGAAACCTGAAAGCTTTGTAACCTTTCCCACAGTGATTCAATAAATAAATAAAAAAATATATAAATGTGAGAAATATGCTTTAAATTTGCTTTTTACAAATTTTCCTTATGGAATCATCTTTCATGGAGTGGAGGATAAATAAAGATTTGGGCACTAGGGGAAGCTTGATACTTACAATTATAATTGTTAACATTCCTTGTGCACTGATCATCCCATTAAATCCTTACAATTATCCTAGAGGAGGTAATAGCATTTTTATTTTAACAAAGGAAGCCACAGACAGATGGTGTGTTAAAGAAAAAAAACTTAAGTTCCCTGGCCAGAAAGATAGTAGAGTGGGTAAGGCACTTGTCTTGCAGGAGGCAGAGTTGGGTTTGATCCTCCACACCCCATATGAACCTGCTGCACCATCAGGAATGATCCTTGAGAAAACAGCCAGGAGAAAGTCCTGGGCACAGGTGTGTAGCTACCCTACCCCTCAAAAACAAAACAAGATCAACTTAATGTTTCAAATTTATAATTTGGGATGAAAGTCAACCTGAGGCTTCCACCAGAGTTCTAGAAATTATTTTCCTATACTGTTTCAAACCATGCTCCTGGGTCAAAGTAATGTGGCTGGAGCGAATTAAGATAGTTATTCATACTTATTTATTCTTGCTCCCACTCTGTCATGGGTACATTCACTTACTCTTTTCATTCGCTCATTGTATTCATCCCAGCCACAAAAGAGCAGTGTGTGACCCTGAAGCAGAAGGCTCTGTTGAAGGTGTTGGAGATGAAGAGACAGCGCAAGACATATGCATACCAGGAGCCCATGAATTAAACTGAGAAATCGCCCACTGCAGCCAAGAATTTATGACAGTGTGCCAATTTATCCAGGCTTGGATGTCTGATGTGTGTATGTCGATTTTCTTGCAAAAATTACTTAGTCAACGCAACAATGACTGAAGCTGATTTTTCCATGAAGGCCAGAACCAAGGCGGTGTTGGAGAAACTGTTAGTTTTGTGTGTGTGTGTGTGTGTGTGTGTGTGTGTGTGTGTGTGTGTGAGATTATGGATCTGGTAGGCTTGGTCCCTCCTCTTTATTTTCTAGACTTCGGAAGTCTGAATTTCAGCCCACTTCCAGTATCCTGCAGACCCTGCCTAGGAAGACTGCACCATTGTGGGAAGTTCCTCCAAAACAAAGACCCCTTCCCTTACCCACTGTGGATATTTCTTTCCTATGGCTGCCATAACACATCACCACAGGATGTAACAGTGTCACAATAAAACCTATGCAAGATGTATTAAGGAGGTTGGAAGTCCATAATCACTCTTCTAAAAACAGGGGCAGTGTGATGGGTTCTCCTCCTTTCCGGTTCTCTTCCTTCTGATTTCTGGAGATTTCTGGAGACCATCCACTGACTTGACTAGTTTCCTCCTTTCATTTGGGGAGTGGGTGGGGGAAGGAACAGGGAAGATGGGAAGAAATGGATGACGGAGTAGAAAGTGGTAGGGCTGGTGGTGGAAGTGGAGACTTCTGGGGAAATCAGTGCTGACACCAGGATCCCGAAAGACCTCAGGGGTGGACGGGCCAGGCCAGATGGATATGACTTCCTGGTGCCCAGGGGAGGGAACCTCATGAAGTCAGGGATTTGGGGGTGCTGGGGAGGGAAGACACAGGCAACCGTGCTCAGGGCTTATTCCTAGCTCTGTGTTCAGGGATCCCTCCTGGTGGGGATCAAGAGACCATATGTGATGCTGGGGATTCAAACTTGGATTGGGCCACATACTAGGCAAGTGATATATCCTCTCTCCAGCCCCTGTGCATTTAAGTGTTTTTTTTTTTGTAGGAGTACTGCTATTTATTTAGCCACTGATTAGCTGATTGAATTGGGCATGAACTCCACCTTAATTTTTTTAATTTAATTTTTTTCTTTTTATATTTATTTATTGAATCACTGTGGGAAAAGTTACTAAGCTTTCAGGTTTAAGTCTCAGTCATACAATGATCAAACACCTTTCCCTTCACCAGTACTCATTTTTCACCACCAAGAACCCCAGTACACCTCCCCTCCCACCCCTCCCAATGCCTGTGAGGTAGATGATTTCTACTTAACTCTTCTCTACATTGATTACATTCATTATTTCGACAAAAGATGCACCATTATTGTTTAGAATTTCCCCCCAAACAATCAGAATTGCTGAAAAGGCATTGTGAAATTTTTTGTTTTCTATAGCTGGTTATGAGAATCATATAATGTCACACGGCCACGATTTTGGATTTCTGCAAAGAGCCAGATAATTACAAGATTGGTTTCTGTGTGTCTGGTTTTGTGGCTGTGCCGGAGAGCTGCTCGTGGGAGCTGCTCGTGACCTTGGTAGGGTGTGAAGGATGTGCCAGTACCACTCCCCTTCCCATGAGACTGCAGTTGCCCCATCACTGCCGGCTCATACCTGGCTTTCCTATAAGCTCTGAGGTGGCGGCCACCTTGCTGCCAGAGGGGGAAAAGGCGGAAGGGAGCAACACCCTTTCCCTCCCAGGGAGGCATGGTGCCATAGTTTAACGCATGGTCCATTCACTTTTCTGCCACAAGCTTCCAGGATCTGAATTAAGTCCTTTTGCCTCTGGAGCCATAGCTGTGCCAGAGAGCCGCTCGTGGGGGGCAATTTGTGACCTCCATAGGGCGTGAAGGATGTGCCGGTACCGCCCCCCTTCCCAGGAGACTGCAGTTGCCTCATCACCTCCGGCTCATACCTGGCTTTCCAATAAGCTCTGAGCCGGCGGCCACCTTGTATGCAGTCCAGATGCATTTCTGCCCAAAGCCTCTGGGTTTCAAGATTTGTTTCTGAGTCTCCGGTATCATGGCTATTAATTAGCTTGATCAGGAGCCAGAAAGGCCGTTTGTAGGCGGCGACCTGGGGTCTCGTTGGGATGGGGAGAAAGAGTCGGCTCCACCCCCATGTGGTGAGGCCCCATGTGTCTTGTCACTGCAGGCCCAAACCTGACTGTCCAGTGGCCTCTGGAGGATGATGGTCACCAGGCCGCCAGGCACGAAACCTAGTCCCACCTGGAGTGGCCCAGTGCCAGTAACCTACTGCAGGAACAGGACGCATTTCTGCCAAAGACCTTTGGGTTCCAAGATTCATATCTGAGTCTCTGGGATCATGGCCATTAAGCAGTTCAATCAGGAACCAGAGAGGCCATGCCTCCAATTATATAGCTGAGCCGGAGGTGGTTTGTGGGTGTGTCTCCCACATACCTAACTTTTGGCCATTTACTTTCTGGTAAACTTTGTCCCAAGTTTTTGGGGTGTGGCCAAAGGCACAGAAGCAATTTTGGAGTATCTGAAAGTCTGACGTTGCCATCAGGCTGCTGGTGCACTCACCTCACAGGTACAGATTGACCTGCTGGCGGCACCATACCCCCAGCATTTAAGTTTTAAGCTCAGCACAGTGCTGAAAGGAAGGGAAACATCTTTCTGATCAGAGATGGTATTTTATTAGACCTGTTGGTTTTCTAATTTGCTGTGTAAAGTTGATTATGTATTATGTATGCACTTCAGTGTTTTCAGCATAAGAGTATTCTTTCTGGGGGTACGGAACATTTTTGACTTCCAACAAGTACAAACACATTCAGCGTCACAAAAATCAGACGTACCTGATGAACAATTGGGTCCAAAGAAGTTGTCGTCAGCACAGGTTTCACAGGCGGTGCCGCCAAAGCGGTCCTGGACAGCACCAGGGAGACACCATTAGAACCAGGAGACCCGGATCACTCACAAACCCCTTCCCTAGTCTGCCCACTGGGGGTCTCTCACATGGATCTTTGCTCTCTGCCTTTCCCAAAGCTTCTTCTAGTTCCTCCTTTTTTTCTTGACTGTGAGTAGCCTTTTACCAAGATCCTGGAACTTCAGAAGAAAACTGCCTTGTCTGTTCAAAGGTCTGGCTCTGGAGCCAGCCACCTTATAATTTCCCCCCCAGCAGGAGTGGAAAAATGCAAACTCTTTCCATTTTCCTTTTTTAAACAGAGTGGTACTTAATCCCTTTCAAAAGGATTTCTTTGTATTTAAATCATCTCAGGCTTTAAACCTGCAAAAAATTACTTTCAATTTGGGGATGACAAAGGAATTCAGGATCAGCAGATCCAAAGTTTAACAACGGGGGCCCAGGACAGGCCCTAAAGTGACCCACCACAGTGGTGATAAGTAACTGTAATGAGGACATTTCCACAAGCCTGTGTGATTTTCCAAGGTCTTTTCACGTCTAAGATCCCATTTTACTCTTTCAGCAAATGAATGGAGTTGCGGAGGTTTTATTAGGAAACCCATTTTACAGATGTCTCTGCCTAAGGCTGGGGGGCCAGAGGACTCACTCTAAGGTCTCCTGGTCCTACGAGATCATTCTGTGGAAGGCATATTGTCTTTCTGATTCTTACTACTTAGACTCCACCTGGGAGGAGGCACAGCAGGTAAGAGAGGAAGCAGCATGGAGGAGGAAAAGGAGAAGTAGAGAACTTACTTGGCAGGAGCAGCTTCCGTCTCCATCCATGCCTTCTGCACAGCTGCCCCGGCCATTGCAGGGCGACCTCGCTCCTCCCGGGCACTCTAGGGAACCAAGAGCTCAGAGTCACACACACTCTGCAAGGTGAGTTCAACACCCACAGAGCGTGCTCCCAAGTAGGGACAAGGAATCACTCAACACATGGATGGGGCCCTTTCTGAGGGGACAGGGGTGCAGAACCAGGAGCGTCTCCTGTAAAGAGGTGCTGGTCGGGGGGAGATGGGGGGGCAAAGCACTAGGCTGACTGCCAGTTCTCAAGCATTTCTCTTTCCTGGGCACCGATTCATTCCCATTCTGTAGTTCCTAGGGTGGCTGGTGCTGTTGGCAGTCGAGGAGGCGGAAGTTCAGAGGAGTCACATGACTTAACTCAAGGGCTCACAGTTTATAAATGGATGGGTTGGGAATTTATTGACTTTTTAAATTTTTATTTATTTATTTAAAAATTATATATATTTTTAATTAATTTTAAAAAAAATATAGCACAGCGGTAGGGCTTTCGCCTTACAAGCGGCCAACATGGCCGACCCGAGTTCGATTCCTCCGCCCCTCTCGGAGAGCCCGGCAAGCTACCAAGAGTATTCGATATGCCAGACACAGTAACAACAAGGTCTCCAATGGAGACGTTACTGGGCCCGCTCGAGCAAATCGACGATCAACGGGAGGGCCTTTACCTTTTACCTTTACCTTTATTTAAAAATTAAATCACAGTGAGGTTGTTCAGGAATGGGTTTCAGTACAATGTTTCAATACCTGTCCCTTTACCAGTATACATTTCCCACCACCAAAGTGTCCCCATTTTCTCTCTCTTACCCTCCCCCAACACCACTATGACAGGCTTTTCTTTCTTTTTTTTTTTTTTTTTGCTTTTTGGGTCACACCCAGCAATGCACAGTGGCTACTCCTGGCTTTGCACTCAGGAATTACTTCTGGTAGTGCTTGGGGTACCATATGGGATGCTGGGAATTAAACCTGGGTTGGCCGCATGTAAGGCAAATGCCCCATCCACTGTACTATCATTTTAGCCCCAGCAGACACTTTTCTTCTGTGTGTCTCTCTGTCTCTGTCTCTCTGTCTCTCTGTCTGTCTCTCTGTCTCTCTCTCTCTCCCCCCCCCATCTGAGCATTATGGTTTGCAACATAGATACAGAAAGATTATCATGTATATCCCTTTACCTACTTTCAACACTCAATTCTTGTCCAGAGTGATCATTTCCAACAATTATTGTCATACTGATCCCTTCTCTATCCTAATTGCCCTTTGTCCCCCACACACTTGTGGCAAGTTTCAAACCATTGACTAGTCTTCCTGACTCCTGTTTTCCCTGGCCCTGGATATTAGTCTCATACTGGTTTTTTTTTTAATATTCCATGAATGAATGAAGTCTGTTCTATATCTGTTCCTATCCTTCTGACTCATTTCACTCAACATGATAATCTCCATGTTCATCTACTTATAATCAAATTTTATGACTTCATTTATCCTAACAGCTGCATAGTATTCCATTGTGTAGATGTGCCATAGTTTCTTTATCTATTCATCTGTTCTCTGGCACTTGACTTGTTTCCAGATTCTGGGTATTGTGAATAGTGGTGCAATGAACATAGACATGCAGATGGCATGTCTGCTGTGTTTTTGGGACCCCAGGGAATATTCCCAGAAGTGGTATTTCTGGGTTGTATGGAAACTCAATTTGTAGTTTTTAAAGGAATGTCCGTATTGTTTTCCAAAAAGACTGGAGTAATCGGTATTCCCTGAACAATGAATGAAAGTCCCTTTCATCCACACCAGCACCGGTTGTTCTTATTTTTTCTTGGATTTGTGCCAAGCTCTATGGTGTGAGATGATATATCATTGTTGTTTTGATTTGCATCTCCCTCGTGATTAGTGATGTAGAACATTTTTTATGTGACTTTTTGGCTATTTGAATCTCTTCTTTGGGAAAGTTTCTGTTAGTTTATTCTCCCCATCTTTTTGATGGGCTGGGAAATGTACACTGTGAAGGGACGGGTGTTGGAACATCCTATGAGTGAAATGCAGTTATGAATAACATGACTCTAGGGCCAAGTATCTTATTTTTGTGCAGGGTAGCACCTGGGGTGCTCAGAGGCTTCTACCTTAGAGCTCAGAAGCTAAAACCTGCACCCCAACCCCCTGAGCTATCTCTCAGGCATATTCATCATTCTCACACCTGACTCAAGTCTGGGCAGCACCAGTAAGAAGGAGGGGTAAACTTCTCCGGTATTATCCGATCTGGGCTCGTACTTTTGAGGAATCCCTAGTTTGGCTTCTGGGCTGACTCAGAAAAACAAGAGTCTTCTCCACCCTGAGTCTTGGCAAACCAATGCCATCTTGCAGAAATGCCATCGCAAGCATTTTTATTCCTGCAGGCAACTCTTTGCATTTGATCTGGCTCCCACACTCACATTCCACTGAGGACCTTCCTTTGCATGGACCAACCCTGCTCCCGTCCCCACCCCTTCTGTCCAGCCCCCACATAGCCCTCCCTTCTGCTTTTTTTTCTTTTTTGGTTCACACCCAGAGATGCTCAGGGGTTACTCCTGGCTCTGTACTCAGGAATTACTCCTGTCTATGTTTGGAGAACCATATGGGATGCTGGAGATTAAACCCAGGTCAGCTGCGTGCAAGGCAAATGCCCTACCCGCTACACTATCACTCCAGCCCCTGTCCTCCCTTCTGGACCCTGACCCTCAAACATACTTCCACATCTGGGGGGGCTGATTTTGCCTCCCCTGAGTGTTCCTTCTCACACCTTGTGATAACATATGAGCAGAAAGGCAGAACAGGCAGAGTTCTCACTTGAGAAGACAACTCAATACTAGGCCACCAGCAGATCCCTGGGAAATTGGTTGAGCTTCTTCTCTTTCTTCCCATGACACTGGGACCATCTCCAGGAAGTCCCAGCTTCCTTTTTCCTCTAGGGGACAGAGAATCCAGGGAGGTTTCCTCTAAGGAGAAGCACTGCAGCTGCTGTTTCTCATCTCCTGGGTGAGGATGGTTACAAAGGAATCTTTGAAGGGGATTCTTCTCTGAGATTGGTACCATGAAATGTACCCCTCACATCTCTCCTATGGTGGCACAATTTCCTTGTGATCATGCTCATGGTCAAGTCACCCCCACTTTCCTTCTTTCAGGCAAGGCCACCAGCCAGGGTCTCCTCTGCTAGGAAACTGGGGTTGGAGCACTCAATCTCCATGCACTTACTCAGTTTTTTTTCTAGTGGTCTAAGACTTTTCTATCCATCTTACTTGGTTCCCTTTCTTATTTCCGAGCATCAGACCTAAATCCTCATCTGGTGTATCCGGGGATCCTTCTCTCTAAGAAAATTCTTGTTAACTAATTTCCTGCATGTGAAGCCCTGCCTTGAGTATGTGAGGGCAGAGAGAGGGCAGAGAGAGCCAATTAGATAAAGTTTTCTCCCACACTCTGGGTTTGTCAAATAGGTGAAATGAAAATAGATGGAGAGGTGGGTCTAGCCTACAACAGAGCTCATGGCTTGGGTAGCTGCGAATGAACTGGATTTTAGTCTACCTTACCCTGTGGCCACAAGGATATGACTGTAAATTTATGCAAAGTTTGGTGCTTCACACCCCCTAATTGGAGATCTCTGGGCATAAGACCCATTTTAGCAGTCTAGTCTGGTCATTCTAATGTATATTCATGTTTGAGAGCCACTGGATACACTGGTAAGATTGGGGGGGGGGATTTTCTCTGATAGGGAGGAGGTGAAGGTTTTTAACATTTCCTAGGTCACTGTGGAGAAGGAATTGATTAGTTTTTGCATAGGGACAGTTCTGTGTAGCTTGGGCTGGCAGCCAGGCAGGGTGGATGGTGCTTAACATGGTTCTGCTGTAGGTGAGTTTAGCAAGGGTAAGTGGCTGTGCTCTTAAGTGGATCAATTCTTGCTTCAGAGGAAACCAGAGAACTGGGATGTCCAAGAAAGACCAGTGCTGACTGCTGGGACTTCTTGTGCACCGAGAGACCCAAAGGAGCTCTAGTCCCCCTGACTATTCTGCAAACAGCCAAGTTATTTGGTGTGTGTTGCTTCTGGTGGCTAGAAGTCAATAGGAGCCTCCGGGAAAGGAGCAGGGAGATTCTGTAAACATTTTGCCCATCAGGAACAAAAATAGTCATCTTATTACTTCTTGATATTCTAAAAAGAAGCTCCACTTTCTGCTCTTGAGTTCTCTCACCATCAAAGTCAACAATACAGAGTAGTCTTGAAAGTTGACCGAAGGACCCATAAAGGCCCTTGAGTCTTGGCCTCTAGTGCTGGCTGTCAGGCCAGGCTGCCATGTTCTTTGGTTCTAGATTTTTTTTCCATAGTGGTGGTGGGCTCAGGTAATCTCTATGATGGAGCACCAATCTCAAACTTTTCTCAGTGAAGAGTAATTCCTAAAGGAAGTCATTACACTGCAATCCTCCAGAGGCCAGGGAATATGTCTTGTTGACCTAAGATTTCCAGTGTTCGTTGAAAAGCCACGATGTAAGCTCACAAGGGAATCCCACTTTCCATTTTATTAAGTGAGGTAACAAATACCTAGACCAATGCCAGGCACACAGCAGTGACTTCAGAAGAATTAGTGGAACAAATGAATGAATCAATAAGTATGTGACTGACCAAATAAAACTTGAAAGTACAGATCTAGGACTGAGAAGCAGGCCTCTGGGGGAGTAATTTAAGTGAGAGGATAGTAGTTGTTACTTGACAATAAGAGTCATAGACGGCTCCACTCCAGTGAAAGGTAGATGGTGGGAGAGTTTTCTTCCTAGGGGTACCTTGTGTTGGAAGTTAACACAGAAGCCAAGCAGAGGAAAAAACATGAAGGACACCTCTCAAGAGCACTGATTTACAGGGCAGATAAAGGGAACCAAGAGGGAAACTGAAGGTCCCACTGAGTTGAGATATAATTGGGAATTTGGGGAGACCTAGGAAATGCAGAATTAGGAGAGCCTGTGTCAGAAGTGACTGTGCCAAAATCCACTACCAAACTTGGGTTAATTACAGAACCTCATTTGAGGTCCCCCCGTCCCTTGATGGACTGGACACCTTTGACAGAAAAGAAAGGCCACCACAGAGTCACCAGTGATAGGAAGAGATTTGTAATGGTCAGGGCTCAGCCCTGGGAAGTGAGGGAGGGTGACGTAGAATGTCCAGCACCCCAACCTACAACCCTATGCTCAACATTAGAGTGGGAGGCTGGAGTCCATCAGTTGGCAAACCGGACATGAGAGAGTTACACGGGGATGAAGCAAGAGAGCTCTGAAGCTCCACGAAGCCTTCCTCTCCTCCTGAAGGGCTGAGAACCGATCAGCCATAGATCCCAAACACAGACTCAACAAAACTGAAAACACGAGCTCTAAGTGCAACCACTGATGCTTTGTACTGTGCCTGTCAAGGTGACAGGTAGGAATGGGGTGGGGCTTGGGGTGGGGAGGGAATATGGGACACTGGTGGAGGGAAGTTGATACCGGTGGTAGGATTGGTGTTATAATATTAGGTGCCTAAAACCCAACTCTAATAACTTTGTAAATCACATTTCTTTAATAAAAAGTGAAAAAAGTATACACGAACCCTAATAAGATTGTTAAAATAAAAATGAAAAGGAAGAACTGATCACATATAGGAGAGGAAGACACCTAGACAAGTAGAATCTAATGTGGGGGTAAAATGACCCAAGTCAGACAGATGCAGGGTTAGCATCCAGCTCATACCGGACGAGGAATACTGAGTGTTTTTGTCAGTCTGAGTAGAAAGTCTCATATTACACTGAGCACCAGTGTGGATGTTCTGGAATTGAGGGCCAGAGAGGTAGTATAGGAGGTAAGGCTTGGATGCAGCCAAACCCTATTTGATTTCTGTTGCCTAATGTGGTTACCTGAGAACTAAAGGGTGTGGTGCACCTCCCCTCCCCCGCAGGGGATAATTAGGAATTGATGGTCTCATTCCTAGAGAAATCAGCCTCAGACTAACGGTTGCTCTACTCTTCATGAACAATGCTTAAAAATGAGCTTACAATTAATTTTATTATGTTCCAGAAATTTGATTATAATATTCCTTTAACGTGGAATATTATAGTTTCTTTGGGTGCTATTTTATTATAGTATAGTTTGGCTTGTCCAAGAGGGGAGTTCAAAAATGTTTGTTTTGATACAGAAAGAGCCCACAGAATAAGGTAAAAAAGGTAAAGGCCCTCCCGTTGATCGTCGATTTGCTCGAGCGGGCCCAGTAACGTCTCCATTGGAGACTTTGTTGTTACTGTGTCTGGCATATCGAATACTCTCGGTAGCTTGCCGGGCTCTCCGAGAGGGGCGGAGGAATCGAACTCGGGTCGGCCATGTTGGCCGCTTGTAAGGTGAATGCCCTACCGCTGTGCTATCGCTCCGGGAAAGACTATTTACCCAATACCCATCTGATAAAGGATTAATATCCAGGATATACAAGACACTAGTAGAATTGTACAAGAAAAAAAGTCCAACCCCATTGAAAACTGGGGAGAAGAAATGAACAGAAGTTTCCTCGAAAAGGAAATACAAATGGCCAAAGGCACATGAAAAAATGTTCCACATTGCCAGTCATCAGGGAGATGCAAATCAAAACAACAATGAGATATCATCTCACACCACAGAGACTGGCACACATTCAAAAGAACAAAAGCAACCAGTGCTGGCGTGGATGTGGAGAAACTCTTTCGCTGTTGGTGGGAATGCCCACTAATCCAGCCTTTCTGGAAAACAATATGGACACTCCTTCAAAAACTAGAAATATGACCCCACAATACCACTCCTGGGAATATATCACGAGGATGCAAAAAAGCACAGTGGAAATGACATCTGTGCCTGTATGTTCATTGCAGCACTGTTCACAATAGCCAAAATCTGGAAACAACCCAAGTGCCCTAGAACAGATGACTGGTTAAAGAAACTTTGGTATATCTACACAATGGAATACTATGCAGCTGTCAAGAGAGATGAAGTCATGAAATTTGCTTATAAATGGATAGACATGGAGAGTATCATGCTAAGTGAAATGAGTCAGAAAGAGAGGGACAGACATAGAAGGGCTGCACTCATTTGTGTAGTATAAAACAACATAACATGAGACTGACACCTAAGGATAGTAGATACATAGGACAGGTAGATTGCTCCGTAGCTGGAAGCTTGCCTCATGAGCAAAGGGGAGAAGGCAGCTGGAATAGAGAAGGGATCCCAAAGAAAATGATAGCTGGAGAAATCGGTCGGGATGGGAGATGTGTGCTGAAAGTAGATAAAGGACTAAACATGATAACCTCTCAGTGTCTGTATTGCAAACCATAATGCCCAAAAGTTGAGAGAGAGTATAGGGAATATTATCTGCCATGGAGGCAGGGGGAGGGTGGGAAAGGGGGGTATACCAGGGATATTGGTGGTGGGGAATATGCACTGGTGGAGGAATAGGTGTTTGATCATTGTGTGGCTGTAACCCAAACATGAAACTTGTATATAGCTCATGATAATTCAATGAAATTTAAAAAAATGTTTGTTTTCAAGACACAAGATTATCAAACACATAATGAAGTAAAATTCACAGCACTGACATCCAATAAAAAACATATCAGGCATGCAAAATCATGAGACAAAATGTTCATAGAAACCAACTCAGAAATAGTATACACAATATAGAATTAATAGAAAGATATATGAACATAGTTTTTATATCCATATTCTATATATTCAAGAAGGTAGAAGGGGGAAAGCATGTTTAGTATGGCTATAGGAGATATAATTATCTAATTATATCAAATTAAACCCATTTTGAGAATGTAGAGATAAAAATGTAATATCTGAGATAAGAACACAGTACATAAAACCAACAGCAGTTTAAATCCTTAGAAAAAAGTTTAGTGACAAAGACATGGCAATAGATCATACAAAATAAAACAGAAAAAAAGATTGAAAAAATAGTGAACAGAGCATCAGTGAATTGTGGAACAACTTCAAGCATTGTAGAGTTTGTTTTTTTATTTATTTATTTTTTGCTTTTTTGGATCACATCTGGCAATACACAGGGGTTACTCCTGGCTCTGTTCTTAGGAGTTACCTCTGACGGTGCTCAGGGGACCATATGGGATGCTGGGAATCAAACCTGGGCTGGCTGTGTGCAAGGCAAATGCCCTACTCGCTGTGCTATTACTCCAGCCCAAAGCATTGTAGAATTTGTATAAATGAAGTATGAAAGAGAAAAGAGCAGAAAATATATTTGAAATATTATGACCAAAAAATAGCTATATTGAGGACTCGATGAATCTAAACCAATAAGAGCCTAGTGAAAGATATAAGAAGAAAGTTATACACCACAATAAAATTCCTTAAAGTTAGAGACAAAGAGAAAATCAGAAGAGCAATTACAGGAAAGAAAGATACCTATAGAGCAGACAGGTGGAAATGTGTCCAGAGTTCAGAGGAATCCTCTGAAAGGCCCCTGGCCTCCTGAACACTGCTTGGGAGACACCTCCTACCCCCGAAAAAAAAGGAGCCAGACTCCAAAAGGTACATGCTGTGTAATTCCAGCCGCAGAACCTAAAGGTAAAATTATAGTCAGAGGAACAGGTCAGTGTTTGCTCTCAGCTGGGACTTGGAAGTGAACTTGATACCAAAGGGAACATTGGGGGATGATACAGCATTTCTTTGCCTTTATTGTGGTGGCTGTTTTACAATTTTTCAAATGAGTCAACAATCATAACTATATCCTAAAAAGGGCAAGTTTTACTTTACGTAAAAATAGAACTTAAAAAATAAGTAAATCCAGTAACAGTTTATGTGTTCAATAAAAAAGCTCAAAAAAGTGGTTTATGTTCCTGTAAATCATGAATTTATCTCTACTTCTATTTTGACCCTGAAGGGATATTTTCCTATAGTTTATACACTATACTGACTGGGAGAAGAAAAACAAATGAAGACACCTGGTGGTAAAGGGGTTTTATACACGCGTGTATACACACACACACACACATACACACAAATACACACACACACACCTTTTTTTTTTTTCAGAGGTAGAATCCAGGGTCTCATACATGTAGGCAATTGTTCTACTGCTGAATTATGTCCCTGTTCCTTAGAAAGTGAGTTTTTGTTTGTTTTTGTGCCACAACAGCAGTGCTTGAGGCTTATTCCTGGCTCTGTCCTCAGGGATCACTCCTGACAGTGCTCATTGGACCTTGTGAAATGCCTGGATAGACCTGGGGTTGGTTGCAATCAAAGAGATAATACACAGGGTGCAAGACAAGTGCCTTAGTCTTTGTATTATCTCTCTGGCTCCAACAGAGATATTTAAAAGCAAATGCATGATAAGTTATACATATTTTCTTGCCTTTGATCTCTAAGTCTTCTGTTGACATAGTTTAGCTGGAAGAGAACCATGATTCAGAAAGCATTTCTTCATCTAAAAGACCATTTGACAAGCCACTGGGAACATCTCCCATGGGTCAGGTGTTCCTAAAATGGTTTCTGGACTTGTTTGTTTTCTTTTTGTGCTGTCCTTGCTTATTATTATTGTTCTTAGCCTCTGTGCCCTGGGTTGAGTGCCAAGTACATTGTATCCCAGTATGTTCAGTCTTCACCACAGTGCATGAAGTGGTTATGAGCACACTTTATCTAAGAGGAAACCGTGACCCAGAGATGAGAGGTTGCTTCACCATCAGGCTCAGAGATAAGGATTTCCACCCCATTTGGGCCATCAAGGCTTGTAATGGTGCTTCTTTAGGCAGATATCTTTCACTTCTTCCTTTATTTTTCTCCCCACTTTGTTTTTTAGGCCACACTCAGCTGGGCTCAGGGCTTACTCTTGATTCTGTGCTCTGGGATCACTCCTTGAGGGATTCGAGAACATTTATGGTTCCGTGTATTGAACCCAGGTTGCAAAGCATGCAAAGCAACACCTCACCCCTGTCCTATCTCTTTGGCCCTACTCTAGCTTTTTAAAAGTCATATCATGTCATGTCATATCATGTCATGTCATTCATTTATTCATTCATTCATTCAAGATTCACCAGATGTCTGTAATTATTTCAAAATCCATTCATTTATTCAAGATTCATCAGATGCTTGTAATTAGTTCCAAAGCTGGTCATTTTTAAAAAAAGTGTTTATAGGAAAGTGAAATAAAGTTTTACCAGTGCACAAAGGGGCTTGTGCCTCCTGCACTAGGCCAACAGGAGTTGGTGAAGGAAGACTCGGTGTTCAGCTTATTCCTGAAGTGCTCCCTTCTTTTGAAGAGAGCTGCTGCTCTAGTCAGTTATCAGACTTGCCTGGAACTGTGCTTGGGGGAGTCACCTGCAAGTGGGGACTTTGCTTTCTCCTGAGTCTTTCCATCCTTACCATGATGCAAGCAGGAAGATATCCTTTTCCTCATGATCATCACCATCATCCTCCTTTCATGTCAGAGATAAGAACCAGAATCTCAAAGAAATAAATAAACGCATCCCATTTCATGTGGTTGGGAAATGTGAAAACTCATATTGCAACCAGACTCATATATTTCAAAATTTAAGTCTTTAGCCACTAAGCCAGAATATACGAGGTCAGGGCCATAGAGTAGAAAATCCAGTCAAGAAATACTCCCTGGGGCCGGAGCGATAGTACAGTGGGTAGGGCGTTTGCCTTGCACACTGTCAACTTGGGGTATGATCCCCAGCATCCCATATGGTACCCTAAGCACTGCCAGAAATAATTTCTGAGTGCAAAGCCAGGAGTAACCCCTGTGCATCGCCAGGTATGACCCAAAAAGCAAAACAAACAAACAAACCCAACAAAAAAAGAGAAATACTTCCTGAAATTGAGTGCAGGCAGTCTTGGGAGAATCACAAATGGACAGAATGGACAGAAAGGGTCAGGAGAAGAGTTGGTGTGTCTCCCCTGCGGGAGTTATGTCCAAGGACGTTTTGAGTACAGGCTCACTCCATCCCCAGCAAGACTTTTGGAGACTAGCTTATTAGCATCATCATCTCCATTTTGGTGATGAGGGTGATGAGCATTAAACTGGATGCAGTTCAATTGGAATCGCAGATTAACAATAAAGGAGTTTTGGGGATAATTATGTCCAAATACCATACACATAAAGGTAAAGGTAAAGGCCCTCCCGTTGTTCATCGATTTGCTCGAGCGGGCCCAGTAATGTCTCCACTGGAGATTTTGTTGTTACTGTGTTTGGCATATCGAATACATCACGGGTGGCTTGCCAGGCTCTGCCGTGCAGGCAAGATACTCTTGGTAGCTTGCCGGGCTCTCCGAGAGGGGCAGAGGAATTGAACTCGGGTCGGCCATGTTGGCTGTGTGCAAGGCAAACGCCCTACCGCTGTGCTATTGCTCCAGCCCACACATATATCAATTTTTTTTATCTCTTATAAATTTAACTGGGATGCTCCCAGTGATGATTTTCTCAATCTGACAACACTTCTGGGAAAGTAAGTCCTTTGCAAGGCCACATCATGAGAATAGGGTAAAGCAGGGACAGGATGTTAATGTGACTAAGAGCTTGCGATCTTGCCGCACAACCACACTAGCTGCAGGTAAAATTAGAAGGAAACTCAAGCATCCGGGAATCAGCTCTAGGCACCAAAAGATCTCAGTTAATGAGGGAAGCAAGTTTTCTAGGATTAGATCATTGTGTGTGTGTGTGTGTGTGTGTGTGTGTGTGTGTGTGTGTGTGGTGAGTAGGGGTGGGGTGGAGCTACCTCTCCTGCAGCTGACTTGACAACACAATCAGATACCTTGAAAAAGAGGAAGGAGGAGTGGGTTAGTGGGGGGGGGGGACTCTACAGTGACTCTGCACTTATTGGATGACACCCCAAGGAGAGTTGCAGAACTTTTAGAATTTCCTCAGGCCTCCCTGGGACGCTCAGCTCTGGCTTTTCCTTCCTCTGTATGTATGTGTGTGTCTCTCTCTAATTTGTCTGTGAGCTCCTTTGCAGGATTGGGACTGGACATATCATATGTAGCCAGGCGATGATAAGTAACAGGGTGACATTCTGAGAAATGTGTTCTGAGGCAATATTGTCATCGTGTGGTCACACATATATAGACACACATATCTAGACAGTGTAATTGACTATAGACCTAAGCTGTATGCAAAAACCCTAGTAGGATAAAGGCCCTGCATATAGTTTATAATTGGCATATAGTTTATAATTGGATCTATTGTTGACCAAAATATCATAAACTAGATGTTTGTATGTTTGATACATAGTAGCTCCTCAACAAATTATTGTCTGGGAGAAATTTTGCAAAAAAATATAGCAAGATTATGTGTGTGTGTGTGTGTGTGTGTGTGTGTTTGGTGGGGGGTGGGTGTGGGTGGGTGGGTGGGTGGTGATGGTTTTATTTTATACCCTAAAAATATTTTAACCATTTCCAAAAAATGACTTATTTTATTTTATTTTTTGGTCATTACATATTTTTTTCCGCCACAGTTACAAAGTTGTTCAGGATTGAGTTTTAGTCATATAGTGTTCCAATGCTTATCTTTTATTTGGTTTTTAAATAAAATTTCTAAGGGAAGGATGTGGATTTCTTTCCTGCTTCTCAAATCTTTTGCTACTATCTAGGCCCTCATGAAGGAACAAAATGATAAACGGACACTCAGAATCCATGAGATGGTTTGGGATTTGGCTCTAAGGGCATATTTCTAAGCACTGAAAGACTTTAGTGCCTGATAAGGCGGTCTTAGGTTACTATCTCGTTTCTCTGTGGTCTCGGCTACTCTGGTGGTTTCTTTCCTGGTGACTGCTCATCCAGGCATTAGACTTTATTATTGTAAGCCCTCAGCATCAGCAAATAGCAAGGCATCAGCAGTTCTGTTTCTTTAAAGAAAGAGAATAAACTTCTTGAACAGCTGGAGGTCAGGGACCTCCCTCACTGTGACTTTATCTCTCAAGGACCTCCAGTAGGGCCTCTTGCATGTCACCACTTTTGTTTCAAAAGTCTGGGCATGAGCAGCTTCTAAACAAATATATGCGCTGGTATTCCCTTTAGAGTTCTGCATGGACTATCTGCCTGTGAAACGGATATAAAATAGGTGTCTCACGTGACCTCAGTACAACCTGTCTATCAAAGCCAAAAAGTCGGTGCTTGAAACAGTGGTTTCTCTCAGATAAGGATTTAATGTCCCCAGGGTGAGATACAACATTTTCACAAATAGTTTTCAATGGAAATAATTTTTTGATCATTCTTTTAACCATTTAATGGTAACAAGCAGTCACTGTCTCTGTCCTCCCATTGTTTATCGATTTGCTCGAGTGGGCCCAGTAACGTTGTGAGACTTGTTGTTACTGTGTCTGGCATATCGAATACGTCACGGGTAGCTTGCCAGGCTTTGCTGTGCCGGTGAGATACTCTCGATAGCTTACCAGGCTCTCTGAGAGGGGCGGAGGAATCAAACTCAGATCAACTGGGTTGGCTGAGTGCAAGGCAAAAGCCCTACCTGCTGTGCTATCACTCCAGCCCTATAAGCAGTATAAAACACATTATTGTGGGACTGGTATGGGGCAAGCTTGAGAGGTGGTTGGGAAAATGGAGACCGTGGTGGACGGAAGGTGGCAGTAGTGGTGGGACTGGTGTTGGAATATTTAATGCTTGCAACAAATCATCATGAACAATCTTGTAAACTATGATGTTTAAATAAAGTGGGAATAAAATAAAATCAAACAGTGGTTTCAAATCCAGAGTCTGTCATTTGCAACCATTGCAGTGAATGGCAAGGAATAGAAAATAGAAAAGTATTCTGAACATACACACACACACACGCACACACACACACACACACGCACACACGCATACACCATGAATTAAAGTAAATGTATAGAATTTGATAACATTGATCTTAACAATATGAACTAAGCACACTACCCTCTGAAATAATAAAAGTTTTGATCACAATTGAATTCACGAGCAGCCCTTTTGTTCACCTACTCACATTCTTAGCCCCACTGTGCTGGGGTACTAAGGTCATGCCGGTCATGTTGGGGGCCTCTAAGAACCATACTTGGTGATGCTCTGGGGAACCACGTGGTATAGAGAATCAAACTAGGGCTGTGTCCTAATGGCTATACTCTCTCTGGCCCAGTGCAAATCATAATGAGAGAATAACATGTTAAATTTAGATAACAATTCATTCTTCATGGAAAATAATATGTTCTCCTCCCTCTCCTGCCTATGTTAGAATTTATGCATTTATTTCAGAAGTTGGTGGGTAATTTAAAAAAATTCTGCATATCTATATTTTCCAGATGATCCGAGCTGATGCTGGAGCGATTTTCTGCCTTGAATCAGGTAATCTGAAAATGATTTGAAAAGTAGGCCAGAGGGCTTGAGTGGAAATGTCTTTGTCAATGTGTCAAAAGGGTGACATTTGCTGTACCCCTTGGTGGACGGAAGGCCATTCCGGATATCACGCTTCCTCCCGAAGAAGGATGGACACATGTCAGCAACTCCAAAATGGTCTTACGCTCCCGGAAATGTCCTGGGATAATCAGATCTTGTTTGTCATTGCTCTAACATGTGAGAAGTGAGATACAAAGCCACATAGAGGATTGATCACTTTCCTGAGCCAAAGGAAGGAAACCTTTTGAGACATTTAGTATGTTTGGAAGATGAAGATAAAGAGAAACAGCCTTTCGCCCCAACGAGAGGATAACAGAATTTATGCACTGGCCTTGATTTGTACGTGTTAAGCATTTCTGGTTTTGACACCTAACAGAGAGAAAGGCTCAGATATGCAGGCATCCTTACTGGCTCTGTGGCACAGTGCAATGACATGAAACCCACCAGTGAATTTGAATGGTTTGTCTGCTGCTCATGTTTTATGAATTATCCACTGTTAAAGCCACCCTCAGTGTCTGGCAGGATAGTATGGGCATTAACACCTTGCCAATCCCATCTTAATCCCCAGCACCACATATGATCTTCCAAATCTAGCCAAGTGATTCCTGAGCACTGAACCCAGAGTAAGTCCTGACTGCTGTGGCGTGTGTCTCAAATGCCCAAACAAACTAACCCACTATTCAGAGAAAGGGTGCTTTGTTTGCCCTCCTTTTTAAATCCAGGGGCCATTTTTCTTTTTTTTACCTCATTATCATTTTTATAGTGGTTCCCTCATCATTATTCCATCAGATAGTTTTATAAAATACCTTCTTTGTCTCATACACGTTGACAACTACCTTGAGCTATATTAATATTTTAAAACAGCTACTGAAGTTTTTGCAAGTCAGTTCCTTTGCAAGTTAGTTCCATGTCCACTTGAAAGGGCAGTTAGGGGTAGGCAAAAATTAGTTCATCCAAACTGGTAATGAAGAAACTGGGTTCACATCTAGAACTTCTGATCACTGGCCCAGGTTCTTTTGTCCTTTTGGCTGGATTCTATGTTCATCAGGTTGGACATGTTATGTGACTGTGGTGTGGACGAAACCTTTACTGGTCTCTGGTATGTATATTGAATAACTTAGTACTCAATTTATTTTCATGGGCTAAAAAGGTAAAAGAACATCCCAAGGTCTCCCACTCTGAGATGTCTCTCAGAAGGGAACGTGAGCATGACCACCTTAGTGCTAAGAAAGTTCCTGAACCATGGAAGTCTGACTTCTGAATCATTTTATTTGGCTACGATCGACTCAGAAATTGGCAGTACCAACTACCCAGAGAAACTGAGGCAGCAAAGTCAAGAGAGAAAAGAGTCAGAATACTCTAGGATAGTACTTTTCCTGGTCAGAATGAACCAGGCACTGACTACTGGAAGAGTGAAAAGGAGAAACTCATTTTTAAAAAGCTCTCTCCTCTCTCTCTCTCTCTCTCTCTCTCTCTCTCTCTCTCTCTCTCTCTCTCTCTCTCTTTCTCTCTCTCACTCTCTCTCTTACCTCTCCACTCCCCAATTCAAATAGTGGGACAGGGCAGAAAGACAGCAGGTTTTGATTCAGATTGTCTTAAATTTCATTTGGCTCCATCACTTACCAGCTCAGAGGAAACTGTCAGGAGCTATTCAGACTCTCATTCCCCACAGGTGAAATGGGATAGAAATGCTTAGCTCAAAATGTTATCTAAAGGGTTAATCAGACAATGAAGAGCAAGTATCTCTCTAGTGCCAAATGCCATTAACCTGAATGAATGAAAGCTATCACTAATGTATTTGTTAGTTAAAAACAACACCACAAATTAATGGTTTTGTGTTTTCAGGAGAGATGCCAAGTTATGTGGAACTTGTATTTCCACTTAAAAAATTCTCCATATTACTTTCCATAGAGGTTAAGCCAGATGGCATTCCTACCATCAGTGGATGAGGGGTCCTTTCTCACAACAAACCCGCCAACACTGGCTGTTTCCAGATTCTCACAGACGTGCCCACTTATGTTTACCGCTGCACTTAGTACAATAGCCAAGGTATGGAAACAACTCAAATACCCAACTACAGATGAGTGAATCAAGACGTGGTGGCATATATACCACCGAAAAGGAGAAAGAGAACAAAAGGGAATGCCCTGCCACAGAGGCAGGGTGGGATTGGAGAGTTGGGGGGTGGGAGGGGTACTGGGATCATTGGTGGTGGAGAATGGGCACTGGTGGAGGGATGGGTACTCGATCATTGTATAACTGAAACCTAAGCACAAAAATTTGCAATTCTACAACTGTACCTCATGGTGTTTCACTAATAAAAATTAAAACAAACAAACAAAAAGAAGTGGTGGTATACATACAAAATGGAATACTATGCAGCTCTAAGGAAAAACAAAATGATGCAATTTGCAGCAACATGGACAAAACTACAGAATGCTGAGCGAAGTCAGAAGGAAAGGGGGCAGATACAGAATGCTCTCTCCTATGTGGGACTGAAAGATACACAGACAGGTGTAGGGAAACAAGGGCCAAAAGACACATGATGGGAGAACATAATCCACAAAATTGAGTTGGGACAGGGGAGAAGAGGAAGGGATGCTTGGGGGAGGGAGATGGATACATTGGCGATGAGTCTGGGGTTGGGAATTAATGCTGTAAGGAATAATTACTAATGGTATTTTAAACCCCCAAATGAAACAAACAAACAAACAAACAACCTAACAACACAAGGCCAAAGAAACAACCTAACAACACAAGGTAATACAGCAGGCTGGGCATTTGCCTTGCACGTGGCCCAGCGGAGTTTGATTCTCAGCACCCCAGATGGCTTCCTGAGCCCCGTCAGTCCCTGAGCATCACCGAGTGTGGCCATCCAAGATGATAAAACAAAACAAAGCACAACACAACAGCACAGCAGAAAAGCAGATGGCTCTGGGGTAAACCTGCTGCTGTGCAGGTGTGAGGGGGCGAGCTGGAATCTCTGGAGCAGCTAACGGGCATGATCTTCTCAGCTCTGCAGTCTGTGATCCCCGCAGCCACAGGATTTCCAGCTGCATCCTGGCCAGCTGTGTATGAGCAGCCACGGTGCCTGCCCCCCACCCCTGCCCCACCTCAAGCATCACCTCTGAAAAGATGTGAGGGCAGAAAGCTCGAAGCACTTGGGCACCTGCCTTGCATGCACCAAGTCCCGAGCTCAGTCTTTGGCACGGCCCAGTCCCCGAGGGACACAGGGTATGTGTATAGCACCATGAGAAGAACCAGGCTGTGGTCCTGGTTGGCCTCTGGGATTGCTGGGGTGGCCTTGGAGACCCTTGGGACCACTGGACATGAGCTTTATTTGAGCATCTAACCATCAGGCTTGGCATTGCTGGGCCAAGTGGTGCCTGGAGAAGCCTCTAGACTCCCAAGTATTGCTGAGGAGGTCCCCCAACTCCCTGAAAGAATTATAGGGAGCACTGTGGCCACAAGTCTCTGATTTCTGGAGAGCAACTCAGGTGAGCCTCACTGCACCCCCTGATGAATCCTACAACCAGAATGTTCTCGAATGCCACAAATTAAGGAGTGCAGTCCCTGATGAGCACTATAGCCCACTCTGCCACCCTCATGGGCACCACAACCAAGGGTGCGAGCAACAACTGGGCGTGGATGTGTGTGTGTGTGTGTGTGTGTGTGTGTGTGTGACCCCAGATCATTTCAATAACAGCAACAACAGAAGGAACGGAATGAAGGAAAATACATTTACAAAACAAATGGCAAACTCCACAAAGTGTACAACCCCCTCCTCCCACAGCAATCCACTCCCCCTCCCACCCACACCATCAACACCACCACAACAGCAGCAAACATAACAGGAAGACAGTGTGAGGCATGCAATTTGGGCTAAGGAGATCAGCCAAACAATCTAGGTATTTCTACATGTTATAGAACACAAATGGCTATGTTTAAAAAAATATGCAATTTTTAAAAATTTGCAAACTGGGACCAGAGAGACAGTACAGCCGGTAAAATGTTTGCCTTGCACATGGCCAACCTGGGATTGATCCCTGGCTTCCCATATGGTCCCCTCTGCACTTCCAGGAGTAATTCCTGAGTGCAAAGTGAGGAGTAATCTCTGAGAATAACCGGGTGTGGCCCACACCACCCATTCCCCCCCAAAAAAAGAAAATTTGAGAGTGTGCTTACTGTTTATATTACTTTAATTGAAAGGAAAAAAAAAAAGCTGGGGCTGGAGTGATAGCACAGCAGGTAGGGCATTTGCCTTGCACGCGGCCCGAGCCGGGTTCAATTCCCAGCATCCCATATGGTCTCCTGAGCACCGCCAGGGGTAATTCCTGAGTGTAGAGCCAGGAGTAACCCCTGTGCATCGCCGGGTGTGACCCAAAAAGCAAAAAAAAAAAAAAGCCAAACAACAACAGAAGAGAAGAGAATATTTTTTCCCTTTCCTCCTTTTAGGTGAAAAACAAATATATATATAAAAGAAAAAAAAGAAAAATAAATATAAACACATGAATTAAAAGGCCTGATTTTCTTTTTCTGTCAACAAGAGGGAATTGACATCGTTTGCAGGGTGTAGCAAGGACTCCACCACTCCTGAGTATTAAGCGCTGGAATCAGAACAAAGGTTCCATTTCAGTGAGTAGATGCTCCACTTGCTCACAGGGGTTCAAGTAAACTGTGGACTCTGACTTAGTTAGTGGTTTTTCTCACAGTGGAATCTGCCCTTGCGAGTCTCACATCGCATCTTACAACTTAAATTGTTAGATGTTTAATGGTGATTTCTGCAACCAAGCAATAACTAGGGTCCGGGAGATGCTGTCATAAAAACTGGTTCTTAAAATCACCTTCTGGTTTATAATAGCCCAGCATTCTTATTTTCTCTCTGGAATATTATCTTTTCTCAGAAAAATGAATTTTCTTCTTTCCCTTGTCCCTTTGGTCCAGCTTGCCCAGGCCTGCTGTTAAAGACAGATTCTCTAACTGGAGGAGAATATAAAGGCTGAAACAGTAAGAGCAAGTTTCTCATGGAGTTGAATTATTTTTTGGGGGGGGTGTCACACCTGGCCATGCACAGGGGTCACTCCTGGCTCATGCACTCAGAAATTAACTCCTGGCGGTGCTCGGGGGACCATATGGGATTCTGGGAATCAAACCCGGGTTGGCCGCGTGCAAGGCAAACGCCCTACCTGCTGTGCTATCACTCCAGCCCCAAGGAGTTGAATTTTTTTTTTTTAATTTTTAGAAAAAGGTATGGACAGATTCCTTTGCATCAGGCCTCAGTCATTTCCCTTTTCCGTGAAATGGGACATTGAAGCAAGCCCTGAGTTCAAAGGCCGGCTGCACTTACCCATGCAGTCTGGGCCCCAGTGTCCGGGGCAGCACTGTGGCTGCACATAGTCCTTCTTGCAGATGTGGCGGCACCCAGGGAGGGTTATGGTATATCCTCTTGGCCCATTTATGAACCTTGGAGATAAACGCAGGACGTGAGCCCACGGTCAGAGAAAAGCAATGAGCTTGGGGTAGCTGGATTTCCCTATGTGTATATATTTTTCCTTACATTTACCTATATAAACATTTTTAAAAGCTCATTGAAAAAAATAAAATTTGCATTATCAAATACAATTTAGCTGTTTGATATTTTGGGGAGGTCATACCTGGTGGTGCTTAGGGCTTACTCCAGGCTCTGTGCTCAGGGTTCACTTCTCATGGTGTTTCCTGTTTTAGCATACGTTAACTTTATTTTAATTTTTATGGGTTGTTTAGCATAACTTGGAAGTTCATTTTTGGGGATTCTGAATTACTCAAGTAAAGTTTCCCAAAATTGATGGTAATGACTTCAATGCTTTATGCCATTTCAGCATATGACATGTCTGTAATAGATGATATAATACAGTGAGTGAGTGACATTTGGCACAATTTTATCAAGGGAGATAAAGTAATGAGTTCCTTAGAATTCTTTCTGCATCAGCTGAAATGAAATTCTGGAAAAGCAATCTATGGAGGTTAAGAACCATTCTCCATCAACAAGAATTAAGATCTCTTTCTATGGAGGGCACATTCCAGGGTTTTACTTTACTGCACCAAGAGACAAACCTTCGTAGATATCATTTCTTTCAATGGACTGTTCAAGTGAGTATGACAGGGGGTTCAAGGTTGCATTCTCAAGCAGTGGTGAAATGCCAGTAGGATCACTGGAATTATGGGCACTCAAGTTGGAGACAAAATTGACGACTTCTTTGTAAGCTTGATAGTACTAAGGGAACATCTCTTAGAAAGATGAAGGGGAAGAGTCAAAGGCAAAAGCAAACATTCCCTCAGGAACCAGCCTTGGGATTGTTCCAGCATAAATGAATGATAGGACGGAATCTTCCATTTTAAAAGGGAACTTGGGTGCATTTATCTTGTTCTGTGTGTTTGCAGATTGTATGTGTGCAATGGTGGGGGTAGACATATATAGAAATAAATGTTTATTTTGGTCATTAAAAAATAAGTTCCAGCTACAATTTTTTTCATTTTTAATAAATCCAACATAAAAATTTAAATCCAAACCTAATATCTTTTCAATATTTTCAAGAGAAACCGGTTGAAATGTGTGATCACTTTGGTAACATATTTTGTTTCCTTCTGTCAAATACTGCCCATGTATTAGTTCTAGGTCAGTGAATGTTGGGAAACTTCAGTGAAAAGTTATTTTAGGTTTAGAACAGAGAACAGTCACATGAAGTGAATCTTATCAGTGAGGTAGAGCAGTGTTGAGGCTTACATTTACACTAAACAAGATATTATACTAATTTTTCCTGAGTAAGAAACACACTAATTGAGGGCTATTGAATTCTAAATTAGTAAACTGAGTAAATGACAAAAAAAAAGTGCTGCACTTGAGCTGTGTGACTACTTCCTGGTGGGTAAAACAGTTGCTCGGTCTTCTGGAGGATCAGCCTTCAATGATGAATTTGAATCACCAGAGAATTATAGGAAGAAACTGATGGCACATAATGTGAAGAAAATCCAATTTATGTCTCTTCCTTCTTTGGGTTCTCACCAGTGTTGGGGATCACAGCTCGTTAGTAAGATGAGGAACTGACTTTTAGCATATTTTTAGTTTGGGCTGGGTATAATATAAGAATGAGGGAGAAAATCAAGGAAATGCTTGTCTTTAAAAATGAAATTTTTCAGTTTGGGTAGATACTCCCTTGAGTTCAAAAAGCTCATTTTTTTCTTACCAGTATCTGCAGTCTTGAATCCCAAAAATGCCTTTGGTAATTTTGGTGTAGCCATCAGGGCAGTTGACTGCAGCGTTGTCTGAGCAGGCTTGGCACTCGGTCTTAATCGTAAGCATAGCCTTCTTATCACATCTTTTTGCCTAGGTAAACATTAAAAAGATATCAAATCCCACTCTCGGAGCCAGGTTTGACAACCTTTCCACTGGCTTCATGTCCTAGAAGGACATGGGTGGCCGTGAGGTCTGAACATCAAGATCGGTGGGATGCTTTACGTCTTTGTTGGAAAGGATGTTGGAACGAACAAGAAATGTCACCAAGCTGCTTAGTAAATGCAGGAGCTACTTGTACCACTCATTTGTGAAGTGGGGTAATGGAGTATCACTATATTTATTTACCTAAACAGAGTACCAAAACTATACCGTAGAGTTCTCTTTGCAATAGGAAATTTTTTTTTTTCAGGACTACTCAAGTCTAATTGGTCACAAACCAACAGGTCACAGTGATAATCTTTCAGCAGTGACTGCACAGGGGTATTTGGTCTGCATGCTAAATGCTGAGGAACAAATTGTCTACTCCTCAGGCATTTGCAATTTTTTCTCTTTCAATCAGGGCCTTACCCTGAAGTGCTCGGAGACCACCAGAAGATCGAACTCAGACCTCACACATGCTAGCCACATGTTCTGACATTTTGAACTATATTCTAATCTAAACCTTGCAGTCTTTTGGATAGTTATCTTCTTCTTCTTTTAAACTTTTTAATTGAATCACTGCAAGACAGACCCTTACAAAGCTATTTATGATTGGATTTCAGTCATACAGTATTCCAACACCCATCCCTCCACCAGTGTACATTTGAAGTACCAGTGTCCCCAGGTCTCCTCCCATTACAACCCACCCCCATTCTCTGCCTAACTCTATGGCAGGCAGTTTTCTTCTCTCTCTCTCTCTCTCTCTCTCTCTCTCTCTCTCTCTCTCTCTCTCTCTCCTTTTGTTTTGGGCATTGTGGTTTGCAATATTGTTACTGAAAGGTTATCAAGAATATCCCTTACTTACTTTTTTGTTTGTTTGTTTTTTCTTTTTTTCTTTTTTTTTTGGGGGGGGGTGTCACACCCGGACATACATAGGGTTTACTCCTGGCTCATGCACTCAGGAATTACTCCTGGCAGTGCCCAGGGGACCATATGGGATGCTGGGAATAGAACCCAGGTCAGCCACGTGCAAGGCAAACGCCCTACCTGCTGGGCTATTGCTCCAGCCCCCTCCCTTACTTTACTTTTAACCCTCAGATCTTGTCCAGCATGATCATTCCCAGATATTATTGTCTTTTTGCCTAGGCAAACATGAAAGAGATATCAAATCCCACTCTCGGAGCCAGGTTTGACAATGTTTCCACTGGCTTCATGTCCTAGAAGGACATGGGTGGCCGTGAGGTCCGAGGTCTCTTCTCTATCTTACCTACCCTCAGCCCCCCCCCCCCACACTTGTGGTTAGTTCCAACCATTGATAGGGAAGCAACCCCAATGAAGTAGTAATAGTTAAAGATATCAATGCTAATCTTCCTAAAAGAAGATCTTCTGCTATACCCCAAACACCTAGGACAGTGTCTGGCTCAGTAAATATCTGGATTGTAGGAAGTCAAAAAGACACATTAGAAATAGACAATTATCAACATTGGGGGCTAGAATGAACTCTTGTGGTGCCAGGGATCAAACCCAGGACCTCACTCCTACGAGCTAGTGCTCTACCACTGAATCGCATCTCCAGCTGAACCGAAATGAAGGATGCAGCCCACTTTGGCTCTGTCTTCTGGATCACTAATTGTGGTTCTGGTACTGGTCTTGCCAAATAGACTTTCTTCCCTTTCTCAAGTCTCCTTCATTCTCACATCAAGCTTAAGATAAAGTCACTTTGTACAACAGAGACAACTGGAACTCAGGAGCCAAGAAACTCAGCTTGGAGTCAAGTTCTGTGTGTTGCTAAGTGAGGCCACGTCTTACCCACTGCTGCCATCTACAAAGGGCAGAGACAGACCCATTTTGCAGGTTTTGAAAATTTTGGGTCATCTCTCTACCTTTTCCACTAGCTGACCAGAGGCACCCACTTTTGTCTTTGCTATTCATTTAAAATCCCCTGCAGGAGCGGTTATGGAGATAGAGCACACACCTACCATGTTCAATCCAATTTGATCTTTGACTCTTTATGGACCCATCATCAGAGGCCTTAGCACTGGTAGGTCTGAGCACCACTGGTCCCAAGTACCCCTCCAACTATGATGGGTAGGGCCCCTTCTACAAAACAATTAAAGCAAACAAAAATCTTGTGGGAAGGGAGCACAGCAACAGTTGTCAGAAATGTTTGTGCTTTTCTGTCTTATCTTTTCTTCTTTTTGGGTCACATCTTCTCCTTCTTCTCCTTCTCCTCCTCCTCCTCCTCCTCCTCCTGCTCCTCGACTCTCTGCTCAGAGATTATTCCTGTCAGTGCTTGGGAGTTCATGTTTAGTGCCAGGGATTGAACTAGGGTTGGCTACATGTAAGGCAAACTTTTACCCCTGTACTATCTCTCAGTCCCCAGAAATACTTGTTCGACAAACAAAAGCCACAGTTCAAACTTGCCCCTATCTAATCTCAGCAGCTCCTGACTTGGATGCCTCATCAAGATCATTCATTGTGAGAAGCAGAGTAAAGTCATCAGGAGAAAACATGGTGCTGATAAAATTTTCCTCATACAAGTGACCGGAGAGATAGAAAAGTGGGTAGGATGCTTATCTTGCATGCGGCCAATCTGAGTTTGATTCTGGGCACCACATATAGTTCTCCTGAGCCCACTAGGAATGAACCCTGAGCACAGAGTCAGGAGTAAACCCTGAGCACTGTGCCTAAAATGTGTGGCAAAAAATGATGCAGAATTGTATTAAGGTATTAAATTATCATTAGTTTGGGGGCCAGACTGACTGTGCTCAGGGATTATTCTGGGCTCTGTGCTCAGGGATCACTTCAGGTGGTGCTTGGGGGATCCTGTCCAGTACCAAGAATTGAGCAAAAGTTGGCTGTGTGCAAGGGAAGTTCCTGACCCCCTGTTTATCCCTCTGGCCTCAAGGTTTTATTATTCATAAAGCAGGACTCATAGCTTGTGAAACACATTTCCAGTATATCACTGGGCTGGCCCCACACTCACTCCTCTGGCAGCCTCTACAGCTGGCCCTGCGGTAGGCATGATTCTGCTCTGGTTCTTGGATGACAGCTTCCAGGAGGCTGATGGAGTGACAAGCAAACTGTTGTGCTTCTTCAGGGCTACCGAGTCGATTGCCCTGCGTTCTTTCCTTATAATTTATGGCAGGTAGAGAGGGAAGAATTTCTGGTGCCCTTCCTGTGTAGCTCAACTATTTAACACCCATCCTGGAATTCCCCAGCATTTCTTTGCTCATCACTCTCCAGCCAAAATTATTTTCTACACTCACAATGGTACAATGTAATTGCAGTTATAGTGACGAGACGATTCAAACAAATCAAAAACAGGAGACTCAAAACCACAGTAGAAGGAAGAGCAATGCGGGGGTTGGGGGGCTGGAGCGATAGCACAGTGGGTAGGGCGTCTGCCTTGCATGCGGCCGACCCGGGTTCGATTCCCAGCATCCTATATGGTCCCCTGAGCACCACCAGGAGTAATTCCTGAGTGCATGAGTTAGAAGTAACCCCTGTGCATTGCCAGGTGTGACCCAAAAAGCAAAAAAAAAAAAAAAAGGAAGAGCAATGTTAGCACTAAAGTCAGAAATCCTCAGAGAAGGTGTTAGCCCTGGAGTAGAAACAACTGGATTACTAGGAAAATGGTGCTATCCCACTGAAAGCCTTTTATTCCACAAGCTCTCTCCTTTAGAAAGATTTTGCCAAGGACAACAACAAAGGTTTAGAATAACCCAGGAAAACGAACTGATAAAACTCATATGAAAGTCTCATCTTACCTGCTCTGGCGTTTCAGTCAGGGCACAGAAATTCTGCACTACCAATCCAAGAAATGAAAGAATTAAAATTTGTAGCATGACGAGGAAATATTTGCTCCTTCTTCGTGCCAGGCACCTGTCAGAACAATTTAGCTATTTGAATGCAGTCTCAAGAATTCCCAGTGAATTCTTTCTCATTTCAGTGTTTACTTTTAAATCTGTTCCTCTCCTGCGCCTGGATGGAACCAGATGTTATCTGAGACCTCGCCGGCAGGCAGGAAAAATGGCAAATCCTAGGGTCGGGGGTGAAATTGACCACTCTCCACTCTATATTGCTGAATGACAGGAAATCCTGACAGGGCTGAGGCGGAGGCACCAACTGGAATTTCTGTGCCTGGTGGAACTCCCAAGAAGGAGCTCCTGCCTTACGCTGCTCTGCCTGGTCCGCCTCCAGGCCTGCCTACGCCCAGACCCACTGTCCTGCCCACATTTACACAAACACACCACGGAAAACTGCAGCTCTCTCTGAATGCAAAGGTACCTGCTCAAAAGTGAGGCTCTAACCTGTCGGCATTCCCCCTGGCTGGGCACGGTACCTGGTGGGTGTCTTGCAGAAGCTCTGGCCCTGGACTTGCAAGAGTGGGGTAGTCTCCTCCTGAGGGTGACTGCAGCCCAATCAAATCACAACTTTGCATTTTGTTTATTTTTCCCAGCTTATGGGGGTGGGGGTGGGGTGGGGTAATCTCACTAGTGAGGGACTGTTGCAAGAGACCAAAAAAAAAGTTATAATTGTGTAAAGTTAAAGAGGTTTTGAAGTTTATCTGCCCTAACAGTTGTGTTCCCACAGCTAATGCAGTTGGAAAGGAAACTGGGAGCTTCTTTTCTGTTCTTTTCTCTCTGTTTTGGGGTTTGGACTACACTCAGGAGTGCTCAGCAAGTTCACCTGGTTCAGTGCTGGGGGATGCCCGGCATGGTACTGAGGCGATCATGAAGCACTGGAGAGCTGCAATATGCAAAGCAAACACTGAGTTGTTTGAGTTACCTCCCTTCACATTCTAGAATTTTCTTGTAATTAGTTGCATTAAATGTAGATACAAGTCTGATGCCTGTTTAGAAATATAAAAATTTAAAAAATTGTCTCAATATTTTTATTAGTTTTAGTTGTTATGTTTATTTGTTGGCTATGAATAGGTTGTTCGAGTTATTTCAGGTCCCCACCTCCAACTCCCCCAAGAGTACCAGCAGTGAGTGAATATTTAAAAGGATGGCGTTGGGAATGGTACATAGTGAGTGCATATTCGTTCTTGCCTTTTGTCACTTTCCAGTTAAAATGTATCAACTTCAATGATACTAGCGACACAAATCTGCACCCTTAGCCAAGTGTAGTTCTTCAGTGGGTTTGCATTTCCTCTGTCCTGGGGGGTTCCAAATCTGTGAATCTGTTTGTCCCTTATTGGGCAAATTGTCCCTTTCTTTACGATAGTCCTTCTTTCTCTTCGTGGATTAGATGAAATTCCTGTCTCTAGACATTCTAACTTTCCACCAGCTCTATTTCCTGGGCAGATAGTGCTCTTGAATGTCCCCTTCTGTGCTGCGGGCACTTGTGCAAGACAGCCTGGACACAGCTTCCCTCTGCCCAGGGTGCCTTCTGCTCTCATTGCGTTCTCCTTCTGTCCCCCTCAAACAGCAGTCCCCTTTGCCCCCAAGATGACAATTTGAGAAATGATAGCTTCCTCTGGGATGAGAAGGTTAGTTTCTTAATTGGAGTATGCAGAGATGTCCCCCACTCTGGACACAGGGAAAGAGGCTCAGAACACATGCCGGGGAACTTGATGGAGCATCTCCTGTGATGGCAGGATTCCTGGCTGTTAGTGTTCTACTCCGCATTGCTTGACATTGCACTAGATGCCAGGATTTTAGTCCTTGATCTCTTTGGATAATAAAATACTCAGATGTGCTTTGAGTAGCCTTCCAGGAAGGCAATTATCACCATCGCCATCACCATCACCATTACGTCCACCACTATCGTCATCATCATCTTTAACATGGACAGGGTGGGGGGTGGCTCACAGTAGACCACTTGCCTAGCATATTTGATGCCCTGAGCTTGATCCTCAGCATTCCCTGCAACAACAATAACAAAATGTAAGTACATAGATGTATTTATATGTGACAAGCTCTCTTTAGTCTTTTTAATTTATTTAAGCTTTATGGTACACATATGAAGTATTTGTGTGTGTGTGTGTGAGTGTGTGTGTGTGTGTGTTTGTGTGGATTACAATTCTCCCTGGCTATCTGAAACTAGAACATTCCTGTTTGGTATGATTTAGCAGTTAATTAGGGGGCTGTACAAATATTGACAGAGGCTCCCCATAATTTATCAAGGGACATAAAGTAGAATATTCTGTTTTGGGGAGATGGAAAAACCTGTATTTTTGTTTTTTTACTACTATCCACATTTCATTGAGAAGATGAAGGCAGACAGATATTGAATCATTAACCCAAGGTCATTGATTGGCCAGTGACGGAGCTGGAATGTGGGCCTTGGTGGTGAAGAGCCAGTGGCAGATGTCTAGGCCTTCAAAGTGAAGTGTTTTGGTTCTTGAAACTTAATGAAATTCCTTCTGGATCCTGTGAAACTGCCAACAGAGTTAGAGTTTGTGTTTCTGAAGTAGAACAATTCTTAGTGTTAGCTTGGGGGGGGGGTCAACTATGTCTATGCTTTTCAGGAAAAAGGCAAGTTCAGAAATTAGACTCTAAGGGAAGTTTTCTGGTGAAAATATAATCTTTTATTTCCCTAATCTTCTTTGGCTAGATGGAAAAAGAAAAAGAAGAGCAGTTAGAAGAGCAACTGCACTTGATCTTTTTTAAACATCAGTTTGAGAATGTGGCTTTCCATTGTTTCAACTCATCCTGCAGTTTCTAGAATTTTTCCTATTGAAAATGTGCCTTTGAAAAATTTAGAGAAGAAAAACAACTATGATTCCTTTCCTAGGCAGGCATCTGTGAGGACTCTGGAAATAGTTCCTGCCCCCTGCCACACTTCTCTTTGCACTTAGTGAAACTTGGATAAGATTTAAATGCTGGGGCCTGATTGGAAATTACAACATTAGAAGATATCAGGTTGAGTGAAGTAAGCCAGAAGAAAGAGGACCAATGCAGGATGATCTCACTTATCTGTGGGATATAGAATAACTGAACAAGGAAATGTCATGAAAGAGGGATGCTTAGATCTCCCTTGACCCCCGACTATAGGAGGAGAAGTGCAGAGAAGAGAAGAAATTGAGGGTGGAAGGAAGATGAAGAAGGGAAGTAATGGGGAGCTAGGGTCAGGGGTCTCAGGTATACTGGTTATGAGGGAGAATTTTATAGCTATATAACCAAAGCTTGTTAATCAGTTTAACAATGACTACTACATGTTTTATGAGTTATTTTATGGCCTACCTTCTATTCTCATTTTTCCCCTCATGTTCCATGTTCTAGTCTAATAATGATTGTTTTTTATTCTCAATCTTGACAAGTTCATATTTACAATAGCTAGTCTCTCAATGTGAATTCCACACGTAGAGCAAGCGATTTGCTCTACTTGTGCCACTCATGGCAGAAGCCCCCTTTTTAAATACTAGCTAGTCTCTGTACCAGGATTTTTCTCTGCCAGTGTCAATTAAATAATTTATCATCATTTAGGCTCAATTTAAAGTATCAGTTCCTCAAAGATACTCAGTAACTACCCAGAAATTAGGCATCTTCTATATTGTCATCTTCCCGGGGGTGTTTTGAGAGGTTTTTGTGTATTTTTATCATGGTGATACATGTTATTATCTGAAACCCTTGTCCATGTCAGTAGTTTCCCTTCCAGTAAAAGCACACCTTGGCTTATTTTAGGTGTTTATAAATGTATTGAGCTGGAGCGATGCACAGCAGGTAGGGCGTTTGCCTTGCACGCAGCCAACACGGCCGACCCGAGTTTGATTCCTTCACCCCTCTCGGAGAGCCTGGCAAGCTACTGAGAGTATCTTGCCCGCACGGCAAAGCCTGGCAAGTTCCCCATGACTTATTCGATATGCTAAACGTATTGAATGCAAGAAATTCCCATGAGAATTTTTTTTTTATTTCAGAGTCATTAGGAATTATATAGAGTACTACTGGTATTGGGCTGGGAGTGATAGCACAGTGGGTAGGGCATTTGCCTACCCAGCAGACCAGAGTTCGATTCCTCCGCCCCTCCTGGAGAGCCTGGCAAGCTACTGAGAGTATCTTGCCTGCATGGTAAAGCCTGGCAAGCTACTCGTGAGGTATTCGATATGCTAAACATAGTAACAACAAATCTCACAATGTTCCTGGACCCACTCAAGCAAATCGATGAACAACAGGAGGACAGTGCTACTACTGGTATTGGGCTGGAGAGATAGCACATTGAGTAGGGTGTTTGCCTTGCACATTGCCTACCCGGGTTCGATTCCTCCATCCCTCTCAGAGAGCCCGGAAAACTACCAAGACTATCTTGCCTGCACAGCAGAGCCTGGCATGCTCCCCTTGGCATATTCAGTATGCCAAAAGCAATAACAACAAATCTCACAATGGAGACGTTACTGGTGCCCACTAGAGGAAATTGATGAACAATGGGAGGACAGTGCTACAGTGCATAACCAAAGCTTAGACTTAAAACAAAACACATGAGATCTAACTTATAACCTTGAAATACACCTGTGAAGTGGCAGGTGGGGGTGGGGGTTCAGTGACTGGGATGAATCACAGGAACACTGGTGGAGGAAAGTTGACATTGGTGGTGGGATTCATGTTGGAATATTATATGCCTAAGACTTTAACTATCAATAACTTTGCAAATCATGGCCCTTTACTTTTTATTTATTTATTTATTTATTGAACCACTGTGGGAAAAGTTACAAAGCTTTCAGGTTTGGTCTCAGTCATACAAATATCAAACACATTTCCCTTTACCAATACTTATTTTTTACCACAAAGAACCCCAATAAAACCCCACCCTCCACCCCTCCCAATGCCTGCGAGGCAGATGAATTCTAGTTAACACTCTATCTGCCTTGATTAGATTCATTGTTTCAATAAAAGATGCACGACTATTATTTAGAGTTTGCCCCCCCCCCCCAATCAGATATGCTGAAAAAGCATTGTGAAATGATTTGCTTTCTACAGCTGGGTTCAAGAATTAAATGTTGGTTTTAGATTTCCGCTATTTTACTTATTAACCCTGTAAGTATTTCTACTGAAAGTCAGATAATTAAGAGATTGGTTTCTGTGCTCTGGAGTCATGGCCGTGCTGGAGAGCCGCTCGTGGGGGGCAACTGGTGACCTCGGTAGGGTGTGAAGGATGGACCGGAACACCCCCCTTCCCATGAGGTTTTCGTCGCCCCCACATCCCCGGCTCATACCTGCTGTCCATAAGGCTCCCATGAGGCCACCATCTTTCTTTCCAGAGAGGAGAGGGCGAATGGGGCAACACCCTTTCCCCTCCGGGCAGACATGATGGCCTGGATTAACGCATAGTCCGTTCACTTTTCTGCTCCAAGCTGCTGGGTTCTGCATTATGTCCTTGTGCTTCTGGGGCCATGGCCGTGCTGGAGAGCCGCTCGTGGGGGGCAACTGGTGATCTCAGTAGGGCGTGAAGGACGGACCGGAACGCCCCCCTTCCCATGAGGTTTTCGTCGCATGGCCCTTTACTTAAATAAAATTCAATAAATGTTAAAAAAGAATAAAAAACTAAAAAAAAAAAAGATTTAGATTCCCTGCAATGTGGAGCTAACAGAACTAGCAAAGTAGATTCTCAGAATCTCAGTTCATAATTTCAAGTAATAATAAAAGTAGAGTCCCAGGAGAAGACAGGGATTTTCTTGCCATAACTTGTAGATTTCACACTGCACAGGCATTTTCAGTAGAATCCAGTTTGCTTATACAAATAGTTTGGTGTTAGATTCCTTTGGACATTCCTTTGTTTGTCTGCTACATGGGCAGAATTCTTGGCACCTGAAATAGTTTGGTCAGAGTACAAAATACTGCACTTTCTTTTTTCCTTCATATCTTATAACAGTGAAGCAGTTAGACATTTTTTAATGTACTGAACACAGGAATTATTAAAAAGGAACCGACTTTCTTTGTTTTCTCTTTTTAAAATTTGTTGGGACTACTCATAGTGATGGTCTGGGGCCAAGAGGTGCCTGAGATTGTACTCCGGGCTTTGCGGGGCTGTACTCTATCTCTTCAGCAACATTCCTTTTCCGTGGAAAAAAAATCCTTGAAAATAAAATCTCTTAGGGTCGTGGGATGTGACTCTGTGGTGGCATGTCTGTCTTGTAAGCATGAGCTGGTAGCTTTGTCTTAGTCTCCCCACATAGCCAAGGTTGATCCTTGGTGCTGTCATTGTGACTCTCTGAGCTACAATAGGTGACTTCCAACAGGCACCAAAACCAAGTGTGGGACCCATGGGAAATGACAACAGCAAAACAGGGAGGAAAGCGAGGATTAATCTCTTTTTTTAAAAATACTGATCTGCTACCACAACACCCAAAAGGAGAGAGAGAACACAGGGGATTGCCCTGCCACAGAGACAGGGGGGGATGGGGGGATGGGGGTGGGAGGGATATTATCCATGGTGGTGAAAAATGGGCACTGGTGGAGGGATGGGTATCTGATCATTGTATAATTGAAACCCAAGCACAAAAAATTGTAAATCTACAACTGTAAAAAAAAAAATAAAATTAAGGGAAAAAAAATACTGATCTGCTGAGAAATATTGATTTCCTTCTTCCGGTTAAGAATATATCTCACTTTTCTAAATCAAAGGACTTAACAAGCTAAACTGAATAGTCAATAGTTTTCTATCATGGTACAAAATAACTTCCGTTAAAAAAGTGTTCATAAAATTTTATTTTGCCTGAATTATTTACGTATTTGGCTGATGATCTTTACTTTGATTTAGGTCATGTCTAATAGGATGGGATTTTTTTTGGTGGGGGGTGCTTGCACACTAAAATTTTCCCTCTTTTATTTAACAACCATGATTTACAAAGTTGTTTATGATGTATTTGTTACAGGCATTCAATATTTCAACACCAACACCAACACCACCATGATTCTCCACCATTATCCCTATTTCCCCAACTGCTTCCCAAGCAGGCACAAATAATTTATTTTATACTGCCTGCTACAATTAAATGGATAATGCAATTATCAAAAAATACTTCAGTAAAAGAAAATTTGTTCTGGAGCAATAGCACAGTGGTTAGGAAGTTTGCCTTGCACGTGGCCAACCCCGGGTTCGATTCTCAGCATCTCATATGGTCCCCTGAGCACTACCAGGAGTAATTCCTGGGTGTATAGCCAAGAGTAACCCCATGTGCATCGCTGGGTATGACCTAAAAAGAAAAAAAAGAAAAGAAAATTTGTAGAAATTGTTCTATCTCACCCTGAGAACATTAAGTGCATGCCTGAGGGTTGACTAAGCTATTGTTGCTATTTGAGCCTGTGTATTAATGTTTATTGAGCTCAGTTGGCTTCTTTGGTACTTTTCCATCTAATTTGGTGTGCTCCTACTGGTATGTTAGTATTGTAGAGATTGGAGCTGTGGCTCCAGGAATTCTAGAATATTTAAGTGGGCAGTGAGTTTTCATGGCGATGGTTGTGGGATGTGGGTATAACTGCTGGAGCTTCAAGAAGTACAGGGAGCAGGGAAGGCTGCCTACCTCCACTCCAAGAAGGCCCCCGAGTTCTCAGCCTGAATACCTGTGTACCTGAAATTTTCAACAGTTTGGCCTCTCTGCAGAGCTGTGAGAGTGACTAGCACACTACATTTTACTTATTGTTCACTCAACTCACTCAACCAACATTTATGAGATACCAGGCACTGTGCTGGGGTCTGAGTTCATAGCAGTGTTCGAGCCACATGGACTGTACATTTGGCTTCTGCTATACTTTGAAAATATTATATCACGTAAACTTTATTACAACCTATCCCCTAGCCTGGACAAAGGATAGTGCCTTATACTTGGTAGACACAGTATTTGAGACATGAAGGAATAGAGTGACTTATTCAGGCTCAGTGAGTTAGAACCAACTTCCAGTGGATGTCAGGTAATTTGACTTCACCATACCCTGCTAGTTATAGGAGTATACGAGTCTGATAGTTGACACCTAAGTTAATGGATGGATTCCCTGTGTTTTATCTAAATCAGGCACTAAAATGCTGAATTGAGGGGTCAGAGAGATATTATAGGCTTGCCTTGCATTTAGCTGAACCTGATTAGATTCCTGGCACCAAATATGGGTTTATCCTACCCCAGCACCACCAGGTGTAAGCCCTGAGAACAGCCAGGTTTATTCCTCATTTCCATATATGAGGACTATTGATTCAGAAAAGCATGTCAGTTTAAAATACGCAAGGATCTAGCACCAATTAGACTCGAACCACCAACTTTAATTTTGGACAAACCATTTAACCTTTATAATAAAACTTACATGTTAGATGATATGGTGTTCGCTTTGCCATATTTACAGGACAATGATATATAGACACCCACACTTCTCTTCCTAAGGGGTTATTCCTTCTGCAAATTTCTTCAGATCTTGAACATGTTGATGGTTGGCCTAAGTGCTGAGTCACTCAAGAGAAGCATAGGTAAAAGATATCCTCCCTCCAGTAATCTGAAAATTGTTTTAATCCCTCAAAATTTATTTCTCAAAGGAAACAGAACAGTCTAGGATTTTGAAGACAGGGTAGTTGGGATCTGGGTAAGATTTACTGTCTTGATGTTATATTTCCAGAAGTATTTCTTTGGTCTACAAGGCAGATAGCAGACAGATACTATATAAAACTCACTCTTTCAGTACAGGAAGACCTGTGTGGGTATAGCTCAGTGGTTGGGCACTTGCACTGCTTGTGTTAAGCCCTGGATTTGGTTTCTTGCAACACACACACACACACACACACACACACACACACACGCACGCGCGCGCGCACGGCTAATATCAGCAACTTCATCCGCTGGACCCAGATATATCTGTTTAGCACTTACGTGTGATTAGAAAACAGTCTAAACTGTAACTCCTAGAAAGGAACAGTTTCAGTTACTTGCTCTTTCTCAAGGACTAAAAATTTCTAGGTGCATGGGTTAAAATGCCACATCCCCAGGTATAGTGGGGCTGGGGCACAGGCTCTGCATACTTCCCTGCCTACAGAAAGGGTGAAGGAGCACAGTGCAGCCATCCACGCCTTCACCTGGCCCCTACGCCTCCCCCCCCCCCCCCCACGTTCCTCTGCTTCAGGATTTGCTGGGATGCACGCCCCTGGCTGTTATTAGGAACTGACAGGGCAAAAGGGTTTCCTGCACACTCAACACATCCCGGCCCTCCTGGGAATCAGCTTTCCCAGGCGGGGGGACGTGTCCAAACATGTGTATCCCTGTCCTCCTGGCCCTTTCCTTTTCCTTTGTTAGTTCTAATCTTTTGGTGCAGCAAACTTACTTTTTTTTTTATGGTGAGTGTGTGTGGGATTTTGTTTTTCCTTTACAAGAAGACCAGTCAGCAGGTCCAGCTGTAGGCAAAATTGTAAAGTAGGCAAAGTGTCTCTGAGGCTTCCCTTCCCCATTCATTCAGTGCCTTCACTTCTCCGAGAGTTTTTGGGGGTGCTTTTATAGGGTGTTATGTCAGACTAAGATAGTGAGGACTAAATCAGGAACAGCTTTGTAAGGATCTATCTCACAGAGAGTCAATAGCAAACATCTCAGAAAGCAATACAAAACAAAAAGACAGTGAGGACTGAAGCTATGTGTTTGCACTTAATAATGTGAGGTTTCCGGGACTGAGACTAGGACAATTTTAGAGAAGAGGGAAGAAATGTTGCCTGAATGGAGTTGGTTTGCAAAAGAAAGGGGTTGAAGTTCTTTTTGTTTGAATTCTACATACAGCAAAAGGGGAGCAGAAGGCCAGTGATTAGTGAGGGTGAGTCTGGAAATGAAAAGATTTTTAGAAGAACAGAAGAAGCACATTTTGATACATAAATGGAAATTTCCCACAGAAGACTTGATCTGGTTGAGCATCAATATTGGAAAAATAAATCCTAGTTCATGTCACATGCATTAACTCATGCCTGGTATGGACGGGCCATTTGACTGCTGACATGGTGACTATGAGACTTTAGGGTTCTGTAGTTTTTCACTATTAACCAGCTATTTCTGATGCTTTGGTTGAAAGGGAGATAGGTTTTAACCTGATGGTGATAAAAGTCAAAATGAATAGACTCAAACATTTAAATACACACCCATATCATCCACCCTCGGTAATTTGTAATCTCTCACAGACAATGTGATACTCACCAATCAATAACTGAACCTCAAATCCATCCATATCCTCTCTTCCCTTCCATTTCTACTCCTTGTCTTCCCTATAAGATGCCCAGCCCCAGGTGTGGCTTTTGGGGGGTGGAGATCTTGGACTCCAGAACTTCTCCCTATGGCCCTTTGCTGGACTGAATCCCTTACTAGAGATGACAGAAGTGGACAGTCACAGAGTGAGTTGCTTTAGACCAGAAACAAAAAATCATGTAAAAGAGATGGGCCCTAGTTTCCTACACTAAGATATGAAAATCACAAACTTATCATCTGGTATGATGCTATAGTTACAAGGCATTCAGGCATAGTGAACTTTGAGCTGCAAGCTCCAAAACTCCTTCACCCTCCTTCACCACGTGTGTGTGTATGTAGACATATGTATAAACACCAATTATATATAATTTTTATATGTATACATTTTATATCTGTACATATACATACATATCTATGTATACACCAATTATATATAATTTTTATATATGTATACATTTATATGTATATAAATATATACATACATATCCATGTATAAACCAATTACACACACACACACACACATATATATAAATTTTTGCTAGCATGCAACAGGGATGAATGGAGATGATACTGGTGCCCGCTCAAGCAAGTTGATGAACAGGACGACAAGCGAAACAAGTGAGATATATATATATATATATATATATATATATATGTATATATATATATAAAATGTGTGTATATATATATATATATATATATAAATAATTTCACCCCCTCACTTGACCTGACAATCTGAACAATGTTAATGCTTCAGGCAGCCAAACCCTCAGCTTCTGCTTGTCACAGTGACCCTGTGTGGTGGCAGGAGGCAATGACAGTATCCGAGATGTCAATTTTCTTTCATTCTGAAATTGGGGCTTATGGACACTTTGGACTGTGCAGCCCACTGGTATTTGTGGATTCCCAAGAAATGGGCTGGTAAGGGGGTGGTGGCGGAGGGTCATCTTGAATGAAATGATAAATTTCCTGTCCAATTAAGGTCCCTGGGATTTGGAGGTGATGATGGAAAGGTTCATTGGAGTAGAGTGAAGGTGGCCTTTTGGACTTTGTACTTGGATGTGCTTCCGGTCCTTTCAGGAGAGGAGTTTTCAGTCTCCTTGTTTGGAAATGCAGCCTCAGGCCTCTCAGAGTTTGGGCTTGTGTGTATGTATAACACAGGAGGCATAAAAGCCCCATCCAGGGTCAGTGGGTAGCTCTGTTTAGGATAGTGAGAGAGTTTGCTCTCAATCCTCCAGCGAAGGAAGGAGGAAAGGTGAGGGTGGAGAGTAAGAGAGCCCTGGGGAGGGTAACAGAGATGAGAGATACTGGGGATGCATCAGTCCTCTGAAAGGACAATGGATTCCCTGAGGTCAGGGCAGGGGAAACAGAGCAATTAAGTAATAATGTCAATAAGTCTCATGAAGGGTTAGATACTGTCTCAGCATGGACATAATGACCTCATTCAGGTTAATGATTATCAAGACCCACTTTTAGAAAATTAATTAAAAACTGACACCACACAGCTTTAACAATTCTCTGAGGTGGGCATTACTCTTGTTCCCCACTTAATGATGAGGAAGTAGTGGCGCTATTAGGTAATATTCTCAAGGGAAAGTGGCAGCATCTGGGACATGTCTCCAGGCATCCGGGCTACAGAATCGGGACTTATAGTCTCTCTTTCAAGGTTCTCTTTGACATCAACAGAATTAGAAGGAGAGACATTTAAGTGCTGAAAGTACTTGTACTGCAAACCATAATGCCCAAAAGGAGAGAGAGAGAGGGAGGGGGAAGGGGGAGAGAGAAAGAGAGAAAGAGAGAGAGAGAGAAGGGCCTGCTGTAGAGGTAGACTTGGGGTGAGGGGAGATGGAAGGTGGAAGGAGGGAAACTGGAGACCTTGGTGATGGGAAATGTACACTGGTGAAGGGATGGATGTTGGAACATTGTTTGAGCGAAGTCCAATCATAAACAACTTTATAACTGTGTGTCTCATGGTGATTCAATTAATAAAAATAAATTTTTTAAAAAGAAGAAAATGTAGAGAAGTATGAAAAAAATGGAGAGTGATTGTAGACTTTGCTGTTAGCCAGTCAGACTAATATGACGTAGATCATTTTAGCTTTAATGATTGGTTGGTTCACACAGATGAAGAATCCAGCGCTGTGGCTGACTTCCCATGTGGCTTTGATTCAGGTGTCCCAGTATCCATAGCTTAACTCTGCTTTCTCAGAGTTGACTCCAGTCTCAGACTGCTTGACTCTTCCTGAATTTCTTTTTTTTTTAATTTTTTTTTCTTGCTTTTTTGAGTCACACCCAGCGATGCACAGGAGTTACTCCTGGTTCATGCACTCAGAAATTACTCCTGGCAATGCTCGGGGGACCATATGGGATGCTGGGAATTGAACCTGGGTGGGGCGCGTGCAAGGCAAACACCCTACCCGCTGTGCTATTGCTCCAGCCCCATAATTTTAATTTTTTTTATTTTAATGAATCATTGTGAGATACAGTAACAGACTTACAAACTTGCATGATTAGGTTTCTAACACCACTTTCATCAACAGCATACCCACTTCCCTCCCCAGAATCAACTCCAATTTAAATTTATTTTTTTTTAGTCCTAGAAAAGAATTTGAGATTTTTGTTTTTCCTTCCTTTTAAAATTCATTATGGATCATTCATCTTTCACTGAATTTGAATTAACATGTGATATTATTCTCTTTATTTTTCATTATTTTGTTGGTTTCCTTTCCTCCTTTATGGTTATCTATTAACCTTTATTTAAACACTAAAACTTAAAAAGTTGCTTATAATACTATTGCTCTAGGCATTCAGTGTTCTAGCACCTATCTCACCACGAGTGTCACCTTCCCTTCACCAATGTTGTCCATTTCCCATCCATCCTTCAAGCCTTCCCCTTAGCAGTTACACAATAATTTATTTCATATTGCTTGTTGCAACAAAATATCAAGTAGAATTATTGAAAAATAGTTCAATAAGAGGTTACTAATATGTTGTTAAGGTTGAGCCTTGTACACACACACACACACACACACACACACACACGGATTATACACAAGGCTCAACCCTGGGTGAAATACAACAGTCTTTTGGAGCATTTTCAGCGGTTTATTCATAACAAACAATACAAAATAAATTATTTCAATTCTGCTTTGGGACAGGGGTTGGGGTTCGGCATGGAAATATCCAAATTATGGTGGTGGGAGGTGTAATGGTGGAATTGGTGTTCAAATATTAAATGCAATCAAAGATTGTAAACTGCTCTATAAAAATAAAATAAAATAAAAATAAAAAAGGAAAAAATAGTTCAATAAAATAAATTGTAAAAATGGTTTTATCTCACAGTGACTAAAGTCATTGAGGATGTACTGGGTTGGCTGGTGCTAGCTGAACTTTCTGTGTTACTGTTTTTTTTAAATTTTTTTTTATTTTATAAAGTAGTTCACAATATTTGATTACATTTAATATTCAAACACCAATTCCATCACCATTATACCTTCCCAACACCACCTGTGACATATTCAATATGCCAAACACAGTCACAACAAGTCTCAAAATGAAGATGTTACTGGGCCTGCTCGAGCAAATCTATGAACAATGGGAAGTCGGTGCTATACAGTGCTATACCATATTTCAGGTGTTTCCATCCCTAACCCCAATCCCTGCCCCAAAGCAGAACCAAAATAATATATTTTGTATTGTTTGTTAAGAAAAACCAATGAAAATGCTTTTAAAAAAAGTATCCTTAGAGGAAAGAGTGTGAAGATTGTTGTATTTCACCCAGGGATCATCAATGCCTTCTATAAGAGATCACTAACATGTTGTTAAAGGTTGAGCCTTGTGTGCTTTTTACATATGTAACACTGTCGTCTGGTTGTTCATCGATTTGCTAGAGCAAGTTTATAAAAAGGAAATGTATATTTTCCCTATAAGATTGGTTGCCTCCTACTTTGAAGTGTTACTGTTTTTTTTTTCTCATTGAATTTAGCTTTCATTTATTCAACTTTCCCATCAAGTCTGCTGTGCTTCTACTAGGTTATCATTGCTGTGAAATTTGGAGATGTCCAGTCTGCATGCTCCAGGAGCTGTGATGCTGGGATGATTCAATGGCTTGGCATTTCTTCAAGATTACTTGTGGATCTGGGCCATTTCTGTTGGGTGTGTGTCAGGAGGTGATGTTGGGGGAGGTTGTTGGAGAGAATTTCTCACCCTTAGGCAGGGTGAGAAATCGGCTTCCCCCCATTCCAGTAGGTCCCAGAGTTCTCAGCCTGGAAACTAGTTTTTCTGGGATGATTCAGCTCTTAGCATCTCTTTGAGATTAGTTCAACTTCAGATATTTTAAACACAGATATAAAATGATGTTGATTTCATTCCCTCGTAGCTTTCAGGAACAGCTGGTTGACTATTTCTTTGAGGACCTTCTCCAGTTCTTTATTCATTTGGTCTCAACTGTTCAAATTCCCTTAACACAGGTACTAAGCTCTGTGGGTAGATTCAGAGATCAAAACTGAGTCACAGGCCACACAGAACCCAAATTCTAATTAGGGAAACCCTGCTACTCATATTTAAGCTAGGAATTTTGAGAGAAGTTTTAGTGAAACATTGCTTTAAATAATAATCTGTCTTACCTCAAGACTTGGGCAAATCTAAACTCAAGCTTTTGTCGTGTTTTTGTTTTCAAAATGACCAGGTTGTATTTATTGCACAGTATGTAAAGATGTATTTTTCTTCACTCTTTAGAGTTTAGCAAGATTGGAGTCAGCAGAAACATCTTTGCAGCTACTAGAAACATAAGCACTGCCTTATAGTCTGTCCTTATGATCTCTATTCTTTACATTATCTCAATAGAAAGTTCAATGTATTTTCCACTATTACCAGCTTCCTCTCTCCCCCTCTCTTGCTTGATAGGGCAGAGGATGGAACACTTGGAATGGACTGGCAGAAACCCAGTACATTGTGTCAAATCTACAAGAGATATTTATGTCCTATTCATTCCCAACAATGGCTCAAACAATTCCCCCGGAAAATAATAGAGCTGACACATCAATATGAAGTGGTTGTGACTTCATAAAGACCTTGATAGGTCAGGACCAACAATTTATCAACTGTTTCCTGCCTATTCATTTATTCAGTTCATTCATTTTTTTCCCCTACCAACCAATATTAACTGATGACCTACTATGTGCCAATGGTTTTCTAGGCTGGTACCATTCCCTTTAATCCAGGATTAAGAAGACATTCTCTGTAAAGAGCCAGAGAGTGAATTTTTAGGGACTATAGGTAATAGGATATCTGGCTAAACTGTGCCATTTCCGTGCAAAGTCATCATGGGTACTTTATAAAAACACCTAAGTATCAATGCTTTATATAAGCTAGCAGGTGGGGTTGTATTTTATTTAAAAATATTGTTTTCTTTAAGTTTCATTGACTTAAAACAGGCAGTGGAATGAACAGATCTGCTTGGTGGATCCAGTACATTGACTCTTTCTATAACCTAATTCTAATTAGAATCAGTTACAAGATGACTAATAATTACTAATTCTAGTCTTAAATCGTGGTAATAATCCATTTTTCTTTTTCTCCCATAATTGCAGAGCTGAAAAACCCAGTAGTGAATCAATGAGTCAAGTTAATTTAGGACATAGTTTCAAAATTCAGTCGTTTGTTCCTTATCTGATAATAATAACGACAATATCATACTCAGTAATAGTAACAATCACTATTAGCCAATGTTGATTGTGGACCAATTGTTGCTTGAAATCTCTTTGCAAATAATGACTCTTCTTCTCAAAGTTGGTAGAGAAACGGATTAAAACCTTCTCCCCCAAAAGATTTAGGGAATAATGATATAAATGTACATACATGTATACTTGCTTTTTGTCCTGTTTTCCTTATGAAGATGATTTGCACACGGATCTTGATAAAATACATCATCCTTAGTATTTGTTGAGCTCATAGAAAGTACCAGATGTGCTGCCTCTCACTCAACCTTTCAGTAATCCCCGAGAGGAATTTTTAAATCCACTTGGAACTCTAAGTAGTGCAATAGGTCGACCCGCTTAGCCAGTGTAGACTAGGAACGTGTTCGAGTCTCCAAAACTTATGCTCTTAACCACATTTTCACGACTTGTTCCAAGTAGGGCAAAATACATAAACAAACAAACAAAACAAACCCCAGACAGTAATGTGGGTTTTACTCTGATTGTATTCTTTTTTTTTTCCTCTTCAAGAAACCAAATTCCTTTACCATCGCAAGGCAAGCAAGATGGGGTGTCTCCGGTGCTTTGGCATTATGAGGACAGTCATTTACAAACACAGTGCCCAAGAGGCCTCATTAAATCAACAGCACAATGGGGAGCGTTCAGAGCCGGGCGCAGCTGCTCGGCCCAGGAATGTGGCCTGTGGGCTGAGCGCCTTTATCATCAGACTGACGGATGCGGTGGCGCTGGGCTGGGGCGCACGCGGCGGCTCCATCCTGGAATGCGGGCCTGCGGGGCGGGCAGCTGACAGCCACCCTGCCTGCCTGGGAAGGGGTGGTCTTGCCCATAGATTAGATCTTGAAAGCTGCTTCTTTGCGTGTCTTTTTGTTGTGGGGCTCAAAGGAGTCGCTCAGCTGGCGCAATCGCGGTCAACAAAAGGAAGCTCTATTTGATGGGGATGGGGCCCCGGCTCTGCGGGCTACTGGACTCCGGTGCCCTGCCCAACCTGGAGCTCAGATTTTTTTTTTTTTGCAAAGAAGCGTGTGGCTCGGGGATCAAGCCAATGTCTTGAGGAAATCCCTGGCCTCCAAATTACCCTGTGGCCCCAGCTGTGAACCCAGGGCGCGAGGGGTGGGGTGTGGGGGACAGGGAGGGAGGGATAGAGCATGTACAGTTTTGTGTGACGGGGAATGAGAAGGCGAATTTAAAGCATGATCAGCTCCACATGATTTAAAGTCAGCTCCAAATGACTTTTTCTTTCCTCTTTCTTTGCAGTGGCAAAGGTTTATCAGAGCAAGAGTGGAAATGACAGAGATGAGGCTTTAAGAAATCTGAACTTAAATGAATTTGGGCCCAAGAAACGCTTAGGTCTCCCGGGTTTGGTTCTTTCAGCAATTCGGGGGGTGCTGGCTCTCTACAGGTTGAGAATGAGATTGACAGGTGCGTTAGCTTCTTTGTGGTGACTGACAGGCATCCCAGCCTGACACGTGTATTTTGGCTTGTTCCCCTCTGGTGAAGCCTTGTGATCTCTGTCTTCCTCCTCATACATCTCAAAATAAAACTGTTTTACTTTTTTGTTTGTTTGCTTGTTTATTTTTTGGGTCACACCCGGCAATGCACAGGGGTTACTCTCAGCTTTGCACTCAGGAATTACTCCTGGCAGTGCTCCAGGGACCATATGGGATGCTGGGAACCGAATATGGGTCTGCTGCATGCAATGCAAATGCCCTACCTGCTGTACAATCGCTCTAGCCTCAAAATTGTTTTACTTTAAAAAAAAACAATATTCACAAAGATGACATTTTTTTGTTTTGTTTTGTTTTTGTCTGTTTGTTTCTGGGTCACAGCCAGTGACAGAGCTAACTTCTGACTCTGCACTCAGGAATCATTCCTGGCAGTCCTCCAGGTACCACATGGGATGCTGGGAATCGAACCTGGGTCATCCAAAGCAAACACCCTACCCATTGTACTATCTTTTCAGCCTAGCAGAAAGGGCTTTTATTTCTTTAATTTTAAAAATTTTTTTTTATATTTTTGTTAGTGAAACACCATGAGGTACAGTTGTAGACTTACAAATTTTTGTGCTTGGGTTTCGATTATACAATGATCAAATACCCATCCCTCCATCAGTGCCCATTTTCCACCACCAAGGATCCCAGTATCCCTCCAACCCCTATCCCCCCATCCCACCCTGCCTCTGTGGCAGGGCATTCCCTTTTGTTTTCTCTCTCATTTTGGGTGTTGTGGTCTGCAAAAGAGGCATTGAGTGACAATCATTTTCGGTCCATAGTCTACTTTCAGCATACATCTCCCATCCTGGGAGGATCCTCCAAACAACCTTTATTTGGTGCTCCCTTCTCTATCTGAGCTGCTCTCAGAAAGGGCTTTTAAATCTTCTCTGGTTCTAAAATGTGTGGACTCCATGCAAATGATCATAGAAAGAGCTCTTATCGCTTTAAGTATTGCTTCAGAGCAAGCAGAAAAAGAGGGAAAGGAAGTATATCACTTATTGCCTGGAAAGATCTGTGGATTAAAAATGGTCATGAATTTTAGCATGAAGATAGCGTGTAAGTCAGATCTAAAACCAGCTCCTCTTGGCAATGAATCTGTTCCTTTTTGTTCTGTTGTGTCCCAGAATGTATTCACCTTCCTTCCATGTAGAGTATTTTCTTTATTCTTTTTTTTTTTTTTTTTTTGCTTTTTGGGTCACATCCGGTGATGCTCAGGGATTACTCCTGGCTCATGCACTCAGGAATTACTCCTGGCGGTGCTTGGGGGATCATATGGGATATTGGGAATCGAACCTGGGTCGGCCATGTTGGCTGCGTGCAAGGCAAATGCCCTACCCGCTGTGCTAACTTTCCAACCCTCCATGTAGAGTATTTTCAACCTCAGTGACATCCTCTGAAAGAGACCTCTAGTGTTGGTGATGCAGATGGAAGGTGGGAGTGTCAAGGTTAGATCTTCCAGGCAGATTTGCTGAAAGGAAGGATGAAGCATGATAAAGAGTGAAGCTGGACCTCCGGGGAGGCAAGCACCACAGGCCTTGGGCATTGGAGTGTGGGGTCATTCCCTGAGTTGTCTCCATGCATAACCACCTACCCGAGAGGGGTAGAGAGTTACTAATGGGTTTATCAGTCAAATCTGGCTGGATAGCTACTAAAACATGATGGTATTGGCACAAACTCTTTATTTAATAACAGTTGAGCAGGCAGCTATTGTTGAGACCTTTTTCTTCAGCTTTTTCCTCAAGAGTATGGATTTAAAAAGTCAGATCAAGATGGCTGAATTTATCTTGCTTCCTGACCATAGAAGCAACAGAGCACATGATTTTTTTAAATTTATTTTTTTATTAGTGAAACACCACGAGGTACAGTTATAGACTTACAAATTTTTGTGCTTGGGTTTCAGTTATACAATGATCAAGTAACCATTCCTCCACCAGCGCCCATCCTCCACCACCACAGGTCCCAGCATCCCTCCCACCCCCCATCCCCCTCATCCCACCCTGCCTCTGTGGCAGGGCATTCCCTTTTGTTCTCTCTCTCTCCTTTTGGGTGTTGTGGCTTGCAAGAGATGCATTGAGTGGCAATCATGTTTGGTCTATAGTCTACTTTCAGCATGATTCTCCCATCCTGGGAGGATCCTTCCAACACCCTTTATTTGGTGCTCCCTTCTCTATCTGAGCTTCCTTTTCCCCTAGCATGTGTGGCCTCCAAATCGTGGAGCAAAATTCCTGGTACTAGTCTCGGCCACTACTGGGTGTTAGTCTCCCATTATGTTACTTTATGTTCCCCAGATGAATGCAATCTTTCTGTGTCTATCCCTCTCTTTCTGACTCATTTCGCTTAATATGGTACTTTCCATGTAGTACCACTTGTATGTAAATTTCATGACTTCATCTTTTCTAACAGCTACATAGTACTCCATTGTGTAAATGTACCAAAGTTTCTTTAACCAGTCATCTGTTCTCGGGCACTCAGGATTTTTCCAGATTCTGGCTATTGTAAAGAGTGCTGCAATGAACAAACAAGGAGCGCATGATTTTTATTTTGGGGTCCCGTTTCTCAGTGCTCCGGGGATCACTCCTGGTATGGCTGAGGGAGCAAGCGGTGCTGGGGATGGAACCCAGGCCTCCCACAGACAAAGTCTCACTCAGCCCATTGACCTTTATCTCAGGCAAAACAGGAGTTTTGGAAAATTCTCGAAGATGACTCAACACTCAGCTAAAAAATTTAATTTTATTGAAATAGGAGAAGTAAAAATGCGAATTGACCTCAGCCCCATGAAAAGAAGAATGCCCATAAATAAGTGTTGTCAGTATAAGCTAAGTACAGCATATGGCTTTTATTGAGCATGTTCATTGGGAGGCTGCAACAGAGGCTGCACCCCATGCCCTTCTCAGCATTGTCGGGGTTAGTTCTCAAGGCCTGTGAGCACTGCCTAATGCAGCCCAGGTGGTCCTTGAGCAATGTCTGGGTGGCCTGGGGATCCTTGGCACCACGGAGCCCAGGCAGGGCTTCATCTTCAGGCCCTAACACTGAACCAATGGCTGATTGGATGAGCATTGCTGGGAGTTGTCTCAGAACTCCTTGAGCACTGTTTGGGAGCCTCCTACCCACCTTCAAAAAGAGGATATGATGGTCTTCTTCAGGAAAACTGTAATCTTTCACACAATTCTCTTTTTTGGGGGGAAGGGCAGAGTTATTTATTGAAATAAAACCCTTTTACAGTAGCCTTCTCTTATCCTTCCCCTATCCCAAATCTCAAGAATACTTTGTTAGTATGGAAATTGTTGTTTTATTACTTTATTCAATTGAAGTCAAATAAGTATATACTCAGTGCCATGCAGTATTTTAAAATATTTTTTGAGCTAGAAAGGATCTCTCTCTTTTTTTGACTATTTGTATTCCTTTTTATTGTTTTTTACTTTTAAAAATTGAAAAAAAAATTTTTTTTTCTTTTTGGGTCACACCCAGCGATGCACAGGTTTACTCCTGGTTCACTCACTCAGGAACTACTCCTGGCTGTGCTCAGGGTCCCATATGGGATGCTGGGAATCGAACCCAGGGAAAATTTTTTAAAAATTTAAAAATTTTTAAAAAATATTTCTTAATGAATCACTGTGAGATACAGTTACCGACTTACAAACTTTTGTGATTATGTTCCTGTCATACAATGATCTAGTACCCATTCCTCTACCAGTGACCATTCTCCACCACCAGTGTTCCCAGTATCCCTCCCACCATGCCCACTCCATTCTCCCCTCAAGAAAGGGTCTCTTATCTCAGCAAACATTTCTTTTTCTAGAGTTTTCATATGAACAAAGAGATAGGTACATCAGGTAGGGCACTTGTCTTGCCTGAGGGGCTAGAAAATAGTACAGGGTGTAAGGTACCTGTCTTGCACAACCACAACTCAAATTCCATCCCAGACACCCCATGTACTTCCTTGAGCCCCACCAGTTGTGATCCTTAAGCTCAAAGTCAGGAATAAGCCCTGAGAACCACCTAAATGCGGATGTGACTAAAAAACAAAACAACAAAAAAATGAATTACCAAGAACTAGTAAGGACTTTTCATCCCTCCCCCAACTTAATCTGAATAAGATATCCTACAAGCTTACCTAGCGCATAATAGAACCTAAATTGATATTTCTTAGAAAAAAAATAAGCATCAATGGGTCACCTGTAAGGTCTTATTTTATATTTTCACACTATTCTCTTTTAAACTCTCTGTGATACAGAATTCTGGATGAGCTCTTAGGAAATCCACATAGCCTGTCCAGTTCAGACCTGTCCGGTGTCATGTTTCTAGAAAGAAAGACTTGATTCCAATGTAAAACACCCCTCCTGCTCCAGCTCATGTCGGAACAGGTCACTTCTTCCGTTGCTTTCTCTTCCATGACCCAGGGTGAGATTATTCTTACAGATCCTCTCCTCCAAGTTTAAGATCTTTCCATTTTCTCCTGTTTGGGAGAGCAGAGGAATGAAGGAGAAGGGATCAAATGTCCCTGGCATCTACTGGCACTTCGTGCCTGCCACCTCATTTCACATTCTCCCAGTGCTCCAAGTAGGTGACACCATTCTAGCTTGACAAACAAGGAAGTGGAGGCCCAGAGATGTGAAGTCACTTGTCCTGAGGAGAATATCTTCCAAGGGAAAAAGTTGAAAAGCCAAACGAACATTGGCAAGCATTTGGAAATCGCAAGGATTACCAAAATGTGCTACAGGCACACAGAATGAGCACATGCTGTTGGAAAAACTGCCCATCGATGTGCTCAATGCAGTTGTCACAAACCTTCACTTTGTGAAAAAAACGCAGTGTCTGTGAAGCACCATGAAATGAGATATGCTTCCCTAGTCATCCAAGTTGGCAAAGCTTGACTCAGATCGCTCTAGAGGCTGTACAGCCTCTTGCCTTAGGCCCTCCAGGACAAGTCAGCCCTGCTGGCCTGTTTGGGACTTGTGGACAGAGCTGGAAAATAATACATTTGTCTTGTTTATTCAGTTCCCAATTAATTTTTGTAGGAAAGGAAAATAATAGAGGATCAATACTTTATAAAAAAAAAAAGGAAAAGGGATCCCAAAACAAACAAACAAAATGAGAAAAGCAGTCCCTTTGATTATCTTGTGCAGGGATTTATAAACTTTTTACATCAAAGGCTGGCACTCGTTCACGCAGCAGGGGTTGAAAGGTCAACATAGGTCACTGATACAGGCAGAATGGAGTGATGTGAAACTAGATAAAAAGGCCAAGAAACCACTGGAGGGCTTAATACCATAGTTTTTGAATCTTGAAGTCCCATTTTTCTTTTCTTCTTTGTGTTGGGGGGGCTCAAACCCAACTGTGCTCAGGGTTTACTCCTGGCTTTATGCTCAGGGATCATTTCTGGCAAGCTTGGGGGACCACATGGAGTGCTGGGGATCAAACACAGTTTGACTGCCTGCAAGGCCCGTGCCTTACCTGCTGTATTATTTCTCTAGTCCCATTTGTATTCCATTCTTCAGAAGAATTTGGGTCTAGTCATTGGTTTGGTTTGTTTTAGTTTAAGGCATTCAGCTCTTTCTTCAAACTGGAAGGAAGTACAGTGTCCAATATCCACAAAGATGTTTCTTTGGGTCAAGTAAGAAGAATGGGCTCCTCACCTTACCCTACAGTCCCACAAGGGCCCCTGGTAGCTGGCTCAAAAGTTTTAGATAACTTATCACCTTGGTGAAAAGAGGAGGCATGGTCATAAAATACAAAAAGTGACCTGGAAAGCAGCACCTGAGTTAGGAAAAATAAAGGTTGGTGTGAGGTAAATGAACTAAGAGTTGAAAACCAGTGATGCCGGTTGTTGATTAGCTGTTGTGGTTAAAGGAGAAGGGTGACTCACAATGACTCTTCAAATATTTCTCAAGGAAGACTTTTGGGAACAGTGATGGTAGCTAACGGTCATCAAGATGGTGCCATGTGCTGGCATACAATAGGCATTATCTCGTCAGATACTCACAGGGTCTATGAAGTGTGCACTCTTTCACCCTGATTTCAAAAACGGAAACTAAGCTACCAATGTCAGTGAGGAACTGAGTAAATATTAGCAAGTCAGACCAGGGTGATAGATCAATGAAGCGCAGCGTATCCTTTGCGTGCAGGAGCCCTGGCCTCCAACCTCGTACCCCCAGGAGCAGCACTGCACATTGAGCCAGGAGTAGCCCCGGCACTGCCAGGTGTGAACTGTGACCCCAGTACCAAACCAAACTAATCAACAAAACAAGAAACCTGGCAAATAATTGCTGAGTTCTAATTCAAGCATTCCCATTTCAGAACCTCTTGACTATTTTCCTTTTTTTAAATTAATTTTTATTAAAAACACTGTGATTGGGAGGGTCCTCCCAGGATGGGAGAAGCATGCTGAAAGTAGACTATAGACCAAACATGATCATCACCCATTGCTTCTTTTGCAAACCACAACACCCAATAAGAGAGAGAGAACAAAAGGGAATGCCCTGCCAGAGAGGCAGGGTAGAATGGGGGGATGGGGGGTGGGAGGGATACTGGGATCCATGGTGGTGGGAAATGGGCACTGGTGGAGGGATGGGTATTTGATCATTGTATAATTGAAATCCAAGCACAAAAATTTGTAAGTCTACAACTGTACCTCATGGAATCTCACTAATAAAAATTAAAACAAAAAACAAAAAAAACCCCACTGTGATTTACAAAGTTGTTCATTATACAGTTGTTTCAAGCATTTAGTGTTCCAACACCACCAGTGTAAACTTCCCTCCACCAATATCCCCGGTTTCTCTCCCAATCCCAACCTGACCCTTTAGGCATATAACAAAGTTACTTAATATTGCTTATTCCAACAAAACTTTAAGAAATGGCAAATAGAATGATCAGAAAATAAATCAGTAAGAGCCAATTTGTGATTAGTAAAGGTTTTTGACCTATGTAAATAAAAAAACCATTTAATGCAATATAGTAAAATGCCTATTCACATTTACATATATATTTTTTCAACTCTGGAATATAAAGTAGATTATATTAAATTTTATTTTATACTTGGGTCTCATTGTGGTGATGATTATGTATCACCTGTCATTAATAAAACTTTTTAAGCAATTCTGTGTTAACATATTTTGGAATTTACACAAAATAGGTAAGGCCTACATATGTAAAATTTCTTACTGAACTTTATATAAACATTGTGGTTTACAAAGTTGTTTCAGCTATCGATCACACTGTTGATAACTGGCTTCTCAAGCAGATAGTGGCTGTTATTTTTCTCTCTCACCATTTTGAGGCATTAAACCCTTTTCACACTCTAACCCAAGTCATGTGTCTTCCTTGCCTGGGAGCAAGGACCATTCAGATGCACAGAAAGCCAGGTAATCTATGGACAGCAATTTGTGAAAAATCCCTACTATGAAGCCAACCTTGCAAAGAATTCTGGGGTGAACTCTCCATTTTTCAGGGAGTCTCAATCTGTAATGATTACTCTTGCCTTCTGACTGACAAGTCAGTGCTGTGTGTGTGTTCTCATATTTCTCTAAATGAACCTATTTTTTAAATTTAATTTTTTAAATTTATTGAATCACTGTGGGAAAAGTTACAAAGCTTTCAGGTTTAAGTCTCGGTCATACAATTATCAAACACATTTCCCTTCACCAATACTTATTTTTCACCACCAAGAACCCCAATAACGCCCCCCCCAACCCTCCCAATGCCTGTGAGGCAGATGAATTCTAGTTAACACTCTATCTACTTTGATTAGATTCATTGTTTCCACAAAAGATGCACCATTATTATTTAGAGTTTACACCCCAAATCAGACATGCTGAAAAGGCATTGTGAAATAATTTGTTTTCTACAGCTGGTTATAAGGATCCCGTGATTTTGGATTTCTGGTATGTTACTTATTAATCCTGGAAGTATTTCTGCTGGGAGTCAGAAAATTATGAGATTGGTTTCTGTGGCTCTGGAGCCATGGCCGTGCCAGAGATCTGCTCGTGGGGGGCAACTCGTGACCTCGGTAGGGCATGAAGGATGAGCTAGGAATGCCCCCTCTTCCCATGAGGTTTCAGTCGCCCTGTCATGACGGACTCATACCTGGCTTTCCAAAAAGCTCCGAGGCAGCTGCCATCTTTCTTTCCAGAGGGAAAAAGGCAGAAGGGAGCAACACCCTTTCCCCTCTGGGCAGGCATGGTGGAATGGATTAACGCGCAATCCATTCACTTTTCTGCTGCAAGCTGCTGGGCTCTGCATTAAGTCCTTGTGCTTCTGGAGCCATGGCTATGCTGGAGAGCAGCTCGTGGGGGGTAATTCCTGACCTCGGTAGGGCGTGAAGGACGAGCCCTAAATGAAACTGTTTTATATTAAAAAAATAGTCTGTTAGTTTTCACTCAGGTCCACTTTATGCAAATCAAGTTTTCAGTCAGTGTGGTTTAGATTGGTGGCAAGTGGACCAGACAGTGATTGGCTGAGTTTTAATCCTGGAGGTCCTTGGCTACTGGCTTTGGTTTCAGCTGCTTCTTGGAGGTGAAAGGTGTGGAACTACGTCTAGACATGCTTAGGCACTCACCGCAATAATCTTCTGACTCTGTTTTATTTGTTCTCACTCAGACAACAACAAAATGTTGTCCTATTTTTCATCAAGCATATCTGAAGTCTATTATTCGAACAGTCAGAAGTGGTTCTTGCGTGGTCAGTATTACTGTGCCTCCTTAGTAGCTGACACCCTGGCTTGACAATGACCATCTCTCAGGAGTCTGGTCCGCTATGTAGGACCCCATCTTCTTTTGACCCCTGCAAGCTGATTTTCCCTGAAGCAGCTGGGTTCTCTCCCAGGAATATTGCAAAAGTGTAATCTTTTCTCTGCCACTAATCTGCTTGTGACGTGGGACAAATGTGCAATCGGTAGTTTCTCATTAGTTAGATAGGGACATAAATTTCTAGTGCTACTCAAGCAAAGTTTAAAAAGAGAACTCCCAGAATGACCACCAACTGGGAGCTCTTTGGCACTATTGGGGCAACATGGGAAGATGCCATTGTCGACAACATTGACGAGGAATACAATCGACTGGTTCAGCACCTCCATGATTGTGCGAGGAACGCCAAGAGAGAGATAGCCACAAAAAAATGCCTATCTTCAAAAACTCTTGAGCTTATTTGCCAATGTGGTTTGGCACATGCCTCAGGCAACTGCAAGCTAATGTCCGAGCTCGCAAAGCAGTGCAGAGATGCGATCAAGGAAGACCTCAAAGAGAGAAGAGCAGAAGTGCTGTTAGATGCGGCAGAAGCCAGGAAAAGTATTCGTAATGCCCTCCTGTCCTTTGCCAACTACAAGACCAAGATGACTGCCCTCAGACATCCTGATTGATCCATCACATCTTCCAGAACGGCAATGGAGAAGATTATCCATGACTTCTACTCAAATCTCTTCGATAGCCATGTCCACTTGCCGACATACCAAATTCCACAGGATGGGTATGTCGTTCCTAACGTTCTCCCTTCCGAAATCCGACACGCCATTTTGTTGGTAAAGAAGCAAACAGCACCCGGCCCAGACAAGGTCAGACCTGAACACCTGAAGAACCTGCCGTCAGTACTCATCAATACACTGGCTCGGCTCTTCACTCGCTACCTGTCTGAATGCAAGGTTCCGTCCCAATGGAAAACCAGCAGGACCGTACTACTGTTCAAGAAGGGAGACATCCATGACATTGGCAACTATCGCCCTATCTGCCTATTGTCTGTCACCTACAAGTTGTTCACTCGAGTCATCCTAAATAGGATTGGCAGAACACTAGATGAAGGACAACCATGCGAGCAAGCCGGGTTCCGCAAAGGATTCAGCACCATCGACCATATCCACACGATAACCAAGCTCATTGAGGTTTCTCGGGAGTTCAAGATGCCGCTCTGTCTAACGTTCATTGATTTAAAGAAGGCCTTTGATTCTGTTGAGACGGAAGCGGTCATTGAAGCCCTAGCCAATCAGGGCATTCAAGCCCAATACATCAGGATCCTCCGTGAGCTATATTGCGGATTCACTACCAGGATCTCACCATTCTACAAAGAAGTGATCGTTGATGTCAAGAGAGGGGTGCGGCAGGGTGATACCATTTCACCGAAACTCTTCAGTGCCACCCTCGAGAACATCATGCGACGACTGGAATGGGAAGGAATGGGAGTGAAGATAGATGGTCGGCAACTACACCACCTCCGCTTTGCTGATGACATTGTTTTAATAACACCAAACATCAGCCAAGCGGCACAAATGCTGGCCGACTTTGACCGTGAGTGTGGAAAGGTAGGACTACAGCTGAATCTTACGAAGACAATGTTTATGAGAAACAGCCTCGTTCCTGATGCCCCATTCGCTCTCAACGGAACGACCATCTCCGAATGCAACAGCTATGTGTACCTAGGTTGAGAAGTCAACATGACAAATGACCTGGCACCCGAGCTGCGCAGGAGGAAGAGAGCGGCTTGGAACGCCTTCAAGAACGTCGAAGCAATAGCTAAGAGAACGAAGAACCTCCGGCTCCGGGCACATCTCTTTGATTCCACTGTTCTTCCTGCATTAACATATGCCTCAGAGACCTGGGCCCTACGTAAACAGGATGAGAATGCTATTCGGGTCTCCCAAAAAGGAATTGAAAGAGCTATGCTTGGAATATCACGTTTCACTCAAATGAGAGAAAGAATCCGGAGTTCCGACATCTGTCGATGATCAAGAATCAGGAACGCTGTCTCGTTTGCCAAGGTGTCAAAAATCAGATGGGCTGGTCACCTAATGAGATTTAAAGATGACCGCTGGACTAGAGCTGTTACAGACTGGATCCCAGGGAATGTCAAAAGACCATGTGGCCGCCCACCTACCAGATGATCAGACTTCTTCATCAAGATCATGAACGATTGGTTTGAGGCTCTTCATATTCCCAGAGCGAACAGATGCCATTGGGCTACACTAGCACGCGACAGGGACAAATGGAGACGTTACTGGCGCCCGCTCGAGCAAATCGACGACTAACAGGAAGTTAAGTGATTAAGTGTTTTTGGCATATCGAATACGTCACAGGTAGCTTGCTAGGCTTTGCCGAGCGAGCGAGATATTCTCTGTAGCTTGCCATGCTTTCTAATAGGGGCGGAGGAATCAAACCCGGGGCCGGCTGCAGCTGCATGCAAGGCAAACGCTCTACCCGCTGTGCTATTGCTCAAAAAAAAAATACAAAGCTATAAATTATTAGGCAATCAAAATCTATTCTAAAGATAAATTCATTTCCCATAGGTTACCACAATAGATTTGGGAAATGGCATGAAAATTGATTTACAATATTTTGAGGTAATTTTTCCCCTGGTTTGTTTTGGCAGTCACTGCAATTATACTATACAAGTAATTGTATTTGATTATGCAAGTTTAATGCGAGTATCTGATTGTGCGAGTTTTGGGGGGCTGGAGTGATAGCACAGCGGGAAGGGCGTTTTCCTTGCACCTGGCCGACCTGGATTTGGTTCCTCTGCCCCTCTCGGAGAGGCAGGCAAGCTACTGAGAGTATCTCTCCCTCACAGCAAAGCCTGGCAAGCTCCCTGTGACATATTCAATATTCCAAACACAGTAACAACGTTTCACAATGGAGACATTACTGGGTCCGCTGGAGCAAATCAATGAACAATGGGAGGACAGTGCTATGCAAGTTTAGAGAATTGAGAGATGATAATGGTGTTTTTTGTTTTTGTTTTTTTGCTTTTTGGGTCACACCCGGCAATGCAAAGGGGTTACTCCTAGCTTTGCATTCAGGAATTACTTCTGGCAGTAGTATTTCCTCAGGGGACCATAAGGGATTCTGGGAATCAAACCTAGGTTGACCGCCTGCAAGGCAAATTCTTATACACGGTGTACTATTGCTCCAGCCCCAAGAAATGATGATGGTTAACATTTCATCATTTCATTTCATTTCATCATCCTGTTATTCGTCGATTGCCTCGAGCAGGCCCCAGTAACGTCTCCTTCATCCTAGCCCTGAGATTATATTCAAGGCTCTTTAGGAGAATGAGACCCATATTTGGTACGCCACGGGGAGTTTGCCAGACTCTGCCCTGTGGGCAGGCTACATTCGAAAGCCTGCAAGTTTGTCCAAAGTAGGAATAAGACAATAAGATGTCATAAAAAAAAAAAAAAGTCTTGTTAAGATGTCGCGCGGCCGCGAATGCGGCCGCGCGGTTCCGGGATCTGGATTTTATAGTCTCTGAGTCTTGGCCGCTGATGGGATTACACGGCGCCAGGTGGTGGGTGTGACCCCCGCCTACTGGAATTTGGAGGATCTGGGTGGAAGATGCTCAACTCCAATTCGAGTAGGCTTGGAGGTCTCGGCCCCGGAACCCGCGTGGCTTTGTCCCTCTGCCAGTACCTTCATGTGTGCGGAGAGTGGTCTCAGCATGGTGGTGGCTGGTCCTGGAGGTCTTCGGCTGCCGTAGCCCTGGTCGGGGCGGGGAGGAAAGCTCAACCCGCTCCCCTCCAAGGGACTCCGGGAAGGAACACCCAGGCGCGGGGGCAGAGACTGGTTAACAGTTATCAATAATATCCTTTGCTCCTAATATAAGACCCAGTTTCATTAACTTAGTCATTCACTTCTATGTTTGTTAATTTGTTATTCACTAGTTTAATAAACACTATTTTGAGTACATGAAATGTGTCAAGCATCGAACAAGTTCTTGTGCTGACACAGTGAATATACATGACTGATGCTTTTCCTCAGAAAGCTGCTACTCACATAGAGAGAAAACACATGGAAGTGGGGATTAGGAAAATGGCCCCTGAGTAAATATCCCAGGAACTGAATGGACATGAATGGGTGATAAATTATGACGGGAACAGAACAGGCTGCACCAGGTTGTAAGAACAGAAATGGAGAAACTGCAAATGGCATTACATTGACTGACTGGAAGGCCTGTAACAGAATGTACCAGAATGTCACAGAATGTGTTAACTGCAGATTTCCTCCATCTCACCCAAGAACATTGTATAAAAACTTTGTTGTAAACATTATTTGGGGCTTGACCCTTGTAACAGCCAGGTTGAATCCACATGTGTCATAAACTTGTCTCTCTCATGCGCCTGGAGTTCTATCGGTATCTTGGTCAGAATTCCATAACAGCGTCACCTTGGATCAACTCCTGCTTGATCTTCCATTTCTAACAACACTAATAAGTTCTGAGTGAGCTTCTCAGGTTGTGCTCATGGCTGTCACTGAGCATTTGCGTCTCCTGTTCGATTTTCCTTGAAAGTTCTTTTTGGTCTATTATCTGGGGACCCAAAGGCTACCATTGGACTGTATCATTTGCTAGAAGAATTCACAGTGTTAGGTCCCTGTCCCTGTCCTCCTGTTGTTCATTGATTTCCTCGAGCAGGCCCAGTAATGTCTCCATTGTGAGACTTGTTGTTAGTGTGTTGGGGTGGAATGAAATGCTAAAGTCAGAGGAGGGAGAAAACTCATGGGAGCAGAGGAAGGAGAAACCAGAGGCAAGTTCCCAGATGTGCTTTCCCGGGAAAATCCCATGAACTTCCCCTTCATCCTTCTAGTAGTGCCAATCAGGGAGATCACCCAAATAAGTGGGTATTCAGGATTTTGCCCTGAGGGCTGATACTGAGGGAGGGGGGGTCCTGGGAACATGGGGTGGGAGGGAGGAGTGAAGGGGAGAGAGAGAAAGAGAGAGAGAGAGAGAGTTGACAGGGCATGGGGCGAAGGTAGGAGGAAACTGGGAACATTGGTGGCGGAAAATGTACACTGGCTAAGGGTTGGGTGTTGGAACATTGTATGACTGAAACCCAATCACGAACAACTTTTTAACTGTGTATCTCATGGTGATCCAATTTTAAGAAATAAAGAAAATAGTCTTAAAAATAAAAAAGACATGTGCCCTGAGAAGTTCTGTGGGAGCTGGTGACTGACTTTTAGGATGGTTTGTGACTTCACCTTAATGGGGTTGATCAGTTTAGGTCACAGTGCTCTGCTCTCCTCTCCTAAGACTATTTCTTCAAAGCATAGGCAGGCACTGTGCGAACAGATAAAGAAACTCTCAGTATCCTAACTCACCACTGGAGGCTGGTTTCATTAGTTTGATGGGTCAGGCTGATTGGAGTCAGGAGTGCTAAAAGGGCCTGTGGAAGATCATACCTGGGTTTCTCTGGGGGTGCTTCCATTAACACTCCAATTAGCAGTTCAAATAGACAGACTAGTATGGGTACCCCACACCCACGTGGGTGGGCATCATCCAGGCTGGTGAGTGAGGGGGTCTGTGTTTGAGTGGGGACATCCAAGATGGCTGCCCTTGACAATGGTACCTTGGCTCCTCAGACTCAGACTGGACACACACGAATGGCTCTCTGGTTCTCTGGCCTCTGGGTTTGACATGGAACCTTTTTGTCCTTAGTCTCAGACTTAAGAAATGGGACTTCTCAAACTTCATGACTACAGGAGCCATTCTCTCCTCTGACAGCAAATCTCTGTCTGTCTCCGTCTCTCTCTCTCTCTCTCTCTCTCTCTCTCTCCCTTCTACATATATTCTATGAGTTCTCTTTCCCTGGGAAGCTTGGCTAATATACATGTTCTTCTAAGTCTGTAACTCACGGTGATTCATTAAAAAATATATACACATATATATACATATATATGTATGTATATATAAATTGTCACTGTCCTCCCATTGTTCATCAATTTTGCTTGAGTGGGCCCAGTAATGTCTCCATTGTGACACTTGTTACTGTGTTTGGCATATCGAATACCTCACGGGTAGCTTGCCAGGCTTTTCTGTGGGGGCGAGATACTTTCCGTAGTTTGTCGGGCGCTTCGAGAGGGGCAGAGGAATCAAACCCAGGCTGATTGCATGCAAGACAAATGCCCTACCTGCTGTGCTATCGCTCGGGCCCAATATATTCACGAAAATTATTTATAATTAATTAATTTACAAAAATTAGGTAGCAGAAGACAATCCTAATGGAGAGTATTCTTTAACGTCATGTCCATATATAAACAAAGCTTCTTAATGCTAGGACCTTAACCACAGTATTCTAGCCACTTGAAACAACAGAACAGTAAATGGGTTAGCTAATGTTAATAGAGCTTTCTGACAGAATTTAAAGAATTTTATTTTAGTCTACAACTAAAACATCATTATGGCAATAGCATGTGAATAATAAGCATTTAACATTTTTTAAGTTAGAGGGGGGAAAATTAAACAATAAACACAATTTTTATATCCAAAAGAAAAATTTTTAGAGTTTGAGATGTCATGCTCCAGGAATCCAAAAATTTTGACTGGGGCAATACAGTTGGAGTTAGATTTTATTTGGATTGTGTATTCTGTGCCCCAGATGACTCAGCCTGGCATGGGGTCTGGAAGCTTTTCTGCAACTTGTTGATCTCTTTTAAGATTTATATGAGTCGCTGGATCAAATGCAGTTCATGAGCTTATTTGGCACCACAGGCAGTTCATGGGTGTGACTGCCAGGCTTCACAGGGGGTTGGGGGAAGTAGCCCATCCCCGAATCCATGAGAGCCTGGAGATTTCAGTCAATTTTTTTTGACCACCCTGAGTAGAAGCAGGAAGGGCAGGGGAGATGGGAAGATTTCTTTCTTTCTCTCTCTTTTTTTTTCTTTTTTTGTCAAACCCAGTGATGCTCAGGGGTTACTCCTGGCTCTGCATTCAGTAATTACTCCTGGCGGTGCTCTGGGGAACATATGGGATGCAGGGGATTGAACTCGGGTCAGCCGCAGGCAAGGCAAATGCCCTACCTGCTGTACTATCACTCTGGCCCGGGCAGGGAAAAATTCTAACAGCAGATGCTAAGAAGTGGTGTAGGGAATCCCACCCCAGTGCTCAATCCAGAGCTCAGCTTTCCCACTCAACCTTCTGCTCTCTCACATTCTGGACTCTGTGAGGGTGCATCTCAGGGGTGTCTGATATCCACCTGGACCTTTGAACCCCACTTCACGGCATAGGCCTGACATACCATTATCCCCCTGAGCCTTGCTCTGACACAGGCTGCCTTGCTGTCAGAACCGTGGGGACTTGGGGATTGTGGGGTGTGGTGAGACAGGAGCAGTGGGAGGTATTTGCTGCACCCCCAGTCAATCTCAATCAGTTATTGGTTAAGAACTGGAAAATGAAGAACTGAGCTTTTTGAGGATGGAGGGTCTACCCAGGGCTAACTCTTTGGCGCGAACAAATACCCCAGGCCTGTTTCACCTCCAGGCTTCGTTCGTTTCTCTGGGGGGGAGGCAGGGTCTGAGAGCTGGGGCATCTGAGGGGTGAATGCCAGCATAGCTGGCTCCGTCTCGTAGGAAGCTTCCCCAGGTCTGATCCTAAGGCTGTAGCAGCAGTGGGTCCTGGGAGCTGGAAAAATGCTGATGTCTGGGCCCAACTTTGAAAAAAATGAGCAGAATCTCAGGACGGGAATGAGTCCGGTAGCGGGTACTGAAGCCCAGAGTTTTGTTTTTGTTATAAATTAAAATACTGTCTATGCAAGGGTTTCATGCAGGCCACATTTGAATTCCGCACTCTCTATCATAGTATTGGCTACTCTCCACCACAGTCCCAGGGTCACCCCTCCACCCCACCCACCCCATCCCCCCAACATAGTAAGCTCAGTTCTGTAGATTAGTCCTTCAGGTTCAGCTGCCTTTGTTACTTCCTCCCTAGGCCTCTTTATATTCCATAGAAGATATTCCGTTCTGTATCTGTTCCCTTTTTTTTTTCTGTCTAATTTTCTCAGTACTGTGCCTCCAGGGTCCATCCATGTAGCAGCAAATTGCATGATTCGTTTTTTCTTTTTGGGTCATACTCGGCCGATGCTCAGGGGTTACTCCTGGCTCTGCACTCAGGAATCACTCCTGGTGGTGCTCGGGAGGGGGGGACCATATGGGATGCTGGTAATTGTACCCAGATTGACCGCGTGCAAGGCAAATGCCCTACCCACTGTGCTATCCCTCCAGTCCCAAAGACAAATGATTTTTGTCTTCTCTTAGAGCTTGCTAGTATTCCACTGTGTGTATATAGATCAGAGTTTTGTTTGTTTGGTTTTGCTCTTTGATTTTTTTGTTTTTCTTTTTGAGCCATATGCAGCTGTGCTCAGGGTTTACTCAGGAATCATCCTGGTGGGGTTTGGGGCTTGGGGCTTGGGGATATGCAGCACCAGGGACTGAACCAGGCTCTGCCTCATGCAAGGCAAATGCCTCGCTGTCCTTTCTCTCTATTTCAGGATCCGGCCACATGGGGGAGCTTCCCAACTCCCCTCTGTTGTCATGCCATTGTTTGTACTGATGGGTGGAGTCACACACACACACACACACACACACACACACACACACAGAGTCTTGACTCTTGCTCAAATGTAGTGCAGTTTCTCCAGGGCCCCATAGTTCACTGTGGGCTTGCACACACCCCTCTGTTGGGTGCTAGGGTCCCAGAGAACAGCACTGGAATTGCACTGGAGGCTGTGGGCATCCCTAGGGCTTGACCTCTCACCAAGCAGGCATGTTTGTACCTTGGCCACCTGTCATGGTTGGGTTTTCACCAGCCCCGGGTGAACAGGCCTGAAGCAGGGGTACCACAAAGATGAAGAGATAGAAATGAGAGAGAATAAGAGAAAAAGGCTGGGATCAGGGGGCTAACTGGCTTGTGGGCCGGGAACCTCGAATGTCCTCCACAGTGTTTATTGTTTGGAACCATTCATCATTAAAAGGAGAAGAGCAACATTCCTGGGCCAGGCGCCTAACAGTCTTAATCTATCAGGGTGAGACTATTACACAGCCAAGGGTGTTGGTTTATTGGGATGAACATAAATGTGAAGGGCTTTCTTCAGGGGAAATTCTTCCAGGAGGGGTAACAGAGATAGAGCAGACAGGGTTGGCATTCCAAGGCAGCATTCCATATCTGGACTCCAGCATTCTGGATTCTTGTTCTCAACATTTTACAAAGTTGTTTATAATAAAGTTTCAGATAGATCGTGTTCCCACCTCAAATCCACCTCCCCGTGACCCCTCCCCTTTACCACTGACCCCAGGTTTCCTCCCCATCCCCAACCTGACTCCTAGATGGAGTTTAAAAAATTTAAATAAAAAATTACATTTTTAAATATAATTGTTGTAGTTTAGGTTCATGGTTTGGGTATATACAGATGTCAAGTTAGTTTTATTATTATTATTATTGATTTTTGGGGTGACACCCAGTGATGCTCAGGGGTTACTCCTGGCTCTGCACTCAGGAATTACTCCTGGAGGTGCTGGGGGACTATATGGGATGCCAGGGATTGAACCTGGGTCGGCCGCATGCACGGCAAATGCCCTACCCGCTGTACTATCGCTCGCGCCCCTCAAGGTAGTTTTAATGTAAAAGAGATTAACAGCTCAGAACTTCTGGGGATTCTAGACTCACAGAAATTCAAGCACAGTTTAATTTCTTCCTATGAAGTGAATTCAGTCATTTTCTGTAGCTATTTTTATGTTTGTACAAAAAGCGAATGGGTGGGTCTAGCAAGGCTTAGAATAAAAATTTAAATGATTAAACTGGGGCTGGAGCGATAGCACAGCGGTAGGGCGTTTGCCTTGCACACAGCCAACATGGCCGACCCGAGTTCGATTCCTCCTCCCCTCTCGGAGAGCCCGGCAAGCTACCGAGAGTATCTCGCCCGCACGGCAGAGCCTGGCAAGCTCCCTGTGACGTATTCGATATGCCAGACATAGTAACAACAAAGTCTCCAATGGAGACGTTACTGGGCCCGCTCGAGCAAATCAATGATCAACGGGAGGGCCTTTACTTTACTTTACTTACTAACACTGTATCATTAGTGGATTAGATTATGAATGATTTGAATTTTCTTTTAAATTGTATTTTTTTTGAATCTTTGTTAAAAGCAAATGTTTGTCACTTTTACATGTAATAAAAATAATTGTTTTAAGGTCATGGAGATAATTTAATGGACTGGACAACATATTTGTGTGTTGTTGCTCTGGGTTTGGTCCCCAACATCAGATGGTCCACTGAGCACTATCAGGAGTAATCCCCTGCACACAGAGATGGGAGGTGCCCTCTCTACAAAACAGATTCACTTAAAAATGGAATTCTGGAACTGGGTTCACAGTACAGTGGAAAAACACCTGCCTTGCATGCAAAAAGGCTTGTGCTTGAGTCTTGGCATCAGCAATAGATTTAAAACAAAGAAGAAGACATTTCTAAGCTTATAGAGACACAGAATTGCTAGACTATCTTTTCTGAGAGGAGCAGCTGCTAATTTTAGGTAGAAAAACAGGCCCAGATAATGCTACTTAAATACGGGCCTCAGCAGCACTTTGAAAGTAGTAGTTTCAAAGAAAAATAGAAGAGAAGATGCAAGTTAGGGTCACACCACCTGACCAGCAGTTGAGAAGTTCAGGGAACTGTCATTTGCATGGATGTTGGAGAAGGGCACATCTAGCCTGTTGACGAATAATGGGCAATAAAATGTGGGTGTAGCACTGTAGTTCTATCAGAAAAGGCCACGTAAGCCCTACATTTAGTTTATAGACTTTTGATGTGTTTTGCTAATTGACACAAATTTTCCCTTCCTTCTTTTTCTCTCACCCTTCTCTCTCTGCTTTCATCCACCAACATTTTAGGAGAGCTTCACCTGCCAGGCACTTCACTAGGAGACAGAATCTGAAGCAACGGGATAGATAAAAAACACATAGCAGGTTTGTTGTTTCACTGTAACTTACCACACACACACAAACACACACACACACACACACACACACACACACACACACACTTGGAATCCCCAGCACTTTATATGGTCTCCCCAGCACCGCTAGGGGTCCCTTCTGAACCAAAGCCAGAAATACCCTCTGAGCACCACCATGGGGAGCCCCCACCCCAAATTCAAACATTTAAAAAGAAAGAATTACAAAATAGTCAACCCTTTACTCAAGAATCGAGGCAACTAAGGCTGCAGGATCTCGGCGTGAAATTGATTGGAGATATGAATTGGGGAAGGGGTTGGGGGTTGTATGGGAAACACAAAAGAATTCTGTTTTTTCCTACCACACTTTTGGGTTCCAGGCACTTGGGAATTGAGAATTAAAGAAAAACAAAACAAAACAGGCCTGTTCCCACCTAGATCCCCATGGTGTGTTTTCAGCCTCTCGCCACTAGATGGCAGGAGAACACAGGCCAATCCGCCCACTTTCTTTGGGCGCTCCTGCCGGGAGCAATTTAAAGCTAATCTCCGATTTGGCTGCACACCCCAATCAGCAAGGTTAGTACCAACATACTAGGTACGTTACAAAATTCACCACAAAGTAGAACTGAAAGAGGATGTAAAAAAGCCACCCCTATGCCTTTTTTTTTTCATCGTTAGCGATGATCAAAGGCAGAGTGAGGACTTGGAGGAGGAGCGCGGGTTAAGGGGAATGAATGAAGGCAGGTTGTCTTTTAAATGAACTTGATAATTTTAAATTCTTTGGGATAACTTCTTGTCAAGTCTCATTAGACTTATTATTTTTGTCTTACAGTGTGGCTGATTGGATGCTGCTAAGAATAGCACCATTTCCTCCTTGTTAGAAAGCATTATCCTGAACCATATTAAATTGCTACTTTTCTTATGTAAAAACAGAGAATATTGGCAGATTTAGGTGGCTTAATTTGTAGCTGCATTATCCACATTGTCTTCATTCTGCATTTCTTAGGCATATTTCCCCCATTTTTATTGAGGTACCAGGGTTTTACAATTCTTTTCCTACAGGGTTCCGCACCACAACCACCACCTCAATGTCCCAAGAAGCCCTCCCACCCTCCTCTAAGCTCAACAACAAACAGCCAGAAAAACAAAAAATGGAGAGTCGGTCTGAGCTTTTGTATATATATTTTAAAACTTTTGTATATATATGGAGGATGCTCTGGGCTGAGCATCCTCCACCCAGATCCTCCAATTCCAGTAGGCGGGGGTCACATCCACCAACTGGCCCCCTGGCGCCGTGTAATCCCATCAACGGCCAAGACTCAGAGACTATAAAACCTAGCTCCCAGAAGCATCTTATTATCTCATTCCTACTTTGTACAAACTGGCAGGCTACCAAATGTAACCTGCCCACACAACAGAGTCTGGCAAACTCCCTGTGGCGTACCCAATATGCCAAATACCAGTAACAATGATGGGTCTCATTCTCCTAATTCTGAAAGAGCCTTGAATATGGCATTTTTAAAAAAAGTCTCAGGGCTAGGGCGAAGGAGACGTTACTGGGGCCTGCTCGAGGCAATCGATGAATAACAGGATGGTCATGATCGTGATTGTATATATATATATATATATATATATATATATATATATATATATTTTGGTTTGATTTTTGGCCACACCCAGCTTACTCCTGGCTCTGTGCTCAGGGATCATTCCTGGTGGGGCTCTGGGGACCATATGTTCCTCACTCACTGTACTATTTCTGTCACCACTTGTTCGTTCTGGAAGAATTTATTATCTAGTTGATTGGGAGGGGGCTCCCAAGCAGTTCTCTGGAGGGCCTTTCTGGCAATTCTTGGGGCCTCCAGGACAGACTGCATCCAGTGATGCTTGGGGGACCAGGCGGTGCTGAGTTTTGAACCAGTTGGTTGTGTGCAGGACATGAGCCTTCATCTCTGTAGGAACACTCAGGCCTTCAGCTCGTTAATACAACGCATTCGGTCTAAACTCCGACTCCAAATTGCCAGATGCCACTTTCAATTCAAGGCAAAAGGCTATATTGCCCTCACTCATGGTACAAACACCGCTCCCCCCACCCTCCTCTTCCACCTGTCAGGATTCCTCATGTACCCTTCACAGACCTTCTGACACAGCCCTGGGGGTAAGACCTGCTGTCAGTACTGATGTTAAATAAAGCCATTTTTTTCTTTCTCCTAGTTTTAGATTTTAAAGAAGTGTGATTTGTACTTGATCTCTCTCTCTCTCTCTCTCTCTCTCTCTCTGAGACTGTAATATTACTTGTTCATTTTACACAGGAGAAAAGAGCCAAGACATTCCTATTTATGTTCCTACTTTGGGAGGTTGTAAAAGGTGAGTCTCATTTCACTTTAAACCACATGGGGGAGCTTTGCCAGTATGCACCCCTTCTGTGTTTTTGTGCTGTCAGGGATTGAACCCAGGATCTCGTCCATATAAGTGCTCGGCCTTTGGGCCGCAATTTCTTTATTCTAATCCTGAGAATGGAGCAGGATATAAGACTTGACAAAAATCCCAGTGTTGTGCTGGGGATGTATCTCTGTGATAGAGCACTTGTCCTGCATCTGTGAGTACGTGTCTTTGATCCCCAAGATCACACATACACACATACACACACAGACACACAGACACACACAGTGCAATGAAAGAATCCGAATCCCAGTTTTGGGTTTTTTTTTCTTTTTGGTTCATGCCCGGCAGTGCACAGGGGTTACTCCTGGTTCATGCACTCAGGAATCACGCCTGGTGGTGCTCTGGGAACCATATGGCATGCTGGGAATTGAATCTGGGTCAGCCATGTGCAAGGCAAATGCCCTGCCCGCTGTGTTATCACTCCAGCCCCAGTCTTGGTCTTTTTACCTGAGATCTACAGTGTCACAATGTGTCAATCTAATCATGTTCACAAAGTTCAAAAAAAGTACACTTCAAGCTAAAATGAGAGAATTTGAAATGGGAAGAAATGGAGCTTGAAAGAAATGATGCTTGAAGACTGGCATCCTGAGCTTCTCCAGCCTCTAAAGATTGTCACATATAGTTCTTCCTCTCACTCTGTAAATTCTAAAAGGTGATGGTCACATGTAATGTGTTTTTTCTATATCCCCTCCCTACCATCTCTGGTTCAAGGTCTTGCATCTATAGGGTGGTTAATAAGTATTACTGAGGTATATAAAATTTCTATGTAAAAGAAGACACTTTAGACAGCCATGAATCTGAACTAGAAATTGTATCCACAGGGCACAACACTATGCCCTAGGGCTTTGCCCTTTGGAGTTACCGTTTCTAGTTCAGGCCCATAGCACTTTCTACAATATTGGAGATGCCTTATATCTGAGGTATTGAGCGCTAGTTGCTCACCCCAAATAGTGACTGAGCACTTCAAATATGGCTTGTGAGACTAAAGAATTTAATCTTTCATTGGATTTAGTTTGAATTCAAATTTAAATAACTGTAGGTGACTTTGGACAGCATCGACAAGCTAGATGAGAAAGTTGTAAGTTGTAGCACATTCAAGGGTCAATATTCTTCATTTCACTTGTAGTGGCCTTCTTCACCATGGGGTCAGAGAGAGAGTACGGGGGAAGGCACATGCCTTCCACGCTCCCAACCTGGATCTGATCCTGGGGACCAGGCGACCTTGCAAGTATTGCCAGATACAAGACTCCAGTGGTCCCCAGCACTCCAAGGCCAGATCAGCATTGAATCTTTGAGCTCTTGCATTGATTGGCCAAAAATCACCTAGATTTGCACCACAGTGCTAAGGACCCCTTGGGAGCTGCCACCTCATGCTCACTTGATCACTTGATATCCCGTTACTCATGGATTTGCTCGAGTGGGCATCAGTAACATCTCCATTCATCCCTGTTGCATGCTAGCGTAGCCCAATGGCATCTGCTCGTTTTAGGAACATGAAGAGCCTCAAACCAATCGTTCAGGGTCTTGAGGAAGAAGTCTGACCATCTCATAGATGGGCGGCCACGCGATCTTTTGACGTCCCGTGGAATCCAGTTGGTAATGGCTCTAGTCCAGCGTAGTCTCTAAATCTCATTACGTGTCCAGCCCATCTGATTTTCGATGCCTTGGCAAACGAGACAGCGTCCCTGATTCTTGAGTGCTGACGAAGGTCAGAACTCTGGATTCTTTCTCTCATTTGAGTGAAGCGTGATACTCCAAGCTTAGCTCTTTTGATTCCTCTTTGAGAGACCCGAATAGCATTCTCATCCTCATCATCATTCTCATGCTGACTATTTTATATCACTTTATCATCAGTAGACTGATGTTTTATTTTCTTCCATTCTCCTATAGCTGTTCCCTGTCTAGAAATATGATTTCTCTGATTCCTTAAGGAAGTAAGAATGGAAGTTGTGGTAAAGTTTCAGTGTACCCTAACCATAAATGTATGAAACTTTGTATGCCCATAACCATAAATGTCAGTGCTAAACCACTGTAATTATGCCATCTGAACTATAATCAAAAAAGAAAAACAAATAAAAACAAGAGCCCCATTTGACTCAGATATAATACTTCTATTAAAATATCAATTTGGAAGGATATTTGCAGCCTATGTTTATAGCAGCACCACTCACAATAATGGAAACAAAGAATCAGACTAAATGCCCAGCAACCAATGACTGGATGAAGAAACCGTCGTCTAAATGCACATGAAATCGTGTCTTTTGAGACAAAATGAGCAGATCTGGAGGTGATCATGCTAAGTGAAGTAAGGAAAAATTTCACTTAAGGTGGATTCACTCATGTTTGGAATACAAATCATGAAAGCAAGCAAAGTGACACAGAACAAAAAAATTAACATTTAGACTTGGTGAGAAATATGTTGGTCACCAGAGGAGAAAAGGCGAGGTGAGAGGCAGGAGGAGAGGGATCTTTTTAGAGGGGGAGATGGCACTGGTGCATTGATGATGGCAGTGGGGACAATCACACACATACAGTGATGTGAAATGGATCCAGAAATCATTTGACATTGTAAACCCAACGTTAAGTTAATACAAATTATTAAAAGAAGTTCTTTCTCCTAAATGTTTATTTAGTTCAAACCATCATCCAAGGAACAAAATTAGAATAAGTCCAGAATCAACTGGGAAAAAGGTAATTATTGAAAAATGGAATTGATTCTATCCTCCTCTTAGGTTCTTGCCAGAAGGAGCAGAACCATTTGGTCAGAGGTCCCAGACCAACAAGACCCTAAATTATGTCTCCTGTTGGCGCTAAATGTGTAATGTGGCCTTAAAAAAATTCTATGTAGTTTCCTTTGCCAGTTACAAGGTGAATATCGAGTCAGAGCATGCTGAGTTCCCTAACTCAGTGCCTTAGACAGCATCTGTGTGGCTTGTTTTTTTTTCTTAATGAAATTTTAAATGTTTTAATATGTTATTATTCACTGAACATTACAGAAATCTGGTGAAGGGACTTTATATCAATGGCTCACATTTGACTTTATATCAAATGCTTTATATTTATTTATTTATTTATTTTTGTTTGTGTGCTGGAGCAATAGCACAGCCGGTAGGGTGTTTGCCTTGCACGTGGCCGACCCAGGTTCAATTCCTCCATCCCTCTTGGAGAGTCTGGCAAGCTACCCAGAGTATCCTGCCTGCACAGCAGAGCCTGCCAAGCTCCCCATGGCGTATTCGATATGCCAAAAACAATAACAACAAGTCTCACAATGGAGACGCTACTGGTGCCCTCTCCAACAAATCGATGAACAACGGGAGGACAGTGCTACAGTGCAGTGCTATTTTTGTTTGTATTGTTTGTTGGACCATACCTGGCTATACTCAGGGCTTACTCTTGGTTCTGTGTTCAGGGATCACTCCTTACAGAACCCGGAGGACTATATGTGGTACCATGGATCAAACCTGGGCTTGATAATACCTAAAACATCAAGGCATTTGTCCATGTTGCCTTTTAGTACAGGGCAATAGAGTGATAACACTTCTTGCATATTTAGAAGAATGTTTTTTGGTTGTTGTATATTTCATTGGCATGTATATGCTTTACTTGTTTACAGTCTTTCCTCCCTTATTTGTATTTGTATATAGCTCTGTTTATTTTCTACTTTGTATAAAGTTTAGAGCTATGTAATTATAAAAAGATGTTAAAGTTCTGTTTGTAAGAGAAGACTCTTAAAGTCCATATAGCTAAATGGTCAGGCATACAAAGAGACATATCTTTGATTTGTTTGTTTTGGGGTCACACCTGACTGAGCTCAGGGTTTATTCCAGGTTCTATGCGAAAAAGTCCCTCCTGGTGGGGTTCAGGGGACCACATGTGGTGTCAGGAATGGAATCAAGGTGGGCAGCGTGAAAGGGAATCACCTTAACCCCTGAACTCTCTCTCTGACACCAATAATGGGAGATCTTTTACATTTTTCTCCTAGCACAATCAACATCCACTAATATTTAGAAACTTTCTTCAAGCACACTTACAAAATGACCACGGAATGACTCTAAACAAATATAAAAACAATCCTGTTCACTTATCAATTCATCTAGACAATTATTGTATATAGCTTTAAAGCCATCTGTGCTCATATACACATATATGTAAAGGTTTTTAATATTTAGTTTTTGAAAAGTTTGGGTTATATTATATGCATTGATCTGCAAATTGCTTTTTATACATCATGCATACTCAGCACCTGCTTCAGCTGCTCATATAAAATAGTATGTGGGCTAGAATTGGCATCTTTATTTCCTAATTTTAAAAATTTGTGTGTGTTCCTTTATTTTTTTCTTAATCCCAATTTAAAAAGCTAGTTTTCTACTTCTTAAATTTTAGTAGATAAGATACTTTAACTTAATGTCTCTAAAATTTTTCCAGTGCACAATAAGGCGAAGGAACCAAACCCAGATCCACCAGGCTGGCTGAGTGCAAGGCAAACACCCTACCGCTGTGCTATCCCTCTAAGGGCATTAAAGAACATCTCAGTGAAGCTGAGGTTTGCCACCCTGTTGGGGCTGGACTGAACTGTCAGGGTGGGCCCATGTAGACTGCACCACACAACGGGCAGGAACATAGAGACCCATGAAAATGGGCGAGGGGGCTGGAGCAATAGCACAGCGGGTAGGGCGTTTGTCTTGCATGCAGCCAACATGGCCAACAAGGGTTCGATTCCCAGCATCCCATGTGGTCTCCCGAGCACCGCCAGGAGTGATTTCTGAGTGCATGAGCCAGGAGTAACCCCTTTGGGTGTGACCCAAAAAGCAAAAAAAAAAAAAAAAAAAAAAAAGGGCAACATTTCTCATGTGTCCTGACTAGTTTGGATGAGGCTGAACATTTTTCCCCTTCAAACTGCCTTCAAGTTGTTCACTCGAGTCATCCTAAATAGGATTGGCAGAACACTCGATGAAGGACAACCATGAGAGCAAGCCGGGTTCCGCAAAGGATTCAGCACCATGGACCATATCCACACGATAACCAAGCTCATTGAGGTTTCTTGGGAGTTCAAGATGCCGCTCTGTCTAACGTTCATTGATTTAAAGAAGGCCTTTGATTCTGTTGAGACGGAAGCGGTCATTGAAGCCCTAGCCAATCAGGGCATTCAAGCCCAATACATCAGGATCCTCCGTGAGCTGTATTGCGGATTCACTACCAGGATCTCACCATTCTACAAAGAAGTGATTGTTGATGTCAAGAGAGGGGTGCGGCAGGGTGATACCATTTCACCGAAACTCTTCAGTGTCACCCTCGAGAACATCATGCGACGACTGGAATGGGAAGGAATGGGAGTGAAGATAGATGGTCGGCAACTACATCACCTCCGCTTTGCTGATGACATTGTTTTAATAACACTAAACATCAGCCAAGCGGCACAAATGCTGGCCGACTTTGACCGTGAGTGTGGAAAGGTAGGACTACAGCTGAATCTTACAAAGACAATGTTTATGAGAAACAGCCTCATTCCTGATGCCCCATTCGCTCTCAACGGAACAACCATCTCCGAATGCAACAGCTATGTGTACGTAGGTCGAGAGGTCAACATGACAAATGACCTGGCACCCGAGCTGCGCAGGAGGAAGAGAGCGGCTTGGAACGCCTTCAAGAAAGTCGAAGAAATAGCTAAGAGGACAAAGAACCTCCGGCTCCGGGCACATCTCTTTGATTCCACTGTTCTTCCTGTATTTACATATGCCTCAGAGACCTGGGCCTTACGTAAACAGGATGAGAATGCTATTCGGGTCTCCCGAAGAGGAATTGAAAGAGCTATGCTTGGAATATCACGTTTCACTCAAATGAGAGAAAGAATCCGGAGTTCCGACATCCGTCGATGATCAAGAATCAGGGATGCTGTCTCATTTGCCAAGGTGTCAAAAATCAGATGGGCTGGTCACGTAATGAGATTTAAAGACGACTGCTGGACTAGAGCTGTTACCGACTGGATCCCATGGGATGTCAAAAGATCGCGTGGCCACCCATCTACCAGATGGTCAGACTTCTTCATCAAGATCATGAACAATCGGTTTGAGGCTCTTCATGTTCCCAGAGCGAACAGATGCCATTGGGCTACACTAGCACGCGACAGGGACAAATGGAGACGTTACTGGCGCCCGCTGGAGCAAATCGCTGACTAGGAAGTTAAGTGATTAAGTGAAACTGCCTTCAGTAAACAATTTCAGTATATTGTAAGGGGCAGTTTTCCTTTTCTCACAGAAGCCTGGCTGGTCTTTGACATGCAGATCTCAGGTGCTAGTCAGGCCAGAACTTTGGGATGTGGATTCCAGGCACTAACCAGACTAGCCTTTGGGATGCAAATTGAAGTGCTTGCAGTCCAAGAAAGGTTTCAGTTTTGGTTTTGTATCTTCTTTCCTGAGGCCAAAATTACTGACCTGCAGATGCAAAGAAACAATGTAGGTTTTGCTGCCTCTATGTTCTTTCTGTAACTCTTTTTGATGACGTCAATATATCGCGCCCTTTAGAGGTAGCATGATCAATAAAAGGAAATTTCGGGGCTCTCTATCTTTGTCACAGGTCTGAGAGAACCTGAACCCTCCTTGGCATAAATTTCTTTCACGTTCCTTGTCTCAGCTCCTCCGACTGATGGAACGTTCACGCAACACCACCCAGAGTGGAGGCATAGCAGAGACTCCCCAAACAGCTGGACATCCACAGTCCATACAGGCTGAGTTTGCAGTTTTACTTTATGAACTCAGCTGCCCATCCTTCTGGCCTCTCAGGAGGAAACAGCAAGGGGAAAGGTCTTCCCAGAAACTCAATAACAGACAATGAGAGAAAAGCAATCAATGTTAAGTATCTTTTACTTTAGGACTCACTTCACTTAGCATGTCACCTTCCAATTTCATCTAAGTTACAGGAAACTTCTAGAAGCATTCCATTATCCTTACATATCTCTTCTTTTGAAACTCCAAATGCAAGACTATCTCCCAATCTGGGTAAAAGGTAGAGAAGCGTGAGCACACACACACACAAACACTTACATACACACACACAGAGTCAAACATTAGAATCCCCAAAGTAAGATAATATCTTGAAAGCCGTCAGAGAAAAAAAGAATGACAATTAAATAGAGCCCACATCTGGGTTTGATTAATCTTGCTCATTTTTAAAAAAATTTATTTATTTTGCGATAGCACAGCGGGTAGGGCGTTCGCCTTACACGCGGCCAACATGGCCGACCCGAGTTCGATTCCTCCGCCCCTCTCAGAGAACCCGGCAAGCTACCGAGAGTATTCGATATGCCAGACACAGTAACAACAAAGTCTCCAATGGAGACGTTACTGGGCCCGCTCGAGCAAATTGACGATCAACGGGAGGGCCTTTACCTTTACCTTTTATTTATTTTATTTTGTTTAGGAGGAGGGTATACTCGAGGATCTGTGCTAAGACCATGAGGTGCCAGGGATTGAACCCAGGTGTCCCACATGCAAAACAGACACTCTTTCCTTTGAGCTGTCTAGCCAGTCTTAAATAGACCTGATTTTTGGATAGCAACTAAGAAAGCCAGATGACAGTAGAATTTTGTGACTGTACAGGAAAAAATAAATATAAACCTAGAATTAACCAGCAAAAAAATGTCATAGTAAAGTAAGACAAAGTCTTATTTGTTTTTTTTGGGGGGGCAAACCCATTGATGCTCAGGGGTAACTCTTGGCTCTGCATTCAGGAATTACTCCTGGCTGTGCTTGAGGGACTATATGGGATGCCAGGGATTGAAAACAGGTCAGCCACATGCAAGGCAAGTACTATTGGTTCAGTCACTAAACTAAAATCATTTTGAGGAAGAATAAAATCTGAGAAAGTTTGCTGCCAATAGAGTTTTATTACAGAAATTTCTAAAGGGATAAACATGAGAAATAATTAAGGTGTCCCAGAGGGAATATCCTTAAGGGGAAGAAGGATAATTAGTATAAAATTTGTAAATATACTTTAAATCCAAAGCAAATAGTAATTATATAAACATTCACGGTAATAAGTCAAGAATGAATTAAATAAACAGAACAATAGTAAAGCATAAATTGGGGAATAGTTGGTTGGATTAAAGAATTTTAAGCCTGTACATGAAAAGAGGAAAAATATAAGATTAATTTTAAAGGTAAGTAACTTAAACATGCATGTTATAATTTATGTGGGAGTCTTTGATATAATAGATTATCCTTTGATATAATTTGATATCATAGAAATTGCAATTGCATATTTTATATCAGAAGAGAAAGTCAAACTCGAAAAATTCAGTCTAAAATAAATCAATAAAAATAGAAATTTAACACAGAAATTGAAATAAATAAAAGGAAAATTTAGTGTACAAAGTAAATAGAAATGAATTTATTGTAAAAAGAATGTAGTGATAAATATCTCAGTTACGAGACCAAAACTAGGGGAGGGGCCTGGAAAGATATAGAACAGTGGCTAGAACCTTGGATGTGGTTCAATCCTCGGCACCCCATGTGGTCCCCTGATCTCCACCAGGAGTGATCCTTGAGCACACAGTCAGGAGTAAGTCCTGAACACATCTGGGTGTGGTCCCAAAACCAAAAGCATAAAAAATGTGATGGTATTATTGGGTGTTTAAAAGTATAGTCATCTATTAATGGGGGGCTATCCTCAGTGGTGTTCAGTAGCTTCTCTTGGTTCTATGCTCAGGGGTCACTCGCAGTGGTACTGTGAGGACCATGAAGTGCCGGAGGTCAAACCTGGGTGCATGCAGAACAGGATCCTTAAACTGGTATTTTTTTCTAGCCCATGGCTGCTATTTAAAAGAGAGAAATTAAAAAGGTCAAAATACAGAAAAGTTAGAATACAATATATAATAGGCAGGTATTATAAATTGGCATAGTAACACTGAAAATGATAAAAAGTTGTTATGAAGCCTTTAGGCAAAGAATGCTATGGAATTGCTACATAATGAGAAAGCATCCAATCTACAAAAATTCTAGAGGAATTTATTGGCAACGTTTGTTCTCACTGTAGCACTGTAGCACCGTCCTCCCGTTTTTCAACAAATTGTGAGACTTGTTGTTACTGTTTTTGGCATATTGAACACGTCACAGGGAGCTTGCCGGGCTTTGCCATGAGGGCGGAATACTCTCGGTAGCTTGCCGGGCTCTCCAAGAGGGGCGAAGGAATTGAACCCGGGTCGGCCATGTTGGCCGCATGCAAGGCAAATGCCTTACCCACTATGCTATTGCTCCAGCCCACCAAAAAAGTAAATAAAAACAATAGCTAACAGCCTCTATTGTGTTTCTAAAATTTATCCCCCAAATTTCCTCATTCCTTATTTGTTAAATAGTTTAGAAGCTAGCCAATGTAAATTCACATGAATGAACAGTAAACATTTGATTTCTACACATTAAAATCCTAAGTATGGTTTGTCCTATAGATCAGAATAGTGAGGTACTGAGTGGTTTAAGAAGCCATAACTATACCAGGGATTCCTAACAGAATGCCTACAATTAAGAGAAATACAGATAGCCAGCCCAAAACTGCAATTTCCAAAGAAATTACAACTTGAACCAACACCCAGACTCATATTAACACCACCAATCAATACCTCTAAGTGCCAGCTTCATGCCTCTTCTGCAAACCATCTGGGTCCCACATAGCCCTCTAACTGCTAGCCTTATTTTCTCTCCTTTTGGGGAGTGTGGTGGAAGTGGGGAGCCTCTCAAGCAGTGTTGGGGACTTGGGGGCCCCTCCCAGAGATGTTTGTCCAGTTGGATAGTCCAATGACACCCCTTAGCTTCCACGGGGTGCTGCTCTGGGCGAGGAGTGTTTTAGGCTACCAAGGTGACACCTGGATGTGTGTGTGTATGTGTATGTGTGTGTGTGTGTGTGTGTGTGTGTATGTTTGGGGGAAGCATGAGGTGCAACAGATCAAGCTGAGATTCCCTGTAAGCAATTGCTCTTCCCCACGCCCACTCCCAGGTCCCTTTCTCACCCTTCATTACAATCCTTTTAGAAGGAATTCCTGCACATTTCACCTCCATTTTATAACATTTTTTTCAATTAATTTCTATCGAGTTTCTTTCCCCCAAATTTCCCTGTCACTTGAACCAAGTGGTTTCTTCCTTTAGTTTATGATTGCTTTAAAGTCTTCAACAACCTAAGCTTCTTTCTTAGGTGGCATTAGATAGCGCTGGTCTCTCTCTTCTTTGTGGAACTTCCTCTTTAGCTTTTATATAAATTTGGAATGATTTCCTCCACAAAATATTAGTGAAAATATGACACCCCCCACCACCATTGCCAAATCAGTCTCTCAGGTCTAATTGATAGTAAGTTCAGTCTCTCTTTTATTTTTTTGTTTTTGGCTAGAGCACAGTGGTAGGGCATTTGCCTTGTGTGCAGCCAGCCTGGCCGAGCTGGGTTCAATTCCTTCGCCCCTCTTGGAGAGCCTGGCAACTGCCAAGAGTATCTCGCCCGCACAGCAAAGTCTGGCAAGCTACCTGTGATGTATTCGATATGACAAAAACAGTAAGAACAAGTCTCACAGTGGTGACGTTACTGGGCCCGCTCGAGCAAATCGATGAACAAAGGGAGGACAGTGACAGTGAGACTGTCAGAGTTCTCTTTTCCAATGTTATTAAACCTAAGAGAGAACTAGTATCTATGAATTCATTACTGCCACAGTTTCTAGCAAACCCACAGACTTTTTATGAGTTAGGAGCCATAATAAAATTCTTTAGGATAAATAAAATAATAAAATTCTTCAGTTCACAGGAGACAGAGATTTCTACTAACTTTGCATTCCAAGATGCCATTCTCCCCACTCATCCCTCTCTACAGTCACCTCTCAGCAATCCTACATGACAAATTTTGAACAGTCCCAGGGATTTGTTATTCCAACCATGTCTGTAAAACAAAGGGTCCACCATTTTAAGTGATGTAACTCACAATGGTGGACTTCACTGAGAGATTTTGAATAGATTGATTCTGGCATCTTTCAGTTCCAGGAGGTCAAATCACCTTGTACTCCTCAGATTTCCCTCCATAAACACCCAATTCATTGGATTTGCAATCATTTCCTCAGAGACAGGAACTCATTATCAAACTCACTGAGGGTGTGCACCTTTTGAGATTTTCCAGAGTATCCTATTTCTTCCTTTTTCAGCATAAGAACAGGAAATCACCTTTAGGAAAGAGAACATGCCCCCCAAAGATGTTAGTTATTATTATATATTTTTTTGCTTTTTGGGTCACACCCGGCGATGCACAGGGGTTACTCCTGGCTCTGCACTCAGGAATTACTATTGGCAATGCTCAGGGGACCAAATGGAATGCTGGGAATTGAACCTGGATCGGCCATGTGCAAGGCAAATGCCCTACCTGTTGTGCTATTGCTCCAGCCCCAGATGTTAGTTATTTTTAATAAAATGAGACACCCAATTCTGAAGACTCATTTATTCATTTATTGCAGAAATTCTCAGAGAGAACCAGCTCAAAACCAAGTGGCATTCTCAGAGAGCTGGAAGAACTCAGGTTTATTGTATCAGCAGAGTTTATGCTTGAAAGACTGAGCCCCCTAACAAAATCAAGCATTCTGTTTTATAGACTATTTGATGGGGTTGGGGGACAGGAAGGGGCATTTTTAGGCATCTGGCAGTAGACTACAGAAGCAGAAAATTTCAAGTATATCCTCTGAAGAGCAAAAGTGAGATCATCTCAGGAACATTAGAACACTTGGAGCAGAGCCTGAGATTGCTAAACATGACTATGATGATCCCAAGGCCATCACACCATGTGGCCCCATCTCAGCTGCCACAGCCTGTTTGAAATGTGGGTAGGGGTCTATTTTCCTCATCAATTCATTGAACAATTATTAACTGAGCTTATATTAGGGTACAGTCAAGGTACTAAATACTGAAAAAAAAATGGTCATGAATAAAACACAAAACTCTATTATGGGATTTTCATCAAGGAGAGATTAAAAAAAGATAACACACTAATCAGTGATTTAAAAAAAGGAAAAAAAGGAAGGGGAACAGGGACATATGGGAGAAATGGAAATTTTAGTAGGCCTTTAGAAATCTCTAGGCCTTCTACATTTTAACTTCTCTGAAGGAAAAAAATGATCACATGATTTTCCTACTAACAAACCTTTGGATATTCTCTATCAATCATCACTGTCACTGTCACTGTCCTCTTGTTGTTCACTGATTTGCTCGAGTGGGCCCAGTAACGTCTCCATTGTGACAATTGTTACGTGTTTGACATATCGAATACGTCACAGGGAGCTTGCCAGGCTTTGCCGTGAGGGTGAGATACTCTCGGTAGCTGGCCAGACTCTCCGAGAAATGTGGAGGAATTGAACTCAGGTCAGCCATATTGGCGGCTTGCAAGGCAAATGCACTACCACTGTGCTATCGCTCCAGCACATATAAGATAATTATCCAGGTTCTTTAACCCAGAGCTCAAGTCTCCTATCTTCACCAGTAAAAGCAAAGAAACTGTTAGTGCAATGGATTAATAAGGGTATAAATGCCCTCTGTCCTCGTATGGTTGACCCTGAGAATGAGATCCAAACTCCATACCCAGCTCCTCTTTGCCAAGGTTAGAGTGAGCACCTGGAAGCAGTTCTGGATTTTTCCCAATGGGTCATGGATTCTTTTGGTCATGCTCGTGCAAGTATTTTGGAGTGTAGTTGCATAGCAGGAGTGATGAAATTATGATATATACCAACATTTCCTCTCTCATTTCCCTCTCTTCCAGAGCATATAAGGTGCAGGGAGAAAGGGATTCTTTGATTGTTGGTGGGAATGCCGATTGGTCCAGCCCTTCTGGAAAACAATATAGGCATTCCTCAAAATACTAGAAGCTGAACTTCCATATGGCCCAGGAATACTACTTCTGGGAATATATCCTGGGTGTGCAAAAAAGCACAGTGGGAATGAAATGACATTTGTAACTTTATGATCATTGCAGTACTGTTCACAATGGCCAGAATATGGAAACAACCCAAGTGCCTGAGTTAAAGAAACTATGGTACATCTACACAATGGAATACTATGAAGCTGTTAGGAAAGATAAAGTCAAAAAAATTGTTTATAAGTGGATGGACATGGAGAATGTCACTTGATCACTTGATCACCTGACTTCCCGTTACTCATCAATTTGCTCAAGTGGGCGCCAGTGATGTCTCCATTCGTCCCTGTCAGGTGCTATTGTAGCCCAATGCCGTCTGTTTGTTCTAGGAACATGAAAAGCCTCAAATTCAGGATCTTAACAAAGAAGTCTGACCATCTTGTAGGTGGGTAGCCAAGGAGTCTTTTGATGTTTCGTAGAATCCAGTCTGTAACGGCTCTAGTCCAGCGGTCATCTCCAAATCTCATTATATGTCCAGCCCATCTGATTTTCGATGCCTTGGCAAATGAGACAGCGTCCCTGATTCTTGACCATCGACGGAGGTTGGAACTCTGGGTTCTTTCTTTTATTTGAGTGAAACGTGACACTCCAAGCATAGCTCTTTGGGAACCCAAGTAGCATTCTCATCCTATTTTCATAGGGTCCAGGTCTCTGAGGTGTAAGTTAATGCAGGAAGAACAGTGGAATCGAAGAGATGTGCCTGGAGCCGGAGTTTCTTCATCCTCTTAGCTATTGCTTCAACGCTTTTGAAGGCATTCCAAGCTTCTCTCTTCCTCCTTCGCAAATCAGGTTCCAGGTCATTTGTCATGTTGGCTTCTCGACCTAGATACACATAACTGTTGCATTCGGGGATGGTCGTTCTGTTAAGAGCAAATGGAACGTCAGAAACGAGACTGTGAGATTTAGCTGGAGTCCAACCTTTCCACTTTCACAGTTGAAGTCGGCCAGCATTTGTGCCGCTTGGCTGATGTTTGGTGTTATTAGAACGATGTCATCAGCAACGCAGAGGTGGTGAAGTTGCCGACCATCTATCTTCACTCCCATTCCTTCCCATTCCAGTCATCGCATGACGTTCTCGAGGGTGGTACTGAAGAGTGGCATCACCCTGCCGAACCCCTCTCTTGACATCAATGATCACTTCTTTGTAGAATGGTGAGATCCTGGTAGTGAATTTGTAGTACAGCTCATGGAGTATCCTGATGTATTGAGTTTGAATGCCCTGATTGGCTAGAACTTCAATGACCGCTTCCATCTCAACAGAATCAAAGGCCTTCTTTAAATCAATGAACATTAAACAGAGTGGCATCCTGAACTCCCGAGAAACCTCAGCTTGGTTATCGTGTGGATATGGTCAACGGTGCTGAATCCTTTGTGGAACCTGGCTTGCTCGCATGGGTGTCCTTCATCTAGTGTTCTGCCAATCCTATTTAGGATGACTCGAGTGAACAGCTTGTAGATGACAGACAATAGGCAGATTGGGTGATAGTTGCCAATGTCGTGGATGTCTCCTTTCTTGTACAGTAGTACAGTCCTGCTGGTTTTCCACTGGGATGGAGCCTTGCATTCAGACAGGTAGCGTGTGAAGAGCCAAGCCAGTGTATTGATGGCAGGTTCTTCAGGTGTTCAGGTCTGACCTTTTCTGGGTCAGGTGCTGTTCTTTTCTTTACTGATAAAACGGTGTGTTGGATTTTGGATGTGAGAACATTGGGAATGACATATCCATCCTGCAGAATTTGGTATGTGGGCAGGTGGACGTGGCTATCAGAGATCTGAGTAGAAGTCATGGATAATCTTCTCCATTGCCCTTCTGAAAGATATGATAGATCAATCAGGACATTGGAGGGCAGTCATCTTGGTCTTGCAATTGGCGAAGGACAGGTGAGCGTTACGAATGCTTGTCCAGGCTTCTGCCGCATCTACCAGCATCACTGCTCTTCTCTCTTTGAGGTCTTCCTTTATCGCTTTTCTGCACTGCTTTGCAAGCTCGGACGTTAGCTTGTGGTTGCCTGAGGCATGTGCCAAGCCACATTGGTGAATAAGCTCAAGAGTTTTCGAAGACACACATTTTTTTTTGTGTGGCTGTCTCTCTCTTGGTGTTCCTCGCACAATCATGGAGGTGCTGAACCAGTCGATTGTATTCCTTGTCAATGTTGTCAATGACGGCATCATCCCATGTTGCAGCAATAGTGCCAAAGTGTTCCCAGCTGGCGGTTGTTCTGGGAGTTCTCTTTTTAAACTTTGCAGCCCTTTCTCCCCGCTCTGTGAAGTAGAATTTTGCACAAAAGAGACAGTGGTCAGATCCCATTTGGAATTTTGGGACAACAGCACATCGGTCAGGTAAAAATGTTGATTGAATATGATGTGGTCAATTTTGTTGTGGAACTGTCCACCGGGAGACTCCCATGTCCAACGTTTAGATCCTGCCTGCATGGCAGAGCCTGGCAAGCTATCCGAGGTTTATTCGATATGCCAAAACCAGTAAATGGAGAGTGTCATGCTAAGTGAAATGAGTCAGAAAGAGAAGGACAGACAGAATGACTACACTCATTTGTGGAATGTAAAATAACATAATATGAGACTGATATAGGCAGGACAGGGAATGCCCTCTCCCAAGACAATGGCAAAAGCTGACCTTGCAGAAAACAGGAAAAACAGAAACTAAGGCCTAATAAGACCTTGAGCAGCAAAGGACCCTGAGGAGATCGGACCACTCCCCATGAAGAAAATTCCTCGAATACCCTAACTTTAGTGATTCAGCCCAAAGAAAACCATCACCACTCCCAACCTCCCTGGTAACTTTCTTAGCAATGGACTTTTACCTAGGAAGAAGCCTCACATGGGGGCAGGTTGGAGAAACTCTATAAAACCCACCTTGAACAAAGGAAGGGTGCGCTTATGCTGCCCAAGCCCATGTGCTTCTTCTGCCCATGTGGCCGAGAACATGTGGTGCCTGAGCACATGTGTCGCCTGCATCTCCCCTCTTGAGATGTGCACTTTCATGCTTTCGTCTCTAATGCTAGGATGTGTGTAGGTGCTCTCTCTGCCCTTGGAGAACCCCGGATTCTCTCTTGAGCACGTTACTCTCTCTCTTTCACCCTCTTTCCCTCCACAACTTAAAACCCTCTAAATAAAATCTATTTACTTCATTGCTTTTCTACTCCTGAAATTCCTTTCTGTGAGGCAAGGCAAAAACCTAGTAACCCTGGGTCCCCGGTGGCAGAGGCGGATGGGGAGAAAGTGACCACCTTTTTCCTTCCCGCTTCACGTAAGTCACTTGTGGGGCCTACCGACATCAAGACTAACTCCCAAGGACAAGCAGGAAGATTGTTCCATGGTTGGAAGCCTGCCTCATGGGCTGGGGGAAAAGACAGCTGGGACAGAGAAGGGATCACTAAGTCAGTGATGGTTGGAGGGGTCTTTCGGGATGGGAAATGTGTGCTGAAAGTAGATAAAGGACCAAACATGATGGCCTCTCAGGATTTGTATTGCAAACCATAATGCCTAAAAGTAGAAAACTATAAAGGACAGTGCCTGTCATAGAGGCAAAGAGTGGGGTCATATGGGGGTGATGGGAGGGATCCTGGGGACATTGGTGGTGGAAAATGTACACTGGTGGAAGGATGAGTGTTTCAATCATTTTATGATTGAAACACTCATGTAAGCTTTGTAACTGTATCTCATCACCATGAGATAAATTCAATTAAAAATAAGTAAAAATTAAAAAGATGATTCCGCAAGTTCAGAATAATTGCTGTTACTTTTTTCTCTTTCACGTCATTTTAATAACCAAACTGTGAACAGATTTGAACTTCTTTCTTTGAGGGGGGCTCTAAGCAGGATGGCTTCACCCAAGCACAATCTCAAGCAAAGCCGAGACTGGATTCTCAGGAGCCAGGACTGAAGGTGACCAGGCTCACAGACCAGCAGTGCATTCACGGGAAGGACCTTCAGGGTAAAAGGTGGCAGAAGACACAGGAAATGCAAGGGCCCCTCAGAGCATCAGTGGCAGCTGCTGTGTCATGATCACTCTGAAGTGTTTCTTGATGATTTGGTGTGGAGAGTATTTGTCATCTGAGGAGAGCCAAGCTGGATGGGCTGAGCAGGTCTGTTATCCCACCGGTCCATACTTCTTCGGCATATAGACTCACTCTCTTTGTTTGTTAAGGTAATACAGTCAGTTGCTCTGTTATTTATCTGGGTGGTGACTATCCTCAGTCTGGCAACTTACAGATTATCTCTGGTATAAGAAGAAACTTTGAATAGTCCTCAAATAATCATGATGAAGCAATAATATCTAGCAGAATAAAAATCCCATGAAGATAAGTGTTGTTGAAGCTGTTGTGTCCTTGAATTAATTGAATTTATGTTAAACTGACCAAGCACTCATTACATGTCCAGGCACTGAGCTGGGCCTTTACATAATTGCACAATCACTCTGAGAAATGGGTACTATATTAGCCCTGTTTTGCAAATAAACTGAGACTTGGAGAAATTAAGACTTAGTTAAGACCACATGGTTAGTGAGTGTTGGGCTAACGTCAATTCTGGGCCATGACTTTACACAAACGATTTTTTTTCTGCCTCCATAACACCAGTGCTGGGGGGTGCTCATTTATTGAGAAGGAGGGTGGAGAGCACGTCAACCTTTGTTATGCATTTCCAGTGAATCATTATCTGAGTTGATGATTTGCAAGTCTTGAAATGTATTATGTGCTTCAGCAAAATCGAATTTTTATCTTAGCATTTTTTTGACCTATAAAAATGTCAGTTTTTCATGTTTTAACCTAAAGCATGCCATAAACATCTCAAAAATGTTTCCCAAATGTTTCTTCAGAAACATTAAATATGGGCTGGAGAAATAGTACAGAGTTTAAGGTGGTTGGTTGACTGGCATGAATCAGACCCTGCTTTGATTTCCAGTACCTGGTGTACCTCCCCCCCTCAACCCCCACTGCCACCAGGAGTGATCCCAGAGCACAGAGTCAGGAGTAAGCCCTGAGCACCGTCGGGTGTGGTCCAAAAATCAAAACGGCATCTACAACAATATAAAATATCTGAGAACAGAATGTGATTTTTTCCCTCTCCATCCTGCCTGCCATTAGAGTTTTGCTATTTCCTACACCTCATGGGCAACCTGAAATACTTTTTTTTGTTTGTTTGTTAGTGGGAAATGGAGACCAAGAAGGAAATATTTCTTCACTAAGCTCTGAGGGAACAGATAGCACTAGTGGGAAAAAGCAACCACAGATACTTAGGGCAGCTGCCGGGGACACCTAACAGGTCAACATCAGGTTAGTTAGTTGGTCTTCCAGGCTTTTCTAGATGTTCAGCTTGATGCTGTCAGAGACACTTCCTGGATGGAAATATGAAGGGATAATTTTTTTTAGTTATTTTTTTTTTAAATTTTTATTACTGAGACACCATGAGCTATAGTTGTAAACTTACAAATTTTGTGCTTGGGTATATATATTTAGTGAAACCCCATGAGTTACAGTTGTAGACTTACAAACCTTCGTGCTTGGGTTTCAGTTATACAATGATTGAGTACCCATCCCTCCACCAGTGCCCATTCTCCACCACCAATGATCCCAGTAGCCCTCCCACCCCCCACCCCAGCCCCCACCACCCCACCCTGCCTCCGTGGCAGGACATTAGAAGGAACAATTTTAGAGAATGCAAGTTTACTAAACACACAGACTGTTTTCAACCTTGAGAAGCCTGCCTACGATTTAATCAGGGCCCTCGTCACTGGGCCCAAGGACATTGCTGCCATTGTGACTCCTGGTGGCTATTCAACCCTCAATATTCATTTCCATCATTCGTATCATGAAAGGCTGCCAGAAAATGCTCCAGAGCTCACTGGTGGGCCGGCTGCTCGTTGCGTCCTGGAGAGAGAGGGGTGAGCTGATGGCCGTGCCGCGGTTTGATTGGCATCAGCTCCTGTCCTGCCAGCAGCCACACAATTCCCCGTTGTCCTGTGATCTGTGCTTCACCTTGTCTGCGGGGCAAGAGGGGTTTGATGTGACCTCTTTGAAGACTCAATTCTATGTCTCTGCCCGTTGTTGGAGGACGCTGCCAAGCCGGGATGCCCCCCTGGAATGGTTACAGCCGTCATCCTCATTTTCCTGCATTCTGTCACATCGTTAGTAGGTCACACATGCTAATGATAATTTAATAAGCATATCATTCCAATGGCAGATGACAATGTTTGATTTTGCTATGGAGGAGGCCGGAGATCTGAAAGTTAAGATTTGATGTCATTGTGTCAGGAGCTTGTAGAGAATGAAGCGAAGGAAAATAGAGAGCAATTTGCCTTTGCAACCACATTTTCTTTCTTGTGGAAAAGAGTTTGCGTGATAAGTATAGGCCATCAACAATACAAATATTTTTATAGACAACATAATTTTTATAAAATTTTATCATATAAAATATTTAAAACACCAAGCTCAGAAAAAGAAAGTAAAATTCTCACCAAAGAGGGATAACCACAATGAATTTTGGTATATATATCTAATCTGGGCAGAACAATAAATCCCTTTGTAAAACAAATAGGTCTAATGTTAGGCAGATTCTTGGTATCTGGCTTCTTTATGCTTCATGTGATGTGAATGTCTTGATATAAATTTTTCTGTTACCTTCATGTGGTGTGTGTGTGTGTGTCTGTGTGTGCATATGTGTGTGTGTCTGTGTGTGTACGTGCATGCACTCATGTTTCCCACGAGGTATTCCATCCTTATTCTATTCCTAGGGTATTACACATGGATGTGAAAATTCACAGGGAGTTAACCTTAGCTTAGCTCTTTGCAGACCTTGTTTTACTCAACTTTGAATGGCATTTGCCTGTCTGCCTCTGAGCATTGCTAGGAAAGCAGAGAGAGTCTGAGAAGCAGAAAGCAGGAGCTGCTCATAAAGAATTCTTGTTTCCAGGAGTGTTTATGGGCCATGGGAAACCCTTCACAGGCCCTAACCCTTCACAGGACTCTGCATCCATCGTCTTGTCTTAGAAACAGAAGAAGGCCCTGAGAGATAGTCTAGGCTTGGGGCACAGCAAAGTGTAGGCTAGACCAGGTTTGAGCCCTGGCGTCACATGGCCTCCTGTGCATTGATCACTTGATCACTTGATTTCCCTTTACTCATCAATTTGCTGGAGCTGGCTCCAGTAACGTCTCCATTCCTCCCTGTTGCGTGCTAGTGTAGCCTAATGGCGTCTGTTCATTCTAGGAACATGAAGAGCCTCAAACTGATCGTTCAGGGTCTTGACAAAGAAGTCTGACCATCTTGTAGGTGGGTGGCCATGCGATCTTTTGACGTCCAAATCTCCAAATCTCATTATGTGTCCAGCCCATCTAATTTTCGACGCCTTGGCAAATGAGACAGCATCCTTGATTCTTGACCGCGGAGGTCAGAACTTTGGATTCTTTCTCTCATTTGAGTGAAATGTGATACTCCAAGCATAGCTCTTTCGATTCCCAAAGAGGAATCGAAATGGATCGAATCCTGTGCATTGCTGAGTATAAATCTAGACCCACCATCATCCCCAGAAACACTGGGTATGATCCCAGAACACCTGTGGCTTTCATGGTCTCTGACACTGCCAGGCTCAGATAGTACCATATTTTGCTCTCTCTCAGGGAACTGCAGTCCTGGTTGACTGGGAATAGCTGGGAGTGGTCCCTGTCCCCCATCAGCACTGCTTGCAAGCCCTACTCCTGACAAAAAGAAAGGAAAAGGGAAAACCAATCAATCAAGCAAGGCCTAGGTGCCCAGAGAGCCTGGAGGCCAGTCCTGGTAATTCTCAGCCAAATGGGCTAGATGGTTGGGTGCTGCTCAGGCCCTGTGGTGTTGGGGACCACCAGGGCCACACCTTGTGGTATCTAGGGGGTCCATGTGGTGCTGGGGAGCCAAATGGAGTCTCATGCATGCTTGTGTCCTAACACCTGTACTGTTTCTCTGGCCTGAGTGTAGCTTTTAAAGTTATGATTCTTCAGGCATTCATTTTCATTTTTCAACAAAATCCCCTAGTGACTGACTCAAATCCCCTTTGCAGAAAAGACAAGGGTTTAAGTCTTCACACAAAGTTACTGATAGGCTTTGATACCGGCCGAGGATGGGCTGCAGGGGGTGTCCAGGCACGTCTTTAAGGTCTGTGAATGAATCTATTTTGATGAATGACAATTTTTTGTATTTCCAGGTTAGTAGTAGTCTTTTGGGCTGGAGCGATAGCACAGCAGGTAGAGTGTTTGCCTTGCATGCAGCCAACATGGCCGGCCCGAGTTCAATTCCTCCGCCCCTCTCAGAGAGCCCAGAAAGCTACCGAGAGTATCTCGCCCACCTGGCAAAGCCTGGCAAGCTACTCATGATGTATTCGATATGCTGAACACAGTTAACAACAAGTCTCACAATGGAGACGTTACTGGGCCCGCTCGATGAACAATGGGAGGGCAGTGACAGTGACAGTAGTCTTTTATCTAAAAGGTAATGGAGATGGACTTGCCACTCAAACCTTTTTTTTTTTTAATTTTATTGAATCATCGTGAGATAGGTACAAGCTTTCATGTTTAGGTTACAATCACACAATGATCAAACACCCTTTCTCCACCACTGCACATTCCTCACCACCAATATCCCTGGTATACCGTCCCCCTTTCCCACTCTCCCCCTGCCTCCACTCAAACCTTTGAAACAGAGAAAATTTGAGGATGTCTTCACATTCCCCAGTGCACCCTTTTCATTCTTCTGAGACAGAAAATCAGCACAGACAGACTGCCCCTGGGTAATCAGCCCAGGACGGAGCCCCCTGCCAGGCTCCCAGACAGGTTCCCTCCATACTCCCTCCTGCATTCTCCAACCATTCAGTTGGCAGGACACAACACTCTCCTACACTTGGCGAATATGCAGGTCTGTGGGGCTTATCTTCCTGCATGTGGTGGAGTAAAATACAAAACACAAGGAAGAACATCATTTACACTCTATACCTGGCCGCCCCAACTACCTGTTAGCCAGTATCCTATTTCTAATGCAAGCAGAAACCTTTCCTCGTGGAAAGGAGTCATTTTCCTTGCAGAATGAGAACAGATCACAGGAGTAGGTTCCACATCCCTGAGTGGAGAGGAACTTGACGGACAGCGTCTCTTCTTCATTTCCCACTCCCCACCCCCAACATAGTTTTCCCCCCTTTATTTTGTAAAAGAAGTCTGTCTCCTGGAATTGTGGGGCAATGTGGGAAAATATTGTGACAATCCTGCCTGTTTACATGTGTTGTGGGGGTGAAGGGTTTCCCCCCCTCATCACCACACACACATCTCTTGTCGCCTCTGTCCCTCCCCTTCATGGTTGGCGGGGTTCAGATTCCTCTGCTGACATCTGCTATAATGAGAGCTCTGCTGGGAATACATTTGCAAAATGATGGGCTCACAAAAGGATGGAGCTATTCCCCCCAACTTTGCCTGAGATAAGCAGATGGAGCATTTGAACCAATTAGGTCGAGGTGAACGCCTGTATTCAGCTTGCTCTGAAGTGCTTTTCTGCTCCAGCCCGCACCCCACCCCAACTTCTCTCCCTACCCCTTCACCCCTCACCTCCCCCAGTGCAGAAATTGGAAGGCTTCCGATGGCTTTCCCCCACCACCTCCCCTCCTTTTTTTTTTTTTTTTTTTTTTTTTTGCCTTCTGAACATTTGCCTGGAGACAGGCCTTTCCCAATCCTAAGGCAGAAGCATGCTGGGTCCTTATCTCGTGCCAAGGGCCTGAACAACAGGGAGAAAACCACCCCTCACGCCTCATAAAGAGGAGCGGGCAGCACATGGGGCTTTCCCACTGTCACAAATGATGCCTGTGTGTGCTAGTTAACCTTTTCCAAGCCCGGGTCAGCTCCTGCTGGGAGGCAGGGGCGATCTGGAGAGAGTGAAAGTCTGGCAGACCCCCAATCGCCAGCACTCCCTGGCCCCCAAGCACAGGCCTCTGCCTTCTCAGAATACCAAACGCTCCAGCACCCCCGCCTCTTCATAAGTCAGCTGGCCTCCATGTGTGGGTGACAGCTCAGATTCCAGAGGAGAAGCGCCGGCTGGAACACCCTGCCAACATTTCCTGATCACTGTTTGGACCTGGCACAGAGGAAGCTCGGAATCTCTGAAAAGCAGGAAATAGGAAATTTCTTGTCACGGGCTGTCTCCCTTTTAGCGTCGCCATGAGCTGTATGTAGCAAGAGAAAGTTTCTTTGGGCTTTCAAAGTGTGAGGTCAAGTCAGTCATATTTGAATCGTGTGTGCCCTGAGAGTATTGTTGGAAGCAGTGCTAAGATGGAATAATTGCAAGAAATCCAGCCGAAGACCCAAGGCCTGGGTCTTGAGGGGGTGGGGGGTGGAGGGAGCTTTGACAACGTCAGGGGACTAATGCTAATGAAATATGAGGAAGAAAAGTGAGTGCAAAGGAGGAATTTGGGAAAATTGCTTTTCTGAACTTTTTTCAGAAGTTTAAAGATGATGGGTGTTCAATGTCCAAGTACAGGGTTGATTTTGCCTCGCCATTGAAGTAGTCAAACACCACAAAAGGCATCAGATTTCTGCAAATTGCAGGTTGAAGTGATCAGTGGAAATGCATTTATTTCAGCTGCCAGAGTTCTGAAAAGCTGAATCCACACCCTTGAATACACTCCAGGGGAATCCAACAGTCTGTAGAGCTCAAATTCTCAACTTCCCCAGGAGTGAGGCAGGAGTGTAGCTAGTTTGAAAATAAGTGGCTCCTCTGGCCTCCTCTTAAGCTCAAGAGAGACAGCAACCACGGTTGCTGCCTTACGCTAACAAATGTTTTCCCTGAAGATAATACCAACACGGGAGTAAATGCATGTACAGAATGTTCTAACCGTCCGGTTCTGCTCCACAGAAAATAAGAACAGGAATGTGTGGGAATGTACATCTGCATCTGCATTACCTTAGATAACACTGAAATATAGCCATCGTGTGTAAGGACCATATATGTCCCATTTGATAGACTGTAGCACTGTAGCACTGATAGCACTGTCCTCCCATTGTTCATCGATTTGCTCGAGTGGGTACCAGTAACGTCTCCGTTGTGAGACTTATTGTTACTGTTTTTGGCATATCGAATACACCGCTGGTAGCTTGCCAGGCTCTGCCCTGCAAGCAGGATACCCTCAGTAGCTTGCCAGGCTCTCCAAGAGGGATGGAGGAATTGAACCTGGGTCGGCCGTGTGCAAGGCAAACGCCCTACCCGCTGTGCTATCACTCTGGCAAGCTTGACAGACTATATATCCTGTTATATATCTTAAAAGGATTTTATATATTTTCTGCCTTGCCAATACTGGAGTTCCAAGTCTCTTGAGCTTATGAACCCCCAGTGCTGTGCCTTGTGTGAGTGAAAATAAACCCTGCTTCTGAGCTTGGTCTCTCTCTTGTGTCTCTGCATGACTCTGACGTTGGGAGGTCTGACAAGGGCCCACCCTAACACCCCCAATCCCTGACTATCTCCGACCTGAGGGTGGCTGTGCTAAGTTAGTAAAGCCTGTTTTGAAGGTGATAAAGCTCAGAGTAAGGATGCCTGCCTGATGAAGGGTAGCCCAGGAGTGGAGAGTAAAAAGGAGACACTGTTGAAATTACTCATTCACCAAGAAAGAAATACTCAGGGAAGGGTTCTGATATAGAGCTCCCACATGCTTACACAACACACCAACCCTCTCCTATCTCAGCCATCCCTGCTCTGCAAAAGTGCACTTGGGTCCTTGATCCAGACATGATCAGCTGTTATAAAGTCAATGAGAGTCTCTGACTTAGAATCATGATTTGGGCTCACAAGCAAAAAACATTTAAAAAATTTTTATTAGTGAAACACCACAAAGTATAATTGTAGGCTTACAAATTTTTGTGCTTGGGTTTCAGTTATACAATGATCGAGTACCCATCCCTCCACCAGTGCCCATTCTCCACCACCAATGATCCCAGTATCCCTCCCACCCCCCCAACCCCCCAATCCCACCCTGCCTCTGTGGCAGGGCATTCCCTTTTGTTCTCTCTCCTTTTGGATGCTGTGGTTTGCAAAAGAGGCATTGAGTGGCAATCATGTTCGGTCCATAGTCTACTTTCAGCGTGCATCTCCCATCCTGGGAGGATCCTCCCAACACCCTTTACTTGGTGCTCTCTTTTCTATCTGAGCTGCCTTTTCCCCTAGCATGTGCAGCTGGCCTTCAAGCCATGGAGTAAACCTCCTGTTACTTATCTCGACTATTCTTGGGTATTAGTCTCCTATTTTGTTACTTTATATTTAGATGAATGCAATCTTTCTATGTCTGTCCCTTTCTTTCTGACTCATTTCACTTAGCATGATACTTTCCATGTAGTGTAAATTTCATACTTCATCTTAGCTAACAGCTACATAGCACTCCGTTGTGTAGATGTACCAAAGTTTCTTTAACCAGTCATCTGTTCTCGGGCACTTGTTTTTTTTCTTCCCAAATTTTGGCTATTGTGAACAGTGCAGCAATGAACATAGAAGTACAGATGTCATTTCGACTGTACTTTTTTACCTCTCTGGGATATATCCCCAGGAGTGGTATTGCTGGGTCAAATGGGAGCTCAGTTTCTAATTTTTTGAGAATAGTCCATACTGTTTTCCAAAAGGGTTGAACCAGTCAGCATTTCCACCAGCAGTGAAGGAGGGTCCCTTTTTCGCCACATCCGCACCAACACTGGTTGCTTTTGTTATTTTGGATGTGGGCCAGTCTCTGTGGTGTGGGGTGATATCCCAAGAATTGCTTTAGCTATTCGTGGGGGCTTATTGTTCCATATGAATTTCAGGAGTGTTTGCTCCATTTCTTTGAAGAATGTCAGGGTATCCTTATAAGGAGTGCATCGAATTTGTACAATGTTTTGGGGAGTATTGTCATTTTGACAATGTTAACTCTCCTGATCCATGAGCAGAGTATATCTTTCCATTTTCTCATGTCCTCTTTTATTTCCTGAAGTAGCGTTTTGTAGTTTTCTTTGTACAGGTCTTTTACGTCCTTAGTTAAGGTGAGTCTTAGGTACTCCATTTTCTGGGGCAAAATTGTGAATGGGATTGTTTTTTTCATGTCAGTTCTCTCTCACTATTTGCTTATAGGAAGGCCATGGACTTTTGGGTATTGATTTTATAGCCTGCAACTTTACAAGTCTATTGTTTCAAGGAGTTTCTTGGTAGAGGTTTTTAGGGTTCTCTAAGTATAGTATCATATCATCTGCGAATAGTGTGAGCTTGATTTCTTCCTTTCCTACCTGAATGTCCTTAATCTCTTTTTCTTGCCTAACCACTATTAGAAGTACTTCCAGTACTATATTGGACAGCAGTGGAGAGAGTGGGCATCCTTGTTTCGTCCCTGATCTTAGAAAACTGAGAGCCTTCCCCCTTTGGGGATGATGCTTGCTGTAGGCTTGTGGTAGATGGCTTTAATTATATTGAGGAAAGTTCCCTCTGTACCCACTTTGGTGAGGGTTTTCATCATAAACAGGTGCTGGATCTTGTCAAATGCTTTCTCTGCATCTATTGATATATCATATGGTTTTTATTTTTTCTTTTGTTGATATGATGGGTTATGTTGATTGGTTTCCAAATGTTAAACCATCCTTGCATCCCCGGGATGAATCCCACTTGGTTATGGTGTATGATCTTTTTGATGAGCTGTTGAATTTTATTTGCTAGTATTTTGTTGAGAATCTTTGCGTCTGTGTTCATCAGGGATTTTGGCCTGTAGTTTTCTTTTCTTGTGGTGTCTTTGTTTCCTTTTGGTATTAGAGAGATATGGGCTTCATAGGAACTGTTTGGGAGAGTTTCTGTTTCTTCAATTTTCTGGAAAAGCTTGAGAAGAACTGGCAGTAGGTCCTCTTTAAATGTTTGGAAAAATTCGCTAGTGAATCCATCTGGACCTAGGCTTTTGTTTTTGGGAAGACTTTTGATTACAGTTTCAATTTTCTTGATGTTAATAGGACTATTCAGGTACTCTAGATCTTCTTGATTCAGCCTTGGGACATTATAGGAATGCAGGAATTTATCCATTTCTTTTAGGTTTTCTCATTTCGTGGCATACAGACTTTCAAAGTAATCTCTGATAATCTTTTGAATTTCTTTGGTTTCTATTGTGATATCGCCCTTCTCATTTCTGATTCGGTTTATTAGGGTTCTCTCTCTCTCTTTCTTTGTGAGTCTTGCTAGTGGTTTATGTATCTTGTTTATTTTCTCAAAGAACCAGCTCTTGGTTTCATTGATCTTTTGGATTGTTTTTTGGGTTTCCATGTCATTGATTTCTTCTCTAAGTTTTATTATCTCTTTCCGTCTGTCAGGTTTGGGCTCCTTTTGTTGGTCCTTTTCTAAGATCCTGAGCTGTGAAGTAAAGTTGTTTATGCGGGCCCTTTCTTCCTTCCTGAGAAATGTTTGCAGGGCTATAAATTTTTCCCTTAACATGGCTTTAGCTGCATCCCATAGGTTCTGGTAGCTCGTGTGCATCGTTTGTTTCCAGGTATCTTTTGATTTTATCTTTGACTTCCTTCCTGACTCACTCGTTGTTCAACATTCAGTTGTTTAGTTTTCAGGTGTTTGACTTGGTTTTCCGTGTCTGTGTGTGATTCACTTCTATCTTCAGTGCATCGTGGTCTGAAAAGATTGTTGATACTATCTCTATCTTCTTAATTCTATTGAGGTATGTTTTGTGGCCTAGCACATGGTCTGTTTGGAAAATGTTCCATGTGCACTGGAGAAGAATGTGTATTCTTTCTTTTTGGGGTGTAAAGCCCTCACAAGCAAATATTGAGGTATGTCCTACCAAGGTCAGAATAAAAGGAGTCTTATTTAGTTATTGATTTGGGCTTGTCCCCCGGCCCCCCCTCCCCCCGCAGGAGTACTCAGGGGCCACTCTCTGGTCTGTGTTTGGGGATCACTCCAGTCATTGCTTGCAGTGCTAGGATTTGAACCCAGGATCCCTGCATGCAAAACCCACACCTAGCCTGTAAGGTATATCTCTGGAGGGGAGAACTGGATGGGGTGAGGGCTCCTATTCAGTGTCAGGGAAATCTGGGGATCCCACTGGCAATTCTTGACCAATCAGTCCAGGCAATGTAATGAAAGTAGTGCCAGGAGTCGAATTGCTGTGCTATCACCCAATCCCCCTCTCACCCCACCAGAGGAGTTTTAAAAGGTCCTTCAAAGGAGTGGGCTAAGCTTTATTTAAATAATTGGACTGAAACACTTTGGATTGACTGGCAGGTGTCTTCAGACCAAAGGTTGCTGTGTAGGGTCTTCTGGAATAATCTGCAGATGGGTCGTCTTCTTGTTTTCTTTCCTACCCATCAGCAAGAGAACAGTTGTTCTTTGGCCATGGACATTCGACAAGGAGAAATCAGTGAGGGATGTGTTTTTGTCACTGCAATGGGGGGACGTCAGGCTGTGGTGTCATGCTGTGCATCGTTTACACGAAAATCTCAACATGACAACTGGAGATAAGACTGTGTTGTTTGATTCACATGTGTGTCCCACAGAGGTAGCGCCTGTTCACCCGAAGAAGTGAGGGATTCCCGAGAAAGTCATTGGGCTCATTAAATGTGGTCAAGAAATGGAGGAAAATGATATGCCAGTTGGAATCATGCTGCTTCTCATGCGGATTGTTTGAGACCAGCTATGTACGTGGAAAGGAATAGGGTTTTCTCTACTTTCATTGCTTGTCTTTCAGAGAGGCTCACAGGCATTTGACCAATGAGCCTTGACTGATTTTCATAAGACCATGGGATGCCATATTAAATTGAGTTTGCATTGATTGGTGCTTTATTTTTAAAGGCAAAACCACTCACAATTAATCTCCTATGCCAGGACTTACTGGCTCCAGGGGGAAGTGAAACAATCTTCACACACTTTCCTTTAAGGAAACATTTCTGGATCATTTTTAGCAGATTATTCATAACAAGCAATATAAAATAAATTATTTAGGTCCTGCTTTGGGGGCAGGGTTTGGGGGTCAAGGTGGAAACATTCTAGTTATGGTGGTGGGATTTGTGTTGCAATATTAAATATAAAAAATTATTCTGATAAGCTTCACAAAAATAAAATTAAATTTAAAAAACCTCAGAATTCTTTGGAAAGACAAAATGGTAGAACATTGAGTTTGTGGTGAAGGTCCAGAAAACTTGAATATTGGTTTCATGGCTTATTGGCTGTTTGACTTGAATTATACCCCTAACTTCTCTGGGTTTTTAGTGTGATTGATTGAATATTGTATCTGAAATTTATTTATTGAAAATAATAAAATTTATCTAAGAAAATAATGGAAAATTTCTTACTCTAACTTGTGAGTGAGAACACACCAATAAGGTGGTTGAAAGCCAGACTACCTTAAAAATGACTTCCCCCCAAATATAAACTATGTTTTATTTTGCCCGAGGATTACATTAATTTTTTTCCCTCAAAGATAGGTTGGAGGGCTGGAGCAATAGAACAGTGGGTAGGGTATTTGCCTTGCATCCGACCAACCCTGGTTCAATTCCCAGCATCCCATATGGTCCCCTGAGCATTGCCAGGAGTAATTCCTGTGTCAGAGCCAGGAGTCACACCTGTGCATCGCTAGGTGTGACCCAAAAAGCAAAAAAAAAGATAGGTTGGTAGTTTTCATAAAGGTAAAGGTAAAGGTAAAGGCCCTCCCGTTGATCGTCGATTTGCTCGAGCGGGCCCAGTAACGTCTCCATTTGGAGACTTTGTTGTTACTGTGTCTGGCATATCGAATACTCTCGGTAGCTTGCCGGGCTCTCCGAGAGGGGTGGAGGAATCAAACTCGGGTCGGCCATGTTGGCCGCTTGTAAGGCGAATGCCCTACCCGCTGTGCTATCGCTCCACCATAAAAACACTATTATTTCTTTGGGTTTGTGGAGAGAGCTCAAAGGACTGGAATATATCTTTTGCATCCAGGTGTCTGGGATTTGACCCCTGTCACTGCTTAGTCCCTCAGATCCCACTCCGGTAGAAACCTCTGAACTCCATATCAGGAGTGGCCCAGAGCATGTTGGTTTGACCCTAGAGAGACTCAATCCCCAAAATATTATTATTCCATTTACAACAAGATGAATAGACCTTGAAGGAATAATACTAAGTATAATATATCAGACACATAGTGACGGATACTGTATGATCTCACTTCTGAAAAGTCAACTCTACAATCATAGAAAAAGAGATCAGACTTGTGATTACCGGAGGTGATGGTGGAAAGAGGAAGGAAGGTGAGCAAAAGGTCCAAGCTTCCAGTCATAAGAGAAATAAGCACTAGTGATGTCATGTATGACACAATCATAACCAGTGATGCTGTCTGATACACTGGAGAGTTTTTAAGAGAGAACATCTTAAGGGCTCTTATCTCAAGAACAATGTTTACCTTGTTTATTTCTTCTTTCTTTTCTTCTGACTGTATCTGTAAAAGAGGAACACTTGCACAGTATACATGAATCAAACATCACTTATATACCTTAGTCTATGACAGATATTTCTCAAGAAAGCTCACAAATCACAAATCACAAATCATCCTGTTAGTCGTCGATTGCCTCGAGCAGGCCCCCGTAACGTCTCCTTCATCCTAGCCCTGAGATTATATTCAAGGCTCTTTAGGAGAATGAGACCCATCATTGTTACTGGTATTTGGCATATTGGGTACGCCATGGGGAGTTTGCCAGACTCTGCCATGTGGGCAGGCTACATTTGGTAGCCTGCCAGTTTATCCAAAGTAGGAATGAGATAATAAGATGTCATACTAAGATGTCGTGCAGCCGCGAATGCGGCCGCGCGGTTCAGAGATCTGGTTTTTATAGTCTCTGAGTCTTGGCCGCTGATGGGATTACACAGCGCCAGGGGGCCAGTTGGTGGGTGTGACCCCCGCCTACTGGAATTTGGAGGATCTGGGTGGAGGATGCTCGGCCCAAATCCGGGTAGGCTTGGAGATCTTGGCCCCGGAACCCGTGTGACTTTGTCCCTCTGCCAGTATCTTCATGTGTGTGGAGAGTGGTCTCAGCATGGTGGTGGCTGGTCCTGGAGGTCTTTGGCTGCCGGAGCCCTGGTCGGGGCGGGGAAGAAAGCTCAATCCGCTCCCCTCCAAGGGGTCCCGGAGAGCGAGGACAGTCAGGCACAGGGGCAGAAGACTGCACTCTTCTCTTCCGAGATCTGGTTTTTATAGTCTCTGAGTCTTGGCCGCTGATGGGATTACAAGGCGCTAGGGGGCCAGTTGGTGGGTGTGACCCCCGCCTACTGGAATTTGGAGGATCTGGGTGGAGGATGCTCAGCCCAAATCCGGGTAGGCTTGGAGATCTTGGCCCTGGAAGAAAAGAAAGCTAGAGAATTAAAAATGAAAATAGGGGCCAGAGAGATAGTACAGGCTGGTAGTAGAGACTTGTGTGCAGCCAACGTTGGTTTGATCCCTGGCATCACATGATCTCCGATGCACCCCTGGGAGTGACCCAAAGAAACAGCCAGAGGTGACCCTCAAATACTTATCTAGCAGTGGGTCCTAAGCTCATCTATGGCCCTTAAAAATAAAAAAATGAGAGTAAAGAATAAAAAATTAGATTATAATTTCTTCTATTTGCTCGAGCGGGCCCAGTAACGTCTCCATTGGAGACTTTGTTGTTACTGTGTCTGGCATATCGAATACTCTCGGTAGCTTGCCAGGCTCTCCGAGAGGGGCAGAGGAATCGAACTCGGGTCGGCCATGTTGGCCGCTTGTAAGGCAAACGCCCTACCCGCTGTGCTATCGCTCCAGCCCTGCTGGAGGATGAACATTAGTGAGGATGAAAAAGTGTAATATGGGAGAAAACGGAGAGGGCTAGTCTTTCATCTTTTTCTGGACCAGAAAGAGTTAAATGTTCTCTTAGTTTAAGTACCATGATTCTCTTGAGACTCAGGGTGCAGGGATTAAGCAGATGAAGTGGTCAAAATATATGGCCTGATGGTCAGTTCACAGGGCTGACAGGGTAATGTCCTTATGGAGCGGAAATTCACCTACATCTCCCCTATTCCTTTGTGGTTTCCCCAGTCTGATCCCTGGCAACAGCTCTGAGAATGAATTCATTTGATACAATTGTTCTGAAGACACATGGAGTATATCTGTCTAAAGTAGAGACCAATGCCAAACTTGATCTGTCATCATGGTCATGATCAGGACCAGATCACAGTCAAAAGTCATCAGTCACATCCCAACCTTGAATACCAGCTCTGAGCCAAACCTTTGCATGCTTGGTAAGGTGAACCCCTAAATAAACCAAATACTTTGATAGCTAGTCAAAGATAGTTGGTCATATGGCTTCCTAAAGATGTGAGAAACTTTATCCATTAGATCCAATAGTTCATTTGACTGGGAAGGTGCGTTTTGTGATGTGTGTCCTTTAGACTGAGTCTAAGTCATGATCAAAACAAGACGCAGAGATTGCCATGCTGAACTTTCCAAGCTTTTTCCCTGTCACTGGCACCACAGATGTCCCTGATACTATTTCTTGAAGGTGCTTGTGATTATGTTGGCCTTCAGGTTCATCTGTGTCTGATGTGGACAACTTCCATCTGCTAGTTTTGCTTCTGAGAAGTCATATCTCATGAGACAACTTTCCAGGGGGTGGCTCATGTAGAGTCGTGATAGGTAACTGTGGTCAGAAACTGGCACATTTCTAGTGAAGTTGTTTTGGTCCAGCTAGACTGGGCTCACAGTCATTCTGATAAGTGACAGGGTTGAGGGTCATCGGGGTTTGAGGAGATTGTTGACTGGTACAGTTTTAAAGGATGTGCCCAGAATTAGCTGTTATTTGGTATGAATGGGAGAGGGAATGGGAGGTGTGTGTGTGTGTGTGTGTGTGTGTGTGTGTGTGTGTGTGTGTGTGGTGGGGGGGATGAGGTCTGTGCACTTCTCTCTCAGGTGGCAGGGTTGGAAACAGTGGGGCCCAGTACTGGTTTGCTTTTGGATTCCTCCCCTAGACCCAACTCTCATCCTTGGAGATATCATCCCAGGAAAAAGGACAGGATTGAGGTAGCTGAAGAGAATCAAATAACTTGTCTTGCCTTCTCTTTTATCCTTTTTATTTTTTGAAGGTGAACCAAAGGTCAGAGAACCAACAGATGATAAAAGAAAAAGAAATCCTTGAAAAAGGATAGGCAGTGTAAGTCTTAGGGGATGTGAAAATAGGCTAAAAGAGAAGGTCAGATTTTGTTACAATTTAAACCTGTTTAAGCGGAGCAGAAAGGCAGAATAATTGAATTAAATTGGCAAAAGGAACATTTTCTGAGCAACAGGGCTTAGGTAATGACTGTGCTTTACCCAAAGCTATGGCGCAGGTCAGGCCCTCAAACACACTGTCCAGGAAGTGAATGAGTGAATGAATAAATGATGATGGGAATCTCAAGCTCTCAAGTATGTAGTTCAATTTTAGTCCAATATCTTTTTTTAGTCCAATCTTTTTTTCTAGTCAAATCTTAGTCCAATATTTTTTTGTGGATATGGGTAAGTCATTTACACATTCATATTCTGGATCTTTTTTCCCCCTGAAAAATATTATTACTGAAGTAGCATAGTTGTAATATTAATGGTTCTGATATACCAAATTACTACCCCTCCATCACCACCAAAATGCCAAAGACCCTCTGCCACAACCTTAAGTCACTTGTGGTATACCTCTCCCCTTTATTCATGAATCCCCCCACTTGGTAACTTCAGTTTTGCTGTCAGAATTCAGGGGTTTTCACTGTATAGTGACCATTTCCCAGCTTTGTTTCTCTATATATCATGCCTGAATGAGATCATCTGGTATTTGTCCTTGACCCCTGACTTTGCTTAACATATATGATATTTTCTAGTTTCATTCAAGTTGTAACAAAAGCAGAATTTAAGTTTTCTTGTATCTGAGTAGCATTGCATTGTATATTTCATAGTATTACATTGGATAATATTCCATTGTGTGTATATGTATAATATAGTATACATATATCAATGCCAATGAACTCTCTATATAATGTGCTATATAAATGTATATATAGGAATCATGCGGAATATGATATGGAATACATGTATATAGATACATATATATATACACACACCATTATTTCTTTACCCACTCATCTGCCATTGGATATTGTGTTGTTTCCTGAATCTGTTCCCTAACCTTCAAAATAATAATGCACCTTCCCCCCATTGTTCATCGACTTGCTTGAGGGGGCCCAGTAACATCTCCATTGTGAGACTCCCTGTTACTATGTTTGGCATATTGAATATGTCACGGGTAGCTTGCCCAGGCTTTGCTGTGCAGGCGAGATACTCTCGGTAGCTTGCCAGTCTCTCCGAGAGGGGCGGAGGAATCGAACCCAGCTTGGCCGGACTGTCTGCGTACAAGGCAAACGCCCTACCACTATGCTATTGCTCCAGCCCAACCTTCAAAATAAGACTAATAACACTTTTCTGCAGGGTTGTTGAGAGGTTTACCTATATTCTTGGTAGCACTCAACATATCGATTCTATTATTGAGCAACTAATATTTAATACTAATGTCAAGTCAAACAGGAGTTGTCAGAGTTCAATGGCCTAAGGTGCCTGCTTGGCAAGGGCAGGGTTATGAGTTCAAACTTACTACCACCCCAAATGTGCTGTGGATGATCTAGAAAGTCACACCGTGTAAGATTCATGGTGAGCAAGGTCCAAAAGATGGTTAAGCAGTTTAATGTGCTGGTCAAGAAGATGTAAGGCTCAAAGTCCAGTCCTTCCTATATGTGCAGAGGGAATTCTGATAGCTCTACTATCGGGGATTCCCAGTGAGAAAGGGCGAGTGTGAGACCTTGAACTCAATCCCAGTGCCCCAGTTGCACTGATGTAATACTGACCCTTCCCCAGTCTAGGGAACCCAGACAGGGAAAATTATAACATAAACAGAACTTGCTTAGCTTTCGGACATGGACATCCCTTTATTAACTTAAAGTCATGTGTAAATAACTCTAATGTTAGGATAATTATATTGGTGGAGAAAAAAATTGCTAACCCAAATCAGTAAGGTAAGGTAAGGTAAAGGCCCTCCCGTTGATCGTCCATTTGCTCGAGCGGGCCCAGTAACGTCTCCATTGGAGACTTTGTTGTTACTGTGTCTGGCATATCCAATACTCTCGGTAGCTTGCCGGGCTCTCCGAGAGGGGCGGAGGAATCGAACTCGGGTCGGCCATGTTGGCCGCTTGTAAGGCGAACGCCCTACCCGCTGTGCTATCGCTCCAGCCCTACCCAAATCAGTAACACTATAAATAAATTTCTATATGATTCACTGCAATAGCATCTACATATAAAGGTAATTGAATGAAAATGATGGAACGCGTCTTCTCTCTGCAGACAAGGTAATAGGGCACATATAGAGATGATTGATGGGCTCTTCCCACAGTCATACAGACCTCCAGGTGACTGCGAGTCACCCTCTGAAAGGGCTGAACTCTGATGAGAGGTGGGTCATCTTTAGAAGTGGGGATTAATGGATCAGTCTTTAATACGATGTTGAAGATGACCTTGCTGCACACAGATGGTCTGTCAGCCCTCTGACAAAGTAGGGATTATCTTCCTTTTTGGGAGGAGTAAATGTTTGCTTATTTGGGAACCACACTGTTAGATCAAGTCTCCTTTCATAGTCCTGGGAACAAATGAATTTATTTCCAGGCTAACCTGTTGGGAGTATAGAAGAACAATAGGTTTTGTGAGTGTTCCTGTTTTGTTTTGTTTTGTTTTGTTTTTACCCATAATTTATTGTGAGATTCCTGGTTCAGTAGTAGAGTGCCTGCCTTGCAGACATAAGGGAATAATTTTGACCCTAGCACTGCCTAGGAATGCAGCAAAGTGTCATCTCTGGGGCTCAATAACAAAGTATGTGCTAGCCTCACAACCAGTGTGTGATCCCTGACAAGAACTACAATAACTGGGCATTGCTGCAAAGTCTGTGACTCTGGTTACTGCGATAGTACTCAGAAGGTAAAGGTAAAGGTAAAGGCCCTCCCGTTGATCGTCGATTTGCTCGAGCGGGCCCAGTAACGTCTCCATTGGAGACTTTGTTGTTACTGTGTCTGGCATATCCAATACTCTCGGTAGCTTGCCAGGCTCTCCGAGAGGGGCGGAGGAATCGAACTCGGGTCGGCCATGTTGGCCACTTGTAAGGCGAACGCCCTACCCGCTGTGCTATCGCTCCAGCCCTAGTACTCAGAAAGAAAAGAAAAAAGCCCCAGTCATTGTGCACTTGTATTTCAGCAAAGTCTGAGATGAGGGTGTGTTTATAAAGAGTTGACTTTGGGGTGTGATTTCAAAGTGTGTGTGTGTGTGTGTGTGTGTGTGTGTGTGTGTGTGTAGTGGTGGGGTGTGATTTCAAAGTGTGTGTGTGTGTGTGTGTGTGTGTGTGTGTGTGTGTGTAGTGGCAGGGAAGAGCTGTTGAAGGCTGGGGTTACTGATTACTGTTGAGAATGATGACAAAATATAGACCCTTTCCCCCCTCAACGAAGAGGGAAATAGGCCCCTGTTCCCTTGTTCCCACCATGAAGAGGTGAGCAGTCAGGGGAATAGGAGCTGCTAATGATAGCCTGGGCTTTGAGATGCTCTCGGGACATCCTTGACATAACCCTCCCTGCTCCATGAGTACAGAATGTGTTAGAGTGTCCTTGAGGTGGTCCAGACCCTGTATGGCAAAATAACGTTTTTTTAAATTTCTACTTCTGTACTCTTGCACCAGTTGGCTGCTAGTGTCTCATCCTCCACCAGATCATCTATAAGATGGAACTGTAGGCTTTGTGAAGGCCCCAGTCTTTGGAGCACAAGCTTTGCTTGCTTCAGAGGTATAATTAGACCCGTGTTCTCTCATTTCTCAGAGTGTGTTGCTTTATTTTTTCACTGGCTATCAGTTAGAATTTCCACAAGAGAACTCAGCCCTCAGTCCATTGGGATCTTTTGAAAGGGGTATAGAATGCACTTCACTAATTGTCCCCTGAGATATGAGAGAGACGGGCATTATTTATTTTTTAATTTTTATTAGTGAAACACCATGAGGTACAGTTGTAGACTTACAAATTTTTGTGCTTGGGTTTCAGTTATACAATGATCGAGTACCCATCCCTCCACCAGTGCCCATTCTCCACCACCACTGATCCCAGTATCCCTTCCACCCCCCCATCCCTCCCATCCCACCCTACCTCTGTGGCAGGGCATTCCCTTTTTTTTTCTCTCTCTCCTTTTGGGTGCTGTGGTTTGCAAAAGGGTCATTGAGTGGCAATCATGTTCGGTCTATAGTCTACTTTCAGCATGCATATGCTGGGGGAAAAGGCAGCTCAGATAGAGAAGGGAGCACCAAATAAAGGGTGTTGGGAGGATCCTCCCAGGATGGGAGGCATTATATTTTTTAATGAGCTCCATCTTCCAACAGTTATGGAGAATACCAGGAAGAGTCAACTTTTTTTTCCTTTCAACTTGGCACATGTGTAAAAATGGCTATCTGGGGCTGTGAGGAAGAACTGTGGATATTGTGGGTGTGGCTGATTGCCAGGCAATTCTGGGCACAGGTGGTACTATAATTCTGGGAGAGTCACAAGAGTGAATCATAAAGGCAGGTGAAACATGAGGTGCCCAACCAGAGGGAAAGTAAGGTAAAATAGGACCAAGGTCAACAAGGTCACTTCAGCAACATATGTTGAGCATCATCACTGGAGCATGTTTTGTGTTTGCTGCGGGAACTAGAAGGAGCATAGTGTTTGCAGGGCCTGACAAACTACAGAGTCCATTGAGAAGTATGACAAGACAAAATAAAGGAAGAGTGTAGAGAGGGGGAAAGTGTGGCAGATGGAAGTGAATGGAATTCAGATGGAAGTGAAGTGAATTCATTGGGACTGGAGTGATGAGCCTCTTTTGGATATCTGGAGGAAGACTTCACAGAAAAGGTGATTACTCTTTTAGCTTAATCTTGAAGAATGACTAGGATTGTCTCTAGTAGTAATGGGGATAAAGGATATTCACATAAGGTGTGGAGATATGAAAGAGCATGGCTGGTTGGACATGCCCATAAGCTTTCCATATTTCCATTCTGTCTCTCAAGGGCTTTGATTCCAGGCCACTATCACAGTTTTGTCCTTTTTGATTTTGATCATAAAGAATAGACTTATCCTTGCAGGTGTGTTATAAAGTGATATTAAAACAGAGGGGCTACCCAGAGGGATAAGATGATAAACTCAACCGTCTGCCTCTGAGGTCCAACCAGAATGACATCTTCCTTGCTTCCCTCCTTCTGTTGGTCATCGTGGGGAGTTTATTTCCACTTCATGTGATGCAGGCACATCAAATATGACTTAGCTCCCACTTTAAAAATATCATCACATGGACATGAAAAGTATCATGCTGAGTGAAATATGTCAGAAGGAGAGGGACAGATATAGAATGATTGCATTCATTTGTGGTGTATAAAAACATATAGTAGAAGACTAATATCCATGGCCAGGAAACACAAGGGCTAGGAGAACTGGTCAATGGTTGGAATCTATCACAAGTGTGTGTGGGGCAGAGTGTGGATAAGATAGAGAAAGGACCAATAAGACAATAAGAGTTGGAAGTGATCATACTGCACAAGAACTGAATGTTAAAAGTAGGTAAGGGTATATACACAATAACCTTTCAGTATCTGTATTGCAAACCACAATGCCCAAAAGGGGGGTGGGAAGAGAGAGAGAGAGAGAGAGAGAGAGAGAGAGAGAGAGAGAGAGAGAGAGGAGAAAAGTGCCTGACACAGAGACAGGATGGGGGTAGGTGGGGGTTATAGGAGGGGAAAGTGGGGACATTGGTGCTGGTAGATGTACACTGGTGGAAGGATGGATGTTGGAATACTTCTGTATATGGTTGACTCACATCTTCACTGCTGTTCTTGCATCATCTATCTCCCCATCAGAAAGATCCCACTGACTGTACCTCCCAACCCCCCACCTTCCTCATTATATCTGGGAAACCCTATCATTTTCTTCAAGTATAGTAGTCAGTTTTGCTTCATTTACTTCATTTCATTTGCTTTCGTAATCTATGTTTCATACATGAAGAAATTCATCTGGTGATTGCATTTCACATTTTTTAATCATTTTACTTCTCACTTTAATTATTTCTAGCTTCAAGATCCATTTGGTTTGTTCCAAAGAGCACGCTTTCCTATTTTTTAGTGTCAGGGTAGTATTTTGTTGAGGATACAAACCACATATTCTTTATCAAGTTATGGATTTCTGGGCATTTTGTTGGATTTCATGCTTGGCTCATGAGAATAATGCTACTATGAACACTGGGTGCAAATATTCTTTTGAATTAGCATTTTTATATTCTTCAGGTAAATAACATTGTTGATATCATTTTCATTCTTTTTTTTAGAAAAGAATCTCCATTGCATTTCCAGTAGAGGTTGTAACAATCTACATTCCAACAGTGTGATGTAGTTTTTCTTTCCTTATCCTTGTTAAAGGGCTGAAGCGATAGCAAAGTGGGTAGGGTGTTTGCCTTGCATGCAGCCAACTATGGCCAAACCGAGTTCAATTCCTCCGCCCATCTTGGAGAGCCCAGCAAGCTACCGAGAGTATCTCACCCGCATGGCAAAGCCTGGCAAGCCGGCAAGCTACCTGTGACTATATGTCAAACACAGTAACAGGTCTCACAATGTTACTGGGACTGCTTTAGCAAATCGATGAACAACGGGAGGACAGTGACAGACAGTGATCCTTGTTAAAACTTATTTCTAATCTTTCAGATCTAGCTATTTTCATGGGTGTGTGGTAATAATTCATTGTGGTTTAGATTTGCATTTTGCTAATAATGAGTGATGCTAAAGATTCTTCATGTGTCTGTGGGCCATTTTATTTGCCTTTTCCCCCGAAGTAACTATTCAGATGTTTGCTCATATACTTTTTCAATTTTTTAAATTTATTTTGTAATTGAATCACAATGCTGCAATGAACATAGGAGTGTAGATGGTTTTTATGCTGTGTGTATTTGAGTCTTTAGGATATATTCCCAGAAGTGGTATTGTTGGATCAAATGGAAGTTCAGTTTCTGTTTTATTTATTTATTTTTTTTGAGAAATGTCCATATTGTTCTCCAAAAACGCTGGACCTGTCAGCATTCCCAGCAACAGTGAAGGAGAGTCCCTTCCTCCCCACATCTGTGCCAGCACTGGTTGCTCTTGTTCTTTCGGATACCAGATTCTGTGGTGTGAAATGATATCTCACTGATGTCTTGATTTGCATCTACCTAATGATTAGTGAGTTAGAGCATTTTTTATGTGCCTTTTGGCCATCTGAATTTCTTCTTTGAGGAAGTTTCTGTTCATTTCCTCTCCCCACTTTTTGGATGGGGTTGGATTTTTTTCTTGTAAAGGTCTGCCAGTGTTTTATATAACTTTGATATTAACCCGTTATCAGATGGCCATTGGGTATTTTTTCCCATTCCATGTACTATCTTTATATCTTAGATACCATTTCTTTTGAGGTGCAGAAACTGCTTAGTTTCATGCCGTCCCATTTGTTTATCTTTGCTTCCACTTGCATGATCAGTGGTGTTTCATCTTTGAGAGATGCCTTAAACTTCAATGTTATGGAAGGTTTTCCCTGCATTTTCTTCCATGTAGCTAATGGTATCCATTTGGATCTGACTTTGGTTCATGGTGTTAGAAGGAGGTCTAAGTTCTTATTTTTATATGTAGTTGACCAGTTTTTCCAGCACCACTTGTTAAAGAGGCTTTCCTTGCTCCACTTCATATTTCTTGATCCTTTTTCAAAGATTAAATGATCATATATTTGAGGGTCTGTGCCAGGGTATTCAACTCTATTCCATTAGTTTGCAGGTTTGTCTTTATTTCAGTACCATGCTGTTTTGATTACTTCAACTTTATAGTGCAGTTTAAAGTTGGGGAAGATGATGCCGCCTATCTTTCTTTTCCCAAGGATTGCTTTGGCTATTCACCGGGGGGTTATTGTTCCATATGGATTTCAGGAGTTTTTGCTCCATTTTTTAAAAAAAAAATGTCATGGTATCCTTACAGGTATGACATTGAATCTATAAAATGCTTTGGGGAGTTTTGCCCATTTTCACTGTGCTAATTCTCCCAATTCATGGTTTGCTCATATTTTGATTTGACTGCCAATCTAATTCTTTGTTGAGTGGTGTGATTCTATATCTTTTGGCTATTAACCCTGAAACATTAAATATTTTCTAATAGGTTGAACTAAGACTACATATAAGGTATAAAGCTATAATTATTGGGCTGGGAATTTAGCTCATAGTGCCAGTGTAAATGTATTGTGCAGACCTGAATACTGCTGGGAGTAGCCCCTGAGAAATATGCTCAGTAACTTTCAAGTACTACTAAGTATGGCAGGCCCCCAAACAAAGACTTGTCAAAATGAATTAAATCACTATATGCTTAGCACACAATTTAGTAATTAATACAGACAGCTTGGTGCTTGAGGGTGCTAAATGGAACTTTGTTTTGTTTCTATTTATTTATGAAGGTACTGTGATTTATAAAGTTATTCATAGTTGCATTTCAGGCATACAATGTATGAACACCAATCCCATTACTCGTGTCAACTTCCTTCCACCGATGTCCCTAGTTTTCTTCCCACACTCCAGCCTACCTCCTTGACAGGCACATTTTTGAGTTTACTTGTAGTTTGGATATCATGATCGATCTTGTTAGTTCCATAGTACATGTTTATAGATAAACCACACGTCTACACCACTATTTCCAAAGTTTCTTGCTTCCTGTCTCACTTACTTCCTGTCCACCTTTTCTTACCCCCTCATTACCCTCCCACCCAGCCTCAGTTTCTCTGCTTCCCTATCCTCAGTTCTGCAATCTAGGGATCAGGATAATCTAGGTAGCCTCACTTGATGTCTTGCATTTCCTTGTCCTGTTGTTCTATATACCACAGATAGTAAATATTATAGTATACTATATACCATGGATAGTAATTATCTATGGCATATAGAACATTCAGTATTTATCTTTCTTCTTCTGACTTCATTTAACACAATATCCTCCGTTTCCATCCAAGTTGTAGCAAACTTTAAATCAACTTTCTTCACATAATTGACACCCAAACTTGCTCTCAGGAAGAAACTGGACTCAAATCCAGAGTTTCACTTCTTAATACGATGTGATCTTGAGTAAATTACCTAAGCATCATATCATAAAGCTGTAGGTGCACAGACAAAGGTAAAGAGATCAAACTGCCTGGAATAAAAGATATGGGAGAAAAACACATGGAAAAGATAAATTGGGACTAATAATACATTTTTTAATCATTTGTCAGTGTTCACTATCACTTAACATTATCTGTTTTGATGTGGCTTTTGCTAGAATCATGTCCCTGCATTCTTTTGTACCAAGGATGCCTGTGTGTGATAGGTTCTGCAGGTAGGTTTAGTCTAGGAGTCTTGATCCAGAAGTCATCAAGGGGAGGAGTTGGCCCAGGTTGGGGGGGGTGGCAAATCAATCTCCTGGGTGTGGTGAAACAATGCAGTGCAGTTCTGGTCTCCAGCTCCAAGCTGGGGATGCTGAGGTGGGGAGGGTGATATTCTCACCAGAGAACCCTATGGGATGACTGGGGTTTCCTGCCAGATGGTTTCAGATTCTGGTTTCTTTTCTCCCTAAAGACTCTATGAGAAACCTAAAATAACTGAAAACACTATTTTGCTTGCATTACCTAGATGAGAGCTGAGTTTTCTTCCAGGAGCTCTGACTGATAGTGTTACACTATGGCAGACCTGTGAGTAAATTTATGACTTGGAGTTCAAGATAACAGCTGTACAACTTTCTTATGATTCACAATTTCTTTAACCCTTATATCTTGGCAGAGTGTCTTAATTTCTGCTGGGTCTTCAAGGCATGAAGGTATTTCTACTGTCTTTTTAGTTTTTAAAAAAATTGTTCTCTGGTTTATGCTGATTAAAAAAGAGAAACATTCATATATCCTCTTTTAGAATAAAATTAAAGTTGTTATACTAGTGAATTTTCCTTAAATATTAAAGTAATCAAATCCTCTATGACCTTTAATTACTTCCTCTGAACAGGCTACTTTCTCTGAACAGGCCTTATTGAACTTTGTCTTTAAAAGTGAAATGCTAGGATGGGAAGTTGATAACAGAGGCACATAAGAAATATGCGATCTAGCTTGAGTAAAAGACATTTTCACTTAAACATAATTGAAGGCAATGCATTTCTCATAGGTGGTTTTGCAGTGTGACTAGGCTGTCTTGTTGGCATATTTGAATCAGAAAATATCAGAAAAGAAGTTTTAACATGCCCAAGTCTTAAACCACTCACCTGAGATGGTTTATTTAATCTTGGCAACAAATTATTTTGGTTTTCAGGGCTTCCCTAGGGAAGAAGCAAAATAACTTTCGATTCCTCCGCCCCTCTCTGGCAAGCTACCGAGAGTATCTCGCCTTCACAGCAGAGCCTGGCAAGCTCCCCGTGACGTATTCGATACGCCAAACACAGTAACAACAAAGTCTCCAATGGAGACGTTACTGGGCCCGCTCGAGCAAATCGATGAACAACGGGAGGGCCTTTACCTTTACCTTCACAATTTTTAAGCAGTGTCAGGTGTGTGCTTTTTTTTTTTTTTTTTTTTTACAAAACTCTCTCTTTGGTTTTATATACTCCACTGCTTCTCTGGGTTTGTCTTACTGTGTAAATTATTCTTTCTTCTCTTACCTCCTCTGTGAATAGTGCAGGAAATGGGCTGATAAATAGCATTAGTGGACCGATGGCCTGTTTTTTTTTTCCTGGTAGTCCCTTTAATAACCAGGGGATTGATTGGTTCTCTCCCAAGAGTTTGTTATAATAATCATAAAAATAAAGCAAGTATTTGTGATCTTTAATCAGCTTGGTAGATTCTAGTTTTACTGCTAGTTTTTACTGCTTTCCCTTCTATTAAAAAGTACTGTTTTTCTTCTGCCCACTTGTTTATAGAATGTTTTTGAACCTGAGCATGTATTCTATTTTACTTTTAATTTTTATAGCATTAAAAATTATTGAGCAATAGCACAGTGGGTAGAGCATTTGCCTTGCAAGCGGCCCAACGGGGTTTGATTCCTCTGTCCCTCTCGGAGAGCCCGGCAAGCTACCGAGAGTATCTCGCCTGCATGGCAGAGCCTGGCAAGCTTTCCATGGCGTATTCCATATGCTAAAAACAGTAACAAGTCTCACAATGGAGACATTACTGGTGCCCGCTTGAGCAAATTGATGAACAATGGGAAGACAGTGCTACAGTGCAGTGCTAAAAATTATTATTTTTCCATTGATTTTTAGACAAGTATTAAGGCACTGTGATTTATATAGTTATTCATAGTTGGGTTTCATATGTACAATATTCCCATACAATGCCACCACAGTGTGGACTTCCACCAATATCCCCAGATTCTCTCCCAACGCCCCAGCCTACCTTTGTGACAGTCACATTTTTATACATTGACTGTCATATTTTGGATCTCATGCTTACAGTATCGTTGACTCTGTGGTTTAGATATACAGATATACTACACTTCTGCACCACTGATGTGCTTGAGACCTCTGGCTCATGTATTACATGTATTACATTCTCTATTTCCCTTCCCATCAGGCTCACCCCTTAAATTCTTTGTCACTGTCACTGTCCTCCCATTGTTTATTGATTTGCTTGAGCCAGCCCAGTAACGTCCATTGTGACACGTTACTGTATTTGGCATATCAAATACATCACGGGTAGCTTGCCAGGCTTTGCCACGCAGACGATATACTCTCTGTAGCTTGCTGGCTCTCCGAGAGGAGAGGAGGAATTGAACCTGGGTTTACTGGGTCGGCTGTGCGCAAGGCAAATGTCCTACCGGCTGTGCTATCGCTCCAGCCCAAATTCTTTGCACGTGGAACTTTTGTTTTAGTTCTTTTTGGAGAGAACATTCATTTCTATATGAGTAAAACTAAATATACACTTTTAACTCCTGCTTGTTTTAAAACATGAGATAAAAATATCAAATGTTTGTGGTTTCTTTAATGATCGTTGATCCACAGACTGCATATGCCATTTAATTATGATGATAATATAGTTCATGAAGTTTACTGTATCTGTAGTATCTCTGTGACAATTTGGCTGCAGTATTTTCAAAAGTTTCTTTCATTTTTGCTAAGAGAAGTTTCCACGGACTCTCTGTACTATATTTTATCTCTATAACCCAGCAAAAAGCTCAATCCATATCTTTCTAACAGATGAGATTGGCTAGAAGATTAATATAAAATATCAGTCTTTTCCTGAGGGAAATAGCAAGATAATAAAAAAAACACCCTGGAACATTGTTGTCTGTCACATAAGATAGAAATTAATAGCTCTTTTTAAAAATAGATGATTTTTTTCATGGTGTATAAAACATCACCTATGATCATGTGATTTCTTGTACTAATCAGACATTTCTTTTTATCCAGGACAGCTTGCATATCCAACTTAGCATTTCATTAGAAAGTACGCATTTGAAAACGTAATATTTGTAGTTCATGCTTTTTGGGAACCACCCCTTTGGTGGCAGCTAAAGGCCTTGATTTGCACTTCATTGATGAGGAGCCAGCCACTGAGGGATTTAGCTTTTCAAGCTCAGATTCAACTCCAATGTGCTGGAATGGAATACAAAGTACAGCTCTGCATTCATTAGCACTTAATTATACAACTAGTTGGGCTTTCAAAGGCATTTCCCTCCCCAAAGCAAAATCTGTGCCAGGTACTTTTGTTTTCCTAGAACGACATTTTCATATTAAAAAAAATTTTTTTTGCGTCTTCCTGTTGCAAATTTAAAAATCTGCTTATATTTCTTTTCTTAATGATTTTATTTGAGAACATAGCCTGTTATTCATTCCCTGCCCCCACCCCCCCCGAAAAATTGTTCTTAAATGCAAAATAGCAGCTGTAATCTTTGCTTTTAAATGATTAGCCAAAAAAAGGAAAATAATCGAATTCAGTTTGTGTTTCTTTGATTTCAAACCGTAAATTTAAGGTTACTGACGTAAAAACTGAGAACAATGAAACTTTACATTTGTCTAGACTATGGTATTTTAGCCTTCGCACCACTGAGAGTTGGGGCTGGATGATTCTTTGTTGTGTGAGGTGTCCTGCGCATTATAGTATTTTAACAGTTTTCCTGGCCTCTCTCCACTAGATGCATGTAGTTCTCTCTCCTTCTGCTACTCATGACAACGAGAAAGTCTTCCAGACACTGCCAAATCTCTCCTGAAAGGCAAAACGGTCCCTGATTGAGAACCATGGTTCTAGAACAACAAAGGACAAAAATAATAATGATTTATGCACTGTGATTTTGAATTCTCTCTCACTTCAGGTATATTTGCTAAATGTTTTACAATGTTTAGCATTCTGTTTGAGAGCATAGAGTGGATTTTTAACTACTATTTGGAGGTTTTATCATATTTCCATCAGAAAGCTTGGTGTAGACTTGCTCAGGGACACCATGACAACATCTCTCTGCTCCAGTTCTGGCTCCCCTAACCCCTGTTGCAGTTGCTAGAAAGTTCCTTAACATGCTGTTAGAAGATGTATGTCCTACTGTGAGAGTTATCCAGAATCGAACTCACACTCCTTGCAATGCTGACAAGGGCCTCTGAGATCTGAACTCCATCCTCACTCTAGCTTTACCTCTGATGACTTTTCCCATTTGGGTCCCAGCCCCACTAACCTTCTGACCTTTCTGGAATTTCTTGTGTGCTCCTGCTTTGAGTGGTTGCCGTTTCTTCTGCTGGGGTAACTTTCTGAGAACTATGGACTTTGATTGCACTCAGAAGCAGGCAGGCAGGCAGACAAACATGCAAGGAGTTGTTGGGTACTTGGCAGTAAGTTTGAGGAATAAAACTAAGATACTGTATAAGAAGTAAGTTACTCTGTCATGAGTATTCTTGCTAGCCCCAAAGGGCAAAGGCTGGACCCCTTTAGGAGATGCAGGAACCGAGGCTTGCTAAGACTCTGAATAAAGCCAGTGCCAGCCCCAAAGAAGAAGGTTTGAACCCCTGTGGGAGGGAGGAATACGCAGCATGAACAAAAGGCCATAATAAGAAAATGAACGAACATCAAAAACTCAAAATCCCTTTTCTTTGTCAATAATCTGGCAACAGCTCAACTGCACAAAGACTTCAGGTCGAGATAACTTGGAGACCACCAATATATAACCCGTTCCCCAAAGCTCATCAGAGACCTCTCCTCCCTCTTGAGAAGCCAGCATTCTCTTTTGAATGTATTCCTTTTTCCCTTCCTTTCTTAATAAAATTTGTTTTCTTTACTATTCATCTGCGATTCTTTTCTGTGGACCTTGTAGACCTTGGCAAAAGTCAGGGCTGACTTTCCATTTCCTGTGAAGTGTGAAACCTCACTTTGCCTAGAGAACACAAGACTTCCCCAATACGTGCGTAGTCAGGACAAATTCCCATACCCTGGACATCAAATAGGTCTCAGGTGCCTCTTGAAGGCTATCTTGGGGCTGGTGGTGTTCACATGAAAGCAGATTTTTCTGCATGGGTGGGTTCTTGAGAACTGAAAGATTTGCATACAAAACTTGGTGGATTAAAGATTAGAGTTTATTGTACAGATAAAGTACATGCGTCTGGGTCCCTCTCCAAATGTCCAGTCTCTCCTTTACCAATGAAGGACCTCACTGGTCCTGTCCCTGATGCTGCCCAGTCCTGTGAATGAATTCCGTGTCTTGTCCCACATGATCTATGCTCCTCTGAACGATGGCCATGTCCCGTCCCTGCGTTGCTCTCTCTCCCCTCCTCTGTTTCCGGCCACAACCTCCTGCATATGGGAAAGATCCCTGTGACCTATACCAACCGCTGGGCCTCCCAACTATATCCCAGCAGTTCCTGTCATCCTGTTTTTACAGCCATCCTAGTTCCCAGCCAAGCCCATGTGCGCATGGGTGAGACTACTGTGCTCAGCACCTCGTCACTTCCTGGGCACCCAAGCCCTGCCTGAACCCGAGCTTTCTTGGGCACCTGAGCTCTGCCTGTATTCTGCCCCTGTCTGGGCTTGTGTGGCCTGCCTGTACTGGGCAGTGTGACCCTACCTGATCCTGGAGATCCGGGAAAAGAGGAGAGAGTTCAGTGCAGACTCAGAGACAGCGAGAGATGGGCTTGGGGGCTTCCTTTTATCGGCTGCTGGTCCCACCCCTAGCCATCCCATTAGCTATTCTGATTGGCTACTTGTTCAATGGGTAAGATTTAAAGTGACCTGGAACTGCACAATTCTGCTCCTGCTGTATCAGTAGCATCTCAGCGTTCATACCATGCTGAGTTTTTACTGATTCTCACCTTCCTGGCACTTTACTTCTGAGGTCATGGTGGGCCAAGCAGGAGGACAGTAGTGTTCTCTCTCTACTGTGCTTCTACCTTCCTGCTCTCCGGCTCTTCCACATTCCCCACTGGCATCAAAACCATGGTCCTGAAGGGACAGGGCTACTGGCATGGTTCCAGAGCAGTGTTTTGATTAAGGGCAGTGGTAGCCTTCTGAGCAATTGGAGGAAGTTTCTATTTGTTTCTTTGAAGAAGATACACCACTCTTTGTCAGCAGGCCCTCAGTGATTTTTTTTTTAATCTTTTTTTTTTTTTAATTGTTATTAGTGAGACACCATGAGGTACAGTTGTGGACTTACAATTTTTTTTCTGAAAAGAAAGTAGCAGGCCAAATAAGCTCAGAAGTTCTGCTTTAGAGAAACATCTAACATGGATAAACTGAATTAGACCAAAGCGTATAACTTTATTGTACCCTATTTGCAGGAATTGCTTTCCAAAGACAATGAATCATGTATTTTTCAGAAAAGAACAAGTAGAAATTCATATCCCTTCTTTGTTTTCCTTTGCCTTTGCCTGTCTGGCAAGCAAATGAGCATAAGTTCTGTTATAAGAAATAAATGCACAGAAAATAATCATCCATGAGGTTAGGTGACTCAAGAACCTCAGTCCCCCTGAGGGGACTAAAACCTACCTTCTGCTTTTCAGCAAATAGATAGACATTCGCAGTCCCACCTTCTACCTGCATAATATTATCCGAAATACAGAGACTGAAAGAAAACTGAGCATGGTTCTGATTTTTCACTGTACTCCAGATTGCAGTGAAAAGTCTTTACCTTCTCGCAAAAGCTGAGTTCTTGTGCACAAGGCAGCTGACTTTCTGGATTCTGTTTGGAAGACCTTTCCTAACACCACACCCAAGGAACCCAGTCCCCTTCCCTTTCAGCCCCTCCCAACTCAATTGCATGAGTCAGGTCCACCCCACCTCTGTCATGTTGCCTTAGGATCTTTGTCACTACCTCACTCTGTATCTTTAAGCTCCACATACAAGAGAGATCATTCTGGGTTTGTCCCTTTTATTCTGATTGTCTTTACTCGGCATGATATCCTCTAATTTCATGAAAAAGCATTATTATAGTATTTTAAACCAAAAAAAATTTAAAAATTTTTAAATTAAAGAAATGATAAAAATAAAACAATTTAAAAAAGGGCCTCTACTAACCACCCTTTTTACTTCTTACCCCTCTTATCTTGCTTTTTTTTCCTCCAAGGCAACCCACTTTGCAGCACATAGACTTGTACACATTAGTTATCATTGCTATTATTATTATTATTATTAAACTATGGCTTGAAAGGTGAAGCTATGACTCTAAGGAATAGGGTTATCTGACATTAGCAAGGAATTAAGACATAAGGGCATAGCCTTTTCCCATTCTGTTTTGTAGAAACTGCTTTGTAGAGGCAATAAATGTGTCTCAAATATTTTGTAAGAAGAAGCAACAAGCATAAACTTTTACCTTCTTTCCAACCTTCTTGCTTGTATTTTATGTTCCAAGACCTCAAACAAGTTATTTATTTATTTATTTTTTAAAATTAGGAGCAAATCGATGAGTAACGGGATGTCAAGTGATCAAGTGATAAAATTAGAAAATGTACAGAAAAACACATCATCCTCCCAGGACTTCCTTTTCTTCCTCAAGATTCACATCCTATTTGTGAAACCCAACTCCTTTGTTTGTTTATTGCCTTTTGTTTGTTTTAATTTGGGGGCCACACTTGGAAGTACTCAAGCTATACACTGCACTCAGGGATCATCTCTGGAAGAGATCAGGGACTATCGCTGGTGCCTTGGATTGAATCTGGGCTATGTTCGAGGCAAACACCTTCCCAGCTGTATCGTTGCTCCAGCACCTACCCAACCCCTACCTCCTATTTTCGTTTTTGCAAGGAAATTGACAAGATAGAAGTGTCCAGCATTTTTTTAAAAACTTGTTTAAAATTTTTTTTAAGTAAAGGAAGAGAGAGGTAGAACTGAGCATTGTCTGCATCTTCACGGCACTCCAGTTTTGATGCCACCCTCTCTGCAGTTCTGAGATAAGGATTAGGGTCCCCTCAGAATAATGATTTTCTCTTCTTGGACTGAGGACCCTGTGGCCTTTGACTTTCTTATGCTGAAGCCAGTAGGACCTTATTTGGCTTCATTGTTTTGTAAATGATCACCACTACCGTTTTCTCTTTTAATAAATGAGGGACTGGATACTTAGGTCAAATAATTTGACCAATATCAGACAGTGGCACTTGGTCAAGTGTGGATTTGAAAACAACTGATACTTGTTGCCAGTGTTTACGTTTTGGATCTATAGGTATTTTGTCACTCTCAACGAATGTAACAATGCATAGAGGAAAATAGACAAATATATCTATATCTATATAACTGCAATCAACAGTAGAAAAATGAGAAAAGTCTGAGGAGTGACTTTCTTTAGAGCTTAGCTTCTTAAACTATGGGCTCTGACTTCATGTGGGTGAAGTAAATGCCAGGATTGAAAAAAATTGGCAACAGTAAAAAGATTATGAATGCTTGATGACCAATGACCAAAAATTAATAAAATCAATCAGCTAATCCCATGTATACATAGCAGTAGCTGTAGCACTGTTGCACTGTCCTCCCGTTGTTCATGGATTTGCTTGAGTGGGAACCAGTAACGTCTCCATTGTGAGACTTGTTACTGTTTTTTTGGCATATCGAATACATCACGGTAGCTTGTCAGGCTTTGCTGTGCGGGCAGGATATTCTCGGTACAAAGTGCTCATGGGGGGGAAAGTCTGAGAAGCCCTGCTTTAGAGGAGGTGATAGGGAATTTCAGGGAAGCGTAGTACTTGTTAAGTGGTAGTAAGGTTAAGGATAATGAAACAAGCAGTATTTTCCTTAGTCCCAGGATCTTACAGCTTTACCCAACCCTGGGCGACTTTGTCTCTGCTTCAGTACAAATAGACCCTGGGCACGGCCCTCTAGGGACTGGTGGCACCTTTTAAAATACGGTTTTGATGACACCCTCTCTGCAGTTCTGAGATAAAGATTAGGGTTCCCACAGATTTTCAGGAAGAGGGTCAGGGACGTGATGCAGAAAAAATGTCTAGGAACTGCCAGGTATCAAATAGGTAACCAACAAACACTGCTTCCTTGCCCTTTCTTTTCAAGACAAGTGTTTGAAACCCTGGTGCTTCTTCCCCTCGTTATTTCAAAGTGTCACTTGAATTTGACATAAGGGACTGACGCTTCCTTAGGTAGCTTCCTTTCCGCTCGGTGCCATGCTCAGCCATCTCTGTTCTCGCCAGCACTTGGGAGCCGCTGGCATCCAATATTATTGTGGCAATTGTGCTAACGTGTACAATACAATACCCTCCCTTTTAATTACAGAACGTTCTTGCAGTAAAGTGACACTGATTCTCATCTGATTAATATTTATAGTTTTCACTTTTGGCTAAATGCCAGCGATCTTCCTCATGTGACATCCCCCAGCTTCTCAGCTTCCCTGTCTGCCTAGCTCCTACCCAGCTAGATCTTTGTTTTGCCCAGTCTAGGAGTGAGGTGGATTTGTCAAATTACAAGCTTTCCACCCAGAAGTGTCTTTTGATATCTAACTGTGAGGAAGAACTGCATATACCTTGTAAGAAAAATGTGTGGCTGCTTGACTTTGAAGGGTTCAGGGCTTGATATCATATTGATCTTCTGGTTAGGAAATTAAAGAAATAGTCAGTCTCATTTGTGCCCACTTAGCTGCAACCTTCCTAAATGTTTCATTTGCTCATCGAAGAATCCTAGTATCTAGGCTCTGCCATATTTTAAGTAGTCAGTGCAAAGGAATTTGTGTTTCTTTATGCCTCACCCAAACTTGCAAATGTGGGGATATATTAGCTACAGTAACAAGATATGTAGATGATTATTTAAAAGCTCCCAAATTCAGAGGTACTGGAAGTGAAATTATTTCTTCTATATTAGAAAATCCCTCTGTATGAAAGATTCTATAGTCTCTTAGTGACCTATTTCTCTTGTAATGTCACAAAGTGTTGAAGTTCATGTGATTATGCACTTTGACAGGTTCAAAAACACAACTTCCCCATCCAAACTTATGTGCTTGATTCTAATTATATTTATTGGTAACAATTTTACCAAGGCACTGGATTTCAAACAGTGTTCTGAGGGCACATTGAGGTCCTCCAGTAGTATCCAGTGACCAAGGTACAGAGAACCAGACCTTATCTCTGCTTCAGTGAGAGACGTTCTCATCAATTTTACTATACTTGGGTTTCTTCCAAGGTTAAAGACTTTCAGATTTAAAACAAATATTCTGGTCTGAGAAAACTATTGGTCCTCAGGACCAAGTCCACATTCTGGTCATGATGTTCTAATCCCCTCTGCACAAGCCTCTGTGTTAACTATCTTTCTTTTTTCTTTCTTATATTGTTTTCTCACAAGACATCATTCACTCCTCATTAAGTACACATGTCCTGCAACCTTCATTTCCTCTAGAATATCTTTACCTAGAGTATTTTCCTTCCTTGATCTACTTGGAACATGCATCACTGATTTATCTAAGAGATACTTATTGAGCATCTACTATGGTACAGGATCTACTTTCAGTGCTGGAACTCATATAAATTATTTCTTTTGGTTTGTTTTTGTTTTTAGTTTATTAGGGCATACCTGAAGATGCTCAGGGGTTACTCCTGGCTCTTTGTTCAGAAATTATGCCTGAAGGTGCATGGGGGATCATATGTGATTCCAGAGATCGAACCCAGGTCAGCCACATACACAAAAAAATGTCCTATATGCTGTACTATCACACTGGTCCCTCATATCAATTCTTTATATCCTACTTTTTAATGTCTTTGGGGCACTATACAGGTCAAATGATCTGTTACTTCTTTTATACTTTTATGATAAATTTGTCACATCAATCTTTAGCATATAACATTGTATCATGATTTTTTTTCTAAGGAGAATATTCTTTGCTTTTATTCTTGGCTCTGTGCTCAGAAATTACTCCTGGAGGTGCTTGGGGGACTAGATGGTATGCTGTGGATGAAACCTGGGTCAGCTGCATGCAAGGCAAATGCCCATGCTCAATACTATCACTCCGGCCCCCACTAAGGGAAATATCGTTATCCTACTTACTGAAATATATTTTCCTTTCTGATTAAAGGAGTGAATTTGGTGTTAAAGAAATATTCATTGGATACATAAATAGTTGCAAATGTTTACTTTAAATAAAGAACAAACTCCATGTCCAGTAGTTGCTTGACACATGGCAGTTGGCCAGTGATTACTTGTTGAGTTGTTGATGAGTTCTTATCTCTTCTGAGAAGATAACTACTGTAAGAGATGGAGTAAAGTGTATAAAGGACAGTTAAGGATATTTCTGGTGTGGAAAGTACTCCTCTAGGAAGTTAGTATATTTAAAGACTTTAGGTCTCGAGCCTCACATACTAAAGTAAAGTAAGTAAAGGCTCTCCCGTTGTTCATCGATTTGCGCTCGAGCGGGCCCAATAACATCTCCATTGGTGATTTTGTTGTTACTGTGTTTGGCATATCGAATACAACACGGGTGGCTTGCCAGGCTCTGCTGTGCGGGCGAGATACTCTCGGTAGCTTGCCGGGCTCTCCGAGAGGGGCAGAGGAATCGAACTCGCGTCGGCCATGTTGGCTGCATGCAAGGCAAATGCCCTACCGCTGTGCTATCGCTCCAGCCCCTACATACTAGTGAATGTATTTCTGGACCACAAGGCCACAAATGCAACACATCATAAGACACTCCCTACTCATTCTCCATAAGTACCACACCACACTTGATGGGGTTCAAATAGTAGGCAACAAATTATAGCGGGATATATATATATATATAAATATATATATATATATGCTCATATGCATATATACATAGTTTCAGGGCTAGAGCAATAGCATAGTGGGTAAGGCCTTTGCCTTGCACGTGACCCACCCGGCCGACCTGGGTTTAATTTCTCCGCCCCTCTCGGGGAGCCTGGCAAACTACCAAGATATCTCGCCCACACGGCAAAGCCTGGCAAGCTACCTGTGATGTATTCGATATGCCAAACACAGTAACAAGTGTCACAATGGAGATGTTACTGGGCCCACTCGAGAAAATTGATGAACAACAGGAGGACAGCGACAGTGACATAGTTTCAGATATATATACAAAAGCTCACATCACTCAACCTTTAACAACATGTTAGTGATATTCTAAAGAAGGTCTTAATGGCCCCTGCCGAAATACAACAACCTTCACACTGTCTCCTCTATGGATACATTTTTGTAGCAATTTCGGTGGTTTTCCATAACAGCACTGTAGCACTGTAGCACTGTCCTCCCGTTGTTCATTGATTTGCTTGAGCAGGCCCAGTAATGTCTCCTTCGACTTGTTGTTACTGTGTTTGGCATATTGAATACTTTGTGGGTAGCTCGCCAGGCTTTGCCGTGTGGGAAAGATACTCTCGGAAGCTTGCCGGGCTCTCTGAAAGGGGCAGAGGAATTGAACTTGGGTCGGCCAGTTCGGCTGCATGCAAGGCAAATGCCCTACCCGCTGTGCTATCGCTCCAGCCCATCCATAACAGACAATACAAAATATATTATTTTGGTTGTGCTTTGGGACAGGTATTGGGGCTTGGGATGGAAACATCCCAAATTTGGTGGTGAAAAGGTATAATGGTGGTCAGATTGGAGTTTGAATATTAACTGTAATCAAATATTGTGAACCACCTTATAAAATAAAAAAATTTAAAATAAAAGAAAAAGAAAGACTTTGGGTCTCCCCAGGCATGGTCTTGGACTGGCCCCTTGTCTTTGGCCTTCAATGACCCTGTTTATATGTAGCAGTACTCAAGTTTTTCCTTTCTTTATAAGGCCAGGATGACATGATTCTTTATCTTTGAAAGTGTCCTTTGAATCCAAGAGCATACCTCCAACTTTAATTTATTAAAGTCACTGTTGAAAGCAGTTTTGGATAGGAAAGAAGGTAAGGTGCTTGTGTTGAATGTGGTCAACGCAATTTCATCCCTGGAACTGTGAATCATTCCCCAAGCACTGCTACTCCTGAACCAGGAATAACCTGAGTACCATCGGCACCCATTAGCTCCATCAAAAAGCAAATTTTGAATGGATAGAATTTTATTTATAATTTGCATATTTCCTCATAAGGAAATTTATAAGCAAATATGCACACTTTTCTTTTTTCCCTTCTTCTGTCTTGATATAGACTTTCTTCTCTTATGTATAATTGAGAACCAAACAGCACCATATTGCCAGCCAAGTAATCAAACATTCTGGCTTGGTTGACTGAGTATCGCTGGGTGTGATTCCTGGGTGCTCTAGGCATTGCTTGGGAGGTCCCCTCCTCTCAAATTTCAGAAATGGAAACAATAAAAATTGTAGTGGGCTGAGAGAGAAAGCTCAGAAAGTTGGGGCACAAGGGAGGGCCTGAGTTTGATGCTGGTCCCACAAGGGTCCCCCTATACCACTCAGCACTGAGCCCCGTGATCTCCCTCTGGTGGTCCTCAACACCACTAGCTGGACAGCACTGCATTGCGGGCTCCACCTAAATGTCAGGATGGCATAGCAGAACCAAGTGATACCCGAGTATCACAAGCACTGCTGAGGAACCCCAAGTTGCATTTTAATTGCAAAATTTATGGTATTTTATATCTAGAATTCATAATGGAAGAAATTCTATTTCATGGTAGAGATTTTAGTTGGGTAAAAATATCATACAAATTTTGTGTTAATTTTTTGTTAATTTGGGAGTGGTGCTACACTTTGTGGTGCTCTAAGAGGGTCACTCTTGGCAGTGCTTTGGGGACTATATACGCACAGTCGGGGATGGACCCTGGGCAGTGGCATGAAGGACAAGTACTTTAACCCCTGTAGTATCGTCCTACTCCTCCTGGTGTAACTTCAAATAAAGTTTTCCTTAACAAAAGGGAACAGGACAGGAGGGAGTTATTGGAGAAAACTTGAGAAAGTAACAACTTCATAATTTCTTCAGCAGAAAGCACTGATTTGAAAAGAGGTCTGTTTCTATTTCCCCCAAAGCAAAATCTCATGAAGTGATTTCGAGCTAAATTATCCAAAGAAAGACTTGGTTCTCAAGAAAGACCAGGACCAGGCGGGACTGAGCTCTAACAAAAAAATATTTGGGACATTGAGAGTTTTAGAAAACAAGCTGGGGAGGGGGGTGGTGAAGAGAGAGATTAGCGGGCTCCGCAGGCAAGTGAGGGGTTCAGTTCCCTTAACGCTCCCAGGTGTGCCTGGACCTCAGTCGAGAGCATCTTCACAAGTGACCCCAAACAAAAACAACAAAACAATAACAACAAATACAAGGGGTGTGTGTGTGTGTGTGTGTGTGTGTGTGTGTGTGTGTGTGTGTGTGTGTTGGATATGAGGGGAGGGCGGGGACCAGGATTCAGTAAGTTAGACCAGGTTGCAGCCAAGACTTGACAGTCATTTCCCAGCCCAGAAAGACAAACGAGATGGACCTTAGGTGTTGTGTTTAAAGCTTAACAACATCTGGGTTCTGCGCCTCTGGAGATGTTAACTGTTCCCTCTGTTTAGGGACCTGGAGTTCTAGGACAGAAGCAACCCACCTCAGTCGGTTGTGCAGGAGCTTTCGTGGGTCAGTGGAGGGTCGGGCTGGAGCCCGGGCAGGGCAAGGCAGGGGCAGATTGCCTGGAAGACTGAAGCCCAAGGAGACGGGCCAGGGATGCAAATGTCCCCCCAGACCCAGCACAGCCGCGCGCTGCCCCCTGCTGTTGGCTGACCCCCCCTGCGCTGCGCCGTTATCCAACTGCGGCAAGAGTGAGTTAGGTGGAAGAAAACTTTTCAGGGTTTCTGCGGAGTTTTTCATTCACCCAACTAGCCCCCTTCTCCCCTTACCGTGGAATATCAATTTATTTTTATAAAGCCTCGAACCTCTCTCCCGGCAAAGCACAGCTTTTCCGCAGCTTTTCCCCTGCGTCGGGGGGCTACTGAGCTGGCTGGGGGCTGCGCCAGGCCAGTGGGTCGCAGGAGAGACGTAGGGAGTGACGGCGATTTGACCCCCCTCGTGGCTGCTCAGCTAAAGGCGGGGAGCTCAGCCGTGGCCCTAGAAACCGGGTTGAAGCAGGAGTTGAACTCGGAGCTGCAGGAAGGTGTGGGGGACGCCGATGCCCAGATGCCCAGCTGCACACTGGGGCTCAGGGAGGGGGGTCCTGGCTCTTGCCCTCGGGGTGGGCTATCACCTTTGCCAACTCCCCCCCCCCCCAACCTTATTTTCGGGACTCTGGCCCCATCAGCTAGTGGAGTCGTTGTGGGGTGGAGAGATGCTGCTAGTGTGTGTGTGTGTGTGTGTGTGTGTGTGTGTGTGTGTGTGTGCGCGCGCGCGCGCGCGCGCGCGCGTGTGTTGGGGGGTGGGTAGCTTTGCAAAGCCCGAGAGGCCTCTGCGACCCGTGCAGCCCAACAGGGTGGTCGCGGGGCCCTTTTCTGCACGGTCGAACTGTGATGTGCGAGGGGGCGGGGGTGCAGCGCCCCGCCCCCGCCGCCCGGACGGACGGAGACGCACACGCTCCCTAATCCCCCGCCCCCCCTCCCCGTTGCCCCGGCGACGGCCCAGACGAGCAGGTGATGCATTGACAGCGAGCAGATGGTCCCCCGCGGAGGCGAGCGCGGCCCACAATGCGCCCCGCGCGGCGATCCCACTGCCCCCCGCCCGCGCCGGCCGGCCCTCGGCGGCCCGCATGCTAATACGGGGGTCGGGTGGAGAGGCGGGGCCCGGGGGGCCGCCGAGGGCACGCCCCGCCTTGCTCTTTGTAGCCCCCCCTCCCCTGATTGTTTATTTATTGATTGATTTCTGGAGGCCCTTCCCCAACCCCCCGCCGCAGAGCAGCCGGACACCCACCGCCGCCTACCCCCTGGCACAGGGCTCGCCTATCTCTCCCCCGTGGTCCGTTTCCTTTGAGATCAACGCTCTGAGGGCCCCCTCCCGCCGCGCCCCTTACCCCCATCCGCCAGCCCCTACCCACATCTGCTCCCTGCTGGCATTTCACATTCAGTCTGGGGGAGACCTGAGGAATGGATGGGTCTTCCGATTGGCTTGTCCCCCTCCCACCACCCCCCACCCCCCACCCCTCACCCCTACCCCACCCGGTGGGGGGGGGCTCTGGAGTTGGCGCTGACACATACTAAATGTGCATAGTTGTATTATTTATCTCACATGCCCCCCCCACCCCCGTCCAGAATCTTTTTTTTTTCTTTAGACAGCCTCTCTTAGCTTTTCTTTCTGGAATTTCAAAAATAAATCACTTCTCTGGTGACTACCCCGCTGCTCCCTCGGTAGAAACCCTTCCATTCACTCGCTGCCCTCCTCCCATTCATTGGACACCCCTCCCCGTCCCCCCCTCCCCAGCTCCCACCCCCATTCACCGCTGTGTGGCAAATTGAAGCGGCCTTCTAGTGAGGGCATGAAAACTGCGAGGCACTATTCACAATTTTAATACTAACTTCATAGCTGTCACATAAATTCATTCCCAGGCGCACTCTATAATGGCCCAGAAAGAGAAACTTTTAAGGGAAGGGGGAAAAAAACCCACCCAAAAACAAAAAACCCAAACCAAAAATGAGGACAGGGCAATGGTGTCTTTCTCTGATTTGCAGGTGTTTTTTTTGAACCATTACTAGAGTAACTGCAGATAGTTTTTTTTTTCTATTTGCCACAGTGTGCGTTTTTAAAAAAAATCTATCCTCCTTTTATTTTACAGTAGATAAAAAAATGACAATAAAGGCTTTCAAAAAGGAATAGAGAAAGGGGAAAAAAGAGACTTGTGAATAAAATTGGGGCAACACCAGGTCACAGAACTGTTGCAACTAATGTCATCGTGCCATTATTGGGTAGGAGTATAGAAAACTTCTTGTTTCTTGATTTTTATGGAGATTTGGTCTGAGGCTTGGACCACTCTGAACAGGTTTGAAACAAGTGGCAAAGAAAGAAGTCTTCATAATAAACTCCCTTCTGATGGGCTTTCTGCCTGCAAACACCTGTGATTTACAAAGAGCCTTTGCTGTGGACAAAGGGAGCAAGAGGGCCGGGCCATTGTGAGGGAATGCCGCCTCATGTACCCGGGCCTAAGAGAGGGTTGTTTTATTTTAAAACTTGTCTTGGATGCTTGCTTTGCCGGCTCACAATGAGGCAAGAAGCAGTCTGTCTTCTATGGGCTCGTAATGACTTTTTCAAAGGCTCCTCACTCATTTTGAGCTTTCATTTTGAATCTTCGTTTTGATAAGCAGCTCTCTCAGACTTGGGAGTCTCCTAACTGCCACCATTTAGGAAAATCCACTTATATAAATCTTGAAGACAGGGAAGTTGATAATCAGTGTCTAAGACTTCGAAATAAGTGGTGAGACTGCAGAACAATGACATTTATTTAACACTTTATAAATCTTATTTTCTCCGAGAAGTTTAATAATTTTTTGACTATTTCATGGCTGGGAGTGGGTGGGTTTGGGGGATGTTTCTGGCTTTTTGATCCTTTTCTTATGTTTTGAAATAGGTTTTTGCTTTTCTTTTTGACTTCTGCTTCCACGTCCGTTCTTTGTAGTTGCTTTCCCAGTGATTTAGGGGGATAGGCAAGAATATAAAAACACAAGGCAATAAAATAAAGAATTACCAGTTGTGGGGAGAATTCCCTTTAGATATGGTGGCTAAGAAAAACTTTCAGAGAAAATCCCAGTTCAGCTGGTACCTAAAGTTAATGAAGGGGCAGAACACCTAGGCAAGGCTGGTGCTTAGCAGCAAAGGGCTTCAAATAAATCAGTGTGACTGCAGCCTTGTGAGTGTGGGAAGCTGAGTGATCAGCAAGGACCAGATCATGAAAAACAGATGAAGCCTGGAGAAAGTCTGGATTGTATTGAAAGAACTCGGGTTTGCCTAAAAGATTTTAAGTGAGCAAGTGACATTAGCATATACATCCATATATTGCCTCTGTGTGGAGTAAGATTGATAAAAAGAATAAAAGAACTGTTAAGTGTAATTATTGGATTGGGAGCTTTTAGAAGGCTGTGACAATAATCCAGAAAAAGAAGTCATGATGCCCAGATGAAGGTGATGTTGATAGAAGTGAAGAGAATGGTTATATGTGGGAGTTAGTTTGGATAAGGAACAGACGAGATGTGATGAATAGAACTATGTGAGTTGATGAAAGGGACAGATCAAGGAGAGCATGTAAAATTCTAAACTTGGCCCATAGTAGGACACATTTGGAGGATGACAAATAAGAGGGATAGGGGACAGTCTTGAAAAAAGTGCGGTTCAAGAATTTTATTCTGACATGCCAACTGTGAAAGGTAAAGGCACTCCCGTTGATCGTCGATTTGCTCGAGCGGGCCCAGTAACGTCTCCATTGGAGACTTTGTTGTTACTGTGTTTGGCATATTGAATACTCTCGGTAGCTTGCCGGGCTCTCCGAGAGGGGCAGAGGAATCGAACTCGGGTCAGCCATGTTGGCTACGTGCAAGGCAAACGCCCTACCGCTGTGCTATATTTTGGAGCCAAATGATGAGGTAGGGTTCACAGGCTGAAATTGATCAGCTTTATCTAGTTCCTGGTCATTTTTTAGACTTCTTAAGAAACACTAATATAGCTTGACTGGTAGGCCAAGGTTGGATTTGTAACATATCCTATCTCCTGAAATAGAATTGATAATACTAATAGTGACATCTCAGAGTCAGTGCTGTTAGTACGAGAGAAGGGCTCTCAAGTCATGAGCTGGACAAAGATCCACAGGACGTCATGAACAAATGAAAGATACAAATGACAAGAAGCTATGAGCAATAATGGAGGGGGAAACAATGATTTGTTAGATGGAAGAGAAGGTGCCTGAGAGAAGAAGTTAAGGTAAAGGTAAATTTATGTATGTTTGTGATTGTGCCTTGTGACTAGAAAAACATCAGAAGAAAGATCTATAAAACCACTTTAGTTGAGATCTTGATAGTGTCTTTTGACCTTGATTGAGTGTCATATTCTCAGTAGTGAAACAACAAATGTGTATTACTGGGAAGTCTGCTTAAGAAAAAAGATAAAGCACAATTGTAACATATATATGGAGGCAGAGTCCAAAAAATCATTCTCTTCCTGAAATGTTTGGCTTTATAGACTGAAGGTTTGGTTTGAATCAACTTATCAGCTATATTAAGCAAAACAAATGACCTTCCAGGTAAAAAACTTCATGATGAAGATGAGTTGTGAATTGAGAGGTTTGACTTTTAATATACTCTAGGTTTCCCACTCCTGCTACCAACTGAAGATAACTCACAAGTCACTGTGGCAAAACTGAGTAGGTAGCATAGTTACTGGCAGCCTTATTTGCCAAGATGTGTGAAGTTGACCTTATCACATAGAAGGGAAGATGTTTGTGGTCTGCATTGTCATATAGAAGGGAGGCAGAAAAGCAAGCAAGGTAAAAGTTTACCCATATTGTTATTAGCACAAGATTTTATATTTTCTGCTTTTGAGCTGAGTAGCTTTCTATTGTCTTTAAATACACCCCATATCTTTATTCGTTTGTCATAGGGCACTTAGGTTGTTTGCATATCTTAACAATTATGAATAGTGCTGAAGCAATCATTATGGTACACATATATTTTTGTATTGGTGTTTTTATATTCTGTGACAGATATTTAAAAATGAAATATCTGGGCCACATGTTATTTCTGCACATGGTTTCTTGAGGAATATTCATACAGTTTTCCATAGAGGCTGCATCAATTTACATTTCCAATCAATGTATGAAGTTTCCTTTTGATCCTTATCCTTGCCAACATCTATTGCTTCTTGTCCTTTTTTTTTTTTAAAAAATGGGACTGTTCTCCTAGCTATTAGGCAATATCTTATTGTGTTTTTGATTTCCATTTTCATACTCATAATGTCAAGAATCTTTTTATGTGCATGTTATCTATCTGTGTGTTTTCTTGTTTTGTTTGTTTGTTTTGTTTCTAGGCTATGCTCCTGGTTCCGAACTCAGGAATCATTACTGGTGGGCTTGGGAGACCATATAGAATGTCAGGGATCAGATCTTGGTTAGATGCCTGCAAGGCAAGTGCCCCACCCACTGAACTATTGCTCTGGCCCTTTAAGTCTTCTTTGGAGTCATATTTATTCCCATATTATGCCCATCATTAATCAAGTTTTTTTTTTGTTTTTTCTTCGTTGGCTTTTGAGTTCCTTATATATTTTGATGTTAACCTCTTCTTGGATTACTATTTGCAAACATCTTTTCCCATTCAGTAGACTGATTTTTTGTTTTGATGATAATTTCTCTCACTGCTGAAGCATTTTAGTTTAATGTAGTTTTATTTGTTTACTTTTGCTTTTGTTTCTCATGCTAGTGGAGTGGAATTTCCAGAGACTCTCTAATACTGGTGTGCAAAGAGCATATTGTCTGTTTTCTTTTAGGTAACTCATGATTTCAAATATTACATTCAAGTTTTTAATTCATTTTGAATTAATTATTGAGTTTGGTATAAGTGATCTAGATTCATTCCTTTGTATTGAGTGTTTGGTTTTCCTACTACATTTTAATAATAAATGTTTTAATTAATAAATGTACATTATGGCATCAGTTTAAACTAGAATTCACATTTAGATAACTGAGTGTTATACACTCTGTGAGTTGGATAATGTATAAAGATCTACATCACTCACTTTGATAAAACAAAGTTTTCTCATTGCCCTAAAGGTTCTTGGAGCCAGATTTAATATCCTCTTCCTCTATTGCTCTGGTTATGAGTCATACTTTTACTGTCTTCATAGCTTCTGTTTTATATTTATATTCTTTACATACTTCATATAAATTTTAAATGTATTGACCCAGAGTCATTTGTAATGTAAATTTTAAAAATGTATATATCTCAAAAAATAATATATGTTTTTTGAAAAAAATATTAAAATTTTTTTTTTCTTTTTGGGTCACACCTGGAAATGCACAGGGATTACTCTTGGCTCATGCACTCAGGAATTACTCCTGGTGGTGCTCAGGGGACCACATGGGATGCTGGGAATCGAACTCAGATCGGCCGCGTGCAAGGCAAATGCCCACCCTGCTATGCTATTGCTCCAGCCCCTTTTTAAAAATTTTTATTAGTGAAACACCATGAGGTAAAGTTGTAGACTTACAAATTTTTGTGCTTGGGTTTCAGTTATACAATGATCAAGTACCCATCCCTTCACCAGTGCCCATTTTCCACCACCATGGGTTCCAGTATCCCTCCCACCCCCCCATCCCTCCATCCCACCTGTCCTCTGTGGCAGGGCATTCCCTTTTGTTCTCTCTCCCCTTTCGGGTATTGTGGTTTGCAAAAGAGGCATTGAGTGGCAATAATGTTTGGTCTATAGTCTACTTTCAGCATGCTTCTCCCATCCTGGGAGGATCCTCCCAACACCCTTTATTTGGTGCTCTCTTCTCTATCTGAGCTGCCTGAAAAAAAATATTTCTTTATCAACTCACCAGTTGTTTACAATTTTGTGAAAATTTAGGAGATTATTTCTATTCATTAATTTGTGTATAGGTGTCATCACCAAAAGCCCTTCAAAAAAAAGATACCTTCCATAAGGGGGATATAAATGAAACATAGTAAGGGACCAGTGAATAGTCAAAGTCATTAGAAATGAAGATTTTGGTTATAGAAACTAAGTTTGCATGGTAGTGGGCAGGATTGATAGGGGTCCTTGGGACATTGGTAGACGGAAGAGGGCTGGTGATGAGTGAGGCTTTTGAATGATATATGCATGGAAAAGCATAATTAACAGTATTGTGAATCCCGGTACCTCAATAAAAATGGTTTAACAAAAACTGTTTCTGAATTCTAATCTCTATCTTAATACTACCTGAAAAACTCAGAAGGACCTGTACTAACAAGCTATTTTTTTCTCCTTTTTGGTTTTTGAGTCACTGCACCAGTGGTATACAGGACTTATTCTGAGCTATGTGCTCAGGGATCACTCCTGGCAGAGCTAGGGATGCCAGGGATTGAACCAGGTCACCCATATGCAAGGCAAGTGCTCTACCTGCTTTAATCTCCCCAGCCCAAAGTGTTTCTTTAATTTAGTAATATGGATGTCTACAACCACCAGAGTGTTAATAGCATTTTAGAGTTGCAAACTAGTGCAATGAGAAATAAAATTTAAAGCATAAAATATGCAAGGAAGGATTGAAGCTGTCATTATTAGCAGGTAATATAATGGTTCTTATCAACTCCCCGAATACTCTACAGATATGTTTCAGAATTAACATGAAAGTTTAGCTAGCTTTCCGTCTTAAAACAACATATAAACTTAAATCACATTTCTATTCCCTGGGAATGAGCAGAAAGAAAATGTATTTAAATGATATCAACAAGAACCTAAAAGAAATAAAGGCAAAAATATCTAAAGGTAGCTTAAATTATATTTTGTAAAAGATCGTTAATAATTTCATATAGACAAACATAACACTTCATTGACAATACCTGGAAAGAAATATTGTGGCTAGGATTAGGATGGTCTTAAGGCATCATTATTTCCTTTTGTTCCATCATTGTAATCATCGCTTCTTTCCCTAGCCGTTATTTCTAAAGAGTTGAACTCACCAAATCAGTGTTTAAAGTGACAGTATGGAGTGAAATTAGAGGGAATATTTTTTTTTGGTTGAGAACAAATCAAACACTTTGACAACAGAATGAATGAGGTAGCATACAAGAGAACACATATCATCTTACCTTTGTGTGTGTGTGTGTGTGTGTGTGTGTGTGTGTGTGTGTGTGTGTGTTTGTCACACCTGGCAATGCTCAGGGATTACTCCTGACTCTATATTCAGGAATTACTCATAGCAGTGCTCAGGGGACCATTTGGGATGCAGGGGATCTAACGTGGGTCAGCTGTGTGCAAGATAAAAACCCTACCCACTGTATTATCTCTTGGTTCCTCTTCTTGTATATGTTCTTTTTGTATATATTTTCTTGGTTAATAGGTTTTATTTATCTCAGTGAACAATTTTGAGTCCTTTTTGTTTTGCTTTATTTGGGGCCATACCCTGCCATGCTTAAGGGCTTGGGGGACCAAATGGGGTGCTGGTGATTGAACCTGGGTTGGCTACATGCACGGTAAATGCCCTGATACTATACTATTGCTCTAGGCTAACGATTTTGAATCCTGATTCAGTGCTGTTGGTCCTATAATACAAAATATCCTCTTAGTTTCCTTATTTGCTTACCATTGTAAATAATTGCATAATTTTACATATTTTTTGCTTATGTAGAAACACTATATTTCTATGCTTCTTTTGCTCTTCTTTCTTTAGTGTATTTATAAAGTGACTTCAGATCATTGGTGTGAGCCCTGTGTATTCAATTTAAAGCAACACCAGAACTGAAAGATAATATAGGAAGTAGTCACTTACTTGCTTTGCATTCCGTCCACCTGTTTATTTCTCAGCACTGCATATATCCCCAGAGCACTTCCAGGAGCCCCTTTGAAATGCAGTCAGGAATAGACTTTGAGCACCACTGAGTGTAGCCCTAAAACCCAAATAAATAAATAAATAAAACAACCGATACTCATCATGAGAAGTTACACTAGGTAAGGTTTTCACCTAAAACCAAAAAATCTTCACTCACAGTACGTATTGTTTGATATTAAAAATTTACTGTATTATTTTGTTTTTTTCCAAAGATTTTAAAACTTAAATTATTGTGAAGTAGACCCTTACAAATCTGTTCATGATTAGGTTTCAGTCATACAGTGTTTCAACACCCATCCCTCTACCAATGTATTTTCCCAGCACCAGTGTGTCCCCAGTTTCCCTTCCATCACCCCCTACCTGACTCCTAGCCTCCCTCTATGGCAGGCACTTCTCTCTCTCTTCTTTTGGGCATTGTGATTTGCAATATAGATACTAAAAGATGGTCATGTATATCCCTTTACCTACTCTTAAATCCAGTTCTTGTCCAGCATGATCATTTCCAACTATTCTAGTCCTACTGGTTCCTTCCCTATCTTACCCACCCTCTGTCCCACACATATTTGTGATAGATTCCAACCATTGACCAGTACCCCTGACCTTGAATATTAGTCTTCTATTATGTACTTTATATATACCACAAATGAATGAAGTCAATCTATATCTGTTCCTATCTTTCTGACTCATTTCACTCAGTGTGATACTCTCCATGTCCATTCATTGATAACAAATTCCATGACTTAATTTATCCTAACAGCTGCATAGTATTACCCATTGTGTAGATGTAGCATAGTTTTGTTTATCCATTTGTCTGTTATTGGTTACTCAAGTTGTTTCCAGATTCTGGGTATTCTGAACAATGCTACAATGGACATAGGAGTGCAGATGGTGTTTCTGATGTGTGGTTTTTTTTTTTTTTTTGGTCTGGAAGGTATATTTCCAGAAGTGGTAGTTCTGGGTCAAATGGGAGTTCAATTTCTAGTTGTTTAGAGGAATGTCCATATTGTTTTCTAAAAAGGCTGCACCAGTCAGAACTCCCACCAATAGTGAAGAAGAGTCCCTTTCTCCTCCCACATCTGAACCAACACTAGATGCTCTTGTTCTTTTGGATGTGTGCCAGTCTCCGTGGTGTGAGATGATATCTCACTGTTTTGACTTGCATCTCCCTGATGATTAGTGATAAGGACTGTTTTTTTTTTTACATCATTTTCTGCTCTTTCATTATTTGTATATAGGAAAGCCATGGACTTTTGTGTGTTGATTTTGTAACCTGAAACTCTACTACACAATCTATTGTTTCTAGTAGTTTTTCATTGCTATTCTCATAGCATCATGTCATCTGTAAACAGTGAGAGTTTGACCTCTTCCTTTCCTATCTGGATGCCCTTGATATCTTTTTCTTTCCTAACTTTTTTGGTGAATACTTCCAGTATTATATTGAATAGAAGTGGAAAGAGTGGGAAACCTTGTCTTGTCCTTTATCTTAGAAGCAAGGCTTTTAATTTTTCCTTATTGAGAATAAAGTTTCCCATAGGCTTGTGGTAGATGACTTTGACTATCTTGAGGAAAGTTCCTTCAACTCCCATTCTGTTGAGAGTTTTCATCATGTGCTGGATATTGTCAAATTCTTTCTCTGCATCTATTGATATGATCATATGGTTTTATCTTTTCTTTTATTGATGCGAAGAATTATGTTAATTGACTTGTGAATGTTAAATCATCCTTGTATCCCCAGGATGAATCCCACTTTGTCATGGTATATGAACTTTATGATGAATCGTTGGATTCTATTTGCTAATATTTTTGAGGATCTTTGCATTTGTGTTCATCAAGGATAACGGCTTGTAATTTTTCTCTGTCTGCTTTTGGTATCAGGGTAATATGTGCTTAGTAACAACTATTTGGGAGTGTCTCTGTTTCTTCAATTTCCTGGAAAAGCTTGATAAGGACTGGCAATAGGTCCTCTTTAAGGGATTGGAAGAATTCACTAGTAAATACATCTGGAAGCTCCCCACAGTTCCTCTGTCTCTTTTCCTCCATACTCAAATCCATGTCACACCACTCTGAACTGCTTTTCTGTCTCCTTCAGCCTTGGAGGATTCTTGCGATAACATTGAGCTCCTGCTCCCACCTGGTTAATCCAGGGTAGTTCCTTCTACTCAAGGTCTTTAACTTAATCTGCAAAGTTTGTTTTGTCATATAAGGTACTATAGTCTTAAGGTCCAAACATTGGACTTGGGGACGGGTTGGAGGGAATCACTTTGTCTAATATAATTTCCTGTGCTCTTTGTTCTGTTGTCTCTGCTGTGCTATGTTACTAAATCAGACTTAGATCTCTATGTTCCCTTACTGTGGGATATCCACCAGGGACCTCAGAGATCACTCTTTCCTTTGTCCATGTCTCTCTGTAAATGTCTCTTCCTCAAGATCCTCTCTCTCTTTCTCAAATCCCTTTTGTGTTCTCTAGTGTTTCACTCTGCTTTATTATTTTTCTTATTGTTACTTTTCATTACTTCCTGGTTGTCCTCCAGGAAAGTAAGACCTCTGAAGGCAGGGATTTGGTCAGGGTACCTTCCCCATGGAGACTCTGCAGAGCCTCCTGCCTGCACGCTAGGCTGTCTTCACTGGGGCCTCTCAGAGGGGGAAGGGTTGAGTTTCCCTCCCCTCTCCAAGCAGAGCCATGGCAGTTGGAGACCCTGGTACTCAGCCACAGCCATGCTCAAGGCCACTCTCCACATGCTCAGATGAACCTCACGCATGAAGGAACTGGTAGAGGAATCCAGGTGCACGGGTCCCAGGGCTGAGATCTCCAAACCTGCTCAGATTGGGACAGGGCCTCCCCCATTTTCCAGTAGCTAGGAACTTACACCCACAAACTGCCCCTGGCGCCATGAATTCCCCAAGATCCAGAGACTATAAAACAAAGTTCCTGGAAGTGCAAGGCTGCATATGCGGCCACGCAACCTCTTATAGTCTAGTTCTTCTTCTTGGAGAACCCAGCAAGCTATCAAGAGTATCCTGCCCACATGGCAGAGCCTGGCAAGCTCCCGCGGCATATTTGATATGCCAAAAACAGTAACAATGACGTATCTCATTCCCCTGATCCAGAAAGAGCCTCCAATGCAGGGCCGTTTGGAAGGATGACTAAGGAGAAGCTGCTAAAATCTCAGGGCTAGAACGAATGCAGACGTTACTGGTGTTCGCTCAAGCAAATAGATGAATAGCGGGATGACAGTGACAGTGACAGTGACCTTCTCTATGTTATAAAACTCAGGACCTGGCACACAGGAGCTCAAGTATATACATAGGTGAACTTGCTTTTTATTCTTATCCGCTAGTGTAATTTTTCTTCTGTGAATTTGACTGAAAGGAAATCTCCTTAATTTGAATAATGTGAACCAAATTCAAATTGAGGCTCAAAAACTTGGGCAATTCTATTTAGCTATTTCAGTGGAAAATGGAATTTGAGTCTATAACTTGAGTGTTAATATTTAAAACCTGATATTAGTGAGTGTAGAACATAACATCACTGTATCACTGTAGCCCTGTCATCCTGTTGTTCATCAATTTCCTCGAGCAGGCACCAATAAAGTATCCATTTGTTCTAGCCCTGAGATTTTAGCAAGTGCCACATTGAAGGCTCCTTCAGGGTCAGGGGAATGAAACCCATCATTGTTAGAGGGTTTTAGCATATCGAATACGCCACGGGAAGTTTGCCACATTCTGCCTTGTGGGCAGGATACACTCAGTAGCCTGTCGGGTTCTCCAAGAGTGAGAACTAGACAATTTGCAGCCACACACTTCCGGAAGCTGGGATTTATAGTACCTGGATCTTGGCCATTGATGCGATAACACAGTGAGGGGGGCAGTTGGTGGGTGTAACACCTAGCTACTGGAAGATGGGATATCTGGGTGGAGGAGGCCCAGTCCTGATCTGAGCAGGCTTGGAGATCTCAGCTCCGGGTCCTGCACACTGGGGTCCCTCTGCCAGTTCCTTCATGCGTGAGGCTTGTCTGAACGTGTGGAGAGTGATCTTAAGCATTGCTGTGACTGGTTCTGGAGGTCTTCAGCTGCCAAGGCTCTTCTCAGGGTGGGTAAGGAAACTCAGCCGCCCCCTTCAAGAACATAATATGAAACATTATATATTTCTGGATACTGTTGTTCGTGTCTTTTAAGACTAGATATTGGTAATGATAATAATTATAATTATTGGTTTTTCTACCACCTATGGAATACTCACTATGTGACAGCTATTAATCCTCTTACTCCTTGGGCTCACAAAACATATATTTACAGTTTTTTCTACCCTAGAAAAATATCCCTCACCCCCTGTTACTTTTACACTTATTTTAGGAAATTGCTTCTACATACTCTTAACAATGGACTAAACACAGTATCTTTTGGCAACTTGACTCTAAGTAGGCATGTGACCCAGTCTGACCAATAAGACTCCAATGGTGTGAACTCAGTGGTAGAGAAAAACTTCAGTTAAATTCATCAGAATTCTTTCTCATAATTTTTGAATTCAGGCCAGAAAGTTTCCAAAAACTACAAAAATATGAGCCTAGAGCTTATATGGTTCTGTGGAGATGTTAATAGAGAAAGTGCATTAGAAACTGACAGTGAAAAGTCCTGACATACATTATTCAGTTTAATTGACTCTATTTTGCATATTAAAGGCATCTCAGAACAGTTAAATACTTGCCAGGGCTCAGGTAGCTAGAAGATAGTTAATGAATGGGGGAATTTGTCCCTAAGATAGACTGACTTCAATATACATGTTTTCTTACCCCATTTTATGATGTGCTGATATCCTAGATTCACATAGTCACCTATTCTTGCCATTCTACCTGGTTTTGGAAAACATTAATAAATATATGCTTTCATGGTAACGCTCAGTGTTACCAGCAAAGACCAATTATTGATTATCTATGCATCATATAATATGATGAATTTGTTCATCAGATTATACGATTATATGTTTGAAGTTTCAGTACTGGTTGGAACAACAACCTCTTTTGTACTAATTCTAGTGATGAGAAGTGGCTCCCAAAAGACTTCTTCTTGTCTTGAGAAGACTTCTGATGGAATCTGGTGGAATTGAAAAAGAGGAAAGTGGTATGAGAAAATGAGCTACTTATTTTTATTTATAGTTGACAAAGTTTGAAAATTCAAATGACATTCTGGAACTAGGAAGTGCTAGCATTTAGGAGTGTTAAGCAAAAGATGTGTTTTACAGTTCTAAGTTTTAAGTGTGTTTGAGTTGATAGCCTAGGGCTCACCTGTGTATCAAGCCAAATCCCGTAGTTATCCTTTCACTAACAGAATGGTAGCATCTGATAATGAACACCTTCTATAACATGCCCAGACAGTCCTACCCCACAATGAGAGGAACAGCGACATGACCTGAATTTAGATTTTAGAATTGAGTGTCTTTTATTGAAACCATTCTACTTTTTTGGGGGGGAGGAGGATGCTAAATCACAGCCACCCTGAAAATTGTCATGCACTGGTATTGTTGAACATTTTCCAACAATCAAATTGGGCCCCACATTCTGTTGGTTGGAAGTTCCATTTCTTCATCTTTGGTCCAAGTAACTTAGCAATGGCCAATCAAACTATGTGCCCACCATATTGTTTTGCATGTTTGACTAGAACACTGACAGATTAATAGGAAGGGTAAATAGCAGAGCACAACTGGAGGGGCCCAGTGTGGGGTGGAGTATTGACTGCTTTGGACTTTGTTGTGTTTGCTCAGAGGAAGCCGCAGCAAAAGCCTGCTGGGATGAGGTGACCTGGGTCATGGGCATTTGTTTCTTGTCTCTAAAGAAAACAATTGTCTTCTCAATGGAAGATGGCTTTTTCTGAATCTACATGGTTCCACCAACGAGGAAGCATTTGCCATTCCAGGGTGCTTGCTAAGACACACACTACAAATAAAAAGGCCACACAAAAGTTCAAATTTACCATATTCCACAGAGAATCTTTTAACGTAGGTTAACCAGGAGAGGAGTCTAACTTCGGAAAGTTTATCTTGAGAATTTCTAAACTTTCCACTACTTGTTGTGAACTCCCTAAATTCTGTATTTGTGAAGTTTTAATAAAGTTTCAAAATGATAGTCACCTCCCTATATGCCTGATTCACAAGGGAAGAATCCAATATTTAGCTCTCTTGACTTTGTAAACTCTGGCTTTGGTGCAAACCTCTTCTGATGTCAAATCTACTCTATTCTTAATTGACATGAATGAAATATGTTAATGATGAAGAAAAATCTACTTTGGACAAGACTGAATCAATAAAATAAAATCAAAGTTTTATTTTAAAGTGAGATGCACATTTCTAGTTGACAGACTTCTTTGAACATGGCTGGTTTTACAAAGTTATCATAGCTTTTAGAATAAAGGTTTAGTGCTTGTTTTTGGCTTAGATATTGGGGCACAACTGATGGAACACCTGGCTCTGTGCTCAGGGATCACTCCTGATGGGGTTTGAGGGACCATATCATGAGCCAAGGATCAACCCTGGGTTGGCTGTGTGCAAGGCAAGCATCTTACCTGCTATACTCACTCTCTCCAGTCCAAGGTTTACTTGTTTACTTTGAAAGTAGATAACTCCTTCTATGCTGATTTTTAAAATTAATCCTTCTCTGTATATATATATATATATATATATATATACATATTCACATATATTTCCACACAGATACATACACACACTTATACATGGAACATTCATGTGTGAGCATGTACTCATTTTGATTTTCTGGGAAAGCCAGGACAAGTTAGCTGCTTGTTTTCCTTTTGCTAGTTTTGACTCTGCTTGCTCATGTGTGACTGGGTAGGAACTGTTTTCTAGTTTTTACTTTCTGATCGTCATTCAATTTTTTTCTCTTCTCCATCTTTTCACTTTCTTACTTCTGTCACCTCTGTGCAGAGATCAGGCATAAGAATAGTGAACAAGTGCTATGCTGGCTATAGTGGGAACCATTTTAGCTCCTGGCTGCTATGTCGAGTCCCACTGCACATTCTATGCAGGGAACAACACCCTAGAGGAAAAAACACAAACAACAACAAACTGAAAAAAAAGATTAATAAAAATTTTAAATAACATTAAAAATTAAGCACTGAGTATTAAGATGATTAAGGCATCTGAACTAATACGAGGCCTTTCATTCAATGACTTTGAGCCAGTATTTATTCAACACCTACTCTGGGCTTCTCTGAGGATCAATTCTGTCCTGAGAGAAGACCTGATAGTGTTGGGTCAAAGCATGCGATAGATGATTATACAACAAATGATAATAGCATGTGCCCAGCTTTGTGGGGGAGTGACTCTAGTCCCCCATCATGGTCTGTCGATGGATACAGGAAATATCAACTCTAATTTCTCAAACTAAAGAAAAACAAACTCTCTTTTATAATTTTTTAAAAATTTTAATTAAAATTTTTAGCTTAAATAGAGCTGTGGTTTACAAATTTCTTCATAACACAACTATTTCAAGCATTCAAAATTCCAACACCAATCTCATCATCAGTGTGACCTTCCTTCTGTAATTGTCCCCAGTTTCACACCCACCCCTAAGCTTGCTTCCTTAGCAGGCACAAAGCAATTTATTTTATATTGTTTCTTACAACAAAATGGCTAATGAAATCGTCAAAAATGCTTCAATAAAAGAAAATTTGTGAAAATTGTCTTATCTCACCATGGGGGTCATTAAAGTCGCTTTCTGAGCTTTAAGCTATTTGCTGCTAGTTGAGTCTTTTATATGTTACTGCTTTTGTTTATTGAGTTTAGTTGGTTTCTGTGTTACTTCCCATCTAATTTGGTATGCTCCTACTGGGCTGTCAGTGGAATTTGGAAGTGTTATGGGGCTACGTACCAGGCTGTGTACTCCATGAAGTCCAGTTTCTTGGCTTGAAGCTATTCCGAGATTATTGGTGAATCTATGAAGCTGGGCCCTTACAGGTAGAGGGCTATGGGATGTGGATGTGGCTGGTGGGGCATCTGGCAGTATGGGTGGGGTGGAGAGGTGTGGGTGGAAGGGCAAATGGAGGCTTCTTGTCTCTACTCTGAGAAGACCTAAGAGTTCTCAGCCTGAAAAACAGTGTACCTGATTGATGGCTTACATGATGGTTGGCTGTGGAATGTGGGAGAAAAACGAACTTTCTTCTGGTCTTGTGGCACATCTCTTTGATTCCACTGTTCTTCCTACATTAACATACTCCTCAGAGACCTGGACCTTACGAAAACAGGATGAAAACGCTATCCGGATCTCCCAAAGAGGAATTGAAAGAGCTATGTTTGGAGTATCATGTTTCACTCAAATGAGAGAAAGAATCCAGAGTTCCGACCTCTGTCGACCATCAAGAATCAGGGACGCTGTCTCGTTTGCCAGGGTGTCGAAAATCAGGTGGGCTGGACACGTAATGAGATTTGGAGACAACTGCTGGACTAGAGCCGTTACCGAATGGATTCCATGGGATGTCAAAAGGCCCCGTGGCCGCCCACCTACCAGATGGTCGGACTTCTTCGTCAAGATCCTGAATGATCGGTTTGAGGCTCTTCGTGTTCCTAGAGCGAACAGATGCCATTGGGCTACACTAGTACGCGATAGGGACAAATGGAGACGTTACTGGCGCCCGCTGGAGCAAATCGATGATTCATGGGAAGTCAAGTGATCAAGTGATCAGTTTCACATGCAGGATCTATGAAAAGAACAGTTGGTATCTGCATCATTGAAACATGAAAATCAGGGAAAGAACATATGACTATAGGTTTTGTAAAGCAGGATTACATCAATCGTACTTGACTGTGTGTGATGTCAGTGTGTTGCTGGTCCTGACACTCCATAAATAGTTGTGGAATGAATAGATGGGTGGTGAAAAGCCCAAAGGCCTCTGTTACCACTGATGGGCTTTAGTGTAACCTTTAGTGAACCCTTTTGCCTGACCAGACATCTTTCCAAGAGTTCCTTTCTTCACCTATCCAGGTTCACCATCATCATAGATCAATCTCTATTTGTTGGGGAGGACAGATCCCACAGATTTTATCTGTAGGATAAAACTATCATCCTCACTCTGCAGACCATTACAATGCACCATAATATCTTGTGGACTATAAAGTATTTATATAATACTAAATATTGCATGCAGACAACATGGCTGACCCGAGTTTGATTCCTCCACCCCTCTCGGAGAGCCCGGCAAGCTACCGAGAGTATCTCGCCCGCACGGCAAAGCCTGGCAAGCTCCCTGTGACGTATTCAACATGCCAAACACAGTAACAAGTCTCACGATGGAGATGTTACTGGGCCCGCTCTAGCAAATTGATGAATAATGGGAGGACCGTGACCGTGACTAAAATAATACTAAATACTAAAAGGCATTGTATTCAATATTTTAAAAAGGGAAATCGTGAGAATTGTCATCTATGAGTTCAGCCTTGGTGTGTGACTTTGTCTTTTTCCCACCATTTTTTTCTTGGATTCTTCAGAATACAAATCCTTCAACTTTTCAGAAAGTAGTAACTTTATTTTGAGTGTGCCTGTTTTTGGTATTGGAGCCAAAAAGCCAGCAGGACATGCTGTCATGCAAGAGAACAGCTTGTCCTTGACCTTGTCTGGTAAACAGAGCTGCCTGCCACGGCTTTTGGGTTTCTTCATGTAGCTTGTTGGTGGCCATCAAACTCTCTCCAGCACCAGTGCTGTCTTTTGTGAATTTATAGCTTCTAGTCTCCCAACTCTTTGGCTTGTTTGTCCAGGACTCAAGTTGCAATTAACATTCATGTTTAGATCGCAATTTTTGCAATCATGTCTACAGCATGGTTCTCTAGTCAACTAATGTCCAAGCAGCTGTAACAAGTGCTGATATATGTCCTGGAGTTTGGTGGGAGCTGTGGAGAGATTCTTATGGGATGGGATTGAGCAAAGGATAAAACCTCAAATGGACATCTCTGTTGCTGGCTAGCAGTCAGGCCTGGTATGTAACGGAGAGATCAATTTTATGTTTGCTAAATTTATAAATAGGGCATTCTATCAAGTGGTCTCATGTTAAAGATGAGAATAAGTGCATAGAACTTTTCAACTTTGCTTTTAATTGAAAAACATGAATTGTACTCATTTTTAACATCACTAGTATTGATATTTGATTTTAAGAAAGGACAAGGAAGGCCAGAGGTTAATATAGGGGTTAAGGTGTTTGCCTTGCACATGGGCACCCGCTTCCCCCACCCAGTTCAATTCTCAGTTTTCATATGTCCTTGTAGGTACAGCCAGGAGTGATCCCGAAGCATGGAGCCAGAAGCAGACCCTGAGCAACTCTAGGTTTGCTCAAAAACAAAAAAAACCCCTCAAAAACAAAAATGCAGGGGCACAGAGATAGTAGAGGGGTTAAGGAACTTCTCACATACAACCATGCCCCGTTTGACCCCTGTCATTGCCTCTGGCCCCCTAAGCATTGTCACTCATGAGAAAAATCAGGAATAGCTCCTGAGTATTGTGGGTCTGGCCTCTGTAAAACCAAATAATATCAAAACAATAGCAATAAAAAAGACCAAGGGTCTTGGCGGGTAACATCTTCCCAGATTTGAAGGCAAATTGTAGAAGGTCATGTATCCGAGTTTTGGCCACTCAAAGGCAGGTTGTACACTTCAAGGGAGAAGTTCTCTATTTATGTATTTAAAATGGTAAATGAAATTTCGTAGTCATAGAGATAATGAAGGTATTCATATAGTTAGGTGTTCATTGCCTTTTAACACTTTTATTTCAGACTGTGAAATGAATAAGGTAAAATAAATTTTCCCTTCAGGATGTGATCTAAGAACTCCAAAGCTGCTGGTGCACCTGGTTTGGTAATCTATGATCTTAAGTGCAAATCCTGATTCAGAATTTTGGAATTCCTATAGGCCCCACCCCCCGCCCCCACATAAAACCCCCAAAAGCAAAAATCCATTAGAGAAAACTGGCATTTTGAAATATGTCAGGGAGTTTGCAAATAACTAGATTTTGGTACACAGGAAGTTTCTATATCATTAAGAGGAAGTAGCATTATAAGCACTAAACAATAAAATTAACACTTCCATAAAACTGTGATATCACAGTGTTATTTGTTTACTTGGGTTTGTGGACCACACCTGGCTTGCTCAGGGCCTTGTTCATGGCTCTGCTCAGGGATCACTCTTGGTGGTTCTTGGGGCTATATGTGATACTGATATCTGATACCTGTATTCTAAGGGGAAAGTGAAATATTATTTTTGAATTAGACCCTGCAGTATCCAGATTCTTGTTGATGTTTGAAATTTTAAAATCTCTTAATCCATTTCTGCTGGAGTATGGTGGCTTATTTTTAGCCATAGCTATCTGGATGCTTAAAATAGAGATTATTTATTAAGATGCAGTAACCCTGAGGAGATACATGGCCTTCCTGCCATCAGGATTCTATAGCTTTATAGTTTCTTGGTTGTAAAGATCGATCTGTGCTGAAAGATCTAAAAAGTATTGAAGACATTTTCTCAGTCCTGTCTTAGACATGCTCTCCCATAGGGCCCTCACTGTTATTTGTTCTTCAGTCAGGACAAACCACTGTCTTTGAAGACAGAGAAAGAAACTCTCCCTGATAATCCCAGGTTCTTGATTTGGGATGAGGTCAGTGTCTTCTCTAACATATTTAGAGGCAGGGAGTAGCCTCAATATGCCTGGTATGCAGAGATTCATAGATTTCACATTATTTAGCAGTGATAGCCTTTCACAAGGTCTTTGGAGTAAGTATCTTCTTATGTACTCCCTCCCACCACATAAAAACAATGATGGGTAGTCTGGGCATTCCAAATTGTAATACAAATGTACTATAATGATTATATATATGACATAAAAAGCAAGGAGGATATATATATATAATTTTTGAATTAGATATATATATTTGCTTTTATATATATAAAATATAAATATATATAAAATATATATTATATATAAAATATATTATATATTTTATATATAAAATATATATATTTGCTTTTTAGGTCATATGACTCTATACTGATGGATCAATCCTGTTGGTGCTCAGGGGATCATATGGGATGCCAGGGATTGACATCTTGCAAAGTAAGCACATTACTAACTGTACTGTCTCTCAGCCTCCACCCCCAACCAATTTATAATTTTAATAGCACTTTTCAATAGCACTTTCCCTTCCTTCCTTCCATCCTTCCTTCCTCCTTCCTTCCTTCCTTCCTTCCTTCCTTCCTTCCTTCCTTCCTTCCTTATTTCTTTCTGTCTTTCTGTCTTTCTTTCTGGCTTTCTTCCTGTCTTCCTTCCTTCCTTTCTTTGTTTCTTTCATTTTTGGGTCATACCCAGTGATGTTCAGGGGTTAATTGTGTCTCTGTATTCAGAAATTACTCCTGGTGGTGCTTGAGGAACCTTATGGTATGCCAGGGATGAAAACTGGGTCGGCTGTTTTCAAGGCAACCACATTACTTGCTGTACTATGTCCCCAACTCCAATTTCTTATAGCTCTTTAATAGTTTGTGCTATCACTTTTTAGTTTTGGGCCACACCTGGCAGTGCTTAGGACTTACTCCTGGTGCTGTGTTCAGGGATCACTCCTCACATGGCTCAGGGATCATATATGGTGCTGGTGTAGGATAACATTGGTTTGTTCTTTCTACCTTGCCACAGGAGCTTAGATTATTGGGTTACACCCATCACTGTGCTCCTGAGACATTCCCATTCCTTTGTTTATTAGAATATAGCTCTAAACAGTTTTAAGCTTAAAATTGGCTTATCCTTTCTCTCTGGCCACAAGGAGTTTAGGAGTTTAGGTAATACTCATCACAATGCTCCCGAGGCACTCCCACTCCTCTGTGTTTATCTGTAAACTCTTTCTTTGTGCTCTGCTTCCCCAACGGGTCAATCACCTGTATCCCCTAATCAGACTCTTTTAATTTTTAAGGTCATATCCTTCTAAGGATTCTGGATTTATATTTGTAAGTTAAATATTGATTTTCTCTTCTCCTTCTGTCCTTTTGCATAGTTACTTCAGAACAATGTCCTTTTTGTACACACAGAAAGAGAGTTAGTGTTATGCTTTTTAACTTGGGAGTTAATTGACTCCAAATAATAATTCACTCCTGGGCATCTGTTTTCTCAACTTAAGCCTCAGTTGCCCTTAGTTCCTAGTACCCCAAAAGCAGGGTCCCGTCAAGAGACTGAATGGAGTCAGGGCAAGCTGTGAGTTAACCTGGAATTGAAATGGGCCAGGCCAAGCGCCATAGTACTTAACTGGAAGGAAGGTAAGAGCACGGTCATGGACAAATTCTGTCATGATCCAAAGAGTAGCAACTGGATTAGGACCCTGTAGGGTTAGGAAAGACTAATCTGGCATGAGCACTGTAATTTGAGATCTATAGCGAGATGTCCCCAGGAAAGCCACCATATAAGCTTAATGAATCTCTTACTATGTCCATACAAAATGACTAATATTATTAAAGAGTAGAATTAAGATGAATGTTTATATGGTTTTTGCACTAAGGAAAGGAGAACCGCACCCATAGATCGTATTTTGCCCTTGGATGAGTCTTCTTGCTGAATGAGAGTTTGCCCTAGGAGAAGTTTCTTTTGAGGGAAGGACTTTACATCTGTTGATTGTATGACTACACCTATGTGTAATTATTAGCCCAAGCCCTCATGATTTGGGGATATAACTAAGGCTGTAAGAGCAGGCAAGGGGAGAGAAGAATGAAGAATCAGGATCCAGGGGAGAAGAATGAAGGAGAATCAGAAGAGAATGGAGATGAGATTGGAATAAAGGACAATTGAGACCAACCAGCCTGGCCCTCGTTTCCTCCTTCATCCACCCGTTGCCATGGGCTGTGCTGGGGTGGGGAAAGTGGCCTAAGCCCACCCAATGCAGTAGGCCAGAGAGTCGTGGGCATCTGTATTCTTTTTCTGAACACACAGCTGTGGATCAGATTCAAGTTGGGGGCATGGAAAGCAAACATCTTATCTGCTATAATCTCTCTCTTGCCCATATTTTATAACTTTAGTAAGTGATATGTAGCACTGTCTGTGGCACTGTCCTCCTGTTGTTCATCTATTTGCTTGAGTGGGCATCAGTAACCTCTCCTTTGTGAGACTTGTTACTGTTTATAGCCTATCGAATATGTCATGGGAAGCTTGACAGGCCTTGCTGTGCAGGCGAAATACTCTCAGTAGCTTGCTCTCCAAGAGGGGCAGAGGAATTGAACCCAGATCAGCAGTGTGAAAGGCAAGCACCTACCTGCTATGCTATAGCACCGGCCCAATATATTCACTAAAATTATAAATAAATTAAAAAAAATTTTATTAGTGAAACACCATGAGGTACAGTTGAAGACTTATAAATTTTTGTGCTTGGGTTTCAGTTATACAATATTGAGTACCCATTCCTCCACCAGTGCCTATTCTCCACCACCAATGGTCCCAGCATCCCTCCCACTCCCCATCCCCCCATCCTACCCCGCCTCTGGGGCAGGGCATTCCTTTTTGTTCTCTCTCTCCTTTTGGGTGTTGTGGCTTTCAAAGGGGGCATTGAGTGGCAATAATGTTTGGTCTATAGTCTACTTTCAGCATGCATCTCCTATCCTGGGAGGATCCTCTCAACACCTTTACTTGGTGGTTCCTTCTCTATCTGAGCTGCCTTTTCCCCTAGCATGTGCAGCTGGCCTCCGGCCATAGAGTGAACCTCTTGGAACTTATATCAACTATTCTTGGGTGTTAATCTCCTATTTTGTTACTTTATATTCCCCAGATAAATGCAATCTTTCTATGTCTGTCCTTCTCTTTCTGACTCATTTCACTTAGCATGACACTTTCCATGTAGTATGGGCTGGAGTGGTAGGGCATTTGCCTTGCGCATGACTGGCCGGCTGGCCAAGCTGGGTTCAATTCCTTCGTGATTCCTCCGCCCCTCTTGAAAGGCCTGGCAAGCTACCCATAAAGTATTATATATACCAACACAGTAGCAACGAGTCTCACAATGGAGACATTACTGGGTTCGCTCGAGCAAACTGATGAACAATGGGAGGACAGTACACAGTGGACAGTGGACCACTTGCATGTAAATTTCATGACTTCATCTTTTCTAACAACTGCATAGTACTCCATTGTGTAGATGTACCAAAGTTTCTTTAACCAGTCATCTGTTCTTGGGCACTCAGGTTTTTGGCTATTGTGAACAGGGCAGCAATGAACATAGAAGTGCAGATGTTATGAGAGCTTTGTTAGCTAATCAATCTCAACTCTAGAATTGTATCAGCAATTTGGCCTTTGTCAACATTAAAATAAATTTAGAAATTAAAAAAAACACCTTATAAACATATAGAATAATGTTCTAGCAACAAGTTAGATGCCATGACTAGAAATGGTTTGGGATGATAAAGCATAAATTTGGCTATGTTGATGGTGTACAACTCTGCATATTTAAAAAAAAGTTATAACCCCGTGATTTACCAAGTTGCTCATAATGTAGTTGTTTCAGGCATTAAATGTTCCAACACACACACACACACAAAAAAGAAGTGCAGATGTTACTTCACTTATCACTTATCACTTATCACTTAACTTCCCGTTAGTCGTCGATTTGCTCGAGCCGGCGCCAGTAACGTCTCCATTTGTCCCTGTTGCGTGCTAGTGTAGCCCAATGGCATCTGTTTGCTCCGGGAACATGAAGGGCCTCAAACCGATCGTTCATGATCTTGACGAAGAAGTCTGACCATCTGGTAGGTGGGCGGCCACGCGATCTTTGACATCCCGTGGAATCCAATCAGTAACAGCTCTAGTCCAACGGTCGTCTTTAAATCTCATTACGTGACCAGCCCATCTGATTTTCGACACCTTGGCAAATGAGACAGCGTCCCTGATCCTTGATCGTCGACGGATGTCAGAACTCCGGATTCGTTCTCTCATTTGAGTGAAACGTGATATTCCAAGCATAGCTCTTTCTATTCTTCTTTGGGAGACCTGAATAGCGTTCTCATCTTGTTTGCATAGGGCCCAGGTCTCTGAGGCATATGTTAATGCAGGAAGAACAGTGGAATCAAAGAGATGTGCCCGGAGCCGGAGGTTCTTCATCTTCTTAGCTATTTCTTCGACGTTCTTGAAGGCGTTCCAAGCCACTCTCTTCCTCCTGCGCAGCTCGGATGCCAGGTCATTTGTCATGTTGACCTCTCGACCTCGGTACACATAGCTGTTGCATTCGGAGATGGTCGTTCCATTGAGAGCGAATGGGGCGTCAGGAACAAGGCTGTTTCTCATAAACATTGTCTTCGTAAGATTCAGCTGCAGTCCTACCTTTCCACACTCACGGTCAAAGTCGGCCAGCATTTGACAGATGTTACTTCAACTATACTTTTTTGCCTCTCTGGGATATATTTCCAGGAGTGGTGTTGCTGGGTCAAATGGGAGCTCAATTTCTAATTTTTTGAGAATTGTCCATACTGTTTTCCAAAAGGGCTGAACCAGTTGGCATTGCCACCAGCAGTGAAGAGGAGTCCCTTTCTCACCACATCCGCGCCAACACCGGTTGCTTTTGTTCTTTTGGATGTGGGCCAGCCTCTGTGGTGTGAGATGATATCTCATTGTTGTTTTGATCTGCATCTCCCTGATGATTAGTGATGTAGAGCATTTTCTCATGTGTCTTTTAGCCATTCGGTTTTCTTCTTGGACAAATTTTCTGTTCATTTCATCACCGCATTTTTTGATGGGGTTGGATTTTTTCTTCTTGTGGAGTTCAACCAGTGCTTTGTATATCCTTGATATCAACCCCTTATTGGATGGATATTGGGTGAATATCCTTTCCCATTCTGTAGATTTTCTTTGTATTTTGGTCACTGTATCTTTTGAGGTGCAGAAGCTCCTTAATTTAAAATAGTACTATTTGTTTATCTCTGTTTCCACTTCGTTGGTCAGTGGAATGTCATCTTTGAAGATATCATTAGCCTCAATATCGTGGAGGATTTTGCCGACCTTGTCTTCAATGTATCTTATGGATTTTGGCCTGATGTTGAGATCTTTAATCCATTTTGATCTGACTTTTGTGCATGGTGTTAGGTCGAGGTCTAAGCCCATTTTTTTTTTTTTTGCATGTGGTTGTCCAGTTATGCCAGCACCATTTGTTGAAGAGGCTTTCCTTGTTCCATTTGACATTTCTTGCTGTCTTAACAAAGATTAGGTGTTCATATATTTGGGGTTGTGTGTACGGATATTCCACCCTGTTCCATTGGTCTGCAGTCCTGCCTTTGTTCCAGTACCATACTGTTTTAATTATTAGGGCTTTGCAGTAGAGTTTGAAGTTGGGGAGGGTAATGCCTCCCCACTTCTTTTTCCCAAGAATTGCTTTAGCTATTTGTGGGCGTTGTCCCATATGAATTTCAGGAGTACTTGATCTATTTCTTTGAAGAATTTCATGGATATCCTTATAGGGATCACATTGAATCTGTATAATGCTTTGGGGAGTATTGCCATTTAGACATTGTTAATCCTTCCTATATATGAGCAGGGGATATGTTTCCATTTCCTCATGTCCTCTTTTATTTCATGGAGTAGCGTTTTGTAGTTTTCATTGTAGAGGTCCTTTACCTCTTTAGTTAGGCTGATTCCAAAGTATTTGATTTTCTGGGGCACGATTGTGAACAGGATTGTTTTTTTCATGTCACTTTCCTCTGTCTCATTATTTTCATATAGGAAGGCCATGGATTTTGGGGCATTAATTATATAGCCTGCGATCTTACTGTACAAGTCTATTGTTTCTAGGAGTTTCTTGGTAGAGGATTTAGGATTCTTGAGATATAGTATCATATGATCTGTGAATAGTGAGAGCTTGATTTCTTCCTAGTCTTTTTCTTGCCCTAATCGTTATTGCAAGTATTTCTAGTACTATATTGAACAGAAGTGGTGATAGTGGGCATCCTTTTCTTGTCCCTGATCTTAGAGGAATGGCCTTTAGTTTTTCCTCATTGAGGATAATGCTTGCCTTGGGTTTGTTGTAGATGGCTTTGACTATTTTGAGGAAAGTTCCTTCAAAACCCATTTTGGTGAGTTTGGTGAGAGTTTTCATCATAAACGGGTGCTGTATCTTGTCAAAAGCTTTCTCTGTGTCTATTGATATGATCATATGGTTTTTATCTTTACTTTTGTTGATATGATGGATTATGTTGATTGATTTCCGAATGTTAAACCATCCTTCCTTCCCCGGGTTGAATTCCACTTGGTCATGGTGTATGATATTTTTGATGAGTTGTTGGATTCTATTTGCTAATATTTTGTTGAGGATCTTCGCATACATGTTCATCAGTTACAGGAATTGGCCTATAATTTTCTTTGTTAGTGGTGTCCTTGTTTGCTTTTGGCATTAGGGAGATATGTGCCTCATATAAACTGTTTGGGAGAGTTCCTGTTTTTCAATTTCCTGGAAAAGCTTGAGGAGAATTGGTAAAAGGTCTTATTTAAATGTTTGGAAGAATTGGCTGTTGAATCCATTTGGGACTGGGCTTTTGTTTTTCAGAAGACTTTTAATTACGGTTTTGATTTCCTTGATATGAATGGGTCTATTCAGGTATTCCAAGTTTTCTTGGCTCAATCTGATAGATTGTAGGAATCTAGGAATTTATCCATTTCTTCTAGGTTCTCTTGTTTCGTGGCATACAGACTCTCAAAGTAGTCTCTGATGATCTTTTGAATTTTATTGTTTTCTGTTGTGATGTCCCCTTTTTCGTTTTTTTAAAATGTAGGAGTACTGCTATTTATTCTGCCACTGATTAGCTGATTGAATTGGGCATGAACTCCACCTTACTTTTTTCATTTTTTATAATTTTATTTATTGAATCACTGTGAGAGCAGTTACAAAGCTTTCAGGTTTAAGTCTTGGTCATACAATGGAAAACCCATACCTTCACTAGTGCCCTTCTCCACCACCAAAAACCACAGTATACCCCCAGCCCAGACTTTCCCCCTAACTGTGGGGCAGATGACTTCCACATTACTCTCTTTCTACTTTGTTCACATTCAATATTTTGACACCAGACTCACCATTATTATTTGGGATCTTACCCAAACACTCAGATCTGCTGAAAAGGCAACAGTGTTTTCTATTGCTGGTTAAGAATAACATATGCTGTTGCATGGCTGCAGTAGTGGATGTATGAAATTTTAACACTTAAATCTGGAGGGATTTCTCCCAAAACCTGCTGGGTTCCGAGATTTGTTTATGAGTCTCTGGGATTATGGCCATTAAACAGCTTCTTGATCAGCAGCCAGAGAGGCCGTTCATGGGCGGTGACTTGGGGTCTCATTTGGATGGGGAGGAAAGGGCCACATCCACCCCTGTCTCATGAAGCCCGTGTGTCTCGTCACCACAGGCCCAAACCTGACTGTCCATTGGCCTCTGGAGGATGGTGGCCACCAAGCTGCCAAGGGGGAGTAGGCGGAGGGACAACCCCTTTTCCCCCTGGGGTGGCCTAGCGACAGTAACCTATTGCGGGGTCCAGAAGCATTTCTGCCAAAAGCCTCTGAATTTTGAGATTTGTTTTAGAGTCTCTGGGATCATGGCCATTAAGCAGCTTGATTAGGAGCCAGAGAAGCCATTTGTGGGCGGCGACTTGGGGTCTTGTTGGGATGGGGAGGAAAGGGCTGGCTCCACCCCCTCCCCATGAGGCCCCGTGTGTCTCGTCATTGCGGGCCCAAACCTGACTGTCCAGTGGCCTCTGGAGGATGGGGGCCACCGAGCTGTCAGGGGGAACAGGCCAAGGCATGAAACCTATTCCCACCCGGGTTGACCCAGCGCTGGTAATCTACTGCAGGGACTGGACGCATTTCTGCCAAAAGCCCCTGGGTTTCGAGATTTCTTTCTGAGTCTCTGGGATCATGGCCTTTAAGCAGTTTGATCAGGAACCAGAGAGGCCATGCCTCCAATTATATAGCTGAGCCTGAGGTGGTTTGTGGGTTTGTCTCCCACATACCTAACTTTTGGCTGTTTACTTTCTTGGTGTACTTTGCCCCAAGTTTTTGGGGTCTGGCCAAAGGAACAGCAGCAATTTTGGGGTATCTGGAAGTCTGAAGGAGTCTTGAAGCTGCTGATGCACTTGCCACACAGGTACAGATTGATCTGCTGGCCTACAGTTTGACCATACCCCCTCCCTTTTTCATTTCTGATTTGGTTTTATTAGGTTTTTCTCTTTCTCTTTCTTTGTGAGTCTTGCTAGTGGTTTATCAATCTTGTTTATTTTCTCAAAGAACCAGTTTTTGGTTACATTGACCTTTCAGATTGATTTTTGGGTTTCCATGTCATTAATATCTGCTCTAAATTTTATTATATTTTTCCTTTGGCTGGGCTTGGGTTCCTTTTGTTGGTCTTTTTCTAAGATCTAGAGCTGTGAACATTCTGCTGTCTACAAGAAACTCATCTAAACAGTCAGAGCAAACACAGACTCAAAGTTCAAGGGTGGAAAACAATCCTGCAAGCAAATAGCTTCCTTATAAAAGCTGGGGTGGCCATATTAGTATCCGACAACAAAAATTTCAGGTTGAAAAAGATCAGAAGGGACATCGAAGGCCATTTTCTATTTATCAAGGCATACATACAACAGGAAGAAATCACACTTTTAAATGTATACGCACCTAATGAGATACCAGCTAAATACTTAAAACAACTGCTAACAGATTTTAAGAAGGACATTGCCAGCAATACAATAGTAGTCAAAGACTTCAACATCACCTTATCACTTCTGGATAGATCAACAAGAACAAAACTCAGCAATGAAACACTGACTTTGAAGGAAGAAATAGAAGAGAGAGGACTAATAGACCTATACAGGGGTTTATACCCCAAAAAGAAAGAATATAAATTCTTTTCCAGTGCACACGGAATATTCTCTAAAATAGACCACATGTTGGGTCACAAAACATACCTCAGTAGAATCAGGAATATAGAAATTGTATCAACTATCTTTTTAGACCACAATGCGCTGAAGATAGAAGCAAATCACACACAGACGCAGAGAACCAAATCAAACACCTGGAAATTAAACAACTCAATGTTGAACAATGAGTGGATCAGGAAGGAAATCAAGGACTAAATCAAAAGATACCTGGAAACAAATGAGAATGAAGACACGAGCTATCAGAACCTATGGGACACAGCCAAAGCCATGTTAAGAGGAAAATTTATAGCCTTGCAAGCATTCCTCAGGAAGGAAGAAAGAGCCTACACAGAGAATAACATTCTTATATAGACTCTCCTTCCTGAAACACATTTAAAGGAAGAACATTTTCTAATACCGCTTTATCCAATGTGTAACAGAAAACAGTTTCCTATAAATAGAAAACATTTATATTGTTTAGGTGTTTGAGGGGCTCAGCTAACTTGGTTTGGGTTGATTGTTCCCAGCATGACTTCACATCTGTGGACAGATGGGTGCCTTCTGAGCTTCCTTTCTGATTTGGGCTGGAGCATTTATTCTCTATTGACTGATCCAGAAGTCTTCTGGGGGATCACAGCATAATTTGGCTCTGCCCACTGTTCCTTTCAGCAGTCAGTGGACTAGCCTGGGCTTATAAGTCATGGAAACAAAAAAGAGTCAGAGTGAGGAAGTTTGATACTGCACCAATAGGAAGTCACTTGAATTCACATTAGTTAACAATCCATTGGCCCATGGAAGTTACATGACTGCAAGTAGGAATAGCTACATAGTTGCTTGCCAGGCAGAGGGGCATGAATACAAGAAGACTTGAGCAACTTGGATCTTCATTGCAGTCTTCCATCTGGGATAACATTTTGATATGTCATATATTATTTTGCTTTTGAAAATTCTTCTTTCAACCCACTGAGATCCAGAATTTAAAAATTTTATTTCAGCAACAATAGCTTTGCAAGACAGAGTCAATTATGTGAGAAATAAAAATGCTTTTTTTGTTTATTTTTAGTTACATGACTTTCCTTGAAATAAGAACTTTATTATTAGAGAGCAGATTGTGTTTTTGTTTGCATGTGTATGTGTGTATAAGTGTGTGTGAGAGTGGGGGAGAGAGAGAGCCAAAGGGAGAGATGAGAGAGAGAAGAAGAGAGAGAGGAGAGAGGAGAGAGGAGAGAGAGTATGTGCAGGCATACATGAACTAACAAAATCATTTGAAAGCACTATAGGGGAAGTTGAGTCACCAATGAGAACTTGCATCACAGATCAGAGCTGGGGAACTAATAGAATTCAGGATTTTGGAACCCATCCCAAACATACTGAATCAGGAACTCTGGTGATGGATCTAGTGAGTTACAGTTGCAAAGCTGCATTATTTATCTCTCACTGTGTGTCCTATGAGGCCAGATCAATCAGCTGATAAAAATATTGTCTTGAAAATTTTAAGAAGTCCAGCAACATTCACGGGGTACTGGGTATGCTTTTCTCAAGGTATATTTGGGGTTGCAGTCAAGCTTTTCGTTAGTGCTGTGGTCATCTCAAGATTGGTCCCGATTTGCTCGAGCGGGCCCAGTAACGTCTCCATTGGAGACTTTGTTGTTACTGTGTTTGGCATATCGAATACTCTCGGTATACTCTCGGTAGCTTGCCGGGCTCTCCGAGAGGGGCGGAGGAATCGAACTCGGGTCAGCCATGTTGGCTGCGTGCAAGGCAAACGCCCTACCGCTGTGCTATCGCTCCAGCCCGAGACACTTCATGCGCTGCAGTTCCTGGACTAAAGACCTCATTTTCTAGCACAATACATGGTCCCAGCACAGGGCTGATTGCTTCCAATGTAAGTGATGTATGTATAATGAGAGAGGGAGAACGGAGACCCAGGAGAGGACAGGAGAGAGGGGAGTAAGTGGGAGAGGGGGAGAGAGGGGAAGAGTTAAGAGAGGGAGAGAGAATGGGAAGGAGGGGTGGGGGAGGGAGGAGAAGAGAATGGGAGGGAGAAAAAAAAGGGAGGATGAGAATGGGAGGGAAGGTGAGAGGAGAGAGGGAAAGAGCTAACCCAAATGGAAATGTCAGCCTTCTTTTCCAAAACAACTTGGAAGTGATGAACAGTTACTTTTTCTCTTTTGCATTCTCACCTTAGACATGAGTAATTTCTTCTAGCTCATATGAGATGGCAAAACAGAGGCATAAACATAGAAGTGAGGGACCATTTTTTTAAGATAGCATATTGCCTATTACAAGGAGCTCCTGGGAACTGTATGGGACTTCGAAACTGAGAATCTCCTTGATATAATAAGAGGACAGGGCCCATTCAGACAACAGCTAAGGATATTGAAAATTTTATTTGCCAGAAACTATGAAAGAGGGTATGTATCATAGAAAAGGCTTGGTCTTGTGGCTTGAGAACTTCTTTGAAATCACCCCATACCAGGAATTGCAGTTTCTATCCATTTCAGTAGTATGCGCTTGTGCGCACATGCACGCACGTGTGCACACACACATACACACATTCCCACCATAAAGTTACACATAATATATCAATCTGATAACATGTGATATACTTGTATATTCTGAATTCTATTTTAGTCTATTATATTTGTATATTTGTGTTCCTATTTTGTTCTATTTCCATTTTTTTTTCTATTTAAATAGTTGATGATAGTGTTCTACTATGACCTCAGGATATACTAATAGGATACTAAAGTATCAATATTGAATATTTAGTTGAGGGAGTTAAGAAGAACTAGAAAAGACTGGGGTCAGCTTCTAGGAGATAGAAAGTCTTAATGTCTCAGAGAATCTCAACAATCCTGGCCCAGGGAAATAGTTACAAAAGTGTTCAGGCACTCCCTCTATACCAAGAACAGTGTAAAACTTTTATGAATTCAATTATATATTTCTACTTCACTCTGCCTATTAATCACATTCTTACAGTTTTCTCCATATAGAGGAAAAATGAGGCTCAAAGACCTCAAGACCTTTGCCTCCTTTTCACAGACCTGGCTCCTGACGAGAACTGGATTTAAAACTGCTGCTAAATACTGTTCTGCCCGAGTCTTTGCCTGAACCACAGGGAAGCAAAAACCAAAAGGCGGCAGTTTGGGACATCTCTGACAGCATTGCTGAAAGGAGCAGAAAGGGAACTGATTCTTCTGTAATGTTTAATTCCTTCTCACAGTGTTTCTATGGACAGACCAATGTCTCTGCTGTTTTTCCCATCAAGTAGGTCCCCTACCTGTGCCTTTTTTGTTTTTATTCCTGATTTTAACTTTTTATTGTATAGGTCTGCTATCTTATGGTAAATAATGCATTTATTAATGTCACTTCATTTTTTAAATCTAAGAGTTCCTTTTCCTGGGGCCTGAGGGATAGTATGGTGAGTAAGGCACTTGCCTTGGGCACAGCCAAATCAGGTTCGATCCCTGTCACCAAGGATGGTCCTCTGAGCCCTACCAGGAGTCATCTTTTAGCACAGACATAGGAATAAACCTGAGTACAGTTGGGTGGGGCTGGAGCGATAGCACAGCGGGTAGGGCGTTTGCCTTGCACGCAGTCAACATGGCCGACCCGAGTTCGATTCTTCCGCCCCTCTCGGAGAGCCTGGCCAGCTACCGAGAGTATCTCGCCCAAACGACGGCAGAGCCTGGCAAGCTCCCCGTGACATATTCGATATGCCAAACACAGTAACAACAAAGTCTCAAAATGGAGACGTTACTGGATCCGCTTGAGAACATCAACGAACAACGGGAGGACAGTGATATGTTACAGTTGGGTGTGACCCCCAAACAAAATAAAATTTCTTAGTCCACATATGTTTTATACTACCACAGCCATCTATTATGTGTAGTGACATTGTGATCTTCCTCCTCCTCCTACTCTCCTGCTCCTCCTCTCCTCCTGTTCCTCTTTTTCTCCTCCTCCTCTCTTCTTCCTCCTCTTCCTCCCTTTCTCCTCCTCTTCCTCTCCTCCTCCTGCTCCTCTTCCTCTCCTCCTCCTCCTCCTCCTCCTCCTCCTCCTCCTCTTCCGCTTCCCATAACTAAAGCATGATTTTTGTACTCCCAACAATCTGGGTGGGTATATAGTGGGCAAACTTAAATATAAAGTTCAAGAGTCTGTGCTTGAACAAGTCAGGTGACTTGGGGGTTAAGGGTTGGGGAGGAATCTATATATGTATGTATAGAAAATTCTGGGAGAGGTTTTTTTATGGGCCAAGCTTAGACATAACTGTTAGGCAAAAATTGAGCAAAACAAATTCTGTAGCCTCATTCAACTGCACCGTATCTGGGCAATACAGTCTTTCTGTATTACCCAGAGCAGGGGCAAAAGTATTTGACAAACTGCTAGTCCTCTCCACTCAGAAGGGTAAAGTGTTGACTGGAATTGAGAGCAGGACTGAAGGCTGAGTTTCTTTTTCTATGCAATGGGAGTTGCAGATTTGTTTTTAAGGGCTCCAGTGCTGAGCCTCAGGACCCAGTCACAAGACTAGGAGCTATTTTAGGGCTCCAGTTTCAGCACTGTGAAAATGCTTTCAGGTAGATGATCTCTATGAGCAAATGTATTTTGAGTTGTAAACAACCTGTTTATAAACAGACTTTAGAAATAAAGTCCATCTGTAAATAGGAGCTAAATATACATTTGTGAGCATAAGTGCAGATCTTAAATGTAAATGTAGATATCAGGTAATTAGAAGTTGGCTCCCATCCTCTACCAAGTTTAAATTCTTATTAACAGGATGAGTGGATCAGAGGCATGTTAGGAAGTGACTACCTGCCATCAATCTGGAATTTTCTCAGTGCAATAGACAATCTGTTGCAAACATCATTAAGTTAATTTCTGTTGTTTTTATGATAGTACATATTGACTAAAAATACTCTCTCCTTCGATTTCCAATGAGGCAATATACTGTAGAAGAATAAAATTTTCAGGCCCCATTAATTGTGTTGAGGTGGGATTTTATATTCTTACTCAAAAGCAAATAGATAATTTCAAACATATGCTTGGAGAAAATGCAAAAGACTCCTAACCATCTAACCACTTACCTCAGGTAAGAACCAAAGGGATTTTTTGGGGAGGTGTATATCAGGGTTTCCTCTTACATCTGAGAGTGACCTGTAGCTCTTCTTTATCTCCTAACAATATAATTCTGCACTGCATTGCTCATTTTAGGGGATGGGCAATGTTGTAGGCTTGTGAATTAAGGTCAAGGAATTTGAGGTTTTCTAAGTGAATACATTCCTGGATTTGAAAAATTAGAGATTTGGCCTAGAAATTGCTAGGTCTGGACTTATGCCATAAACCTGGGTCAGATAGACAAGGGTGCTGGAAAAGGTCTAATATAGAAATGTGAGAACTAGGTTCTTGACTCCGTTCTATGCATTTACTAGATGTATGACCTGATCAAGTCGCCTAACTCTTCTTTGGTTGGTGCTGTGGTCATCTCAAGGCTGGTGAAGGGCTGAGGAATCCCACTTCAGTGATCAGGAGTTGATGGACTAAGGACCTCAGTCTCTGGCACAGCACAAAACCCATGCATGGGGGTTGATTGATTCATATAAATATATATATATACATATATATATATATATATAGAGAGAGAGAGAGAGAGAGAGGGAGAGAGATAGATATAGGTATATGTGATTTCTACTTTCATACCCCTGTGATCAAGAAGGTTTGTTGTAATTTTAGTCTTCATAAATTTACTTTTGTCTCCCCCAATTATGGTCTATCTTTGAGAATATTCCATGAGCACTTGACTGTGCACTCCACTTTGGGGCAGATTGTTCTGTAGATGTACAGTAAGTCCATTTCATCTCATTTGTCATTTAAAGTCTTTGTTTCCTTCACTTTCTGTCTAGGTTATTTGTCCATTGTTGTGAAGAGGGAGTTAAAGTAAGGGCTCCTTTAGAAGATATTTGCGTTTTAATTTAAGGCAGTCTCTACTGATGAAGACATTGCAGAAAATTGCGTGATATCATTGTTTCTTGCAGCTGCATAATATTCCCTTGTGTATATATACCACCTCTTCTTAATCCATTCATCTGTTGTTGGACATCTAAGTTGATTCCATATCCTAGCTACTGTACTGAGTGCAGCAATGAATAATAGTGTGCATATGTCCTTTTGAGAGAGTGATTTTATGTCTGGGACTACCTCAAGTTCCAGAGACTGTTCAGATATCTAAGAGGCTTCTGCCCAGTCTTTCTCAGTGAGAAGTCCTGTGCTTCTCATACCTGCTTTCCAGTGAGATTGCATTAGAGGGTAGGAGTGCTTGCCTTTCCTTAAACTGTCTACAGTATCTTGCATCAGATTTGCCTCTAGAGTCCCCTGGGATTTACCCCACTGAAATGTAGGTGTTAAGTCACAAGAGTCATTAGATTAGTACCAGGAATTTTGTTCCATGGCTTGGAGGTCAGCCACACATGCTAGGGGAAAAGGCAGCTCAGATAGAGAAGGGAGCACCAAATAAAGGGTGTTGGGAGGATCCTCCCAGGATGGGAGATGCGTGCTGAGAGTAAACTATAGACCGAACATGATTGCCACTCAATGCCTCTTTTGCAAACCACAACACCCAAAAGGAGAGAGAGAACAAAAGGGAGTGCCCTGCCACAGAGGCAGGGTGGGATAGGGGGGATAGGGGATGGGAGGGATACTGGGATCCGTGGTGGTGGGAAATGGGCACTGGTGGAGGGATGGGTATTTGATCATTGTATAATTGAAACCCAAACACAAAAATTTGTAAGTCTACAACTCTACTTCATGGTGTCTCACTAATAAAAATTAAAAAAAAAGAGTCATTAGAAAAGATAAATTCTTACTTTAAATGAAGATTTCTCCTAGAGGTGGGGTAATTGGAGACAGAAGGAACATTTTGTAAAGCATTCATATGCTGGCTCTTTTCCATATGGGATCTCGTTAAATTATTAAATGAAACTGTCAGGAGGAGTTTTTGTCTCAAACTGGGGATGATATTCAGAAAGGCGACTGAAATGTGCTCAGTAGTAAGCATCTGGTAAGAGGGGTGGCTGGAGTTTGAAACTCCGAACTTTTTTACTGCCTTCTTCTATGTGGCCATGTGAAAAGAGAAATCTCATCGTGGATTCTTGGAAAAGGAAAGTCTGTTTTATTTCTTCCAAGCTGGTGCTAGAAATCGACCCGCTTCAGAGCCTGTGGGGAAGGAAAGGCCTCTTCTGTCATTTGTTAAATTTACCCCCATCTCCTTTCCCTTAACTTCTTCTTTATGTGAAATGTCTCATAATTAAAAAGTACAGATTCTATACAGACACAAAGGCTTTTCAGTATAGACCACGTTTCCAAAAGTGGTTATTATGCATGGACGTGCTGGAGAATTAGATTTCTGTGGCCTTGACTTTAATTACCCGGTCTAGATATGTGATTATGCTTTTGTTCTTTGTTTCAAGATGACCAGTCAATAGAGTTGTGTGGTTTTAATTTTATCTGAAGTGCAGTTGGAAAATAGGCAACAGAGCCTGATGCATCTCCCCCCTTTTCTTTCTTATTTACTACGCTCATCATTTGGATATTTTCAGATCTCATTAAGGACCGACATGAGATGAAATAGCATTAGATTTGGTCAAATATTTTGAGGGCAATGTGGTTTCTTTTCTTATTTCTTTTCTTTTTTTTTCTTTTTGTGAAAGCAGAATATGAAGGGACAACAAAGTGTGAGTTTTGCTTGTGCCTTCACCATTATACCTGCCAGCCATATCTCCCTCCCCCAACCTGGCCAGGACAGAACATAGAAGTGTAAAGCTTGTGGGAAATTGGGGAAACCATAATTTAATATAAAAGTGTAAGCTCCTGTCTTTGAACATTGTTACCATGGCAACTGACATAGAAGCCTGACAGACCAAGTTATTTAGGCAACTGAACTTGAGGTTTTTGTGGAAGTCTGGGAACTAGAAATATTTAAAGCAAGGATGCGCATAGTCCTCCGTTGACTGTCTGGCACTGCTTATCACTGCGTGGAATCATGCGGGCTGACGGGCTGACATCCACTTGGCTTTAGAACAAGAGCTTCAGAAGGGAAGATAAAGCTAACAGTTTGTAGGGGTGCAAACTGGACAAGGAGAAAAGTGAATTTCTAATTTCCCTATGGAAGCAGTTTGCACCCTTCAATTCTTTTAATGACTATGTATTATGGAACTTTTATGGGGGAAGGGAGGAATTGATAGAACAGACAGTTATTCAGGCAAGATTAACTGCAATCAGAATGTAGTGCAATCAGAAGGAGACCCCCAGTGCCTTCCCTCTGATACTGACTCAGATAAGGAGATGACTAGAAACAACATGAATCATCTTAAGCCTAAGACTGCTAAATTCTCAACACAACCCAATGAAATGTGCAGAATCATTACAGATAGAAGTTCTGGGGATTGGAATGGCTGCTTGCTCCTGGATCTTCACCTTGAGGTTTAAGATCACATGCAGCCAGGACTTTCCTGCCCACAAGGCCGTCCAGCAAAGAAAAAAGTTCGGGAATGCTAGACAATAGGAACAAAGGAAACATCTTGAGACTATCAGGTATTGAGAACAAAGGAAAATAGATAAAAATTCAAACAGTGCTGCTGCTGCCAAAATCTGTCCCACCAGAGAGATGTCAGTAAGATGCTTGCCTTGCATGTGACAAACCCAGATTCAATTCCCGGCACTGCAGCATATGGTCCTTGGAGCACTAGCAGAAATGATCCCTGAGTACAGCTGGGCAGGGCCCCAAACCCCAAAACAAAACAAAACAAAACAAAACAAAACAAAACAAAACATCTGCTGCTCTCGTCCTCCTTAAGTCTCTTGAGTGAAGCCCTATCTCTGGAAACAAAGAACTCTCTGGTGAATTCAGTCTAAACTCTGTGTTCATTTGGAATTGAACATGCCCAGCATATTCTAGGGATTGGGTTTAGAGCACAATGTAAAGATACTTTCAGCAGAAAAAATGTGTAAGGCCCCCAATTAATGGCATAATTTCTTATTTTAAGCTCGATAGGAGAGAAGTAGCACGTCATTTTACAGTTCTTGTTTTCTTCTCTCTAAAATGAAAAAAGAATCCAAAGATGCATGGATTTGTTATTCTTGTTTTGGGGCCACACCCAGTGGTAGTCAGTGCTTACTCCTGGCACTCTGCTCAGGAGTTACTCCTGGTGTTGCTCAGGGGACCATATGAGATGCTGGGGATTGAACCCTGCCCTAACCACTGTTATTGCTCTGGTCCCCAGGAATGGGTTTGTATTAAGAGAACATTTGATGAAAATTTAGGGGGGGTTGGGGATTGAGAGTTGAAAATTCTCAACATTGGGAGGAGCAGAGTGGCTATGGAAGACCATGGTATGAGAACAGGATGCTATAGATGAGAGCTCTTTTATCTTTTGCCTTTTTTGGGTCACACCCAGTGATGTTCAGGGGTTACTCCTGGCTCTGCACTTAGAAATTACTCCTGGCGGTGCTCAGGAAACCACATGGGATGCTGGAGATTGAACCCTGGTCAGCAGCGTGCAAGGCAAATGCCCTACCTGCAGTACTATAGCTCTGGACCCAGATGAGAGCTTTTTAAGGGGGAGAGTGAAAGGCATCTAGGTAAGAAGAAAAGATAGGAAATGTGTAATAAGCATTGCTTTAGAGTTTGACCCTTTAAAATTTGAAAATTTACAAAGCTGGACATTTCTATTTATGCCAGCCTTCTTTAAAAATTATATTTCTCTGAGTTAGATGATGATATAGTTGTTATTCTCATCATCATCTTGCAGTTCTAGGATTCAAACTCAGGGCCTCTCACATGCCACTGAGTTACATATCCTGCCCCAAGAGCCACTAACAACTATGCAAGAAATTCAGCTGAACTCAAGAAATGTTTATAGGTGTGGGAAATCGCAATATATATTCAGGCCATCATTTTTAGTTGTATTGGCTATTTTTTTTTTTCTGGATCACCTTCTTTCTTTCCATTTTCTCTGTTCTCCACACCTAGGAAAAAGCATAGCACCCAATGGACAATGGACACTAAGTACAATCATTCATTCAGTTTGCTGAATGAATACAATATGTAAGAAAGAGATTATAATCCATGTATATAACTATGTATTTTCTGGAATTATAAATTTTAAATATAAAAATATAACAAAATATAATCTATTTATGATCAAACAAACACTGTCCTCCCATTGTTCATCGATTTGCTCCAGTGGGCCCAGAAACGTCTCCATTTTAAGATTTGTTGTTACTGTGTTTGGCATATTGAATACGTCATGGGTAGCTTGCCAGGCTTTGCTATGCAGGCGAGATAACTCTCGGTAGCTTGCTGGGCCCTCCAAGAGGGGCGGTGGAATTGAACCCGGCTCAGCTGGACTGGCTGCGTGCAAGGCAAATGTCCTGCCTGCTGTGCTATCGCTCCATTATACATAATTAAATATATGTGTATAAATATATGAGAGATATATTGTTTATATAATTTTTAAGCAATTTTCCTTTCAAATGCTCAGAACTTTTTCTCTCCTTTTAAGTGCATCTATTGCTCTTGAATTCATCTGTTTTTTTCATCTTCTTAAAAAATATCATGTGTACACATGGAAAGCATGAAGTTGCAATATCATGTCTGACATATTCAAGGTGTTTATTTGTTCATTCAAGAAATTTATCTACATTGTTCTAATCACAAAGCAGTGTGATTTGGTGGTTTATTTAAAAGTGAAAATTCAGTGTAATCCAGATGGAAATAAAACAAATTGCACCAAGAAATAAGGAATCTGGAATATGGAAGAGTGATGAATATTTAAGCAGGAAGGAGCCAAGTTTGCCAGACTGGCATGCCAATGACAGAGGTTTCCAGTGAGAAATTACCTTAGTCTCAGCTTGCTGAAGGTTCTGGGCACCCGAACTAGGAATCTAGACTTGTGCATCTGCGTTGTCCAAACATTGAACAGATGCTTGCAAACGTTGGCGTGCACAGAGCTCTCATCCTATTGTGACTGTGAAAACCCACAGGCATATACAGGGAAATCTATTGTTCTCTGGCATCTTTCATGAAGACAGGAACAGCATGTCTATGTGTTATGGTTAGACTCTGGTCTTATCTTTTTGAAAAACTCCAGGGAATGAATGTATATTAGAGCTTTTAAGATGGATTAAAGATGAAGGGGAAGCAGTGAAAGGGGAGGAAAATAAGTATGTTTTGAAAATTTTAATAGAGATTCCAAAAGTTCTGACACTGTTTCTACATTTTTGGAAAAGAACTTAATCATTTGATTTCCTTTAAACAGACAGATTTTTTGTTTTCTCAAAAGAAAATTCTAATCGTAATCTAATCATTTCTGAATCAAACTTCCCGTGTCATACTCAATATGCCAAATACCGGTAACAATGATGGGTCTCATTCTCCTAATCCTGAAAGAGCATTGAAATGGCTCTTTTAAAATCTCAGGGCTATGGGGGCTGGAGCAATAGTACAGCGGGTAGGGTGTTTGCCTTGCACTCGGCGACCTGAGTTTGATTCCCAGCATCCCATATGGTCCCCTGAGCGCCGCCAGGAGTGATTCCTGAGTGCAGAGCCAGGAATAACCCCTGTGCATTGCCGGGTGTGACCCAAAAAGAAAAAAAAATCTCAGGGCTATGAAGAAGGAGACGTTACTGATGCCTGCTCTAGGAAATTCTCGAACAACAGGATGATCGTGATCGTGATCTAATCATTTCAGAACACACTTCCTGGTTTCACAACTGCCTACTGCTCACGAAGCCTGAAGGACAAAGGATGAGGTGGGCTTGACTTACCTGGTTCCGACCACAGTCCCTTTTTGTGGCTGGAGGACTCTGCACACTGAGCTTCCGCCAAGCACTTGCGTCTCAGCCTCTGCTAGGTGCTGCTCCCATATGCAGAAATTGCCAGTTCAGTACTGTATAAAGCATAGGGAAGAGGCCCAGACCATAGATCCTGAGGTCTCTGGACCATGAGGCACCTCCAAATTCCTCAATACTGAAATTGTAGTAGGCATACTCCAAATTAGATGGGAAAGTAACACAGAAGCCAACAAAACTCCACAAATCGAAACAATAACAGAAGACTTACCTAGCAACAAACATCATACTAGAGGCTTAGACAAGGACTTAACAACCCTGTGATGGGCTATAACAATTTTCACATACAAAATTGATTTTATTTTCACGAATCATGACCATCCTGTTATTCGTCAATTGCCTCGAGCAGACCCCAGTAACGTCTCCTTCATCCTAGCCCTGAGATTTTTAAGAAAGTGCTATATTCAAGGCTCTTTAGGAGAATGAGACCCATCATTGTTACTGGTATTTGGCATATTGGGTACGCCACGGGGACTTTGCCAGACTCTGCCGTGTGGGCAGGTTACATTCGGTAGCCTGCCAGTTTGTCCAAAGTAGAAATGAGATAATAAGATGTCATAAAAAGATTTTATTTTAATTATTTAATTTTTTTTAAATCACCTTACAGTTTATATAAACTCTATGTTTTACAAAGTTGTTCATGATGATTTTTTATGGGCATAGGCATTCAATATTCCAACACCAATCCCACCATCAATACACCTTCCCACCACCATTGTCTCCAATATTTCCAATAACCCCTTAAGCCTGCACTCATAGCAGGCCCTCAATAATTTATTTTTATATTGCTGTTATCAATAATTTGCTAACAGAATTATCAAAAATTGTTTCCTTAGAAGAAGGTTAGTGAAAATTGTTCTATCTCACCATGGAGTCAAGTCCTTTCATAAGAGATTACTAAAATGATATTACAGGTTAAGCCTTCTGTGTTTATATTTTGTTAATTGAGATTGGTTGCTTCTACATAATATCCCATACAATCTAGTGTGATACTCCTGGTTAAACAGTGTTGTAGAGTTTGAGAAATTGCTCTAGGAAGTTCAAAATTTTTCATGGGGTGATATAGCTAGAGTTATATTTTTAACTGGGTGTGGCTTTGGGGCATGTATGAGTGCCAGGGTTTCTGACAGAGCAGAAAAATTGGGGAGGGGAGGTAGCTCACCCCTGACTCCATAAAAGCCTGGAGATTTCAATCAGAAAGCCCACTTACCTGAGTTTTTCAGTGAATTAATTTTTGGTGAGGCTTGTCCCAAGCAGTGGAGTCTGGCTGGGAGCATGGCAGCAATTGTGTAGTGTGGAAAGTTTTGGCAGCTGTGGTGCTACTTGGGTGGGCACTGGGCTAATTAGCTCCCATCGGGGGTACCGTGGATGACTCAGTCTTGCTCAGGGTCCTGAAGACTCTCTCCCAAAATTGATTTTTAAACTTAAAAAAAAAAAGAAAATTAAAAATTCATGGAAGCTAAATGTATTCATACTTATAAAAGCTCTTTAGAATCTGTAACCCCAAATGCTAGAAAGTTACTATGTTTACCATGTTTCCAATCTACTGCTTGTCTTTATATTATATGAAATATCTGGAAAAGAATAGGTTAAAATGATGTCATGCTAAAAAAATAAAATAAAAATATAACTGTGAGCTTTAGAAAAAAGAATAAGGAAGAGGAAGGGAGGAACATTTATATATTTTTTGAAAAATGTGTGACATTTATTTTTTTGGGAGAACCAGGGGACCTACCTGTGATTCTCCGCCAACTGTATCAGTGGTTCAGTTTGAGGGAGGGAGGAGGAGGTGTTGTTAGGACTCTGTAGTATCAAAGATACCCAGGTCAGACTGGGGCTGCTGGGGATCTCCAGTTACATCTGGTGATGCTCTGAGGAATCAAAAACTGGTGAAACCCCTGGACTCTATCCTGGCCCCTTCTGTCCTCTTCCATTGTATAATAATGTTCTTTTCCTCTTTCTGTCAAACTATGCCACTAAGAGAAGAAAAGGAATTTCTTTGTAAAGTGTCTGGATTTTGTTCATTGCTTCTTTGATGTGCTTTTTATTTTGAAATTTAAAGAGTTTTTTTTTCATTATTATTCTTGGGCTACAGTGTTGGTGTTCTGGGGATCTGGCAGAGGGAATTGAACTGGGGTTGGTTGTGTGTAAGGCAAGCGCTTAACCTCTATACTATCTCTCCAGCCCTGATGTGGTGCTGAGGATCAAACTCTGGATTCATATATGCAAGATAAGTGCTTTAAAACTGAGCTACATTCTCGACCTGAAGTGTCTTTTAATTTGCTTATTTACCATCTATGTTTTTGTTAATAAGTTGTTAGGTCTAGGTTCAGTTAGAGAATACTGTAATATTTCTTGGATGATGCTTTAAACATAATACCATGTTTTTCTTGCTGCATCATGTAAGAAACATATGATCTAGATAACTACTTTGTTTTGAGATTGATCAATAAACAAGGCTGTAATGATATGATTATTATAAGTGTTCATTAATGATCTTAGCATTTATTTTTATCATTGATTAGATCCATTCTTGCAGTAGAAGATGGCAATTGTCTAGTTCTACCTTTCCTGCAACATTTATTGGCTGTAAAATTTCTGTAACAGAGAGCTTAGTTTTATCAGCTTTGTCCTTCAACACAGAAAAGAAGGGATAAAGCTTGACTTGATATAGAGTATCAGAAATCATGCTATAAGTTGAAAACATATGGCACTCATATTTACCCCTACTAGAAGGCAATTATATGAGATAAATCAAGTAAATGGTTCAAAGAGTCTTATTTTGAACATGGACTTATTTATTCCCTGTTATTGTTTTAATCTCTTTTGTATAGTAATAATTTACTAGGGCTGCTATAACAAAATACCAAGACTGGGTGGTTTAAACAATAGGAATTAATTTTCTCACAGTCCTGGAAGATGGACGTCCAAGATTAAGGGGTTGACAGGGTTTGTTTCCTCCTAGATCTTTCTCCTGGGTTGCAGATGACTACATCCTTGCTTTGTCCTCACATGGTTGTCTCTCTGTCTGTGTGTTGACTGTCCTAATCTCCTTTTCTCATAAGGACAATGCCCCATGACCTCGTTTAACCTTCTTACCCCTTTAAAGACACTATATCCAAATATAGTCACATTCTGAGGTACTGGGGGTTAAAATCTCAGCATAGGAATTTGGGGGACACAATTCAGTCTATGGCATGAATATTTATGTTTTCTCCTTCACTAAATGCAAGCCTCTTTAAACATCAGGGAGCTTCTATCATGCTTCTTAAATTCTTTATATGATTCTAGAAAGTTTCTAGCAAAAGGTTTTTAGAATGTCAAATCATAATAGAATACATCATTGAAAATGCAACTGAGGGGGAAAGTGCATCACTGCAAACTCATGTGAAGGAGAAAATAATATAGCTATTGTTTCTTAGGCTCTACTTAAGAACAAGGCTAGGTACGTGAGTATAAATATAAAAGTGAATATATGTTCATTTGCCATTTACACTCAAAATGAAAGTATATGCACATGTATATATACATACACATATATGTAATTTAACCAGTATCATTTAGTTATTAAGGTTGGATATTGTCTGTTGTTAGTATTCTCACTGTAATTCTTCCCTTAAAGTTTAGAAGCGTAAGAGGTAAGAAAGGAATCTGAATTTGTCTGGGTTTTTCTGGGTTGCCATAATAGATGAAATCAGGATATACTATTTGAACCTTTAACATGTTACTATGATACCTGTGATATATAGGTGGCTATTTTATAAATGATACATCTCTATTATAGAATATTAGATATACATGCGTTGTTTGGACTCTAGAGTCAAATGACTGCTATTTAACTTTCAGTTCCACACTTCCAGCTGGGTGGTCTTGATATAGAAACAAAGAGGGTTAGACAGAATTAGAAGAGAGAGAGGAAAAATGACCCTAAATAAAGGAATTACTGGCATGTGAAGATAATATATCATAAGGATCACCCTAGGACAAGTTTTTCCACCTCTGGGAAGTCAGCAAAGGCCAATAATCTAGACAGACCAGAAGTTAATAATCTTCACGTTCTACTCTTCCCCACCTCCCTATCTTACCAGTATGTCTGCTTTAAACTCAATTTAAAGTTAAAGATAGTACAGCAAGATAGGACAGAGACAGGGAAGAGAGATACTACAGCAAGTTGGGCACTTGTCTGGAACATGGCTGATCTGACTTTGATCCCCACCACACAATATGATCTCCCAAGACCATCAGGAGTGATCCTGAGCACAGAGCCAAAAGTAAGCACTGAGTGTAGCTTGCTGTGCCCCTCTCCTAATTTTTTTTTTTTAAAGGGCTAACTTAACTTATTCTCCTTAGTGAAAAAGACGTGAATGGAGAAGGGTACCTCCCTTTCTTGGAATCCTGCTTAGGGCCTTCCCTTCCACATCCTGGGAGATTTATTATGCTCTTTTTTTTCTCTCCTCCAAATATTTCCTGAATCTGTTCATTTCATTTACTTTCAAGTTTTGACTGCTTGAGAACAACAATCGGAGTGTGCTGTTATAGTCTTAGGCTCTGAATTTCTCTGAGTCACATTCCCAGTCTAGAGAGTGAGATAATGTATATTACTTGATAATTATGGTAAATAGTTGAGAGACCATATATTCGGGTCCTAGTATAGTGTTTGAGAGTTTAAGTTCTAGGCCATTGTAAATAATGTTACTGCCGCCTCACAGTTTCTTGATTTGATTTTTTTTTTTTTTTTTGCTTTTTGGGTCACACCCGGTGATGCTCAGGGGTTACTCCTGGCTCATGCACTCAGGAATTGCTCCTGGTGGTGCTCGGGGGACCATATGGGATGCTGGGAATCGAACCTATGTCGGCCATGTTGGCTGCATGCAAGGCAAACGCCCTACCCGCTGTGCTATTGCTCCAGCCCTGATTTGATTTTTATACCCAGCGATTTTTCTCATTGGATGCTAGGAAGATATCACATGGGGATGTAAACAAAGAGTAGCACTATCCTTCCATTGTTTATTGATTTGCTCTAGTGGGCCCAGTAAAGTCTCCATTGTGAGACTTGTTGTTACTGTGTTTGACATATTGACTACGTCACGGATAGCTTGCCAGGCTTTGTGGTGTGGGCGAGATACTCTCAGTAGCTTGCCGGGCTCTCTGAGAGGGGCCGAGGAATCGAACCAGGCTCATTTGGGCTGTCTTCGTACAAGGCAAACGCCCTACCGCTGTGCTATCGCTCCAGTATCAAATTACATTCTGTCTCAGAATTACCTCCTGACCCAGCTGACCCCAGAGAGTTCCTTTGTAAATCCATTGATTAGCTTTGACCCACAATATTCACTGCATGCTTGTGTGAAAATCTGGGTCATGTATGAAGCCTGTCCTCAATGGGATTCAGTTCCAAGTAGCAATTGGCAGACTTCTTTTCTAAGTCACATTACTTTATTTTCCTTCCATTCATATGCCAAATTGCTTGTACGTAATCCATAAAATCATAACAGAATCATAAACTTAATGAACCTCCAGTCCAAGAACTTCTTTAAGTCTATCTGTAGAAAACTCTGATAAAGCATTTTATATTAGACAATGACATTTTGTGATTGATATTCATATATATTTCAATAAAGTTATCCACCAATGCGATTTTCAACTTGTTATCTTTGAAACGAATGCCAAGAGCTTTGCTTTATTTGGAATGTTCATTTGCCATAAATCTTTTTCTTTTTCTTTTTTTTTTTTGAGACTCATTAAATTTTAACTAGATGCACACTATTTTTGTTTAACTTGGGGAAAAAACACATTTTAAATATCTGTCAAGTCCGTCATCATTGCTCGGAGAAATGCACCTAATTGTAAGCCTCCTAATGCTGATCTGCTGGTAGAAATGCCATAAATGACACCCGTGAACATGCAGAGAGAGCCTACAAACAAATAGTACAGCACACAATCTTCCAAGAGGTTTCTTGGTGCAGGAGTACTGGAAGGTTTGATTTAGAAATTTCCCATTCAACCCTACTAAAGAACTGGGGTGGAACAGGGAGAGAAAACCCACTTATCTTAAAGATTCATGATTCAAGCGCCTGATAGAATCTGCAGTTTCCATAGTGCTGGGCTGCAGATTTCCCTTTAATGTAATTAAGCCTCAAGATTTATGAATACAACAGGCCAGAACTTGATCCGTGTTCATTTTCAATTACTGCAGTGAAAGGCCTCTATCCAGATGTCTCTATTTACAGCATTCAGGCAGGACAGACCAGGGGCTGAGGGGGGAGGGCCCACAAATTGTCACACTTGTTAATTCTTCACAGAGGATACTCAGCCGAGGTCCTGGCTTTGACCCTGTGACAAAAGGCGAGAGGCCCCCAGGGCAAGGGCATCAATGCTTCCAGGGACAACACGGTGACCCACAGGGGTCACTCCCTCTGCTTTGTAGGTATTTGTGTAATAATGGGGTCCATTCCTTATTTTTATTTCTGTTACAGTTCTGGGAGCATCCAAGGGAAAAGACCGGCTCTGATGTGAAAGACAAACATATATAATGAGAGCATCAAGTGTCCCCTGGCAACAGCATCCATGATAAAATGCTACAGGGGAAATACACAGTATGCAGTGACCCACATAATCGGGCCTATTTTGGGAGCATTGTTTTATTTTTTCTTTGGAAGGGTGGTGTGTGTGTGTGTGTGTGTGTGTGTGTGTGTGTGTGTGTGTGTGTGTGTGTTTTAATGTTCCCAGGTCTGCAATTTCGTTTTGTCAGGATTATTGGAACACAAGTGTCTTTTCTCTTCTTACAGTGAGTCCTGATTGTTTTAGAGCAGGGTTTCAGCCGCCCAATATCCACCTGCGAATGCAGCCTAAAATATTCCACTTCATTCCTTTTCTTTTTGCTGGAAAGTTTTTCTGTGCTTTCCATGGCCATTCTACAGGTCTCTGAGGCATGTGCTAAGTTTTTTTCTTACACTAATGTGGACGTTTGCATTGAGGTATCATTTTAAAAAGAAAATCTCACACAAAAGGCTTAGAAATAAGAGCTCAGCGGGAGATGCAGAGCCTCTAATGAAATGTACTGCGTCCACTAAAAAGCCCCAAATCATACCCCACACTTTTCTTCAGTGGCGTGTGTCTAGTCCATCATTTTATTTTCTCAACTCACAGGCCAGAGTTGTTATCTTGTGAAAAAAGAATGAATTGGGATATTGCTTTTGTTGAACAATAATTGGCTGCTATATTAACATGTGGCTCAGCAAAATGGAATTGTTGGCCAATTCTCTTCCATTTCAGAAGGTGGTTTATTGAAAGTATTACAAATTTCCTCCTTGATTAGTCCCTTTAAATCAATTTTGGGTTTTTCTTTTTTGAGTCCTGACCTTTTCAGAACTCAAATTCATTTCAGTGAATTTAAGGAGATTTGAAAGAACAAGAAATAGCTCCAAAATAGAGCTTTTACTCAGGTTTCTTCCATTTTTGCCCTAAGGAGCAGCATCCATTTTTCCTTTATTTAAGAACTGCTTTAATAATTCAATACCAAATCATCAAATCCAGTACTTTATTATACATAAATTCATTCCTTCGGCTTCAATGAATATATTTTATATACAAAGGGTGTAGTTTCTGACCATCCCTTTCTAGGAGATAAATGCACCAAGTGCATAGGACTGGAAAATAAGAACAAAACACTTAACTTCTGGAAATTTGTTATCTTGACAATTTTAGAAATTAATTTGTATTTCTCCTACAAACATTCTTGTTGACTTTAACGCAGCTATTAAGGAAATTATAGGTCAATATTATGTATTGCAATGATTCTTTGAGAGCTTTATCAAGATTTTTTATCATTCTTTTGTTACTTTGGTTAAGTTTATCTCACTGATATCAGTACATCTTGCTTTATAGTTTAAAAATAATTATTTTCATTTATGATTTAACATTAACTTTTTGTGTGAGTATGGGAGGTAGGGAATAGAAGGGTTAATTGGAAAGTCGAAGGGAAAGAAAAAAAAGCCACCCCAGCTGAGGAGGAACTTAAAGGACTAAGTTTGGTTTAAGAGTGTGTTTATTTTTATGTTTATGTTTTAGGGATACAGTGTTACCTCATCAAACCCACCACCAAAGTGCAAGTAACTTTCATCACAGTCCACTTGACTCCTTCTTTGTACACTTCATACCGTCTCAGTTCTGTTTTCAAAATCTAAGAGTTTGTTTTATATTCTTTTGGGCCACACTAAGTGTCATTCAGGGCCTACTCCTGACTCTGTGCTCAGGGATCACTCCTGATGGAGCTTACGGAATCATATTGGGTGTTAGGGATCAAACCTGGGTCAGCTGTGTGCAAGGCAAGAGCCCTATCTGCTGTACTAGCACTCCATCCTATAAGGGCTGATTTTCATTGGGCATTGTCAAGTTCCCTCCTTGTTTGTTTACATGCTACCTGTGAGTAAGATCATCCTGTATTTGTCTTTCTCCTTCTGACTTACTTAATCTAGCATGAACCCCTCCAATTCTGTATGTTGGACCATCCTTTAGACATGGCTGAAAAAGCAGAATTTCATCTTTTCTTATAGATGAGTAGTGTTCCAGTGTGAGTTATACCACAGCTACTTTATACTTTTTTTTTTAAAACTTGACATTCAGGGGCTGGAAAGATAGTTCAATAGGTAAGGTGCTTGCTCTGCAAACAGTCAGCCCAACCCTAGGTCAGTCCCGGGCACTGCATTATGTTCCCTGGAGCTCTGCCAGAAGTTGATCCCTGAACACAGGGCCAGCAGTAAGCTCTGAGCACTGCTGGATGTGGTTCAAAAATAAACAAACAAAATTTACATTTGCTTGGTCACTTCATCTATTTGGTTACTTAATTGCTTCTTAATCTCTTTTCTACATTCTTTTTCTCCTTTCTCTCTTTTTCTTATTTCTCACTATTGCCTGTGTTTTCACCCAGTGCCTCTGAGTCAGTGCCTCTGACTGCAAGGATGAGCAACACTCACTTCCTGAGCCCAAGGACATCAGTCTGTATCACTCAATAGTCTCAGAAATGATGTTTTGTGAATATTTCAGGGAACTCTCTAACAAATTTGTATAATAAAGGACAAAGTTTTGAAAATATTCTTTTAAATATATAAAACCAGCTTTAATGTTTGACATGCTTTCTGAATGGAAAAGAAAAGTGAAGTTAGAGCTTCTGTGCTGAGAGTAATTTCACATCTTCGTGCAACCCACTGGGTCTGTGTATTGTGATGTGCATAGGACATGAGGTGTTGACATAAGCAGATTCTTGATGAACCATAAAAGGCAAGATTGGACCCTCAACACTAGCACACACTGCCTGTGGTTGCAGTTCTGATTGGTCATGTGTAAGTTCAGAGCTTTTTGATGGAAGTGGTCTCAAAGGGGCACACTATTTATGGTGATTTTTGACTGTGTAAAGTGTTTAGTTAGTGGGTTACAGAGGGTAAAACTAGTGGTTGACTATTGCAAAGCAGTAACAATAATAACATGTCTATAAAATTATAAAATGTCTATAATATGACAAGATGTAAGGAAAAACATATTCTTCTAGAGTTGACCATTCCAAAACGTTTGCATATAAGGACAGATGTTTTTCTCTCTTCTAATATTTCCCCATATTTCAGTTATGTAATTTTATGTGAAATATACATTGTCATATAATTTTATTCAATAAACGATGATTATGAAAATTTTGTTAATGAATATTATATAGCTCAGTCAGAAAATCCTCTTTATCAAACCCTGCTTCATGGAAAACTGGAGGCAACTTATAACATGTTTAGACTCTGGAGGTCAGAACTACAGCAAGATAAGCCCCTAGGGTCCCAGGAGAGGAATTGACTAAACAGTGCTTCTTCTCAGTTGAAGGTTCTCAAAAAATTCAGGGCTGCAGAGACCAAGTTCAGCAGAGAAAGGAGTGAATACAAACATACCTGAAAGACTGGTTTGCCAACTGAGCAGAGAAGGAGAATTTGCGTGTTCAACCCAGAGAAGTCTAGAGGGGATCATTCTCAGAGTTGGCATTTCTGGGGCATTAAAGCCAGGAGCATGATCCTTTATGCCCTCCCCCTGTCTCCTGTCCATTTGGTTCTGTATTATTACTACATGGGGAGCAGAAAGCTCTTTGTAAGAATAATTGTTTGTTCATCTTCTTGGGCCTCCCCAAATGCTTCTGGAAGAAGTCCTGAACTTCTTTGGAAGATCAAAAGTGTTTTTTGCCTTCAAAATTCAGTTTCTGTACCATCTTTGATCTTCCATGAAATTTTATTTTACCTATTTATTTCCATCTCTTGGAATGATTTGTGATTCTCTGAACATGTCTTCATCTTTTTATCTGTTGTCTGTGCTCTCGTATCTCGTTTTCTTGCTCCCTTTTTACTCAGGGCTGAGTTAGGACAGTCTTTCCTTCCAAATGCCTTCTAGAAGATTCTCTTCCAGTACTGCTGTTTAGGGTTCATCTTTTTAGTTCTGTTTCACAGATGAACTCATACTACCAGAAACTCTTGAGAGAAAGGTCAGTTGAGACAGAATAAGCAAGCTGTATACAATGGATACAAAAAAAAGCTAAATAAAAAATGCAATTTAAAAAATTCTGACTAAAATCCCTACAGTATGAAATGCTGCATAGAAAAAAATGAATCCAGCACAATTTTCAAAAATTTCTTGCATCCTGCTTACTTGTTCACCATAACTCTATAGTAATCATTTTAGTAAATATACTGATCTGTACCAATCCCTCTTATATCCAAATAGTTATTTGTGATCTGCTGCTTGTTGGATATCAAATTATCCTGGTAGTATGGTGTGTTATATAAGAGCCTGTAGGATTTAAGTGAAGATTGTACATTCCTCTCTAAAGAAGTCCACATACTGTTGGTGGAAGGCATTAACTATCCTTACCAACTTTGGTCTTGAATATCAGAAACATGTGCCTAAAAATTGATGGTTCCATAATCTAAAATTTACATGTATGTAGGGTTATACAATATATTATGGAACTATAGCATTATATAGATTACATTGTATTATATATTATTTAGAGCTATCATATTATATAAAACATATAGAATGCAGAGTATTTTCATTATAATCTAAAGAAGAGTTTATTAGGTACTATTTTAGAAATAGATCTGAATTGAGATTAATTTAATTACCATTCTCATGCCAACTATAGAAATAAATAGCTTTCAACAATAGAACAGAATTATAGTTATGTTTTAAATATGTCTTTGTGAACAAAGTTGGATAAGACCAGAATCACAGAACTCACTGTCTTCCAGAAAAATTTCAGCGACAGTTGGATTCATTAAGCTTCTCTTGAATTCTATGAAATATAGTTTATTAGTTTATTAATCCAACCATTGAAACTTTAATCTATTTATCTACCCATTAACCATCCTATTCAGCCATGCATCAACTCTTTTATCAATCTTTATATACATTAATTTATCTATCCAGTAAGTCTTGTGCTAGCATTTACACAGTGTAAGGCACCCTTAGTTACAGAGGGAATCAGTCATAAGCAAGGCAGTCTTTAGTCTCAAAGTGCTTCAAGGTTACAACTGGCTTTGCAGATAAAATTATGACCTGCACATGGATGAGAATGAAAAGTATTAAGATTGAATACAGCTTTGAATTCAGAATGCTACCATGCAGCTGAGAGAGTGTGAAGCTCGAGTAAGTAGAGGATTATGTAAGGGGAAGCTCAGAGTATGGGTAGGTGGCTGTGGCTGCAGAGATAGTTTGGATAAGGGGCAGGCAGGTCTTGAAGACCAGACAAAGGAGCCTGGAGAAATTGGTGACTTCTGAGCAGAGAAGTCATATGAAGCTTAGCTGTTCCTTAGGATGATCAATCCAGGTCAGTTTTGGAGATGAATTGGAGGAGAGGAACGAGAGACAAGAGGTAGGAAGACTGGTTAGTGCATCAAGATAATTAAGTTTACTTTCATCTGGGTCATTTAGAACACAAGACCTCTGCCAGTTGAGTTAGGAGACTTTCAGGGACTGGTCATATTTCAGGGATAGAAGGAAAAGTTCTGTTTATATTGTAATTTTTTTAAACAGAAGTACTGAGTTGTTCCTAAATATTGAGGAGGGTAATTTATCTATTAAGAAGGTTGGTTCTACAGCGCCCAAAAGGAAAGAGAGAACAGGGGGGAGTTCCCTGCCACAGAGGCAGGGTGAAATGAAGGGGTGGGGGGTGGGAGGGATACTGTGATCAGTGGTGGTGGAGAATGGGCACTGGTGGAGGGATGTGTACTCGGTCATTGTATAACTGAAACCCAAGCACAAAAATTTGTAAGTCTACAACTGTACCTAATGGTGTTTCACTAATAAAAATTTTAAAAAAGAAGGCTGGTTCTTGTGCTGAAACATTAAAGTAGCTTTTGTGGTAGTGGCATATGAAGACCTAGGGGAAGACACAATTTGGAAAAGTCCAAGTTTCATTTAATAAAATAACATCAATGTTAGGAACCGGTGCTTTGTCCTTGTACAGATTGGTTGTAATATCGTCTGTGTAATTACTATGAAACAAATATTTGACTCATTAATACTGTAGCTTGCTTTGAGTATGCAATGTATAGGGTAGGCAAAGCTAAATCAGAGGCAAAGAATTCTAATTCAATTCTCAAAGTCACTCACTGATATGAAGGAAAATAAAAGCAGGATCATGCAGAACATAAAACCGGACATTCATTTGCAAGAGTAGGTAGGGGTTTATCGAGTTGTTGCTCTTTCTGAAGTCAATTCTGTTTTACCTGCCTGTATATCATAGTAAACACAGCACTTCCATGAACAGATTCACCCTGTTTTTAGGGTCTGAGGTGCTTTAAAGCTTTCTTCAGTTTCAAGAGAAGTTCTTTTCATTATGGAATTTATTGTTACTGCATGACCTTAATGAGAACAACCTACCTCAAATCTCATTGCAGAAATAGTTTCTGGTGACTATAGGATTTCCAAACTGCCAAGAAAATGTGCCTACTTCTCAGTGGGCTGAATCCTGTCCAGCAAAGCATGCCACTTTCTTGTCCTTTTTTTTTTTTTATAATGCACAAAATCTTTTTGATTCATGGAATGTTCCCTCAGGCCCCAAGGAAACTACGTTTTTCAGATCAGACCTGAAAAACTTGGGAGTCAAGACTTCCTTTTACATTGTTTTTTTTTACAATAATTTCAGAATTATTTTCTAAACACACCACTGCTGTATTATATTAAACATACAGCTTAATGATAATAAGCATAATAACCAAAGTTGCACCTCATGCATACCCACTTACATGCTCATTTATCCCCCCCTCCAAAAAAAATCCTAATAGGAATCACCTTAAAATGAAGACTAAGGGGTCTCACTGCTAAATTATGTGGTCCCCATCTCAAAAAAAAAAAATAAAGCCTCTGATAAAGCAGAGGTTTTCTCTTCCTAGATATAGTGGAGTGAAAGAATAACGTTTGGCACATTCTCAGCACAGTATCTATGCTTGTCTCCAGAAGAAAAGCCCACAAGCAATTCATGAATTCAAGTTGAATAATTGCTCTTCATATAAGGTGACTGCTGTGTTCTGTCCCTTGTTATGAATATTTTGCTGTCTGATTCTAAGCAATTGAATCCTGCTTCAAACCCAAATTAAACTCTGAAAGCATATGTTATTGTAGCACGAACCACACAGTCTGCCATGATATTTTGCAGAAGATTGTTTAGCAGCCGAAAAAAAAATCCGCAAAAACTGAAAAACTAAAAATGAAAACAAGGACTTACACCTCTTAAATGATTTTTAGATGTCAGATGCTATGTGAACTGTTGTGTGGACTAAGGTAGTGAGGACTGAAAAATATTGAGCTGTGAGTTCAAGGACTCTGGTAATAGGACCTACAGCATTGCTTCTTTTAGATAGAAGATCCAACCTGGTGAAGAACCTGTCTCATAGCCTAGAAAATGAGGGCAAAATCCCCTTTGATGGAGCATCCTCTGGGTAGTTGCTACATTGTTGGGAAAAGATGAAGAACAGGCCAATAAAACCAGGTCTTAACCCCTGCCCTTCTTCCAGGGGTAGGAGTGCATCATCTCAGGGACAGGTGAGACAAAATGATTGCATAGATACATGATATATTAGTTTCTTAACTTGACTAGGGTCCAGAAGAAAAGAAAGGGTCTAAAATAAGATTTCAATGTTGGGATTCAAAATGTAAATAATTTTTCTCAATATATTTTATCTCTTTTGATTTCCATGGGATAGTCTGCCTTGGGACTCCATCAAATCAGAGGTAGGAGATGTCTCTCTCAAGTCTTTGACCAGTGTCGTGTCGGTCTATTTATTACTGCCTTATAAACATAACACCGTGGTGCTACCTTTGTTGATGCAAAGTATGACCACCAAACTTTACAAAGTGCCTGTCAAGGTGGCAGACTGGCAGAGGTTGGGGAGAATATGGGACACTGGTGGAGGAAAATTGACACTGGTGATGAAAATGCTGCTAGAACATTATGTGCCTAAAACTCAACTATGAGTAACTTGTAACTCACTGTCCTCCTGTTGTTCATCGATTTGCTGGAGCAGGCCCAGTAACATCTCCATTTTGAGACTTATTGTTACTGTGTTTGGCATATTGAATACATCACGGCTAGCTTGCCAGGCTTTGCCACGCAGGCAAGGTACTCTCGGTAGCTTGCCGGGCTCTCCGAGAGGGGCAGAGGAATCGAACCTGGCTCAGCTGGGCTGGCTGAGCACAAGGCAAACACCCTACCACTATGCCATTGCTCATGGTTCTTTAAATAAAATTTTTTAAAAAATTAGTTATTGTACTTTTAGTCAATTTACACAGTTGTTGGCTTTGTGTTTAGACATATCCATGTACTTGTACATCACCCATGTACTTGACCCCTGCCCCTGTTTAGTACCGTCCACCTCTTCTTACCTCTCACTTGATTTCTTTCCATTCCTTGTCCTGTTACCACAGAGAAGGCCAATACCGTGTATTTGTCCTTATTTACTTTACTTAACATGGTATCCTCCAGTTTCATCTAATTTGTAACAAATTACAAGATTTCCTCATTTGTTGCAGCTATATAGTATTTAATTGTATATTTATATATGCAGTTACACACACGCAGACGTGTGCGCGCGCGCACACACACACACACACAACCTACATCTTTATTATCCACTCATCTGTTGTTGGACACTAAGTTGAGAAACTGACATCTTTAGACGTTTACTGCTCTCTTAGTTTTGATTTTCATGATTGTTAAGAACTGGTCTTTTGGTTTCCAATCTGGCTAAGTTCTATAACATTTTCTTTATCATATTTATATGTCAGATTTACTTACCACTTGAATTTTCTAATACCTCCTCCATCAGACTGTGATTAAAAGCACAGAGCATATGTGATACCTGGCATAGTGTAGGTACTGGATGAAGGACTGTTTTTAGTATTTGCAGGATACCACAGAGATGACAAGAAAGGAAGAGACAACCATGAGAAAAAATCCCAGAGTCCAAGCTTTACGAGTTTCATGCTTACCTTACATGAAAAAGAAAGTCAAGTTACCTTTTGATATGGGAAATTAGTCTCTCAATATTTATTCCAATTTATCTAATAGATAATGTACCATGGATTTACAGTACTGTTTATTTGACTTTCAGTGTTTAGTTGGGATAAAATGATCGGCGTTTAATTGAAAGTCTGTCCAATAAAAAAAGACTTAGTATTCAATGTATTTCATATTTTAACTCTGAATTATGACAATTCACTTGAGTTGAATCAAAGGTAAAGCATTTGGAAGCATTTAGAATGTTACCGGAAAGAGTTCAAAAATAAGTCTCTTATGCTAAGGGTGGGAATGTCGTGGTGGCACCAAATAGGGTTTTGCTGCCTTGATTATAAGGCCAGATATGGCACCTGCATTTATGTGGGATGTGCCTGATTGTGCTTTACAAATAACTTGGAGCACTATAATAAGTTGCAAAGGCTCATTGCATTGATCACTCAGCCCAGGAAGTAATTCTGAATCCCTTCATGATTTATATTTAGAGTGGGTAAGGAGTGAGCGTTATATTTAGACTGTGAATAAGGAGTTCAAATAATCAGTTTTAAGTCTCTTACTGGGTCTGTAAGCCTCTCTTATTCATCTACTTCACAGATTTACTTTTTGTGATTTTACTTTTAGACAATAACTGTATTTTATACCTGATAAAAGGTGCTTCCAAATCCAAACATTTGATTCAGCTCAAGTGAAGTGTCATAGTTCAGAGTCAAAATAAGAAATACATTGAACACTAAGCCTGTTAAACCTGATAATATTATGTCAAATGGAAGAGAAATAGAGAATTATCAAACTAATACATTGTTGTAGATTTTCATAATAAAATGGCAACCAGTAGGATAGGATTGGGGTGGGAACCCTTTTAGTGTTTTAGTCAAGAGTTCCTCAACGCAAGGTCAGACACCGTAGATCTTTTTTTTTTCTTCCAGTTTGGAATAAATCTTATCCATCCAGATATCCTTTTTAAAAGGACATTTAAGAAATTTGACAACTGAAGATAATTCTAGAATATACAATTTCCAAAGTACACATCTGTCCATTTCTGACCACAATGAATGTTAAATAGGTTTCCAAGGCTTTAAAAAATGGGTATCAAAGTGATGTTCTGATTGAACCTGAAAAGCCATGGTGAGCTTCTCTTGTCTCCCACCTTCCCCTTGCAGCTCTGTAAATCTGACTTCGGTCTGTCCCATTGTTCAGAAAAAAAGCAGCCATATTGTGATGATTGCTATTAAATTAAAGCAGAAAGGGAGAGAGACAAATACCAGCAGGGATACCACTATCTTTTATTTTGCATTTTGGGAGGGTCAGAAAGTCATGACAGGCATTTGACCCCTGATAACCTCTTTGGTCCTTCTGTGGGCAGTTTTTTTGGGGAAGAACTTAATTAAATACAATTGAATTTCCCTGCTAACATCACCACTGAAAGGACTTCTTTTAGTCAGCTTGGTGTTTGCTGGTGAGGAACAAACAAAGATGCTTCTTTTGTCCCTTAAAGAAAAGTTAGCATACGTTAGTTAAGGATTTCTGATTTCTATTCACTAGACTGGCAGGTCCCTAAAAATTCAATGAGTCGTCTGAAACAATAACCACAATAAAAGATGAAATCTATGACTGACTAAAACCCCCCAACTCTTCTCATCCCACATAATAATTGCTGAGGTTAATATTTTAAAAGTTCAAACGGTGTCTTTATATGCAAAACAATGATGATTGTAGATCTGTAATGGTGTTGCTTGTATTTTGCCATATAAAATATCAACTTGTCTTCATCCTGGATTCTCAAGTTACTGAAGGAAGAAAAGAACTGCCAGCAGATGATGGCCTATTCTGTTTGTTTTGTTAGAATCTGTTACAACAGTATTGATGAGGAATAAGCAGTTTTTGATTATGGCCAATTTGTTATTCACATACATTATATTGAGAAGCTCATCGACTGTGATATTTTAATAAAAGTAACAATTACACAAACACTTGGGAGGTAAACCCATTTTCTAATTACTCTTGGACTGCAACAATCAGTGACCAATCACTAGAAATTGAGGAATCTGTTATTCTATTTATGACACACAGAAGGAATTAGTTTATTCAAATTTAAGTTCATCGATTTGCTCCAGTGGGCCCAGTAATGTCTCCATTTTGAGACTTCTTGTTACTGTGTTTGGCATATTGAATATTTGTGTTTATTTTGAGAGAAATCAGCTTCATATCTTAGATCAAAGACTCTTTTAAGCCTAGATGACTTTGTTTTCCTTGAAGAGAGGATTAGCTTTAGGAATGAAAGCATTTGAATTGAGAATTGACTATTGTATGGTAAACCTACTTGCTCACCTCCACACCCCTCTTCTTTGTTTCTAAGCTTTCCCAGTTCTCACTAACTATTGAAAGAGGAAGAAAAGTCCACACTTGACCCTGATCTCTGGGATTATCTTTTCTCCCAGTCATGGTTAAAACCATAACTGCTATGTCCCTCCCTCTCTTGCTAGAATCTTGGTGCCATCCTTGTTCACCACTGTCATGGGCTATGTAACGCAACTGACCTCATCAACATGGGGTCCATCATGTAAGGTGGGACATCTTCATTCTACACAGAAACTACAGACCAAGATGGGTAAATGGTGCAGTAGCTGACCAAACCAAGACCTGTCCTGCGAAGTATCTGTCCAGGGGGATGCCACTTTTTGGGTACCATTCCAGAAGCCATAGTGCTAACTGGGTCTTTGTTGACACTTCTTTTAGGCCAATCCAGACTATCCTGTCTGATCATAACCTTAAAAATCTAGATGTTAGGGGCCAGAGTGAGAGTGCAATAGATTGGCCATTTGCCTTGAATGTGGCCAACTTAGGTTCAATTCCCTGGCATCCTATATGGTCCCCTGAGCACCACCAGGAGTAATTCCAAAGTGAAGAGCCAGGAGTAACTCTGAGCACCACTGGATGTGACCCGAAAATCTCCCAAAATTAAAAATTTAAAAAAATCATCTAGATTGGGCCCGCTCGAGCAAATCGATGATGAACAACGGGAGGACAGTGACAGTGACAGTGACAGATTTTAAAAAAGATAATAGAGGCCAGAATGATAGGAAGTTAGGAGGGCACTTAACTTGCACGTGGCCCAATCAGGTTCCATCCTGGGACCAAGTATAGCTCCATGAGCCCTACCAGGAGCAATCCCTGAGTGCAGAGCCAGGAGTAAGCTCTGAATTCCTAAGCATCTATTTTGCATAACTTTTATCTTGCTATGCTATAAATGATACTGGGTGAGAATTCTGATGATAGAATTTGCTTTTTGTATTTGCACAGTAGCACTAGTGTGCTTATTAAATGTTGGATATATGTGCATATCATATGCAGTAACATACATACAGTAGTATCCATAATGAAATATAAAATATTGTTTTGATAGCCACATTGTGAACTGCTTTGGTGGTTTTCAAACTTTTAGAAGAAGACAAAAAGCTCTCAAGGAGTTGTCGTGTCCTGATGAAGGAGTAACAGTGAGTTTACCACTTTCATTGCATATTTTGTTTCTAAGGGGCACCTATTTCTCTCTTACCTTCAGGTTCATTTTACATTTGAAAGTCCTTCTTGGGTGGGGATTGGTCTATTTACAAGACTACAGTTATCTGTAGTGCATATTGACAGCCTTATTATAGGGAAATTAACATCTTCTGGGAGGTTGTTATAAAAGCTATGTCTCAGGCCCTGCTTTAGATCAACTGAATCAGGATCAGCAGCTTAACTAGTTTCCCAGGTGATTCCAATGAAGTATGAAATATAAGAAATGCTGGATTAGTAGCAGGAGCCTTCCAGAATAGTATATTCTCTGAATTTCCTGATAATAGAAGAGCTATTTCCCAAGATGATTCAGGAGAAGATATTGAAACTGTTTAGTCAAAATCTAGAAGTGAGTTTTCTGGCCAAGGAAATTTCCAACAAACACTGTGCAAGATTAGAAGCAGGTAGACCATTTCTATACTTAAAAGGGTTTCATATGACTGTAAAACAATTTTTTTCAACTCAGTATTTTGAGCCTCTGTTTGAAAATAAAATCTTTTAAAGGAGAGGTCACATCTTTCTAAAGAAATCACACACTCCATCGGGCAAACATATTTCTTATGTGGTAACAGTCAAATGACCTCAGTGAGGGTTTCAAAAGCTATCTTCTGGTTTCCGATTTCTGTTCCAATCACAAAGCAAAGCAAGTATTTGCTTTGAACATAGTTGATGCCCAAGCTTTCTGTAAATGTTTCCACAAAGCCAAAGCCAGCAGCTGCCCTTCAAGATCCCCTTGGGAACCTTTCTTTTGGTTACTAACCTCAAGTACCTACCATTTCTATTTGCAAAGGCATCTGAATCTTTAGAGTTTTTGGAGGAGAATGCTTTAGTTTGGAAAACTGTTCCAGACTTTTGGAATCATCTGAAGCTATACTCCTCCATCCTAGATTTAGGATTATTGTAGAAAAGAAAAAAAGTATCAACACCCACTCCCTACACCCCTCTTCCTCTGCCCTCAGAACCTTTGTAATATTTTTTTGTCTAGTGTGTAAACACAAAAAGACAGCAGCGGTCTATCTCTCCCACTGCCCCCGTTCAGTAGTCTCATGCTGTTTACCCCACCCCAGGGAGGTCGATGGCTATGGGGAGGCAAAGGAAGGAAACAAGGGCCGGGGGTACTTCTTCTAGGACAGATACTCTCTTAGCAGGACGACCCACCCAAGAGCGGAATCCCATGGGTGTGTTTCTCCTCTCCTTGTCCAACAAACATATAAGCATTCATAATATTAATCACTTTGTATGGAGTAAGAGATAAGTAAGAGATACATTAAGCTTATAGAATTGCTCTCCTGGGGTCCTCTCGATCTCAGACTACAGTGCTCAGGCCAGATTAGTCTTTCCTATCCCTAGCAGGATCCTACTCTCGTCACTTTTGGATCATGACAGCATTTGTCTATGATCAAGCAAGCTCTTAACTTGTAGTTAAGAATCGTTGCACTTTGACCTGGCTCATTTCAATGCCAGGGTAGCTCACCACTTGCTCTGGGTCCATTCATTCCCCTTCGGGATCCTGCTTTTGGGGTGAGGAACTAAGAGCAACTGAGGCTTAAGTCGAGAAAGCTGATGTCCGGGAGTGAATAATATTCAAAGTCAATTAAATCCTAAATTGTAAAGCATAATACTAACTGTCTTCCTGTAGCTATACAAAAAAGACATTGATTTAAACTATTCATAAGACATAAGGAGAGGAGAAAGGCAATATTAACTTACAATACAAGTTCAGTGTCCTAGAAGGATCTGACTTTACAAATTAACAGAGTCTGATTAGGGGGAATAGCTGATTAACTGGTTGGGGAAGAGAGCATAGAGAAGTGGTTACAGATAAACAAAGGAATGGGAGTGACTCAGGAGCACTGTGATGGGTGTAACCTGATAAACCTAAACTCCTTATGGCAAGGGAGAAAGGACAAATCAATTGTTATCCTACAGTCTAGCTACTGTAGGATTGAAAATTCTGAGAAAGGTCATCTGTCATTGTGACAGCTGATAGAATTTTGGATGTATTTCAGTGCAAAATTTCAGTATGTCTTTATGTGGCCCCATGGAATTCTGGATTGACTTCTGTCATTTGCTTACCCGTTCACTTCCTTTGATTTTCTCTGCCACCACAACTTGCTGCTACTTCCTTTTATATATTTTTATTTAATTAACTAATTGAGGGGGACTCCCAAGAAGTGTTCAGGAAACCTGAAGGCCCACCAGTGATTTTTGGCCAGCTACCTGTGATTAAATGCAAGAGCCCGGGGATGCTGTGCCTTGATATCTGTAGTAATGGGAAATACTTAAACCACATTGGTAAAGCTCAGGAATTCCCAAGGCAGCACCCAGCAATGTGGTGCCAGGGATTAAATCTAGCTGTATGCATGTAAGACATGCACCCTCACCTCTCTCATCTATCTCCTGGCTCTTCAACTCCTTTCATAAAGAGGAGCCACTATTTAATGGCTAGCTTTAAATGTTACATGTCTTATAAAAAAAAAAAAAAGCCCAGACAAACTGGTCTTTGGGAGAATCACAACTTAAAAAGTTATCAAGGCCCAGGTAAGTGCTAAGATGTGCCACTGTCCAAGTGTTAGTGTTATTTTCAGTTTTTAATATTATTATTTATGTTCTGGTTATTCATATAGTTTGATATTTCTTGTTGTTTGTGGAGGGTCAGTCAAGAGCTCTTCTCTTCATTGTTGACTTTGCCACTGCTGCCCCCTGGGCAAAGGGGCCTATAAAAAATTCTGGCAGTTTTCCTCTTTGTTCCCTTTCCTCTTGTCATCCCAAGGCTGGGAATTTTGAACACCAGTGGTTCTTCTGTGGAGCATCTCACTATGACCAGACAGTAGACTGTAACTATCACCACTAAGTTCTACATCACTGGTGGATTTGCCCAGAGCCTGGAGGTGAGTGAAGCTTGGAAAAGAATTGCCCTTTTGTGAGATCCCTAGAGCAAGAGGCTTTGGGTTTTCCCCACCCAGGTGTTTGTGTGCCCTTGACCAAGACAAATTAATCCAACTTTCACAGCTTGGCTCAGTCCTGTAAATCGTCTCACACCCAGAGCAGGCACTTACTAGTTGTGAAGTTGGCTTGCTAACCCAAGGACCGATGGTGGATTCAGTTTCTTTTCTTCACACATATAATAGGTAGTTCAAGACTGTAGACGTGTGTGGGTGTGTGCGTGAGTGATTGCATGCACGTGTGTGCCCAGTGCACTCACAAAACAAGAACTTGAACTCTGCAGCTCCTCCCACTTGCTTTCACATATTTGTTATTACAAAGGGTGCCTCTTTGCTACACCCCACCCCTACCACCATGCTTTGTTTTGTTAAACTTTGCAGAGCTGTCTTATTTTTCAGGGTGCCTCTCTAACATATGAGCGGTAAACGTATTTCTTTTCATTAGACCTGGGCCTTGTTTGTCGTTTATACCGTACTTTTGCCTTTCTTTTTTATTTTGAAAGAAAGAGGGGTTTTTCTATTATTTTAGAGCAAAACACCTCTGGTTTATGTGGCGACTCTTGTGGCTTTCTAAATGCACTTGATTTAGCTTTCAATGTGTAATTACTGCCAAACAAGTTAATTGCTTTATAAGTGTCCAAAATTCCCTGGTTTAATTTTGCTTTCATTTACCAACCTTCATTATACATCCACTGTTCAACATAAACACAAATGATTGTTAATGAATGCCTAATGCCATATTCATTAGAAAATCAGGTTAATGACTGGCAATGAATATCCCAGCTACTTTATTCTTTCAAGCATTTTTTTCTCCCAGCTTCTTGATTACAATAGTTTTTTTGTGTATAGAGAAATCCTACCTATCATCTGGACTTGCTCAAAAGTTCAAGATAAAGCTTTTCTAAGGAACTAGATAATCCCAATGCCTGGTTCTTTTTTCTTTTTATAGGGGATGGGGAGGGAAGGCATGGAGACTTAATTCTTTTAGAAAGTGTCTTAAATTAAACAGAATACACATGATTTCCTTGAGCTATTGTACTTGAAGATTGGTTGGTACAGATGTTGTGTTAGCACACTGAACAGTCTAGAAGGCATTGTATGTTTTGCATTTTGTGAATGATGATGTCCACTTGCTCCAGCCACTGCCTACATAGCTCTGACCAGTGGCATTGAAATCTCTATTGAAGAAATCTCCATGTAAGGTGGGATAGCACTCAATGCTTGGTGTTGGTGTCTGTAGGTGAGGTTATCTACTCAGAAGCTGCCAAGCATTTAAAGGCATATGGTTGGTAATGGATAAAAATCCTCAGAGGAAAAGTGAGATACACATAACTTGAATGGATCTGACTCTTTTCCTGGTCTTTCTGACTTTGCAGATAAGATATTTCTCCTTCTTGAAGAGCCTGGGTTGCTTTCCCAGTCAAACCCAGAAGCTGGTTTTGGGAGACCATCTATACATTGATAACTGAATGGGAGATGATACTTTGGAACCCAGTCCAGACTCTGAAATATGATTGCTTGTTTATCACTTAGAGTTTGTGTGACTTTGAGCAGTTTCCTTATTTTTCAAATGAGGATGTGGGAGTATGATACCTTTTCCCTTCCTCTTATTCAGTCTCTATGCTTTGAAAATGCCTTAAATTAAACTGAATGCACATGATTTCCTTGGATTATTGTACTTGGAGATTGGTTGGGACAGATGTTGTGTTAGCACACTGAATAGTCATGGACGCATTGTACGTACTGCATTTTGTGAATGATGGTGTCCAGTTGCTCCAGTCACTGCCTACATAGTTATACTTCAACTACTTTTGCCACTTTGATCTCAGAGTTTCCATTGCTGTTTTTCTAGTTAGGTCTTCAAGTCAGTATAAATTTATTCCAGGGTTCCACATCTGCTGTATTGCACATTTCTCCTTCATAGCTTTTAGCATAATGGAAATTCTGCCTTCATTTGTGACTCTTTACGTTTGCTAGTTTTTGAGTTTTAGTCAACAGTGCTACTCCTGGTTTGGTACTAGGAATCAAATCCCAGCCTCCTGCACGAAAAGCTTGTGCTCCAACCTGTTGAAAAATATCTCTGGCCCATATTTGTAAGAATATTTGCTTAGGGGCTGGAGTGATATTGCAGCGGGTAGGGCGTTGCCTTGCATGCAGCCGACCTGGGTTCGATTTCCAGCATTTCACATAGTTCCCTGAGCACCATCAGGAGTAGTTCCTGAGTGCATGAGCCAGGAGTAATGCCTGTGCATCACCAGGCGTGACACACACACACACACACACACACACACACACACACACACACAAGAATATTTGCTTACTCTCTCCCCTCTTCCATTCTCATCAACCTTGAAGAAAAGAAACAGTGAATTTGCCATTGTTTTTCTGGTCTCCATATATATGGTTAAGTCTCGTTCATCAACTTTTTAACCTCTCTTATTAATGACATGATGTTGCCCGGGTAAATAAAAGACTGAGACATTATTTTATTTTGTTATAGTTCTAGGGGATTGTACCCAGGGTCTCATACTATGCAAGGCAAGTACTCTGCCAGTGAGTCATATTCCCAATCTTGAAGTATAATTTTGACAGACACAAGGTCAAGGATTGACTACTAAATCAAAGATCAAATTGAAAAGCAGGTGAATATTAAGAAATTCTGGTATTGAAAGAGGAAGCCTCAGTTTTCCCCTTGCCAACAAGAGGGGATCCCACAGTTTCCCCTCGCCAGCAGCTCCATTTCTCTCCATCGACCAACCATACCTCATCTTCCAGGCCCTATCTTTAACATTCTTGGTGTTCCCCAAGACCATACTATATTGTCCCAGAATTAGGAGTCACAAGACTAAGATAATGAACAAAACCTGAGCAGATGACCAAAAATACAAACCAGCCAGACCACTCTGCAGGTTCCTTTCATTCTCTGTGATACTTATTAATTGATGCAAAGAGACTTTGAAAGGGCTGACACTAGACCCCCCTTTTTTTAAAAAAAAAAAACTTAGTTCTATACTACAGGATTGGAATGATAGCACAGCGGGTAGGGCGTTTGCGGCCAACATGGCAGGCCCAAGTTCGATTCCTCCGCCCCTCTAGGAGAGCCTGGTGAGCTACTGAGAATATCTCACCTGCACAGGAAAGCCTGGCAAGCTACCCATGATGTATTGGATATGCCAAACACAGTAACAAGTCTCACAATGTTACTGGCCTGCTTGAGCAGAATTGATGAACAACGGGAGGACAATGACAGTGACAGTCCTATATTAAGTTCCTCCCCGCTTGGGGAGATCCTTTTCTTTTCTCTTCTACTTTCCAATAAACTTTTCTGTTTTCCAACTCCGAGTTTGGGCATCTTTATTATTCAGTATTTTCCCAACACAGGCCATCGGACCGGGCTCCACATCTTAAAGCATGAGTTCATTTACTCAGTGAATGGTCCTTCAAAACGACATAGACAAGGATATGACTAACTTAGAGATTTCATTCCAATGCAATGTTTTCAAACTGCTTTCCTCTCTCACTCAAAACACGTGTCACAGTTGAAATTTTGCATTATCTGTACAACTCCTTAGTTAAGTAAAAGAAACTACCACCTTTGCATGAAGGTAAGGATAGGACCTTAATTTTCAGAGTGAAAGCTGAAGACAGCCCTGAAGAACACTCCAACCAGGAAAGTGCTGACAAGCTGCTTCTACCACACTCCAGGCCCCTAAAGCTGGTTTATAAGCAGCTGGAACAGGCTGATGGATTCTCAGTGGAGGAAAAATCTACATTAAATCATTATGTTAAAGAAATCATTTAAAGTAACAAAGGATTTGTCTTTTTAAAGTAATGGTAATGCCCAACATCCCAACTGAACTAGAAAATGCATATTTTGAACACAAAAGCTCACCCTCTCTGAGACAGAAATCCTTAGAGCTTTGAGGAAATGCAAATGTAGAGAATTCAAGATTGAAGAATTGAAGAGGAAATGCAAATAAAGATTTTTTTTTCTAGGTGGATGCCTGCCTTTGGTTTTTATAGCTGTTGGGGGAAGGGGTGAGAAACACTCTTCAAGCCCTCTGTTGAAACTGGAATGTAGATGTGTGGGAGCCTGAAGGATTTTTAAGCCAAAGGGAAGATTGCTTGAGGGTGACCTAAGCTATATTCAGGGGCTCCAGGGCCGGTCTCCTTGAATCTTGGTCAACCACAACTTTGGTTCAATGTTAGGATGCAAAGGAGCTTGGGTTCTGTGGTACTGAGGGAGGTTCAGGGGTGGGGACTTACTAGTGTCACCCCAGTGTTCTGGGATCTCCAGGGCTACACCTGGCAGTACTGGGGTGTGAGGGAGAAAGATTCTGGGAATCAGACAAGGGCCCTATACATCCCTGACCTCTGCACTATCTCTTCTGCCCAGGGAACATTCCATCCATTTTATTTCCTATCATGGCTGTCTTCAAATTCCTTATCTCTGTGGCCCATGTTTCAAACTTCCTGCCACAGTTACCACCTGGGTCTTCCTCTGAAAGAATCCATATTAGGGCATCAAATTTTTGCATGCTTCAGCTAACTTGCAACATTGCTTTCTGTAAAACTGCTTGGCTGCTTTGCACCTGGGGGAGAGGGGACTTGGAAAGTGAACAGGGCATAACTTCTTTCTAAACCAAGTGTGACAGGATTCAGGTGTATTTACTGTTCCTGAAATGTATTGTCTCAGTAAAGCACCCTGCAGACTTGGGTAAAGGATAACTCAGGATGCAGTGGTTGGGGGAAATTGCCCTTTCCTGGAGTGTATTGTCTCACTAAAGCACCCTGCAGACTGGGGTAACTCAAAATGTGGATGGTCAAGGGAGATTACCTAAGGCTTAATGATTCTGGCTATAACCTTGCTTGTGCTGACAATCGATGTACGTAAATGCTGATCTTTGAATCTATAGGCTAAGGAGTGAGGTACTTTTAAATGGATTGGTTAAGAAAGTATATGTTGTTACAAATCTATTGGCTATGAAATGTGCGGGCCTTGCTGTAACGGCCAGTGAAGGCCTATATAAGATCCCCTTTGAAGAAGCTCGGGGCTCTCAGCCACTGCCCACTCTGGGCTATGCTGTGGAGCCCCAGCATGCTGGTCTAAATAAACCCCGTTTGTACTCCTGCAGGAATTGTGTCTATCTGGTCTCTCCGCGCCTCCCAGGGCTAGGGAACTCCCGATCCCAACACCTCTGGCGTCTGCCACTTCACTACTATTCACCAGTGCCTAGGATGAAGATCTACAACTAATATCTTAGAAAATAACTAAATACTTACTAGAAATAATTAAAAAATTAATAATTCTTGAAAGGTTTGTGATCAGTGAACCATCAGCCTTGTTTGAATGAATTGCCTAAGACTCCTCTCAGGAATGGACATTAATATTTGTGATCATGACGGAAATGCTGCTAAATGCCTGCTTGCAATTTTCTCAGCTGTCCCCTGCCACATTCCCATGGTGAGAAGTACATTGGCATGGGGAAAGCCATTCCCACCTCAGATGTGACAAACAGAGTTAGTGGTGGAGTGGCATCTCAGCATATCACCGTCTGGAGTTCAACTCCTTGATCCAGAGGTACATTTTCTTCTTTGTCATTTTTAACTTTTTTTTTGCTTTTACTTTTTGGGTCACACCCGGCAATGCACAGGGGTTATTCCTGGCTCTGCCCCCTGGCAGTGCTTCGGGGGACCATATGGGATGCTGGGAATTGAACCCGGGTTGGCTACGTGCAAGGCAAACGCCCTGCCAGCTGTGCTATCACTCCAGCCCCATTTTTAACTTTTTAAGTACTGAAAAATTAATTTAAAAAATATGAAGTAAGGAAGCATGCTGAAGGACAGTCCCCCACAAAACTCTGAATCTCTGTTTGATACTCAGGTTGCTCTTTCCTCTGTTACTCGTAGATAAAGACAGTGAGAAAGACATCCTTCATGTATCTGCTAAGAATAATAATCACAGTGCACTGTCTTTGTTGCACTTGCATGTGGCACAACATATAGAAATGAGGGCAATTATTTCATCTCAGTCTAATCAATAAAAACAAACAGCTGAGTTCATCAAGCAAAAGGCTCCTCTGTTCCCTGTCCCACCCTTGACAGCGTTGGCTGCTAATGATCCACTCTTACTGAGAGTCTAAGTAATTGAGTGTCGCTTTGCGTGTCTGTAAATGACTGTGAGGTACATGTAGAGATGGTCGCCATGGCTGGCCTGTCCAGTTGCCATGGAGCCATGAAAGCATCCCAGGTTTACTCCCATCAGAGTCTTGTTTACGGAAGTGTGATTGGGGGGGAAAAGGAACCGCCCAGCTAACACTGAAAATTTCACCCTTAGAGTTAATTGTTTTGACTTCCTTCCTATTTACCATCAAGGATATGGCATTGTGCTTTAGCTACAGAGCCACAAAGCTCAGAGACACTGTTGTCATCACAAAGTTCTGAGCACAGGGGGGAGGAGTGATTCAGTTTTATCTTCTATAGTCTCTACTTCCCACAGTTGATGAGTTGGGTGGTTTTAAATTATCACTTGCAGGAAAGTGCATATGGTGAATGGGAATAGAAATCAAGAGTAGAAATCAAGAGAGGGAAATCACATTTTTAAGATTAAAGAAAAAGGCCAGATATGGAGAGAGAAAAATATGACCTTGTTGAAAAAATATAATCCAGTTTTCTAACTGTTCTTATATTGCCAAACAAAGCCCAGGAAGATGTTTAAATAGGGACATTCACAGTACGTCATTTTATTAATAATATTTTCCATTTGTTCTTCAATTGATTGACCTGATCTCTTAGAGTTCTTATGGACTAAGGGATACCATGACACCTGGCGTTATTGTGTGAAGGAGGAAATATCGCCTCCCCTCCCCCGAAGTCCCCTGTGGTTATCATTCTACCATTAATACATTAAAGACCCGAGAAGGCAAAGTTTCTTGAAAGGGGACCACAGGTGACAGTGAGATCCAGATGCTGCTACTTAACTTCTGAGAAAGCAACTACAATGTGTGAGGGACAGGCCTAAAATGAACCACCAGAATTAATTTAGCTTAGCTTAACAGGAACCCGCATTGCAAAATAACTTGTTTTTCTGCCTCTGAGGAAGGAACTTGGATACAGGTGCTCCGAGTTGCAAGTCATGAGACGGGTGGGGGTCAGACCAGATAACCAGATATCTCTCACAAGACCCATGTCACAAGACCCAGGACTGCCCTAAAAACCAGCACGTTCCTAAGCACTGAGGCAAATGCTGATCTTTAAACTATAGGCTAAGGAGTGATGTACTTTTAAATGGATTGGTCAGGAAAGTAGGTGTTGTTACAAATCTATTGGCTATGAAATGCGTGGGCTCTGCTGTAATTGCCAGTGAAGGCCTATATAAGAGCCCCTTTGGAGGAGCTTGGGGTTTTGCCCAACCTGCTGGACCTGCATGTTCGTGTAGGTGGCTTGACTCTGGCTAGCCAGTCTTACAATAAACCCTGCTTACTGTTTGCAGTTTCTGGAGTCTCTTTGTCGTTAAAGGGAGATTTCGATCCGTGCCCTAACAAATGTCACTTAAGGTTGCAGACAATGTCATTGAAAGGTTGCTCAGTTCTTCCCTTTGGAAGTGAGGTCTGGGAAACGAGTTCAATTCACAGGGGTTGCAGCTGGTGTCAGCTGGATGATCCTCTTTCACCTGGTTCCTTCCCCTCCTTTCTTTCTTCCCTCCTTTCTTCTCTGTTCCTATCTCTTTTTCTTTCTCTGTTGGTGTGACTTTGGAGGAATCATAGAAACAGGATTATGTTGTAAAGCCATGCTATGAAGTATAGAAAATACCTAGAAAAGTACTATGTTGTGTATTTTGAAAGTGTTCTGTCATTGTTTAGAGTATATTGACCATTATATACGTTACAAATATTATGTGCTATACATTGTATTGTATACATAGTGAAGTTGGTGAGCCCCTATGGATAGCTCATGTGAGGCAGAGTGGAGAGGGACGTCATTTCTTCCTGATCCACCTCTGCCACTTGGGGACCTGATGGGAATGGTAGGACTGATAAAGTCTGTGACAGATGCCTCTGCAGCATGGGTAAGAGCCCTACCAGTCCCACTAGGTGGCCATCAAGCTACACGTGTTGTCCACTTGACCTTCTTGGCACAGGAGTTAATTCCCACCACCTGATTTCTCAGGGAGCTGTGGACTGAGACATGAGCAAGATATTGCTTTTTGCAGGATAAGAAAGCCAGATAGGACACTTTTGGGTCCTTTTCTTTCTCACAGAAAAGAATTACAGGAGGAGACAACCAGATTTTATTTGGACGTTTTTGAGGAAGAGAAGGAGGGAGAGAAAGGCAAAGATGTAAGGAGCTCAAGAAAGAATTAGGGCTTCTCTAAAGATGAAGAGAGCCTTGAATGGTTTTTAAGACCAGCTTTTATATGGATATTCTTAGAGTTGTCTTGGCCTGGAGTTTTTTGGAGGTGAGAGTTGATCAGATATTATCACAAAGGAAGAACTTTGAAGTTTTTGGTGAAACTCCTTCCAGTCCTTATCTCAGTCTCTGTGTCTGCTGTCTTTTCTGTAGGGGGTACAGCATCCCCAGGGTTTGTTAGCCAGGTGAGGGACTTATTAGGCCTTAGTTCTTATGCTCAGAAGGTGGGCATTTTGCAGCCTTCAGACTACTGGTTTTATTGCTTTCCAAAAATTTCATTGCCGTGTGGCCCTACCCGATCTGCCTGCCTGCCTGCCTTCCTTACATAGTATATATATATATATATATATATATATATATATATATATATATATACATTATGATACATGCTTTTTATAGTAATCCATAAAATTCTATGTGAAATGACGTTCATCTGCATATGTGTATTCTAATATGCACTATATAGTATATTTACTGACCAAGGGCTGTTCTAAAAGTAACAGCTAAGAAAATAAAATGTCCTAGTCTTCTAGGGCTAATCACCACTATCTCACTGTCACTGTCATCCTGTTGTTAATCAATTTATTTGAGCAGGTGCCAGTAACATCTCCATTCATCCCAGCCCTGAGATTTTAGTAGCCTCTCCTTACTCATATTTCCCAATGTTGCCACCGTATTGGAGGCTCTTTCAGGGTCAGGGGAATGAGACCCGTTATTATTACTAATTTTGGCATATCGAATACACCACGGGTAGCTTGCTAGGCTCTGCTGGATGTTTTTTATAGTCATCCATAAAATTCTATGTCAAATAACATTAATCTGCATATGTGTGAATATTCTAATATGCATTATATAGTGTGTTTACAAACCAAGGGCTGTTCTAAAAGTAACAGTTAAGAAAATAAAACGTCCTAGTCTTCTAGGGCTTATCTTACAGTGGAAAACATAAATAATATCAAATAAGAAAAAGAATAATTGAAACACACACTCACACATACACTTAAATGTTAAGAGGAAAGTGAATTTGGGGTAATGAGATTGAAGGTGACATGGAGCAGTGGAGAAATTGCTGCTTTACTGACAGAAGGTTGGTAATGTCTTTCTGGAAAAGTGATATTTGAATCTAGATCAGACTTATGAGAAGTAGACAACCATTGTAGCACTGTAGCACTGTTCTCCTTGTTCATCGATTTGCTTGAGCTGGCACCAGTAATGTCTCCTTTGTGAGACTTGTTGTTACTGTTTTTGGCATATCAAATACACCACTGGGAGCTTGCCAGGCTCTGCTGTGTGGGCGGGATACTCTCTGGAAGCTTGCTGGGTACTCTGAGAAGGACGGAGGAATCGAACCTGGGTTGACCACATGCAAGGCAAATGTGCTACCTGTTCTGCTATCACTCCAGCCCAGATAGCCATTAAACCAGAAAAGATCTGGCAGGCAGAAAGTTTTTCAAGATAATCTTGTCCAAGCAGAAGAGTCTGAAACAGATTGGGCTTTCATACTTAAGGACGGACAGAATATCAATGCTGCTACAAATGGAGAAAAAGAAGTAGAGATGGATAGATTACACAGCTATGGTAAGGAGTTGCTCTTTTCTTCTAATTGCAAGAAGAAGTTGTAAGGGAAGTTTGCTCTACAGCAGGATGGAATGCTCTTATTTCCACTTCAAGAGGTACTCTCATTAATATATACAGGGTGAACTTTTAGTAAATAGAAGAGTGGAAAGTATTCCATCAGGTATTTATTAGAATATTCTTTTGAGGAGATATGGTGACCAAGTATTAGAATGAATGGGAGGTAGTAAGTTTTAGAATTTTTTTTGAGGTAGAGTTGATAGGACATGTAATGAATTAGATATAGGGTATGGAGAGAAGAAAAATCATGACAGATGTTAGAGATTTGGTAGAAAATATTAGTAGCTGTTTTCAGAATATTAAGTTTCAGATGCTTGGTAGTTGTCATATCTTTGTTCTATGGTCATATTAGAATGTAAAGAGACTGAAAAATGTCTCTAAGTGAATTGTCTTAGAAAGGGTCAGATGAGCAAAGTATTAAAATTGACAGTTCACAAAAAATGACTATTGTACAATAAATATGTAAGTTACTCTACAGGCTTACTTCATGTCCATGAACTCACCTAATTAAAAGAGTCTGGGGATAACAAATGTCAGCAACAGTGCAAGAAAAATCAGAATTCTCTTATATTGGTTACAGAATCATATCAGAAAATTTTTTTCATGACCTAACACACTTGTAGAATGCAAATACATTTAACCCCCAAATCCTCCCAGGTATGAAATTAGAGACTATAATTCAAGGAGATCACGTAGGAGAGTATTTCTCTTGTATTGATTTTTGCTAATGGTTTCTGTTGTATTGATTTTTGCTGAAGTCAAAAAGCATCCATGTCTATTAACAGGATGATGAACAAATACATGGTTTCATATAGTCATACAGTAGACTACCACAAGCGGTTTATATATTTATTTTCTGATTTGAGGGTCATACCTAGCTGTACTTCGGGGTTTGTCCTGGCTCTGTGCTCAGCTACCACTGCTAGCAACATGAAGGGCAAACCTTTGAGCTATCTTGCCAACTCACTACTACCAGTTTAAAATGAGTTAAATCTATATATCTAATCAAGGCTAAATCTCAATAACCAGATGGTGAGTAGAAAACTCAAGTCATAGAATAAATAATGTGTTTAGTGTGCTGGAGGTTATTATTTGGAAAATGGCATCTGTCATTTTTTTTAGAACACTTAGATACATATTTTTACCCCTGTAAATGTTTAGCATTTATTTATTTATAATTTATTTATTTATTTTTTAAATTTTATTGAATCACTGTGAGATGGTTACAAGCTTTCATGTTTGGGTTACATTCACACAATGATCAAATACCCATCGCTCCACCAGTACACAATCCCCACCACTAATATTCCTGGTATACCCCCCTTTCTCACCCTCCCTCTGCCTCTATGACAGACAATATTCCCCATACTTTCTCTCTACTTTTGGGCATTATGGTTTGCAATTCAGATACTGAGAGGTCCTCATGTTTGGTCCATTATCTACTTTCAGCACACATCTCCCATCCCGACTGGTTCCTTAAGCCATCATTTTCTTAGTGATCCTTTGTCTATTCCAGCTGCCTTCTCCCCTTTGTTCATGAGGCAGATTTCCAGCTATGGAACAATATTCCTGTCCTGTGTATCTACTAACCTTAGGTGTCAGCCTCATGTTATGTTGTTTTATATTCCACAAATGAGTGCAGTCCTTCTATGTCCATCCCTTTTTATCAGACTCATTTCACTTAGCATGATACTCTCCATGCCTATCCATTTATAAGCAAATTTCATGTATTCATCTCTTCTAACAGCACATAGTATTCCATTGTATAGATATACCAAAGTTTCTTTTTTAAAAATTTTTTTTATTATTTATTTTTTATTATTAGTGAAACACCATGAGGTACAGTTGTAGATTTACAATTTTTTGTGCTTGGGTTTCGATTATACAATGATCAAATACCCATCCCTCCACCAGTGCCCATTTTCCACCACCATGGATAATATCCCTCCCACCCCCATAACCCCATTCACACCCTGCCTCTGTGGCAGGGCAATATCTTGTGTTCTCTCTCTCCTTTTGGGTGTTGTGGTCTGCAAAAGAGGCATTGTGGCAAACATGTTCAGTCCATAGTCTACTTTTGACATGCATCTCCCCTCCTGGGAGGATCCTCCAAACACCCTTTATTTGGTGCTCCCTTCTCTATCTGAGCTGCCCTTTCCCCTAGAATGCCCGGCTGGCCTCTAAGCTATGGAGTAATCCTCCTCGTGCTGATCTCAGCTATTCTTGGGTATTAATCTCATATTTTGTTACTTTATATCCCCCAGGCTGGAGCGATAGCACAACGGGTAGGGCGTCTGCCTTGCACACAGCCAACATGGCCGACCCGAGTTCGATTCCTCTGCCCCTCTCGGAGAGCCCGGCAAGCTACCGAGAGTATTCAATATGCCAGACACAGTAACAACAAAGTCTCCAATGGAGACGTTACTGGGCCCACTCGAGCAAATCGATGATCAACGGGAGGGCCTTTACTTTACTTTACTATATCCCCCAGATGAATGCAATCTTTCTATGTCTATCCCTCTCTTTCTGACTCATTTCTCTTAGCATGATACTTTACATGTTGTACCACTTGTATGTAAATTTCATGACTTCATCTTTTCAAACAGCTACATAGTACTCCATTGTGTAGATGTACCAAAGTTTCTTTAACCAGTCATCTGTTCTTGGGCATTCAGGTTTCTTCCAGTTTCTGGCTATTGTAAAGAGTGCTGCAATGAACAAACAAGTGCAGATGTCACTTCGACTATACATTTTTGCCTCTCTGGGATATACCAAAGTTTCTTTAACCAGTCATCTGTTCTAGGGCACTTGGGTTGTTTCCAGATTTTGACTATTGTGAAAAGTCCTGCAATGAACATATAGGTACAGATGTCATTTCTACTGTGCTTTTTTGCATCCTTGGGATATATTCCCAGAAGTGGTGTTGCGGGGTCATATGGAAGCTCAATTTCTAGTTTTTGAAGGACTGTTCATATTGTTTTTCAGAAAGGCTGGACTAGTGGGCATTCCCACCAATAGTGAAAGAGCATCCCCTTTCCCCCCACATCCATGCCAGCGCTAGTTGCTTTTGTTCTTTTGAATGTGTGCCAGTCTCTGTGGTGTGAGGTGATATCATATCTCATTGCTGTTTTTATTTGCAACTCCCTGATGACTAGCGATGTGGAGCATTTTTTCATGTGCCTTTTGGCCATTTGTATTTCTTTTTTGAGGAACCTTCATTTCTTCTCCCCATCTTTTGATGGGTTTGGAGGTTTTTCCTCTTGTACAATTCTATTAGTGTCTTGTATAGCCTGGATATTAGTCCTGTATCAGATGGGTATTGGGTAAATATTCTTTCCCATTCATGGGCTCTTTCTGTACTTTGGTCACTGTTTTCTTTGAAGTGCAGAAGCTTCTTAGTTTGATGTAGTCCCATTTGTTTATGTTTGCTTCCACTTGCATGCTCAATGCTGTTTCATTCTTAAAGATGCTTTGTGGAGAGTTCTGCCTACATTTTTCTCTATGTACCTTATGGATTCATGTCTGATGTAGAGGTCTTTAATTCACTTTGATCTGACTTTTGCAGATACACATTTTTAAAGGTCATCTCAACCCCTTTAACTCACTCAGAAGAGCCTCATGCATGAAAAAATCGGCAGAGGAACCCAGGTGCACGGGTCCTGGGGCTTAGATCTCCAAGCCTGCTCGGATCGGGACTGGGCCTCCTCCACCCAGATCCCCCATATTCCAGTAGCTAGGCAGTTACACCCACACACTGGCCCTGGTGCCATGAAATCCCATCAATGGCCAAGATCCAGAGACTATAAAACAAAGCTCCCAGAAACGCAAGGCCGCATATGAGACTGCGTGGTCTCTTATAGTCTAGATCTCATTGGAGAAACTGGCAAGCTACCAAGAGTATCCTGCGCGCATGGCAGAGGCTGACAAGCTCCCATGCCATATTCAATATGCCAAAAACAGTAACAATGATGTGTCTCATTCTCCTGACCCTGAAAGAGCCTCCAATGTGGCACCGTTGGGAAGGAAAAATAAGGAGAGGCTGCTAAATCTCAGGGCTAGGATGAATACAGACGTTATTGCTACTCGCTCAAGCAAATTGGTGAATAACGGGATGACAGTGATACAGTGATACAGTGATCCCATCCCCTGTAATTTTTTTTAAAAAAGATGCATAGAGTTAAGAGAGAGAGTATCACGGTTCTCCCGTTGTTCATCGATTTGCTCAAGCGGGCCCAGTAACGTCTCCATCATGAGACTTGTTGTTACTGTGTTTGGCATATTGAGTACGTCACAGGGAGCTTGCCAGGCTCTGCCGTGCAGGCGAGATACTCTCGGTAGCTTGCCGGGCTCTCCGAGAGGGGTGGAGGAATTGAACTAGAGTCGGCCATGTTGGCTGCGTGCAAGGCAAACGCCGTACCGCTGTGCTATCGCTCGAGCATAGAGTCAAAGTGTTAAGACTGAAAAGTCCACTCACCTGGTCCTTAACTTCTATTATTTTTTATTTAAAGTGTTTTCTTAAAGCAGAGGAGATTTCCAACTTTAGTACTTTGTGAAAAAGCTTCATGCATTTTCACAGGCACTGGTCACTCACAATGATCAGTGGATTTTAAAATCTGTGATCACTCGTGGAGAGTGGATTTTTAAAATTGTGGCTTAGAGGTGATAGTTTAAGAAAAATCTAAGCCTGGCTTTGTTACTTTTCACTCTTTCTATAAAAGTGGGCAATCACCAATTTGAAAATCCGCAAAGAAAATGCCTGCAAAGAGAGCATGTGAGTGGGACAAGCTTTGAAAAGTGCCAGTGGTCCCTGCTCCAACTGGAGCCACTCTGGGAAGGGGCTAGGATGAAGATGCTTCCCCCAGTGGACTGCTGGCCACCTCCCCTTTGATTTGTCCCTAGAAGAACAGGGAGTCATTGAGACTTGCATGCTGTGTATGCAGCCACGTAAAATCCAAGAAGTTGGACAACAGAACAAACTGCTAAACTTATTACCTTGCTTTCCCCTCCTGGCTAGAGTCATCAGAGAAACTCATCTAATTGTCAGACAATGGTAAAGATATACTCTAAGGGCTGGAGCAATAGCACAGAGGGTTGGGTATTTGCCTTGCATGCGGCCAACCCGGGTTTGATTCCCAGCATCCCATATGGTCCCCCAAGCACCTCCAGGAGTAATTCCTGAGAGCATGAGCCAGGAGTAACCCCTGTGAATCGCCAGGTGTGACCCAAAAAAGCAAAAAAAAAAAAAAGATATACTCTAGGTCAAAGACAGAATGAAGATCTTAGTTGGGTTTCTAACAGATATAAACAGGCTATATAGTTCTTCCATTTACAACCTCAGGCTTGCTTTGATTTCACTCACAATAAAACTCCATTCATCTTTGAATACTCGGGACTCTTGGATCTTGCTTCTCTGGCTCTCAGGTCATACTTCCATATTGGCCCCATTGACACAGACTCCTCTGCCTCCCAAATATACCTGGTTTCTTTCCATTTTTTTTAGATCTTTGGCCACTAATCTCAGAACCTGATTGGGCAGGACATACATTGTTGGATTTCCTTGATGTAAATGAATTCCAAGAATTCTTTTTCTCAGGATATATGACAATGGTGTACTCATTTTAACTGCAAGTTCCTAGCACTGAAAAAATAAGTAGAATGAGTGATCTACTTACATCTAGGTACTATTCTGTGCTTTAGAGAATTTTAGATTATTTTATAACATGTTTATGTGTCTTAAGTGCATAATAAGATATATACCCTACAAAATTCAAAAAACAAATTAGGTCATGTTGAAATTAATGCTATTTTTCAAGGTGAATTGTGTTTACTTCATACTATTATTAATATGTCAATAAATTTTACGTAAGGATCATTTTGATAGAATAATGGATATAAACATTTTATGCGTACCTCCATCTGCATTAAGTATGCCTTCTAACTAAATTCCAAATATTGTGTACAGCTTGGGGTCATTATTCTTTTTACTTGTGACATGGCAAATAAAGACATTATGCAAAGTGTTTGATCATCCATTTTCTTCATTTGGTTTATTCAACAAATTGATTTAATCCTTGCCAGACTCAAGGATGTCAGCTCTATAAAGGCAGAACGTAGACTGTCTTACTTTTGGTTGTGCTTACAGTTCCCACCATGATACCGGGTGCATGGTAGATGCTCTCATGGTATTTGTTGAATAAACGAATGGGTGAGCAGGGTTCATTTACTTCATAAGTGTAGGAGAAAATCTGTTGAGCTCTGTTCCTACCTTTCTCTGGTTGCGCTTAGGTGCTATTCTTAGAATGACCTTACCACGCTCCAGAAGATTCTACATCTGTTCCACAGCTTCTGCCAGTCTTGTTTCTCAGTTCATGACTCCATACTGGGTTAGAACCACTCTGTCATCTTCTGGAGTCAGTCACTTATATACTGACAACCTGTACCTTCCAGTGAACTGCACACAAACTCATCTTGTAATTATTACTTCCCTTTTGTGTCTCCTAGAAGCTTCTCTGCTAACAACCTAGTTGGGAAACAATTGATAGTATTTTTGGAAGTAAATATATTGCGTGCTGAAAAGAGGTTCCATAGTTCAATGAGTCAATGGTATATCATTGAACTGAACAGACCCAGTTTTAGATTTTTGACTGCACCGATCTCTGTGCTGTTCAGGGTTTAACACTATTTATTTATAGTTTTTTTTAGTAAAGTTTTTTTTCCCTACATTATTTACTGTAAATTTAGTTTATAATACATGTATATTCAAAATATGTGTCAACTGTTTATGTAATTTTGTGTTTCCAGTTTCAATTCAGCTATTACTATAAATTTTTCAGGAGTCAAAACTTATACTTGAATTTTCAATTACATGGGTTTGGCATTAGGACTCAAAGTGAACACAGTAAAATTATTGGTCATGTATTAAACATGTATTTTGAACTAATGTCATTTAAAACTTCTGCAGAAGTTTCTGTGGTCTAGCATGAGGAAAAGATATAGGAAAGTTTGTCAGAAACATGTAGGTAACCTAAGCTGCACCCTCTCTGCAATGAGTATCAAAATGGGCCTTTGAGAGAATGAATCAGGAGGCAACCAAGCTATGGGTAATCTGAAGAAAATAGGTAGATGTCGGGTAAGTCATGCTACTTGTGGTCTATAAAAAAATCATTGTATCAGGAGGTGAAACTGTTATACTTGAACAGGAGGCCATTTTCAGATCTTTATGAATGAGTCATTTGAGAAGAGGAGACTCTTCATCTCAGTAAGACATGGGAGGGAACACTTTGTCTCTATTTTTAGCTGAGATAAACTCTTACTGTGATCAAGATCCTCTCAAACACATTTCATGTCCAACTAAATGCTTCTGTAGACATTGAAATAAGGGGTCTGCAAGATTTTAGAAATGTCTATTTTTTCTAATACCTATTACGAAGATATCATTGTTTTTCTCTATGCATTTATTATTTAAAAAATATCTTTTTGCTTAGAATACTATTATTAGTGATTTCTCACGATATAATTCTGACACTATGACCATTACTAGTGTATCCATCCTCCTCCCCTTCCTCTAACCCATCCTCCATCTCACACCCCCCCAACTCAATTGTGTCTGTTAGTTCCCCTATTATGTTGTCTTTTGATCTCTGTTGCTGTCTTGCTTTGTTTATTTAAGTCCCACATATAAGACAGATCATTCTGTATATATCCCTTTCCTTCTGACTGACTTCACATAGCATGATATCCTATAGTTCTATCCATGTTGCTGCAAATCACATGATTCTTCTATTTCTTAGAGCTACAACTTCTTTCTCCAGTCATAAAAATATGGTGTTCAACACCTCATGAACTTGTGTGTTATCCTTACACAGAAACCGTGCTAATTTTCTATCATTTCAATTTTAGTATATGTGCTGCCAAAGTGAGCATGAGAAAGATCTGTTTAAGAAACTAGTAATAATTGAAGCATAGGATAGCTGGCAACTCAGTGTCCTACAGAAATGATGATACAAAGGTCATAGCTTCACAGTTAGGGGAGTCTCAGAGGACTCAGCTGATCTTCAGAAATTTTCTTGGTCTAGAATATTAGAGAAGATCTGGAAAGGGTTGCTTTTTTGAGACTGAATTAGGCTTAGAACAGTGGATAAATATCAGAGATCATGCCTTTAAAAGACCTGAGTTGTCAGAGTTAGATGATGGTATGAAATGTACACTGGTGATGCTGTACTGGGTGATGGAAAATTGTATGACTGGAACCCAGTCATGAATAATTTTGTGACTGTGTATCTCCTGGTGATTCAATTTTAAAAAAGGATCTAATTGTAAATTTAAGTGTTACAGTTATGAGACTCTTAGAACAAAATATAAGGAGATATCATCAACCATTGCCATAGATTTAACAATAATTTCTTAGTGTCACTAAAGCATAATACACACATATTTCATCAAAATTGAATACTTTTGAACAGTTAAGAGTAAAAAAAGAGGATCAGAGAGATAATACAGCGAGTAGGGCAGTTGCCTTGCACTCGGCTAATCCAAGTTCAATCCCTGGCATCCCATATGATCCCCTAAGCACCGCCAGGAGTAATTCCTGAATGCAGTGCCAGGAGTAACCCCTAAGCATCACCGGGTGTGACCCAAAAAGCAAAAAATAAAAAGAGTAAAAAAAATGACCTACAGAAATGGAATATATTTTTGCCAATCATATATCTGGAGGTATTACTACCCAAATTACATAAAGCACTTCTACAACTCTACAAATAAAAGCCAGATATGTGGGAGAGAGATTGTAATGTGGCAATTCACCTGGCACTTGATCTTTATTTATATATGTAAGCTACATTCCCTTTCTTTCTTCTGAGCTTCTGTCTCATCCTGAGAACCATTTTAGGATGGAGAATGGTCATGGTGGAACTGACATCCATATAAAATTTTATTTATGACTAGATCTCACTCTCCTCTCCCAAGTACAGACACTAAAGGAAATCTTTACCGATCTTCTCAACTGTCCATTATCCCTCCACCCTCCAACACATCCACTCCACTGGTTAGCCACTGTTCAGTTCAGGTGTGTGGAGTTTCTGTGTGGAAGTGGAAGACATACACATCCTCTCTGAGCTCAGTTTGGGTAAGTGAAGCTTTCCCACTGCCATAGGTCAGGTTTCTAGACAGAGTCTCTTAATAGAACAGTTCTATCTTCCTTTTGGAGGCAGATTCAGAGAGCACAGCCCACATCCGCTTAACTTGGCATATACTACTCCTCCCAGAATCTTCTTGGTTCCCAATCAAAGATATCAATTGCTGCCTTTACCGTTTCATTGTATTATGGTCTTGCTCAAAGGAGGCAGGCAGAGGAGAGAAGAGAGGAGAGGAGAATGCTGCAGGATTTCACAAAGCTCAAAAGCCCTACTGTATTTTATTAAAAACTACTATATGCTCTCTGCCAGAGGAAATATTCTGCTCATTTACAGAGTGACCTTATACTTTTATTTCTGTTGGATTTCTGGGAGACCTTCATCCACAGGAGGTATGTAGAAGAAATCAAGAGAAAGTGTTCTCCTTTTAAGTGCATGATGCATTTCGGGCACATGAAAGTCTAGAGACAGACTTTGTGTACCCATAATTTATAACTCATTCGTAGAAATTGGTTTTTCTTTCACTCTCGAAATATGCCATTCAGTCATATAACTTTTATGGAAGTCCCAGATTCTGTGTATTTAGGGATTTATACCCTGAAATGAGAAACCGCTGGAGACTGTGAAAGGTGAGATCTGACTTGGGCTGTCCTCTTGAAGGTGGAAGAAGCAATGGCAGGTGTGAATTGACCTCCAGAAGATGGAGGCCATCTGCAGAATTGTGACCTGTACTCTGGACACCCTCCATCTGGCCTGATTCTTAGGACACCTTCATGTCTATTATTTGGCAAGTGAGTTTATACTCCTGGGTGTTCAACCCACTTCAAAGTTGGGTCACTTCCATGATGGCAGTTGCAAAAACAGCTGGAGACAGGGAGTGTGACATCAGACAGCTCTGTGGCTGTTATAGCCATCCCACATACTGCAGGATAGCTTGTTATCTCTGGGATCATGTTAATGTTCTTCTGTAATACACGGTACATCTTAGTATCAAAGATTCACATTAATAATTATTCTAGGAAGACTAAAATCTTTTTCTTAAAATCCCAGGACTACATCCAATGAGCCAGAGCTTCAGCATCCTCCTTTTCCTTATGGTGGATGTGATACTGACTTGAGTAATTTTGGGGCTTAGGCATCAAAGAAAGGAAGAATTATTCCTGGATCAATAATACAGAGCCATCAACCTGGGACGTAACAAAAAGGACTTGTGCCAGACGTAAAGGCTAGTTCAATTCTAAAGTAGAGATAGGATTGCTGTTTAGCTCTCAACTATATTCTGGGTTATTGGGAAATTGTTTCTAATGATGATGGCCTGAGTATGTGGTACACTAACTGCAGACTAACCATGGGATCTGGTGACCTGTGTTCACATCTTGACTTTATTGCTTTCTGCTCTGTAACCTTGTCTCAATCTCTCTAGGCCTCAGCGTGTTCATCTGGAAAATGGTATAATAAAAGCATTGACCATGTTGGAGTATGGTGCCGCCAGCAGGTCAATCTGTACCTGTGAGGCAAGTGCATCAGCAGGCTGATGGCACTTTCAGATTTTCAGATACCCCAAAATTGCTGCTGTGCCTTTGGCCAGACCCCAAAAACTTGGGGCCAAGTTTACCAGGAAAGTAAACGGCCAAAAGTTAGTTATGTGGGAGACACACCCACAAACCACCTCCGGCTCTGCTATATAATTGGAGGCAAGGCCTCTCTAGTTCCTGATCAAACTGCTTAATGGCCATGATTCCAGAGACTCAGAAACAAATCTCAGAACGCAGCAGCTTTTGGCAGAAATGTATCTGGTCCCTGCAGTAGGTTACCAGTGCCGGGCCACCCCTGGGGAGAAAGGGTGCTGTCCCTCCACCTGCTCCCCCTTGGCGGCTCAGTGGCTGCCATCTTCTAGAGGCCACTGGACAGTCAGGTTTGGGCCTGCAGTGATGAGACATGCAGGTCCTCAAGGGATGGGCGTGGATCTGGCCCTTTCCTCCCCTCCCCAATGAAATATTCCACGTTGCTGCCCACGAATGGCCTCTCTGTCTCCTGATCAAGCTGCTTAATGGCCATGATCCCAGAGACACAGGAACAAATCTCAGAACACAGCAGGTTTTGGTAGAAATCCCTCCAGATTTAATTGTTAAAATTTCAGAATTCGAAAATCGTGCAGCCACTACTTCAGCTGTGTTACACCATATATTATTCATAATCAGCAATAGAAAACAAATTGCTATGGTTACCTTTTTGGCAGATCTGAGTGTTGGGGTAAAATTCCAAATAATAATGGTGGGTCTGGTGTCGAAATATTGAATGTAATCAAAGTAGAGAGAGAGAATAATGTGGAAATCAGCTGCCCCACAGGCAGGGGGAGGGAAGGGGATGGAGGGTAGTGGGGTTTTGGTGGTAGAAAATGGGCACTGGTGAAGGGACAGGCGTTTTATCATTGTATGACTGAGACTTAAACCTGAAAGCTTTGTAACTGCTCTCATGGTGATTCAACAAATAAATTTATATATAAAAAAAAAGTAAGGTGGATTTCATGCCCAGTTCAATTGGCCTAATCAATGACTGAATAAATAGCAATACTCCTACATAAAAAAATTTTTTTTTTAAAAATCACTGATCATGTAAGTTTGCTCTGTCAAGTGAATTCAGTATAATATACCTACAGCTCTGCCTGGCATACATTGGAAAGTCTGCCACGTGTGTCAGGTTTTACTAACTTTTCTTCTGTATGTTGTTGTTGTTGTTGTTGTTGTTGTTGAGGGAAATGCAGTGTTGGGGGTCAAATCTGGGTTGTCTGAATGCAAAATTAAGAATAGTGATTAGCAAGCTGTAGCTTCTGGTTTGGGAAGTAGGTGAATGATTTCCTTTGTGATTCTCTCTGAATCCTTCAATGAAATGTTGGCTTTTAACAAAGTCAAGTTTAGTCTTTACCTCAAGTTTTTATTTTTATTATGATAGTAAAATATTATAATAGTAAAATTTTATTATGATAGGGTTGGAGTGATAGCACAGCGGGTAGGGTTTGCCTTGCACATGGCCGACCTGGCCGACCGGAGTTCAATTCCTCTGCCCCTCTTGGAGAGCCTGGCAAACTACTGAGAGTATCCCGCCCCCACAGGAAAGCCCAGCAAGCTACCCGTGGTGTATTCGATATGCCAAACACAGTAAGAAGTGTCACAATGGAGGTATTACGGGGCCTGCTCAAGCAAATTGATGAACAACGGGAGGACAGTGACAGTGGCAGTGACAGTAAAATGTCAAATAACAAAAACGTGTTCAAAATTGAAACTAAAACTATTTTTTTAAAGATTTAAATATGATTAGGAAGATAGGTGAAATTTAGAACCTGGAAAACAAAAATGAGATCAATCATCCTCAGAAAAATAAGAATTCTCTAATGAAGATGACAACATTTCAGCTTATGATTACCACTTAAAAGCTTTGGTGAGTGTTATATAGATGTATTTCTCAATTCTATTTTACCTGAGTGTGTTCATATTCTATTAATGGATTACTTATAATGCAAGAATGAGTACATCTCAAGGAAGAATATATTTGGATTCATTACTCATCATAAGTATAATTATTGTTTAACAATATTATGAAGGGCTGATGATGAGATGCAGGTGTTTAAACATGTAGTGCCAATAGATTTGACACGGTATTCAGTTCTAGGCGTATACATTTTTGAAGACTTCTATTCACCGGGGGGGACAATAAAACCCCATACAATGGTAAGTGTGTTTGCTAAAAACATGAAGTGACTGGTTAGTTTTTAGTCTTTAAATAGAATTTTTTTGGGGGTCAGTGAAATATCTTTTATAACTTGTTAGTCTGTATATTATACTCAAGAGTGAAAAAATTTTTAAAAGATATGTATTGGTAAAACCTATCTAAATTGCAGTTTTCCACCCATATTTGGAAGAAAATGGAACAGTGAAAGAAGTTAAAGGCACTTCATTTTCAGTCTGAACAAATAAATTACAAAGAGTTAATGCCTGAGACTTACACACTCCTCCCCCCACAGCACACACACACACACATATATATAATCAGAAATTTCCAACAGCTTAGGAAGAATTTACCTCAACGTTCTTGCTTTCCAGATGAGGACACTGAGGGAGAATCTGATTATAATTTGCCTTAAAAAGTCAAGACAGGTGGTCTGTCTTTTGCAAGACTTTCCCTAGTGTGCTATATTAACTTCTGTCTAATTGAGTTCTAATTACTTGAACTCTTGATTAAATACATCCAGTCAATAGACATTTCGGGGTATCTACCAATCACTTATTCTAGCTTCTAGGATTTCTGAAATTTCCAGACTTGATATTGCTGCTCCTTCTTCTCTTATGGGTTAATTTTTCATCATTCTATTATGTGAACATATTGATTTGTTTCTGATTTGTCTTGAATGTTCGCACTTCATGGGGAAGGGTGGTAGAAACCAACGTTTATTATATACTACTGTGCAGCTTACATATATCAATTTTATGAAAACTGCAATGACTTGACATTGTATCCAAGACAAGAGAAGACACATAATTTGATAAGATTTAAATCTTTTAAGAGTTAGTGTAGGAAAAGTAGAGATAGTATGGGGGGAAATTGTCTGCCATAGAGGCAGGGAGAGGGTTGGGATGGGGGGAAAATTGGGGACATTGGTGATAGAAGATGTGCACTGGTGGAGGGATGGGGGTTCGATCATTGTACAACTGAAACTCAAACATGAAATCTTTGTAACTGTAACTCATAGTGAACAAATTTTAAAAAAAAGAAGAGAGAGAGAGAGAGAGAGTTAGCATGGGAGATTTATTCACCCATGGTTTAACGTAGTGTCCTGCATTCAAAAGATTTCAAAAGTGTTGTGTTACTGAATGAATGAATAAATAAAGTAATGCTGGTCTTTAAATTCAGGTCAGTGAGGCTTCAAATATCTTTCCACTATATATTTTGTCATCTTTTCTTGGTGCCTCTTAAGACAAAAACCACACTGCTTTTCTTTAGATACCATTTAGGATGCAAGAAATCATTTCATAAGTACCCTTTGCATACGGTGAAATAGATGTTTCAGAACTAAGAATACTTACATAATTGTCATTACAGTTTTTGTTTGTTTTGATTTTTTGACCGCACCTGACATTATTCAGGGCTTACTTCTGATTCTGTGCTCTGGGATCAGTCCTGCCAGTGCTCAGGGACCATATGTAGTGCTGGGGATTGAACTAGGGTTGGCCATGTGCAAGGCCAGTGCCTTAACATCTGTACTATCTGCCTGATCCCACTTATAGGTTTTATTAAGAAGAGAAAATATGTACTGAAAAATTTAATTTTGTAGTTGTCATGGACAGATCAAGACAAATAACACTGCTCATAACAGTACTGTGAGTACTTTTCAAGAAGTGACAAAGATACCCTTTAGGGCTTTAGACAAGTTTTTGTGTCTCACAATTGTATGCACTTGGCTCTAACACAATTTCAGGCATGAACTGTTCACTGCTAACTGAAATATTTACATGGATGAAAGACCTTTTTTTCCAAATGATAGTTTTGTGTTGCCTTGAATTGAATACCTTCCTTGACTCTCACAACAGTTTTTCCAAATATTTTCTATTTGGTGAAAATAATTGAATTCAAGAGTGGTTAAGTAGAAATGAAATCCTTTAATATCAGATCAACTAGTATGCCATTCACTTTGGTTGTAATTTTCAAAAACACTCAGTTATTTGCTAACTTAATATATTTACTTAAAATGTGCATTCATTGGTGTTTTATAAAGCGGACCTAGAAAGACACACATAGATAGTTTCCAAGAGTATATCTACCTTTTCTTTTATGTAAAAAGATATGTACACAAAATCTATTCTTTGTGTTAGGCATAAACTAGAACTACTAAGGTATAAACATATGTGTTTATCAGCAGGATCAAACACATTCTTAATAATAGAGAATACTTAAACTTCACCTCCATCATCACCCACTGGCCTTGGAAGAGAAAAGTCCCTTTGCTGCCTTAACAGGCTAACCATAGTTGATCTTTTGTAGAGTTTATTGCTATAGAGAAGAACTGAAAAATTATTCTTGAAGAATTATAGAGTTTTGTAAAGTTACTATGGAATAAAATAGCCTAGAGGAGAGTCAGGATGGAGGACGGAAGACTACAATTAACATTGATGAGTTTATTTATATATATGTATGTATATACATAAATATGTGGAAAAGAAATGGGGAGAGAGAGGTAAGGGAGAATGAGTGGTAAGGGTTGGGAGGCAGAAAAAGACTGAGAAGAGAAAGACAGAGAGAGATAGAGTGAGATGCACACACAGAGAGAATAAGTGAGAGAAGGAGAGGAGGAAAGGCACCAGTATGCAGTGAAAAATGCACTTTAGGGAGAAGGAATAGACTTTAGGGAAAAGGGGAGAGATAAGAAGGAATTTCAAAACACATTGCTGTTTGACATGCAAAGCGATATTTTTTTCTTTTTTGAATGACTGATGTAAGATACTTTTGATCTGCACTGTAGCTCTGTCCTCCCATTGTTCATCAATTTACTCGAGTGGGCCCAGTAACGTCTCTATTATGAGACTTGTTGTTACTGTGTTCGGCATATCGAATACATCACGGGTAGCTTGCCAGGCTTTGCCGTGCAGGTGTATCTTGCCGGGCTCTCCGAGAGGGTCGGAGGAATCGAACCTGGGTTTGCTGGCTCGGCAGTGTGCAAGGCAAAAGCCCTACCTGCTGTGCTATCGCTCCAATTGTATTGATTCATTATGAATTAAAAAATTATTTGATTGAGTTTCTGAACATGACACTCACTCAGAAGTGAGCCATGAGAAAACAGTTTTGTGTGTGTGTATGTGTGATGCTGCTTCTCCTGGAAGGGAGCATAAAATGAGGCTTCCAAAACCATGCCACCAGACTCTGCGCCAGGCTGTTTTCACTCGGGGAGCCCTCCCCACCCCAAGGAATTTAGGAGAGCCCCAGATAGTTCACCTATGCCTGAGGAAAAGCCTGTCAATTCATCCCCTTTGGCAATCTGCTTTATTATTAGCAATCTGCTTTAATATTACAAGCGTTGGGAGAATCTGTGAGTGCTCTAATAAGAGAATCACATCTGTAGTGTAGCATTGTCCTCTGTAGTACTGTCCTCCCCTTGTTCATTGATTTGCTTGAGCGGGCACCAGTAACGTTTCCATTGTGAGACTTGTTACTGTTTTTGGCACATCGAATAGCCACGGGGAGCTTGCCAGGCTCTTCCTCGCGGGCGGGATACTATCGGTAGCTTTGGGGGCTCTCTGAGAGGGATGGAGGAATCGAACCTGGGTCGGTCGAGCGCAAGGCAAATGCCCTATCCGCTGTGCTCTTGCTATGTACAGCACATCTGTACAGAGAGAAGAAACCCAGCAAGTAGGATTTTGTCCAGAACATCAAGTGCAGCTAGAAATCCCACAAAAATGAAGGACCAAGAAAAGCCAGCAGAAAGCCTGGGAATAGAAGAGACAGATGCAATTCAGAAACCAGAAGAGAATGTTCTCTCTGAAAGATGCCTAACCCGTGTCCTCTGGAGAATGCTGAGAACACCCAAGAAATGAGAGAGGCCGTGTGCTCAAAAATGAAGCAATTGTGAAACAGAAAGAGTTCATGCAGCTAAATATATGCTGGCTAAAAGCAAATCATTTAATAGAATACTGAAAGAAAAATTTCTATTAAATTTCCTGGGCTATAAAGCAAAAAATAAGATAAAATAAAACATAAGAGGCAAGGTATGGGAAGTAAATCAAGAAGTAATTAAAGTCAACATACAATATGGTAGAGAATTATGGAGTGAATTTGGCATAAAGCACCAATGCCTCCTCCCTGGATCATGCATCAGTGATACATCAGGAGGAGGTGTGTAATAGTTCTGGAGGGAAGACACTGACCTTGTTCTGTTTTCATCACTGAATTCTGTGTTGGGCTGTTTCCTACTTTTCTATTTCACACAAAGCCGTGAGTGCATCTTGGTCAGCTACTTGCCTTTTACACCCCCTACTCTACCACTCCCATTGCAGATCTTATTTATTTTTAAATTTTTTTTCTTTTTTCACAAATTGTGCCACAATTTTATTTTTAGATACACAGTCTAATTGCAGGCTAGAGTTAACAAAGTCAGGAAAGGTGCTTGCTCATAACTTGTCTGTCCTTTACTTTTCTAAATATCCTTTCAGCTCTGTTTTTCTTTATTTAAACACCATGGTTTACAAAGTTGTTCATAATATAGTTGTGATGGCCTTTGGTGTTCCAACACTAATCCCACCACCTGAGTGATCCTTCCTCCACCATTGTCCACATTTTCCCAACCACCTCCAAAACCTCATTCCTTATCAGGCACATGATAATTTGCTTTATATTGTTGCTTACAACTAAATGGCTAAAGAAAATTTGTGAACATTGTTTTTTTTTTTTAATCTCACCACGAGATTGTTAAATCTTCCTCTGAAGATTTTCTGTTTGTCATTAGTTGAGCCTTCTGTGTTACTGTTTTTATTTGTTGAATTTAGTTGGATTCTATGTTGCTTTCCATCTAATTTGGTGTCCTCCTGCAGGAATTTCAGTTCTGTGCTGCCGAGTGATCCAGAAATTTCAGGGTCTGTAGAACTGAGATGAACTTGCTGAGATTCATTGTGAAGTTGTGGAGTTAGGCCATCGGTGTGGTGGCACCAGTGGATAGGGTATGGGTGAGGCTGCTAGGGCTCTGGCAGAGTGGAGTGGTGGGGCAAAAGAGAGATTTTCCCTGAGTTTTCAGCTGTGGGACTATCACTATCACTGTCACTGACATCCCATTGCTCATCGATTTGCTCGAGCGGGCGCCAGTAATGTCTCCATTCATCCCTGTTGCGTGCTAGTGTAGCCCGATGGAGTACTGGGGGCTCTTTCAGGGTCAGGAGAATGAGGACCATCATTGTTACTGTTTTTCGCATATCGAGTATGCCACGGGAAGCTTGCCAGGCTCTGCCATGTGGGCGGGATACTCTTGGTAGCTTGCCGGGCACTCCGAGAGGGACAGAGAGCTTTGTTTTATACTCTCTGGGTCCATGAGTTTCACCTGCTTGGCTTTCATCTCCTTGGAGATTTAGTTTGTGACTCTGAAGAGCAGAGCTGGTGGGTGAGTCAACAGGGTGGCAGCTATGACTTAAAATTCTTTTAAAAAAATAATTAATTTATCCTTAATTGGGCTGGAGTGATAGCACAGCAGGTAAGGCATTTGCCTTGCATGCGGCCGACCCGGGTTCGATTCCTCTGCCCTTCTAGAACAGCCCACACGGCAAAGCCTGGCAAGCTCCCCGTGACTACTGGATATGCCAAAAACAGCAACAACAAGTCTCACAATTTGTTGTGAGATTTTACTGGTGCCCACTCAAGCAAATTGACAAACAACAGGAGGACAGTGCTACAGTGCAGTGCTATCCTTAATGAAAGCACCATGATTTACAAAGTTGTTCATAATAGGATTGTTTCAGATATACAATGTTGCGATGTTTCACACATAAAATCCCCCCACCAGTGTTCCCAGGGAACTTGGCATCCCTCATCTTGTCCCCTTGGCAGGTATATAACAGATTTATTTCATATTGCTTGCTCTAACAATTAAAATTCTTAATTGTGATAAAATACCCAACAAAGCTTACTGTCTTAACTAATTTTGAGTGAATAGTTAGTATTGTTAAATATATTCACAGCATTGTACACCGGATTGCCAGAACTTTTTCAGCTTGCAAAGGAAGTTCCTACCCTCTCTGCATTCCACTTCCTGTTCCTATGAATTCCGTAACATGGCATAACTCTTCTTTTTTTTCCTTTTTGGATCACACCCAGCGATGCTCAGGGGTTACTCATGTGTCTGCACTCAGGAATTACCCCTGGGGGTGCTCGGGGGACCATATGGAATGCTGGGAGTTGAACGCAGGTCAGCCTCATGCAAGGCAAAGACCCTACCTGCTGTACTATTGCTCTGGCCCCATATTATGTAACTCTTATAAGTAGTCTCATATAGTAAGGTTTCCTTGCAATTGGTTAATTTCACTTAACAATATGCCTCCAAGATTTATCCATATTGTTGTGTGTTCATCTTTAAAAAGACTGAGCAATATTCCATTGCATATGTAAACTACTTTTATTTGTCATTCAGCTTGCGTCCTCCTTTGGGCCACAGTGATTAGTATAAATATGACTGTGGAGCCATCTCTTCAAGACCCTGCTTTCAATTCCTTTGGGTAAATATGCAGAAGTGGGATTACTGTATTATATGGTAACTCTAATTTTAAAGTGTTTTGAGCAACGCCTATAGTGTGTTCCACAGAAGCTGTACGTTTTAGAATCTTATTAATTGTGCAAAGAAATTCTAATCTCTCTATATTCTTACCAACACTTGTATTCTTGATTAGTCTTTTATAAATTCTAGTAAATACAATGTGATATCTTATGTTTTTGATTCACATTCCTGCAGTTATGTTTAATATTCTTTAATATGTTTGCTTGTCTTTCCATAGGTTGCCTTTTCACCTTGTTGTCTGTGTCTTTGGATGCACAAAGTTCTAAAATTTTATATATTTACCCTTAAGCCATGCTTAAGACCACTCTCCACACGTTCAGACGAGCCTCACACATGAAGGAACCGGCAGAGGAACCCGGGTGTGCGGGACCTGGGGCTGCGATCTCTAAATCGGCTCGGATTAGGACTGGGCCTCCTCCACCCAGATCCCCCATCTTCCAGTAGCTAGGCATTACACCCACCAACTGCCCTTGGCTTCGTGTTATCCCATCAATGGCTAAGACCTAGGGACTATAAAACCCAGCTCCCGGAAGCGACCTCTTATTGTCTAGTTCTCACTCTTGGAGAACCTGACAGGCTACCTAGTGTATCCTTACCGCATGGCTGAGTCTGGCAAGCTCCCCGTGGTGTATTCAATATGCAAAAACCCAGTAACAATGATTGGTCTCATTCCCTGACTCTGAAAGAGCCTCCAAAGTGGCACTTGCTAAAATCTCAGGGCTAGGATGAATGGAGACATTACTGGTGCCCGCTCGAGGAAATCGATGAACAACAGGATGACAGTGATACAGTGATACAGTGTGATATTTATTCTATTTCTCTCTCTCTATTTTTTTTTTGTTTCTGTTGCCTGTGCTTTTGCAGTCTTATTCAGGAAATCAGTGTCAAATCCAATTTTATTATAATATACCTCCTTTGTTTTTTTTAGGAATTTCATATTTTGGAGTATTATTTAGTCCACTTTGAGTTAATTTTTATATGATATAAGAGAAGAATGCAATTTCATTTTTAGTATGTTAATAACCAGTTCACCGTTACCAATTGTGATGGTTCTTTCCCTGCTCTGTGATCTTGAGATCCTTGTGGGAATTCATCAGAGCATCTGTGCAAGGTATTATTTCTGGGATTATTATAATCTATTCCATTGCAATGGATTTCTTTCTTTATGTTAGCAGCATATTGTTTTTAAAATTACGTTGCTTTGTAACATGTTTGAATATTTGCTTGAGAATAGGTTTAAAACTATACGATATTCAACAGTCCTTTTCTTTTTCAAGGTTCTTTCAGTTATTTGAGATCCTTTGAGAATCTATTTTAATTCAAGAGTGGATTTTTCTATTTCTTGAAAAAAAATGACATTGCGATTTTGATATGGGTTGTGCTGAATCCATGGATCACTTGAAATAATATTGAAAAATTAACAATGTTTATTATTACAGTTCATAAATGCAGGGTGGTTTTCTAGTTATTTGTGCCTTCTTTAATTTATATCAGCAGTTGTCCTGTCCATATGTTCACCTCTACCCAGAACTTCTCGAAGTACTTTCAGACTCCACATCTTATTCAAGAAACTTAGGTGATAGGAAGAGAGCGTTGCTCTCACTGACTTCTTTTCACAGATGGAATAACCCTTTACCCTGAGTTGAAGAACTGGTTTTTCATGGCTGAACTAAGGAGTGAACTGTTGAATGATGACTTTTCATTTCCTTTACATCAGCACAGTGTCACAACTATGCTATAATATAAATAGCCCAAGCATGTATCACACAGAAAAAAAATTTTGGGAGCCCAGAGGGAGAAATTATTTCTATCAGAAATTAGAAGCTTCATGTATAAAGCCAACCCCAGTTACAGAATGAATAAAATCAAGTACCCTCCATTTCAAGTTTGGAGTAGTAGGAAATTGTTGGTCGCATTAATTTCTCTGTGACTCATTTTCCTCTGTAAAATGAACTATAGTAATGATTTTATCATTTTAGTTATGTGGATTGACTAATAAATATGACTCAATTGTTCAGAACAATGCCTACCTTTGGAGCATTTTCTCAAATATATGTTGCTGTGACCACTTTTTATATAGAGGATAAACAAAACAATTATTCCTAAGGGGCGAAAATCTATGATCAAGGACAATCATACTGTTTTTCTTTTCTAATAGCAACTATTCTTTATGTCCTGAAGGCCCTAACATTCTTATTTCACGACTTGAATTTTTAAAAATCATCCTTGAATTATATTAGCTTTTTATATATCAAATGTCTAACTACTAGGTTGAATAAAAATTCCCTTCCTGGTTCCCAGAATTTATTCTATGTTATATGTACTCAATTTGCTTGTCTGTCACTCTGTAACCATCATCTGTCAAGAAGTGCTTTTCAATTTTCAGGTTTTGGGGTGTTGTTTGGTAAAGAAGCATTACATTTCGAATCAACAGCACAGGATTAAGAAATAACACTCTATAAAGGGAAAACAAAACCTCACCACAGAAGCTTAACATCTGTTTGTGCAATAACTTCAACAAGTAATTATGAAACCCTTTAGTAAATTTATGATTACAATTCTGGATGGTCTACTTCTTATTTGTTAGAAATAACTTTCACCAAAGGAAATTGGACAAAAAACTTTGCCAGCATATGTAACTTCTTGTCCTTTAAGAAATTATACTTTGGTTTTAGCGGTTTGACTTTGCTAGATAATGAAATTATCATGGTGGAACAAACCATAGAAATAATAAATACAGTAATTCTTCTTTGCCTATTGTGTGCTTTTGCTATTCATAAATTTTAGGTCCTTAGATATTAGATACACTTACGTAAGGCCTCACGAACGGTAATTATCTTTTGGCCAAAGAAAAAGCCCAAACGAATGCTAAGCTGCATTATCGCTTGGCTTCTGACATGAGCTGATAATCAGATTTTCTTGCTTAAATCCATGGTGCTCGAACAATGCTACCCACTGTCTGTGCTTCCCGATATTACCCTTAATTAGAAAGAACAGAAACACAAATCTGAATTATTTCAAAATCTGGTTTCCATGGTCAGTGGTTTGAAGGGCTTAACTTTATTATAAACAAACCTGGCTTTATTGGCTAATGAAATCTGAAATGCGAAGCCTGCTGGGGATAGAGGGAGTGTAATACTCTGATGTTTACACATCAAAATATCCAGTGCAGACAAAGTGTTTTGTAATAAATCATTGGATAATTGAATTATTATTCCTTTGTCCACGTATGTGCCGAGCCCCATCACTAAGAAGAAACTGGAAGAAACTTGCATTTGAGCTTACTTAAGAAACCACATCTTTAGGTTTTATAGCATCTGTACCCTTAGCTGCCAAAAGACATGGACTTTTAAAATTTTCTTCCACTTAGTAATTCTTCCCACACATTTTAGCATATAAATCTAAGTGTGTGGTGGTCTCGCCATACAAACGTACATTCTCCAATGCAGTAAGCTCAAATATACACACTGGATTCTATTGGGGCTGCAGGATAACGCGTGGGCTGGTGTCTGAGTGACGCAGATGATAAGATTGAGGATGAGTTATATATTAATTTAGCATGATCGAATGTTATAAAAAGAGAGTAAGCAACAGATGAGGATGCTTGAATCCATTTTATTCATTTTTCTATTTTTTTAATTTTATTTTATTTAGTTGCCTGTGAATTACAAAGTTATTCAAAGTTGAGTTTCAGGTATACAATGTTTCATCAGTGACCACTTCCCTTCACCAGTGCCTCCCCCTTCCTGTTTGCCACTCAGGGATGGGTATTTGATCATTGTATAACTGAAACCCAAGCACAAAAATTTGTAAGTCTACCATTCACTCATTAGTGAGGCAGTTTTTTTTTTAAAAAAATACATTTGACATTGTGATTTACTGTACTGTTACAGTTTCATGCATAACACTTTACTACCGTTAAGATTCCCATCCTTCTTCCAGTTGAACACTTCCCTCCACTATTACTGTAGTTCCTTCCCTATCCTATCCCATCAGTTTCCAAAATAGTGGCTTGTTTACTACTGAAGACTAGTTCTCATGTTCTTTCTTTTCATTACCTTTGGGAATTTGTTATCCCACCATTAATCACTTAATCACTTAACTTCCCATTAGTCGTCGATTTGCTCGAGCAGGCGCCAGTAACGTCTCCATTTGTCCCTGTCACGTGCTAGTGTAGCCCAATGGCATCTGTTCACTCTGGGAACATGAAGGGCCTCAAACCGATCGTTCATGACTTGACGAAGAAGTCTGACCATCTGGAAGGTGGGTGGCCATGCGGTCTTTTGACATCCCGTGGAATCCAGTCGGTAACAGCTCTAGTCCAGCGGTCGTCTTTATATCTCATTATGTGACCAGCCCATCTGATTTTTGACACCTTGGCAAATGAGACAGCGTCCCTGATTCTTGATCGTCGACGGATGTCAGAACTCCGGATTCTTTCTCTCATTTGAGTGAAACGTGATATTCCAAGCATAGCTCTTTCTATTCTTCTTTGGGAGACCTGAATAGCGTTCTCATCTTGTTTGCGTAGGGCCCAGGTCTCTGAGGCATATGTTAATGTAGGAAGAACAGTGGAATCAAAGAGATGTGCCCGGAGCCGGAGGTTCTTTGTCCTCTTAGCTATTTCTTCGACGTTCTTGAAGGCGTTCCAAGCCGCTCTCTTCCTCCTGCGCAGCACGGGTGCCAGGTCATTTGTCATGTTGACTTCTCGACCTAGGTACACATAGCTGTTGCATTCGGAGATGGTCGTTCCATTGAGAGCAAATGGGGCATCAGGAACGAGGCTGTTTCCCATAAACATTGTCTTCGTAAGATCCAGCTGTAGTCCTACCTTTCCACACTCACGGTCAAAGTCGGCCAGCATTTGTGCCGCTTGGCTGATGTTTGGTGTTATTAAAACAATGTCATCAGCAAAGCGGAGGTGGTGTAGTTGCCGACCATCTATCTTCACTCCCATTCCTTCCCATTCCAGTCGTCGCATGATGTTCTCGAGGGTGGCACTGAAGAGTTTCGGTGAAATGGTATCACCCTGCCGCACCCCTCTCTTGACATCAAGGATCCCACCATTATGTTCCTTTATATCCTGCATAGGCTGGAGTGATAGCACAGCAGGTAGGGCATTTGCCTTGCACGCGGCCGACCTGGGTTCGATTCCTCTGTCCCTCTCAGAGAGCCAAGCAAGCTACAGAGAGTATCCTGCCCACAGAGCAGAGCTTGGCAAGCTACCCATGGTGTATTTGATATGCCAAAAACAGTAACAACAAGTCTCACAATGGAGATGTTACTGGTGCCCGCTCGAGCAAATCAACAATAACAGGATGACAGTGCTACAATGCTATAACCTATATATGAGATAGATCTTTATGTGTTGGTCTTTATCCTTCTGACTAACTTTATTCAGCATGATGATACTCGCCAGATCCATCCACACAACTGTATGATTTTATCTTTTCTTATGGCTTACTAATATTCCATGGTGTGCATGTGCCATAGTTTTTATACTGGTAACTATTCTTGGACACTTGGTTGTTTCCAAATTATGGCTCTTGTGGTTAGCATGGCAAAGAACATAGGGGTGCAAAGTATCTTTTCTTGTTGTATTCTGAGTCCTTGGAGTAGATTTCAAGTGGAACTGCTGGGTCGTGTGAAAGCTCAATTCTTAGGTTTTTTGAGGAATCTCCCTACTGTTTTCCAGAAAGACTGAACCCCAGTAGCAGTGAGTGAGAATCTCTTTTTTCATCACATACATGTTGACACTGTTTGTTCTTATTTTTTTTATGTTTCTGTGATGTGGGGTAATAGTTCACTGTTTTAATTTGCATTTTTCTGATAATTCGTTGTTACTGTGTCTGGCATATTGAATACTCTCGGTAGCTTGCCGGGCTCTCCGTGGTGCAGAGCATTTTTCATATGCCTTTTGACAGTACATAGTCTTCTTTGAAAAAGTTTCTGTTCATCTCTTATCCCCACGTTTTTTGATGGGGTTGATTTTTTTTATAGTTTGATACTGATAACATTTTAAAGGATAATTAATAAATAATGGAGAGAAACTTTGTTTTTTTCCTGAAAAACATCAGAAAACTAACTTTCAGAGCCACTATCACATATGCAGATGAGAATTGTTATGAAAAATAATATGATGTAATATGTAATATAAAATTTATCCCATGTTGTATTATCAGTAACTAATACATAGCACTTCTCTCTGGTTGTTAGGGGTCTAAGTATCTGTTTTTTTAAGCTGTGGCTCTGACCCTTTTTTTCTCCTTAATGTCTTATTTTGAATACCTTTTATGCTTTATTAGTATTACTTTTGCTTCTCTACCTGCTCATTATTTTTCCCTTATCACTCATGCTGTCATCACCTCCATAAGGCACTTTGCAGTTGATTTTACAAACATTTACAACAGCAGGTATTGTTCATAAGTTCTAGTTTCCAGATGAGACTCTTCGAGCATAGATAGAGTAATTTGGGGGTGGAGGGGAATGATATGTCCAGTAAATGATAAAGCACTGTAGCACTGTCCTCCTGTTGTTCATCGATTTGCTCGAGCGGGCCCAGTAACGTCTCCATCATGAGACTTGTTTCTGTGTTTGGCATATCGAATACATCATGGGTAGGTTGCCGGGTTTTGCCGTGTGGGCAAGATACTCTCGGTAGCTTGCCGGGCTCTCCAAGGGGCGGAGGAATCAAACCCGGCTCGGCCAGGTTGGCTATGCGCAAGGCAAATGCCCTACCTCTGTGCTATCACTCCAACCCAAATAATATAGAAGGATTCCAATTCAGGGGTCATAATTCTAAATGCCATAGTTTTGAGTCCTCTGTGATACTGTCCTCCAAAACTTTATTTGGCTTCTTTTAGGTTATTCATTGATCTTTGCCATTTATACTCACTGACTGAGGTAGACTCCCTTCTCTCTGTAGTTACTCCAGCTGGATGTGTCTGCAGCTTAAATTCTTATGAATTTGAATATCGAATACGAATATTGAACCCTGGGACTTGGGTTTGCTATTAGGATAAGAAACCTTGCCTTTACTACCAGGTAGAGTGATCATAGAGAGGCAATTGGTGCTTGTAGTGCTTATTCCAGGTAAGAAAGAAGATGATGCCAGTCAATATAGCTGGAACTTAAAGACATGTGCCTGGAGCCGGAGCGATAGTACAGTGGGTAGGGTTTTTGCCTTGCATGCGGCCGACCAGGGTTTGATTTTCAGCATGCCATATGGTCTCCCGAGCACCACCAGGAGTAATTTCTGAGTGCAGAGCCAGGAGTGACCCCTGTGCTCATAAAGGGGAAAATCATTGAACCTGTAAAAAATGTCTACAGTGTAGAAATGTGAGGGGTGGTTGATTAAATGTGGTAGATGGACAACACCTATTTATTTTCTTCTCTGCCTCTCCTCAAACTCTGCATAAGCCACAATAGAACACTCCTCTATAGTGTGCTGGAAAAGAATCCATGTGTGGAAAGATACTAATCTGTTCAATCTTCCTGTGCTGGGCAACAGATTACAGGAAGGTAAGACCAGATGCCTGGGTCCTTGAGCAACCCCACTCATTTGTCCCAGAGTTTACTACAAGTATTGTATATATTTGTGTAATTCTGCAAAACAATTGGGAAGTACTGGTTTAAAATAAAACGCATTCATCCATAAGGAAGAAATGCAAAGGGAGAATGACATCAGGTGATCAATTTTATGAACATTTTGAAAGCAGTAAATGTTTATGGAGAGTATTATTCTGTGGCTTATGATAGGCATCTAGGGAAGCACTGAAGAAGGTGCTCTTTTATATTGGGCTTGTACAGCTTCTTGTATACACTGGTCTTTTGTTAGAATTGGAGTAGGCCAGTGGATTATTATCATATTGTGTTTGAGGGGGCCAGGACGTTTTCCACAGAATTAGGTGATGTGAGTTGGGATGCGAGGCAAGAGTGTTGGGAGTTGGAAATATAACTGTAGCCACTGGCCTCACAGACGGACACACCCACTTTGAGGAGGTCACACCCCCCTACAGTGGAGGCCACACCCCGAGTTGGTCCTGATGCTAGTCCATAGACCTATTGGGAGTGGCGGTGGCTAGGTGGGCTGTTGTGGGGCAGGAGTGAAGGCAGGTGCCCCCAGCAGCTGGTATTGAGGGGCACGGGTCTGGGTGAGGGGGGTGCGAATATTGGTTATTTTTGTCTGGAAATTTTTTTGTTTGGACAACCTGGCAGGCTTCCGAATGTAATCTGCTCATACGGCAGAGTCTGGCAAACTCCCCGTGGCGTACCCAATATGCCAAATATCAGTAACAATGATGGGTCTCATTCTCCTAACCCTGAAAGAGCCTTGAATATGGCACTTTTTAAAATCTCAGGGCTAGGACGAAGGAGACGTTACTGGGGCCTGCTCGAGGCAATCGATGAACAACAGGATAATGGTGATCGTGGTCATGCTGAATGAAATGAGTCAGAAAGGGAGAGACGTATATAGAATCACTGAATTAATTTGTGGGATATATAAAAATATATTACATGAGACTAATAGCACAGCGGGTAGGGTGTTTTTGTCTTACACGCAGCCGACATGTCCCACCTGAGTTTCATTCCTCCGCCCCTCTCGGAGAGCCCAGCAAGCTACTGAGAGTATCTCTCCTGCATGGTAAAGCCTGGCAAGCTACCCGTGACGTATTCAATATGCCAAACACAGTAACAAGTCTCACAATGTTACTGGGACTGCTCGAGCAAATCAATGAACAATGGGTGGACAGTGACAGTGACATGAGACTAATACCAAAGGCCAAGGAAAACAGGGGGTAGGGAGACTGGTCAATGTTTGAAAGCTTGTCACAAGTGTGTGAGGGGTGGAGGGCAGTTAGGATAGAGAAGGGATGACAATAGTAGTTGGAAATGATCATTCTGGACAAGAGCTGAGTGTTGAAAGTAGATAAAGGGATATGCATGGTGACATTTCAGTATCTGTAATTCAAACCATACTGCCTAAAGGGGTCTGGGAGACAGAGAGAGAGAGATGGAGTGGGGGTAGGGGATAGGAGGTAAAATTGCTGGTGGGATGTGTTAAAACACTGTATAACTGAAACACAATCACATGCAACTTTGTAACAGTGTATCTCATTATGATTTCAATTAAAAAAAAGTACAAAATATTACAGGTCAGAGATAGTTACAGGGGTTGAGTTTCTTGCCTTGCATGTGCCTAGAACCAATTTGATCCCAAATACAGTCTCCTTAGCACTGTCAGTAGATTTACCCCAAGCGTGTTTGCACACACACAGCCTAGATGCAAGACTATTCAGGATTCCTCCATGGGTGAGCCAATTCTCTCTGTCTTATATGAAATCTAAGACTTGAAGGTCTCATATCTTCTAAAATAGGAAATGGTAGACACAAAGCTTGAAATGGGACTGATAAGTTTTGAATCCAGAGCTTCATTTTGTGTTGGCTCAACATAGAATGTCAGCACAAATATTTATTTTTTGGAAAAAAATATAGTTTAGACTCTGGAACTTGTGGTCAATGGATTCAGAGATATGGCATCTCCAAATAGTCACTGTCACTGCCCTCCCATTGTTCACCAATTTGTTCGAGTGGGCCCAGTAACATCTCCATTGTGACACTTGTTACTGTGTTTGGCATATCGAATACGTCACGGTAGCTTGCCAGGCTCTGCCGTGTGGCCAAGATAGACTCAGTACCTTGCCAGGCCCTCCAAGAGGGGTGGAGGAATTGGATCTGGGTTGGCAGGGTCGGCTGCCTGCAAGGTAAATGCCCTACTCGCTGTGCTATTGCTCCAGCCCAAATAGTAATGCCCAGGAAACTTTGAGGTAGTGGCTGTGGACCTCACGTTTTTGTCCCAAACAGTGACTGGAAGTCATACATATACTGGAAATCAAAGCATGCTTCTCTGGAGAAAGCAGGGGAAGAAGCCTTCACATTCTGACATTGAGGTGTCTGTCATAGGAAAGGCAGCATCACTGCCTCAGGGGAGCCGGTGGCCAACTTTAGCCCCCCACCCCCCATCACTCCCTCCCTCCCTCCCTCCCTCCCTCCCTCCCTCCCTCCCTCCCTCCCTCCCTCCCTCCTTCCCTCTTTCCTCCTCCCTTCCTTCCTTCCTTCCTTCCTTCCTTCCTTCCTTCCTTCCTTCCTTCCTTCCTTCCTTCTCTCCCTCCCTCCCTCCCTCCCTCCCTCCCTTCCTTCCTTCCTTCTCTCCCTCCCTCCCTCCCTCCCTCCCTCCCTTCCTTCCTTCCTTCCTTCCTTTCCTATTTTTTTTGGGTGGGACACATCCGTAATGATCAAGGTTACTCCTGGCTCTGCACTCAGTAATTGTTCCTGGTAATGCTTGGGGGACCATATGGGATGTTGGGGATCGAACCTGGGTTGGCCCAGTGCAAGGTCAATATCCTACGCATTGTATTAACACTCTGGCCCCAACTTCTATTTTATAGACGCAAGGCTGAGTGGGAGGAGAACTAGAGCAATTAATAGACTACACAATGCAATCTCAACAAATGAGGGGCCTCACATGAAGAATTAATGTTTCAGGTAGTCTGATTTGTATTTACCCATAGACCCTGAGGGAAGATTGAGGGAATATTTTACATTGACATTTTAAATCATAGCTCAACTTTTACTGTTGATATTCTCTTCTTTCTTTTGTGGAGGGCTATACCCAAAAAAGTACTCAGGGATTACTTCTGGTTCTGTTCTCAGGAATAACTCCTGGTGATGTTTGGGATGCTGTGGATTGAATTCCAGTCAGTTGTGTGCAAGGCAAATGCCTTAATTGCTATATTATCACTCTGGTCTCACTTCTCATTTCTTATTGCAGATCTTCCTGTTCAATTAAATCATGGTTCTGGATTTCAGATAAACCAAGTTTAAACTTTCTGCCAGGACCTGAGAGATAGTATAGAAGTTAAGATACTTGCTTCGGCAGTATCTTAGTATATAACAGACTCTAGTTTGATCCCTGGCACCACACAGGGTCCATTGGGCACTGCCAGGTGTGGTCCTGAGCAGAAAGCCAGGAGTAAACTCTAGCATAAACCAGGTATGGTCAAAAATCTTCCCCCCTATCCCTGCCACAAAGACTTTCTGCCAAATAAGACAGTTAGAGGAAATACAAACCTCTTGTGTCTGTAGCATCAATCCATTTTGATTATCATCTGGGGCTAGTAGGCAGAGTGGGCTCCAGTTTCTTTCCTCTGTTTCCCTGTCTTCTGATTACGGTGACTGGAGAGGTATCCTGAGGCTGATGCTTTCTCTACACATTTCCAGAAGAGAGAGAAAAACGCACAATCATTGGTTACTGTACTAAGAATGGCTCGGAAAACCAAGCAAAATAACCCTAGCGCTCTTGGCAAGCAAACAATTGAAAAGTACAGGTGCTGGCAGTCTGCAGGGCCCCAAAATCAACACAACTTGGAGGAGGAGAGGGGGTTGGGAAACAAAGAAAGGTGCTGGCCATTCAGAGAAATTTATTTCTTTTAAATATTTGCGATGCAGCCGATAGCAGAGGAGGCCACTTTTCGTTATTTCCTGACAAAGGGGACGACTGGGCAGTCACGAGCAGATGCTTGAGTGGCCTGTGGCGTGAGGTGTGCCATTCGTCAAGAAGATCAATATTGACTGTTCTTGTATCTTTGTGGTGAAAGTTTGTTCTTCTTAAACAAACCTCCCAAAATAGGTGGGGGCGCGTGGTGTGCTTTTGTAGGTCAAGCTTGGGTTTGACTTTAGGCAGTGAATCAACGAGAGCAGCAGGAACCTTACAAAGAGGACTGAGCTTCCCCATCTTTGGCCAATGACCACACGAGCAGTGTTTTAAAGAATAAAATGCACCTGACACATGACCTTGTTTTTTTTTCCCTCCTCCTCCATTCATTCTTTTTCACTATAGTTAAAACATATCTTGATGAAAGACCCACTGAGAATGCAATCCTATTTCAAAATAATTTTTCTTTTTCTTTTTTCTTTTTGTTTTTTGGGTCACACCCAGTGATGCACAGGGGTTACGCCTGGCTCTACACAGAAATTACTCCTGGTGGTGCTCAGAAGAACATATGGGATGCTTGGAATTGAACCCGGGTATGCCACGTGCAAGGCAAATGCCCTATCCCCTGTGCTATTGCTCCATTCCTTCAAAATAATTTTTCAAATAAAGTTGTTTGTGTCAGTCACCATCAGTAGAGCAGCATGCTTGACATAGTAAAACTATGCCCCATGGGGAGGACCAAGATGAAGAAGAGGTGGACTACTGCATTAGCCTCCTGGTGCTTGGGTTTCACCAGTTTGTCATTCTTCAATCACAGAGATAGTCCCATGAGATTGGGGTGGGTGTTGTCTATAAATAGAAGGCAATGACTCCTATAACATAGGAAATATTTTGTGCTTCATTTTTTAGATCAAAGTGGGCTGTTCACCTTTAATGTAAAGCATCCAGAAACCTTGTTAAAATGCAGACCCTGATTCCAAAGACCTAGGGTCAGGCTAGAGAGTTTCCATGTATAACAAGCTCCCTGGTGATTGTTAATTTTGGGGGGTGACATTTGAAAGCATTTGGCTATGCTCAGGGCTTACTCATGGCTCAGGGCTCATGAATCATTCCTGGTGGTGTTTGGAGAACCATATGGCTTGCCAGGGATTGAATCAGGAAGAGTGCAAGGCAAGTGTCCTACCTACCATATCTCCACCCCCCAGTAATGGTCAATAATGAAGATCCAAGGCCATATTTTGGGTGCATGGATCTAGTATTTGTTGCATCAGTCACCCATGATGATTATTAAATTTTTACAGTCTTGGATCCCACCCCCAACCTTTTCGATCACATCTGCATTACAACATGTTCTCTAAATGACTTTCATGTCTGGGGAGTTTGAAAGTGACTAAATGACAGAAGACTTTAAACACCAATTTGGAGATGAATGCCATAATTCTTTGTTAAAATTTCTATATTGACTTAGCTCTCATTTTGGGTTTGTTGCCAGAATAATTAGCGGTAAGGGATCTAGGCTGTGATGAGTTTGCAGTTTTGAATTTTATAACTAAATAAATCCTCTTTGTCTTTGCATTAAGTAACAATGGTCACCTCTCTTCTAATGGCTTTTCTTGGCCAAACTTGAGTCAAATGCTATTTAGAGAACAACTGGGTTGTATGTGTGTGTGTGTGTGTGTGTGTGTGTGTGTGTGTGTGTGTGTGTGTTGGGATGGGGGAATGAATGGAAGGCACAATTAAACTTTTGCCAATCCAACATTTTAATTCTGTTTATTGTAATTAAATCGTCCAAAATATGAATGTGTATGTAGAGGGGAGACACAGAGAATATGGGGAATGGGCAGGATGATCCCCCAAAATAAGTTGCTAGGAGGCATGTCAAAAATATAATTTTGTGCCAAGTCAAAATGTAGTACTATAGTAGTCATTTTATTTCATATAGTGCTGATACTAACTATGACTACCTTGGACGCCTTCACTTAACTGAAAGGGGAGAGGAATTTTAAGATTAAGAAAATAAAGTTAGCATAATTGATAACGTTGCTCACTTTTGCTGGAATGTGAATTATTTTAGAAATTTATTTACCTACGTAAAATGTATATTACGTATACTTTATATAGATCTCTCAGTGTCAAGGCGTTTGAAAGGTTTTGGTCTTATGATAGCTTGAATATAAGACAGTTTTAATGGAGTCATTAGAATCACACTGTGATACCCACTTAAACTTTTTGTTTTCTCCATAGAGTAGGAAATGGAGAGGAGGTGGATAATAAATTCACCTGACTCAAAAAACCCACCAGAAAAGAGAGAAGTGGCAGTGAAAGTCTTATTTCCACTCCACCTCCAATCTACCTCATTTTCCTTCATCTACAAGAAATTCTTTTTTTCCTGGTTTCTTGGGAATCCTTCTATCACCTTTCTAAGCATATAAGTGAGCTTTGGCATTCAGAATTTTACCATTTTATCTTAACACTCAAACTTTGAGCACTGTCCACAGTAGCACATGTGAGCACCACATATGGTTCCTCAAACTCCACCAAAAGTGATCCCTAAGTCAGTACCCAGAATAAGCCCTGAGCACTGATAGTGGCTCAAAATGCATAAATAAAAACAAACAACAGAAAACTATTTACTTAAAGAGCAAATCAGTTACTGTTGACTAAACGTATGACAAAATTCAACACATATTGCGTCTTCACTAAATACTGTGCTGCATATTATGGACAACCACAAGAAAAAGAAGGGTGTATACAATTATTTCTAACAGGACAATACTTAAGATTTTTTTTTAATAAACTAGTTTTATTGATTGCAACTTCAGGGTCAGGTGAATGAGACCAGTTGTAGTTACTGGTTTTGGCATATCGAATACACAGCGGATAGCTTGCCAGGCTCTTCCGTGCGGGCGGAATACTCTCGGTAGCTTGCCAGTCTTTCCGAGAGGTATAGAGGCTTTTGGGGTGATCTCTAATCACCCTTGTAGGTGTTACCATATTTGAACCCTATCAAATATGGTACGACAATTCCAGAAGATGGGTATTTAGTCTCTTATGATGTGTCGCGCGGGAACGACCATCTCCGAATGCAACAGCTATGTGTACCTAGGTCGAGAGGTCAACATGACAAATGACCTGGCACCCGAGCTGCACAGGAGGAAGAGAGCGGCTTGGAACGCCTTCAAGAACGTCGAAGAAATAGCTAAGAGGATGAAGAACCTCCGGCTCCGGGCACATCTCTTTGATTCCACTGTTCTTCCTGCATTAACATATGCCTCAGAGACCTGGGCCCTATGCAAACAAGATGAGAACACCATTCAGGTCTCCCAAAGAAGAATAGAAAGAGCTATGCTTGGAATATCACGTTTCACTCAAATGAGAGAACGAATCCGGAGTTCTGACATCCATCAACAATCAAGAATCAGAGACGCTGTCTCATTTGCCAAGGTGTCGAAAATCAGATGGGCTGGTCATGTAATGAGATTTAAAGACGACCGTTGGACTAGAGCTGTTACTGATTGGATTCCACGGGATGTCAAGAGACCGCGTGGCCGCCCACCTACCAGATGGTCAGACTTCTTTGTCAAGATCATGAACGATCGGTTTGAGGCCCTCCATGTTCCCGGAGCGAAGAGATGCCATTGGGCTACACTAGCACGCGACAGGGACAAATGGAGACGTTACTGGTGCCCGCTCGAGCAAATCGACGACTAACGGGAAGTTAAGTGATTAAGTGATTGATTGCAACTGGGAATCTCAGAATGTCACCAGGGAAGTCTCTTGCTAGTGACCTCAGTAGGATTGGGAATCACAGGTGGTAGAACGATGCTAATGGGAGGCTGCAGGGTGAGGAGAGAGAGAAATAGAGAGAGAGAGAGACAGAGCGCTGGAAACTTGCTCTCTTGCTATAGCCTAATAGCCTAATTTAACTTGGAATCCTTGACTCTCTTCTGCAGTCTTGAGTCAAGCATGCCCCATTTCCCCAAATGTTAGTATGGTTTCTGGGATCCCTATAACACCCCTTACTACCATTTATTTTATAGTCATCAGCTTCGGTTTGATTCATTCTGTGGAAAAAACAAAACTCACCAAGGTTAGAGATACCTAAATAACAGACCACAGGGAATTTTCACTCTTAATCCTCTAAGAATTATAAGAAGAGACAAAATGCCTTTTAAATAACTTTGTTCAGACCTACCTCACATCAGTTTTCAGAATAATATAATCAATTGAAGGTAGTTGGAGACGGATTTGGTCTTACTGAGTTACATTCCTATCTCTTCCCAGAAATTTACTTTATCTTTGCCAGGGCTGAGGATCCTATTTTCTCTTACACACATACACACACACACACGATATAAAACTCTGAGAAAACCCTAAAATTGTGACAGGACTCTTTCAGGTAACTCTGGTGAAGAAATTCCATCTTCCACTAGAAACGTGACTACATTTGTACCATTCTTAATTTTTTGATTTTTTTTTAAAGCTTAGGGTGGGATTTGTCATCTACCCATCCCATGATGAAAACCACTTTTCATGGGTTAACAGAAATCTGCATTTAGGGAGGCAACTTTCCAGTTGCTTGGCTTTTGGGAGGAAATGATGCAAATACAAACCCAGGGTTTATGTCTTGGAGAAAATTCAGGGAGAGACTCACAGAGGGCAGGGGATGAAGGATATTTGTCAAAATGCCTATGCAGCTAGGCCTCATATAAATGCTCTTTCTCTTTTGTTCCTAGCCAACTCTGAAGAATACAACTCAAGCACAATGCAAAGGAGGCATTTCAAGTGAATGCAACAGTTTTCTAATCTGTGTGAATCAAACCCCCAAAACCATGCAGGTTTTGATTCTGTAAAGAATTTTCCTTAGCATGCTGGATTGATCACATGGATTAATAGAACACAGTCGCCTTCACTTTTTGGTGCCTCCTAGCTTTTGTAGTTTTTGCCCCCTCAACTCCTTTCTTTTGAAAAATTCTGTGGCATTTTAAAGGAACAAAAGGAGTTGTGTTTTCTTAGTACCATAGTTATTGGCCCATTGGTCCAATTCTTCTGGAGGGTGCATTTCTCAGTGTACGAAAATCTTGTTTGTGCTTGTGTGGTAATCTCTGTGCCTTGGGAAAACTTGGAGTGTCTTTTGGACTCTACAGTTTTTTCATAATTTTCTGTGATTTAAAGTAATACAGTGAAATTCTTTATGTGTGAATAGCAAAGACTAGATGAAAGCTACTTAGTAAATGATGGATAAGGGCCTTTGTTAGATATGTGTATTTTGGTCTTAACTCTTCTTAACCTGTTTATCTTTCATAAACCTATACTTTCCTGTTCTCTGGGAAAAGACTAGCTAGCTCATTCCCAATTAAACAGCAGCAACAATGGGACTACAGCAAGAATAATAACAGACAAAGTTTGTTGAGTTTGACCATATACCAGGCACTATTTTAACACTTTACCTAACGTATTCATTTAATCTTCACAGAGACCCAGTGGGACAGCAATGTTATTATTTTTATTTTTGTGACCAAGTAACTAGAGTCAGGGGTATTCAGTGTTGGACTGGAGTTCATGGTAGTTCAACCCAGCTTTGGAAAATTGGAATTGTGACAATTGCTGCTCTTTTCCTTACCTAATAGTGCTGTCTTTAAGGATTGTTTACTTATATATTTAGCAATTTATTGTTTGATTCTAGGATATGTTTTATGATTTATTAAGTGGCCAATACCTTATTCAAAAATAACAAGATAGAATGAAAGAAAAGTTCTAAGATTTCATTTAAAACTTGATTTAAGCACCGCTATTTAAAAAGTTGTTCATCGTAGAGTTGTTTCTGGTATTCAATATTCCAACACCAGTCCCACCACATCTGTGACCTTTTCTCCACCAATGTCCTTAGTTTCTCTTATATTCCCCAGATCTACCCCCTTAGCAGGCAAAAAACAATTTACTTTATATTGCTTGTTACATTATGTATCTCACAATAGTGTTAATAAAGTATGATGGAGGATTTACTGAGCTATTTAAAGTGTTAGTTGAGTCTTTGTGTTATTGTTTTCACTCATTGAGCTTAGTGGGCTCCTATACAACTTTCCTATTTTATTTGCTGTGGTCCACTGGGCTATTAGTACTATGACAATTGGAGTGTCTTACTCCAAGACCTGGAGCGATAGCACAGAGGTAGGGCATTTACCTTGTATGCAGCCGCCCCGGCCGACTCAGGTTCAATTCCTCCTCTCTTCTCGGAGAGCCCAGCAAGCTACTGAGAGTATCTCGCCAGCATGGTAAAGCCTGGCAAGCTACCTGTGACGTATTTGATATGCCAAACACAGTAACAACAAGTCTCACAATGGAGAAGTTACTGGGCCCACTCAAGCAAATAGATGAACAATTCAATATGCCAAACACAGAAACAACAAGTCTCACAATGGAGACATTACTGGACCTGCTCAAGCAAATCGATGAACAACGGGAAGACAGTGCTACAGTGCTTCTCCAAGAACTGTGAAACTGGGATGATCCAGCAGCTTGGCATCTCTTCTAGAGTAGTCATGGTTTGGGCTGTTTCTATGTTAGAGGAAGTCAGGTGTGAGTGGGGCACAGAGTGGGAACTTGGCTGCCCCATCTTCAGAAGGCTACAGAGATCTCAATCCGGAGGCTTGCATTACCTGGCATGACTCTGTGGCTGAATATCTCTGAAAATTCTATTTTTAACCCACAGTTCATAGTTGTTATCATTTGTAAGTTGGAATTCCCCAACTAAAATTCATAGAAAAAAAATCAACACTGATGAGAGAATGGATGGAAGATAGGAAGTGGTTAGTATGAGGAGAGAAAAAGCAGCCTTGAATTATACCAAAATATATATAGAATTTAGGAACTATTCCTCTCATATTTTTAAAAATCAGCTATCAAACCATTTTCTACATATTTTATGTAAATGATTGCTTTTCAAGGAAAATAGGCCAAGTTTTTGGATCCTGTTTACCCTTTTTTCTTGCCTTCAGTTAACCTTAGATTAGTTTAATGTTCTCTTTTTCTCTGATCTTGTTTTTTAAATTATTTTATTTTGTGTTTATTTTTTATTTAATTCCACATTTAAGAGAGATTGCATATTTGCTTTTCTTTTCTTTTTTTGTAGGAGCACTGCTATTTATTCAGCCACTGATTAGCTGATTGAATTGGGCATGAACTCCACCTTGATTTATTTATTTATTTATTTATTTTTATATTTATTTATTGAATCACTGTGGGAAAAGTTACTAAGCTTTCAGGTTTAAGTCTCGGTCATACAATGATCAAACACCTTTCCCTTCACCAGTACTCATTTTTCACCACCAAGAACCCCAGTATACCCCCCTCCCACCCATCCAAGTGCCTGTGATGCAGGTAATTTCTACTTAACTCTTCTCTACATTGATTACATTCATTATTTCGACAAAAGATGCACCATTATTGTTTAGAATTCCCCCCCAAACAATCAGAATTGCTGAAAAGGCATTGTGAAATTTATTGTTTTCTATAGATGATTATGAGAATCATATAATGTGACGCGTCCGCGATTTTGGATTTCTGCCAAGAGTCAGATAATTATGAGATTGGTTTCTGTGTGTCTGGTGTTATGGCCATGCCGAAGAGCCGCTCGTGGGTCGTGGGGGGTAACTTGTGAACTCGGTAGGGTGTGAAGGATGTGCTGGTACTGCCTCCCTTCTCATGAGACTACAGTTGCCCCTTCACCGCCAGCTTGTACCTGGCTTTCCTATAAGCTCTGAGGTGACGGCCACCCTGCTGCCAGGGGGGAAAAAGGTGGAAGGGAGCAACACCCTTTCCCTCCTTGGGATGCATGGCGCTGTAGTTTAACTCATGGTTCATTCACTTTACTGCTGCAAGCTGCTGGGGTCTAGACTAAGTCCTTTTGACTCTGGAGCCATGGCCATGCCAGAGAGCTGCTTGTGGGGGCAACTCATGACTTCGGTAGGGCGTGAAGGACGAGCCAGTACCATCCCCCTTCCCATGAGACTGCAGTTGCCCCGTCACCACCGGCTCATACCTGGCTTTCCTATAAGCTCTGAGGCAGAGGCCACCTTACTGCCAGGGGGGGGGGAAAGGTGGAAGGGAGCAACACCCTTTCCCTCCTGGGGGAGGCATGGCGCCGTAGTTTAATGCATGGTCCATTCACTTTTCTGCTGCAAGCTGCCAGGCTCTGGATTAAGTCCTTTTGCCTCTGGAGCCATGGCCATGCCAGAAAGCCGCTTGTGGGGGGCAACTCATGACCTCGGTAGGGCGTGAAGGACGAGTGAAGGACCAGCCAGTACTGCCCTCCTTCCCATGAGACTGCAGTAGCCCTGTCACTGCCGGCTCATACCTGGCTTTCCAATAAGCTCTGAGGTGGCGGCCACCTTGCTGCCTGGGGAGAAAAAGGTGGAAGAGAGCAATACCCTTTCCCTCTTGGGGAGGCATGGCACCATAGTTTAATGCATGGTCCATTCACTTCTCTGCCGCAAGCTGCCGGGTTCTGGATTAAGTTCTTTTGCCTCTGGAGCCATGGCCATGCCAGAGAGCCGCTTGTGGAGGGCAACTAGAGATTGCATATTTTTTTTCCTGTCTAGCATTTGTGTCTCACAGTATTATGCCCTCAAACTTCATCCATGCTATCCCCTCAAAATAAGATTTTGATATTTTTTGTTATGTTTTATAGTTGAATAATATTTTCGTGTTTTCTTTATTTATTTATCTCCCAACAGACCTATAATTGTTCTCCATTATCTTGGGTATTGTGAAAATGCTTTAAAGAACATAAAGATCCATATATATATTTTTGAGTTAAGTCTTTTTGTTTTTTAAGATAATACCCAGATATGATCTTAGACTCTGGGCTCAATGGGACTCAGGAGCAGGGATCCTCTGCCTGCTTCCTCCAGTCTCCGGTGACGCAGGGGTCACACCCATAAGCCACTCCCTGCCAGTGCCAGATAATCTCTTCATTGGCTACCCTCCAGAACTCACGGCTGCTTCTTCCAGAAGGGAGCATAAATGAGGCTCCCATGACCATACAACCAGACTTTGCGCCAGGCTGTTTGCACTCAGTGAGCCCCAGAGAGGGGTTGGTGAGAGTCCTTCCCACCCCAAGGGATCCAGTCCTGGCAACCGACCTCCACTACCTAACTGCCGCCATGCTTCAGGCTGCTTTCTGGACTGCATGGCCGCTTTGCGACCGTGCGACACATCATAAGACACTTCCTATCCATTTTCTGTAATTGCCACACCATATTTGATGGCGTTCAGATAGTAGACAAAAAATCATAGAGAAATATATATGTATATATATATAAAACTGTCACTGTCCTCCCATTTTTCATTGATTTGCTCAAGCAGGCCCAGTAATGTCTCCATCGTGAAACTTCTTACTGTGTTTGGCATATCAAATAAGTCACGAATATATATATATATATATATATATATATATATATATATGTATCAGAGAGCCTGGCAAGCTACCGAGAATATCCTGCCTGAAAGGGCAGAGCCTGGCAAGCTCCCTGTGGCATATTTGATATGCCAAAAACAGTAATGATAACAGGTCTCATTCCCCTGATCCTGAAAGAGCCTCCATTCATTGGGAAAGACAAGTAAGGAGAGGCTGCTAAAATTTCAGGCTGGGAGGAATAGAGACATTACTGGTGCCCGCTTGAGTAAATCGATGAACAATGGGATGACAGTCATACACTGATACCCAGATATAGAATTACTTAATCATGTGATAATTCAACTTTATTAAATTTTAGACAAAATAAGATTTGCTGAGTCCTTACTCTGTGCAAGTCAGCAAGGATGGAGACATAGTCATTGCCATTTTGACTGGTTTTCTACAGGAGTAAGAAGAAAGCAAACCACTGAAATACAGGAACAATGTTCATACCGTGACAATTATGTCTAGACGTTGAAAAATCAGTGGCAAATGGACTGTGTTGCTTTGATGTGAAAAAGTGCTGTTTCACTGTTAATCAACAATGTGTCTTTGGGTAAATCACCTAAATTCCTTATGTAACATTTATTTCCTGTTACATAAAGGTGTGGCACTATATAAGTTCTAATATTATCTTTGAACTTTATTGCAGTGCCCCATTTTAAAGTTTTATATCAATGCTTCTGCTACATGCCATATGGGTTTATATTATTCCAGAATTCCCTTACAAACCTTCCACTTAATTAACCTTCTACTTTCTCTAAATTAATCCATGTTTGTTCTGTTTCCTTTTGTAGAGCATTCAGATACCCACAGCACATTGTTAATAAGCTGCTCTCAAGGTTGCCAAACTAGATTGAGAGATTGATTGCTCAGATTGATAAATTGAGTAGCATACTTGATGAGAATCAGGTGTAAATTCCTAACCTTTTATACCATTTGTAAAGTCATTATAACTAACAATTAGATATTATATGAGTACTAAAGAGTCGTTTTCCTTGTCTTTTTAAAAGAAGTTTCTTTAATGCTTTTTGAAATATAAAATCCCTAAATTGTTACTTGTCCATGAAATTTTCTAACATTCCTTCAAGTCTGATAATCTGCTGAGTAAGGTGTCCTTCGAGAGGACTGAGTGTTTAAATTATAGTCCTCCATATTCTTCTGACCCAGTTGATAAATCTTTTGTATAGTCCTCTGTATGTGATTTCTTTCTTTGATTTTGCTGCTTTCCGTACTCTGTCTCTGTCTTTGGTTTTTGTCATTCTATTTATTTTGTGCCTTAGAGTGCTTTAATGTGGGTCTGTTTTAGCTGGGACCCTTTGGGCATTTAGAACCTGAGTGCATGCACTTGTCATTTCTGGGAACGGCTCCTTTGATTTTTTGATGAGTGAGTGATTCTTCTTCTGGTTGACCTTTCTATTTCTCAGGGATTTCAACAATACTTATATAGTACCTCTTAAACTCATCCAATGGTTCTCTAGTATGCCATATATTTATTTTGAGATGTTCTCCCATCTTCTATTGTTTTCTAGCATCTCATCTTAGAGTTCACTGAATTTTATCCTCTGTTGCTGTTAGCTTCTATTGAGTTTTCTATTTTAAAAAAAATTTCCAATTTTTATTTTGCCTGCTAAACTCATCAATTCTACTGCATCTGATGGTTAGATTGGTAGAACCTACCAGGTCATTATCTTAACTATGTGAGCTTTGTGTTGGCACGCCATTTCGTCAGTAAAGAAATGAACAGCACCTAGCCCAGACAAGGTCAGATCTGAACACCTGAAGAACCTGCCGTCAGTACTCATCAATATACTGGCTTGGCTCTTTACACGCTACCTGTCTGAGTGCAAGGTTCCGTCCCAATGGAAAACCAGCAGGACTGTACTACTGTTCAAGAAGGGAGACATTCATGACATTGGCAACTATCGCCCGATCTGCCTATTGACTGTCATCTACAAGTTGTTCACTCGAGTCATCCTAAATAGGATTGACAGAACACTAGATGAAGGTCAACCATGTGAACAAGTCGGTTTCTGTAAAGGATTCAGCACCATGGACCATATCCACACGATAACCAAGCTCACTGAGGTTTCTCGGGAGTTCAAGATGCCGCTCTGTTGAACATTCATTGATTTAAAGAAGGCCTTTGATTCTGTTGAGACGGAAGCAGTCATTGAAGCCCTAGCCAATCAGGGCATTCAAGCTCAATACATCAAGATACTCCGTGAGCTGTATTGCGGATTAACTACCAGGATCTCACCATTCTACAAAGAAGTAATCATTGATGTCAAGAGAGGGGTTCGGCAGGGTGATACTATTTCACCGAAACTCTTCAGTGCCACCCTCGAGAACATCATGCGACGACTGGAATGGGAAGGAATGGGAGTAAAGACAGATGGTCGGCAACTACACCACCTCCGCTTTGCTGATGACATTGTTTTAATAACACCAAACATCAGCCAAGCGGCACAAATGCTGGCCGACTTTGACCGTGAGTGTGGAAAGGTAGGACTACAGCTGGATCTTACAAAGACAATGTTTATGAGAAACAGCCTCGTTCCTGATGCCCCATTTGCTCTCAATGGAACGACCATCTCCGAATGCAACAGCTATGTGTACCTAGGTCGAGAAGTCAACATGACAAATGACCTGGCACCTGTGCTGCGCAGGAGGAAGAGAGCGGTTTGGAATGCCTTCAAGAACGTTGAAGAAATAGCTAAGAGGATGAAGAACCTCTGGATCCGGGCACATCTCTTTGATTTCACTGTTCTTCCTGCATTAACATATGCCTCAGAGACCTGGGCCCTACTCAAGCAGTATGAGAATGCTATTCGGGTCTCCCAAAGAGGAATTGAAAGAGGTATGCTTGGAATATCACGTTTCACTCAAATGATAGAATCCAGAGTTCCGACATCCATCGATGATCAAGAATCAGGGACGCTGTATCTTTTGCTAAGGTGTCAAACATCAGATGGGCTGGTCACGTAATGAGATTTAAAGATGACCGCTGGACTAGAGCTGTTACCGACTGGATTCCACGGGATGTCAAAAGACCGCGTGGCCGCCCACCTACCAGATGGTCAGACTTCTTCATCAAGATCATGAACGATCGGTTTGAGGCTCTTCATGTTCCTAGAGCGAACAGACGCCATTGGGCCACACCAGCACGTGACAGGGACAAATGGAGATGTTACTGGCGCTCGCTCGAGCAAATCGACGATTAACAGGAAGTTAAGTGATTAAGTGATGTGAGTTTTGTAGGCCTTTAGGCTGTTTCCCACTGTGTTTTGCGACCTGGGGTGTCTTTGCAGTTCACTCTCCACTCTACTTTCCTCCCAGATGTATAAGTGACTGTAGCTCTTTTACTTCTTTTACTTCCTTCTTTCACTTCTCTGCCCTACCTATCCCAGAGAAGTTCTACCATTTCAGGTGTGTTATTTTTGAGTTTTTGGTGTAGATTATAGCACAATTTCCAGTGTTGTGGCACTTCCTTTCCTAGGGTTGTAATTTAGGTTCTGTGATTTTTTACTACCACCACAGCTTTGTGAGTTTCATTCTCTGGGCTGGGGATGAGTTATTATTAGCCTGAAGTGAATGAAGGAAGCCAAAGTTACAGAAGAGCCTGTGGGGTTCACTGCAGGGGGTCTAAGTGCATACCTTGTGATGGCCATGTGCTTCTAGAACCCCTGAGATATGATTCAAGCTGGAGCAAAGGAGCAGCATCCACCAGGCCAGTTTCCTTTGAAGCCAATGGGACAGTGCTTAGAGGGCAGAGAGGGCAAAAGTGTTATTTATCTATTTATTTTTAAAAATCTGAGTCGAAAACTCCATAATTAAAAAAAATAGGCTTCCATTATCGTGCTGTTTATAGTTTCCCAAGGAACTTTATGTTCTATAAAACACTGTATAAAAATTGAAAAATAATTTTGTGGGACTGGAGCGATAGCACAGCAGGTAGGGTGTTTGCCTTGCATGTGGCCGATCTGGGTTTGATTCCCAGCATCCCATATGGTCCCTTGAGCACTGCCAGGGTAATTCCTGAGTGCAGAGCCAGGAGTAACCATGTATATCACTGGGTGTGACCCAAAAAGCAAAAAAAAAAAGAAAAAAAAATAATGTTGACCCTATTTCTCATGACACAAGCAACTCTGGAGTATTGCAAAAATCATAACAGTACAATGAAAATATTTATTCTGTTGAAAGAATGTGTTAAATTATCAAAAAATGTCATTTAGTAAATAAATATTTAAAAACTCTTAAATTAACTTAATTTAAGGAAACAAGGAAGTATTCGTGCTACTAAATTTTGTAGCAAAAGCAAATAAAAATCTGGGAGATTTGGAAGTGAATTTTGCAGTAAAGTACTCTTGATTAAACTGAATCAGGAGGAATATTATGGTGAGTGGTTTTATTCATCTATAAATTGTGTTTTTGGCAATTTTAGGCTAGTCTGTACTCAGTTACTGTTAGTAGTAATTCAAACATTTATACACTTGGAAAAACAGATATGAAGAAAATGTGACTAGTGCTTTTTTTTGGTTTGGTTCTTTATGGGGGGAGGGAGACACACCTGGTAGTGCTTGGACTCAGGGATCACTCCTGACTGGTCTTGGGGAATCATATGGGGTGATGGGGATTGCAGCCGGGTTGACTGTGGACAAGGCCAACACCCTATCTGCTGTACTATTGCTCCAGCCTCAGTTCAAACCACTACTTTATATAGATGGTATATAAAACCTTACTTGCCAGTGATAAGTATACTTATTTACTTCATAGAAACACGTTGTAGCAGCCCAATAGTTGAAGAACTCTAAGGATATTTAACTTTTCACCATTATCCATATGTTTCAAGGCATACGGTTTTCAGGGAGAAATGAATTTGTGATTCTATAAGGTATTATTAGAAGAGTATATTTATTATACTATTTGACCAATTTATATCCTTCAGAATTGTTCACACAAAAACACTGACTGGAGGGACAGATGTGTGGCTTAGAGAGGCTTTGCCTTGTGAGGATCTGCATTCCACCCTTCATACTAGGAATGAAAAATGAGCAGTGGCTATAAGCAACATCTGCCAGGAGGCAATTTATTCTAATATTGAATAGATTATATAGAAGCAATGAGATTCTGTTCTGCATTTTCTATGTGATTTTCCATTAAACCAACATATAGCTAAAATTAGTGGTATACTTATCAATATTTTATTCTAGTGGGTGATATTAATATCTTTGTACCTTTAACTCCCATTGTCACATAGTAATAATAATGGGTCATTAGCATAGTGGTAATGATTAATATTTCCCATGTGCTCTTCGATCTGCATTTTTATGATAAAGTATGTCAAAATGTGCATTTTGCTATTTTCCTGTGTAAGCAAGGAATCTAGAAAACTTCTTACAAGTCCTCTTAACTTTCCAATATTTGTTGTATAATCTAGAATTAGAAATAATATTTTAGTAATTTTCAAATTGATCATATAACTAAATTGATTTAAAATTATACATCTTCTTTAATATATTTTAATTCCTCTATAATAATAATAATTTAAAACTGAATTTTATGTTTAAGGCATTTTCTGTTTTTATCATCAACCTTCTTTTTATTTTAAAAATTAAGATATAATTGACATTCAACATTGTTAAGGTTAAGGTGTATGACCTGTTGATTTGATACATTTATATACTGCAAAAAGAATATAACACTAGCCAACACCTTTATCACATTATATAATTATCACTTCATTTTTTGTGGTGGAAAGCTCAACCCGCTCCCCCCCAATGGGCCCCGGCGAGGAACAGCCAGGCGCGGGGGCAGACTGCACTGTTCTCGTCCGGGAGCTGGATTTTATAGTCTCTGGGTCTTGGCCGTTGATGGGATTACATGGCGCCAGGGGGCCAGGTGGTGGGTGTGACCCCCGCCTACTGGAATTTGGAGGATCTGGGTGGAGGATGCTCGACTCCAATCCGAGTAGGCTGGGTGATCTCGGCCCCGGAACCCGCGTGGATTTGTCCCTCTGCCAGTACCGTCAGGTGTGCGGAGAGTGGTCTCAGCATGGTGGTGGCTGGTCCTGGAGGTCTTCGGCTGCCGGAGCCCTGGTCGGGTCACACCCACCACCTGGCCCCCTGGCGCCAGAGGGACAAATCCACGCGGGTTCCGGGGCCGAGATCACCCAGCCTACTCGGATTGGAGTCGAGCATCCTCCACCCAGATCCTCCAAATTCCAGTAGGCGGGGGTCACACCCACCACCTGGCCCCCTGGCGCCGTGTAATCCCATCAACGGCCAAGACCCAGAGATTATAAAATCCAGCTCCCGGAACCACGCTGCCGCATTCGCGGCTGCGTGACATCTTATCAGGACATCTTTTATGACATCTTATTATCTCATTCCTACTCTGGACAAACTTGCAGGCTACCGAATGTAGCCTGCCCACAGGGCAGAGTCTGGCAAACTCCCCGTGGCATACCAAATATGCCAAATACCAGTAACAATGATGGGTCTCATTCTCCTAAAGAGCATTGAATATAATCTCAGGGCTAGGATGAAAGAGACGTTACTGGGGCCTGCCCGAGGCAATCGACGAATAACAGGATGATAAAATGAAATGAAATGAAATTTTTGTGGTAAGTACATTCATGTTCTAGTCTTTTAGCAACTTTAAAGTATATAATAAAGTATTGTTGATTATAATAACTATGCTATATTGGATCTTCAGACTTACTCATCTTCTAACTGCAAGTGTTTATACAGTTTCACTAACTTCTCCCTAATTTCCCTGCCCTCATCTGCTGGTAACCACTATTTTACTGTATTTCTATGAGTTTGGTTTGAATTTTCAGGATATTTTGATCCCAAGATTACTCTTCTTAAATTATATCTTTCCCTATTACTTAGATTTAAATTTTCCCCTCTCCATTTCTATCTGGTAACTCATATTTCTTAGTAGATGTATTTCCATTTGTCCACATCTTCCCTATTTACTTTCTCTCAAGTTTTTCATTTCATCTTTCTTCAGAAAACATAAGCTTCTCAGGTTTGTCCTGTATATCAAGATTCTTTCAAATACAGTCCCAAGAAGCCTGTCTTCTCCACAATGGGGGCCCACAATGGGGGCCTCCCCGTCAATACAATTTCCCACTATAAGACAGTCTCAAGTTCCAAATGATCTGTTTCCCTCTGTGTTGTTATCTCCAAGTGCGACTCTCCTCAATGTCTCCAGCAGACTTGCTCTGGTTTTTTCTTTATGAACAAAGTCATATGCTTTTTCTAAACTGATCAAGATTTAGAATTATTATTCGTAGTCTTTCCCTCTAAACTGGGAAACAGATCTCTTCTCTAAGTTGCAGAATTTTACACAAAAGAGAACACGGTTTCCCTCTGCACCAACAGTGTCTGTCTCATCTTTCTATCAATCTGATAGGTTATTGCATCTGTTCATTCAAAGACAATCATAATTTTGCAATTTGACATTTGATTTTCTTGGAGCTGTTCCTTATTTTACTCTACTCTGTTTTTTCTCTCTTTGTCTTTGCTCGTCATGCTGACTTAAGAAAATACTCAAGCTTCTTTTCCTTTCATGTTATCGTGTTCATTTGTGGGTCCTTGTTTTGGTTTAGTAAGGCAAGTTCTCCTTTTAGGATGCCAAACTCTTTCCTAAAATATCTAAAAATGATTAGTTGAAGGTGATTTTTCTTTGCCTTTGAGGTGATTTACTCTCTCCCTCATTTTGCTGTGCTTGACTCCATTTTTTCATGTACATATTTGTATATGTATATGAAATTATATTTTTTCATTTTTGAGTCAGCAATATTCTCTCTGTCCTTGGTAATTTCTACAAAATATATTGCACACGTGTCTTTTTGTTTTTATTGTTGTTCATTATTCACTCAGAAGTCACCACTAAGTGCTTTATAGGCCTATTGCTACCTCATGTTCACTTAAAAAAAAGTGTTTTCTTGCCACACCTGGCAGTACTCAGGTGTGCTCTGTCACTAAATTTTTCTGTTTTTATGTAAAAGACGAACAAGTCCCCAAAATATCCACAACAAAAATGTACACGATTAGTGAACACAGGCTGAGATCTGTTTCCAGGAACTAGCCTATATCCAAACCCTAACCATGTCCCTAACCCTTCATTCATGTAGTACCACTCTCCCATGATGAAGAATTTCCTTCCTGATTCTTAGACATTGTAGATTATAAGAGAGTTCCAACTCCAGCACATACCATTACTTTTATCTGAGGTCACACTTTACCTGTGGGATCTGTATTACATGTGAAGGACTGTAAAAAATTTCTGTCTCCTTTTCCCTTTGTGTTGTAAGTGGGCAATGTTACGAGGTAAAGACATAAGTATGTAATCTGCTTGAAAAACCAAAGTACACAATTCTTCAAATAGGTGGATGCACACCTTGTGTTTATTTTTAGTCACAGACCTTCTTTCATAGTCTAAGAGTAGACATATGAGTGGGGCAAAATGTCTTCTTTCTAATTTCACCATCTGCAGCTCTTGTGTGAATCATTCAAAGAATGCTAAGGACAGTTCTCATTGCATCTGATTCTTCTTATCAACCCACTTTAGAATCCAGCATTTCAGTTTGGACTTAAAGAAGAGGGGAGAGGCTGGCCTTGAGGAATGATGGCTGGGAGTTCTAATAACAAGCATTCACATGGAATTATGGATTTTTTTGCTATGCATTCTTACTAACATTTTCGAACACTCATAAAGGTACCTAGTTACAGGACAGTGTGGTTGTCAGGGAAACTGGGACATCAGTACTAGTCCATAGCTGATCCATACATCACATCACTTAGTATAGCACCTCTCAACTTTTAAAAAGAACTATGAGTTAATTGCCCTCTTCCTTCACCATAAGAATTCGGATAAATCTGTACGACTGAGCAAGAGTGCTTCTTTGATACTACATAGCCAGAGACTTGTCATTATTTATAACTATCTAATGTAATTAGTCTTTACTTTAACCTGCAGTTATGTCAAGTGATCTGATTCTGTAACAGAATATATATATATATATATGGTGAAGGTGAAGGCCCTCCCGTTGATCGTGGATTTGCTCGAGCGGGCCCAGTAACGTCTCCATTGGAGACTTTGTTGTTACTGTGTCTGGCATATCGAATACTCTTGGTAGCTTGCCGGGCTCTCCGAGAGGGGCAGAGGAATCGAACTCGGGTCGGCCATGTTGGCCGCTTGTAAGGCAAACGCCCTACCGCTGTGCTATCGCTATATATATATATATATATATATATATATATATATATATATATGTATTTTCCTGGAACAGTTACCAGATTTATTTCTTTATTCTTTATTATATTTTAATTGAATCATCATGAGATACAGTTACAAGGCTTTCATGATTGAATTCAGTCATACAGTGATTGAACACTCCACCAGTTCACATTTTCCACCACTAATGTCCCCAGTATCCCTCACATCATCCCCACCCCATCCCACCCCGTGCCTCTGTGGCATACTTTCATTTTTTACTTTCTCTCTACTTTTGAGCATTATGGTTTGCAATACATATACTAAGAGGCCATCTTGTTTGGTCCTTTGTCTACTTTCAGCAGATATCCCCCATCCCGAGCGATCCCTCCAACTATTATTGACTTAGTGGTCCCTTCTCTATCCCAGTTTCCTTCTCCCCCAGACTTGAGGCAGACTTTCAACTGGCATCTATAACAGAATTAAAAAAAATAATATCAGGCAACTATTTGAATATAGAAGAGCTACTAAAACAAAGCCACATCAACCGATTTTTTTTGAGGGTTTTTAGCCCTGCATGGCCAAACCACTGGAGACAGATGCCTTTCTGTATCTGAAGTCACATAAGGGCTTCCAAAAGGAACAGAAAATTCTCTTTGCTACCCATGTTTGCTAAAAATTAACTTTATTTCAATGCTTATTAGCACAATAGAGTTGAATGAGGGAAGAATGGTCTCCATCTCTTTATTTTACAGTGATATGCTGGAGTTTATAGAGCATTCATATTTCACTCTGACAAGGTGCAGCAAATTAGGGGTAAGTTGGCACAGCAGCAGCATACGTATTAATGAAAAGACTTCACCTTTGATCAATTCTAACTTAATATTTAGAAGCTAATCACCGTCATATTTGGGTTATCTTCTGTTTCCATGATTAAAAACAACAGGGCTGGTTTTCTATGACTTCAATTGCCACTTCAAGCTGATGACTAGATAAAGAAACCGCGGTCCATATAAATAATAGAATGCTATATGGCTATAAGAAAAGATAAAAGCATGTACTTTGTGACTATGTGGATAAATCTAAAGCATATCACACTGAGTGAAGTTAGTCAGAGGGAGAGGGACAGATTCAGAATGAGTTCCCTCATGTGCGGTAGGTATACAAAGGATCATAGTAGAGAAACAACAAATACCCAATGGCAACAGAAACTGAGAACTTGTTTTTATTTATTTTTTACTTTAAAATTTATTTTCCTTTCCTTTTCTTTTCTTATTTTATTATTATTTTTTAATTGAATCACCGTGAGATACAGTTACAAAGCTTTCATGATTGAATTTCAGTCATACAATGTTCCAACACCCATCCCTCCACCAGTGCACAATTCCCACCACCAGTGAGAACTTTCCTTTAATAGGATGCATGTTACTGTAGGGTAGAGGAATAGGACATGGAGTGGGGGCACACTGGGACATGATGAAGGGAAGCTGAGACTGGTGGAGGGTGTGGTGTTGGAATGTTTTTTGTATGAAATATTGCGATTATCTATACTGTTAATCACCATGCCTAATTCTTTTTTAAATGTGACTTAACATAGGATGAATATAATTAATAGAGCATGTTATAATTTTTCTACCATTACACAAATTATTAAAGAAATTATGGCCAATGACGTGCATTTATTGCTTTGAAGATTTATCTATTCTTTCCTTATATACAGACATCATCACTGCTTCTGTCATAGGATATATATCATTTTGTATTTTGCTTCAACTTACAATTACTTAATTTTCCAATATTGCTTCATAGTTCAGCACAACATAACTTTAAATATGTCTTTGAAAGACTTCATAATATTATCTTCAGTGGAATTACTATCACTGGTTTAAGCATTTCTTGCATAACATTGAAGTTACTCTGAGTTATTTCTTTTTTTTAATTAATAGTTTTGAAATGACTGCATTTATAGAATTTAATAACCATAAAAAGAAGCTACCGCTCTTGCTATATACTTAATAAGGATATTAGCAAAAATAGCCCTAATGCAGTTCTCAAGATTTAAAGTCCTGCACTGAGGCAAAACAATTCAGTAATTTTCTTATTGACTGTTTTAATTTGCAAGGGTAGAATGTTAAAGTGTTGCCTGCAAGACACTGATATAGTTTTAATATTAATATGATAGTTTCAATAAGTTTATGACAGTAAAATATGATAAACAACAATAATAAGCCATACAAAATTTATTGAACCTTCTATGTGCCAGAGAGTCTCGTAAGTGCTTAATTTGAATGAACTCAATTGATGCTCACAGCAACTATGAGTAAGTTATCATTGTCTTTATTTTTTAATAATTTTTTTCCATAATAGTGCTATTGTTTACGCTTTTGATGTACAAAGTAGATACCTTCACCCTATATTATTTTTATTGTATACAAGGAAAGACACAAAGATAGAATTTCATATTTTAATTGTTAGAGTTCATTTTCTTGGCTGTCTTTTGTCAATAACTGTACTTCTTTTCATATATTCTTTTACTTAATTACCTCAAATCCTGGAGCGAGAGAGATAGTACAAAAGGTAGGGTGCTTGCCTTGAATGCTGACTGTGTGTTTTTCCCCAGTAGAGATTATGGTTCCCTGAGCTCTGCACGAAGTGATCCCTGAGCACAGAGCTAGGAGTAATTCCTGAGCACCACCATTTGTGACCCCCAAACTAATCAACTAATCAACTGAACAAAAAAGATCTCAAACAAGCACATAATTACCCCAAATCCCTTGAGGGTATTATTTTACTCCAATTTTATGTGTGAAACATTTGAAGTCAAAGAGGACATATCAAGTGACTGAGGTTGCAAAGCTTGTAAAGGCCAGATCACAGACTCAAACTCTACTCTGACTAACCCTAAACTTGCTAAAGTCTTAGCTCTAAGCTACACTTAGACTTGGAGTTCCACAGAATGAAAAATAACATGCAGTTAAACGATTTACCCAGAACTGCTCCATGAGCAATAGGAAATTTTAGGTCAGATCTTCTCATCATTTCTCCTAATCCAGAACTTTTTTTTCTTTTTGGGTCACATTCAGCTATGTCCAGGGGTTACTCCTGGCTCTGTATTCAGGAATTACCCATGGCAGTGCTCAGGGGACCATATGGGATGCTGGGAATAGAACCCAGGTTGGCCGTGTGCAAGGCAAACGCCCTACCCGCTGTGCTATTGCTCCAGCCCCCAGAATCCTTTTCAACACATTGCTGTCATAGCTTCTTTTACCATTTTTGTCTCCCCCACCCATTGTGTTCCCTTACCTTCAGCCCCTCTTTTCCCTCTTGCCACTCATCTTCCTTAACCCTATTACTTTCTATTTCCAGTTTTCTTTTCTCTCTGGTCTTCTTATTCCAGCACATAGACTTTAATCTTCTTTTTGTAGACAACCTCTCTCTGCTTTTCTAGCACTTGAGTTGTCATGGAAGCCCCAAATACACACTTATCTCTGAGAAATGCACCTGACTTTTCATCAGGTTGATATACTCTTGGCACCTATGGTTTATATTTCTTAGAATGGACATTTGATTTGTCCATTTTGATCCCAGGTATAACCAATCACCTGAGTTCCCATGCCTCATATCACAAGACTGTGTTGGATCTCTTTCTCTATGAAAGGGACATGTTTACTATGGAAATGAATCAGATATACAAAACTTTCCACGTTGAGGAAAGGATTATGAAGTTCTTGCCATCTAGCATACCTTGGCTGAACAGCCAGTACCTATAGTTCTGATTTACAGTTCTCTATGGGGTACTCTGACTACTGGACTTGCATCATCAAGGTCATTTTAGGAAATGACCCTCTATACATTGAGATAACAGTTCTATGAATTCTGTTTTAGATTACTTTTCATTTTTGAACATATTATAAGGAAGACAATGGTGGGAAGACTTCTTCATCTTGATCCAAGATTTACTTGCCCTGTTCTTTATGTTGTATCTTGAAGATGAAAATGGCTGAACATTATTTAATTTTAAACACATAAAAGAGGAACGTCGGGTCCATGGCCTTCTTCTATCTTGGTCACACCAGCAAAATCTGATAAAATGCTTGAGCATTGGTACTTTTTTTTGGTTGTATTTAAAGATGCAAACGACTAATACTTTTTTCCTTCTGAATATGTACAGTGAGGGCATATGGATACACTAATTGGTAATGGTCATTATGTTGCTGATTCAATGAGTTTGGACATGAAATAAAATTAGCATCCCAGATAGAGAAAGAAAGAAAAAGGAACTTTCTTCCATGTTTAACACTAAGCAGTATAAAACATTCTGTCTTCTGAAATGCCCTTGAAAAGCAAGTCAGGAAGTATTCTGATGCTATGTAGCTTCTTTTAGTATCATTTAACCACATTATGATTTTTATAATATTTTTTGAAGTGGAGAACTTTACAGTGTAATGTTAAATAATAGTTGATTTCATCACATTTCTGCTTTATAGCAATGTATTTATTTTGTAGTACTGGCAGTTTTTTCAAAAACATATCAGAGTGAAAATAAATCAGATTGAATAGATTTTGTGATTCAAATGTCTATATTGAAATAAATTCAAATGAAATATTCAATTGTTATAGGAAAATAAAAGTGGGAGGAAGCAGTTTTAGGGAGAAACTACGTTTTGTATTCTTGGGTTTTATTTTCATTTGTCAAATTAGCATTTTTTATTTTGTTAATTGGCAACAAACATATCTTCAAATGGATTATTCCATCTTAATTTATACTAACGTTATAAACTGAACATGTTAACTTTTTAAAAATGTTAAAACATCTCTCCTGGGCTCTTTGTGCATTGGTGCAGAGTGGAGGCAATTCTGTTGTAATCCTGCTGAGAAGACACAGGGATTCAACAGTCCGCTTGACTCTGTCCCCAGAACTTGTCTGGTTATTTTCTTTCTGACATCTGGAGGGGCAGCAGAGACCTGAGACAGGACAATGAGGTTTTCCTATTAGTGCTGACCCTTGAAAACTGATGTCATTGCTCCAATTTTATGCGTCTCTGTCAGAGTCAGTCGTCTCTGTATTTTGTAGCGTCTAGCCATGGAGTCCTCACTGAAAGTTGTCTTGTTTTATAGAAAAATGTGGGGAAATGCAAATTGAATCTGAGTTTGGATTCCCTTATCTTTAACTTTAAAGAATAGGATACTTTCTAACTAATGTGATTTTTTAAAATTTTATTTATTTTTTATTTATTTATTTATTGAATCACTGTGGGAAAGGTTACAAAGCTTTCAGGTTTAGGTCTCAGTCATGCAAATATCAAACACATTTCCCTTTACCAATACTTATTTTTTACCATGAAGAACCCCAATAAAACCCCACCCCCCACCCCTCCCAGTCCCTGTGGGGCAGATGAATTCTAGTTAACACTATATCTGCTTTGATTAGATTCATTGTTTCAATAAAAGATTCACCACTATTATTTAGAGTTTACCCCCCCCCCCCCAAATCAGACATCCTGACAAAGCATTGTGAAGTGATTTGCTTTCTACAGCTGGGTTCAAGAATTATTTGTTGGTTTTGGATTTCTGCTATTTTACTTATTGACCCTGGAAGTATTTCTACTGAAAGTCAGATAGTTAACAAATTGGTTTCTGTGTTCTGGAGTCGTGGCCGTGCTGCAGAGCCGCTCGTGGGGTGCAACTGGTGGCCTCGGTAGGGCGTGAAGGGCGGACTGAAACGCCCCCCTTCCCATGAGGTTTTAGTCGCCCCCACACCCCTGGCTCATACTTGCTGTCCACAAGGCTCCCATGCGGCCGCCATCTTTCTTTCCAGAGAAGAGAGGGCGAATGGGACAACACCCTTTCCCCTCTGGGCAGACATGATGGCCTGGATTAACGCATAGTCCGTTCACTTTTCTGCTCCAAGCTGCTGGGTTCTGCATTAAGTCCTTGTGCTTCTGGGGCTGTGGCCGTGTTGGAGAGCCGCTCGTGGGGGGCAACTGGTGGCCTCGGTAGGGCGTGAAGGACGGACCGGAACGACCCCCTTCCCATGAGGTTTTAGTCGCCCCCACACCCCCGGCTCATACCTGCTGTCCACAAGGCTCCCATGCGGCCGCCATCTTTCTTTCCAGAGAAGAGAGGGCGAATGGGACAACACCCTTTCCCCTCTGGGCAGACATGATGGCCTGGATTAACGCATAGTCCGTTCACTTTTCTGCTCCAAGCTGCTGGGTTCTGCATTAAGTTCTTGTGCTTCTGGGGCTGTGGCCGTGCTGGAGAGCCGCTCGTGGGGGGCAACTGGTGGCCTCGGTAGGGCGTGAAGGACGGACCGGAACGACCCCCTTCCCATGAGGTTTTAGTCGCCCCCACACCCCCGGCTCATACCTGCTGTCCACAAGGCTCCCATGCGGCCGCCATCCTTCTTTCCAGAGAAGAGAGGGCGAATGGGGCAGCACCCTTTCCCCACCGGGCAGACATGATGGCCTGGATTAACGCATAGTCCGTTCACTTTTCTGCTCCAAGCTGCTGGGTTCTGCATTAAGTCCTTGTGTTTCTGGGGCTGTGGCCATGCTCCAAACTTAACTCTGATTTTCAGGGAGAAAGGTTGGGTGGTTTACTTCCCATTGATCACTATGTATATAGAGAGACGTCCTGAGGAAAAGTCCTAGTTCCCACATACTCGAGCTGTGCTTGTAGAGGCTTCTGGTCACTGGGGTTCCATCTGGGGGAGGCGGGATGTGGTACCTACCCCATCTGGGACTTCCCGTGATCTCGGCTCTTTTTGGAACCTATTTTTTTTTTCCCTCCGGGATCTGTGGTTCCCGCCCTCCATGTGGTCCTTCTCTTGGGCTGTATGTTGTAAAGATGGCACTGGGGGGCAGGCTGTGGGCATGACTTCCAGAATCAGAGGTTACCTGGGAGCTGTAGTCCCGGCAGATTTGAGAAAAAGTCCCAGTTTCCGCATACTCGAGCTGTGCTTGTAGAGACTTCTGGTCACTGGGGTTCCATCTGGGCGAGGTGGGATGCGGTACCTACCCCATCTGGGACTTCCTGTGATCTCGGCTCTTTTTGGAACCTGTTTTTTTTTTTTTTTTTCCCTCCGGGATCTGTGGTTCCCGCCCTCCATGTGGTCCTTCTCTTGGGCTGTATGTTGTAAAGATGGCACTGGGGGGCAGGCTGTGGGCGTGACTTCCGGAATCAGAGGTTACCTGGGAGCTGTAGTCCCGGCAGATTTGAGAAAAATTCCCAGTTCCCGCATACTCGAGCTGTGCTTGTAGAGGCTTCTGGTCACCGGGGTTCCATCTGGGCGAGGCGGGATGCGGTACCTACCCCATCTGGGACTTCCTGGTGATCTTGGCTCTTTTTAGAACCTGTTTTTTTTTTTCTCCTCCGGGATCTGTGGTTCCCGCCCTCCATGTGATCCTTCTCTTGGGCTGTATGTTGTAAAGATGGTGCTGGGGGGCAGGCTGTGGGCGTGACTTCCGGAATCAGAGGTTACCTGGGAGCTGTAGTCCCGGCAGATTTGAGAAAAAGTCCTAGTTCCCGCATACTCGAGCTGTGCTTGTAGAGGCTTCTGGTCACCGGGGTTCCATCTGGGCGAGGCGGGATGCGGTACCTACCCCATCTGGGATTTCCCGGTGATCTCGGCTCTTTTTGGAACCTGTTTTTTTTTTTTCCTCCGGGATCTGTGGTTCCCACCCTCCATGTGGTCCTTCTCTTGGGCTGTATGTTGTAAAGATGGCGCTGGGGGGCGGGCTGTGGGCCTGACTTCCAGAATCAGAGGTTACCTGGGAGTTGTAGTCCCGGCAGATTTGAGAAAAAGTCCCAGTTCCCGCATACTCGAGCTGTGCTTGTAGAGGCTTCTGGTCACCGGGGTTCCATCTGGGGGAGGCGACTAATGTGATTTTGAACTAACTTTGCTTAAATTTCTTAAGAACTCTGTGTTATGAAATAATAAGTCTGTCATCCCTTTTCAGTTGAACATCTTTTGTAATGGGATCCTATAAGGCATTATACTTTGTCAATAATTTTTCTGAGTAGAAAAGCCTCTCTTGGTTTAAGTGGAATGAGAGCTGAAGTCTGACACTGTTATTTGGTATCTTCATCCTTTTTCTTTATAAATTTATTCTTCTGGCAAAAGGCTGAGAAAGTGAACCAGCGGCATGGTACAGCAGGTAGGGTAATTGCTTAGGACATGGCTGATCCAAGTTCAGTCAATCCCTGGCACCCCAAGCACTACTTAGAATGATCCCTGAGTGTGGAGCCAGGAATAAGCTCTGAGAGATGCTACATGTGGACCCTCCCGCCCAAACCAAACCAAAACAAAAAAATGAAAGGCTGAGGAAGCATATAAAGTATTTTGAGTATGCCTTGGTAGTTTGTCAGGTGACAAACAATTCAGCACCAATCTGTCTGAAAAAGTAGTTGAAATGCTACCAAGTTTACAAATTGATCGGCTTGGTACAGAGATTTTTTTATCTATCCATCCATCTAAGTCTATCTCTATTATCTATCTAGATACACAATCATCTATCCATGATAGATTCATCTATGTGAAATTCATCTTTATTACCATATCATCTCTCTACTGTTTTATGTAAAAATAATTTACTACATGTACATCCATAGGACAGAAAAATACCTGAGAAGTTACGGGCCTATAACACCAAAGTATTTTCCATATGACCTTAGGGATTTCCTCTTTCTCTTATTACTTTTCTTCCATATATCTTTTCTTCACCCTCTTCATTTCTTCCTTAAAATGTAAAACAGACATAAGCACTAAAATGTTTGAAGTGTAACTTTTAGAACTTTTCATATAAAATAAGCTTTAAAGTTCTGGGTCTCTGACTCAGCAGTAGAGGACATGCTTTACATATATATGATTCTGAGGTCAATCTGTCTCCTAAATAAAAACAAAACTCAAAGCAAGAAAAACAACAAAAATGAGTTACATAGTTAGGGTGCAAAAATGCGATGACTTATACCCCATTTATCTACACAGCATCCTTATCCATGATTTTATTTTCTGCAATAAAAAATGAATATAGGCCAGTATACAAATATTATGGATAATCACTGTCATCCTGTTGGTCATTGATTTCCTCGAGCAGGCCCCAGTAACATCGCCTTCATCCTAGCCCTGAGATTTTAAAAAGTGCCATATTCGAGGCTCTTTCAGGGTTGGGAGAATGAGACCCATCATTGCTACTAGTTTTTGGCATATTTAATACGCCACGGGGTTTTTGCCAGACTCTGCAGTGTGGGCAGGATACTTTTGGTAGCCTGCCAGGTTCTCCAGAGTAACACCTAGAAAATAAGATGTCGCGCAGCCGCTCGGGGTGGGGAGGGAAACTCAACCCACCCTCCTCCACGGGACCCCCGGGGAGGACAGCCAGGCGCGGAGGCAGGAGGGTGGGTTGAGTTTCCCTCCCCACCTTGAGCAGAGCCCCGGCAGCTGAAGACCTCCGGTTCCAGCCACAGCCATGCTTAACACTCTCCACACGTTTGGACAAGCCTCATGCATGAAAGAACTGGCAGAGGAACCCAGGTGTGCGGGACCTGGGGCATAGATCTCCAAGCCTGCTCGGATTAGGACTGGGGCATCCTCCACCCAGATCCCCCATCTTCCAGGCATTACACCCACCAACTGCACCCGGTGTCGTGTAATGCCATCAATGGCCAAGACCCAGAGACTATTATGGATAATATACATAATATATAATAATAAATAAATCAAAATATTATGGGCTGTAAGATTTTTTGAGAGACAGACAAGATTTCCACATAATTTTTATTGTTTTGTTATAGTCTACTGCCATATATAATTTATGAATTAAACTTTATCATAGATATGTATAAGAAAATGTCATATATACAGTTTGGTAATCTGGTTTTAGGCCTCTACTGGGGTTCTTGGAATGTTTTCACAAATAAAAGAGGATTACTTCTCTCCATGGGCTGGAGCGATAGCACAGCAGGTAGGGCATTTGCCTTGCATGCGGCCAACCCAGGTTCGATTCCTCCATCCCTCTCTGAGACCCTGGTAAGCTACAGAGAGTATCCCGCCCGCACAGCAGAGCCTGACAAACTCCCTGTGGAGTATTCGATATGCCAAAAACAGTAACAACAAGTCTCACAATGGAGATGTTACTGGTGCCGCTTGAGCAAATCGATAAACAATGGGAGGACAGTGCTACAGTGCTACTTCTCTCCATTTTTGATAGGGTTGTTTTTTTCTCTTAATTTTTACAAGTTCTTTATATATCCTGGATATTATTCCTTTGTCCAATGAGTAGAGTCAAATACTGATTTCCAGTGTTCAAGGGCCCCAAAACTCTAGAAAGACATCTGCACTCCGAACTTCCTTGCAGCTTGATTCACAATAGCCCAAATCTGGAAACTACTTAAATGTACAAGGAAATATAATTAAATAAATTCTGGTATAGCTATATGATGTAATACCACCCAGCTCGAAGAAAAGACAAAAATGTGCAGTTGGATGCTACGTGGATGAAACTGGAGAGTGTGGGGCTGAGTCAAGTGGGCCAGAAGTAGAGGAACAGCTAAAGAATGATCTCTCTCAAATAATTTACTACATATACATCCATAGGACAGAAAAATACCTGAGAAGTTAGGGGCCTATAACACCAAAGAAGAAATCCCTAAAGCCAGAATCTTATATATGTATATACATAGTAAGGAAATAATAAGTGTCCAAAGGCAACAGAACCTTTGTGGTCTACAGAATTGAGGTTGTGTGATGGGATTGCTGATGGGGAGAGGGATGTGAGAATCCTGGTGTTGGAATATAGAGCAAGGGACCATGGAGAACTGGATAAAATTGATGATGCCTTTAGGGACTATATTCAGTATAAAATTATAGTGCCCACTGACAGAGATACTCAAACTTGGATGTGAAAAATGCTCATGGTTCTCAGCTCATTTTGCACAATATTCTATGTTATTAAGAGTATATTCCTCAAATGAGTGCAGTCATTCTATGTCTGTTCCTCTCCTTCTGTCTTATTTCACTCAGCATGGTAATCTCCATGTCCTCCCATTTATAAGTGAATTTTATGACTTCATTTTTTCTAGTAGCTGCATAGTATTCCATTGTGTAGACGTACCACAGTTTTTTTAACCAGTCATCTGTTCTTATTGGGCACTCCGGGTGTTTCCAGATTCTGGCTACTGTGAGTAGTGTTGCAACGAACATAAAAGCGTAGATGTCATTTCTGCTATGTGTTTTTTCGCCTCTGGGGTATCATTTGTGAGATATCACAGAACACAGTGACACTAAAAACCAAGGACACTAGAAACAAGGGCCAGAAGGATTGTTCCATGGTTGGAAACCGCCTCGAGAACTGGGGAAGGAGGCAGTTGGGATTGTGAAGGGACCATTGTGACAATGATAGTTGGAAATGACCACTCTGGATAAGAACTGCCTTCTGAAAGGTAAAGGATCAAACACGATGACCTCTCAGTACCTGTATTGCAAACCATAATGCCCAAAAGGAGAGAGAAAGATAGATAGATAGATAGATAGATAGATAGATAGATAGATAGATAGATATGGAAAGTGCGTGCCATAGAGGCAGGCTGGCTGGGTGGAGAGGTGAAGGTGGCAGGAGAGAAACTGGGAACACTGGTAGTGGCAAATATACACTGGTGGAGGAATGGGTGTTAGAACATTGTATTACTGAAATGCAACCATAAACAGTGTTGCAACTGTATCTCGTGGTAATTCAATTAAAATAAGTACATTAATTGATAAAAGTATTTAAAGCATTATCTCATCAATGGCTTATTGAAAGTTTCTATATTGTTCGTAGCAGGGATGCAGGGATTTCAGCTGGGACTAAGTCTACATATTGAGGTTACAGTGGTGACCAAATAGAATCAATTGATGTCCTCAATGAGTTTGTAGTCTGCAGTGTGATGTGAGTATTATCCTGATTACAAACTTGGAAAGAAAGTAGCAGTCATCTTTGTGTCTGGCACTAGTTCACATTTTGCTTGTGAGCTTCCTCTGACTGTCTCATTAAATCAGCACCCCTCTGCTGATTTATTCTGGTGAGGCATTTCTTTTTTCAGCCACAAATAAGAGGGAGGATCTTGGGGGAACTTTTGCTATGGTACAATGGTCTGCAAACTGAAGATATTTGAGAACCACTGACCTATAGCAAAACTCAGAGAATTGCATGAGAAAACATTTCAATTCTCTGTGTCTTTTTCTCAGGGCTTGTATGTTTGCATGCAGAGAATGTGAAGGCCAAGGTCAGAAAGCAGTTAGCCTTAAATGTATTAGAAACAAATCAATGTTGCTTCGACTCCAGAAAATGCAAAAAAGGTATGCAAATTTAGGTATTTTTATCTTGTACATATACGTTAAATATTTATTTTCTGATTACACAGTGACCTTTCCTTCAGGAAAGAAATGACCTACCTATAAATGCTTCCACTGTTTGGAAAGTTAACCTGAAATCTTAACTGGGCTCTTAAATCTTCATGTTAAGAGGATAAGCTGTGTTTTCCATTGGAGAGAGAAGGCAAGTGTTCATTTGAAGAGGTTACAAAGTGCATTCTGCTTCAGATACAGCATTGATGGCTTCTCTATCCACCATCACTTGTCTCTGAGGCACCATCCACAGTAGCTGTCTTGGTGGTTATCTTTGACCTTCCAGTCTTCAGATGGATTGAAGTCATCATTCTGAGGGAAAGATGATTAAAGCTCTTAGATGAAAAGAAAGACATTTGGTTGTGAAAAACTGGAAAACTTCCATGGGGTTGCGGTCTCTCCTAAAACAGAAAAAAAGTTCTGTTCGCTCCTCAATGCTGTCACCTCCCTAAAATTAGGCAGAGGAAAAGAGATAGAGCTTGAAGTTGGGGGAAAAAATAATCAAAAAACCAACTTTTGTTAATGTATAGGCATTCAACACCCACTGTTCATTAACACACATATTGCTAATGCTTGGCAATGAAGCGGACATTTTTCTTGAGTGGGGTCAAAAAACTAATTATTCGCCATATGGTGGTTGGCTCAGCAACAATTGCTGAAGCCGTGGAAGCAAAGGGAAGTTGGCCGAGCAATTTCTTTGGGCAGTTTGCACAGCTCCGACTCTCTTGACATATGCCATTCATGTTGCCTCTGGAGAACAGATGGGCCAGGGCTGGGAACGGAGGGGAAATCGTGGCTGAGCTCTGGTGGCAGTCCTGGTCTCTTTATCCTTCCGAATGACTTAGAGGCACATGGTATGTGAAAATAACAAGTAGGGGATTGTACTTGGAGGATTTCTCTGCCTTCTTTTATCAAGCCACAGAGTAATTTTGACTGCCTTTGCGTATTTTGTTTATTAAAGGGATCAGGGTTTTAGATGAAAGAGATTCCTTGGTTGTCGGTAGGCTCCAGCCGATGCCAATGACCCTTGCTCATTGTCAGCAGGGGGAAAAAATGCTGGCAGTTTGATAAGGGCTAAAAAAATAGAAGGGTTTTTAAATTAAAATTTAAATTACTCTTTATTTGTTCTCTTCTCATTTGTGAATTTCACACAGGCAAGTTAAGATAAGAGGTGGTTTGGAGTTGGGGTACTCAAACCTCGCAGAGTGAGTTAAAATGGGTTCTTTTTTCCTTCTCCAGAGGGTCAGATCCAGGAAACCTGACAGCTGTCTGAACATTGTGCAGACACAACTTGGGAGCATTCTGGATTCCACGTTGTCCAAAAGAAACAAAATAGGAGAAAGAAGAGAAATTTCCTCAGTGGTTAACTGAGTTTTTATGTGTATATATATATATATATATATATAGAGAGAGAGAGAGAGAGAGAGAGAGAGAGCGCTAAAATGTCTTGTACCCAGCACTGTAGGATTTAATTAAGAAGGGGCCTTGGGGTGACAATGGAAGGATTTTGATGCTCTGGTGGTAGAACTGGTATAGCAGCAGTGCATGTATAAAATAATAAATGTTATACTATTATAAACTATTATAAACTAGGATACCGCAATGAAAACGGATTTAAAACAAGGGGAAAATAAGCACGTGTAATCCTGACCTCATACTTCCTGCCTACCCTGGGCAGGTACAGAAAATGCTCTTGTACTCCTACCAACCACGAGGAACTTCTTTTTCTAAATCCCAGGGGATGACTCTTCAAGTTGATCCGATACACTTACACATTTTGGATATGTAACCCAGGACTCACTTCCACAAACTTCTAATAAGCTTGTTAAAAGTTTTTGAAGTTTATTAAGGCTAGTAAATCTTTCAGACTCAATAACAGTGAAAACATGAGATTTATGCTAAAACCACTGAACTTTGTAATATGCCTTGTTGAAGTGGAAAGCAGGGGTGGGAGGAGGGGAACATTGGTGGAGGGAAGTTGACACTGATGGTGGGATTGGTGCTGAAATATTATATGCCTAAAGCTCAGCTATCAATAACTTTGTAAATCACGGATCTTTAATTAAAAGACAATATTTTAAAAAATCTTTCCGGCTAGACGGATTGGATTTGGTCCACGGTTTTAAAATGCCACTGGGCCAGTGTGATTATAATCAGGTTTTTGTTTGTTTTTTCTTTTAGTTCCTTTTGTCCATTTCAGTTATGCTGAATTTATCCCTTCAGCTTGTCTTAAAAGCTAATGTTCTCTTTCACTGCTGGTGGGAATGCCAACTGGTTCAGCCCTTTTGGAAAACAGTATGGACGATTCTCAAAAAATTAGAAATTGAGCTTCCATTTGACCCAGCAATATCCCTCCTGGGAATATACCCCGGAGAGGCAAAAAAGTACAGTCGAAATGACATCTGCACTTCTATGTTCTTTGCTGCTCTGTTCACAACAGCCAAAATTTGGAAAAAACCCAAGTGCCCAAGAACAGATGACTGGTTAAAGAAACTTTGGTACATCTACACAATGGAATACTATGCAACTGTTAGAAAAAATGAAGTCATGAAATTTACAGACAAGTAGTTCTACATAGTATCATGCTAAGTGAAATGAGCCAGAAAGAGAGGGACAGACATAGAAAGACTGCACTCATCTGGGGAATATAAAGTAACAGAATGGGAGTTGAACACCCAAGAATAGTTGAGATAAGTACCAGAAGGTTTGGTCCAGGGCTTGGAAGATGGCAGCACGTGCTGGGGGAAAAAGCAGCTCAGGGAAAAGGCAGCTCAGATCTAGAAGGGAACCAAGTAAAGGATGTTTGGAGGACTCACTCGAGATGCGAGATGCATGTTGAAAGTAGACTGTAGACTGAACACGATGGTCACTCAATACCGCTATTGCAAACTACAACACCCTAAAGGAAAGAGTGAGCAAAAGGGAATGCCCTGCCGCAGAGGAAGGGTGGTGTGGGGGGATGTAATGTGGGGGTGGGAGGGCTACTGGGATCATTGGTGGTGGAGAATGAGCACTGGTGGAGGGATGGATACTTGACCATTGTATAACTGAAACCCAAGCATGAAAGTTCGTAAATCTACAACTGTATGTTATGGTGTTTCATTAATAAAAAATAAAAAAATAAATAAAAGCTAATGTTCTCTAGCCCCTCACTACTGGGTAAGAATTATCAGTAGGGCATAATTTAGAAATTGGAAGAAATGTAGAATTTTAAGGCCTACACCACCCACTATTCGGAATCTGTATTACATTTCATTTTATTATTATTTCTTTTGAGGATCCCTCAAGCAGTTCTCAGAAGGCCTCAGGGGTCCCTGTGGATGATTTTTCAGACAACCAGACTGGCAGTTCAATGAAAGGAACATAGGATGCAGTACTGCCAGGGCCCTGCAAGACGGGGGCTGGGGGTGGGGGGGGTAATCACCTGGATCATACCAGAAGCATTCTTCAGCGCAATACTCAGAGAACCAATGGTGCTGGGTATTGAATTCGGGTCAGTCACATGCAAAGCGTACACCTCAACTCTAAATTCTCTGACCTCAGAATATATTTTATTGAGCCACATCTCACTGTGCTCTATGTTTACTCCTGTTTCTGTGCTCAGGGATCACTAATAGTAGGATTCAGGAGACAGTATGTGATGTCATGGATTGAACCCAAGGTTGGCTGCATGTGTGACAGCAGTTCTGTCTCTCTGGCTCCAGAATCTGGATTTCTAAGAGAAAACATGGAGCCAGACCACAGAAGCAGATCAGTGATATCAAGTAAGCATCAAAGATCACATAGCCTTTACATAGTTGAGGATCCATAGCAATCATTTAAGTTATGAGAAAGGCTTTTCAAAAATGGCATTTTCAGATGACTAAATGGACATGAAGATGGAGTCCATCCAAACTGTGCTCAGTGCTTCTGATGTGTCTTAGACCTGTTATGCCCATCCATTCCCAGATCTGGCTCTCACGGGTATTGCCACCACCTCACAACCCACTCATCAAAGATCAGTGGTGGAGTGCTCTCTTACCTTCCAACAGCTGCCACAAACAACGTACAGCTTACATATTGGAAATGTCTCTTCCCAGACTTCTGGAGGTCAGAAGCCTGAAATCCAGGCACTGACCAATATCACTCTCAGAAGCCTTGGGGAAAGACTCTCCCTCTTCCCTTCTTCATAGCTGGTGCTTGTCATCGATCTGGAGGAGCTGTAGTTTAAAACTGCATCCCTTTAACTTCTGCCTCTGTGGCCAAGTGACCTTATCCCCATGCCTCTGGTTCTCTACTATCTGTCTTATAAGGACACTGGTCACGGGAAGAAAGGAGCCCTGTGCCTCCACTCCGACCTCATCCTAACCTCTTGATTCTCCAAACAGAGAAGCCCATCTGTTAACTCAGGGCCAGCTAACTTACACTCTTTTCAGGTAAGGTCACATTCATGAGTACCAGCCTTTAGAACTTCAATATAAGATGTTGGAGGTGTAATTCAATCCCCAATAAGTGCCGAAGACAAGATATGCATTAGCAAGGGTAGAGTGGCAAACTAGGTAGAAACTGTCCTGCCTTTAAGAACTGCACAGAACAAAAACATAAACAAGCACATGGAATATTTTCAGAGAAGGGAGAATGCCACTGAGAAAATCAAACAAGGTAATTAATCAAACACAAACGACTTTTGGGCTGGTGCAGTGCTGAGGACTCATCTTTCTTTTTCCTCCCCATTTTATTGAAATGTGATTGACAAATGTTGTGTATTTAAGGCCCAGTGAATGATGCTTTTGATACATATGTACATTGTGAAATGATCATCTTAATCAAGTTAATTAGCACATCCATCACTTCCCATATCACCATATATATTTATAGGAAATATATTTTTGTAATGAGGATAATTAAGACCTACTTTCACACAAATTTTAAGTATGAAATACTTTATTGATAAGTATAGTCATGCCACAGATAAGTAGATCTCCAGAAATTGTATTTCCCTGTTTTTCCTACCCACCCCCATCCCAGTCACTGTTAATCACTGGGCCCCTCTTTCTTCTATTAGGCAAACTAGTTCTACTAGTCTACTAGTGCTATTATGTAGTGTTTGTGTTTCTGTATCTTGCTTGTTTTACTTAGCCGGGTGCCTTTCAGTAACAATTGCATTATTGCAAAGGCAGGGTTTTATTTTCTTTTTTGTCTTTGGGCCATATCTGGCAGTGCTAAGGGTCTGCTTCAGACTCTCTGCTTAGGGATCATTTCTTGCGCTATTTAGGGGAACATAAGTAGTGTCAGGGATCAAGCCGAGCTCATGGAGCTTTGATAAATAATTGCTCCATAGTACAGGATTTTTGTTTAATTCTTCTATTCTCCATTCTTTATACCTTCGTCTCTGCAAATTGCATTCATGGTCAATCTCTATTTTTTTGTATCTGTTTTTCCTACAACGTCTCTCTCACAATTTTTATTCATTAAACCCTCTGCTTTCATTTTCCAGAATTCATCTGAAATACTGAGTATTTCTTTCTGCATTTCCCCAATGTGTTGAACCCTTCCATGTTCTAACTCTCTGTGGGATTTCATAGCATATAGCATATACTGCTATGCTATAATCTAACCTGCAATTCTGTAGGAGCAAGGGCTGTGTCTATATTCTGCTCACTTATTTAGTCCCATCAGCATGTGATTATGCTGACATGCTTTTCAAGATCCTATAAAGTTTAGCTCTGTTCACCTCCTAGCATGTTGGTTTCTTGTGTAACGTTCATACAATCTCTTCACAATGAGTCTTAAAAAATCCTACATCATTACAGAAAAATGGGACTATCTTAAACTAAGAAGCTTCTGCACCTCAAAAGAAACAGTGACCAAAATTCAAAGACAGTCTACAGAATGGGAAAGGATATTCTCCCAATACCCATTCGACAAGGGGTTGATATCAAGGATATACATTGAACTCTACAAGAAGACTTCCAACTTCATCAAAAATGGGACAATGAAACGAACAAAAACTTTCTCAAAAAAAGAAATCCAAATGGCAAAAAGGCACATTAGCAAATGCTCTACATCATTAATTGTCAGGGAGATGCAGATCAAAATAACAATGAGATATCTTACACCACAGAGACTGGCTCACATCCAAAAGAACAAAAGCAACCTGTGTTGCCCTGGATGTGGAGAGAAAGGAACGCTCCTTCACTGTTGGTGGGAATGCCGACTGGTTCAGCACTTTTGGAAAACAGTATGGACGATTCTCAAAAAATTAGAAATTGAGCTCCCAGTTGACCCTGCAATACCACTCCTGGGAATATATCCCAGACAGGCAAAAAAGTATAGTCGAAGTGACATCTGTACTTGTTCATTCATTGCAGCACTGTTTACAATAGCCAGAATCTGGAAAATCCTGAGTGCCCGAGAACAGATGACCAGTTAAAGAAACTTTGATACATCTATACAATGGAGTGCTATGTAACTGTTAGAAAAGATGAAGTCATGAAATTTACATATAAGTGGTAATACATGGAAAGGATCATGCTAAGTGAAATGAGTCATAAAGAGAGGGACAGACATAGAAAGATTGCATTCATCTGGGGAACATAAAGTAACAAAATAGGAGACTAACACCCAAGAATGGCCTAGATTAGTACCAGGAATTTCACTCCATGGCTTGAAGGCCAGCCACACGTGCTAGGGGAAAAGGCAGCTCAGATAGAGAAGGGAACACCAAGTAAAGGGTGTTGGGAGGATCCTCCCAGGATGGAAGATGCATGCTGAAAATAGACTATAGACCAAACATGATTGCCATCCAATGCCTCTTTTGCAAACCACAGCACCCAAAAGGAGAGAGAGAACAAAAGGGAATGCCCTGCCATGGAGGTGGGATGGGATGGAAGGATGGGAGGGGTGGGAGGGTTACTGGGATCACTGGGGTTGGAGAATGGGCACTGGTGGAGGGGTGGGTACTCAATCATTGTATAATTGAAACTCAGGGACAAAAATTTGTAAGTCTACAACTGTACCTCATGGTGTTTCATTAATAAAATTTTTAAAAAAATCCTTCATCATAATTTTGTCATTTGTCTTTCATAACTTAGTTTCCTGAATACTTTGATTCTTTCACCTCTGAAAATGTCTAGCATGTTTCTCTTACATTTCCACTTAGGTCTCTAGACATAGCTTCACACTTTGTTCATTATATAATAGTTGTCTTTGCATCAGGCTGTGAGTAATAGCATAGTCTTGAACAGTTCCTTCCATTTCACAACCACTCAAAGATGTCATAATGAAATGAAGGAATGAGCAAATTATTTCTTATAGTTGAACTAGTTGATGACTATATCACTATTAGTCATAAAGTCTTACAATTTTTTCATAGTGAATCCACTTATTTATTTATTATGAGCCAAAAGTTAGGTGATGTGTGTCCTAATATTATTGTATATTCTTATTCTAATTTTAGGCACCATAGTTTATAATACTGTTAATGCTAGGGTTTCATGTATAACACATTTCAGAACCACACCATCCCTAAGAATATTTACTTTATCATTGTACTGATGCCCACCCTCCATCTCATCCACCTCCCTTCCCTCCATTGTGATAAATTTCATACTCAAGACAGTTGTCAGTTTCTCTTATTTTTTAGCATTTGTTACTTTGCTTATTTAGATGCCACATAGAAAGGGTATTATTCTTCATTTTGCTCTCTTCTTCTTACTACATGTAGCATGGTAGTCTCCATATCATCCACACAGCAGCAAAAAACATGATTTCATCTTTTTCCATAGCCAATATCATTCCATTGGTGCATATATTCCATATTTTCCTTATCAACTCATCTGTTCCTGAACACTTGGGTTGCTTCCAGATTTTGTATTTGTGAGTAGTGCTGCAGTGAAAGTAGGAGTGCAGATGTCTTTTCTGAATAGAGTTTTTGGGCCCTTGGGAGGTAGATGAAGAGAAGTGAAATTTCTGGATCATATGAAAACTCAGTTCCTAGGATTTTTTTGAGAAGTTCCATACTATTTACCAAAAAGGCTAGAGAAGACAACGTTCCCACAAACAGCTAATGAGCCTCTTTATTACCCCATATTTATGCCAACATTGTTTTCTTTTGTACTTTGTGATATGCACCAATCTCTTTGGTGTGAAATGATGGTATCTCATTGTTGTTTTATTTGCATTTATTTGATGATAAGTGATACAGGGCATTTATTTCATATATGTTTTAGCAATCTATACATCTTTGAAGAAATTTCTGTTCGTCTCCTTCCCCCATTTTTTGTTTGGTCTGCTTGTCTTTTACTTGTGAAGTTCTATCAATTCTTTATATATCTTGGCTATCAACCCTGTATCAGATGAGTGGTAGATAAATATTTAGTCCTAGTCTGTAGGGTGTTATTTTAATTCTTGTCATCATTTCCTTTATGTAAAGAAGCTTCTTAGTATGATATAGTCCCAGTTGTTTATCTTTGATTCTGTTTTCTTGCGCTAATGACATTGCATCATTGAGAAACCTCTATTCTCAATGTCATGAAGTGTTCTATTAACATTATACTCAATTTAATCTATAGATTCAGGTCTTATATAGAAATCTTTAATAAATTTAGAATTTGTCTATGGTGTTAGAAAGGGGTCTAAATTCATTTTGTGCATGTCATTGACCAGTTATCTCAATGACATTTGTTGAAGAAGCTTCTCATGCTCTACTTCATAATTTTCTGCTCCTTTATTGAATTTTAACCACTCATATACCTCATGATCTGTTTTAGATTCTCAAGTTTATTCTATTGTTCTGAGAGTCTGTTCTTATTCCAGCAACATACTGTTTTGATTACTACAACTTTATAGTACAGTTAGAAATTGGGAAAAGAGAAGTCTCCAACCTTCTTTTGCCCTAGGATTTCTTTGGCTAGTTAGTTAGTTAGTGTGTGTGTGTGTGTGTGTGTTATTACTCATGGTGAGATATATCATTATAAAGCTGTTCATGATTGAGTTTCAGTCATATAATTTTCCAACACCGGTTCCCTTCACCAGTGTACATTTCTCACAACAATGTCCCCAGTTTCCCTCCTGTACTGCCCCTGTCTGTCTCTGTTTCTGTCTGTCTGTCTATTTCTCTTTCTCTCTCTCTCTCTTTCAACAGTTTATTATCTATGTTCTGGATATTTTTATATGGATTCATTGAATCTGTTTAACACTATTGTGCAAGATTATAATTTTGACAGTTAATCCTTCCAATTCATGAACAGGGGAAATATTCCCATTTCCTCATGTTTTAAGCGATAGCACAGCGGGTAGGGCGTCTGCCTTGCACGCAGCCAACATGGCCGACCCGAGTTTGATTCCTTCGCCCCTCTCGGAGAGCCCGGCAAGCTACCGAGAGTATTCGATATGCCAGACACAGTAACAAAGTCTCCAATGGAGACGTTACTGGGCCCGCTCGAGCAAATTGATGATCAACGGGAGGGCCTTTACTTTTACTTACTTTTACTAGTCTCCTCTTTTTTTAAAGCTGATTGTCAGGTATTTGATTTTTCTGAGGCACAGTTCTTAGTATGATATAGCCCTGGTTTGGGATTATTTTAGTAATTTCTATCTCTTCTATTTCATTATTTACATATAGAAAAATCCATACATTTCTGTGTATTAGTTTTGTAGGCTGCCACTTTACTGTGTTTATTGTTTCTAGAAACATCTAGAAGTCTTTAGGTTTTTCTAAGCATGGTAGAATGTAATCTACAAATAATGAGAGTTTGATTTCCTATTTTGCAATCTGGATGCCTTTGATAGCTCCTTCTTGACTTATTATTATGACAACTACTTCTGATACAATATTTAATAGAAGTAATGAGAGTGGACAACCTAATTTTTGACCCTCATCTTAAGGGTAGGCTTTCAAATTTTTTCAACATTAAGTACGTTTGCTGTAAGCTTGTGGTAGATGACTTTATCTGCGTTGAGGAAAATTTCTTCAAATACATTTTTATTGAGATTTTTAAAAATTATGAATGGGTGTTGGATCTCGTCAAAAGCTTTCTCTGCGTTTATTGATATGATCAAATGATTTTTTTTTTTCATTTCATTTCATCATCCTGTTAATCGTCGATTGCCTCGAGCAGGCCCCAGTAACGTCTCTTTCATCCTAGCCCTGAGATTATATTCAGGGCTCTTTAGGAGAATGAGACCCATCATTGTTACTGGTATTTGGCATATTTGGTAGGCCACGGGGAGTTTGCCAGACTCTGCCCTGTGGGCAGGCTACATTCGACAGCCTGCAAGTTTGTCCAAAGTAGGAATGAGATAATAAGATGTCATAAAAAAAAGTTCCGGGATCTGGATTTTATAGTCTCTGAGTCTTGGCCGCTGATGGGATTACACGGCGCCAGGGGGCCAGGTGGTGGGTGTGACCCCCGCCTACTGGAATTTGGAGGATCTGGGTGGAAGATGCTCGACTCCAATTCGAGTAGGCTTGGAGGTCTCGGCCCCGGAACCCGCGTGGCTTTGTCCCTCTGCCAGTACCTTCAGGTGTGCGGAGAGTGGTCTCAGCATGGTGGTGGCTGGTCCTGGAGGTCTCCGGCTGCCGTAGCCCTGGTCGGGGCGGGGAGGAAAGCTCAACCCGCTCCCCTCCAAGGGACTCCGGGAAGGAACACCGAGGCGCGGGGGCAGAGACTGATTTTTATTTTTCTTTATATTGATATGTTATTTTATATTGATTGATTGAATTGCTTAAAGTAAGTCATCCTTGCATTCCCAGGATGAATCCTGCTTGTTTTTAGCCTTTCGAAGACCTTCAAATATCTACTTGTATGGTTTTGATGTATGGTTGGACTCAATTTGATATTTTGTTGAGGATTTTTTCACTTATTTTTTTCAGGGATGTAGGTCTATAGATATAGGTCTTTTGGTCCCATATCTGTCTGCTTTTGGTATCAGGGAAATCTCCAATTCATACTGTTTTGGAGGATTCCTGTTTCTTCAGATTCCTGAAAGAGCCTGAGAAATATTGGGAGTAGGACTTTTTTTGAAAAATCTTTAGAAGAACTCTCTAGTGAACCATCTGGATCTGGGCTTTTGTTTTGGGGGAGACTTTTGATTATCACTTTGATTTCCTTGATAGTAATCCATCTGTTCAGTGCTCTGTTTCTTCTTGGTTGAAACTTGGTTCAACCTTAGGAGTCCAAAAATTTATCCATTTCTTTAGGTCCTCCCATTTTGAGGCATAAGGATTTTTAAAGTAGTCAGTCCCTGATGATCCATCAAATTTTTGTGGTACATATTATAGTGGCTGGAGTGATAGCGCAGCAGATAGGACGTTTGCCTTGCACAAGGCCAACCCAGGTTCCATTCCTCTGTCTCTCTCAGAGAGCCCAGCAGCTAGTGAGAGTATCCTGCCCCCACGGCAAAGCCTGGCAAGCTACCCGTGACATATTTAATATGCCAAAAACAGTAGCAACAAGTCTCACAATGGAGATGTTACTGCTCAAGCAAATCAATGAACAAGGGGACGACAGTGCTACATATTGTAATGTTTCCCCCTTTACTTCTGACTCTTTTTACCAGCTTTCTCTCTCCTTGTGAGTCTTGCTAATGGTTTGTCAATCTTGTTTAATTTTTCAAAGAGCTGTTTCTTGATTTTATTGATCTTTTGGATTTTTTTCTTCCTTTTCTTGGAGGGGGTGTCACACCCAGCAATGATCAGGGGTTACTCCTGGCTCTGTATGCATGAATTACTCCTGGTGGTTTTGGGGGGACCGTATAGGATGTCGCACATCCAACTAGGGTTCAGCCGTATGCAAGACAAATGTCCTACTCACTGGGCTATGTCTCTGGTCCTGATCTTTGTTTGTTTCTATTTCATTAACTTATGCTATAAGTTTCATTATTTCCTTCCTTCTGCTTATTTTGGATTCCTGTTTTTTTTTTCCCCTCGCTGCTTGAGCTTTGTAGTTAAGTCATAGGTGTGGATCCCTCCTTCCTAATGATTACTTGCATTGATATAAAATTTCCTTTTAGCACTGTATTTGCTGTATCTCTCTCATGTGTTCTGGTATCTTCTATCTTCAATATCTTTTGTTTTGAGAAATCTTTTGATTTTCTGTCTGATTTTCTGTTTCATCCACTGGTTGTTCAGTGGTGAGTTGTTTAATTTCTATATGTTTGTACCCCCCCTTTTCCATTTGTGACTGATTTCCATTTTCAATGCCTCGTAATATGAGAGGATAGTTGATGCAATTTCTATACTTTCCATTTTTTGGAGGTACGTTTTGTGACACAGTATATCCAGTGTATCTTTGAAAATGTACCATGTACTCTGAAAAAAATGTGATATGACTTTTGGGGTGTGGGATCCTTTAAGCTCCTATCTTCCATTTCTTTGTTTAAAGCCAATGTTTCCTTGTTGAGTTTTATACTGTTTGATATATCTAGATGTAATATAGTGGTATTGAAGTCTCCAATTCTTACCGTATTGCTTTATCTTCCTTCAGCTCTATTTGTAGTTGTTTTAAATATTTTCATAGTATCTTTTTATTAAATGAATAAATATTTAGGAGTTTGAGTTCTTCCTGATTTATATAATCCCACGAAGTTACACTTGTTGTGGCCAGTTGTTGCAATAAATTCAGACACATATATGGCGCATCTGTGTTTTGGGTTAGAGTAAACAATCACTTCCTATTAAAGCTAGTGGTTACTGATTATCCAAATTTTGAAACCAAGATATTTATTGAGACTAATGGGTGTTATATTATTAGAACATTCTATAGCCCTCTGGGAGTAATGCCTTTATCTCCAGTGTAACTAAATCCTCATTCTGGATTTTACAAAATAAGACTATTTGGAAATCAATAGAAATATTTAATATGATGCAACTCTATAAAATTAAGAACAATGCTGCCTATATGTCTATCTGGAACATGATTCACACATTAAATTATTTTAAATGGAATATTGAGACTAAATAATAGCCATATTTGCCAACACTATAAGTAGAATTAAAAATGTTTTGCTGTTAGTCTAAATATGAAGAAACATAGAACATCTTAAGTATTGGGCTGGAAAGATAAAATAGAGACTAAGAGGCTTATGTTGTGTTGTGCTCCCTTCCTCTGACCACATATTGTCCCCTGAGCACTGCCAGGAGTGATCCCTGAGGATGGAGCCAGGAGTAAATCCTGAGCACTGTCAGGTGTAGCCCAATCCCCTGCTCTAACAAATATTTAGTAAATATGTTTTGCAACTATTTCATAATTGGAAAGCTATATTAACCAAGGAAGTACAATAACATTTTCATCCCCTTTCAAGTTTAAATTTTCTTAAAGTTTTCGAGTTGTAAATCTCAGTCTGTTTTAAAGTTTGACAACTTCACCTGCCAAAGTGAGTAATTTCACTTGGCAATTTCTAATTGCTTCTGTCAAAAAGAATTTTCAAAGCAACAGTAATATTATCTTACATGGGATATAGTATTAATGAATCATAAAATCATCTTGAAGGAATACTAAAGAGTTGGCATGGGAAGTATATGATGATGGGGAATTAAATACAAAATGGAATACATAATCATCCTCATTACTGTGACTGACCATATATACACATCAATTGATATGTAATACATATCACACATTTTTATCTATAAATGTGTTATAATTATGTATGCACTTATAGAGTATGGTGAAAGACTGGAATGAAAATGCAGAGTTGTTAATAAAAATATCCCATTTCCATTGTCTCTATGTAGAGAGTTTACCAAATATACATTTATATTCTTATTGTTAGCAAACTGAAAGTCTCTATTTTATATAGAGCATTATTTCTTATTTCTTTTAATCTTTTATTGATTGGGTCTTGTTTGGGCCACACCTGGCTGTGCTCAGGGATTATTCCTTTTTTTTTAATTAATTTTATTGAATCACCGTGAGATAGTTATAAGCTTTCATGTTTGCGTTACAATCACACAATGATCAAACACCCATTCCTCCACCAGTGCACATTCCCCACCACCAATATCCCCGGTGTAATCCCCTTTCCCACCCTCTTTCTGCCTCCATGGCAGATATGATTCCCCATAATCTCTCTCTACTTTGGGGCAGTATGGTCCACAATACAGACCCTGGGAGGTTATCATGTTTGGTCCTTTATCTAATTTCTGCACACATCTCCCATCCCGACCGGTTCCTCCAGCCATCTTTTTCTTAGTGATCTCTTCTCTATTCTAGCTGCCTTCTCCCCTTTGCTCATGAAGCAGGCTTCCATCTATGGAGCAATCTATCTGTTCCGCGTATCTACTGTCCTTAGATATCAGCCTCATGTTATGTTGTTTTATACTCCACAAATGAGTGCAGTCCTTCTATGTGCTCAGGGATCATTTCTGATTATACACTCAGGGATCAACTCCTGGAGAGTTAGGGGACCATATGGGGACCAGGTTGGGGATCAACCTTGAGTGGTATCTATGCAAGGCAAGCAACTTAACCATTGTACTATCTCTCTGTACCCTATTTAAATCTCTTGACTATATTGGGATGCCTCAAAACACCAGATATTAAAAATTCTTTTCTTCTTTTAACTTTTATTAAGATACTGTGATTTACAAAGTTGTTCGTAATAGAGTTGTTCTAGACATACAATGCTTCAACACCAATCTCACCATCAGTGTTCCTTCACGCTACCAAAGATATTGAAAATTAACTTTTGGCCAGGTATATTAGTTCAAAAGGTTGAGCATATGCTTTGCAAGCAGGAGGTCTGGGATCAATCTGGTTAACCTATGAGCACAAAGTTTGTAGTACTTCCCCAAGTACTGCCAGGTGTGGCTAAAAACAAACAAAATTCATACATATAAATATATGGCCACTTCATTAAAAAATGAGAAGAAACAAGAATTCTCATTGCATCTCTGTTAGCCTAAGACTCACCTCCTATGTGGCTGTAATCCCTGAATGCACATCCACTTCAGTCTCTTTCTAACCATGCTGTACTTCTCTCTATTATGTACACTGACATCATTTTACAATCTCTTCTGTATCTGTCCTCACTTACTAATTACATTGGAATATTCTGAAGTGTAGAGGGCAAGCTTTAGTCATCTCCCTATTGCTAGTATATGTCACAGTACCTGGAACGTAGTAGGTACTCAAGCTTATTTTCAATTCAGAAAGTTCTCAGAACTACAGAGAAGGTCAATTTTTCTCTCCTTCTATGTTCCTGAATTCATAGTGTCAGAAGACCCTTTGCAACTGATCCAGCTGCACTAAAACAAATGCCCTTCATGAATATTAATTCAATTGTTTCAGTGACTGAACTAGCATACTTCTGGTGATGGGAAACCAGTACTGTGAGAGGTGACCAATTGCACGACTGCCCATTTATATTTTATGTAAAGCTGACTTCTTTCATCTGGTTGTAGTTACGTTTTCTCCAATAACAGAATCTAGAGGTCCTTTCTTTCAAATATGGAACTTGCTTTCTCCAGATAAAATAGCATCTCCTCTTTCAATATTTGAGTTTTCTCTAAGTGTGATCCACTAAGAGAACGTTAGGCTTACCCTTCAGCTATCTTTTTATTAGAAACATGTCCATGCAATATACTTGTTACTTATCTGAAGCTCAGACTCATTTAGAAGCAGTTAAATTTTCAAAATCTGATGATCCTATTTGCTGATCATCCCTTTCATAATTTGATGATACTTATACGACAATATAAGACAATAAACAAGTTAACAAACAAATGTATTATAACATTTTTAGGGAGTGATAAGTCCTATAAATAAAAGTGAGTAAGATTAGTATGGAGGGATCAATGTTATTTAGAGATGCTCTTTTTTTTTAAATTTAGATTTTTATTAGTGAAACACCATGAGGTACAGTTGTAGATTTACAAATTTTTGTGCTTGGGTTTCAGTTATACAATGTAGAGATGCTCTTTTAAAGTGATCAGATGTGGTGAGATTTTTGTAGGGATTGCAGGAGGAATGAGCTAAAAGGATGAGTTGATGCCAATGTATGGGGAAATGAGTTTTAAAACACAGACAACAACCAAGGCATTAGGACTGTGTGTTAACAAGCTTGTCATGGTCATGAGTGGTGTTGTGTAAAAAAAAAGTAGAAAGGTACTAGGAGGTAAGAACAACTAGATTCAAGACGGTCTCATAAGCATGATAAGATGTTTTGATTTTTCTATAAGCCATTCTTATAACCATTAGAAGGGTTTGAGCACAATAGTAACAGGGTATGGTTTAATTTTTAAGAGGATCCTTCTGATAAATCTGTTTAGAAATTCAAGACTGGACATTGGACTTTGGTTGTGAAGCTAATGTAGAAAAGTTATACTTACTGCTTTTGACAGCCCAATTTTGTCTTGCTGACCTGCCCTTTCAAGAGGATGATATAATAATGGTGAAGAAATGTGGGTCCTGAAGCCAGTGGCCTGTCCTGGCTCTGCTAACAACCATTAGTGGGTCTTGAAAAGATCATGAACTACTTTTGCCATGTTTTCTTTATTTAAAAATGATAGTAATAATTATATCTACCTCACCAGATTGCTGTCAGGAATTAAATTATTTAATGTAAGCAAACTATTTCGAACATTTCTGGCACATCCTGCTGCATACCAGTTTTCGTACAGTCCAATATTTATTCTATATTGTAATTATTGAGCATCACATGATCTTTTATGCCTTAGATTCCCATTGTCAGTTTCCCTCTCATTATGAGACTGATTTACACTTTTTTTCATGCTTTCAATCGCCATAGAAAACTCCCTACTACCCTCTCCCTACTCCCTACTAACACTCTATTGCATAAATCAAGTCATAAAGCCATCCTAAACTAGGGGTAAGGAAACACACTCTATCATCAAATGGTAGGAGATCTCATTGCAAAGGAAGGGTATAGAATTAGAGCTATGTTTATGACATGACACCACAGAGGTCAAGAGCATTATGCCAAGAGAACTACTGCCAAATAGCACATGGACCACACTTTTGTCCATTCAAGTCCCTAAAAGTCTCTCTTCCAAGACAGCTTTAACATGTGTTATGACCATCTTCGGAATGGCAAACTCGAACTCTTCTGTTGCGGAGAATACTTCAGTTCTTTTGACTGAGTTTGCTCCCTTTGAAATGGGTAAATTATGAAAAGAAGTCTGGGTTGAAGAGAGCATGATGAAGGATGTGAATGATAACTTGTGTTCAAGCAGACGCACAGACTTTGAGCCACAGAATGATTTCCCAGTGGAGATAACTGCAATTAGATGGGATCTAAGGAGCTTGGGAGCATGGGCTTGAGGTCTGTAAGCATCAGATGCTTTTTCAATGCTGCCATTCTTGCTTTGCTACAAGAGGGTAGCTCCAAAAGGGAGTCCCTCCCTCTGTCCATGAATAAGGCCTGCCTGCCAACACCAATTCCAGCTGTGAACATGTAATCAGCTCTTCTATGGCCCCAAAGGGGGAGTCCCAGAGGCCTAAATTTAATTTTCATGCATATTTGTCTTCTCCCTCTACTTTATGCAAACACTATTTTGTCGCCAGCACAGGCGCCAACTGTTTTGTTTGGATAATTGCTTGAAGTCAACCCCAAACTACAGGGAACTCCCATTTTCAGCAAGCACATTTTGGTTAATTTTCTGTTAACCAAATTATATCTTCCTTCAGCACTTTCTTCAGGGTTTCAAGCATGATTTCTGTAAACATTTTGTTCATTTTGAAGCAGTTCAACAACCATATCAGGTTAATTATCCTCTGCACTGGGTTGGCTGGAAGGAGCAAAGAAAACAGGAGCATGGCAGCCCCACGGTTCATCTGCTGTCGCTGTTTTTCCTCCAAATAATTCTCTATTCATCTTGCCACAATCAGCTGGTCCTAGAGTGGCTGTAATAACCCAAGTAGAGGTTTGCGACCATAATAGGGATGAGGAGAGAGAGAAATGAACTCTTCTAAAACAAAGATCTTATTTTTATGGAAATGAATAGAAACTCTGAAGTAAAGACGAGACATATGGAAAAGCATCGAATCCTAACAGAACATTTTAAAATAGAAGGTCCTCAGAAATGCTCCATATGGCCCAGCCGTATTTAAGGTAACAGAAAACAGTTCATGTTGCAGCTGCAAATGTTCATTCCTGGGGTTCAGGACTCAGTTCACAAAACTGCACTTTCCAATGTGTCTTGAAGAATGCTCCCTTTGTCTAACTCCCTTGACTAATTCTTTTAGGGTGAGGGAGAGAGTTCAGTTAATCAGCTATTAAGATCTGTAATTTTAATTAACTATGTTTCATTCTTAATGAAGTGATAAATTACTCTTAAGTTACTATCATCCCATCTATGCTACTTAATGGTTATGAAATAGTTATGAGTCAATAACTACAAAAACAGCGGTTTTAGAACTTCTCGGAAATTTATGGTCTCTAAATATTATAGCATTGTAATACTGCAATGCTTTTAAGCAAAACAGCGATCTAAAAATGACATGCCAACCAGAAAAGTATACATTTTGAGAAAGAGGATTTTCTGACTTTTTACATGGTAGGAAGAAGAACCTGAGAAAAACCAGTACAGATATCACTTGACTTCTGTTAGAGTTATCTTATAGATAATATAACATTCAATATACTTTATGTCATATAGAAAATAAAGATAATAATTAACCAAATATGAAACTAAATTATAATTCATATTGAATGATTCCATCACAGGGCACTATGCCAGTCTTCCTTCACAAAGGAGAGAAATTTCTTTGAATATCTTGGGCTATAGAGTCACCCTAATCTTTGGATATTGGTTTTGTTTTTTCTTGGTGTCCATCTTAACTTGCATGCCAATCATGATAGAGACTACCAGAAGAAAAAGAGGAACATGTAATTTCACACAATTTATGAATGATTAACTATTAACTTCACACAAAATTAATGAATCTGGTTTATGTTCAACAGGCTCCATTTTTCCGACAGTGAATGTCACAAGTCTCTCTTACTCTCTCCTTTAAGTTTATAAATTCAGTCAGGACTACTATCATGCTGTTGTATTGACATTTGTTTCTTTATTTTATTTTGACTGCACAATCCTGACCATCTAATTTCATTTTTCCTGTTGCTAAACTGTATTTTTTTTTGATGAATTGAGTGCATGTTTGGCTTTGTGTAGACACAGCCTCACTGTAAGTTGGCCCCTAATTCAATAATTCACCATGAAGACTGGTTTTCATCCTCAGTGTGTTGAACAGGCATCTAATCAACCATTAATTTCCTTTTGGTTGGATGAACATAATAACTATTTCTGTCTTTCTTTCTGATGGGGAACAGAGGCAAAGAGCATAAGGGGCTGTCCTAAATCAAAAAGGGTGGTTCAACTTCAGGGTTCCTTATATTTTTCAGGAGTAATAGGGAAGATAAAAACCAGAATCTTGGGGGAGGGGAGGTGAAATGAGGGAAGAGAGCTAATGAATATAAGTAACAATGGGTATTAGATATTGTTCTATGTGCTTTAAGTTAAGCCTAGACTACTTCAACCAGTGGAGAATTAAGAAATTATGGACAAGATACTTTCTTAACATTCTTAATATTCTTCACACCCATATTTTTGTAATATGCAGCATGGAAGTGAGTGACTCTAAACTTAGAATCATAAAAATCCATAATTATATTTTCATAAAGTTGTTCATAATAATTGATTACATTCAGTATTTCAACAGCAGTCCCACCATCATTACACCTTCTCACCACCATTATTTCAAATTTTTCCACCAGTGCTCAAGCCTGCCCCACAGGCCGATGCTAGATAATTTATTTTGTATTGCTTGTTATGAATAGTATGAGATGTTACAAGGCCGCAAAAAGCAGCTACATACTCTGGAATTATAAAATTTTAAATAATTGGGGTCCTGGAGACATTCTATGAGGTGAGCTGATCAGTTCTGAGATTCATTTGTGAGTCTCTGGATCATGGTCATCAATGCACGTAAATGGCACCTAGAGGCAGTTCTTGGGCATGACAGACAGGACCCCGAAGGGGTAGAGAGATGAAAAGGAGTGACCCATCCTGGGTACCTTGAGGCCTGACATTTTCAGTAACCTGTCCCATGTACCTGGGTTTTTCATTATGTCCTGGAGGTTTGTGGCCAATGGGATTCAAATGGGGCAGTTGTGCCATTGGTTCACTTTAAAGAAAAAAATGAATTTCTAATATGCTTATGAAATGAGACATGGTGTAAATATGATTTAAGTTTCAAATTTAAATTTATCTTACAGAATAATATTGGTTTACAAGGCTATATATATATATATACATATATATATATATACACATATTAGGAGTACAAGTTCAAGTTTCTGCAAAATGTACATTAGCACACCACAAACACCAATAAACTACCAGTGACAAGATTATTTTAAGTTTTAGGGCTGGAGAGATAGTACAGCAGGTAGCATACTTGCCTTGCACATGACCAACCCAGATTTGATCCCTGACACCACATATGGTCTCTGAAACTCCCCTGGAGTGACCCCTGAGCACAAAGCCATAAACACCACTGCCTGTGGCCCCAAAACAACAACAACAAAATATGTAATTTTAGTGAGCATAATAGTAATGTCTTGTCTTATCAAGCTATTTCAGTGTGTGTGTGTGTGTGTGTGTGTGTTTACTTGGGGGGCAAAACCCAGCAGTGTTCAGGGCTTACCCCTGGCTCTGTACTCAGGGATCACTCCTGGCAGGTTCAGACATATGTAAGGCAAGAGTTCTACCTTTGTGTTGCTGTTATAGTATAGCCTATCCCTTCAAGCTATTTTGTTTAACTATCAAGGAGATCAATTTGAATTATAATGGTTAACAACAGAGGTGTGATAGTCAATTTAAGTAAAATATGAGGTGGACTAAGCCTCAGAAAGGATATAAGGTAGGAAAGACAAAATCCCTTAAGACACTCCATTTTCCTGTATGTCATCATTATTTCTACAGAGCAATCTATTCAAGATTTTTCTTTTGTTTTTATTCTTATTTTTGGCCTTTTGACCACAACCAAGCACTATTACTGCCTCTGCGGTCAAGATTCCTGAAACTACTAGTAACATACTGCCACTTGTAGTGCCAGGCATTCAAACTGGGGTTGGTGGATGCAAGGCAAACACCTTAACCCCAGTGCTATCTCTCCAGTCTCTAGAGAAATCTATTTAATGACGGCTCTTTTGTGGTTGTATTTCATAGCATCTCCCTCCAGAAAGGAGCTATGGTCTCTTTCTAAGAATAAAAGTATATAGAAAGACTCTAACAGTCTATTTTTTTGCTCTGTTTCATTTGCTTTAACCATCAACTGTGGACAGGGCATAACATTTCAATGATTTTTCTCTTGTAGTTTGAAAGGAGAAGAATCCAAAAAGGGAAGTCATCTAAGAAGTTTATAGCCAGAGTCATTGGTTTGAAGAAAGTAAGGGTATGTGTATTTATGTGTCTGTATTTTATTTTGTCCTAATAAAACATGATTACTACCTAACTCTAATAAAGTATAGATAGAAAAAGTGGCTTTGCATGCCTCCCCAGGAGGGAAAGGGTGTTGTTCCCTTCTGGTTCTTCCCCCCTCCCCCCGCAGCAGAAAGGTGGCCACCGCTTATTGGAAAAGCCAGGTATGAACAGCTTGCGGCAGAAAAGTGAATGGACCATGCCTAAAACTACGGCGGTGCCATGCCTCCCCGGAGGGAAAGGGTGTTGCTCCCTTCTGCCTTTTCCCCCTCCAGCAGCAAGGTGGTCGCCACCTCAGAACTTATAGGAAAGCCAGCAGTGACGGGGCAATTGCAGTCTCATGGGAAGGGGGACGGTACCGGCTCGTCCTTCACATCCAACTCGAGAGGTCACGAGTTGCCCCCCATGAGTGGCTCTCCAGCACAGCCATAACACCAAACGCACAGGAACCAATCTCGTAATTATCTGGCTCTTTGCAGAAATCCAAAATCGCGCGGCCACTATTGTGGCTGCATGACATTATGTGATTCTCATAACCAGGTATAGAAAACAAAGTATTTCACAATGCCTTTTCAGCAATTCTGATTGTTGGGGGGGGATTCTAAACAATAATGGTGCATCTCTTGTCTAAATAATGAATGTAATCGGTGTAGAGAAAAGTTAAGTGGAAATCATCTGCCTCACAGGCATTGGGAGGGTTGGGAGGGGGGTATATTGGGGTTCTTGGTGGTGAAAAATGAATACTGGTGAAGGGAGAGGTGTTTGATCATTGTATGACTGAGACTTAAACCTGAAAGCTTAGTAACTTTTCCCACAGTGATTCAATAAATAAATATAAGAAGAAAAAAAATAAATAAAATTATGAAAAAGAAAAGTAAGGTGGAGTTCATCCCCAATTCAATCAGCTAATCAGTGGCTGAATAAATACCAGTCCTCCTACATAAAAAAAAAGAAAAAAGAAAAAGTGGCTTTGAGTTTTCAGAATTTTCTTACTTTTATATATTTCATATTTCAGAAAATGGTTACTTTCATATATTAATGTTTTTTATTTTGGGTTTATTTATTAAACTCTAAATGTGTAATATGTTAAGCCGTAAGACTTATTAGTGATATGTTCTTATACCATTTTTTGTTAAAAAAGAAAAAAGTTAGAAAAAGCACAATTCTTACAGCCTTCTATTAAACTTCTGAAAATACAAGGAAAACTAGAGCCACGGAGATTGTTATGATCATGAACAACAGGGAAAGGTTTCGTGAAAGGAGTGGCACTTTCCTTGCACCTTAAAGAAAAATAGAATGTAAACAGGTAGACAACATTCCAACTGGAAGGCATTGTACACCAAATAAACATGCAGAGGTCAAAAAAAGGACTCAATGCCAAAACAGATGGCTGAATACTTCGAAACTTTTTAAAATTTTGAGTAACTTTGTCCATGATATATTGTGTAAACAAGTATTTTGCCTAGCAAATACCCTTTCAAAGATAGTTAAAAGGTTTACTTCCTTCTACCCCTTATTTGATTATTTCAACTTGTTCTGAAATAAAAGCATAGGGATTGCCGAGGTTCTATTATAGGTGTCTTCTCTATTGCACAATAAAGGCAAATCATTCCAATGTTAAAGATTTCTTTGATGCATATTGGAATTAATTTTATTTAACAGAAGCTTAAAATAAGTCAAAAGGTGATGAATAACATGCCTAGTTTTTGTTTTATTACTAAAAGTTACTATTGGTATACAAATGTTGGAGTGCCAACCACAGGAAATAGAAATAATATAAACACTTTTTCTTCTTATGAAGTTGAGCAATTTTGAAGATATTAAAACTCAATAAGCAGTTTTAAGTCCTGAGTGCTGTGATCAAAAATGTCTTAAGAACTATGAGAATATTTGTAATCAATTCAGGGATTGGAAAAAGGAACTGAGGATAAGTCAAAGTTAGAGGAACAGAAATTGTAGAAAATATTCTAGAGAGAAATGGATGGTCCGAGTGACAGGAAAGTATAAGAGTCTGTTGTATCTCTGTTGTATCTAAGAAACTAAAAGAAAATCTCTTCTTTTCCTTCCCTTTGCTTTGCCTCTTCATCTTTGTGTCTATCTGAAAAGTCAAAGTGAGGGAGCTGAGGTGCATGATCATTTATTAATCTTATTTTTATATTATTTTCATAACTCTTAGGTAGAAATAAATTCCAACTCTTTAAAAATACTGTGTTTAATACCCAACAGGCCTATTTCTAGTACTGAACATAGAATTAGCTCCAATTAAAATTTTCTTGTCTAGTAAGTAAGTATATAATCTTATCTTAGGTTTAGTAACAAACCCATGTTATACCACTTAGCTCTGTTCAATTCTGCCGTTCTACTTCACTTTATGAAGATGCAGCACTGCCAATAAACCCAAGCCTTTGAATTATTTTTAATGCCAGTTGCCATGTAACAAGCTGTCTTATTGATAGATTTTTCATGGACTTGTTGCTCTTTACTATGTAGAAGATCATTAAAGACTGAGATGTTAAAATATGTGGTTTCCTTCTCAGTGGTTTGCTTGTTAGGATGAGATGCCAGTTGGTCTAATGATTACATGTTATTAAATTAATATTTTAATTGGGTTGTTTAGTTATTCTAACCCCCTGTGGCCCTGAGGTATATTACTTAAACATGATATTTCCCCATCATGTGCGTGCTGCTGCTTCAAAGAAATGAAAGGATATTTGTTAAAAAGAAATGGTCATCACTCAAGATCATTTGCCTGGTTGGTGTCAGCTGTCAGCCTAATACATTTATTTGGACAACAGTAGGTTCTGACCGAACTTATAAAGTTCTCTTTCTCGGTTGTGAAATATGATGAATGTGCCATACTGGTGACCTTTACACAAGGCCACATGTTAATATGCAGGACCTCCCTTTTGTTGGCCTTGAACAAAGGCTGTCATTAAGAAAGCTTGGTTTGCCAATATGCCCTCTGTTAGAATGCTGCACCACTCCTGATTGGTCACCAGGAAGTATCATGTGCCTTTGATGGAAATGACATGGAAGATGTATGGTCAAAGTGCTATGCTTAGCACCACTGCTGTGCAGGGGAGAAAACCACTATGACCCAAATAGCCCTGCACTCAAACAATGTCGCACCAACCAAAGACAACATATTGGGAAGAAAAATGCTTGTAAACTGCATGTGTTAGAAGATGTATTGGCCAGACGGCCATAGGGCAATCTTTGAACTATTGAAATCTTTAGAAATATTGTTTGGTTCTGAAACAATACTTACAAACCTAATTAATCAAGCATAGATGGTTTATTTTCAGACTTTCCACAGTGTGTTGCTTTAATGCAAGAATAGGGTCTGTTGGGTTCCTTTTGCTGCTTCACAGAGGCAGGCAAAAACTCAGCATGGGCATTCATGTTTATACAAGTTGGAGCTCTAAATTTCAAAATAATATCTACATAGATCTTTGGTAATCCCTTCAATAAAGGCCAGAGTTGGGGGTAACTCAGACTGAGTTTTCAATTGTTCCTGGTTCTGTGTATGAGTCCCTCCTTTCTAAGTGAATTCATAAAAATTGTTTATTCAAAAAAGTATTTATTCATAAAATGATCTAAGAAAGATATTAGAATTTCTATTGATTCCTTAGATTGAGGGAGAGAAAATTTTGATTTTTTTACATAATAAATATAATAAAGGGTTACTTTCCTGAATACGTGCTCATAATTGTGATTTTAAATGTTTTAAAAATTATTATTTTTTAAAAGAGTCTTTGGAAAGCGGAACCTTCTCAAACAGGAAGGGGTGAGAGAAATGTGAAAACCATTTCACAGAAGCAGACAAAGTTTCCAGCTATCTGGAGTGATACCACAGGCAGGTAGCACAAGCCTTTGTGTCTCAAACAAGCTGTGGTTGAAATACGCTAATCATTCAAATGAAAGAATTGCCCAAGTACTGAATTGCATGCAAAGTAATCCTTGGCTAGTTATATCAAGCCATGAAATATTACACTGGGTCATGGCAGTTGAATTGTGTGAGTACAATCCCCAAAGGTCAACTCCTGGTTATTTATTTAGAGGCAGATTATGGACTTTGTGGATTATCCACATGCCCCCCACTGTATCTTCTAGGGCTATGTCACTATTCATCAGCTGATTAAAATATGTGGGGCAGGAAAAAAAAGAAAGGAGTTGAATCTCAACCTATAATTATATCACTTTTTAAAAAACCAGGATAAATATTTAGTAGGATAAATATTTAGGAGGTGCTAAAATATTACTTTTCTAACAAAGAACAATTAATGTTACATTCAATGCACCATCTTTCTATACCCATAAAAATGGCAAAAATTGAAAAACAAAATCAGATAGGAGAAAACACTAGCATAGATGTGGAAATTTTGGAAGGGGTAAACTGTCGGTAGAGTATAAGTTGGGGGAAAAAGGGAAAGAAATATATATCATAAAAGATTGAAGATACATATACTCTCTGATTTGCCTATCCACTCTTACAGAAACTAGTATATACAGAAGCTAGCATATACAGTAGACAACATGTTCAAGAATTTTCATAGAATTCTTGTTTGTAATATTAAAAAATAACAAAACAGGACTTTATCCATATAACTATCAATAAAAATAATAATGATTAAATGAATCATGGGTAGTCATACAGTGAAATTGGGTTGTTCAATAGCTATTAGTTTGCACTGAACTATATATTACATATCTTGTGTACTCTTGTAAATGTATTAAGTTGTAACATACCAGTTCCTACATTTGACAATTTTTGTCCTAAAAAGTGGCAATTTACATGGAATGCCATTTCAAAAATAATTTAAGAAAACTATTTTTGGGGAATTTAAAAAAACTCAGAGACTCACAGGATTATTTGGGTTAGAGAATATTTCAGAGATTACTTAAATTGTTTTATAGGAAAAAAACCTAAGTCTTAGAGATATTCTTTCGATGAATCTACTAGCAGTAAAATGTTGTCTCATAAGAATGCTCTTTAAATCACATCCTGTGTTTTGAAACAATTTATAAATCTATTCCAGAGTGTAAACACAAAGTATTTTAACACAGTCTATATCCATGGACTGAAGATTCTCTGTGATTCAAGTGCAACTATAAAAGACTGATGGTTTCATGGGGTAATAAATGATATCATGATGGGAGAGTGAAGTAATTTGAATTTTTGCAATTCCTTTCTGATACTTGAAAGAGGCTGTCTTGCAAGCAGCCAACCCACGTTCAATCCCCAGAACACCATATAGTTCCCCAAGCACCTGAGCCTGTAGTAGCCCTGAAACTGCTGGGTATGACCCACAAGAAACAAAGAAAAAAAAACCAGGAAAATAAGATAATAAAATTGTCCTGTAGTTTTTATTTTGTTCCCCTGTAGTTCTCCCCCCGACCCAATTTTCTCTTTTATTTGTAGTTTAAATGACTTTTTACTGATATATTTTCAGCTCTACCATTTTTTTCCTTGCTGTTGTATTCAAGGAAACCAAGGAAACATGCTGATAGATCCATCAAAGACATTTCTCTGTTTTTTTAATTTAATTTTATTTTTATAAAGTAGTTAATAATCTTTGATTACATTTAATATTTGAGCACCAATTCCACCACCATTACACCATTTGGCATACCTTCGAATTTTTTGTTGAATGGCAAGAATGATGAATCAAGTAATAGGAACTGAGGTAAATCGGTTCTTTAGTGTGGAGTTTTATTCTGATCTGGCTTGGTGTTGAGCTGTATTTGATGTTTGTTGTAAGGTGCACAGAGGTTTCACATTACTCCCAGTGTTCTTGCCTTTGTCTCCCCTAAAGACTTTGGGCTTCTCCACTGATTACTCTTCCTCAGAGTTCTTGCTTCTTGCAGCTCTTTTGCCTGTAATCAATCTGCTGTTATTATACGGGGGATCTGTGGGTGTGCGGACCAGGTGTGGGGGAAGGGAAGCTCTCTCTAATCTTCCTATTAAATCTCAATCTTTCAATAGATCTGTATCTCTAGACTGTGACCTTCACAAGTGGTTTTTATTCCCCCTGACTCTGGAAAGACAAGAGGCTTAGCGAGACTGGGGTCTGAAACATGTCCCTTTTGAACCCGGAAAACACTCTAGAAAACCTTTGCTTTAGAGAATGTGAAGAAAATATTTGACAATTACTATTATTTCCTTCCCTGATTCAGGATTCTGAGAGATTCTTTTTCAGACACTCATCTTGAGAAAATATTGGGATTCTTTTAGGCAAGATCCACTGAAGTGTAGGCAGCCTCTAAAACTGTGGTCCTTAAAAGTTTATTTCTTGAAAACTAGTCTACACTCAGCTTCTGTCCAGTAAGTTGTTAATTTACCACTTAAGTGTTAAGTTAAATGACATTTGCTCCAAAGGTTTCTACTTCAGGGAGACAGGTCATGGTTTGATACTTTGGTTTTAGTCATCTCTCGTTCCAGATCTAAAAATATGGGGTGTCCATTTGTTTAGCAAATTTTATTCTCTGATGAACCGAGGAAACTTGATTTTCAGTTTTTCCCACTCTTGTTTATAATGAGGCTGAGACTACTGATTTCCAAGGATTTAAAAGTTGTAGCTATACACCATAAATCTATTATTATTATTATTACTTTTTTGGGTAACACCTGGCGATACACAGGGGTTGCTCCTGACTTTGCACTCAGGAATTACTCCTGGCAGTGCTCAGGGTATCATATGAGATGCTGGGTATCGAACTCAGGTCAGCCACGTGCAAGGCAAACGCCCTACCCATTGTACTATGGTTCCAGCCCTACATAAATTGTTTTAAAAGTTATTATTTTTATTTATAAATTACCATTATCCATGTAGAGAAATAGAAAACTTCATACACTGTCAGTGGAAATGTAAACTGATCCAGCCTCTGGAAAACTATATGGAAAACTTAAAAAATTTCTGCCATACGATACAGCAATTCCACTCCTAAGTATCTATCCAAAGAACGCACAAAGCAATCTGAAGATATATACACAACTATGTTCATTGTAGCACTATTCAAAATAGTCAAGATATAGAAACAGTCCATTTCAATGATGAGTGAGTGGATAAAGGAAGTGTGGTCACGGTCATGGTCCTCCCGTTGTTCATCGATTTTCTCGAGCGGGCCCAGTAACGTCTCCATCATGAGACTTGTTACTGTGTTTGGCATATCGAATACATCATGGGTATCTTGCCAGGCTTTTCCGTGAGGGTGAGATACTCTTAGTAGCTTGCCGGGTTCTCAGAGAGGGGCGGAGGAATCGAACTCGGGTTGGCCATGTTGGCTGCGTGCGAGGCAAACACCCTACCCGCTGTGCTATCGCTCCAGTCCAAGAAAGTGTGGTATAATGAAATAATACTGGTCACAATGAAATCATACTGATGCTGTGTGATGGTTGTGTGGCAGAAAATTTTAAAATTCAACTTCTACTGTTTTTGACTAGTAGATAAACGGCTCTCTGTTCTCAGTCTTCTCATTAGTAAAATGACTAAGCAGAAGAGTTGATGGCTCTTTATCACCAGGTCAGGCCTGGAAGTATTTGGAAGGCCACGTGGTGTTAGGATAAACTCTATCCCTGGAGTTATATCTCCAGACCAAAGGTTGAGATATTCACACATTTTGCTTTGATGATACATTTGAGTATAAATAAAATATGAGAAAATATGTAGACTTTCACATGGATTATGATGCTGGTTTTTATAGCTATGGTTGTCCATAAACAAAGTTCTATGGGAGAACATACTCTTGACTCATAGCTTTAGCACATTCATGGACTGGGGCGATAGAACAGTGGGTAGGGCATTTGCCTTGCATGCAGCTGACCCGGGTTCGATTCCTCAGTCCCTCTTGGAGAGCCCAGCAAATTACTGAGAGTATAGTATTCGATATGCCAAACACAGTAACAACAAAGTCTCCAATGGAGACGTTACTGGGCCCGCTCGAGCAAATCGACGATCAACGGGAGGGCCTTTACCTTACCTTTTATCCTGCCTGCACAGCAGAGCCTGGCAAGCTCCCCATGGCGTATTCGATATGCCAAAAACAGTAACAACAAGTTTCACAATGGAGATGTTACTGGTGCCTGCTCGAGCAAGTCGATGAACAACGGGACTGGACGGCAGTGCTACCAATGCTACATTACATTCGTGGGTATTTGGAGAGAGCACATTTAGAACAGTAGCTTAAATCTCAGGTAAACTAATTAGACTTGTGGTTCCATGACTGGACTGCACATTAAATTCCTGAGGGGCTTAGGAACTATAGCAACTGTCACTGGGACCCCTCTGTGTCCATATTTTTCTAACCAATCTTGCCAAGTATCGGTTAGTGTTCAGCCAGAGTTGGGAAATAATTAGACTCAAGAAATGCTTTACCCTGAAGTAGTGGGTTTAAAATCATGAGAAATACATTTTTTTGTTCATGTTCTGTCAATTACTTAGGTGGAAAATTTGGGGCGAAAATTAAACACAAAGCCATTGGAAATTCAAAAAGTTTTTCCATTTTCAACAAGCTCTGATTCTTTGATGGTAAAACAATGGGTTATGTTATTTAATTCATGTGTTTGTGAAAGTTGGAGTCATTGGGTTGTTGTTCTAAAGCCCAATTTTGCTTTAAGGTAGCCAGTCAATTTAGTCTTGAACAATTTGTGGGTAACCTATTGTAGCGAGGTACAATCTAGTATTGGTATAAACTTGATAAAGATGGGTCAAAGTTAAATACTTAAACTCAGCACTTGTCCCAATATTATACATCGTGACATAATTATTGATTGTATATGTAATATATATTTATAAATTATAAAATGGGCTGGAGTGATAGCACAGCAGTAGGGCGTTTGACTTGCACGCAGCCAGCCCGGTTGAGCTGGGTTCTATTTCTCCACCCCTCTCAGAGAGCCCAGCAAGCTACCGAGTGTATTGCACCCGCACAGCAAAGCCTGGCAAGCTACCTGGGACGTATTAAATATGCCAAAAACAGTAACAACAAGTCTCACGATGGAGATGTTACTGGGCCTGCTAGAGAAAATCGATGAACAACAGGAGGACAGTGCTACATACAGTACAGTGATCCTCAAATTATAAAAGATGCCAATTATAATGCAAATTAAAAGTTATGTATTTTCTCTGGTAAGCAGTGAAATCTTTGACACAGTTGTTCTAGATTCAGACCCTAAGAAATGTGGAGGATGATGAAGTTATTATGGGTGAGTCTCAGAGAATTTCTAAATTCTCTTTCTACACATAACTTCTAGAATGTGGAGATTATAAGGTGCTTTTGATATTTTTATCTTATTCTTGATATTTGAATAGGAGATCAGGGACAGGAATGTTTAGAAAACAAAGGTTATTGATTGTAGAGTTGTTAAATTTTCTTTAGGATTAGGAGCTCTTGAGCTACTGTTATGAACAATTTTAGATGAATCTCTGAAATCAGGAAAATCTAATAAAATGTTCTATCATTTCAAATTCTGAACTTGAAGATGAGTTGGGACAACCAATGAAAAGGAAGATAAAAATTTAATATTCCTATGGTGTTGGTGGTAGACAAAATGTCTAGAACTCTTAAACCTAGAACTTAGATACAAAGCCCCAATCTAAATATTTCTAGTGTCATGGTTCGAGATAAACAAGATATGAAAGAAAATAAATAACAACATAACTTTGATAGGGCTAATCATAGGCCAAGAAACAAACTAATAAACATACAAACTAATGATATATGTACCTTTTGCTGTATGAAAAAGCACTACTAATATTTAAAACTCAGAAGTTTATGTCTCAAACAATATTTTTGTTTCTTCTGAAAATGCAGAAAATTGTGTCTACACTGGATTCATTTTATCCATGTAAATAAAAAAATAAAAGCAAGATCTTGGAAAGAGCTGGACTCTGATAGATGATACATTTTTAGGGCCCCTGCTTGATTTCTTCTCTCATTTCTATTTGTCTGCTTGGAGACATTTGCTTGACACCCCACTTCTACAAATGAGGTTTGGTTTAGAAAAACAACTTTGGCATGTGCTCTACCACACTGAAGTATCTTCTTGACCAGGTTTTGTTTGCTTATTTGTTTGTTTTGAGAAAAGCTGTTCATACAATTTGTTGAAATTGACCAACAGAAGAGAGGCAGATTTTGACACACTTCAAAGAAGAATTTTCTTTCAAAGGAGACTGTATTAATTTGGGTTGGAAAAGGTAAAGTGGAGGCTGGTTGACCTTTTACCAAAAATACTGAGTCAGAGATTCTTTTATTTCTAGGAAACAGATTTGATAAGGGACTGCTGCTGGTGTTGGCTGGTTAATGGTTTTTTGGGGGTAAGGAGGATCAATAAGGCACTGTGCTAAACTCAGAAACACCTTCATATTGATCCACAGGGCAACTTTTGAGATTGGAACTGTTATTTTCCCATGTTTTGATTCAGTGTTTTTCAAAATTTGTCTTACTGTAGCCACCATTTTCCCTTTCTGTCGCTCCCTACTGTAGGATTTTCCCCCTGACTCTCATACTGTGGCTCTTCATTTACACAATTTCACCAGTGGCCCCCTTGGAATTACCTGGGTAGTATCAGGAGCCAGCTTTTGGTTCAGATTCTGAGGTCCTAGAGAATCTCTAACTGTGAGCAGGTGTCAGAATTCAAGTCCTTCATTATGAACCCAGTCAGAGAAAATCTATGTTAAGAACCTAAACATGACAATTACAACCCTTGGGTATTGATTCTGTATAAGATGCTTTCTGTATTTTTTCTGTCACCTACATAACTATTTTTCTTTTTTATTATCTTCAGCTTATTCATGAAGCATTGCTTCAGTAGATAGGTCTTTTCTAGTCTGCATCCTGATTTTTCTCCTTAGGATTTACAAATAGCTAATATAATCAGTTTTACTTTATTTTCTATTATCTATTTTCTCTTCTCACTCCACTGGCCCACAACTGGAACATAAACCATATGCATGCAGGTATATGCCTACTTGATTTCTTTCTGAATCTCCAATATCATACACCACAGAAACCTCAATGTTAGTTAATGAATAAATGAGTGAATAATTTAATGCCATTTGCAACTCTGTGAATTAAGTAATACAATCTTCATGTTTCAGGTAAGGAGAAAGAGGCTTAGACCAAATGATATAGCAGGGTTTGAGTCATGAGAGTCTGACCCCCCAAAGTCTTTCTTCTTGCATTCTAGCCCATTACTCTTTGAGGGAAGCAGGTGATAAAATGAACTGCAGTTACTGAATTGTGTTCAGGGAAGGAATTCTTATTCTTTGGTCAAGAATGAGATAATGTATTCTGTCCAGGTCATAATCTGTAACTCCAAGTCACATCCATATTCACTCTTAAAATTTTCTGATACTGCTTACTGAAAACAATGAATAGGTCAGTGGTCAAGGCTGGGTATCCAAATTAATATAGAGTTCACAAAACAATGTGTTTGGTTTTCTGAAAACGTTTATTTATCTGGTGATATTGAAATGCCATTCCACCTTTATTTCGAGGAATTAACTGTCAGGGAAGAAGTGAGATCCTAATGCCTTTTCTTTGTTCTACTTTGTTACAAAGTTGAGTGGGTAGTTGAGATACTTAGTATAAACCAGTCAAAGAGTGCTAGGTGCTGAACTACATTTAATTTCCTAGCAATGGTCAGACTCACACCCACTTTTTGGATGATATTGTACATATAAAATATTTTGCAATATTTTTGCATTTATGTGTTATCCTTTAGGTTATTCCAACCCCAATATGTGATGCAAAGTCCTTAAGTTGTAGAAAGTGGTATAAATCATAAAAAGTATTCTTGATTCACTTTGAAAATGTAAACTGTAATTTACATAGTCTATCAACAGAGGTTCTAAGGAAAAACATTGAAATGAGGTAGATATCTGTGCATATAAATGCAGGTGGGGTATATATACATATATTTCTTATATTATTGACTATTGTTATTCAAATACCTCATATTTTCATGAAACAGTAGTATCACTGGGCAAAGAAGGAAAAAAATTTAGTCTATTATTATTGTGTGTAGGTGTTATATAGACACAGATCACTTCACTGATTGTTTTAATTTTTGACAAGCTTAGCATTTCTAATATCACACATGAAGTAATTCCCTCTCGGCTCTTAAATTACCAGTTAAGTCTAAATGGGAGATGTCTCTGTTTTCCAAACTTTTTTCACTCAGGAACGTTCCCCAAATTTGGAATTTGAGGTTTAATTTTTGTCACCAATTCTCCTTTCCCTCTCTTTTGGAACTTATAAACAATTTTTCTTAAAATTCCTTAAAGTTATATGAGAAATCTAAAAAAATCATTTTCTTTCTTCTCCTAGTCTTCAAAGAAGAATCATTTTATTGTTGTTGTTTATAATTTTGGGTCACACCTGGTACTGTTCAAGGATTACTCCTGGGCCTGTGCTCAGAGACAATCCTGAAAGTGCTGTGGAGAACGTATGCAGTGGTGGGTATGATGGGTATCGAACCCGGGTCGATGGTATTTTTAATCTCTTTAAAATGTGTGAGGAAGCACATGAAGATAATAGAGGCGATCTTCAGCTTTAAGCACGTTTTATAAACGTTGATTTCTCATGACAAGGGTTTTGCTCAGTTAGGTAACGTTGATTTGAGGGTGCACGCCCCTTGGTGCTCAGGTCCTACTACTCCTGGCCTCCTCACTCCTGGAGAGCTGCCCCTGGATGCTGAGCTCTAATCTCAAGCATGAGCATGCAAAGCAAATGCGCAATTCTTTCAGATCCTGTCTCTCTCTCTGTCTCTGTCTCTGCCTAAGAAAGATTTAGAAAAAGAAAAAAGAAAAAAATCCCCGGGGAGCAGGTAAATTGGACACACTTCAGTGCCTCTCCAGTCCTTTGCGTTCCTAGCACAAACTTCTTCGCTGGAGAAGCCGGTTCCGGCAGCTTGACTCAGAGAGCGTCTGCGTCTGGGAGCCGCTGGAGGAGAGGATGCTCGCCCCAGAAGGCGCCCTGGAGAAGCAGCTTCCAAAGCTCGGACCTCCCCTCGGAAGAGGCGCAGTTGCCATGGCCCCGGGGATGCTCCTCAAGCATCCTCATCTCGGGTGGAAAAGGGGCCGCAGGGCAGACGCCTCCCTCCACGACAATCTGGCAGGAGCGTCCCTTTGGCGGCTGAAGGGAGGCTCCCACCCGACGCCCCTTCCAAGAGGTTAATCAAGGTCCGCCCCGCCTCCCCCCGCGCGCCAGCCACCCCAGCGTTTCCATACGGTTTGTTCACAGGCCCCTCCTCGGCGCACCGTGAATGCGCACTTGCATTGACCGCTGCGAGGGGATTGTTCGGCGAGCGCGGCCCATCCTCAAATCAATGCGGGCCCAGAATAACAGAAAGGGCCTCAGATGGACTGGTTTCCACAGACCCATTGTTAGGCTTTTGTGCAGCAGTTTTGAACCTAATAAATAATGTCAAAAGTCTCCATCGCGGCCAAAAAATGTTCCTTTTGAAGCATTTCTAATAGTATTTTTGTTCTGCGGTGTCTCCCAGTGTCAGGAAGAATTTGCGCCGCACAATGGGGATGGGGTACATCGCGTGCCACGTCGCGATGCCCGTCCAGGGAGTGGGAGCACCCCTCTTTGTTCGGCGCTTGCAGGTAGACGGTTTCACTTGCCAACCCGGGCTTTGGTTTAAAGCATGTTTTCTAAGGGCCTTTTGAATTTCTAAACAGAGGTTTGGAAAACATAATTGAACGTAATTTAATCGGTCACATGAAATTTGATTACTCCTGATGTGCCTAAGGGCATTCTTCAGGCTATAGGAAGGTTTTTTATGTCAGAAACCCGAAGCCCGATCCTCCTTTGAGGCCCCCAAACATTTGGAACCAAGTTTAATGCAAAAGAGATATTAAGATTTCTGATTTGTAATAGCAAAGTACTGGCGCGGTTTAGAAAATGTTTGTTCACAGTGGTCATTGTAGGCATTCTTTTAAATTTTAGATATCTCAAAGCTTGCTTTTTGAAATAATATGAATGCAGACTGATTTTGAGTGTAGTTTTTTTAATGTACTATTTTTCAACACTGAGAAAAAAATCAAAGTGGCTAATATATAGATATAAATATTAATTGTGCACACAAGTTTCTTTCACATTTTCAGTAGGTTTGGATTCAGACTTTGGTACATGGACTATCTATGCATGATATAATATTATTTACTGTTTTTAATATCTACATCATATAGTATATTTTACATAGTATATACTGTATATATTAATATCACATATAATGCATATATTGTATGCTATATGTAGTATACATATTGCATATTCATATATATCACTTACATTATAATACTAATGAACACCTACATATAAGACATCATTGAGTGTAAAATGCAAATTTTAGCCTTTGTAAAAGTTCTAATAGGAATAAAATAACCAGTAACTGCTTAACATGTAAGAATCCACAGTTCTTTGAGAATCATGAAATTTCTCTGGATATTAGCATTACCTAGAAGTAAGGCACTTTATATTTTTATTTTTCACAGGGGGAGCAGTGTTTGGGTTATTCCAGGCTGTGCTGGAGGACTGGGAAATGAGGTACTCCCTGTTCTGTACTGGTGAACCAAGTGGTGCCAGGAATCAAAAGTGACTTACTGCATGCAAAGTCAGTTTTGCATCAACCCTTTGGGCTGTTTCTATGTCCAGATTGATGCACTTGAGAGGAAAAAGTATCACTAAACTTTGGAACTTTCTTTGTTCCAGATTAATATTGTTTTATGATGAACATTACTTACTTTTATTTATTTTATCAATGTGGTCTGTTTTAAGAGAATGTACAAGTAATTGGTGATGACTGCTATGGTTTCCTGGAGGCTTAATTGCATCTTTTCACCAGAGTTGACATCACAACAGGAACTTAAACTTCTTGCTATTTGTTTGCAAAGTATGTGGGCAAAGTCATGTATTTTGTGGAAGATTTTGATTCTGGGATATTTAAATTTGGTATTTAATTATGAGTTTGTGGGCTGGAGAGATAGTACAGGGATAGGATGTTCAGGCCAACCACGGGCTCAAGACCTGCACCCTCCAGGAATGATTCACTGAGTGCAGAGCCGGGGAACACAACTGGGAGTACTTCCCAACCCTGTGAAAAGGACTTTGCCTAAATAAGTCTTCTTTCAAGTCTGAAAATTATTGCTTAGTGTGATCAATTCTAGATTATAAGCAACATGTGATTGCATTGAATATTATCACTGAGAAATAAAACACATTTACCTGAAACAAAATAACTCTTACATATGTTCTAAAGTATAATTTGCTCTTTTTTTTAGGGTTATGTGATTTGATTGATGGTACGTTTACATAATAAGTGTTTTCTAAGAAAGATAATATGTCACTTCAGCAAAATAAAGGCAAAGGTAAAGGCCCTCCCGTTGTTCATCGATTTGCTCGAGTGGGCCCAGTAACGTCTCCATTGGAGACTTTGTTGTTACTGTGTTTGGTATATCGAATACGTCACGGGTAGCTTGCCAGGCTCTGCCGTGCGGGCGAGATATTCTCGGTAGCTTGCCGGGCTCTCTGAGAGGGGCGGAGGAATCGAACTCGGGTTGGCCATGTTGGCTGCGTGCAAGGCAAACGCCCTACCGCTGTGCTATCGCTCTAGCCCTCAGCAAAATAAATATTTTTGAAAGTTGTATCCACAAATAGATACTGATAAATATTTTAAAATTTCTAAATTGAGGAAATGAACTATTTAAGACAGTTTCTAGTTAGTAATGTTTTCCCAGTGTTGAATTATTTTATAATATGTAAAATAAACAATAGTTACAATGACAGACAATACTTATTGAGTATGTTGTATGTATTAGGGACTATTTTAAGTGTGTAGCATACATTAATTTAGTTAATCTTCAAAATGTCTTAATAAAATAGCTTTTTATTATTATCTTCATTTCATAGAAGAATATTTTAATTAAAATAATGCATAAATGTGTCTGTTAATGCACATATTTAAACACATGTATTTATACACTCGATTCCTCCGCCCCTCTCGGAGAGCCCGGCAAGCTACCGAGAGTATTCGATATGCCAGACACAGTAACAACAAAGTCTCCAATGGAGACGTTACTGGGCCCGCTCGAGCAAATCGACGATCAACGGGAGGGCCTTTACCTTTACCTTTACCTTTATACACTTGCAAAAGTGTATTATTGAACTGAATTTGCATTTTATGATTATCTACTCTATCTTTAAAAATGGGCTGGAGTGATAGCATAGCGGGTAGGGTGTTTGCCTTGCATGCGGCTGACCCGGGTTCGATTCCTCTGTCCCTCTCAGAGAGCCCAGCAAGCTACTTAGAGTATCCAGCCTGCACAGCAGAGCCTGGCAAGCTCCCCATGGCGTATTTGATATGCCGAAAATAGTAACAAGTCTCACAGTGGAGACGTTACTGGTGCCCGCTTGAGCAAATCGATGAACAATGGGAGGACAGTGCTACAGTGCTACATCTTTTAAAAATCTTTTTTTAATAGAATCATCATGAGACATACAGTTACAATGCTATTCATTATCAGTTTGCAATAGATACTGTATCTTCTCTATTATTAAGCTAGAAATATGTACATGTGACTAGTTGTACATATCATATCTATATAGATAGAAATATATCATATATATGCAGATAGAATCTATAAATCACATTTTATGTCACATTACTTATGCTTAAGCAAGATAAATATAGAAACTACTCATATTCCCTCATATTTTTATAACAAGGTGGAGTGTGGGAGCTGATAATTGTGACTTGATGACTTATAATGTGCTTGAACTCCTTGAAGGTCAAATTGTGGTTGGATGATCAATATCTCGTTCACTTTTTCTTTTGAAACAGCATCACCCCTCTGACAGAAGGCATACAAACTGAGAGAATGAAGGGTAGTTTTGAGTTTGCTGAAGATGGCAGCACCTTTTGATATTATTGGAGCGAATCAATATTAGACTTGTATGAGGAATGGGATTCTATAGCTGAGGAAGAAGGCAGAGCTAAAATGTTGACTCTGACTTGGATATGAAAAAACAAAACTGTGTTTCCATAAATGTGAAATTATTTTCACTCCATCATTTAATTGGAATTTCTTTATTTTTAAATTAGCATGACAGATTTTGCTTACTTTGAAGGATAATTTGTGGATAAAGTTGCTATCAAATAAAAAAGTAAGCACTATACAAATGCAAGTCATTATTTTATGATTAATATAGGTAATAATTAAAATAAATATTATTGTTGATGATACAGAAATAATTTAAGGCTTTTAGATCCAACAATCTTACACTGACATTGAACAGTTTTCTAATGACTATGATTACACAGTCCTTCTCTGAAAACATTTTATATACTTTATTCTTTACTTTCATAACAGTATGATTAGGTAAGCTGTACTATCCAATTTATTAATGAAGAAGCTGAAACAAGATGAACAGAGAGGAAGCAAATTTTTCAAACAACTACTGCCACCAACATCCATGTTCATAGACATAATAAAAAAGCAAGACATGTAGTTAATAAATTAGCAAATCACTCTCTTAAGAAATCTTTGTGTTAATGCGCAAAAGTAGAGAGAGATTATGGGGAATCATATCTGCCATGGAGGCAGAGGGAGGGTGGGAAAGGGGGGTTTTACTGGGGACATTGGTGGTGGGGAATGTGCACTGGTGGAGGGAAGGGTGTTTGATCATTGTGTGATTGTAACCCAAACATGAAAGCATATAACTATCTCACAGTGATTCAATAAAATTAATTAAAAAAAGAGAAATCTTTGTGTGTAGAAAAGCTCCATATGGATTCCTCCAATTGACCGTATGCGCCATCCTGTATAATCTTTTAATTTACTTTCTCATAGATTCTGAAAATATCCAGGAAATAAACAAAATAGTCATTATTTTGTAACAGCAAATGTGTTGCTAAGGATTATAAATCATGTAGGGACATAGGAGAGGTTTTTGTCAGGAGAAGACTTAACAGTAAAAAATCAAGTATTACGGAGTTTCTATGGTTGTAACACCACTCTTGCATGGTTCAGAGCCTTTAATAGAATATTGTTCCCTAAATCAATGCTTTCCAACAAGGTTTTGACATTCTTAGACTCCTCTACTTGCTCCTTCCATACCCTCCAACTTGTGTTTTAACTTCCTTGTGGGAATCAACTGTTTTGTTTTGTTTTTATTAGCCAGGATATTGGGCTCAGTTTTAAAGTATCTATTGGGTACAGAGTATTGGTGGAAGTCATTGTAACACCAATAAAGTCTAATCTTTATTAGAAAAGTGCTCCATTTCAGAATCTAATGAACGTTTACATAGGCCAGCCTGGAACATCATCTCTACTACTAGTGATGTTGAAAAAGGACACAATGCTGTTCCTTGATCGCAACAAACTCTAAGCAAGATTGAGTTCTTTCCCATTCATTCTATAAACTTTTGAATACTCATTGTATGCTAGATGTATTACTGGTGATGTAGTGGTGAAGATCCACTTTGGGCAAGAACAAAGTAACTGATGGTACAAGATAATGGCATCATTACATTTAGGTCTATAGCCTTTAACCATAATTCTGATATATCATTTCTGAAAATAAAATATTCTTTTATGATTAATTTTCTGTCAGTTATGAACAAAACCAAGGGAAGGTAGTTTATAGACTCTAAGTTATTTAGTTTGTATACCCATGTACCATGGTGATGATGTGACACAGATTTACTATGTGGTCTTAACTTGGACCCCTATGAATAGTGTCACATAATATTTGATTTCTGTGTCATAGAATATTAAAAAAAATAAATTCCTAAATATATCCAACTTTTAGGATTTGGTAAAAAAAAGGAATTTTGAAGTTGTTTATTGAATAAATCAAGTGGAAACTTGGAGAAAGGGAAGTTAGTTCTGATGAAAGTATAGTAGATTTCTTGTGATCAAACCTGAATTTGAATTTTGAAGAGGTTAGGATTTGAAGAGAAACATCAGTAGAGAGATTAGAAAGCAGCCACTAAGAACACTAAACTTTTCGGTATTGTAGAACCTGAAAGTTATACATTTTAAAACACCTATTTAAGGCAGAAAATGCAAAATTATCATGAGATTTGCTGCTACATGGATGGCACTGGAGAGTATCATGCAAAGTTAAGTCAACCATGAAAGGGAGGGACAGAATTACCTCTTGCATGTATGGGATATAAAGAGGCATAGTGAGGAAATAACAAATGTACAAAGGCAACAGAAACTGAGAATTGGACTTTAGTGGGAATCCTATGTGTGTGTGGTGGGGGGTGGGGCAGGTGTTTGAGAGTAAAGAGGGGAATACGGTCAGAGGGACACAGGGTCAATGGTGGAGGGAGACAGATATTGGTGGAGACTGTGTTGCCAGACTATTTCATGCATAAAATCATTTATTTACTTTCAACAGTTTAATTGATATATGATTTATACTCTGTACAATTTAGGCAGTTGAAGTGTACAACACTGCTGTTTGATATTTTGTGTCCAAGTACAAATATCACCATAGTAAATTTTATATTTTCATCCACCCAAATAACCTTTACATCTTTTAGCCATTATCATTTTCCCCCTCCACTTTAGTCCTAAATAATTATTAATACACTTTCTGTCTCTATAGATATCCCTGTTCTGAGCATTTCCTGTGAATGAAATATATATATATGTATATAATTTTTGGAGACTAACTTCCTCCATGTTTTTCAATTTTGTATCATTATCGATGTACACTACGAGATTTTGCTACATTTTATGCTTAATTATATTCCATTGCGTGGCTAACACATTTTGCCTCAGTGCTGGACATTAGGCTTATTTACACATTCTGACATAATGAATAATGTTATTATAACATTACATATAACAGTTTTACATATTTTATATATTTATATATTTTAGGGTGGACATGTGTTTTTTTTTCTTGCTGAGTGCAGTCTCTCCTTAATTCAGCTAGTACTTCTGATTTTGTTATTCTATTTTACATAGCCTGAAACTGAGAATAGAAAGGTTAAGTTACTTGTCCAAAACCATATGGTCTCAACAAGGCGGAACAGGGCTGTAAAGTCAGGCAGGCCAACTGAAATTTGCCAGCTGCTTCTTTACAAATAAGCTTTGCTCAATGAGTTCCTAGGCATTCTTTTAAGGACATCTAAGAAATTATACAAACGTAATACTACTTCTTAACTATACCCTCCTACCAGTCAATTTTCTATCATCTGGTTAAATGTTATACATATTTCCTAACATGGAGCCAGAAAATAGAATCCTTGCAAATGTAATGGCATGCATGGAGTTTGTATCATTTAAATATTTTACATCCCTTTTATGTCTCAAAAAAGGCCATTTTTTTCTCACTCTTCCCTAAATTTCACATATATTTCTATGACATAGTATGGGTGGATATTTAGAATGGCAAAAGGCAATCATCAAACTGACCATTAAATTTGAGGATAGATCATCTTCCCCCCTTAATTCTTCTTTGGGATGAAATCAGTATTTCATGTTAGTTCCTTCCTTCCCACACCTCCTCTAGGTTAAAGTTAAATTCTTTGAGATTGAGTTTTTTTTGTGTGTGTGACTTTAACAATGTTCTCTTCACATGTCATTGCATTGGCCCAACAATTGCTTGTTGACCCATTTTAACCTCTTTTGAGCGTCATCTTCAAAGTGTAACTGTCCTTGACAATGAAAGAGACCTTCCCATTGTTAGGTCCTTCCAGGCAATCTTTAGCATGGAGCTAAATGGCTTTCAGATGGAGGAGTTGGCTAGAGGAAGGAGACAAAGTAAGCTGTTGTTCCTGAGTGACTTTGCTAAAGTTTCCCTTTTCTCTCTTAGAATGGTGCATTTCTATAGAAGATGACAGACATTTTGACAGGTGCAATATGCTTTGAACTGTTGTGTCCGATAATTCTTTTGTCTTGGCTTTTCCCAGCAGAGTGGTACATCTTAGGATGCTGATATGCATAGTGTTCGCTTTTCATTTAGTGTGTTGAAGCCTTCCTTCTTGCTTTCCCTCCACCTCTCTCTTTGGACCCTTTGCATGCATGTCACTACCCCGGATGGGAAGGCAAAAAATCAGGGCAGGAGCCGCCCCCCACCCCACCTTTTTTTTTTTTCAAAATGGAAATGAACTTATTGCGTCATTTTCTCATTTGTACTAGAAAAAGGAAATAAAAGAAAGTGCCCAGAGAAGAACAAAACAGAGCAGCACATCAGAATTGATGACTGACAGAACTAAAGCCCCAAATAATAATGATACCTAATATCGGTTGAGATCTTTCATGGGTCCGATATTAAGCTGAAGCCTTGATATGCATTGTGTGTTGTGAAAAAAGTAGATATTAGAAAGGCCAAATAGCTTGATAACTTCTATTGTTTACATTCTTTAGGAACGAAAACAGAGGATTCCAATATTATGAGCAACGCTAAGTGTTCCATATTTAAATTAGTGTGGAAATGGAGTCTAGTATTGCCCAACTTTGCCTCTGGGTAGCCTTTTGTGTATCTCTATTAAATGTAGCTACAGCCCAGGACATGCTCCAAGTATGACTAAAAAGAAAAGACTGAACTAAATTAAGAAGGATTGTCTATAAAATGTTTAAAAAATGGCCCCACTTTTTGGCGATAGGTTATTAAGTTTTTGTCTTAATTTTTTTTTCTCATCATTAAGAAAATTATGAAACTGGAGGAATCAGTAATCCACCAGGGTAGAATTTGCGGTTTTACTTATGTAAGAAATTATTAAGGATCTTGAGTTTGTTATTTCCAAATACCTAGAGATTTTTGACAAATGGTTTAAATTGCTTTACTTAGCATGTGAGCAATATCCAGCAGAAGTCCGTGAAATGACTGGTTCATATAAGTCTAACACAACGGCATCCATTTTGCAAAGCATCCAAGAACCCTATGCTCTGGTGCAACGCCATAAAATCGTGAATCTAATGGGTTGGAATGAAAAGAAGGACAAGACTACATTCAAGTGCATAATTGAAAATGACCAATAGAATTACTTGAAAATGGTAAGTTATGATATATTGATTAAACAAGCTAAAGTAGGAATTGTAATATAAAATGCAGGAGCAACATACTGTTAACTTAGTGACACTCTTCTTTCGTCCCACCCTACTCCTTTACTGACCGTGTTGAACTCTCTGAGTTTGTTTAGCTCACGGAGCATCAGTCTGAATTGAAACCTAGAGATGAAAAATCCGTGTAGGTTGTGAATTCTGCTAAGTGGAAATAGTTACAGTCACTTGAGCTTTAGTTGAAGCAGCAGGACGCTGGCTGTTGGGCACGCCATGGGTCACGTGATCTGTTGACCTCTATCTGGGTTTCATGATTCTGCTTAGTAACAATTGATTAATGGTGTATGGTAACTTGGAGAGCCGATCTCATCAGTCCCCCTGAGTTGGAAGACTTCCTCATTATCTTAGGCCTTTCACTGCTGCCCTTCAAAATTTTACTCACAAATTAGGTTGAACAAAGTCTCCTCAAAGAAAATTATTTTCGGTGTTTGGTCATTGGGGAGCAGGGAGCAGAAGGCTTGATGGTCATTTACTACATTGTAAAAGGGTATGGAGGCAAGTGGCCATTAGCCTAGACAGGGTCAGGTTCCTTCCTCTTTGCCCCAGGGCTGGGTTTTCAGAAGAGGCAATGGTGCAAAACTGTTACTTGAAGGACAATATGACCTCAAGCTTTTCTTAGGGGGGTAGGGGTGGAGACAGAATTAATTTCTGATTTTTGTGTGTGTTCTAAAAGAAAGATTGTGAGGATGTTTATTGGTAAACTTGAATATTCAATAGTCACCTGAAATCATGCTAGACTTTTCTGGAAGTCAACTCAGTATCTATGCTTTATTTCTAAATAACCCAACTCCAGTTTTATTCAGGGTTTTCTCATTGGGATAATGAGGACAGCCAGAGCTAATATTATGAGTTCCATTCGGTTTTCAGTTTCACCAGTTCCCTCTACTCAACCCACTAGCACTCCATTTTATACAATTATATTTATTCATAACCATTATTTTTTTGCTATTGATAGGAAATCTCAAATTATTCCAGTTTCTTCTATATTCTAAGATTCAGTCTCATTTGTCTTCATGTGAGACTTTAGAAAGGAACCAGAAGCCAAGAGAAATCTTAGTTTTAATAAGAGATCACATAAATTTTGTTTCTTTATTACAATATTATGATGGTACTAATCCAGTAATAATGATGATAATGGTTAAAGTTTACTATTTACTAAAGTTTAATAGTATAGCTAAGCAATACTATTTATTTTAAATATAGTATGTTAAATGCTTCCTCTCACATTCAAACATTTTGCTTTAGATATTGTCTTATTCACTCTTTTATGTATGAGGAAATCAAGAATTAGCCAGTCTAAAGATAATTTATGAAATGTTTCACAAGTAGAACATTTTGAAGATGAAATTAAAAAAATGGACATTTATAAGGACACTTGTCATTAGGTCAATGCAAAAAATTGTGCTGCTTCATGTTGCCCTATTATATTAAAAAGTGTTATCTTTCATCTTAAAAATTGTGCTTCATGTTATCCTATCTCTTCTTTTGGGAATATTCTGCCACATAGTCATTTATTTAATACATTATGGAGTACCCATAATGTATTTTTGCTCTATTATAGGCATTGAACTTCAGTATTAAATAAAATAGGCAAAACATTCACTTTCATAGAGTTACACTTCCACTTTTATGTGAATAAACTGCTCTATATTGCATGTCTGTGTAAATAATTTTGTAGACTAAAATAATTTTCGATGGATATGGAGAGTAACATGTTAAGTGAAGTCACTCAGAAGAGGGAAAAATACAGAATACAGAATTATCTCTCTCATAGGTGAGTTATAAAGACACATAGAAAGAAAAAAAAATCCCAAAGTCAACAGAAAATGAGATGTGGACTTCAAAAGAAAGCTGGGAGGGTATAGAAGGGGGGTTTGGATGAGGGGTCAGGCACTGGGATAGTGGTGAAGGGAAGAAGACACTCTGGTGGAGTGTGTGGTTCTGTAACACTTAATGCTTAAAACTCTACCAGTAACATTACCAAATCACATGCATAAACAAAAATGAAAACCCCCACACTTCCAGAAGTAAAGGTGATAAAAAGATACCATGTACTACTACTAGATACCATGTACTACTAGGGCTGGAGAGATAGTACAATGGGTACGGTGCTTGTCTTGCACACTGTGGCTGACCTGGGTTTGATCCTGTCATTGCATATGGTCCCCTAAGCACTTCCAGGAGTGTTTAGGGGATCATGTGAATATTACTGTGTTCGGAGCCAGGAGTGACTCTTGAGCATAGGCAGGTGTGTATGCTGCCTTTCCTCCCAAAAATCTGCATACTACTGCTGATGTTTAAGTATTAGGAATTGTCATCTTGAGATCAGATTTCCCAGGCTCTATATTCTTCAGTTAATGATATAACCTTTCTAATGAATGATTTATCAGTAATTCAACCTGAGCAGGTTTTGTTTAATAGATCTTATTTATAAATATCCCTACCTTTATAGCTAAGAGGTTAAAGGATAAATACATCATCAAGCATGTATTTGTACTGTTTGTATTGTTTTTCTTTTTGAAGCAGCTTAAGTATAATCAATGAAAAAGAGCACCCCATGTTTTATATGTACGATTTGATGTATTTGAACACTTGCGATACCAGAACACTTGTGATACCATTACCAAAATCATGGTAATAGCCACACATCACCTTCCCTAGTTAATGAGTACTTTCTTCTTTATTTTTATTGTAAGAACACCTAAGACGAGATCTATCCCTTAACAAAATCTGTAATGCATGATGATAGACACAGAATTGCAGGGCAAAACCCTGGAACTTATTTATCTAGCATAACCAAAACTTTACCTATTGATCATCAACTTTCATTTTCCTCAATCCTCTTTCCATACCTAGACAACCATTGTTGTATTTTCTGCTTCTGTGAGTTTGATTATTTTAGATAGCTCATCTAAGTAGAAGTACATAGTATTTGTATTTCTGTGATTGAATTATTTTAGTTAGAATAAAGAAATTTTGATTTATTTACAGACGTTACTGGGCCCGCTCGAGCAAATCGATGATCAACGGGAGGGCCTTTACCTTTACAGATGACAAGATTTTTGTCATTTTAAGACTGCTTATTATATTGTATATATAATATTTTCTTTCTATAATATATTAAATATTATATATTAACATGCAGGTATAGAAATATGCAGAAGTATTCAGAAATAAGATGGTTAGATCAAATTGGAGTTCTAACTTTGAGGACTCATCATTCTTTTCCACTGCTACTGTGCCATTTTACCTTTCTATCCACAGTACAAAGTTTCCAAGTTCTCTGCAACCTAACCACTAGCCATCATTAAAGAAAAAAGTAGACATGCTGAAAAAGTATAAGGTAATATTATAGTTTTGTTTGTATTATCTTATCATTTATACTGTAAAGCATCTTCTCATATATCTGGTGGAACATTTTGTATGTTTTCTTTGAAAAAAACATCTTCTTTGGAGAAATCAAGCATATTTTAATTTTGAATTTACTTATTGCTTTTTGAAGATCATATCTGGCAGTGCTCAGGGATTTCTTGTGACTCTGGGACTCAAGAAACAAAATAGGTGCCAAGGATTCAACCTGGGTCGATCACATGCAATGTTAGTGCTCTTTCTGAAGTACTATCTCTTTAGCCCTTTGTGTCCATTTTTAAATTGGGTATTTTTTTTACTAGTGGTTTATACTAACTTCTTTTATATATTATAGAAGAACTTCTCTTTATAGGTACAAGATTTATAGCTATTTTCCATGTGGGTTTTAGCAAAGGTATTTTACTTTGTACTGATAGGGATGAAAAGCAATGTAAGGGTTTTCTCTACTTAGATGTCTTTTTTTTTTTTTGCTTTTTGGCTCACACCCGGTGATGCTCAGGGGTTACTCCTGGCTCATGCACTCAGGAAATACTCCTGGCGGTGCTCGGGGGGATCATATGGGATGCTGGGAATCGAACCAGGCTCGGCCATGTTGGCCGCGTGCAAGCCAAACACCCTACCCACTGTGCTATCGCTCCAGCCCAGTTAGGTGTCTTTTAAAGAGCAGAGAAAAGATGAATGTAGACACTGGCAGCCCAGCATAGAGTTCATGCAGTTATGGTACAGGAAGAGTATAGAGTTCATACAGTCATGGTACAGAAAAAGGGTGGTGGTGCTTGGACTAAGAGCACTAGTGTGATTGTGTCTGCAGACACATTTCTTTATGCCAGCCTCTGACTCCTGTTCTCCATGGCCTCTCACTCCAAGGTCATGTGGTTCACTGATACTATGCAAAGGTGTAAGATAAAATGTTAAGCAACTTTTTAACTACAAATAGAACTATAGCACTATCGTCCCATTATTTATTGATTTGCTTGAACAGGCACCAGTAACGTCTTCATTGTGAGACTTCTTGTTACCATTTTTGGCATATCGAATACGCCATGGGGAGCTTGCCAGGCTCTGCCCTGTGGGCGGGATATTCTTGGTAGCTTGCCACGATCTCCAAGAGGGACAGAGGAATCAAACTCAGGTCAGCCACATGCAAGGCAAATGCTCTACCTACTGTGCTATCGCTCCAGCCCACAACTACAAATGGTAATTCAAAATATTTTGTACTAAAATAAAAGAGAATGCAAAATAAAATGTAGCATGCATATAACATTCTAACCCAAACAGAAGATTTTAGTGACATTTTCTGTTTGGATCAAGCTCTTATAAGATCCATTTTCTGGTTTTCGTGTGTGTGTGTGTGTGTGTGTGTGTGTGTGTGTGTGTGTGACTGTTCCCAGTATAGTGTGTGCGTGCGTGTGCACACAGGCAATGTATTTTCATGCCTCTCTTAATAGAGGATATGGAATAGTGTGTATTCAATGCATATCTATGCTTCTGTTAATAGAAAATTTCTAGAGAATAGTTGGAAAGTATTGTTTTGAATTGATATAAGGTTTTCCTCTTAGGTGAATTCCACTCAAAGAGTGGCAGTGTACTGTCCACATTGAAACAGTGATCAGCCAAAGAGGGGTGTGTTCTCTTTATCTCTGTCTTTGCTTGATGTTTTGTGTCAGCATGTGCAAGAGGCAGTGGTCTGTGTGTTGACTGGCAGGTGTCTTGTGCTCTGTCAGAGCCCAGTGTGTGAGCAAAGATGAACCATTCACATTTTTTCTCTGCATCACTTCTCCAAATATCCTCTCTATTATTGTCCACCTTCATTCCATAGGAGAGGACAGACCTCAGCTTTCAAATCACAGAATGTTTGTTTTATAATTTTTAAGTTTTGGGGGGATGTTAATATGGTTGCTTTTATTGTGGAGGTATAAAGGGAGATGATTTTTTTACAGCACTTTTTTTTAAAACCTAGGGGAGAATACACAATCATTTCTTAATGAGTATTTTTAAATGACCTAGTTTTAATTTCTGATATCATAGGAATGCCCCAATGAAAAATTAAAAAAAAACATTTCTGAAGATTCTCATAGAAAATATTTTCCATGTTTTCATTTGTTTTGTAATGATTAATTTTAGGTCTCATTGTGGTTATACTATGATACCTAGTCATTTGATCAGAAATGTCTGGATGTTGCTCTGAAGGTATTTTAGATATCTTTAATTCTTTTTTTTGGGGGGGGGGTGTCACACCCGGCGATGCTCAGGGGTTATTCCTGGTTCTGCCTTCAGAAATTATTCCTGACGGTGCTCAGGGGACCATATGGGATGCCAGGGATAGAACCCAGGTCGGCCGCATGCAAGGCAAACAGCCTACCCACTATGTTATCGCTCCGGCCCCAAATATCTTTAATTCTTAAATGAGTAGATTTTAGGTAAAACAGATTATGGCCTAGGGCTGGAGCGATAGCACAGCGGGTAGGGCGTTCGCCTTACAAGTGGCCAACATGGCCGACCCGAGTTCGATTCCTCCGCCCCTCTCGGAGAGCCCGGCAAGCTACCGAGAGTATTCGATATGCCAGACACAGTAACAACAAAGTCTCCAATGGAGACGTTACTGGGCCCGCTCGAGCAAATCGACGATCAACGGGAGGGCCTTTACTTTACTTTACTTTACTGCTAAATTGAAATATGGTGCAATGGGTGTCTTATAAGCAGAAGAAACAAAGGTTTAATAAAAATAATGGTTGGACCCAGGATTTTTAGTAGTTGTCTCACATTGCTGTAGGTACCTGCTCTATCCAATATTTTGCTGTTCTGGGAGTAGTGATCAGATACTCACCTTAAAACAGTCAGAGAAACATTAAATGGATTTTAACTTATTTGATACTTTCTAGAAGTTTATTTATTTATTTATTTTTGCGTTTTGGGTCACACCTGGTGATGTACAGGGGTTACTTCTGGCTCTGCACTCAGGAATTACTCTTGGCAGTGCTCAGAGAACCATATGGGATGCTGGGAATCGAACCTGGGTTGGCCGCATGCAAGCCAAACGTCCTACCCACTGTGCTATCGCTCCAGCCCCAAAGCTTATTCTTTAATTTTTTTTACTTAATTAAGGATCCATGGTTTACAAAGTTATTGTGAGTCAAGTTTAGACATTTAATATTCTCAGAACCAATCCTACCACCAAATTCCCTCCACCAGTGTTCCCATGTTCCCTTGCCCCCACCTGCTTTAATAAGTTATTATATGTCAAGATTCACTTAGTGACAAAATATTTATTAAACATCTCTTCTGAGCCATAAGATTGTACTTATCTTTTAATCACACCATACATATATTCTCTACCATCTTAGATTTAATTACCTGATTCATTAATTTACTATGTTCAAAGGGATGCTATGAAATAACTTAAAGTGTTAAAAGGCTATCAAAGTGTAAGCACAACTTTTCACTTAAGATACCTTTAAAAAATGTAAGAGGGCTGGAACGATAATTCAGCAGGGAGGGCATTTGTCTTGCACGCAGCCGACTCGAGTTCAATTCCCAACATCTCTTATGGTCCCCTGAGCATGGCAAGGAGTAATTCCAGAGTGCAGAGCCAGGAATAACGCCGATGCATCACCAGGTGTTACTCCCCAAAAACAAAAAAATAAAAATAAAAAATAAAAATAAAAATATCTATTAATCAGGGTTCATTAGAGAAAATAACAAAAAGGGTGCACATTTGTATGCAATATGAGAAAGAGATAAAGAGAGAGATTAAAGAATTGTCTTATGCAATTATAGACTAGTAAATCCAAAATCTGCAGGAGATGCAATTATAGACTAGTAAATCCAAAATCTGCAGGAGATGCACTCGATGCCCCCACAATAACTGATATTGCTGATGTTATAACTTGAGTCTAAAAAAAATCTACTAGTAGAATCTCCTCTTCCTCTAGGAAGGTCAGTATTTTTCTCAACCCAGCTATATTACGGAAAATGTGATGGACTAATGGTTGTGTCCTTCCAAAATGTACATGTTGACATATTATGTATAATTATCTTTATATATACATATATGTGTGTAGTTTGAGTTGTGAAGTTTACTAATATAATTAAAAGGAATGGTTTGCTAATTGAAACTATCAACAATTTTCTAAATTACAGTTCTTTAATTAAAAAAAAGGACAGTGATGACTTATCTAGAAATGTATTCGATCTTTGAAATGCTCCTTAAAAGTACGTTACTTCAACTAGTACATACAATATTGTAAAACATATTGAGAAACCTGATCCAAGCAAGCCCTCAGTCTGAGGTATTTTTCTTGGTCAAGTTAACACCGTCTGTGCTCCAAATATACTATTGGCTCAAACTTACCAGGTGACATGAGAATTTTTTGAAGCCAACTTATAAGAGAGAAAGCACAGTTGTCCCAGAAAGAATCTAATGCACTCAAGGCCTTTTATTAAATTTTTTCTCTTGCAAATGGATGTAGGATCTTGCTAAAGATCTTGATCTTGTGAATTTGACTGAAAAAGTTAGGCAGTGAAGGAAGGGCCTTAAACCTAATCTGTATGCTAGATACTCCATTGGGAGTGTGGTGGGAGGCTGTCAACCCCCATTCTTGGAAGACCCAAGAGTTTTTAGCCTGGACACTGAAGAACCTGAAGTTTCTCACTGTTTGGTGTCTCTGCAGATATTGTTAGTGAAGTAGTAGAGTCCAGCCTTTGGTGTGGCTGTAGCAGTGGGGTGTGGGTATGGTTGCTTAAGCAGGGTGGGACTCAGCCCACCCCCCTCCTGAAGGCACCCAAGAGCTTCCAGCAGGGAGATCTGTGTTTCCATAAATCTTATTTGCTTTGCTTGCATCAACTTTGAGATTTAGTCATGTGCATCTTTAATTTAACACTCTCATTTTCTTATCAGTTTGTCCAAGTATTCCAATCAAAAACAAGTCTTACTAGAATTTTTATTGCGACTCTTTAACACATATTGAGCTGAGAAATTGACCAGGTGATTCTATCCATAAAAATAATTTATTCTTCAGTTTATTCAGGTTTATTTTATTTTATTTTATTTTTTTTATGAGACTGATGCGGGCTGGAGCAATAGCACTGTGGTAGGGTGTTTGCCTTGCATGCAGCCAGCCTGGCCGAGCAGGGTTCGATTCCTCTGCCCCCTCTTGGGGAGCCCAGCAAACTACCGAGGGTATCTCGCCCACACGGCAAAGCCTGGCAAGCATATACAATATGTCAAACACAGTAACAATAAGTCTCAAAATGGAGACGTTGCTGGGCCCGCTGGAGCAAATCGATGAACAACGGGAGGGCAGTGTTTATTTGTTTGTTTTTATTTTTTTAATGAATCACCATGAGAAATTGATTCAGTTTTGAGAGGTACTCATTAATAGAGTTAAAATTGTCCTGATAAGAGATACCTAACTCTTTTCTTTATCTAATACTGTTTTAGGATAAAATGTGTAAGATAAAAGAAATTATTTTCATAACTATATTAAGAAAGTCTTAATTTCCTCATTTTCCAAAAAGTAAGTGGTGTGTGTTATGTGTTGGACACACATAATTAACAATTTAAAACACTAAATATTTTGAAAAAATAATATAATATATTTTCTGATGAATTGCTTTTTATTCTCAAAGTGTGGATTATGGGGCCAGAGTGATAGTACAGTGGGTAGGGTGTTTGCCTTGCATGTGGCCGACCCGAGTTCAATCCCCAGGATCCCATATTGTCCCCTAAGTATCGCCAGGAGTAATTACTGAGTGCAGAGACAGGAGTAACCCCTGAGCATCGTGGGTGTGTCCCAAAAGGAAAAAAAATTAAAGTGTGGAATACACATTCTTCTCCATTGCACCTGGGACACTGTCCAAGAAAGACCACATGCTGGACCACAAAACATATCTCCATCAAGTCAAGATAATATAAATGACAAATTTTATGTTTTAGAATCATTTTAGTTTTCCAGTAAATTTGAGAAGGTAATACGTAGACACCCATTTCCTTACTATTATCATTGTACAATAATATAGCTTATTACATATACATTACTTGTTAGCTAGAATCAAAATTTTATTCAGGGGCTGGAGAATGGAGTTCTGTGATTAAAGGGCCTGCCTTGCAGACATGAGTCCAATCCCTGACACCTCCCCATACTTCCATGAGGATTTCTGGTGCCAGTGTGACAAATGTGCAAACTTTGGCACATTGCAGTGAATTGTGTGTAAGCATATCGCAGTCAATTGTGTGCAGTCAAGTGTGGCCCTCAGCACTGTTAACAGTAACAGCAGCAAAGTAAAGAGGAAAAAACAATTCAACACCTTCTAGATTTTCAGTTAGTCGGTCCTTTTACTGATCCAGTTTCCACTTTAAGTTACCACATTACATTGAATGGTCATGCTTCCCACAGCTCCTCTGCAATTCTGTCTTTCCTTGATTTTTGATGACCTTGATCCATCTGAGGTGTTTGGTGAAGTGGTTAGTTATTATATTCTTCTCCAGAATAAAGATATTTAATGTTGACATCAGAGAGATAACATAACAGACAAGATGCTTGATTTGCACAAAGCTGAGCTAACTTTGATCCCCAGAATTGCATGTGGTCCCCTGAGCACTTTTAGGCTCCATCCTTGAGCACAGATCCAGTAGAAAGCCTTGATTACTGTTGGGCGTTATTCCCCAATTTTTTGCTATGATTTGTTTTCTAATTATATCAAATTGCAATCTTTCCTTTTATGAAAGCAAAATAAATCTTCATAAACAAATATTCCTGAAACTTTTAGATGAATTGCAGAAATAAAGGTCTTATTTTTTTTTTAGATCAGCAACCATAGGAAAACAGAACTGTAGAAAACACCAGTGATCCTAAAAATTTGGTATTAAAGAACTGATCCAACTGCAAGTAAGCCATTAGCTATAACTTTTGCAAATAAATTATAGAAGGGAAAAAGAGTGTTTTTTCCTCTCCAAAGATTGTTTTTACACTGAGAAGGAAAAAACCCTCTAAAATGTGTCAAATAAAATGAAGCAGTTAAGATAAAATCTTGCAGTTAAGATAGAACCATGCAGTTAAGATATTAGGATGAAGGACAGTTCAATCTTGGCCTATCAATTAGGACCCTAGAAACGAAAGGAAACCAATTTCAAATTGAGCATAAAATGCTTGGCTTGATCGAAGGAATAGCAGCTGGAAACTTCAGCTTATCAAATTTGAACAAGCTGCATTCTGCTTTTGTCAGGCAGCAAATGCTGAACCTTGAGAAAGATTCATTTATTCACTACAAATGAAAGTATAATTTTAAACATGCACACATGAACAACCCCCCCCCCCCCAACACACACACACCAGAGAAAATGCCCTCCTTTACATGTCTGGATTCAATAAACCAGGATAAATCGGATTCCCAAATCAACCACAAGAGAAAATGTAGTGAGGAAGGAATGTGTCATTCCAGCTCTGTAGACTATGAAATGGAAAGGTCTCCTTTGAGATTTCCAAGTAGAAAAAAAATAGAACAGTTAAACAGATAAATCGCTTTCCTTCTAATATACAGAAAATAATAGTACCGCCATCTGGGGAAGTAGATTTTATTATTTTCTGTGTAAAGATGAAATTTGGTTCAGTTGTATCCGTATGGTTAAATACCTCGGGTGTCAAGAACACATGAAAAATCTCAATCTAGACACTCAAGTATATGTTCAGTGTCCCTATATGATGCTTGAGGGTGGCATAACCTCTCCATGTTTTAAAATCTCCATCTTTAAATAGAATTTCTAAGAGTACCTGTGGTCCAGAATTGTTGTTTGGTTTAAGCAATAAAAACATAATAAAAAACTGAGCATAGTTTCTGGTCCTGAGTAAGTCTTCCATAATGTATTATACTTAATACATGATAATATATAACATATTTTGGTGAGTCTGGAAAGGAGGACCAAACAGGGAAAGAATGGAAGCATGGGGTGAGGGAGGACTTAGAGATACTCTCAGATGGGCTTTTCTTGACCCTAGCCAGCACACCAAATGCTCACCAGGGAGGAATCGAAGTAAGTAAAAGTAAAGTAAAGGCCCTCCCGTTGATCGTCGATTTGCTCGAGCGGGCCCAGTAACGTCTCCATTGGAGACTTTGTTGTTACTGTGTCTGGCATATCGAATACTCTCGGTAGCTTGCCGGGCTCGGTATCATATCTCTCTACTGTTCTTTCTTGGGCTTTAACTCTTAGTGAAAAGGTCCAGGATCAGAAGATGCTCCACTAACATGTCACTTGCAACTTCAGCAACACTTCTTTTTCTTCCTTTTTTTTGTGTTGGAAAGGGAGCTTCTTTTCTTTATTGAGATAAAAGTTTGCATTTTTTCACTTCTGAAATCATTTTTTGTTGCCTCAGATGCTTGAAACAATCAAGTATCACAGCTTTGTAACTGTGCATCTTATGGTGATTCAGTAGAAAAAAAAGAAAAAATTTAAAAAGCCATGTAGTTATTGTAGTACTATACAAACTCTTTACCCTCACTTATGAAACCTTTTGATACAGCATTCTCTGTATTAACAAATTGGGCTGATTGTTAGCTATGAAGCTTAGAAAGCAAGAAACTCCAGAATGCAAGAAACTCCATTTCTAAAATATGGGAAAGCATCACACAATAACACAACCATCCTGTTATTCATCAATTGCCTTGAGCAGGCCCCAGTAACGTCTCCTTCGTCCTAGCCCTGAGATTTTTAAGAAAAATGCCATATTCAAGGCTCTTTCAGAGTTAGGAGAATGAGACCCTTCATTGTTACTGGTATTTGGCATATTGGGTATGCCACGGGGAGTTTGCCAGACTCTGCCGTGTGGGCAGGTTACATTCGGTAGCCTGCCAGTTTGTCCAAAGTAGGAATGAGATGATAAGATGTCGCGTGGCCGCATTTGTGGCCGCGTGCTTCCGGGAGCTGAGTGTGATAATCTCTGGATCCTGGCCGTTATTGGGGTTACACGGCAGTTGGTGGGTGTAACTGTCTAGCTACTGGCAGGTCCAGTCCCAAACCGTGCAGGCTTGGAGATCTCAGCCCCGGGTCCCACACACCTGGGTTCCTCTGCCAGTTCTTTTATGCATGTGGCTCATCCAAGTGTGTGGAGAGTGGTCCCAGCATGGTCTTGGCTGGGGCCAGGAGGTCTTCAGCTGTTGGGCCCTGGTGGGGACAGTCAGGCACAGGGTAGGAGAAAGCATACCATATTTAAATGATGGGTTCAAGGCTAAAGAGTTGGTGACGGAGCAAAAGCTCATAGTTGGCTGTACCCTCTAGCAATTAGGAAAGATTAGTATTCATTAGAGTAGACATAGCCAATATACAACACTAACCTTATGTTTAAAATCATTTACTCAAACAACTATGTTCATAAAATTATATTCGTGTTTTTATTATATAGTATTTGATGGACATGCAGTTATTTGTTCCTTTATTAGTACTTGCATTTTTAAACCTTAGAGGAAATAGAGGTCTTTGCTCTTTTTCTTAGCAAACTTAACCCAGGCAAAGGCTTGCCAGTGGTCACCCAGTGGCTTATAGGTGGTTTGAAGCTGGGAACATGAATTCTAGCTCCCAGGTGGCCTAATACCAGCGTAGAGAGGATGAATAATATTTTAACAGCAAAACATCATCAGGTGAAGATGTGGGGAGGAAACAACTCCTGTTAAAAATAATTTTTTTACCTAGAGTCTAATAAAGAGTACTCAGGTAGTTTAAAAATAAACTGGAGCAAATGAGTAAACGACATTATGTGGGAATATAATGAGCTTGTAACTTACAGGAAACAGAGAGCTCAAAAAAGCGTTGGGAAGAAAGAGTCTCAGGTGAGAGTTGAGAGATAGAGAAAGCAACTCACAGGCTCATCAGGACACCCCCTCCACAGCCCCAGCATTCCATAGCCTCTTATTCTCTGTATGTGCTATAGAGAAGAATGTTGCTCTAGTCATAAAAGCCAAAACAGTTAAATAGGCATGGTAGTATCATTTAAACAGATGAACAAATTAAGGCTCGAACAGGGTGATAGGCAAAGGTAAGGGCACATCCAAGATCTCAGTGAATGGCTCTGCCTGCTTCCCGCTGCTTTTCTTCACTTTCCCTCTGGCTGGCTGGCTGCAATAGTCACAACTAGAAATGCAAAAAGTGGATTGGGTCACACCTCCTTCCGAATTACCTTCAAAATTACTGCTTGATCATCGCTGACAGAAGAATGATAGGATTATATTGGAGTCTTGTTTATTTTCATAATATTTCTCAACCTTGATCTGGGAAAGTGTGAGAAGTGATCTCACTCTGATATTGACTTAGCTGAAGAAGGATGATCAGTTCAATACTGATCAAATGAGTGCTGGCCTTCTGTCTATCACGTGTTGGGTTTTTCTGCTTGAAAAACCCAATGTGTGTCTAAAACCTAACATGTGTCTGATATGTATTAGGTTTTTCTGTGCATTTAGAAAAAATCTACATGTGAAACCATTAAAAACAGAAAACCAACAATCAATATGAAATTCAAAGATTTTTTAGTTTTATTCTCTTCCTTCCCTCCCTTCCTTTTTTCCTTCTCCCTTCCCCTGCCCTCCCTTCCCCCCTCCCCTTCCCTCCCCTCTCCTCTCTTCTCCCCTTCCCTTCCCTCCCCTTTCCTCTCTTCTCCCCTTCCCTCCCCTCCCCTCCTCTTCTTTTCCCTCCTCTCCTCTCTCAAATCTCTCTCTTATCTCTCTAGTATACATGCCCTGATTCTCTTTGGAGTGGGCAAACTCCTCATCCTCTAAATCCTATCTTAAGTGTGGTTCCTTGATCTTGCCTATTCTATCTCCAGAGTAAATAGCTGTTTTCCTGTTTTTACATAGTACTTATATCATTTTTGATTCACAGTTCCCACTATGGATTGTTGTAAATATTTACTGCCAAATGATGATTACCTTTCTAAAGTACTTTAGGGACTTTTTAATATTAATTTTAGAGTAAATACTAAAACTTTTAGTCTGAAAGACTTGATTATATATATATATATATATATATGATCTTCATATCCTATTTTGTTTATGGGGTGGGATACATGTGCTGGAACTTGGGGGAATGCTCCTGGCAGTGTACTGGGGACGATAGAGTGTTGGGGACCAAACTTGGGCCTTATGCATGCTAAGCATGCACTCAGCCCATTGAGCTATATTCTTGCCCTTCATTTTATATCTTGCTCTTCACATTTTCATTCTGAGTTCCAGAAATAAAGCTAAAATGTGGAAAATGTCTGTGTTGTTGGTATCTCCATCTCTAACCCATTCTTTCCCCTCCTCTACCCTTGCTGGTTCAGATGACACCATCCTTAAGAGTTTTCCTACATGGTTTTTCAGACTGATTTCCTTGGTCTATAAAGTGTGCCTCGTCCTGTGGCCACAGCACTGGGCACACCTTGAAGTATTTTCTGCTCCATAAGCTCATGAATTCCGGGGAGATACTGGTTCTTCTCTCTGGCCACTCACACTCCCAGCACCACCATGCCAGTCCTGTTTTCGTGCTTCATAAATTCTTACCGAATTTAATAAAATAGGAACAGCCATTGCCAATGGTGATTCTAATAGACTTGCTGCATGAATATTAAGAGTGAACTGATAAATAACAGGAGCTGTTGGTGGAAAAGGCTTATTCTGGAACCATGATTATGATTGTTAGTATCACTAATGCTTTTATTTTTATTCTTCTGAATGGGGAATTAAAGAAAATAGAAACATGCCTCTATTTTGAGGAAGGTGGGCTGGGGATAGGGAGAAAATGTTTCCTCTGGGTGCATTTCAGGTGCTCCTTCTCTCCGAGTTCCAGCCACCCTTCACCTTGCCTCACCAAGTAGTTTGTCCAATTAGGCCATTTATTTGCTTCTGCTGATCAGCTTTCTCTCAACTCTGATTTTTCTATTTGCCATCAGCAGGTGTATTCTAATATTCTGCGTCAGTTTATGATTGTTTTCAAACAGTACTTTATTTTGCAGGTTACAAAACTAACATAGACCCTTAGAAGATAATGAAGAAAAAAAGTAAACACCCCTGAAGTTGTAGTCAGAAGTCATTTCCCTCCTCGTTTCTGGTTACTCTCCCTCTTAATTCCTGGCAGCCCTGCATGCGAAGAGCTCTGGTCGCTAACACCAAGTGGTAATTTATCATCTTTCTTGGCAGGCTTCCTGCTTCATCCTGCACCTGCCTTCTTGAAAGAAAACAAGACATCAGATACTTATTCAAATAATGGAATAGCTGATCAACGAGGTCTCCGCACAATTGTGAGTTACTCATGATAAAAGAAGAACTTTTCCATGCATTATATGTGACATATGCATCCTTTCTCTTAAGATTTATGAACCCATGACTATTAGTATTGTTAATATAATCAAACCTTTTACAGCCTCACACTGAAGCTAAAACTTATTATCAATTGGCTGCCAGAGGGGAGTCAATCAACTTCATAAATGCTTAAACACCTGCACTCATGTTGAATCAAGGGAAAGAATCAATACCAAATCCTCATTTTTCTCTATGAATAATGCAACCAAATCTTGTTTACAAGCTCAGGGGGACTTATAATTCACATAGTCACACTTTATAAAAGATATCATGGATTTGATTTTTTGTAATATGTGTGTTAAAAAAGTCATCCTAAAAAAAACTCCTTTTAATGAAAGAACAGGTACTAAAGAGAAAAATGGATAGGCTTTGCTAATAGCATTCGTAATTAAGTCCCTGATTTGCAAAGTATGTGTTTATATGTATGCTTTACAAGCAATTATTATGTGCCTATTAACTAGGCATGAGACTAGTCCTGAATATACAAGAATGACTGAGACAAGCGTTTTTCCTTCAGGATGTCTATGAATTGGTGAAAATTTATAAATAGTGTGTTCTGCCTTTACAGAAAACAGAACAGTTTAGTTGCTGAGCATAGGAAAAGTAAAAAGAAGGGGAAAAGATAGAGTGGAAAAGAGTTTTTTTTTTTAATGGATAGCTTATTTGATGCTTATTGTAGTACGAATGCAGCTCAAAACATTCCCTTTTATGATGGTAGCAAAGTTTGCGGTACATATTGAAAACATAAAGGGAGAATCAGGAGTACAGCAGATGAGGTGCTAGCTTGGCACACAGGAAGTGCTGACTGGGTTTGATCCCCAGTATCAAATATTGTCCCTGCGAAAACTTGTCTTTTGCTACAACATGAATGAAATTGAAGGGGGTCATGATACCTTACATGACAAAGCAGACAAAAACAAGGAAATAGACAATATTTATAAAAGGAAATAATTTGATTATGGCAACAGAATTGAGAGTTGGGGTCCAGGGGGCTGGAACGGAGGACTCCAATTGTGGAGGACTATTGATTTTCCTCAATATCAATAGGTGGTGAGTGTGGTGTGGTCATGTTCAACCCCTAAAACATACGTACTTAGGCTTTTATAAACCAAAGTTCCCTACACTTTTGTAAGTCAATGTTACTCCGGCAACAACAAAAAATTAAAATGTTATCAATTCCTTTGTGTTGCTGCATACTTTTCTCCTTTGTTACTTTGAACATATTTTTTGAAAGGTAGAAAACAGAGCCTCAGAGAGGAAGAACTGTTTATTCATCGTGAAGAGTTAAAATTTAAACTTTGCTCCTTCTGCCTTGAGTTTTATTTCAGTGAAACAAGGAGTGCTGCAGATCAACCTGCAGATCACCTTGGTTTCCTCTACGTCACCTTCATGCTTTTCTAGAGGCAAGCAGACAAGGTAGAGTCTCCATCCAGTCCCAGGATCTATTCACTCTCTGCTTGTAGTTGCCAGCTGAAGACTAAAGTCATTGTAACTATCAGTTCTTCCTGTCCCATGGGACTTTGCCAGCAGCAATTCAGATCCTCACGTTCAAGCACTGTGTAAATTGTGATAGCTACTGAATGCTGTTTGTCATTGCTTTGCAATAATTTTATTTATAACCCTTGGAATATTGCTCATGGGTTTATAATTTGCATAAAATCACACAGATAAACTCCACAGGACAAGTATTATGTTTTTCCCCTCTACAAGATTTTTCCTTTTCTTCTTCCCCTCTCTCAGAACTGGCCTTTGAGGTCTACCCATATAAATGTGTAGGACCTCGACAGTGCTTGACTCAGTGTGTGCTTAATCCATGTTTGTTGAATACATGCCCTCTCCCTTCCGTTAGAGGTTCAGCAACTTGAGACCCATGTCTGCTTTCGTTGCTGCGAACCCCTTTCTCCCTGACACCAGTGTTAGAGATTTGGCTGGAATCTGAGAAAGCTTCCTGGAATTGGTGGCATTTTATGACACTGACCGGATAGGTAGAATTTCCGTGGGCGAGTGAAGGGTGCACGGCACTGAAGCTGGGGAATAATGTGAGAACAAGTTGGTGACGCTGAGAGCAGGCGGTTTTTTTTTTCCTACTCTGCTCCCCGTGTGCCTTTCCCAGAATTGGGGACATGAAGATGTTCCTAATTAGCACGTATCTCTTTAATGTATTGTGTGTGTTTCTGCTGTCAAGTTGCAAAGCAAAATGGCTCCCAGAGGCAGGAAAAAAATCACTGTCTGGCCTTTCTTGGAATTTTCCCCAGATACCCTAGAAGGTTATTTTTCTACTTTTTACACCTGGTGTACTGTTTGATAGTGTGACACCTGGTGACTGGAATTTTCTAGCTTTCCACCTGCTCGCAAAATATGCTATTTCTTTAATCTAAAAATACTCTCCCCCCCAAAAAAATTGATGTAGAACAAAAAAAATACAGAGAAAGAGAAAGAAAGAAAAACCCACCAAACTAAAAAGTTGAAATAGTCAAATTAAGCAAGAAAGATTCAAGATTAACCTGGGCTACATCTGATAACTACCCTGAGCACCCACAGACCTAGAGAGTGAAAGCAATCACCCCCACTTCTGTTCACGCTTATCTCCATGGATAAGGGCGATTGCTTTGCTTTGTTGTTGTTGTAATTTAATTTCTTCAGAATTTAAAAACCACAGAAAGGTGCAAATGTAACTGCTTTAACTGAAGAGAAAGAGAGAATCTGGCCAAAGTTGCAGATGAGAGCAGCTGACCTAATAGAAACTTGCCATCCGACCCCTTTGGTAGCAGGACAGCCAAATTCTTCCAAATGACAGCTCTCAGCTGCAGAGCCCAGGTGGAGGCCACTTGCCTTATGACAGAAAGAACAGTCATGACTACAGATTTCATTTGATGGCATTTCCTTTTCTCTCAGCTATCTCATCTTTAAGAACTTTGCATCTTTTTCAAATTGAAAAAATTTGGGGCCCTCTTGAATGATCATGATTTGATCTTAATGGGAATTCTTTAATACTACTATTGTTGAATGCTGTAGAAGCTTTTTGTAGAACATAGTAAAAGGAACACACACAATGTCTGTCCTAAAGGAAGATAACTCTACCATGCTGGTAAACCTTGCTGGGCAAGAAACGTTCTCTTTGCTTGCAAGGCTGGTAGGTTATACAGTTAGTGTATACACCAGACCCTAGAAAGAAGTATATTTGTTTACAATGAACATTCTAGATGGAGAGATAACTCACTGTACTGAGCACCAGATACTCCCCTGTGGGAGGCAAGGGTTCAATCCCTGCCATGGCAGGAACTTCTAAGCACAGCTGAAAATGACTTATGGGCATTAGGCCTGGAGTAGCCCTCGAGCATTCTGGGTGTCACTGCCAAACGAACAGGGACTGAGAGATAGTACAGGGGGCATGATACTTTCTTTGTGTGTTTCTATGCCTGATTTGGTCCCTGATACCTCATATGGGCCCTCAAGAACCTTCAGGAATGATTCTTGGGCACAGAGCCAGGAGTAAGCCCCGAGCACAGTTGGTGTGACCCTCAAATCAGCCAATCAACCAAACATAAACAAAAAGATGAATATCAAAGATAGTCTCCTTGGTCCATAGCCCTTTCCAGGCAAGAGATTTAGGCATAGTAATAAACAGCATTGGTGTGGCTTTATATGGGTCTGTAAAGATCAAAACAAGAAAACCAAACCTAGAAATTTCAGAGTGTTGGTGGGCAGTGTGTTTGAACTGTATTTTCTTTGCTCTGCCAGATGTTGGCAGGAACTAGCTCCTCTCTGCATCCCCCTGCCTTTCCCAGGTCCTGCACCCAGGAGTCTGTCTCAGTTTCCATGTGCAATTGGAATGACTCCCATTAATGGCATTCAGTCCAGTCTTGATTTTGTCATCTGTAAAATGATAACAGTAAGTTAGTTATCTTTCCTACCCTATGGGGATTTTTCTAACATCAAATAAAAGTCTGGATATAAAATCACCTTGTTCACTTAAAATTTCTTTTGAAATAATATTTTATGGTTTTATAATACAATTCTAAGCCTATTAGAATGGAACAGAATGAAATAGACTCAAAAACCATAAGGCGCTTATCTGCCACTTTGTTAAACAGGGCAGGGACACTGTATGACTTGTTTATTGCTGCATTAGTGCTTTGCATAGTACCTGACACATAGAAGCTGTTTGATAAATACTTGCTGAAAGGAACCATGTGCTTCAGAGAATGAGTTACAATGTCGCCAAGAATCATTTGCACAGATAGTCATAAAATGAGGGAGAAAAATTAAGAGGTAAAAAGCAGTCATCTAGTTGGAAATGATCACTCTGGACAAAACTGAGTGTTGAAAGGAGGTAAAGGGATATACTTAACTTGTCAGTAACTGTATTGCAAACCATAATCCCTAAGAGGAGAGAAAGGAGAGAAAGAGCAAAGAGGGAAAGAGAGAGAGAGAAGGAGAGAAAGACAGAGAAAAAGAGAGACATAGAGAGGGAGAGAGAGTGAGAGAGAAGAAAAGCATCTGATATAGAGGCAGGCTGGGGTGGTTGGTGGGAGGAAAACTGTGGACCTTGATGGTAGGAAATATGCACTGGTGAGAGGACAGGTATTGGAACATTGAATGACTATAACCCAGTCATGAACAACTTTGTAACTGTGTGTCTCATGGTGATTCATTTTAAAAATTAATTTAAAAAACCAAAACATTCACCTTAAAAAGTCATTTAATCAACCCTAGGACAGAGCACTTGTTTTGCATGTGGGGAGCCCTGGGTTTAATCCTCATCACTGGGGTGGGGTGGAGTTGTGGAAGGAACAGAAGAAAAGAATAAAGGCATCATATGAACAGAGTATGCTTCAGCTTTAGACTTTAATTTTGGAGCTATAAATAAACATAGTTCTTAGCTCGTAAATCGAACCTGTTTTCTATTTTTATGCGAGAGTTCCTAAAAATTCCAGTCTTTAAATCAATCAAACCTAAAGGTAAAATAACATTATAACTCATGACTGGTAAACTGGTCAAGGAAGGTTGCAGGAATCTATAAACTGAATTAGTTTTAACTGTGTTTGGACTGGCATTAATATCTATTAGTCAATAGATTAATAGATATACAGAGAAGGCCACTCTATGCCTGGTATTTTAGAGTCTCTCATGAACTTCCTTTGGTTCATGAGTGGCTCATTGATTTTCTTCATATTTTGGGTCACATTTATCAAATGAGTAGTGTACTCTGTACATAGAACTATTTTACATAAATAGTTCTTGCAAAGTGCATTCTATTAGAGTGTACTGCATCTTCAAAGTAAATTTATTTCATGCTTTATATTGTTTTCCTCTTCCAATCCTGTCAACAATATTGTGGAAAATATTTTCTTCATTTTACAATGGACTCAAAGGCAGAATTTTTTTTATGATTTTCATGGCTGTAGGATGCCTAGGACCCAGAGTTAGATGAATATTTTAATTGTAGGTATAGATTTTAGAAGCTTTTCAATTTCTCAGATCGGAAACTAACAATCCAGAGCATGAAATAAATTTACTTTGAAGATGCAGTACATTCTAATAGAATGCACTTTGCAACAACTATTTGTATAAAAATAGTTTTATGTATAGGTTGGAACTACTCCTGGTGGCAGTTGGGGACTTGTGCCACTCATGAAATGTCATCAGTATTTCACCTGGAAGTGCTCAGGGATGAGACTCAGGTCTTTAACATTTACACATGCTAATCTTGTGTTCTGGGCCAGAGAGATAGCATAGTGGGTAGGGCATTTGCCTTGCACGTGGCCAACTCGAGTTCGATTTCTCCCCCCCTCTCGGAGAGCCCGGCAAGCAACTGAGAGTATTTCGATCGCACTGCAAAGCCTGGCAAGCTACCTGTGATGTATGCAATATGCCAAAACAGTAACAGCAAGTCTCACAAAGGAGACGTTTCTGGTGCCTGCTCAAATTAATGAACAATGGGAGGACAGTGACAGTGAATCTTGTGTGCTTTCACTTGAGCTATCTCCCTTCCTGCGTTTGCTTATCTGTTTTTTCAGAGGAGCTAGAGGACAATGTTTTACAAATCACTGTGAAAACTACAAACACATAGCTCACTCTGATTCCAGTGTAGCCCCTGGGAAAGAAAACAACCTCTCTAATAAGAAACAGTTCCAGAAGACAGCCAGGTTTCTGCTTAAGACCTACATTGAAGGGGATGTTTAAGGAAGAGGTTGACTGTGTATTTAACTGCTGAAAAAATTGCCTTCCTCAAGATGCAGCTTAAGAAAGGATGGTGTCAGGAAGGAGCGTACAAAATTGCATCAGACACATATAGGGACGATAATCCAGCTATGTGGAAGATCTATAATAAATAGGGACATGATAGTTGGATGGTCTCCAATGCAGCTTTGGATGACATAGCTGAGAGTGTGGAGTAAGAGGGACAGGAAGTGTCCTTATCAGGACTGCATAATAAGGCAGTCAATAGCAACATTAACTACTTGGAGATTTTCTGGCTGTGTGAGTTCCCCCCCCAAGTTCAATTTTATAGGAAAGTCAACACTATGACAGACCACTGGTGGAGAGCTCATTGCAACATTTAAAATAGGAACCTGGGAGATAACATAGATGGTAGCATGCTTGCCTTCATGCAACTGACCCACATTTAATCCCTGGACCTGCATACAGTCCCCCAAGCTTTCCAGGAGTGATTCCTGAGCACAGAGCTAGGAATAAGCCCTGAACACTGCTGGGTCTGGTCCCCAAACAAATGACCCCTCCAAAACAAAAGCAAAAACAAAAAAATCCAACACCCAAACACAATAAACATGTTTTAATATAAGGGGGTATTGTGGTATATACAAGTCAACTATTTTTTATCCTTGTGGGAGACTTTATCTTGAACTATGCTAGACACACTTTGCATACAAGGCATTCTTTTTAAGCTGACCTTCCTACTTTCTTCCCTTTATATACATGTATGTATGTTGCATACGACTTGATTTTTTAAATTATATTGGCATATAGAGTGGAGCAACAGCACAGTGGGTAGGGTGTTTGCCTTGCACGCAGTTGACTGAGTTCAACTCCTCTGTCCCTCTTGGAGAGCCCAGCAAGCTACCAAGAGTATCCCGTCCGCACAACAGAGCCTGGTAAACTCCCAGTGGTGTATTTAATATCCCAAAAACAGTAAAAACAAGTCTCATAATGGAGACATTACTGGTGCCCACTTGAGCAACTCAATGAACAACAGGAAGACAGTGCTACAGCGCTACATATTGGCATATAAAATAAGAGTAAAGAGCAGATTTTTTCTCAAATCTGCCAGGACTACAGCTCCCAGATAACCTCTGATTCCAGAAGTCATGCCCACAGCCCACCCCCCAGCGCCATCTTTACAGCATACAGCTGAAGAGAAGGACCACATGGAGGGCGGGAACCACAGATCCCGGAGGAAAAAAAAAAACAGGTTCCAAAAAGAGTCGAGATCACCGGGAAGTCCCAGATGGGGTAGGTACTGCATCCCGCCTCCCCCAGATGGAACCCTGGTGACCAGAAGCCTCTACAAGCACAGCTCGAGTATGCAGGAACTAGGACTCTTCCTCAAACCGTGCGGCCACGTACGCGGCAGTGCGACATATCTCTATATACAAAGTGATCAATGGGAAGTAAACCACCCAACGTTTCTCCCTGAAAATCAGAGTTAAGTTTGGAGCACGGCCACAGCCCAAGAAACACAAGGACTTAATGCAGAACCCAGCAGCTTGGAGCAGAAAAGTGAATGGACTATGCGTTAATCCAGGCCATCATGTCTGCCCGGAGGGGAAAGGGTGTTGCTCCTTTCCGCCCTCCTCCCTCTGGAAAGAAAGATGGCGGCCACATGGGAGACTTGTGGACAGCAGGTATGAGCCTGGGGTGTGGGGGCGACTAAAACCTCATGGGAAGGGAGACGTTCCGGTCTGTCCTTCACGCCCTACCAAGGTCACCAGTTGCCCCCCGCGAGCGGCTCTCCAGCACAGCCACGGCCCCAGAAGCACAAGGACTTAATGCAGAACCCAGCAGCTTGGAGCAGAAAAGTGAACGGACTATGCGTTAATCCAGGCCATCAAGTCTGCCGGAGGGGAAAGGGTGTTGCCCCATTCGCCCTCTCTTCTCTGGAAAGAAAGATGGCGGCCACATGGGAGCCTTGTGGACAGCAGGTATGAGCCGGGGGTGTGGGGGCGACTAAAACCTCATGGGAAGGGGTGCGTTCCGGTCCGTCCTTCATGCCCTACCGAGGTCACCAGTTGCCCCCCGCGAGCGGCTCTCCGGCACAGCCACAGCCCCAGAAGCACAAGGACTTAATGCAGAACCCAGCAGCTTGGAGCAGAAAAGTGAAAGGACTATGCGTTAATCCAGACCATCATGTCTGCCCGGAGGGGAAAGGGTGTTGCTCCCTTCCGCCCTCCTCCCTCTGGAAAGAAAGATGGCGGCCACATGGGAGCCTTGTGGACAGCAGGTATGAGCCTGGGGTGTGGGGGTGACTAAAACCTCATGGGACGGGGGGCGTTCCGGTCTGTCCTTCATGCCCTACCGAGGTCACCAGTTGCCCCCCGCGAGCGGCTCTCCGGCACAGCCACGACTCCAGAACACAGAAACCAATTTCTTAACTATCTGACTTTCAGTAGAAATACTTCCAGGGTCAATAAGTAAAATAGCAGAAATCCAAAACCAACATTTAATTCTTGAACCCAGCTGTAGAAAGCAAATCACTTCACAATGCTTTTTCAGCATGTCTGATTTGGGGGGGGGGGGTAAACTCTAAATAATAGTGGTGAATCTTTTATTGAAAGAATGAATCTAATCAAAGCAGATAGAGTGTTAACTAGAATTCATCTACCTCACAGGGACTGGGAGGGGTGGGGTGTGGGGTTTTATTGGGGTTTTTCATGGTAAAAAATAAGTATTGGTAAAGGGAAATGTGTTTGATATTTGCTTGACTGAGACCTAAACCTGAAAGCTTTGTAACCTTTCCCACAGTGATTCAATAAATAAATAAAAATAAAAAATAAAATAAAATAAGAGTAAAACTAAAGGCATTTGGTATCCTAATACTCAGAAATAACATATCTATAACTTTGGTCTATATTGTTCAGTCTAAAATATACCACTACAAATGCAGTTTCATTTTACCAAACTGAAATTGGAAGGCATACAATTTAACTTTTAGAAACTTCAGATTAGGCTAAATTTCTCTTGCTACATGAATACCCATAGTTTGCACAATATCCTCCTAGAGAGTTATCATGTAATTTGTGTTTGGACACTTTGATAGAAAGTTCGTAATAGTCCTAGACATGATCCTTTATGTATTTCTAATTATTTCCCCAAGGTAATCCTTCAAAGTGGAATGATTGAAGCAAAAGGTGTACATACCATGGAACCAAAGACATAACCCAGCAATTGAGAATAGTTTTTGCTAGTGTTGAGTTCCCGGGTTCAATCTCTGGCACCTTCTCCACAAAATGTACAAATATTTTAAGATTCAGGCCCATGATTAGAATTAGTGTTAATATAGATTTATTCCTTTGCTATTAAAATAGAATCACTATGATCAGCAGTAACCAGTAAACATTTCTAGGCTTAGTAGCAAGCCTGTTTTTATGAACTTCTTCTTAATTAACAAGATTATCCATGACTTCTACTCGGATCTCTTCAATAACCATGTTCACCTGCCCACATACCAAATTCTGTAGGATGGATTATGTCACTTCCAGTGTTCTCCCTTCTGAAATCTGACACACCATTTCATCGGTAAAGAAGAGAACAGCACGCTGCCCAGACAAGGTCAGACCCGAACACCTGAAGAACCTGCCGTCAGTACTCATCAGTACACTAGCTTGGCTCTTCACACGCTACCTGTCTGAATGCAAGTTTCCGTCCCAGTGGAAAACCAGCAGGACTGTACTACTGTTCAAGAAGCGAGATATCCATGACATTGGCAACTATCATCCGAACCGCCTGTTGTTTGTTGTCTACAAGCTGTTTACTTGAGTCATCCTAAATAGAATTGGCAGAACACTAGATGAAGGACAACCATGCAAGTAAGCCGGGTTCCACAAAGGATTCAGCACAATCGACCATATCCACATGATAACAAAGTTCATCGAGGTTTCTCGGAAGTTCAAGATGCTGCTCTGTCTAACGTTCATTGATTTAAAGAAGGCGTTTGATTCTGTTGAGACAGAAGCAGTCATCGAAGCCCTAGCCAAACAGGGCGTTCAAACTCAATACATCAGGATCCTCTGTGATCTCTGTTACAGATTCACTACCAGGATCTCACCATTCTACAAGGAAGTGATCATTCATGTCAAAAGAAGGGTTCGGCAGGGTGATACCATTTCACCGAAACTCTTCAGTGCCACCCTCGAGAACGTCATATGATGACTGGAATGGGGAGGAATGGGAATGAAGATAGACAGTCAGCAACTACACCACCTCTGCTTTGCTGATGACATCATTCTGATAACACCAAACATTAGCCAAGCAACACAAATGCTGACTGACTTCGACCATGAGTGTGGAAAGGTCGGACTACAGTTGAATCTCATGAAGACAATGTTTATGAGAAATAGTCTTATTCCTGATACTCCATTCACTCTCAATGAAACGAACATCTCTGAATGCAACGGATATGTGTACCTAGGCTGAGAAGTCAACATGATGAAAGACCTGGCACCTGAGTTGCAGAGGAAGAAGAGAGTGGCTTGGAACGCCTTCAAGAGCATCGAAGAAATAGGTAAGAGGATGAAGAACCTCTGGCTCCAGGCACATCTCTTCGATTCCACTGTTCTTCCTGCATTAACATACGCCTTAGAGACCTGGGCCATACGAAAACAGGATGAGAATGTTATTTGGGACTCCCAAAGTGGAATCAAAAGAACTATGATTGGAATATCATGCTTCACTCAAATAAGAGAAAGAATCTGGAGTTCCAACCTCCATCGAAGGTCAAGAATAAAGGATGTTGTCTCATTTGCTAAGGCGTCGAAAATTAGATTGGCTGTACACATAATGAGATTTGGAGATGACTTCTGGACTAGAGCCATTACAGACTGGATTCTACGGGACATCGAAAGATAGTGTGGCCACCCATCTGTGAGATAGTCAGACTTCTTCGTCAAGACCCTGAACGATTGGTTTGAGGCTCTTCGTGTTCCTAGAACGAGCAGACGCCATTGGGCTACACTGGCACGGGACAGTGATGAACGGAGACATTACTGGCACCTGCTCGAGCAAATCGATGAGTGACAGGATGTCAAATGATCAAGTGATCTATTAACACAGATCGTCGATTCGTCGATTGCCTCGAGCAGGCCCCAGTAACGTCTCTTTCATCCTAGCCCTGAGATTATATTCAAGGCTCTTTAGGAGAATGAGACCCATCATTGTTACCGGTATTTGGCATATTGGGTACGCCACGGGTAGTTTGCCAGACTCTGCCGTGTGGGCAGGCTACATTCGGTAGCCTGCCAGTTTGTCAAAGTAGGAGTGAGATGTCATTCGCGGCCGCGCGGTTCCGGGAGCTGGTTTTTATAGTCTCAGAGTCTTGGCCGCTGATGGGATTACAGGGCGCCAGGGGGCCAGTTGGTGGCTGTGACCCCCGCCTACTGGAATTTGGAGGATCTGGGTGGAGGATGCTCGACTCCAATCTGAGTAGGCTTGGAGATCTCGGCCCCGGAACCCACGTGGCTTTGTCCCTCTGCCGGTACCTTCAGGTGTGCGGAGAGTGGTCTCAGCATGGTGGTGACTGGTCCTGGAGGTCTTCGGCTGCCGGGGCCCTGGCCAGGGCGGGGAGGAAAGCTCAACCCGCTCCCCTCCAAGGGCCCCGGCTAGGAATAGCCAGGTATGGGGGCAATCTCCTGCCCCCCGCCATGATCTATTAACATATTAAGAATTTTACAAAGTGCCTCATGAGGGAAAAGGTCTGTATAGGGACATCAGTGTTAGCTTTATTGTGGAATCAGTAATTATTTTCCCTTAGGTTCTGCTTTTGCAAACCCTTAAAACTTCTCTTTATTTGTTCTAATTGAAATAGTAATCTCAGAAGTTTCTTCTAGCTGTAAAAATTTTGTGATCTTACTCTTTGTAAATCTGTGAAAAATAATTTTAGGAATAATACTGATGTGTTCCCCCAAAACCACTGTATTACTGTCATCCTGTTGTTCATTGATTGCCTCGAGCAGGCACCAGTAACATCTCCTCATCCTAGCCCCAAGATTTTAGAAAGTGCCATATTCAAGGTTCTTTCAGGGTCAGGAGAAGGAAACCCATCATTATTACTGGTTTTTGGCATATTGAATATACCACGGGGTGTTTGCCAGACTCTGCCGTGTGGGCAGGATACTTTTGGTAGCCTGCCAGGTTCTCCAGAGTAAGAACTAGATAATAAGATGTTGCGCAGCCATGAATGTGGCCGCGCATTTCCGGGAGCTGGATTTTATAGTCTCTGGGTCTTGGCCGTTGATGGAATTACATGGCACTGGGGGCAGTTGGTGGGTGTAACTCCTACATACTGGAAGATGGGGGATCTGGGTGGAGGAGGCCCAGTCCCAATCCGAGTAGGCTTGGAGATCTACGCCCCAGGTCCCGCACACCTGGGTTCCTCTGCCGGTTCCTTCATGCATGAGACTCATCTGTATGTAGGCGTTACACCCATCAACTGCCCCCGGTGCCATGTAATCCCAACAACCGCCTAGAACCAGAGACTATAAAACCCAGCTCCCGGAAGGGAACAGCGCAGAGTCTCCTGCCTCTGCGCCTGGCTGTTCTCAACGGGGCCCCTTGGAGGAGGGTGCGTTGAGTTTCCCTCCCCACCCCAAGCAGAGTCCCGGCTGCTGAAGTTCTCCAGTTCCAGCCACAGTCATGCTTAAGACCACTCTCCACACGTTCAGACGAGTTCCCCAAAATAATTAAAACTAATTATTTCTTAAATGAGGGAAGAGAAAAAATATTGGTATAAAAGAGTGAATCCTTTAAAATAATTAAACAAAAAATTTTATTTCACTTCATTAATCTACTATATGTCACTGCTGAGTAATAGTCTATTTTAAGTTTTATGAACAGCAGAAATATAAATGGAAGAGTTCTGTAAAACTTTTGCATGGAGAATTTTGTACTTATTTGGGTTGGGAATTTAAAAATAAAAAGAACTTCTGATAATTACTTTGAGGTTGATTAGAATGTCATAAATAGAGATGGAGTCTGTGGACCATGATGAATTCAATCTAATAAAATGGTAAGAAAAAATTTTAAAAAAGTATAAGTGAGGAAATATTGTAGTAAAGTGTTATGCTGATATTATGTTCCATTCTTAAATTTCTCACAGTAATATTTCAGAATAAATAAGATTCTATTTTAGAAAAACTGCCCTTGGTTTTGTTTTGTTTAAGTTATAGTTCCTGGGACCATTAAGAAGGACACAAATCTGCCTGAGTTTAGCACTTTGCTTACATATCTCCATTGTATAAGATGGAAAAATTCATGTTCAGAGAAATGGTTCATGAAAAGCAATGCACAAGAAGGCAGCTATGCAATTGCGTGGTGGCCCTAATTACTGGTTTCATATTTTGGCAACTCTCTAGAGATCTCTGCTCACTCTTTGAGAGAACCACATGACATTTAGCAAATTAACCTCCTGAGTATTTTTATTTTAGCTCTTGTGGTTAATTTTTATTATTAAATTTGAATTTACAGGCTGCTTTGTACTCTGCCACTGGTTAACGTATCTTCCTTTTTCCAAGGAACAGTTGAGTACAAAACCACTTTCTCTTAATGCCCGTGACTTAGAAGGTTCACTCGAAATCCAAAAGAGCAGAACTAATATACAAAGCTCTGTGTATCTGGTTGCTTGGGCAAATCGACTTGCCTTGCATATGGGAAGATATTGAATTCCTATTCAGTTAATTAAAAGCGCTTCTTCATGTGTCAACGCAAGACCCAGTCCATAAATGGGGCATTAGGAGTTTACTCTTGTTTCAGGAAACTGCATCATCTCCAAGTTTCTCACACTTTTAAAATTTGTTTATCCAGAAGTACCTACTGGTCACCTGGCATTTTGGGGGGAGGGAGGAAAAGGGGGTGCAGGATGCGGTGATCATTGGGTCAAAAGAGTTTATTTGAAAAAAAAACAAAACTTGACTCTGCATTCAGGAATCGCTTCTGATAAGACCTGGGGCATCTTATGTATTTTCAGGGATTGCTCTGGGGCTGGCTGTGTGCAAGGCAAGTACTTTAACCCCTATTTGATTCAGTTCCTTCTCACCATCACATTTTAAAAGTAGCTTATGTTATTGAAGCATTCGTCTGTTACTTATCATACTCCATCTCTCTCAGCCACTTCGTCTTATTTCCTCTATTTGTTTCCCTGGCTTGAAGAATTATCTTTTTTTATTATTAATGTTATTGAATCACTGTGAGATAGTTACAAGCTTTCATGTATGGGTTACAATCACACAATGATCAAACACCCATCCCTCCACCAGTGCACATTCCCCACCACCAATATCCCCGGTATACCCTCCCTTTCCCACCATTCCCCTGCCTCTGTAGCCCTGTAGCACTGTCCTCCCATCATTCATCGATTTACTCGAGTGGGCCCAGTAACGTCTCCATTATGAGACTTGTTGTTACTGTGTTTGGCATATTGAATACGTCAGGGAGAGCTTGCCAGGTTTTGCAAAGCGGGTGAGATACTCTCGGTAGCTTGCCGGGCTCTCTGAGAGGGGTGGAGAAATCACACCTGGGCCCACCCGGTCGGCGGCGAGCAAAGCAAACGCCTTACCCACTGTGCTATCGCTCCAGCTCCCCTGCCTCTATGGCAGACAATATTCCCCATACCCTCTCTCTACTTTCGGGCATTATGATTTGCAATGCAGATACTGAGAGCTTATCATGTTTGGTCCTTTATCTACTTTCAGCACACATCTCCCATCCCGACCAGTTCCTCAGGCCATCATTTTCTTAGTGATCCCTTCTCTATTCCAGCTGCCTTCTCCCTTTGCTCATGAGGCAGACTTCCAGCTATGGAGCAAGCTGCCTTTCCCGTGTATCTATTATCCTTAGGAGTCAGCCTCATGTTATGTTGTTTTCACTGTCACTGTCACTGTCCTCCTATTGTTCATCGATTTGCGAGCGGGCCCAGTAACATTGTGAGACTTGTTACTGTGTTTGGCATATCAAATGTGTCACGGGTAGCTTGCCAGGCTTTGCCGTGCAGGTGAGATACTCTCAGTAGCTTAGTGGGCTCTCCAAGAGAGGTGGAGGAATCGAACATGGGTCAGCCATGTTGGCTGCATGCAAGGCAAACGCCCTACCCGCTGTGCTATCGCTCCAACTCTATGTTGTTTTATACTCTACAAATGAGTGCAGTCCTGAAGTATTATCCTTATAAGAATAACAGTCTATTATTTCTTATTCATTCAAAGTTTACTTGTGTCTTGTATTTGATAAAATCAGTTTCTGGAAAAAAAAGACACCATGATTTATAGTATTGATAATGGCAGGGTTTCAAGTTAATGCCAGTTTTAATAAATATGAAAGATTAGGCTCACACTTTCCTTCCTTCCTCAATATATGTTTGGGAAGGGATACGGGGCCATGGCCATCAGTTTTCAGGGACTCACTTGGATCAGTGCTCAGGGGTCACTCCTGGCAGTGCTCAAAGAACCATATGCAATGCCAGGAATTGAGCTGGGGTCTGCCACATGCAAGCAAATGCTTAAATTATTTTTCTGGTTCCTTCTTAAAAATTTAATCATGCTATTTTAATTTATTCAAATGTATAATATTGTTGAAATTCTAGTGTAATTCTAAATTAATTTCCTTCCTAAGTGATCATTTACTATAGAGTCCAAAGTATATTTTCTTTTTTAACGTATATTAAATTTTATAAAATTATTTAAAAATATTTTATTGAGGGAGGGCCTACTTTAGGGGTAGACTTGAAGGGTAGTTGGGAAAACTGGAAATAATGGTGATGGGAAGGTGAAATGGTGGTGGGATTGGCATTGGAATATTGAATGTATCAAATCATCATGAACAACTTTATAAAAACAATAAATAAAACATGCAAAAAATCTGTTGATTTTACTAAAGATTTTTATAGTGGTTATTTTGAATGAATAGTTATAGGCACTTAGCAGTATACAGCTTCAATTTTTTTGTTCTGTTTTGTTTTTGAGTTTCAGCAAAGTCTAGTCTCTAAGTCAACATGCCTAGAAATTCTTATTGGTTACTGCTGGTCACAGTGACTCTGGAGATTTCCAGTCTTTCTTACTCTACTTAGGTTTGAATATCTCCTTTTCTTATAATTATACTTTCTTAAAGGTTTTGAATTTTTCTTTACTTCTAATAATTTCTCCACAGTGTCACTGCTGTATTTGAAGAAAGTCTATTTCAGCTTTGAAAGTTCATCCCAACCTTCATTTCATCGTTTATTCGTGCTCCTTGAAATCACTTGGTATCTGAGACAAAAAAGTATTCCATTTATCACTGGATATTACTAAATTGGCTCACTGCGTTTCTTCAGCAATAACACTTGACTCCTTGGGGGAATGTTTACCTTACAACAAAAACCTATGTGATTCTCTTTTCCTTCTCTACATAGATGCCAGCACCATGAGTCTGACAGCTATTGGTGGTTTTCTCCATTTGCATATATTAAGGCATATCTTGTTACCTGGTTTTCTTGTAAATATTGGCCATGTATCTTTGATTGTGCTATTTAATTGCTGGAGCGATAGCACAGCGGTAGGGCATTTACCTTGCACGCAGCCAACATGGCTGACCCGAGTTCAATTCCTCCGCCCCTCTCGAAGAGCCCGGCAAGCTACTGAGAGTATCTCGCCTGCACGGCAGAGCCTGGCAAGCTTCCCGTGACGTATTCAATATGCCAAACACAGCAACAACAAAGTCTCCAATGGAGACGTTACTGGGCCCGCTCAAGCAAATCGATGATCAACGGGAAGGCCTTTACTTTTATTTAACTGCTATGACTACTTTGATATTAGGGTTCAAACGTTTGAAATTAATACTGTCACAATTCTTCAAGAACCTGCCTAAGATATAGTTATATATTTATACAGAAATTGTTATTGGGGATAGATAAAAAGATATACCACGCAACTATAAATCGAAATATGAATATTATTACACTATCAATTTTATATCAAAGATTCCATAAGGAAAAAAATGTTAGCATCACACAAAAAACCCTAGATTGGACTTTAGAAGTAAATACTAGAACTACAACAATAGATTCAGATATATGTTTGGGGAAAAGAAAACTAGGCTCCCAAGCAATGCTCAGGAGTCACAGGGGCCTTTCCTCATGATTATTGCCAACTAGACAAGAGATTTAATGGTATAACCTGAGAATGCTGTATGAGGATTCCTGGAACATCCTAGTTGTGCTTCTAAGATTGTACCCAGTGAGGATCAGGAATCTATGAGGTGCCAGGGATTGAACCAAGGCTGGCTGAATGTAAGGAATCTGCCTTCCGCCCTGTACTTTCTCACTGGCCCTCGCAATATGTTATTTATAATCGATGTACCTAAGGTATATTTATGCTATTTATTTTACCTCACAATTTTTTCAACGTCACAAAATTGCTAAGTGGTGGAGTCAGGACTGGTATGTAGAGATTCTGTGCTCTCAACTTCATTTGTCAAAAGATAGAGTCTCTTAATATCTCATTAAGCAAAGATGCAGGTCTTATATCCAAAACATCTACCTGGATGTTAAAAGCTGGACATAATAAAACCAATCCTTAATTAGAGAGTTTAATTACACTCATAGCTTCAATGTATAGAATTGAGTTGTATATTTTTCCAGTGTTTTAAAATATGTATTCACATTACATTTTTCATTGACAAATTGTGTATCCCTTTATTTGTGCTTATTTATCAAGTTATCCAAGAGACATGATTATTTTTTCTTGTCAGTGGTGATGAAATTCAATTCATCTCAGAGCATGATTTCTTGCTCTATATCACCAAGGAATGATACTGGTCTGAAAGCCATGAATTCCAACAAAGACCTTCAGATGATCGAATAAACAAATTTATTAGTCATACACTCGCTAAATATTATGCTGTTGCTATAAAAACCATAAAGTTTAGTAAGACCCCAGTCAACTTCTTTAAAAGCTTATATTATAGTATAGCATTTTAAAATATTATTATTCTCTCAAAATTATTCATAAAACAAATTTTGAAATCATAAATATATGACTCACCTTATTGGTTATGTGACTTTTTTGTTATATTATTCTTTTCACTCAATTTTATATTGTGTGATACTGTTATCTACCTTGCAGATACGTCATGAGATTAAACAAGATAATTTTTGAAAGATCACAGCACAGTGTTTGGCATATTGTAAGCACCCAACACATGTAAATCCTCTGGTTCATTATGTTTATTTTCCCAAGTGTCTAGGCTCACACAGTACAAGGTATACATGCCAGATGCTTCTGTGAGATGATCTATCTGCCTGATGGAGTGGTTTATCTAGCCAAAGAAAGCTTAATGATGCTCCTTTGGTTTTTTGTAATGTATAAAACTAGACACTGCTCCTGTGGGGTGTAGCAATATTCATTTATTTTTATGGACTGAGTTTTCTGTTTCCCTTACAGACTCTTCTTTAGAAGTTGAACCTTGGCTGAAATGAAACTTAGCCCCATAACCTATTTTTTTCAAGGGTGTCTGAGTCCATTCCTGTATCTTATATTTTGGAACTACTTCTAAGATGTTCTTCTTATTCAGGGCAACAAATGGACAACTCAGCATCACCCTTTCATGTCAGAGCATGGAAGTTTGGTCTATATTTCTGTCTATATTACCTTAGACTTGAGTGAAACTCATCTGTGGAATGCACAAGGACATTTCTGCTTTGGACTCTGATTTTACATAGAAAACAGGTTGACTACTCTCTTTTGTCTCGGGTGACTCCTACGGGACTATAAAAGGTCAAAACAGAACAGGGATGTCCAAAATATGTCTAGGGTGAAAATAAAAATCATGATTTTTGAGCCAATCTTAGAAGTGTAACTCAGATAAACTTGTCTCCAATGATAAGATCTTAAGTTGCCTACATTTTTAGCTTTAATTCTATAGCACATGGAAGGGATAGTCAAACCCTTGCAAGCAAATTTAAAAAATTTCCAGAAACATGAAAGTTCCAGATCCATTCCCTAAAAGTTTCTAAAAATCCTTTAAAAGAGTTTTCTATTGACATTATTTTGGTATTTATACTCACCATGCCCATGTGCTCCCATATTCTTGGCTATTGATATTCCAAGTTATTTATTAATATGAACCTCCAATTAATGTTTGTTCCCAAATAACGGTCCACTGTTAAAAATGTGTATTTACCTCTCTGGCTGAATAAGTAGCATGACTTAGCCTAAAGCGCAATTCAGAAATCCTACTACCTTCCTTCTTGCTTGAGCTGGCATTTTCCCATGCATAGGGGAGATGGAAAAAAAAACTGATGAGCTAGAGGAAAACCATAATCTATCCACATTTTTTTCTGATTGCAGTAAGTTAAAGGTCAAAAACATTGAACAGGAGCCAGAGAAATAGTACAGCAAGTAGAGTGCTTGCCTTGCAAGTGGCCAATCTAGTTCAATCTCTGACACCTCTATAGTTCCTGAGCCTGCCAGAAATGATGCCTGAGTGTAGAGCCAGGACCAAGCTCTGAGCATCACTGTGTGTGATCCGCAAACAACAACATTAACAACAACAAATACCACATGAAACATTCCCTCTATAGACCTCTGACCCTCTCTGCCATTTCCTATCCCTAGACTCTTTCCCATAGTAAATTGCAATTTTCTTTGTTATTGGCCAAATAAGCATCAATTCTACAAATCCAATTTGACCTTGAGTCCCAAGGTACACATATTCCCAAGGGGTAATTTGAAGGTCACCTGATTGGACTTCACATCCAAAGTGAACTTCACATGCAGTTCATTTTTATAAGCAATAATGCTGATGATTTGCCATTAATTCTTGCATTTAGGGCTCAATTCACTTAGAACACTAAAGATAGGGTAGTGAGAGAATTATCAACGTGAAAATCTAACAAGATATTTTGAAGTTTCAGGTAAAAGATTCAGAATTTTGATTTTTGGCCAAGTGTGTTTAGCGATCAGAGCACTAATGATGGGGAAGGGGGGATAAAAGTGTCTTCCACAGAGGCAGATTGGAGAGGCAGTAGGGACATTGATGGAGGGTAGTGGACACTGACGAAGGAATTGGGACAATGTATGCCTGCAAGTCAATCATAAATATCTTTGTAATTTTGTGATTCATGATTCACTTGTCACTGTCACTGTCCTCCCGTTGTTCATCGATTTGCTCGAGCGGGCCCAGTAAGGTCTCCATTTTGAGACTTGCTGTTACTGTATTTCGCATATTGAATACATCGTGGGTAGCTTGCCAGGCTTTGCTGTGCGGGTGAGATACTCTCGGTAGCTTGCTGGGCTCTCCGAGAGGGGCGGAGGAATCGAACCCAGCTCGGCTGGGCTGGCTGCGTGCAAGGCAAACACTCTACCTCTGTGCTATCACATTGAAATTCACTGGTATCTGTGCAAATAAATTTTACTACTTCTAACCATGGTGACCTTGAAGAGTATAAAAGTCTTGTGTTTGCTTCTGCATCTCTTACAAGTTTCTCTTTCACCAACTCTAAGAAGGAACCAAACAGATTCTGCTTGTAGCTCCAGCTTAGCCAAATTCATGGCATGCAAAGCTACATAAAATACCATTCTAATGTAGTGGAGTGGTGAAACTGGTGTTTCCATCAATTTGTTCATTTTTTATTTTGCTAATTATTGATGTATTATATTGATTTGTTATTAATTGATCAGACACACTTAGTAGCCAATTCCAGGAATATGCAGCCAAACAGGCTTACAATTCAATGCTTAGGCCTAGTGGAATTGGAGGCCATCAGAATCATACTGGGTGGTCCTTGGAGGGCCTCTGGGGCTATACCCAGTAGTACTGGGAGGGGCACAAAATATTGGGGATTGGACTTGGGACCTTATGCAAGCAAGGTACATACTCCAACCCTTTGAAGTCTCTCCCTAGTCCCTATTCATCAATTATTTTGTTTTTTTTTTCCTTTTGTGGTATTCTGTTATGTTTCAAGCACTGTTTTTAATGACCAGAATATATATATATATGTATATATATATATGTATGTATTTATGTATTCAATGATATTGAAGAGTTAAACATTGCCTTTCGCTCAAAGGGTGTTAAGTGATACATTCAAAGGGTATTAGGTAGAAAAGGAGAAAGGCAGAATCAATTATGATAGGACTGTAGTCATCAGGAATGGTATGAGAAAGAAAAGATCAAATTTGAGTAACTCAGCTTCATTGTAGCTAATGCTACAATGATAATAGTCATATATATTCAGGAAATAGAAATTACAGGATTCATGACCTTGAGAGAAGATGATGTGAAAGAGATCATTTTCAACTTTAGAGTTAATGTGGTTTGTGATTTCATTAAGCTTGATACTGAATATATGGTATGATTTGGAGAAGATGAAATTGCAAAAATTGAGATACTGTAAAATGAGGTGGAGGCACTCAGTATGCAATTTGCACTGGGACTTGAAAGTTCATTCCATTATTATAGCAAAAATTATGTTTATTTTTATTTTTCTATTGCACTGGCATATCAAGTAGTTGTTGCATATTACATGCACACAATGTAAATGTCTAAGGAAAAGTGCTCTTTGAGAACCTCAAAGATGGGTCTGAATTTGAGCTACAGAATTAATTAATCCTTGAAACCAGGGAAGTGGATTTAGTTAGAAATATAAATAAAGTGATTTGAAAAAAAATAACAAAACCAAGGACTGATCACTTTTAAAGGAATGGTGGAAAAGGAAAAGCTGGCAGAAGACATTGAGACATGGAAAGAGGAAGAAGATAATCAATAGAAAGTAGCTTTTGAAAAACAAAGAGAGTCTTTAAAAATAACATGCTATTAAAGGAGCACGTAGAATAAAGTAACAAAATAGGAAACTAACACCCAAGAATGGCAGAGATTAGTACCAGGAATTTTACTCAATGACCTGGGGGCCAACCACACATGTTAGGGGAAAAGGGAGCTCAGAAAGAGAAGGGAACACCAAACAAAGGGTGTTGGGAGGATCCTCCCAGGATGGGAGAAGCATGCTGAAAGTGGACTATCGACCAAACATGATTGCCACTCAATACCTCTTTTGCAAACCACAGCCCTCAAAGGGAGAGAGAGGGAAATTCCCTGCCACAGAGGCAGGGTGGGATGGGGGCTGGGGGGTGGGAGGGATACTGGGATCCGTGGTGGTGGGAAATGCATACTGGTGGAGGGATGGGTGTTTGATCATTGTATAATTGAAACCCAAGCACAAAAATGTGTAAGTCTGGAAAAAAAAATAAAATGTTTTTTAGTGGAAAAAAAAAACCTCATGGATATTGAGATCCGTGGTGCTGGAAAATGGGCACTGGTGGAGGGATGGGTACTTGATCATTGTATAATTGAAACCCAAGCACAAAAATTTGTATGTCTACAACTGTACCTCATGGTGTTTCACTAATAAAAATTTAAAAAAAAATAAAGGAGCACGTAGAGCAGGAGAGATAGTATAGGGATTAAGGAGGTTATTTTGCTGTGATAGGGAGATCATGTGACAAGTGCTCAATCTCTGAGCACTACCAGGAGAGATTCCTGAGTATAGAACTAAGAGTAAGTCACTGTGGAGTATGTGACCCTCACCCCCACCCAAAGCAAAACAAATAACTGTGTTTTTTGAAAAGTAATACTGTGTAGATAAATTTGTATCTACAGGGATAGTGGTCTCACCTATAGATTGATGTTACTTTTGTTCTCTCCTTTTTACTTTAGAAAACTCTTGTACACTATTTCAGAACCAAGAACAATGCACATTCATTCTTTTTCACTCTTTTCCTTGATTATCAACACACTGCATTTCTGTAGCCTTGTATTGGTTACTTCAGGATGGACACAGTCCAAAACTATACTGGTTGTATTGCATCACAGGACCTGTTATAGATTCTGTAGAAGGAATGGCTTACATGTGTCCTACTGAATGTGAAGGGAGAGATGTGTGCTTGGTGGGCTTCTAGAACCATCTTAAAACTCTGAAAAAAATTATAATAGCGAGTGTGAAAGAGAAAAGAACTGAAAGAAAAGAATAGCCCAGCCTGGTGACTAAACCCAAGTAAGTCAAACCCTTAAAGGAGGCCGTAATCTCTGTTCTATGAACTGATAAACTTCTTTGCATGCTAATCTCAATTTAAAGACTTTTAGTTAACATTCCACAAAATAAAGCATTATGGAATCTTTTATAAAATTAAGCACACCTACATAGAATTTATTTGATTCTGTAAAAGCAGGAAAAAAGTTTCATTGATCTCAACCCAGATTCTGATTCCTACTGTGCAGACTGATGTTCTATAGGAAATAATGCCTGAACAAAAACCATGGTGGGTGTATCATGACTTTCTTTCTGAAACCAGCCCTGCTGAGTCAATGTTGACATATGTAACTCTTTCCTGGAAGGCAAGAAAATCTAAAGGTTGCTGGTTTGCTCACTCTCCCTGGCTTTTGTTTCCTAATGAACGGATAATATTAGTCTTTCAGTATGATAACATAAAGCAGACTGATTTGCATCACTTGGTATTGTCCGCCCTTCATGTTTGAGTTTGTTCTCTTATTATTATGATCTGTACTGAAACTGGGTAGTCTCTGTTTGTTCAGCAGCCTCTTATGAGTGCCTGCCTTTGCTCCTGGGTTGAGTTGGGCCTGGGGAAAGAGAGAGATGGGATTATGAAAAGAGGTTTCCTTAGCGGAGGTTGGGGGGGAGATATTCCCAAACTTTTCAACTTCTCCAAGAACATCCTTTAGTATCCTTTGACACATCTTTAGAAATGTAACGACTCCAACCTAAAACTAGAGTTGAATTTAGTCTCTTGCTTCACTTAATATTCTGACCTCATATGTCTTACTTAATGGCTCTCATTTTATGTTTTTGAGTCATGGTGCTATAGAAGGAGCAGACCTGCAATCAAAATCAAAAGCAAGAATGGCCTAATTCAGAATTAGGTCACTCTCTAAAATTGTAAGATTTTGTTGAAGAGAAGTGACAAGAAGAGGAAAGAAGGCAGGGAAGTTCCTGGATCATGGAAGAATTCTCCCTAAGCAGAATGCCAGAGGAAAGCAGAAATCTTTGTCCTTTTATAGCCTTTAGCAAAAGAGTGTGGTGAGCACTTTTCATTGAGTTTAAAGTTAAGACAGGCAATTGGGAAGAGTAGGAGGCAGGAGTCTGTTGCTAAGGGGTTTTTTCATTTGTTTGAGATTTTTTTTTTATTTTGCTTCTTGGGTCACACCCAGCAATGCACAGGGGTTACTCCTGACTCTGCACTCAGGAATTACTCCTGGTGGTGCTCAGGGGACTATATGGGATGCTGGGAATCGAACTCGGGTCAGCCGCTGAGTGCAAAGCAAACACCCTACCCACTGTGCTATCGCTTCAGCCCCAGTTGTTGCTAAGGTTTTGTCAAGAGAAAAACTCTTGGGTCCTGGTTGGTACTACCAAGATCTTTAGTTTTTCTAAGGGAAATTTTTCTCAGGGAATTGACCCTTGTCTGGGTGGTGACTCAATTTCTCCCTTCCCAAGCTGCTTAGTATTTGCATCTCAAAGGAACATGGTATTTATGTCTTTGCTCTATTTTAAGGTGAGTGACCAAGTAACTTCTTTTAATCTTATTTTGATTTCATTGCAAAAGGCAAAACTTATTTCCAGGAAGGAAATTTATCAGCCTAAAACAATGGTATCATATTATTTTCTTATTTCCCTTCTTATTTATTATTATTCATACTTGTAAATATCAATATACAGTATATTACAGATCCTAGATCATCATCTAAAACGTGGGAGTGTTTTGTGTAATTTGCAGAGTACCTGTGAAGTTGTAATAAGAGAGCACAAGACTTCACTCCCAGTTTTCAAATGTATCTGTAAGTCTCAATTGTCCTTTTCAGTTGTTACTTTATCAGTTAGTTTCATTCCTACTCACTAAACCATAGGTTATTTTGGAGACAGAATTCTATTTTAGATCTCTGTATTTCTAGGGACATTAATAGGAGCTTAATAAAATATACGTAAAATGTTAAAAGAAAGAAAAGTAACTAATTTTTTTAAGTCACCTATAGAGCGAGCTCTGCTGCTGTATAGTTGAGACGGAGAAGTTAAGAGACAAAGAATTTAAGTGGCTTATAAGGTCTCACAGCTAGAGGGAGTCAGCAGAATCCCATTCCACTTGTACTTGAATCCATAGAGGTGGTTTCAAAGTAAATGGAAAAAAAAAAAAAGAAAGACTCCTTTTGAGTCACTGTCACTGTCCTCCCACTGTTTATCGATTTGCTCGAGCGGGCACCAGTAATTTCTCAGTTTCTAGATCAGTGTCACATTTTTATATTTGTCAAACAGATGAAAAACTCATATAGATATTTTTTGACATTTGAATGAAAAACAACTTGATTTTAAAATTGAAAAGAAACCAAATCAGCTCACTATGTTTGAATGGTGTCAAACATCATCATGTTGATTTCTATAGATATAAATGAATAATGGTAGTATATATTAAAAATTCAATGAATAGATAAATAAATTAAATAGCTTGATAAAGAAAATAAATTCATCAAAATAGAAAGCACAGATTCATTTTTTCTTCTCCCATGCTCTTTTTTTTTCCTTTTTGGGTCACACCTGGCAATGCACAGGGGTTACTCCTGGCTCTGCACTCAGGAATTACTCCTGGCGGTGCTCAGGGGACCATATGGGATGCTGAAAATCGAACCCGGTTCGGCCGTGTGCAAGGCAAACACCTTACCCGCTGTGCTATCTCTCCAGCCCCTCCCATGCTCTTTTAAACTTCAAATTTGCATCATTTAAAAAAGACGTTTATATCTAGAAGATATACACAGAAGTACCAAATGAGAAAGACCAAGAGATGTTCCCCCTCACCACCACCAAAATGTGCAGCATCACCTTGGGAAGATTATTGATCTATTTTAAACCTCGATATCTTCATTTATAAGATGGAGAATAAAAACAAATTATGCCTGGTAGGACTATTGGAAAGAGAGAATGACAATCTATGGAAAAAGGCTGAGAGCAGAGCAAACACATCTAATGAACACTTAACATCTATTAATTATTTTCCTCTCGTCATACCTACAGCTTAATCAGTTGATTAGTTCAGATATGGCAATAGAATCACCTAATATAAGTTTTACATTCCCAACCAATGTAGTGAAGTCCAATCATTAACGAAAAATAGAGAGTAGTTAAGAATGTTGACCCATGGACCAGAAAGAGAACTACAGAAGACTCTCATTTGCAAGTGACCAGCCAGGGTTCAATCCTCAGCATTGAAGATAGTTTCCCCAGAAATACCAGGAGTAAGCCCCAAGTAAACAGCTAGGAGAGAACCCTGAGCACTAGCAGGTATGGTCACAAAACCAAAACAAACTAAAAAACAAAGGAAATGTAAACTAGCTGGAAACTTGAACAGTTAAAAAAAAAAGGTTGCTCAGGGAAGGTGATGAGCTTGATGAACCTTAAAGAAGATTCCTTAGAATAGAGAGAAGGATTGGAGCTGAGACAGAGAACTGTCCCAGTGAAGTCTAATCAATAAAGATAAATAGAAAGTAGTTAAGAATATTGACCCATGACAAGAAAGAGGAGTACAGAAGGCTCTCACTTTGCAAGTGGGAAAACTGGAGGACAGAATATTAGTCATCTCCAAACAAAACAATAAATAGCTCCTTTGTGAAACTATACATGAAGCACACAATATAATAAGTGTATAGTACATTTATTAGTTTTTACAAATGACATGCTGTCACAACTAATTTTCTTTGATATAAAATAAAAATAGTAATGAAATAGTAATTTATTCACTGGGCCCTAATTTTTTTAATGATGTCTGAAACAAAAGAAATGTTTGTTTGTGCTTTATTTTGGGGGGCAAGAGTGAGTTTGAGAAATTGCGTTTGCTTAACCATCTTATTTTGTGCCTTAATACTTATATTTTTGATAATTTTCCTCAGCATTATTTAAAGAACACCAATCCAAAATAGTAATATGATAAGACTATTGATAATTATTTTTAGAAAATAGTACTTGATACAATGAGAAAAAGAGAGTAATTGTAGTAGTAGTCGCCTTCATTTAATTTTACCAAGTTAAAACAATCACGAATTTGAAAGTTATGGCCAAATATTGATTTTATAGTGAGTTCTTTTTCAAAGTTCTATAATTAATAGAATCTTGCAAAACAGAGTTTAATTAGGCAAACCATTAGAACTAAAATACATTAAACAACTTAACAAAATGGTGTTTTATTGCTGTGGAATCTTACTTAAACTTGTCATAAAATTAATCACTGAGAAATTAAACGTAGCATAGACTAAGAAATTTCAGAATCAGAGGATTTTTTGTGTTTTTTTTTTATATCTATAATAGTGCCCCTTTGGTCTTACACTATGAAGGTTTTCTAAACACAGTCCAAATGGTCATCTTAAGCTCCACATTTTTATTCTTCTCTGCTTTCCCTTTCTCAGATTCAAAGCCTCCATCTGTTGGGGCCAAAAGTGGGTTGTTTACTCTGACCATATGAACAGATAATCCCTTTCTCTGAGGTCTATGTCTTTTAAAAGATATTAAATCTTTGCATGGTTGAACTACTTTTATGACTTCATTTCCAATATTTTGAATGTTTAGGTTTCAAGGGTTATATCCACACTGTAGGCAAACAGTGACATCTCTTCTTTAAAGCAGTTTAATTAAGTTTGATCACATATGGTACAGAGTCATATGGCATAAGATCATTTGAATATATTTTGGTATTCTTCCAAATCCTTTAAATCCTGTCCTCTTAAAATAGAATTAATTGCTAAAAAGATATATTAATGGATGACAAATGTTTATCCAGTCAATGTACTTCTGCAAAAGTCTCTTTGATTTCCAGTTATGTTCAAAACAGAAATTGACAAACTGATTTCATGTGGTATATGGAAAGTTGATTTTCTTAATTTATAGTGAATCTCTCCTTCAAACTTTTTAATATGATTATTTTTTAACAAAATTAATTTTATTGTAACTGAGGTACCATGGTTACCATAGTGTTAACACTTATGTTAACACTTATGTTTTTGGTGCACAATAAGTCCATAATAATAAGTGTTAACACTTATGTTTTTGGTGCACAAAGTTATTGCATCTCCACATTGTCCTTATACCACTTTTATACTGCTTATTCTGTTATCCCAAACCCACTCCCCTGTCTTAGTGACCATTTCTAATAGTAACACTCAAAGCATTCTGTGCTTAGGCCTTTAAGATTTAAGTTTGTTTTTTTTTTATTTCCTTGGTCAAAACTTTTAAGGTGAAATGACATCAACAGGTTTGGGGTGTCACCCAGTGATTGGTTGGCAATGAAATTTCTGCTCATCATTTCTGTCAAAACTGTGATCAAGGGACCAGAGATGGCACTTGCCATACATACTGTCAATGGGGTTCCAGGAGCCAGGTTCCATTCCCTGGTACCAGTAGAGATTCTAAGCATCTTTAGGAGAGGTCCTCAGGGCAGCATCAGGAGTAAGTCATGAGCACAGATGGGTGTGGCCCCCAAACAAAACAAATCAAGGTTAAGTGGTCAAACTAAGTAAATCCGCTTCATCATTTTGAAAAGTTTGGTTGCTTTATTGACTATTGACGATCTGTGTTACCTAGATGCACTTCACTCCCATACTGGTTTACTTAACTTCTTCAAGTTCTGGCTCAATGTCCCATTTTCCCTCTCATCTCTGTCTTGTTTTAACTGGAAATTCCTATTCTTTTTGGTTTTTTTTGTTAGTTTGTTGTTTTTATTTGCAGGGGCGGAGGGGTGTGAGTGGGAAGAGGAGAGGTTGAGGAAGGGGCATTTGAGCTACATCCAGCAGTGCTTGGGGAATCATATATAGTGCCAGGGAGTTGGCCATATGTAAGACAAGAGCTGTAGCCCCCTGTATTCTCTCGTAGGCCCCTTCTTATATCTTTAAACATATGGTTGGGGCAGATGTTTGCCACTCAGTTCCCAACATTCAACTTGATCCAACAGTTTTTTGCTGTATGCCTGCTGTTCGGTCTAAATTATTACTGATTCAGATTAAAGTAATATGTATTTATTTTTATCATTTCTCTACTGTGACCTCTATGCTTCAAGGTTTAATTAATATTTACATTAATATAAATTAAAAGTTTTTTATTCATTCAGTATTTTATCTAACAAAAGATTTTCACCTCATCTGAATTTATGAAAATAATAGTAAATATCAGTTAAAAAGTGTTTAGAATGCTCAGCACTTCAATAGGCACTTCGTTTGTGTTATCTTGTCAATCTTTTAATGATTCTACATTAGAGATTACTTTTTTTTTTCTTTTTGGGTCACAACTGGCGATGCACAGGGGTTACTCCTGGCTTGCACTCAGGAATTACTACTGGCAGTGCTCAGGGGACCATATGGGATGCTGGAAATCAAACCCAGATTGGCTACATGCAAGACAAATGCCCTACCTCCTGTACTATCACTCCAGCCCCCATAGAGATTACTTTTACCTTTTATTTTTACAGGCAGAGGTAAAATCCGGGGAGGTTAATTACTCTGCTACTATGACTTATTTTCTTAAGTGACTTATTTTTTTAATACTATAGCTGTATTCTCTAGGAAGTAATTCTGTTCCTCCAAAATTATTATTATTACTGAATGGGTAAGAAAATCAAAGACAAGAGAACTTAACATCTACCTAAAGTGATATAGCAAGTAATTGCTGCTGATGTTTTTATAGTGAGTTTTTCTAACGTCAGTTTCTGATCTCATTTTTTAAAAACGTCAAGTATTAGAGACATTTTTTCTTTTTTGTATTTGGGTGACATCCTGCAGTGCTAAGGACTTACTCATGTCTCTGTGCTCAGGAATTATTCCTGACAGTGTCTGGGTACCATATTTAGTTCTGGGATGGAACCCAGGTTGACCATGTGCAAGGCACGTGCTTAGCTCTGTAATATCTCTCTGACCCCTAGGTATTTTTAATACTATTGGAATGGAGATCAACTTTTGAAAATTTTTATCATTTATCTGGGATTATTTTATATTATTTTTGGTTGTGGGTTCATATGTGGCAATGCTCAGAGTTTACTCCTGATTCTGTACTGATGGACTCCTGGCTGTGCTAAGGGACCATACATGGTGCCTGGGACCATACTCTAAGATTAGCAGAGTGCAAGGCAAGAAGTTTACCTGCTATACTATCTTTCCAGTCTGATTATTTTATCAGTTATATTTATTTTAGACTTTTTTTTATGGTGGCGGTGAAAACACATTTGATAGTGCTGATGGGCTATTCCTGGCTCCATACTCAGGAGTAATCCTTACTGGTCCTTGGGGACATTTTGTAGTGCTGGGGATTTGAGTTGCGGATTTAAACTGGGGCCACCCACTTTTGAGACAAGTGGCTTACCTCCTACATTATCTTTCCAGTCCTCATTTTACTTTTATTTGTTTTAGAAAATAGAAAATTTTATTGAAAAGTGAGTAGAAGAGAAAACAGCTCTTTTTGTTCAAAAGAACAAAAGCAACCAGTGTTGGCGTGGATATGGAGAGAAAGGGACTCTTCTTCACTGCTGGTGTGGATACCAACTGATTCAGCCCTTTCAGATAACAACATGGACGTTTCTCAAAAAATTAGAAATTGAGCTCCCATTTGACCCAGCAATACTACTTCTGGGAAAATATCCTGGAGATGCAAAGAAGTATAGTAGAAATGACATCTACACTGGTATGTTCATTGCATACTGTTTACAATAGCCAGAATCTGGGAAAAACCTGAGTGCCCAAGGACAGATGACTGGCTAAAGAAACTTTTGTACATCTACACAGTGGAATACTATTCAGCTCTTAGAAAAGATGTATCACTGTATCACTGTCATCCTGTTTTTCATTGATTGCCTCGAGCAGGCAACAGTAACATCTCCTTTGTCCTAGCCCTGAGATTTTAGAAAGTGCCACATTCGAGGTTCTTTCAGGGTCAGAAGAATGAGACCCATCATTGTTACTGGTTTTTGGCATATTGAATATGCCACGGGGAGTTTGCGAGACTCTGCCATGCGGACAGGATACTTTTGGTAGCCTTTCAAGTTCTCCAGAGTGAGAACTAGATAATAAGATGTCGCATGGCCATGAATGCATGTGGAAAGTGGTCTTTTATTTATTTATTTATAAATAAGAACCCGGCAGGCTACCGAAAGTATCCTGACCACACAGCAGAGTCTGGCAAACTTCCCATGTTGTACTCAATATGCCAAATACCAGTAACAATGATGGGTCTCATTCTCCTAACTCGGAAAGAGCATTGAATATGGCTCTTCTGAAATCTCAGGGCTAAGAAGAAGGAGATGTTACTGATGCCTGCTCGAGGCAATCGACAAACAACAGGATGATCGTGATCATGATTTATTTATTTATTTATTTATTTTTAATTTTTTTTTATTTGTGAAACACCATGAGGTACAGTTGTAGACTTACAAATTTTTGTGCTTGGGTTTCAGTTATACAATGATCAAATACTCATCCCTCCACCAGTGAGCATTCTCCACCACCACTAATCCCAGTATCCCTCTCACCCTCCATCCCCCCTATCCCATCCTACCTCTGTGGCAGGGCATTCCCTTTAGTTATCTCTCTCCTTTTGAGTGCTGTGGTTTGCAAAAGAGGCATTGAATGGCAATCATGTTTGGTCTACAGTCTACTCTTATCACACATCTCTCATCCTGGGAGGAACCTCCCAACACCCTTTATTTGGTGGTCAATAGTGGTCTTAAGCATGGCTGTGTCTGGAACCGGAGGTCTTCAGCTTCTGGGACTCTGCTTGGGGTGGGGAGGGAAACTCAACCCACCCTCCTCCAAGGGGCCCTGGTGAGGACAGCCAGGCATGGGGGCAGGAGACTCTGCACTTTTCTCTTCCAGGAACTGAGTTTTATAGTCTCTGGGTCTTGGCCATTGATGGGATTACATGGCGCCGGGGGCTGTTGGTGGATGTGAAGCCTACATACTGGAAGATGGGGGATCTGGGTGGAGGAGGCCCAGTCCCAATCTGAGCAGGCTTGGGGATCTACACCCCGGGGCCCGTAGAAAAGATGAAGTCATGAAATTTGCATATATGTGAATCAACATGGAAAGTATCATGTTAAGTGAAATGAGTCAGAAAGACAGGGACAGATATAGAAAGATTGCACTCTTTTGTGAAATATAAAGTAACAGAATGGGAGACTAACACCCAAGAATAGTAGAGATAAGTACCAGGAGGATTACTCCACAGTTTAGAATCCGGCCTCACATGCTGAGGGAAAAGGCAGTTTAAATAGAGAAGGAATCACCAAGAAAAGGGTTCTAGTAGGATCCACTCAGGATGGGATATGCACGCTGAAAAGTAGACGATAGTTCGAACATGACGGCCAATTAATACCTCTATTTCAAACCACAACACCCAAAAGGAGACTGTCGATGACACACATTTTTAGCTTTCCTGAATATTGGGATCAACTCTGGGAGTAGTAACAAAATAACTTGGGCCATAACTTCTAAGATTCTAATTTAAGTGGGAAGAGTGTAGCCTCTGGAAGTTTTTCTTTTCTTTTCTCTCTTTATTTTTTTAAGTTTCTGTGTATTTCTAATGTGTAATCAACAGTGAATGCCACTGCTCTAAAGTACTTCTATTGGTAACACATATTCGTTATTCTGTCTTTTTTCTCCTTCTGTATTGTCATGATAGCACTGATTTTCCTATCAGAATTCAAATAACTTTACTTTGTCTTTTGCATATTGGGGAAAGAAGGATATATTGGAACTTTTTCACAAAATTGAATCTAGTAATAAAAATATTTTTCAGTATATTATTATATATACTGTACGTAGAATTTTGTTAATATAAAGAAATGACTTATATTTATGAGATCATAAATTATTAAATGTTAAACTACAATATTGCCTTTCAGACAGACTTTCAAATGAAAATGACCAGAGATTGAATGAAACAAATATTTGTTTCATAAATCACTTAATCATTTAATCACTTAACTTCCTGTTAGTCATCGATTTGCTCGAGCGGGCACCAGTAATGTCTCCATTTGTCCCTGTCGCCTGCTAGTGTAGCCCAATGGCATCTGTTCGCTTTGGGAACATGAAGAGCCTTAAACCGATCGTTCATGATCTTCACAAAGAAGTCTGACCATCTGGTACGTGGGTGGCCACGCTGTCTTTTGACATCCCGTGGAATCGAGTCAGTAACAGCTCTAGTCCAGCGGTCATCTTTAAATCTCATTACGTGACCAGCCCATCTGATTTTTGACACCTTGGCAAATGAGACAGCATCCCTGATTCTTGATCGTCGACGGATGTCGGAACTCCGGATTTTTTCTCTCATTTGAGTGAAACGTGATATTCCAGTTAGCATGCCAGAGTCTCGTTCGTTATCGGAATTAACCAGACAAATCGCTCCACCAACTAAGAACGGCCATGCACCACCACCCACGGAATCAAGAAAGAGCTATCAATCTGTCAATCCTGTCCGAGTCCGGGCCGGGTGAGGTTTCCCGTGTTCCACACGACTTCCACTACCCAGCCGTCGCCACACTCCAGGACGCTTTCCGGACCCGTGCGGCAGCTCCGGCCGAGACCCACGCACAACTGAAGACCCACAGAACAAGATAAGCGGGACTCTCTGAGACCTTGGACTCCAGGCTCGGCGGACCCAGGGACAGAGCTTCTCTGCTTGCTCCCACCACCACAGGTGACAAAGGGATTCTAATCAGGAGCCCCACCCTACCCTGCCCTGTCTGCTTCCATCAACCACCCAGGGATCGAATTGTGCACAGGAGACCCACCCTACCCAGATAAATACCCCACTGGCAGACTTCCACTCTCGACACGACTTCCACTACCCAGCCGTCGCCACACTCCAGGACGCTTTTCGGACCCGCGCGGCCGCAAGCGGCCACGCGACACATCGTAAGATACTAAATACCCATCTTCTGGAATTGTCGTACCATATTTGATAGGGTTCAAATATGGTAACACCTACAAGGGTGATTAGAGGTCACCCCAAAAGCCTCTATCCCTCTCGGAAAGACTGGCAAGCTACCGAGAGTATTCCGCCCACACGGAAGAGCCTGGCAAGCTATCCGCTGTGTATTCGATATGCCAAAACCAGTAACTACAACTGGTCTCATTCACCTGACCCTGAAGGCTTCACCGACATGGCAGCACTGAGAAGGATGAGAAAGGAGAGGCCGACAAAATCTCAAGGCCGACCTAGGCTGCCACAACGAAGGAAGACAAAAATGATCATCTGTACTTTCAATGCACGTACGCTAGCATCAGATGCATCCATCGAGGACCTGATGGTACAAGTGCGAATGATCAAGTACGACATCATTGGTCTGACCGAGACAAGAAGGCACGAATCTCACCATGCCGTTTTCGACACTGGAGAAGAATTGTTCCTCGGAACATGCGATAAAAGAGGTGTTGGAGGCATCGGTGTCCTTGTCAACACAAACTTGGCCAAGAGCATTGATTCATTCGAATGCCTAACAACCCGAATCGGACGTTTACATTTGAATAGATGTGGCTCACTGCCTGCAGTTTCTATCTTCGTTGTCTACGCACCAACATCTCATTATGATGAAAGAGAAATCGAGAAGTTCTACATGGAGCTAGAGAAGTTCTATAAAGAAGACCACACCTTCTACAAGATCATTGTGGGTGATTTTAATGCCAAGATAGGACCGAGAAGATCAGCCGAAGAACTTCACATCGGGACCCATGGCCTAGAATGGAACGAACAGGGTGAGAGACTGTCAGAGTTCATCATGTCGACCAAGACCATACATGGTAACTCACAGTTCCAGAAGGCAGAATCTAAACGATGGACATGGGAGTCTCCCGGTGGACGATTCCACAACGAAATAGACCACATCATATTCAATCGACGGTTTTGCCTGACTGATGTCGCTGTTGTCCCAAAATTTCGAACGGGATCGGACCACCGTCTCCTTCGTGCAAAATTCTACTTCACAGAGCGGGGAGAAAGGGCTGCAAAGTTCAAAAAGAGAACTCCCAGAATGACCACCAACTGGGAACTCTTTGGTACTATTGCGGCAACATGGGAAGATGCCATTGTTGACAACATTGATGAGGAATACGATCGACTGGTTCAGCACCTCCATGAATGTGCGAGGAACGCCAAGAGAGAGATAGCCACAAAAAGTCGCCTATCTTCGAAAACTCTTGAGCTAATTCGCCAGCGTGGTTTGGCGCATGCCTCAGGCAACCGCAAGCTAACGTCCGAGCTTGCAAAGCAGTGCAGAGATGCGATCAAGGAAGACCTCAAAGAGAGAAGAGCAGAAGTACTGGTAGATGCGGCAGAAGCTGGGAAAAGTATTCGTAAGGCCCGCCTGTCCTTCGCCAACTATAAGACCAAGATGACTGCCCTCCGACGTCATGATGGATCCATCACATCCTCCAGAACGGCAATGGAGAAGATTATCCATGACTTATACTCAAATCTCTTTGATAGCCATGTCCAATTGCCAACATACCAAATTCCACAGGATGGGTATGTTGTTCCCAACGTTCTCCCCTCCGAAATCCGACACGCCATTTCGTCGGTAAAGAAACAAACAGCACCCGGCCCAGACAAGGTCAGACCTGAACACCTGAAGAACCTGCCGTCAGTACTCATCAATACACTGGCTCGGCTCTTCACTCGCTACCTGTCTGAATGCAAGGTTCCGTCCCAATGGAAAACCAGCAGGACCGTACTACTGTTCAAGAAGGGAGACATCCATGACATTGGCAACTATCGCCCGATCTGCCTATTGTCTGTCATCTACAAGTTGTTCACTCGAGTCATCCTAAATAGGATTGGCAGAACACTAGATGAAGGACAACCATGCGAGCAAGCAGGGTTCCGCAAAGGATTCAGCACCATCGACCATATCCACACAATAACCAAGCTCATTGAGGTTTCTCGGGAGTTCAAGATGCCGCTCTGCTTAACGTTCATTGATTTAAAGAAGGCCTTTGATTCTGTTGAGACGGAAGCGGTCATTGAAGCCCTAGCCAATCAGGGCATTCAAGCCCAATACATCAGGATCCTCCGTGAGCTGTATTGCGGATTCACTACCAGGATCTCACCATTCTACAAAGAAGTGATCGTTGATGTCAAGAGAGGGGTGCGGCAGGGTGATACCATTTCACCGAAACTCTTCAGTGCCACCCTCGAGAACATCATGCGACGACTGGAATGGGAAGGAATGGGAGTGAAGATAGATGGTCGGCAATTACACCACCTCCGCTTTGCTGATGATATTGTTTTAATAACACCAAACATCAGCCAAGCGGCACAAATGCTGGCTGACTTTGACCGTGAGTGTGGAAAGGTAGGACTACAGCTGAATCTTATGAAGACAATGTTTATGAGAAACAGCCTTGTTCCTGACGCCCCATTCGCTCTCAATGGTACGACCATCTCCGAATGCAACAGCTATGTGTACCTAGGTCGAGAGGTCAACATGACAAATGACCTGGCACCCGAGCTGCGCAGGAGGAAGAGAGCGACTTGGAACGCCTTCAAGAACGTCGAAGAAATAGCTAAGAGGACGAAGAACCTCCGGCTCCAGGCACATCTCTTTGATTCCACTGTTCTTCCTGCATTAACATATGCCTCAGAGACCTGGGCCCTATGCAAACAAGATGAGAACGCCATTCAGGTCTCCCAAAGAAGAATAGAAATAGCTATGCTTGGAATATCACGTTTCACTCAATTGAGAGAAAGAATCCGGAGTTCTGACATCCGTCGACGATCAAGGATCAGGGACGCTGTCTCATTTGCCAAGGTGTCGAAAATCAGATGGGCTGGTCACGTAATGAGATTTAAAGACGACCGTTGGATTAGAGCTGTTACTGATTGGATTCCACGGGATGTCAAGAGACCGCGTGGCCGCCCACCTACCAGATGGTCAGACTTCTTCCTGAAGATCATGAACGATCGGTTTGAGGCCCTTCATGTTCCTGGAGCGAACAGATGCCATTGGGTTACACTAGCACGCGACAGGGACAAATGGAGACGTTACTGGCGCCCGCTCGAGCAAATCGACGACTAATGGGAAGTTAAGTGATTAAGTGATTAAGTGATATTCCAAGCTTAGCTCTTTCTATTCTTCTTTGGGAGACCTGAATAGCATTTTCATCCTGTTTGCGTAGGGCCCAGGTCTCTGAGGCATATGTTAATGCAGGAAGAACAGTGGAATCAAAGAGATGTGCCTGGAGCCAGAGGTTCTTTGTCCTCTTAGCTATTTCTTCGATGTTCTTGAAGGGGTTCCAAGCCGCTCTCTTCCTCCTGCGCAGCTCGGGTGCCAGGTCATTTCTCGACCTAGGTACACATAGCTGTTGCATTCGGAGATGGTTGTTCCGTTGAGAGTGAATGGGGCGTCAGGAACGAGGCTGTTTCTCATAAACATTGTCTTCATAAGATTCAGCTGTAGTCCTACCTTTCCACACTCACGGTCAAAGTTGGCCAGCATTTGTGCCGCTTGGCTGATGTTTGGTGTTATTAAAACAATATCATCAGCAAAGCGGAGGTGGTGTAGTTGCCGACCATCTATCTTCACTCCCATTCCTTCCCATTCCAGTCGTCGCATGATGTTCTCGAGGGTGGCACTGAAGAGTTTCAGTGAAATGGTATCACCCTGCCGAACCCCTCTCTTGACATCAACGATCACTTCTTTGTAGAATGGTGAGATCCTGATACTGAATCCACAATACAGCTCACGGAGGATCCTGATGTATTGGGCTTGAATGCCCTGATTGGCTAGGGCTTCAATGACCGCTTCCGTCTCAACAAAATCAAAGGCCTTCTTTAAAATCAATGAACGTTAAACAGAGCGGCATCTTGAACTCCCGAGAAACCTCAATGAGCTTGGTTATCGTGTGGATATGGTCGATGGTGCTTAATCCTTTGCGGAACCCGGCTTGCTCGCATGGTTGTCTTTCATCTAGTGTTCTGCCAATCCTATTTAGGATGACTTGAGTGAACAACTTGTAGATGACAGACAATAGGCAGATCGGGCGATAGTTGCCAATGTCATGGATGTCTCCCTTCTTGAACAGTAGTACGGTCCTGCTGGTTTTCCATTGGGACGGAACCTTGCATTCAGACAGGTAGCGAGTGAAGAGCCGAGCCAGTGTATTGATGACACTACCTCCACTACCCAGCCGTCGCCATACTCCAGGATGCTTTCCGGACCTGTGTGGCCTCAAAGCGGTTGCGCGACACATCATTAGACACTAAATACCCATCTTCCGGAATTGTCATACCATATTAGATAGGGTTCAAATATGGTAACACCTACAAGGGTGATTAGAGGTCGCCCCAAAAGCCTCTATCCCTCTCGGAAGACTGGCAAGCTACCGAGAGTATTCCGCCCGCACAGAAGAGCCTGGCAAGCTATCCTTTGTGTATTCGATATGCCAAAACCAGTAACTACAACTGGTCTCATTCACCTGACCCTGAAGGCTTCACCGACATGGCAGCACTGAGAAGGATGAGAAAGGAGAGGCCGACAAAATCTTAAGGCCGAACTAGGCTGCCACAACGAAGGAAGACAAAAATGATCATCTGTCCTTTCAATGCATGTACGCTAGCATCAGATACATCCATCGAGGACCTGATGGTACAAGCGCGAATGATCAAGTATGATATCATTGGTCTGACCAAGACAAGAAGGCACGAATCTCACCATGCCATTTTCGACACTGGAGAAGAATTGTTCCTCGGAACATGCGATAAAAGAGGTGTTGGAGGCGTAGGTGTCCTTGTCAACACAAACTTGGCCAAGAGCATTGATTCATTCGAATGCCTAACAACCTGAATCAGACGTTTACATTTGAATAGATGTGGCTCACAGCCTGCAGTTTCTATCTTCGTTGTCTACGCACCAACATCTCATTATGATGAAAGAGAAATCGAGAAGTTCTACATGGAGCTGGAGAAGTTCTATAAAGAAGACCACACCTTCTACAAGATCTTCGTGGGTAATTTTAATGCCAAGATAGGACTGAGAAGATCAACTGAAGAACTTCACATCGGGACCCATGGCCTAGAATGGAACGAACAGGGCGAGAGACTGTCTGAGTTCATCATGTCGACCAAGACCATCCATGGTAACTCACAGTTCCAGAAGGCAGAATCTAAACGATGGACATGGGAGTCTCCCGGTGGACGATTCCACAACGAAATAGACCACATCATATTCAATCGATGGTTTTGCCTAACTGATGTTGCTGTTGTCCCAAAATTCTGAACGGGATCGGACCACCGTCTCCTTCGTGCAAAATTCTACTTCACATAGTGGGGAGAAAGGGCTGCAAAGTTCAAAAAGAGAACTCTCAGAACGACCACCAACTGGGAACTCTTTGGCACTATTGTGGTAACATGGGAAGATGCCATTGTTGACAACATTGATGAGGAATATGATCGACTGATTCAGCACCTCCATGAATGTGCGAGGAACGCCAAGAGAGAGATAGCTACAAAAAAACTCCTGTCTTCGAAAACTCTTGAGCTAATTCGCCAGCGTGGTTTGGTGCATGCCTCAGGCAACCGCAAGCTAATGTCCGAGCTCCCAAAGCAGTGCAGAGATGGGATCAAGGAAGATCTCAAAGAGAAAAGAGCAGAAGTACTGGTAGATGCGGCAGAAGCTGGGAAAAGCATTCGTAACGCCCACCTGTCCTTTGCCAACTACAAGACCAAGAAGACTGCCCTCCGATGTCCTGATGGATCCATCACATCCTCCAGAATGGCAATGGAGAAGATTATCCATGACTTCTACTCAAATCTCTTCAATAGCCATGTCCACTTGCCGACATACCAAATTCCACAGGATGGATATGTCGTTCCCAACGTTCTCCCTTCTGAAATCCAACACGCCATTTCATCGGTAAAGAAACAAACAGCACCTGGCCCAGACAAGGTCAGACCTGAACACCTGAAGAACCTGCCATCAGTACTCATCAATACACTGTTTCCTAAATATCTAATCTAAATTATTTTAATAAATTAAAAACAGATACTTAGAAATATTTTATGTTGATAGAGGATTATTTTTCAAACTTTTATTTTTCCTTTTCTACTTAATTTCAAACATATTAAAATATGTAGGATTTTCATAATATTCAGATAATAATTTTTTATAGAAATTCAGAGTTTAATTATGATTGTGTTATAATAATTTGCAAGTAATAAAGCAAGAATGATATAGTATAATAATTCTGAAGAATTATAATATTCAAATAAGTATGACAAAATTGGATTTTATAAATTTATATTATTAAATTCCTTTGAATGTATTAGGATAATTTAATATTAAATATAATTTATTTGTTCATCTTTTAGTAGAGTGAAGCATCACAAATCTATTCTTTGAGCAAAGTTTGATTTCTATATGTTGTTTTCTTTCCTCAGGGTATCTATTAAAATAATGTTTTTTGTTTCTTAAAAAAGGTGTTTAATCACCTAACCCAAATTGATTGCCATATATTCCTATTCCAAATGTTAGGGTGACAATATCTTGACTACACATCTGATGTTTGTTTTATTGCAGATGGTTAGTGGGATAAAATGACTGCTCAGAAGTTAGAATTTTGGTGTTTAGTGACCTTTTAGGATTTTTTTTTAGAAGAAAAAAATGAGTTAATTTGGAAAGTATCATAAACAAGATTTTTTTACACAGACTGAAGGCTGGAAATATATTAAAAGTAAGTTTTCGCAGGTTATTTGGTGAACTTTTCTCTACAAACTGCTAATGTTGTAAGATACATAGTGTAAAAGGCAGCTTAACTAATCTCCAAGAGGTTTTGCTTTAACAATTAAGGCAACAGGCTGGAGTTTTAGTACTTGCCTTGCACATGTCGTTGCATGTGTGCTACAGCACTTGCCTTGTACATGCCTGACCCAGGTTTGATCCCTGGCGCCCCATATGGTCCCCTGAGCCCTGCCAGGTGTGATCCCTGAGCAGAGAATCAGGAATGAGCCTTGAGCAGCACTTGGTATGGCCTCCAAAACCAAAACTAAACAAAACAAGGCAAGGTAAGTTTAGAGAAATGATTCCTACCACAATTGAAAGAAAAGTAATTTAGTGTAAGCTTCAATGCCAACTCCAGTGTTTTCACATTTTCTAAGTGATAACAGGTGGTCTTCACCTGAGTTTCAGCTTTGAATTAGGAAAACTCATGAGAAAAAGATCACTAATTAATTCCTTTGCTGGCTTTTTGAAGGCAGATGCGTGGAAAATCTCAGTGATTGATATTCTTAGTCTTGGAAGGATAGATAAACTCCCTGAGCCAAATGAGGGAGGAGGCAGATGTAATGGTGCCCACTCCATGGGAAATGTCTCTCACTTAAGGCTTTCGCTCTTAATTGTTCTTGGAAGAGTTTCCTAACTTACTTAGGGTTCAGCAAGTGTTTTATTAGGTAAGTGTATAGGTAATAATTCTGTGGGACTTTATAGTGCAAGACATTTGAAAAGAATTTATAACATGGGTAGAACAAATTAGTTAAACAAACATGCTTCAAGTTTGGTTTTGATACTGATCAGATCTGTTTTTTTTAAGCCAGAGGGGGCAGAGTCATGTTTTATGAACCTTTGTCTCTCCCACAATGCCTTGCAGAAAGCTTGCTTAGGGTGGATATTGAGCGTATATGTACTACATGAATGAATAGAAAATTTTAGGATTGAGAAGGCGTTTAGAGGTAATTTGGTCCAGCTCTCTTTTTGTCTTTTAGGTCTTTTTGATCAGGGCAAGACCCTGAGAGGAAAATCACCAGCCAATGGTCAAACTGCCCTTCAGATCAAAGCTTTGGCAGGAATTCAGATTTCCTAACTCATGTTCTAGTGCTCTTTTTACTTCAACTGCACAAGGTAAATAAAGATACTTGCCAGATATATTTTTAATTGCCCATGGAGAGTGGTCAGAAAGGCAGGTGCAATTCACCGGACATGGTTACTTGATCTGCTCAGTTGCATTTACTTTACAGTATGTTTGCTTTCTGAACGAGAGGCCAGATCCATTAGTTAAATGACTAACCCACTAAAATGGCTCTAAATAAATGAACTTGTGTCTTAGTGCTGGATGATATTATGGGACAGGGGAAGAGAAAGTCAGGGACAGGGAAGAGGGTATAGGCAGAGACCCCTAATGAAATGTGTTGTTTTGTAAACTGCTACATTTTTCATAGACTTTTAAAGAAATGCCAGAGCATATTTTTAGACCAAATGGTTTTTATCATCTTCTGTGTGAGTAAACTTGCTCATTTTGTACCCAAATGTGTGACTTAAGAGATCTATTTTATCTACAAGTGAATAAATAATAAACGCAATAGATAATTTACTAGGCATTTGCACTTCAGTAAGAGTTTTTCCTTCTTGTTGAATACTATAAAAACATAGCACTTTACCAATATCATTTTGTGAATGTCAGCCATTTATTTATTTTTTTGGCCAATCAGCAGCATGTTCATTATGTTTACTATGTTCATGATGCTTTGTTAGGTACTTGGGACACAAAGTCAAAAAAGCCACAGTGCTGGATGGTATTATGGGACAGGAAACTCACAGAAACTTTCAGAAACTCACAGTCTTCTTGGGGAAATGTAAATATACAGCATATCATTACAATATAAAAGATTCACTAGAGATATGTACAAAGTGTTTGGGAAACCAACATTCAACTTTATTCTGCATATGGAATAGTGTGCACACTCAGGAAGGGTAGCAAGGAATGTCTAATGTCTGAAGTGATCTTGAAATAGGAATTAATTGGCATTTCTGCTATCTCAGGACATGGAAAACAGTAGTTTAGGTATTAAATAAAAACTCCAGCAATAAGCCACAGTCCGCAGGGAAACATGTGTCTTTCCAGACCTGTGACATTTATAGAGAGAGGATTCTGGATTTAGATGGTCTAACTTCAAAAAAGTAACAGGAATCACAAGCACATGTATTTCTTTCTTGAATTTAATTTCACCATTTACTAATGGTGAGTATAGTAAAGCTTGTATGAAATCGGTGCGCTTCTTGTGGTCTTACTGATTGTTTCTATTGCATAGTGTCTGGCCAATTTTGAGGCCATTTGCAAGCCCTTGTTTGAATTACAGTCATTGTGAGGTTTAAATAAGAAACACTTATTAGGGACTTATTTTAGTATTTTGTAACACCCAGTGAAATTTAAAAAATAATTACTATTACAAAATAACATTTCATTATGATACTATATACAACACTTGATCTTAGCCAAAAGGCCGAAAAACAAACATTTTATTATAACATAATAAATTGCATAGTATATGTTATAATAGAACATATTGTTATTATAAGCAACATGTTACATAGAAGATGCTGAATAGCATTGAATATTTCTGACCTCTTTCAAATAATGGCCTTTACACATTCCTCTGCCCCTCTCAGAGAGCCCGGCAAGCTACCGAGAGTATCTCGCTTGCGCAGCAAAGCCTGTCAAGCTACCAGTGATGTATTGGATATGCCAAACACAGTAACAACAATTCTCACAATGGAGATGTTACGGGAGGACAGTGCAGTGCAGCGTTACACATTGTAGAAGGGCCCATAATTGTGTCAGATGAATATTTAATTATCAGACCTGCATCTATCAGCAACATAACCTCCTCCTCAGTTCTCTTGACTTCTTTCAGCACTTCTTTCAAGCTATGGGTTCTCAGTGATTCTCCAATTCAAGTCAATGCACATCTTTTTTCATCTCTTGATGATAAAACAATAGATTTTTCTACCTGAATCCATAGGAACTTGTTCCCAATAATACAGATCAATGTTTAGAAGATTGCTGAAAAGGTTTTGATTAGACATAGTTGATTGCACTAGAGATATATTGGACCAATCTAAGGAAATTAATTCCTAGTCTGCTTAGTTAACCACCTATTTTTGACATAGATAGATAAGTTAATCAGATTGTCTTCTGCTACAAAATTCAAAGTCAATTTTCCAACAATACATGTAGCTGAAAGCAAGGGGTGAATCTTATTATGCCAAACCAAGTATATTTGGAAATAAAAGTTGAGAGACTGAAAACACATGGAACAGAGAGAGAGGAGATGATCTTTATTTCTAGAAATACATCTTCTCTTTCATGCAGAAAGGTGAGAGATGCGGGAGAAAAATAAGAAAGAATCAAGGAGTTAAGATGATTCCTCGAATTAACTGCAACCCCAATGAATTTTTTTCTTGTTCATTGTCATTATCATGAGAATGATGACAATGGTGATGACAATGGTTGCATCAATAGATAATGTATCTTGATAGTTTTCATGATTTAGAAAATATTGAAGCCTTTGTATGAAATAATTCAATGCTTCTAATAAATTTATAGGTAAATTTTATTTTATTCCAAATTTATAGAGTGCTATTTGTACCTCCCGGAGCCTCACTCTCTTCCATGTGCACTTATTCTCATGTACGTATTATTGAGAATAAACAGGAACCTGAAAGGTCATTAGAGCAGGGACTCTTAAGTTCTACACTCCCAGGTTTGCTCTCAACAGCCCTACAAATCTCAGCTGTAAATATCTGCTATACAAGGCTCATCCCTGAATTGCCTACTTTTTATTTTTAATCACTTTCTGCAGGCAGTGGTCCAAGTGGTACTCAGAGATTATTGGGATTATACTTAACAATACTTAACCTGGCAATACTTCGTGGGCTGGAGTCAGTACTTGTGCCCTGTGCTGCAGTGCTGCTCTGGACCAGTAGTGTGGGAGTCACTAGGGTCAAACCTAGCAGCATTGACAGGAGATTAAGCAATACCAAGGATCAAATTCGGGACCTTCTGCATGACAAGCATTCAGCTTTCTAGTCCTTTGAGCTATCTCTCCAAGTCCTTTAATCACTTAAAAAAATTACCACTGATCTTATAAAACTGACTCTTGACCATTCTTTTGACCTCCCTTCTTTTGTCCCTCAGAAATCAGAGTCCAGTTTTGACCAGCTGATTTTACTGGACCCTCATAGCCTTATCCTCCAGTCTGCACTTATGGAACTTGCATGTCTCCATATCCCTGGATCACTGTTTGATCTTTGACCAAGATGAACAGCTCTTCTGAAACTAACACAGTAGACAGTTTAACTATTTTTTTAAAAAATAGTTGCTGGTTAAGTATTTATCCAGAGTGTCCTCGCTTTCTAAGAATTGACTCTGGGACTCTTAGACTCCTCAGAATATGCCCAAACTGTTTAAATGCTCTCTGGTCCAATGCTACCCAAGCTATAGTAGGAATTATCTGAGGGCTGCCATTAAACTGTCAACTCTGAAGTTAGAAAATAAACATCAACATCAACATCAAATAGGTGAGTCTATGTTCCATATTTACAAAAAATACAGTAGACAAATGCTGGCCGACTCCGACCATGAGTGTGGAAAGGTCAGACTACAGCTGAATCTTACGAAGACAATGTTTATGAGAAATAGCCTCGTTCTTGACGCTCCATTTGCTCTCAACAAAATGACCTTCTCCGAATGCAACAGTTATGTGTACCTAGGTCAAGAAGTCAATATGATGAATGACCTGGCACCTGAGTTGCGCTGTAGGAAGAGAGCGGCTTGGAACGCCTTCAAGAGCGTTGAAGAAATAGCTAAGAGGATGAAGAACCTCTGGCTCCAGGCATGTCTCTTTGATTCCACTGTTCTTCCTACATTAACATATGCCTCAGAGACTGGGCCCTATGAAAACAGGATGAAAATGCTATTTGGGTCTCCCAAAGAGGAATCGAAAGAGCTATGCTTGAAGTATCACGTTTCACTCAAGTGAGAGAAAGAATCCGGAATTTCGACCTCCATCAACAATCAAGAATCGGGGATGCTGTCTCGTTTGCCAAGGCATCAAAAATCAGATGGGCTGGACATGTAACGAGATTTGGAGACGACTGCTGGACTAGAGCCATTACCAACTGGATTCCATGGGATGTCAAAAGACCACGTGGCGGCCCACCAACCAGATGGTCAGATTTCTTCATCAAGATCCTGAACGATCGGTTTGAGACTCTTCGTGTTCCTAGAATGAATAGACGCCATTGGGCTACATACACTAGCACATGACAGGGACAAATGGAGACGTTACTGGCGCCCGCTCCAGCAAGTCGACAATTAACAGGAAGTCAAGTGATCAAGAAGTGACAGTAGACAACTTTGGCTCATGTTCCTTCCTACACTACTCTAGGGATCATAGTTGTCTTCTTGTAGTTTAGGCCCAGTCTTACTCCTGTCCTCCCTCTTGAGTATGATTGCATTGATGTTCTCAGTTCCTGGCCTCTTAATACCTATAAAATTTGCAATCTGACTTGGAAGTTTATTTCTTTAAAGTCTTGCAAGTTATTTCTCTTTTCCTTAAATTTGGAATCGTCTGTGATTAGGTTTAATCAGTGAACCATGGCCAGTAGAACACAATTCCAGTTTCAAGTCCTCAAAGGACCTTCCAGACTTCTGCCCACTTGCACGCCCCTATCCACCAACTGTATGAGTAATAGCATATGAGAAAGCTTAAGGTGGAGAACAAGGCACCACCCCGACATGACAGAAACAGATGTGTCAGTAAATGCATGCTGCAGAAATCTAATCAAGATAAGAATGGTCTAGCTGAGTACAATCCAAGCTGCTATGTTTCAGAATCAGCAACAAACTAAGGATTTTTAAAAGCTTTTATGCTCTGAAACACTAGCCATCTAGAAAACGCAAATGAAAACAACGAGACATCACACCACTGGCACTCATCAAAAAGAACAATAACTAGTGTGTTGGTGTGAATGTGGGGGAAAAGGAATTTTCCTTCACTGCTGATGGGAATATTGACTGGTCCAGACTTTTTGGAAGACAATATGGACATTCCTCAAAAAAATTAGGAATTGAGCTTCCATACAACTCAGCAATTCCACTTCTGGGAATATACCTCAATGACCCAAAAGACACAACGCAGAAAAGGTATCTGCACTCCTATGTTAATTGCTGCATTATTCACAACAGCCAAAACCTGGAAACAATCCAAGTGCCTAAGAAAAGATGACTGGATAACAGAATAAAGAAGCTATGGTATACACACATATACACATATGTATGTATATGTGTGTATATATTATATTATATATGTGCATATATACAATTATATATGCGCACAATGGAATACTACACAGCCATAGGGAAAAAGTCATACAATTTGCTAATATATGCATGGATATTGAGATTGCCATGCTGAGTGAAGTAGTGAGAGGAAGAGGAAACAGACACAGAATAATCTCATGCTTATGCAGAGTATAAGAAAACATAGTAGGAGAGTAACTGCTGCTGAAAGCAGTGAAAATAAAGAGCAGAACTTACCTTTCATAGGAATCTTGCCACTTGGTGAGAGGGGAAGGGAATAGGTCTGGAAAAGGAATATTATGACAATGATAGAGAGAAGTGGTCACTCTGAACCAGGACTAAGTGCTGAAAGGAGATAAAGTGACATGCATAATACCCTACCAGGAGCAGTATTGGAAACCACTGATTCTAAAAGAGGGGGAAACAAAGGGAAAAAAAGAAAAGAAACTTAGTGCCTGCCCTAGAGGCAGGTTGGAGGTGGATGTGTAGGAGGGAAGCTGGGAACATTGGTGGAGGGAAATGAACACTGGTGAAGGGATTGGTGTTGGAACACTGTATGCCTGAAACTTAATAATGAATAACTTTTTGTTGGAGTTACACCCCCTCACAAGAACTCCAAGAATGAGAGAGGTCCCTGGATAAGATAGTTTAGGTATTAGAATGCAAAGGTTTGCAAATTGCACCCAGGCAAGAATTATATAGCAGGAAAGAATAGAATAGATAACAAATATCTGCCAACTGCCAAAACAATATAGAATAAGATTGTTTAGGAATTTTTAGATTTAGCATGACATGGGAAAAAATAGAATAGGAAATTGTTAGGATTTTATATTTTAAGGGTGACTTCTGATAGCTACATAAAATACTCCCGCCTCTGATGTTCATGTGCCTATTATATTTTGATCTATTTACTAGCTTTCCTTAATAACTCTGTCAATAATGATTCACCTGTTGGGAGATGGGAGGGAGAGCAATATTGTACTGAATAAATGACTGACCTGTCAGACCACTGATGGTTGCCCAGGCGAACTTAAAACTTGGACTGTCTGTGTGTGTTTGTTTGTCTCCTATCTATGTGTTTGTTCATCTCATTCTCTGAGATCCACCTCTGCTGCACAGAGATGGAAGATGCCAATTCTATTGGATTTAAACATTTTTATAACTCTGTAATTCCTGGTGATTTAATATTTTTAAAGATATGCCATATAACATGAAATATTATGTGACAAAAATGAACTAATCACCTACTATGGGATTAACACGTTATCAAGAATCTGCCTAATTACTAAACACCTAGTTTTAAGATAAGGGGCCAAGGTTTAGCAAGTGAAATTTCTGAGTAATTCAGTAGGCAAATGGTAAAACTAGAATTTGAACTCACACCAGGGCCAGGACTCTTGTCACTGGACCGAGTTATCTGCCATCTCAGTTTGGTTTGCTGTCTTCCTTTTCATTTCCGCCTATAACCTCAAGCTTTGGTGTGTGTGTGTGTGCGTGTGTTTGTGTGTATGTGTGTGTGTGTATGTATGTATGTGCTATGCATAGTCACACACAGTCATATCAGTGTAGGGTCTATCTTCTTAAAACTCTGAGTCACAACTTTGTATGAGCTTGAGTAACAACATGGCGGTAATTTTAAAACATATTTCCTTGTGATTTGTTATCAATACATGCCTATTTATAAAACTATGTACCAGGAGCTATGTAAAAATTTCTTGAGTGATAAAGGCTCTGCCATAGAAGTTTTGGAAACCCCCTTGTAGCGGACTTGAAATTTGGAGCTTAAGACTAGGAAACAAGAGCCAATTCAGGTACTGGAAAGTTCTATTCTTAACAGGTCAAGAACTTCTACTATTGCTCTCAGGCCGGATGCCTGTGCTGTATCTGAGATGGTACAAGATTTATCTTCAAACATATTCAAAGCCAACTACAAAGCTACAAGCCAATAGTCCCTTATATAATCTTGATATCAATGCACCTGCTTAAAACTTAAAACAGTGTATGGCTATTTTAGTAAACCAAACATCAGTGTAATTTTGCCAAGTGTAGGCCTACAGGGAAAGAAAGCAATGCTGACTCAGACACCCTCCATACAACATGGCACTGGACCTGCTGGTCTAAAACGTTTTGTGAGCATGATTTTGGCTCTCAGAGATTTAATGAAAGATTGATTTTTTTTTTCTTCCTGGACAAGGATAACCTCATGAAATGGCGATTTAATTCATAGCACAAAAGCATTGAAAGCCCTCCTTAAAATTAAAAGAAGTCTTCACATACAAAAAAAGCAGGTTCATTCACAGTAATAGACCACTTTATTTTTTTTAGGGCAATAGAACTTTGCTAATTCTCACTAATGACAGAGAAGGCCTATTGTAGAAGAACCAATTTTACTGATTACTGAATCGTATAAAATATTCTGAGAAAGAAATGAAATCTTGGTCATTCAAGACCCTGTTGCAGCTCCATGTGTCTTGCTGAGAAATAGGCAACCACTGCTGTTTTAATTGGGAGAATAATCAGGTTTGCAGTTTAGTGGACTGAGATAATCACCAATACTATCTACGTGCAAAGCTACATTTCAACCATGATTAAAGAAGACATTTCAGGTGATAAAACACAGCAGATTCCATGGGCAAATCAACAGCTCCCTGAATTCAAGGGAAATGTTTTTAGAAGTGTATTAATTTTTCAAGATATTAGGAAAACCAGGTTTCCAGTAATACATGAAAGAGCCTACTCATCTGGCAAAGTCTGACCCATTAATTTATTATCTTAAGGTAGTTTTAGAATCCAGGTTTTAAAATCACTTTTGTCAAGCACAGATGTGGAATTAGAATATACACCTGAATCATGATAAGCACATTGGATGATCAAAATGTTAAAAAGTGATAGGGAATTAAAATATTTACTCAAATGTATCTATCCACAAAATAAACAGGAAAATCCTTGGGAAATATGTGCTTCCTTAAAATATAACCTTGAAGCATTTCAACAATGACTATTGGAAATGAATATTCCTAGGGGCATAGTATTCTGGGATTTTTAAAATAAATTTTTATTTTTGGATTAAGACTGAATTATTCATAATTGAGTTTTAGGCGCATATGCTACTTCCCCCCATCAGTTCCACCACTAGTCAACTTCCTTCTAGAGTGTCTGCAAAATTCCTCTCTTTCACCCCACATCCCCAGCCTGTCTCCTTGACAAGCACATTTTTAACTTTGGCTCTTGTCATTTGGATCTCCTGCTCTCAGTTTTGTTGATTCTGCAGTTTGGATTCCTGTTATACCATTCCTCTACTCCACCTATGTACCTGAGGCCCTTGACCCCTGACTCCTGTTACTTCCTGTATGCTTCTTCTTGCTAAATCCCTTGATTTCTTTCCTCTCTGTCCTTTTCTTTCCTGTAGTCTGGGATCAAGGGTGACTAAGCTATCCCTTTTTAATACTTTACAATCCCTTCTCCAGTTCTTCTATCTACAACAGATAAGTGAGAAATACAATTGATCTCACTTGTATACGGTATATAGAATAATGAGACATTATTTTTACTTGATAAAAATGGTATCTTGCTATTTCCATGACCTTCAAGTATGCTTATCAAGTATTTTACCATTAAAATTATCAATAATAAGGCACTTCAAAATTGAAAAATCTTAAAATTAATGCTTGTATTTATTTTAAATTCATTTGTTTTTGTTGTTTTACTTGACTCATCTTGTATGTGACAGGCAGTTGAAGTCAGGTCTCAAGAACTAATATTAGAAGTCACAGGGGTTGAGCACTTACTGTATGTGAATGTCATTGTTTTGGAAGTGTTACATATAAGAATTCCCTTAATTTTTATTCAACAATATTAGATGAATATTTTTATTGAAGTCATTTACAACTGACTTCAAATACAGAGAAGCTATAGAACATACTTGAAGTCTATTCTAGTGAGCTGTAGAAATAGAACTAAGACATAGATAGTGTGACCTCTGCTGCAAAGATGACATTATAAGGCGAACCTACTCATCTTGAATGTTGCAGAAAAAAATCCTTTAAAATTAAAAAAAATTGTATATTTAATTTTGTCTAAAATGGATTATCTTTATTAATATTTCCACAAAACTAATTGAAACTTATAAAGTAACTAATAGAACCTAAACTGAGCAACACTCCACTAACAGTGAAACTTCATTTTTCATTGTACTTCAATAAATACTGGTTGTTTCCAGTCTTTTTGGTATATGCCATTTCCACTAATGTGATGATTTTTTTTTATTGATTTGATTACCACTTACCTGATAATAAGTAACAATGAACACTATTTAGTATTCTTACTGATTGCTAAAATATCTACTGATTGGCATTTTCCCTCCAAAACATAAACTTTAACCTGAAAATCTATATTTTACCTATGTTTACTGTGGCACTTAGTACAATAGCCAAGATATGGAAAAGGTCAAATGTCCTCCAATGACAGATGAATGTATAAAAAAAGTTGTAGTATACAGACACAGTGAAACACTATGCAGCTATTAGAAAGGATAAATCTTGCTGTTGGCTACAGTGTGGAAGGGATAAGAAGGTATCACATTAAGCAATTAATTTCCAGAAAAAGAAGGACAAATGCCAGATGAACTCCATCCTCTGTGATGTATTGAGGGGTGTATACAGACAAGGGAGTTGACGGTAATGATGTAAATAAAACAAAAGAACAATGACAAATCATTGACCTTGTCTTATAAAGCTTAGATTATCAGGTAGGTTGATGGGTGAGTGAGAAAGGGGGAGAGGAGGAACAAAGATGCAGATCAGAAACAACGTGGGGAAGTTGGTGGAGTGTATTAAGCACTTCAGTGGTGACAAGGTATAGTAACTGTGCATATCAAAACCAGTTAACAATATTGTAAACATATTTCCTTAATTATAATTAAAATAATTAAATCTTGTTGTTTTCTTGATTCTTACATTGAACTTCTCTTGATGGGTCAAGTTACCATAGTAAAGAAAATGGAGGCCAATTCAGAGAAATAGGAAATGTTATTTGACTTGTCACAAGGACTGTCTTGGGGTGTGAACTGAGCTGCAAAATTAACTCAAATTGTTTTAGTACAACAAGTCTGGAACATCTGGGCTTTGAATTACACAACAATTAGTGTAAAAATGTCAGTGGTATTTATGGAATTCTATTCATATCCTATAATTAGTCTGCTCTAACCGAGAACATTTATGACGTTCAGGCAGACAGACTTTTTCAAAGTGATTTTTAATTAGTGAAGTAGCAGCCATGAATATTTCTGCATTTGAACATCAAAATTTAAATATTATTTTTTTGTTTTAGCTTTTTGGGGGCCACACCTGGTGGTGCTCAGGGCTTACTCCTGACTCTGTGCTGAAACCTTCGTGGGTCTTAGGGGACCATATTGGATGTCTGGACCAAAGCCCAGGTCAGCATTGTGCAAGCAAGCATCTTCCCATTGTGCTAACTGGTCCCAGCACTTGAATATATTTTTGACACATATATTAAGTCATTCCCATATAACATTGGTTTATAAAAAGTAATAAAGTTGATATTCTAGAATTTAAGGTTTTAAATTATCTAGTGGCATTCCCAACATCAGGAAATGCAAAATAGGTTAATTAATAGCTAAAAGACAGAATAATATAGATGTTTTTAATGTGAGGCTTGTTGTTACTTTGTTTGGCATATCAAATACGTCACGGGTGGCTTACCAGGCTTTGCCTGAGGGCGAGATACTCTGGGTAGCTTGCTGGCTCTCCAAGAGGGGCGGAGGAATTGAACTGGGGTTGGCCGCATGCAAAGCAAACGCCCTACCTGCTGTGCTATTGCACCAGCTTGGAAATTCACAACATACTTCTAAATAGTTTATAGGCTGTAGAATGATTCTGTAAACTATATTCAAATAATATGTGAATATAAAACTTGATTTTTTAAATTTGTGGGATTCAGCTGGAGCTAGGACATTAGTTTCCTTAACTAATTTTACTTAGAAAAAGAGTCAAAAGTTAATAAACTATAATCTAACTTAAACTATAAAAAGATATCACAATAAACCCAAATAAATAAAAGAGAAAGCATATTTAATAAGAGAAAAGTAATGAAAAGGCAAAGAGAGATACAGAATCAAGAGAATAAAACTGAGAGCAATTAAGGATAATTCATTCATGAATATAGATGAAAAAATTTAAAAAATTAGGCACTCCATTCTGAAATCTTCAAAGTTATAGGGCATCATTGTGTTATAGGGTTTTATGTATCCTCTCTTCTCTACACTGTATCACTGTATCACAGTCATTCCTTTGTTCATGGATTTGCTTGAGTGGGCACCAGTAACATCTCCATTCATCCCAGCCTGGAGATTTTAGCAGCCTCTCTTTACTCATCCTTCCCAACGATGCCATATTGGAGGCTCTTTCAGGGTCAGGGGACTGAGGCCCTTTATTGTTACTGTTTTTGGCATATTGAATACGCCACATATAGCTTGCCAGGCTCTGCCATGCGGGCGGGATACCCTTGGTAGCTTGCCGGGCTCTCTGAAGGAGATGGAGGCTCCAGAAAAAACTGCATTGCTCTCTTTCAGGAGCTTTATTTTAGAGTCTCTGTAGTTTCTTCTCTTATATTTTCTAAAAAATATATATTACTTGAATAAAAGTAATCACCAAAAATATTTATAAATTCACTACATAATTTTAATTTACTTTAAGAATGGAGGTTTGGATCAATATTACTAAATCTACTAATATATTTTATCATGAAAACAGATTCAAAATATCGACTAAATCAAAAGCATATTTATAAAAATTAAAATATGGTCTTAGTAAACTATAAAACTCTAAGAAAATAGAATATCTTTTTATCTGGACAATTTTCTAATGAGAAGTTACTTGTTTACTAAAAACATTAAAAGCATTTCCTTTAAGCTCTAAATAAAACATGATCTACTATCATATCTTCTAATCAACCTTATACCAGAAACTTAGAGCAATAAGACAAGAAAAATAATTGCAAATTATAAAAATTGGGAAGAAAGAAAAAATCAGTCTTTCTGGATATTACTTAAATATGAAAGAATCTGCAGAAAATAAATTGTGAAATTTTGTAGGGAAATGTGTTAAATAATGATGATAAAATTTCTTTTGTTTGTACATGGAGAATATAATAGATACATCAAAAATATTTTCTGTGATGCCATAAATCAAACCTAGGTCCTCACACATGCATGTCAAGGTCTCAGCCATGGAGCTACATCCCTAGTCCCAGAAAAAGTAACTAAAATATCTACATATAATTATGACCAGTGATGAATTTCATTTGAAACTATTTAATGAAAAGCTATTGTGGGGTAGCACTAGCACCAATACAACTACTCTAGATTTAACAGAAAATTATGTTTATGAACCTTCTCTTAGGTTCTGATTTATAGTTTGTTCATGACAGGAATGTAGGAGTGAGAGACACAATTATTTTAAAGTAGAGTTGGTATCAGATATGAGGTCATACTGAAGTTCAGAAGTGAAATCTTTGATGTTGGCAAAGCCTTGAAAAGAACCTATTGGGAGAGTCCTCTTGCATCTTCAAGTTCATGGACACTGGTGGTTCCTGTTTCTCTCAAAAATAATTATATATAATCTTGGGATGATTCAAGGTGTTTCCTAAGGTTTTGAGCTCTAGGACCTTGCTTAAACAAGAAAAATAATTGAAAATTATAAAAATTGGGAAGAAAGAAAAAATCAGCCTTTCTGGATATTATCCTTTTTTTTTCTGCTTTGCAGACTCTGGACTTGAATTTCAAGTGTGTAGAAAATCTTTAAAATCTTCTACATTTCAAGTGTGTAGAAAATCATACTGGGGACCAATATGTTGACTTTATGGAATCAGTAAAAGGCAAACAAGGGCTAGAGATATAGTACAGGAGGTAGGATGCTACTTTGTCTGCAATGAACCTCAGTTTGATCCCTGGTTCCACATATGGTCCCCCAAAACCACCTGGAATGGTCCTTGAAGGCAGAGCCTTGAGCACTGTTTGGTGAAGTCCCCAAACAAAACAAACAGATAGAAAGAGACAAAATTATGTCCTTAAGATATGTAAATTGTGATGAGTCCCTAAGTCCTGCTTTTTAGTCTCCTTACACCAAGGCTAAAAAACCACAAATATCAACATAGGAAAGGATGGAAGGGGATTCCTTTATATGAATTTGAAGTAAGCCTCAGGTCCACTAATTAAGAGATTTGTGGTCATTTAGAACCAGTGTCTGAGTCCCAGAATCCATGCTTGTATCCTTCCAAATACCATGATACTGCTTTGCACACCGCATTTTATTATTGCGCTTATCACATTTTGAAGAGAATGTGAAGAGCAGCAGGGGTGGTAGAGAATGTAGATACAATCCTTGAACTTCAAGAAGCCTGTAGAATGTGTTCTGAATAATTATTCTGTAGTTTTTTCCCCTTATTATTACTAGATATGGTAGACAACACAAGGTAGATTTGCAATAAAATAGTACTATGTCTGTTTTAACCACAAAAATGTTTCATGTTTTTGGAATAAACGTTTCTTGGAGTCTGTGATTTTAGGTAAATGTTTACAGATTTTTTTAAAGATAGATTCACTGTGATTTAACATTTTTTCAAAATAATGTCTGGATATTAAACAACAAAAATACTATGTTGATATTATATTCTCGGTCTACCCATGTTGACTTCCTCTCTAGAATGTTCTTGACTCCTCTCTCTGTAGTACCTTCTACTAATTTATTTCAAACATTTGTATGGCTTTGGTCAAAATAGCCCTGTATTTCCTGAATCATTTGACATTTCAGCTGTTGTGAAAGATGTTAAAACTACAAGCAAACCTGCTAATCGTTGGCAACAAAGCAGCTTAATCCTGGCTGACTAGCAATTTGCTTTGGAGCCTTTGGAACAACAGGGAGATTCAAGTTTATAAAAAGAAGTAAATAGTCGGCTAGAGATTAGAAGTGGGAAAAGGAAAAGACTTCTTTCCCCCAGACCACACACTGATAGGGAATCTTCCTTGAGCAATTGTTGAAGAATGTTTCATGTTCCTTTCCCCTCTCTTCCCCTCCTCTCTGTTTTACTGGCCCTTCCTCCCCCTTCCTCAGACAGAGAAGGCTTGATTGACACTTGTCACCACTGATAGAGAAAGATGCTTCAGGGAGAAGGGATGGGGAGGGAAAGTAACCTCTTCAAAAGCAGTGGTAGTGAAAAGATGGCTTCGTCTTTCTGTGTGTGTTTTGTTTCTCGCTAAATTATTCAAATCTGGGTGGCATCGAGGATAACTGGCATTTTGACACAGCTTAAGGGATTGTCTCACTAACACTATTGAACTGAAGCGGCCATCTTTTAAAAAAAATGCTTAAAGAGATTCTTGGTATAATCTGATGTATGTATAAGTAAAAGGCAGTTCATGCAAAAGACCTTGAATGTTTTTAAACAATTATACTAAATATATATTTATCCTTTATTTCTTTGTTTAATTTATTTATAGGAATAATCTTTATTTGCCTTAGAGGCCAGGGAATGAATGTTCTTACTTGGATTTCTTTAAAGAATCCACACAATAACTTGGTGGATGTTGGCTGGTGGTACAGACAAGATAACTTTGTTAAGAAGATAGGTGTGGAACTTTCTAAGTTAGAAAAGGTTTGTTTTTGTCAGAAATATATTCAGTGTGAGGCTATAAATGGAGCCTGGGTTCGGAGTTAGCATGCTCTGGTTGTATACCCAGTTCTGCCACTGTCCATTGCAGAGTCATGAAAGTACTAGGTCCCACATTTTACCTCTGAGGAATGAGGCAGCAACACTCACCCTCTTCTAGCTCTCAGTCTCTGAAATGATTGAGTTACACTTTTATTTATTCTCTTTAGTAGCACTTTGTCCTTCATGGTCCTTTGTGAAATGATGCCTTAGTGAATTTTGTTTAATTTATTTATTTTTGTTTGGGGGCCACAACTGCCAGTGCTCAGGGCTCATTCCTAACCCTGTGCTCAGAGATCACTCCTGGAAGAGCTCAGGTACTGTATGAAGTACAGGGATTAAACCCTAGTTGGATACATGTAAGGAAAGTGCTCTACCCTCTGTATTATCTCTCCAGCCCCTCTAGTAGAATTTTAAAACTTCAACCACATCTCTGGGTGCTACTGTGGTGACACTGTGCTGAGTACCATAATATCTATGTGTGTGCTTGGGGGTGAGTATGGGTATCACAGATTTGAAGATGAGTCTCCTGACTCCTGCTCTCAAGATTAGCACAGTTTTCATTTCTTGCTGGAATAACTTTTAATTCCTGTTTATAGGATGCTGTGAATGTAGGATTTCTGGATTTATCAAATAAAAAACACTAGGTGTCTAGACATATCCAAGATCTAGATAATTATGCCTAATGACTTGCAACATTTGGACCATATTTAGACTAAATGTTTTTAATAGTTTGATGCATAGTTTATTTATATGTATATAAACATATAATATCTATTTCTTAGACCATTTTGTTGAGGTACAGGAATTTAAAAAATTGTTAATCACAGTTTTCTTTTTTTAAATTTTATTTTTTGGTATATCTACACAGTAGAATACTCTGCAGTGGTTAGGAAAGATGAAGTCATGAAATTTGCTTCTAAGCGGAGATGGAGAATATTATGCCAAGTGAAATGAGTCAGAAAGAGAGGGACAGACATAGAAGGACTGCACTCATTTGTGAAATACAAAACAACATAATATGAGACTGACACCTAAGGACAGTAGACGCTAGGGCCAGGAATATTGCTCCATGGTTGGCAGCCCGCCTCATGAGCTGGGGGAGAAGGAAGCTGGAATAGAGAAGGGATCACTAAGTCAATGATGGCTGGAGTGATAGTTACGAATGTTTAGTTTTTTTAAATCTATGATTCACATTGAGTTGGATAACCTGTGTGTTATCTGGCTACTCCTACCATAAAACAGTTTAACATTTTCTCAGGAAGATTTGTTCTTTTGCATTTCCTATGAAAACAATTGGCTTTTGTTAAGACTTTTAACACTGAAAAAAATTCATGAAATTTCTTTATATTTCGTCTCATTTAGAAAATTTTATTCTGTGATAGAGTCAACAATTAGTTTCTCAGTTTCCATGATGAATGTCATTTCTTTATTTGCCAGAGAAATGTGAATGTCAAGTTCCTTTGGCACTTTTATGTGATAACACACTTTGATCCCTAACCTGGTTATTAAATTGTTTCTATATCCAGTCACCTTTTCAATACTCAAAGATGAGTATAGCTATTGAAAGATAACAACAAGCAATTGAGAATTAGATCTTTAGGTATATGAATAAAAGTTTGCTCTCTGGAGTCAGAGAAATCTGAGTTCAAATCTTTGCACCATGACTTTCTAGTGACTTTCTAGCTGTGTGATAATTTTCACAGCACTTAATCCTATAGATAATAATGTTAATCATATTGAAAATTTACCTAGCACTATAGAGTGTCACTCTTCAGAGTAATATTTACAAATAAACTCACTTAACGTTTCTAAGCCTCTGATTCCTGATCTGAAAATACAAATACTGGAAGGTTATCATGTATATTCCTTAACCTACTTTCAACACTCAGTTCTTATGCAGACTAGAGTGATTATTTCCAACTATTATTGACAGGTCTGTCATTTTTGCTTATATTTTTCCTCATTTTTTTACTCTCATATCCTCCTGTATTTTACTGACATTGTGTTCCATTGTTTCTTTGAGCTCCTTATGCATTCTTAACAGTTCCATTTGAATTTCCTTATCAGGGAAGGTTATATACCACATTATTACGGGTTGCATCAACTGGGCTAGCTTCTTCACTCCCTAAGCCTGGTGCGTTTCTGCATTGCTTTACCATTGTGACTTTTATAGTTTGTAGTTGTTTGTTGCATGTTTTTGTATAGTTAGGAGTCTAAGTTAGGACGTCTTCGTATGTCTTATTGAGTGGTGCAAAATTGCACAGTTTCTGGGGTTTCTGTTAGAGGAGAATATCTCCGCGGAATCCAAAACCTAGGCCCCGGAAGCTGGCCCCCTCGCTGCTTGGATCAAGCCCCCTCACTGCTCATGGGCAATTTGCCCCAACTATTATAGTTATATTGGTCCCTTCACTATCTTAACTGCTCTTTGTCCACACACACTTGTGGCAAGTTTCCAACCATTGACCAGTCCTTCTGGCCAATGTTTTCCCTGGCCTTGAATATTAGTCTTATACTATTTTTTAATATCCCACAAATTACTGGTTGTGTCAGAAGTCAGAAGGAAAGGAACAGATATAGAGTGGTGGCACAACTTTTTAAAATTGTAATCTATATTTGTAATATTTGAAAATATTATAGGTGATCCTTTTATTCAGTGTTCAGAGATGGCCAAGTACAAGTGAGGCAAAGATCCAAGTTTATGATGGCAATGGAACAAGATTCTGTCTCATATCCACCCCCCAACTCTCATTTCATGTATTAAAATGGTGGGCTACAATTGAAAATGATCAGAAAGTAAAAATAGCTTTCCTTATTATTTCCCTTATCCCTTTCCATGGTGAGTGCACAGAACAGGAGATGGTTATGTTGTCTGCTGTAGAACCTGGCACCTGGCACAGTTCACAGGCTGACTTCCATGTAAACAGAAGAGAAGCTGTGTCTTCCGGTACCTCCTGTTTCTGGACAGTATTGGAATTATCTTAGAGAAAGTAAAGAGATGAATAAAGCTTTTTATAAAATACTGAGGTCTTGAGATTTACATCTATTCTCTTTATATATTCAAATTTCAATGTCGGTGTTTAGTAGTAAAACATTCCAACAGTATACTCCAAAAAACACACAGAGGCTTCTGTTATTTCCTTTAAATCATTTTACAAAGTGCCAACGTTGTCCTTCTCAGTGTCTATAGGATAAAAAAAAGTTTATTCTATTGTCTCTGTAAATTTGATTTCATTGTCTTCTAATGGAGAAGACATTAATTTCTAATAAGTGAGAAGGGGTGACGAAGAAGGACAAAAGATAGGTACAGGCAAGAAGCATGCCTGGGAAAACCCTTCATGATATTGAGGCTAACGGTATCTTCAAAGATGACATGCCACTGACCAAACAAGTGGAAACAGAAATAAACAAATAGGACTATATTAAACTAAAAATCTTCTGCACTGCAAAAGATACAATGACCAGAATACAAAGACAATCTACAGAATGGGAAAGGATATTCACACTGTACTCATCCAATAAGGGGTTGATATCAAGGATATACAAAGCACTGGTTGAACTCCACAAGAAAAAAACATCCAACCCCATTAAAAAACGGGGTGATGAAATGAACAGAAACTTTCTCAAAGAAGAAATCCGAATGGCTAAAAGGCACATGAGAAAATGCTCTACATCACTAATCACCAGGGAGATGTAGATAAAAACAACAATGATATATCATCTAACACCACAGAGACTGGCCCACATTCAAAAGAACAAAAGCAACTGGTGTTGTCCTGGATGTGGTGAGAAAGGGACTCTCCTTCACTGCTGGTGGGAATGTCGACTGGTTCAGCCCTTTTGGAAAACAGTATGGACGATTCTCAAAAAATTAGAAATTGAGCTCCCTTTTGACCCAGCAATACCACTCCTGAGAATATATTCTGGAAAGGAAATAAGTATAGTCGAAGTGACATCTGCACTTGTATGTTCATTGCTGCACTGTTCACAATCACCAAAATCTGGAAAAAACCCAAGTGCCTGAGAACAGATGACTGGTTTAAGAAACTTTGGTACATCTACACAATGGAATACTATGCAGCTGTTAGAAAAGATAAAGACATGAAATTTCCATACAAGTGGTTCTACATGGAAAGTATCGTGCTAAGTGAAATGAGTCAGAAAGATAGGGACAGACATATAGAGACTACACTCATCTGGGGAATATAAAGTAACAGAATGGGAGATGAACACCCAAGAATAGTTGAGATAAGGACCAGGAGGTCTGCTCCAACAGCTTGGAAGCTGGCAGCACATGTTGGGGGAAAAGGCAGCTCAGTTAGAGAAGGGAACACCAAGTAAAGGGTGTTTGGAGGATTCGCTAGGGATGTGAGATGTGTACTGAAAGCAGACTACAGGCTGAACATGATGGCCACTCAATACCTCTATTGCAAACCACAACACCCTAAAGGAAAGAGAGAGCAAAAAGTAATGCACTTCCACAGAGGTGAGGCGGGGGTGGAGGTGGGAGGTCTACTGGGTTCATTGGTGGTGGAGAGTGGAAACTGGTGAAGGGATGGGTACTTGATCGTTATGTAACTGAAACCCAACACAAATGTTTGTAAGTCTTCAACTGTATCTCACGGTGTTTCACTAATGAAATAAATAAATAAATATTTTAAAAAACTTGTTTGGTAAATATTCATCTTTCAATTTTGACATTTATGAACTGTTCATTTGGAAGAATCAGAGTTACTGTGCATTCCTCTGTCTTGCAAATTTAGACCTGAGTACAAAGAGCAATACAGGAATATTTGCTGAAGTCAGGTCCTATTTCAATGTATGACTTTTAATTGTAAAAATAAAACAAATTCCCTCGAGAAAAAAAAGCCACGCCTGGATTTAGAGGAAGATAAGACCTCCAGGAACCTTAATTATATGGCAGGATGTCAGCAGGGATATGCTTATACTAGACCAGAAAAAGCTAAGCTGATAGAAAGTGAGAACAAGGAGGACATTCCCAGGATGCAAAAGCCTGTGAGCAAGATAATGAAAAGAGCAACCTGTTTTTTTGGAATGGCACCTTAGACTTTGGACTGGCATCCTTGAGTAATAGGTAACCAAAAATGATCTGAGCAGAAAATTTGTCAGTGAACAGAATGGAGAGTGGTTGGGTGGGATGGTGAGGGATAACAGAAGGGTTTAGCCATTGACATACAGAGTTTTCTTGAATGAAAAAGACTGAGTCATATTCAATTTATTGAGGCCATTTCTTAAATACAATTTTTGAGCACTTGTACATGTATTGGGAAATGAATTAAAAGTCGGGTTAACTAGAGAAATATATGTTGGTTTATAGTGGGAAGGTATGGTATTTGGCATTTGTGAGACCGTGACAGAACCTGTGGTTCTGACATTACCTGCCCTATCTCCCAGATAGGACTCTGTACTGGGAATAGAGTCTCTACTCTATAAATGGAACTACTCATGCAGAGGGATTTTTTTAACCAGAGGAAAAGATGTGTACCGCTATCGCTTTTTAAAGAAGAAAAAGCAGAATCAGGCACTGAAGGATATCCTACCTACATAGAAAATTTGTGAGGTTGCCATCCCACTCTCTGGAACTGTTACCATGAGAAGAATCAAATATCTACAATCCAGTATTTTTTCCACAGGCTGGTCTCAAAGCAGATATTTTGAATTTATTTTTAAAAATTAGTTTTTTAAAGGGCTGAAGTGATAGCACAGCAGCAGGGTGTTTACCTTGCACATGGCCCACCCACTATAAAAATGGGGGGGGGGAACCAATGCATTCCATAATAAGCAGAATGGAAGAATGCTGCTTTCTTTATCACTTCCAATTTCAGATGAAGGTTTCTTATACATTGGAGAAATCTGCAGTCGAGAAAGGCTCAGTTCTCCTTTGTCATTTAGCATGTTCATAAACTCTTAAAGTTTGTGTTCCAGGACTTGGGTATTTTCATCCAGCTCCACAGTGGACTTGGAAACAATGGTTCTGTGGCAGACAGAGCTTTACTGGCAGGTTCATTCATGGAGGCAATCTGATTGGCTGCTGGCTCTCTGCAGCACTGTCTCTCAGATTCCGGTTTTGAGGCAGGGCCTGAATGATATGCAGCGAAACATAGTAGAAACTTGCTTCTAGGGTTGGAAGGGCTTTATATTTGTGAGAGAGAAGGAGATGGCTCAAATAAATGTTAAAGCCTGAAATAACAGTATGGTATGGAGGGTGTTTGCCTTGCATGTAGCCAACCTGGATCCCTGACAAGCATACGGTCCTTGGACCACACTAGGGTTGATTCCGGAGCACAGAGTCAAGAGTAAGCTGAGTGAACACAGATGTGTGCCCCTCCCCCCAAAAGAGTTATGAAAAGAGCACATCTTTATGTATTATTGATCAGTGGCAATTACTCACCCATTAGGCCACTCATTTCTCCTGGAGTAAGAATCAGGAGCGCTTCTCTCTAGTAGAGGTCACTCAGTGTGGAAAATCCATTGAAATGTTTTACTTATATCAGTTAGTATAGAGTATTAATACTAGTACTTGCATCATTATTTGACTAGCATTATTGTCAACATCAGCATCATGTATTGGTTAGCATTAAAATTGGTGTTAGTATTTATTTATAATAATCCAATAAAATATCTGTACAATAAAGTTTCAATCATATAAAATATCTGCACAATGTTTGGGCACAAATAAGTAAATAAAATTTTATTGTCAATAGTTGGAAATGAATACTCTGGGCAAGAACTGGGTGCTGGGGCCAGAGTGATAGTCCAGCGGGCAGGGTGTTTGCCTTGCATGCGGCTGACCCAGGTTCAATCTCCGGCATCCCATTTGGTCCCCTGAGCACCACAAGAAGTAATTCCTGAGTTTATGAGCCAGGAGTAACCTCTGAGTATTGCCCGGTGTGACCCAAAAAGGAAAAAAAATAGAACTGGGTGCTAAAAGGAGGTAAAGTCATATGCCTGATACTCTTTCAGTAACAGTATTACAAACATGGTGTCTAAAAGAAAAAAGGGATTGGGGGAGAGAGAGAGAAAGAAGAAAAATGTCTGCTATAGAGGCAGGCTGGGGGTGTTTGGAAAATAAATAGGGATATTGCTGTCGGGAAATGTACTCTGGTGAATGGAGGGGTGTTGGAACATTGTATGACTGAAACTCAGTCATGAACAACTTCAAAACTGTTCTCGGGGTGATTCAAGAAAAAAATTAATAAGCTAAGAGAAAATAAAAGAGAAAGGTGTATTCCCTTCACCACCATCCTTCCAGTCCTCTTGGGAAGATTGAAACTTTCTCTTACATGCAATCTGTATGTATTGAGAATCATTTTACCAAACAAAATGAACTGACACTTTGGTGTATAAAGAAGATTCTTAGTTGATAAAAACACTTTGGCAAATTAATTCCTGAGGAATATGGAGTGTGGGGGGAAGGGCGGGGGGGGTGGGAGGTGATTTGGCAGGGAGAGGCTTCGATGAAGGGAATACTTTTTGACCATTTCAGTGAGGTGAGGTGGAAGAGACCAGGTAGGAGTCAGGCTGGAGGCATAAAAGAGAATTCCTCTCAGCAGCCATTCTTGGAAAAAGACAACAAAAATCTGGATAAATGTTTCAGGATAGTCAGTAGTGCAAGTCTCTTGATTTTTTTAGAGGGGTATCTTTAATCATAGTCATTTCCTTACAACCAGTAACACAGGTGGACGGAAAGGTCATTCTCTTTTAAGGTGTCTTGTCTAAGGACTTCATTCTGTGGGCTTGGTTTTGATACGTTCTTACATGAGCAATCTTATTACTCAGGATGCATTTTTGAGTAACAGCTTGTCAGTCTGATTTGTTAAATATAGAGTTCCATGTGTTAGGTAAGCTGGACCTCCATGTGGAAGGAACTGAGCTAAAAATGCTGAAGTGATGCAAGGCACAGTCAGAAGAAACTGCATCTGTCAGTGTCTGGGGAGAAGGGATATTTGGAACATTGTTAGAGCCTTGGTTTTTCCCTCATCAAGTTAGACATCATTCAACCAGCTTCCTTGAACACATTCAATAGCCACAAAAATCATTGCTCCAGCACAAACAAACAAACAAAAACCCCCACAGATATTCTGTATTAATGGAACCTATAATTGGCTTTTATACTTCTGTTCTGATATTAGGGAGAACTAATACTTGAAAGTTCACAAATTCAGTTATGGCAGTTCAGAGGGCAGACTTCTTTGTCAAATCATGTGGATTCAAGTTCAAATATTTCTGTCTACTGATTGTGTGACATATCACTTGATACTAAATGAGATTTAAAAGTAATTATACATAACTATTTTATTTGGTAGCTATTGTATATAACTATTTGTATATAACTAATTGTATATAACTATTTTATTTGTTGATTCCTATGAAAAGCATATATCTAATGTGCTTTTACTAGTTCCAGCTCTTGTGAAGAAAGTACTGAACTGAACTAGTGTCAGCTATCAAAGCCTGGGTGATCATGATTACCTACCTTTCATCTGATCATTGGCAAATGGACAACACTGAAAAATAAGCTGGCCTATTTTGTGTTGGCTTATACACTGTAAGTAAGCCCATAGAAAGTGAAACTCATGAAATTTTGTGGTCTGCTGGCAGACCAGAATCCTGTTGACAATTCCAGACTTATTCCCAAAGGAGAGGATTGAGCTCTGTAATTCAAATTAGTGGGTAAAGGAAGTGGAGAACTGATATTCTATTGTCAAAATGAACTGGTAGAACTGTAACAGTTTAAAATGTTGGGTTCTTCTCACCTCTGTAGGTTCCTCCTGATAGTTTTTCTACTTGATTCTTCCCCTAATTTTTTTTCACAGAAGCATGCTGAAGCTACTGGGGAGATCAATCATGATGGCACAAATCATGTGGAGAGTTAGGGGAGAGGGATGCAGGCAATTCTTTCAGGATGGCTTCCACCATGCAGATGCTAATGTCATCTGCTTTGCTAAGCTTCCTTTTAGGCTTATAAATAAATCTTCCTAAATGAATTAAATTCTTTCTAGAGTTTGTAGCACTGTCCTATAGCACTGTCCTCCCGTTGTTCATTGATTTGCTCATCTCCATTATGAGACTTGTTAACTGCTTTTGGCATATTGAATACATCACGGGTAGCTGGCCAGGTTTTGCTGTGCGGGCAGGATACTCTCAGTAGCTTGCTAGGAGGAATTGAACCTGAGTTGGCCGCTTGCAAGGTAAATGCCCTGCCCACTGTGCTATCACTTCAGCCCAGAAGAGAGCTAAAATTTTAAATTTAAAAAAATTTAAAATGTAAAATTTAAATTTAAAATTTTCAAAAAGAAATTCATTCACAATTGTTCTCAGAAAGTAAGGTACCTGGGAATAAGATCAACAAAAGAGGTTAAAGTTTTGTACAAATAAAACTAAATAACTACTAAAAGAAATAACCAAAACATGAGGAAATTAAAACATATTCCTTGTTCATGGACTGAAAGTATTAAAATTTTCAAAATGACAGTCTTCCTTAAGATATTATATAGATTGAATGCAGTCTCTATTAAAAGAAAACCCAGAACATCTAGCACAGTGGGTAGGGTATTTGCCTTGCACAAGGCCGACCTGAGTTCTATTCCTCCGCCCCTCTTGGAGAGCCTGGAAAGCTACTGAGAGTATCCCACCCACACAGCAAAGCCTGGCAAGCTCCCCATGACACATTCGATATGCCAAAAACAGTAACAACAAGTCTCACGATGGAGACATTACTGGTGCGTCCTCAAGTAAATCGATGAACAACGGGAGGATGGTTTATTTATTTTACTTTTTAAATTTTAATTATTTTTTATTAAAGTACTGTAATTTACAAAGTTATTGATAGTTGAGTTTTAGACATATGATATTCCAACACCAATCCTACCACAACTTTATGGTAAGAACCCTCTAGCAATGTTCCCATATTCCCAACTACCCCCAACAAATTCCCACCAATCAACTTGACAGGCACATTGCAGTTTTAGTAGTTGCAGCTTAGATCTCATGTATTCAGTTTTGTTGAGTCTGTGTTTTGGATATATAGTTGTGCAACTCATATACTGGTGATATTTATATCACCAGTATAACTAAAATCCTGATGCTTATGCACTCATTACTTCTTGTTCTCTTCTCCCCCCCTTGATTTCTTTCCTTCTCTGTCCTTCTTCTTTCTAAACACTGGGATCAAGGGTGTATAGGCCTCCCCCTTTTACTACAATACATCCCTCATCCTCTATTCTGTATACCACAGATAAGTGAGACCATCCTGTGTTTGTCTTTCTTCTAAACTCAGGACATTTTTAAAGACCTAGATCAAGCACTGTTGAGATTTATATGGATAAATATTCTCTCCCCTACTCTACCCCCAAACATTGACCAGTCAAAGCAATTTTAGGAAAAAAAGAGAATGGGAGGATTTTCTTTCCCCAGCTTCAAACTATACTATATAGTTGTAGTAATAAAAATGGTGTAGTATTGAAATAAGGACAGAATCTCAGAATAAAGGAATAAAATTGAGAATTCAGATACAGGTCCTTAGGTTTATGGACAGTTAAGTTTTGATTACTGAGTAATAAGTATGAAGTGCATCAAGGTGCAACACCTTTAACAAATAGTTTTTGGAAAACTGGTCAGTCACACCTGCAAAAATGAGTTCAGACCCCTTTCGAATACCACACACAAAGTCACACATCAAAGTGTATTAATGCCCTTAATATCGGACTCGAATCCATAGGTCGGGCTGAAGAAAATACAAGTAGAACACTACATGACTTTGAAGCTAGAGAAACCTGCAATGATTCAAGCTACTGGCCAAGCAAAGGGAATCAAAGGTAAATAAAGTAAGAAGTTTCATCAAAGTAAATTACTAAGAAATTTCTGCATCACAAAAGTTTGAGTACCAGAATAAAAAAGTAACTCCACAGACTTGGAGAAAATATTTTCTCACCACTCATCTGATAAAGGGTTAATATCTAAGACTCATTGGTAGAACTTTACAAGAAAAAAACAACCCCATTAATAAATGAGGGGAAGAGACAGACAGAAACTTCCTCAAATAAGACATACAGATGGCCAAAAAATTGTGTGGAAAAATTATCTACATCACTTATTATCAGGGAAATGCAAGTCAAAACAGCAATAAGATAATATCTTACACCAGTGGCATTGGTGTACATCACTGTAGCACTGTCCTCCCACTGTTCATCGATTTGCTCTAGCGGGCACCAGTAACATCTCACCACAAATTGTGAGACTTGTTACTGTTTTTGGCATATCGAATATGTCACGGGTAGCTTGTCAGGCTTTACTGTGCAGGCGAGATATCTCCATAGCTTTCTGGGCTCTTGGAGAGGGGCGGAGGAATTGAACTGGGCTGGCTGGGCCGGCCGCGTTCAAAAATAACTAGTGTTGCCATGCATGCAGAGGTAAAGATATTCTCATTTACCTCTGGTGGGAATGTCAAATAGTCCAGGCTTTTGAACCTTTACTCAAAAAATAAGAAATTGAGCTCCCATATTACTCAACTATTCAATCCACTTTGGATATACCCCCAAGGGCCCCAAAACTAGATTTACAAAATAAATTTGTACTCTTATGTTCATGAAAGCACAATTAACATTATCCAAAATCTGAAAGCAACCCAGTTGTCCAAGAACAGATGACTGGACCAAGAAACTAAGGTACATATCGCTGTATCACTGTAATCCCATTGTTCATCGATTGCCTCAAGCAGGCACCAGTAACGTCTCCTTCGTCCTAGCCCTGAGATTTACAAAAGTGCCACATTCGAGGCCCTTTCAGTGTCAGGAGAATGAGACCCATCATTGTTACTGGTTTTTGACATATTCAATATGCCACGGGGAGTTTGCCAGACTCTGCTGTGTGAGCAGGATACTTTTGGTATCCTGCCAGGTTCTCCAGAGTAAGAACGACATTCTGCAGAGCCCTGGCAGCTGAAGACCTCCAGTTCCAACCACAGCCATGCTTAAGACCACTCTCCACACGTTCAGATGAGCCTCACGCATGAAGGAACTCACTGAGGAACCCAGGTGTGCGGGACCCAGGGTGTAGATTTCTAAGCCTTCTCCATCCAGATCCCCCATCTTCCAGTATGTAGGCATTACACCCACCAACTGCCCCCGGCACTGTGTAATCCCATCAACGGCCAAGACCCAGAGACTATAAAACCCTGCTCCCTGAAGGTACATATACACAAAGTAATATTACTTGGCTATAAAAAAGTATCAAATGGTGGAATTTACTCTTATGTGGATGGATATGGAGAGTATCATGCTGAATAAAGTTAATAAGAAGGAAAGGGACATAAACAGATGATCTCTATCATATATAGAATATAAAGAATCAAAGTAGGGATAAAATAAATGCTAAAGGCAAGCAACAGAACTGGTGTTCAGTAGGAAGATTACCATAGGAGTGTGCAGGAACATTGGGACAATGATAGAGGGAAGTGAACATCTGGAGAAGAATGCAATGTTGAACTGGATTACTTATGAAATAATTATCATTTACAGTATTGTAAAGTACTGTGCCTAAAATAATTGACTTTTTAAAAATATATTGTTGGCAAAACTAAGACTAGCATATTATACAAGCACTGTTGAGAACATAACACAAGAAAATAACATATTAGTTATTGCTAAGGTACTTGTTGAACAAAACTTTCCTCAATGACATTAAGAAAGAAAAAAATTAGAAGTAAAAAAAGCATCAATCTATGCAGTTTTATGGATCATCTTCAGGTCCCAATCTGAACAAATAAGCTTTGAGAACAGAAAGCATATTTGCAGAGGTATCAATTGAATTAAAGACTGACCCAACATTTTTATGAGATTATTAATTACTCATTTAGAGAGGATAGTAATGATACTAAAATTATAGACAACCCCCAATTTATTGTAGTTTGGTGTGCACTTTTTACATTTTTACCAGGTTGTGAAAGCAGTTCTTATTCCTTATCTGTTGTACTTTGAACTCTATACAGGGGTGGTTACTCACAGTACAGTGCTCTCTCACTATGGTGGTCAATAGCAAGAGCCACAGCTTCAGGTCTGCCACATAAGACCCAAGGATATATCCCATACTCTAGAGTGAAGTCATCAATCTGCTCTTCAGGTACTGTGTCAGTGCTGTTGCCTTTCTTCATCATGTTTGGTTTTTACTATTAGTATATGATTCAATAAGGTACATGAGGTGTTCAACATTTTTATTATAAAATAGACTTTGTGGGGTTAAGAGATACAGTACAGTGAATAAGATATTTACCTTGTATGCAGTTTACTGACACCTCCTATGGTCCCCGGAACTTTTCAGGTGAGATTTCTGAGCACAGAGCCAAAAGTTATCCCTAAGCACCAGCAGTGTGGTTCAAGAATCAAACCAAAACCAAATAAAATAGAATATGCTTTGTCTTAGATGATTGTGACCAAGTGAAAGTGTTATAATTACATGTAAAGTTGGTAAGTCTATGAAATTCTAGTATTCAATATATAGTAAGACTTCCTATATTTTCAATGGTTTAATCTGGTTGTAACACTAATGTAAAGTTAGGAAGGCCTGTTTTTTTTTTAAGGGCCAGGTCAAAAACACTTCTATTTTATGTAAACTTCTAAGTTAATTTATGAGCCATTGCAGAGATGTATTAAAGGAAAAAGGAACGACAAACTATGTTTATAGGTTGGATAACCCAATGTTATTATAATAGGAGTTCTTTTCAAATTGGCTAAATGCAATGCAAGTTATAATCCTAATATGCTTTAAAAGACTAATTATAAGCTGGTTCTAAGATGTATGTAAAAGTCAATGTATCTAGAATAGCTAAAAAAACTTGGAAAAGAGAAACAAAGTTTGTGGGCTCATACCAACTATTTCAAAGCTTGCTATGAAAAAATAGTGTTATGTGGGCATAAGGTCAGACATTTAATATAAGATTAGAATAGAGAGTCAAGAAATAAACACCATATGGTCAAAATTTCCAAGGTATTTGTGAAGAAAAAGCACCAAATGTTTATGTATATAAAAATAATAATAAAATCATAATAGACATTAACCCTTACCTTACACTATGCACAAACTTTTATTTAAAATTAATCAATAGACTAGAGTTATAGTACAGCCTGGAGGGCTTTTGCCTTGCGTGTAGATGAACTTGGTTGATCCCTGGCATCCTCTATGGTCTCCCAGGCACCATCAGGAGTGATTCCTGAGTTCAGAACCAGGAGTCACCCCTGAGCATCGCCGGGTGTGATCCCAAAAAGAAAATTAAGTAAAGAATAAAATTAAATGCTTAATTGTAAGACCTAAAAGTATAAGTATAAAATTCTAGAAAAAAACCTTAGTGACACTGAGTTGTAGGCGTATATTTCTCTAATCAGACATGATTTTCACAATTTAAAATACACTCTATGAAAACAACTATAAAATGTACTTTATAAATTAAAAATGAACACTTCAAAAGAACAACTAAAGAAGCAAAGAGAAAGACCATAAACTAAGAAAAATATTTGCAAGGCACATCTGACAAAGGGCTATATAAATTAACCATTTGTTAATGTGTAGCAAATCATTCTAAGATTTAACAGATTACAACACCAAACATTCGTTATCTCACTCTGTTGCTGAGACTTGGAAATCTAGAAATGGTTTCACTGGATCATTCTGGTTTAGGAATGTTTCATAAGATTCCAGTTGAGCTTTCATTAGGTGTCCATCTCAAGGATGGACAGCTGGTGTCCATGCATTATTAAAATAAATAGAAGAATTGGAGTACTTAACATTGTTAAAATGACTATCGTTTCCAAAGCATTACACAGATTTAAAGCTATCCCTATAAAAATTTACATGTTATTCTTCAAGGGCGTATAACAAACACAACTATAATTTTTATAGGAGCATAGAATTACCTGAATAGCCAGTTATTCTAAGAAAGATGATAAAAGGTATCATATCTCCTGACTTTAAACTGTACTATAAATCCATAGTAATCAAAACAGTATAGTGCAGTATAGAAGCAGGCTCTTAGACTAACGGAAGAGAACTGAAATTCCAGAAGTTAAACCTCAGATGCATTGCCAGTTAATTGATGACAAAGGTAAAAACAATGATAAATTCCAAGATGGTAACTCCTAAGGTTGTCAAGGGAAGAATATCCAAGTAAGTAGTAATTAGTGTGGTAGAATACCTAAGTAACTGACCCAAAAAGAATATTGAATGATACTTTAAAATAAGTTGGGGATTTAGGGAAGAATTATAAATGCATAAGTATTGAAAACAATAGCACTGTCACTGTAGCACTGTCCTACTGTCCTTCCGTTGTTCATCGATTTTACTCCAGCAGGCACCAGTAACGTCTCCATTGTGAGACTTGTTGTTACTGTTTTTGGCATATTGGATATATATGCCATGGGGAGCTTGCCAGGCTCTGCCGTACAGGCAGAATACTTTCGGTAGCTTGCCAGGCTCTCTGAGAGGGACGGAGGAATTGAACCCGGGTCGGCTGCTTGCAAGGCTAATGCCCTACCCACTATGCTATCGCTCCAGCCGAAATACAAATGGAAAAACTAAAAGTAAACTCAAACTAGCAGTTGGGCAAAAGGAAAAAACATTGTTCACAACTTGACTCAGCCAATAATATTGTCTCAGAGATGGCAATGCCTAATATTGATTTGGTAACAGCATAACTATCAATTCGAATAATGTAGGAGGGAATATAGTCCAAAAGAATATAAAAATGATATATTTTCATCTTTCCAATTAGGATTTTATCAGAGACTATAAAATCCAGATTCCGGACGAGAACAGCGCAGTCTTCTGCCCCCGCGCCTGGGTGTTCCTTCCCGGGGCCCCTTGGAGGGGAGCGGGTTGAGCTTTCCTCCCCGCCCCGACCAGGGCTACGGCAGCCAAAGACCTCCAGGACCAGCCGCCACCATGCTGAGACCACTCTCCGCACACATGAAGGTACTGGCAGAGGGACAAAGCCACGCGGGTTCCGGGGCCGAGACCTCCAAGCCTACTCGAATTGGAGTCGAGCATCCTCCACCCAGATCCTCCAAATTCCAGTAGGCGGGGTCACATCCACCACCTGGCCCCCTGGCGCCGTGTAATCCCATCAGCGGCCAAGACTCAGAGACTATAAAATCCAGATTTCGGAACCGCGCGGCCGCAAATGTGGCCGCGCGACATCTTATCAGTACTTTTTTTTTTATGACATCTTATTGTCTCATTCCTACTTTGGACAAACTTGCAGGCTATCGAATGTAGCCTGCCCACAGGGCAGAGTCTGGCAAACTCCCCGTGGCATACCAAATATGCCAAATACCAGTAACAATGATGGGTCTCATTCTCCTAAAGAGCCTTGAATATAATCGCAGGGCTAGGTTGAAAGAGATGTTACTGGGGCCTGCTCGAGGCAATCGACGAATCGACAAATCCAATTAGGAGGACAATAGAAAATGTCTAAAATGGACTTAATTGAAGAAGAGCTTTTTAGAAATATGGAAGATGTAGCTAAGAGGAAAGATTGCCTATGAAGATTAGGACTGGAATTGCTGTATTTCATTTCATTTCATTTCATCATCCTGTTAATCGTCGATTGCCTCGAGCAGGCCCCAGTAACGTCTCTTTCATCCTAGCCCTGAGATTATATTCACGGCTCTTTAGGAGAATGAGACCCATCATTGTTACTGGTATTTGGCATATTTGGTAGGCCACGGGGAGTTTGCCAGACTCTGCCCTGTGGGCAGGCTACATTCGATAGCCTGCAAGTTTGTCCAAAGTAGGAATGAGATAATAAGATGTCGCGCGGCCGCAAATGCAGCCGCGCGGTTCCGGGATCTGGATTTTATAGTCTCTGAGTCTTGGCCGCTGATGGGATTACACGGCGCCAGGGGGCCAGGTGGTGGGTGTGACCCCCGCCTACTGGAATTTGGAGGATCTGGGTGGAAGATGCTCGACTCCAAATCGAGTAGGCTTGGAGGTCTCGGCCCCGGAACCCGCGTGGCTTTGTCCCTCTGCCAGTACCTTCAGGTGTGCGGAGAGTGGTCTCAGCATGGTGGTGGCTGGTCCTGGAGGTCTTTGGCTGCCGTAGCCCTGGTCGGGGCGGGGAGGAAAGCTCAACCCGCTCCCCTCCAAGGGACTCCGGGAAGGAACACCCAGGCGCGGGGGCAGAGACTGCACTTTTCTCGTCCGGGATCTGGATTTGCTGTATTGTTTATGTTTATGTATTTGCTTGAATAGGGGCTAGAGCAATAGCACAGTGGGTAGGGCATTTGCCTTGCACGAGACTGAACCGGGTTTGATCCCTGCATCCCTCTTGGAGAACCTGGAAAGCTACTGAGGGTATTCTGCCTGCACAGCAGAGCCTGGCAAGTTCCCAGTGGTGTATTCAATATGCCAAAAATAGTAACAGCAAGTCTCACAATGGAGACGTTACTGGTGCCCGCTTGAGCAAATCGATGAACAATGGGAGGACATTGCAGGACAGTGCTATTTGCTTGAACACACTTACTTTATTTCCTTAGACTGTGTGTAATACTCTTTTTTGATTTAATCTCATTGGAAAAAATTGATTGAAAGATAAAAATGAAAAATCAAAACACAGAAAACAATAATTTCCACCCTACATTTACAAGTGTGGTTGCTAAACTGAAGATTTAAACCAAACCTTAAAGATTGACCTTCATGCATGACAAGAAAGAGCAATGCGCAGGGATCATCAGGAGAGAATGAAAGGTTGTGCTCCTTGAATCTGCTGGAAGGTAATTTGAGGAATAAGAATATCTCTGAAGCTTGCCTCCTGAGACCTCTTCTTTGAAAAACAGTTTCAGTTCTGTGACTCAACACCAGCCATGGGTCAGAATCAGGGCACTTTAACAATGGATAACACTGGCAAAATTTTACTGGCTTGCAAATAAAAGGTAAAGGTAAAGGCCCTCCCGTTGATCGCCGATTTGCTCGAGCGGGCCCAGTAACGTCTCCATTGGAGACTTTGTTGTTACTGTGTCTGGCATATCGAATACTTCACGGGGAGCTTGCCAGGCTCTGCCGTGCGGGCGAGATACTCTCGGTAGCTTGCCGGGCTCTCCGAGAGGGGCAGAGGAATCAAACTCGGGTCGGCCATGTTGGCCGCTTGTAAGGCGAACGCCCTACCCGCTGTGCTATCGCTCCAGTCTTGCAAATAATCTTTTATTAATCTTCTTTCAAAAAGGATTTTGAATAATAGTCAACAAATGAGGAGCAAAGAAATCTTGCAGGTTAAGTATTTATACACATTAAGTACTACTGGAGCGATAGCACAGCGGGTAGGGCGTCCGCCTTACAAGCGGCCAACATGGCCGACCCGAGTTCGATTCCTCCGCCCCTCTCGGAGAGCCCGGCAAGCTACCGAGAGTATTCGATATGCCAGACACAGTAACAACAAAGTCTCCAATGGAGACGTTACTGGGCCCGCTCGAGCAAATCGACGATCAACGGGAGGGCCTTTACTTTTACTTACTTTACACATTAAGTGTTTATACACATAGCTTTCTTAAAGAATCACATCTATTTTAAATAGCAAAGAAGGAGTCTATTCTCTGATATATCTTGCAACCATGTTGCAACTACAACATATATATGGTAGGACAAGCCCACCAAGTTAAGTAAGTAAAGACTAAAATAATGTTTGGGCTGTCTTAGGTTTTCAAAAGCTGGACACAAACTTGGGTTGTATCTCAAGCTTTGTCTTGCTAGGTCTTAGTTTATGGGAATGTTGAAGAACTAAAGGTTGGGAAAGAAAGACAGAATTGCAAAAATTAGGATTAAGTATAATTTCTTGTAGTATATTGCATTTAGCACAAATGGTGTTGATTAGTATAAAAAGAAGAAAATAAAAAATAAACAAATTAATAAAAATGTCTACACAGTTCTTGAAAAAAACTCATATCTAAGCAGAAACTTGTTTTGTCCAGTCAACAAATTCTTATTTGTTTGTTTTTTTATTAAAATTTGATTTTATGAAATTTAAAGATGAAGTTGGGCATAAAATGAAATATGTTTAGTTGGCCTTAGCATAGCTTTTGGCAAGATTAATCTACTTGATGGAATGAATAAATTGAAAGCTATTGAAATAAACAAGGATATTTAGATTGATGAGTAAGAAAGTCTGTCTACTTCATTCCTTTCTATACAATTTTTAGTGCCAACAATAAAATCCAGGGCTTCATGCAGGCAAGATATACACTCTTTTGCTGAGTCACACTTGGCCCCATCATTATATATATTATTGAAGCCGCATCTTTATGTAAAATGAAGATGGCATGGTTGCATTCTGAAGAAAGTTATTTTTTTTTTAAAAATTGATAGTTCACGTGTTCACCTCTCACCTTGAAACCACCTCTGAGCACGTATAATGATTCACATATTTCATAGTTTATCCTTTCCTCTGGGCTGGAGCAATAGGACAGCAGTTAGGGCTTTTGCCTTGCATGCGGCCGTCCCGGGTTTGATTCCTCTGCCCCACTCTTAGAGCCTGGCAAACTACTGAGAGTATCTCATCTGCATGGCAAAGCCTGGCAAGCTCCCCATGACTACTCTATATGACTAAAACAGTAACAACAAGTGTCACAATTTGTTGAGACATTACTGGTGCCTGCTCGAGCAAATAGATGAACAACAACAGGAGGACAGTGCTGTGCTGTTTCCTTTCCTCTGCCTTTCACCAAATATGAAGGAAAAAGCTTCTGAAAGGACAGGGAAAAAGTCAATCCTGACTATCTGTTGAAAGCCAGTTGAAATATGGATTAAAAGAATCTACTTTGTTTCTAGAAAAATGAAAGTAGCAAAAGAGTAGAAACTCAGTTCAGAGAATTTCTAATCACTCTGAGAGGAAAAGGCTTCCTATTGAAAGGCTCTGAGCCCGTTTCACATCACAAGGAGCCCAACGATGTCACCTGCTTGGCCGGGGAGATCACTGAGTGAAAATAACAACAATTGAATGCACGAAGTTACCGCAAAGTGGGTGGTTCCCGGGTAGAAGTGGCAAAATGAAAACTCATTTGCTTCTGCAAAAAACACGGGTGAAGGATGGATTTACCCTTGTTTTGAATGCTTTCCTAAATCGAGTCTGATCAGAGTCCAAGAAAGATGTTATCGAAAATAAATCCCCCCCCACCCCAATTACTTTCTGGATAAAAATCAATCTTAATTCCCTTTGTCATATCTTAATGCTTTCCTCTTACTGTTAGGTTTTCCTTTAGTCCACGATGTAAAACCAAATTTGATGCAGATCTGAAAATTGTTTTTCTTGTGGGGCATTAAAAACACTCTGTGGTTTATATAAATGTAGTCATTCTCTAGATTACCATTTCACGGTACACTGCACTCCAAAGAAAGCAACCTGTGTCTTTCACCCCAAAGTGCTGGTGGGTGGGGGAGGCCCCAAGCGGGACTGTGGGGAGGCCGAAGTCCCAAAACGTAATCAGATAAAGCTAGTGGCTTGGTATTAGTGTGTTAGCTTTGTCTCCTTCCTTGCATCTTCAATGGGCTGCCTTCTCTTCATTTGTCACCCCAACGCACCTTTTGTGCAAATAATTTCCCATTGGTATTACCCAGCGCTTGGAGTCGATAGCCGACTAGCCTCTTTGCTTGTACCATTATTTCCAGCAAGCTTGCTACATCTGCAATAAATGCTGGAGGATTTGTGAGTGGACGGAGGAAATCTGAGTGACAGATGAGGTGATAAGGCCGGGATTCGGCTGAAACAAAAGCTTCATGTGGCTGAGGTGGCAGTGTCTCTCACGGCCTGTGAACATTAGCTTTCATCAGGTTTTTGCCAGCTGCCTCTTAGAGTTCGAATAAGTTAAAAATGGGGCCAATGAGCATTTCTTCCATTTCTTCAGCTTGTTCAGGAGTGCCAGTGATGGAAGATGGAAATTTCCATCTTTTTATAATCTTTGTATAGGTTTAGAATGATGGTTGTAAATGATGGATACTCAAGAAGGATCCACTTGAGTATTGCCAGGGCACTGTTTTATGTGATAGATCCAGAAAAAAAAGATTGGCGTTGGTTTTAGACAATGCTCACTGACAATTTTCAGGTATGGGAGCTAGAAAGGTGATTTAATAGAAATTTTCAGTAGGGTTTTTGAGGAGGATGTGATAAGTTCTTCAAAGCCAAATTACTTTTTAAGCAACATCAAGCCCATGACTGTCATTTTGTAGATATTTTCCTCCTCTTTGATTTTGCCTTTTCTTTTATCCAGGAAAAGTTTAACTTGGACCTGGTGTCTGTTTACTGCTGATGGTTCACTAATGGTTCACTTAATATATTCCTGTATGTAGTATTCATGAATTTGAATATATAAATGAACAGAGGCACTTCTAAAAAGCCTTTTGCATAAGCAATTGTTCAACTTCCCAACTATTTATTTATTTATTTTTGGCTTGGGAGACACACTCAGTAGTTCTCAGGCTAACTCCTGACTCTGCACTCATGGGTCCCTTGTAGAGGGACTCTGTTTTCAATATATGTTCTGGGGATTAAATCTGGACTGGATACTTCAAGGAAAATGCTCTACCCACTATACTATCTCTACAGCATTTGCCTAACTATTTTTGTGTGTTTCTTTGGCTTTAAGAATCTTTTGTTAAGACTCTGTATTAGTTTGAGTTGTCTGACTTATGTCTTGATACCAAATAATTTTAATTGTTGATTTGTTGGTTATGCAGTGGATTGAATGTAACTGTCCTCCAGTTCTATCTGTTCAAGCCCTAGTCTCCAGTGTAATAGTATTTGGAGGCAGTGTATTAGGAAAATCTGTCAGGTTTTGATGAAGCTAAAGAGGGTAGATACTCTGTGATGATAACTGGGACCTAATAAGAATAGACAATCTCTCGCTCTCTTTCTCTCTCACTCTCCCAGTCTCTCTCACTCTCTCTGTGTCTGTCTCTGTCTGTCTGTCTCTCTTTCCACCTCTGACAAATCCGCTTACACCTCGAACCTGGCAGAAGTAGGGATGACCAGAACCACACCCAGCAGTGCTGATGGACCATTTCCTGCAAAGTATGCACTCCTGGTGCTATCTCCTTAGTTCCCAAATAGCAGGTTTGTGAAATATAACTCTTGCAAAGAAGATCCAAACATATGATTGTACAACATGGTGATGCAACTCAGAGAGATTATCACCGTATTCTTAAAATAGACTGATGCCAGCATTCTAGAAGCTCCAAAGTATTCCTTTCCATTAACAGTTCCTTTGTTTTCCCTCAAAAGGAGCCTATCAAGGCTGCCAGAAGGCTTCCTGTCAACAGATAGATGCTAAAATGGAAAGTCAGAAACTATCTTGGAAGTTCACCCCAGCAAAGTTAGGAAGGTCAACTGAGGTTGTAGCCAACTCCACAGGGGTCTCTGAGAAGGGCTAGTTTTTCACAGGTGTCCTAAATTGCAGCAAGTAGTCTGGCACTTTATCTTCTCAGATACAAGCCAGGAAGGGTTGTGAACCTGGGTATCCAGTTCTCTGTGACCAAGAGTAATTCCCCTATTGAGGATCAACTTTGAGCCATCAGCAGAGAATATCTCCACAGCTGAGAAATGTGATGAACTTCCAGAGCTCAAGAAGGTCTAGAGGCATCTACATGGCTAGTTCTTAGGGTGACTTCTGCTCTGTGGTTCTTTTAAGCATTCGAGCATTATCTCCCACATTTTTAAAAAGTATGATCATCTCCCCAATTTTGAAAGTTTGATCAACACACTTCACTCTTTTGGAAACTCTGAATGAGTATCTGTTTCAAGTAAACTGTTAGCTCAAGCAAGACGAGTTCACCTTCAAAACTGTCTGTCACGAGACAGGATGAAGGATGGGATGAACCTGGGTTCATTGATGGAGGGATGCTAATGCTGGCAGTGAGGTTGGAGTCTGAACATTGGATGCCTGAAACTCGATTGTCAGTAAATTTGTAAATGACAATGCCCAATGAGGAAAAAGGGAAAAAAATCAAAGAGAATTTCCAGTTTGACCACACAATATGAAAGCCTTAGTGTTCAGCGTTTAGTGCACACAGTTAAGAGGCAATGTGCCCTCCAAGAGGCAATAAACTGCCCTGCCAAATTACCTCCCAGAAACTGTTATATTTGCAGTATAATTATAATAATGTTTTTATTATTTTTATATTATCTTATTATAAATATAATATTTATAACAATGTTTTACATTTTACTATATTTTGGTGTTATTTTATGTGGTATTGTTCAATAGTTTGTTTTGGAGGTCTGGGAAGGCACAAACCTTTTTCCCATATAAATCAGTGGTAAATGTTTCTTCACTTTATACCATTTCAGTTTAGGAAGGTTGTGTCTGATTTCAGATAGTGGGTAAAACCTGTATCTTTTTTATTTAACTCCCTGTTATAATTTTAATATTCCATACTGTTAGTTGTGACTATAATTAATTAATTGTCAGAACAAAATTGTATTATATCATTTCAGTTTAAGAAAGGTTTTGTAAGAACACTCTACTTTCAGATAGTGAGTAAAACATACCTGCTTTATTTAACTCTCTGTTATATTAAAAATATAACATTAAAATATAAGATTAAAAATATAACAGTCTACATGTTAACTGTGACTATAATCAATTAATTGCCATAATAGTATTGTGTTTTATTTCATAATGATATCTCAAAGAGCCTGGCAAGTAACGAGAGTATCTCACCTGCATGGCCAAGCCTGGCAAGTTATCTGTGATGTATTCGATATGCCAAACACAGTAACAACAAGTCTGACAATGTTACTGGGCCCACTCGAGCAAATCGATGAACAACGGAGGACAGTGACAGTGACAGATCAAGTTTGTTTAGTCATTCAATCTTGCTTGCATCCATAATGTTATGAAGATCACCAGAGATAACTTCTAAGGCATGGTATGCATATTGTATGTGTGTGTGTGTGTGTGTGTGTGTGTATCTGTCTACCAAAGGAAGACAACTAGGGTGGCATTGCTGAGATATAGGTTTTCAATATTTTCTTTTTTGAAAATGCATTTATTTATTTGTAATTTTTTATATTTTAAGGTAGTTCACAATATTTAATTACATTTATATTCAAACACTAAATCCCACCACCATTTCACCTCCCCACCACCATATTTGAGATGTTTCCATCCCAAACCCCAATCCCTGTCCCAAAGTGTAGCTGAAATAATACATTTTGTATTGTTTGTTCTGAAAAACTGCTGAAAATGCTACAAAAAAAGTACCCATAGAGGAAAGTGTGAAGATTATTCTATTTGGAGGGTCCATTAAGACCTTCTGTAAGATGGCACTAATATGTTGTTAAAGATTGAGGCTTGTGAACTTTCGTATATATAATCTGTAAATTTATACATATATAGATATATATTTCCCTCTATGATTGGTTGCCTACTATTTGAACCCCATCAAACCTGGTGCGGTACTCTTGGAGTATGGGTAAAGTGTGTCTTATGATGTGTCGTGACAGCTGCGCGGTCCACTAATAGGTTAACTCATGGGTGAGGATCCGCTGAGAGTGTGGGAAACGGCCTTGGGCATGGCAACGATTGGGTTCTGGAGGTTTTCAGCTGCTGGGGATGGGTCCCTTGGGGCAGGGAGGGCTCTGACCTACTCCCCCCCCCCCCCCCCCCGCCCGGGGCGCCCTGAGTGAAACATCCTGAAGCAAAGTCTGGTGGCATGACTATGGTGAGCATTATGGGCTTTCAATATTTTCAACATGGAGAGTTTCATGCTAAGTGAAATGAATCAGAAAGAGAGAGACAGACATAAAAGGACTGCACTCATTTGTGGAATATAAAGTAACAGAATGGGAGACTAATACCCAAGGGTAGTAGAGATAAGGACTAGCAGGATTGCTCCACAGCTTGGAAGGAAAAGGCAGCTCAGATAGAGAAGGGAACACCAAGAAAAGGATGCTTGGAGAGCCTGCTCAGGATAGGAGATGTGTGCTGAAAGTAAACTATAGATGGAACATGATGGCCACTTAATGCTTGCATTGCAGATCACAACACCCTAAAGGAGAGAGAGAGAGCAACAGGGAATGCATCTGCCACAGAGGCAGGGGCGAGGGGGAGGGAAATGGGGTGAGGATAATGGCAGGGATACTAGGAACATTGGTGGTGGAGAATGGGCACTCGTGGAGGGATGGGTACTCCATCACTGTATGACTGAAATGTAAGCACGAAAGTTTGTAAGTCTGTAATGGTACCTCATGGTGATTTGTTAAAAAATAAAATAAATGAACTTAACAAATTTAAAAACTCTCCTAAATAATGTCAAATGACTTACTTTCATACCAAGATCATTTGCGTTACCATTTCTCCACATCCTCAGCAGTGCTTAGTATTTTGTTGTTGTTTAATGTGGCCATCTGGTCATTATCTAGCCATCTCAAGGTTTTATTTTCCATTGTCTTCATGGGTACTCAATTTGAGCATATTTCATATATTTTTCATTTGTTTAATTTTCCTTTTGGCTAGAAGTTCTTTTTGTCCCTTCTCAAATTTCTTTCCTATAATTATATTATAAAACATTTATTAATTTGTGATGTAAAAGCTATTACAAGTCAGATAAGCATTGCCAGTATTTTCTTCTACTCTAGGACTGCCTCTTGGTGAAATCTCAAAAGTTACTAATATTAAGGTATTCAAAACATGTCATCTTTTAGCTAACACTGTTTTTTAGTCTTCTGAAATATATTGCTCTTAAGTCTACATGTGTAGTTAAGCTTTAGATGTCACGTGATGAATAAATTTCTTGCTCTATTCTTCCTTTTTAAAAAGGATTTTGAGTGTCTGGAAAGAAATGATTTTCTTTGCAAAAAGATCAATTTAACTTTATTTTACTTCAAGCTCTTTGAGTTTTGATCACCAAATCCACAAGAAAAAGGATCTAGTTAGTTAAACAATGGAGCTGAATAAACTCTATGGATGTATAAATGTCATTCAAATAAAGTGAACTTTCTTGCATATCCTCTTGAGATGTGTACTTACTTTAGCCTTGCTTTGCTTCTTTGATTCCTACCTGTCTGAGATGTGTACTGTCTTACTTTAGGGTAATTTTCCCCATTCTGTGGAAATGGCCTGCATGTACTCTTCATATATTCCCCTCTTTCTATCCTCTGACGTTTCTCTAAGTAAATTTCTTCAAATAAAAATGATTTTGCTTCACAAAAACAAACAAAAAAAGCCTTTGAGTAGAATTCTCCAAATTATTCATTATTATTTTCCCAGGTTTCTCTTAAAGACAATGATTCTACTCCAATCCCATACGTTAGCCCCCAGGAAAGGTTTAGATATAATCTAAACACTTACATACTCTGGTCCTTTGAATAACTACAAATTATTGCAATATTAAAGTATTTCCCCTCCGTCTTAGGCAAATTTGTACCTCTGGAGAGGAGCTATTGACCTCATTTGGAGTTGTCCTTTTTATTTTTTTTATTAGTGAGACATCATGAGGTACAGTTGTAGACTTACAAATTTTTTTGCTTGGGTTTCAATTATACAGCAATCAAACACCCATCCCTCCACCAGTGCCCATTTCCCACCACTATGGATCCCAGTATCCCTCCCACCCCCCCATCCCACCCTGCCTCTGTGGCAGGGCATTCCCTTTTGTTCTCTCTCTCTTATTGGGTGTTATGGTTTGCAAAAGAGGCAATGGGTGACAATCATGTTTGGTCTATAGTCTATTTTCAGCATGTTTCTCCCATCCTGGGAGGATCCTCCCAACACCTTTATTTGGTGTTCCCTTCTCTATCTGAGCTCCCTTTTCCCCTAGCATGTGTGGTTGGCCTCCAAGCCATGGAGTAAAATTCCTGGTACTAATCTCGGCCATTCTTGGGTGTTAGTCTCCTATTTTGTTACTTTATGTTCCCCAGATGAATGCAATCTTTCTATGTCTATCCCTTTCTTTCTGAGTCATTTCGCTTAACATGAAACTTTCCATGTAGAACCACTTGATGGAGTATGTCTCTTAAATAACATTTTCAGAAGGGAGCTCCGCTTATGTCTTAGTGCTCCATGCAAGGTGTTTAGTGGACATGAGGACTGAACATGATTCCCCTTCAACCTTCAGGCTACCTTTCCTAAGAGCCTCAATGCCATAAGACTAAGCCAGAAATCTAGGAATTGCCCAAGCCTTTCTACTCTCTTTGCTAATTTCCTCTGCCATGATTCTTTCCCACAACCCAACCATCAAAATTCTTTTATTATTATTGGGCTGGAGCAATAGCACAGCTGGGTGGGGCATTTGCCTTGCAAGCAGCCACCATTGCTGACCCAAGTTCGATTTTCCACCCCTCTTGGAGAGTCTGGCAAGCTAACGAGAGTATCTCACCCACATAGCAAAGCCTGGCAAGCTATTCGTGACGTATTCGATATGCACACAGTAACAATTATCACAATGGAGATGTTACTGCTCAAGCAAATCGATGAACAACAGGAGGACAGTGACAGTGAGTTACTTATTATTATTTATTTTATTTTTCTTATTATTTCTATATCACTGTCATGGTCTAAGCACTAGTCCATGTTCAGACTTTGAATCCACTTTCATACCAGAGATCTTATTAAATTTTAGATTTGTTTGTCTCATGACCCTATTTTAATCCTTTCATACCCACCTCGTAGCTTTGAGATGAAATATTTTTGTTTCAAAATCATGGCTAGTGCTCCCAAAGTTTGATCATTGTTCTGTTTCTCCACCCCATCCCCCCTTTTCCTGTCCTCTCATTTTATGTTACATAAAATGAGAAAGTGTCATGATTTTCTGTTACTTGATTTTTCCTTATGTGTTTACATAATTTCTTCTAAGAATTTCTTTCAGGTTCTTTGTGAATACTTTTGTGCCCCCCAAATCCATTGAAAGTCATTGCTGAGAGCCAGACTGCACTGAAGTTTCTCCCCAGCAATATTAAATCACTCTGGGCTTCCTTCCGTGGGGCTGTTTGAATCCCACACCGGACTGGCAGCTCCTCTTTTTATCTTTCAACCTCCAGAAGCTGGGCACGTGGCGAGTGTTCAATGAAACACTTGTTGAAGTAAATTGAACAACTCTTCCCAAGGTTGGAGTCACTAATTAGTATTAAAATGGACCTCCAAAAGCAGATGCCCAGGAAGGAAATAGAAAAAACAAAAACCAACCACATGGACCTTGATAATTTACCCATAGGATACTTCTTAATAATTCAGATTGAACCAGGGTTGTTCCTGAAAGATGCCAAAACAACTGGTCATTTGGAAAAGTCAGCCAGTTGGCATCATGAAGACCCAAACATTCAAACAGCCATTTCACTGGACTTGTGACTTTTCAGCAGGTGTCCACACAGCCTGTGATGGAAGCTACTGATCACTCTTTGTTTACTTCTATTTTCTCCTCCTTTTCTACGTTCTCTCACACCCCACCACCTAGATGGGTCTCTCAATACAGATGTGAAACTATCAGCATTTGAAAGCATTTATGTTTGAAAAAGTCACCTCAAGAACAATTCTGTTCACATGGAAAATCCTCCATATGAAAAGGCAAGTTGAACCAAGTGGCTTGAAAGCGCTAGTCCCTTTCAGGTTTGGGACACGTGGCCCCTCTGACTGAATGGACAGAAAGTCTGAATGTGTCTGAGCAGCTAAAAACAGCCACCCGAACAAGACAGCCATTCTCACTCCCTGCAGACCACCGCTCAGCGAGGCTGGCTCTCTGACGAGTGCTACATGCTAAATAACTTGTATTCTTCCTTCGTGTTGACTTGGTAGCCTGAGCCAGGTGAAAAGACAATTGACCCAAACAACCAAACCAAATGCAAACTTCACTGGTGAAGTGGTTTCTATTAGACTCCAGTTTGTGTGATCAGAATCTGAGCGAGTACCACTTCCTAAAAATATGTCTTTCACAGCAAGAAAAAAAAAAGAAGAAGGTGGGGGTGGGCCTCAAATAAACCCTTTAATGGGCTTTCAAAAAATACTTTTGTGGTGCTGTTTTGCAGGCGACTTTTTGGCAAATGCTGCATCTTCAGGCAGAGAAGTGGGCTGAGGACAAAAGGGCTTTTGAAGCCGTGAGTGTAAATTCAGACTCCTTTTCTTTCTTCCTTCCTTCCTTTCTTCACCCTCTCTCTTCTCCTACGTCTGAAGACCGCTCAGCAGAAACAATCAGCACCATTGCTTAAAGTCCACATCCCATGAATTACTCAAACATCGAATGTGACTTGAGAATAGAGGAGATTTGGTTTATTCTTTTCTGCAAAGTTTCCCCATCCATTCTTTATTTACAAGTCATGGCAAGGCTAAGTGATATACAGGCAGTCAGGAACTACAGAGAGAGAAAGAAAGAGAGGGAGAGAGATAGAGAGATAGAGAGAGAGTAGGCCATTAAATTAATTAAAAGGGATGGGGATGACTAATACAGTACTCTTGGAATTTGCAATTTGATTAGTCTGAATTTAATACACAAAAGCAGTGCCGGAGAAAGAGAGAGGCTAACTGCTCTTTAATATCCTGTACAATTAAATTATGGTGATGAATTTAACTATTCTTTGCTTTTTAAAGGGGTCTTATTATCTGATTGCTTGTATAAGAAAGTCTTTTTTTTCCAGCAGGGTTCCTGAGAGTATCCCTGGAAGGGCAAGAGTGGCAGTTCTTTCCCTCCTTGGAACTGCTTTTCTATTTCTCAAGCTTTTTTTCCAAAACTTATTAATATGTTTTAGGGGCTCTTTTCCTTTTTGTTTAGCTCATTGAGAACCCGGAATTAGAAAGTGTCATAGAGAGAGAAGGGATTTTTTTTTTCTTAAGGGTCTGCAGGGTTATAGTTTGAGGTGACTTTTGGTCAAAGGTCCTACAAGGCTTTTAATTATGAAGAGCATCTGGTACTTTCTTGATGGAACAAATTGAGACATCTCACCAAACATCAGAGATGTTGTATCAGAGATGCTGTGTGTTGACTTTCTAGGGACCAGTTTGGGTAGATTTTTCTTTCTTGGAGTTGTCATTCTATTATAAAACAGAGTGTGACTATCTTGCCACCATTTTTTTTTTTTGATATATGGTCTTCTTTTGCCTTCACTTTAGTCCAAACAAGAGCTGTCCTTACAGAAGGAGGCAATGCTCATCCCTGAAAGCTTGTATCAGAGATGAGCTTCCTGGGACAGGGGGTGTGGGGGGAGGATAGTGTTTATATTACTGTTCTCCAGAAGAGCTTACAAGAGGTCTTTGTGGCCATTAGCAATTTGGTTGATCTGTTTCCACTTCAAGGGAAAGTGATGAATAGTATGTACTCACGGTGACATCATTTTCCAGTGCACAAGGTGGCAGTGACTTTTTAACACCTATGTCCTCAGAGACTTGCTTAGGATCTTCCCACATGGTTACCAAACTGCATTTTGTTTCAGGGTAGAGCCACTTGGGAGTGGAGATCACAGAAGCTGGAGCCAGGCAGTCTGGCTTCAAATCCTGACTCTGCCACTACTGACTTTAGAATCTTTGTCACATTGCATACCTCTTCTCACATCAATTTCCTCATTGAAAATGCGGATAAGAGGGCACAAAATGTCGTTATAAAAGTTTATAAGGAAAGTCACATAATAGACCTCATGAACTGGAGCCTCATTAATTAAACTGAGCACTCGTCATATATCAGATGCTTTGCCAAAGCCTTTCCTTCATTCTTCATTCCAACACTTCTCATCACAAGTCATTGAATTTTATTAAAATCCTTCAAAACTAATCAAAGATAATACTTTGGAAGCAAAGTAGTCTACCTTCATGTATTGACATGATAAAAATGATACTTTGCTACAGAGTGATGTTTAAGTCTATTAAAATATTTGAAGAATGTTCTTAATAAGCAAAGGAGTTTGACAGGAAATGTTGATTAGTGATTGAAACTTAGTCTTAGCAATATACTTTCTCTGAGGGGGAGGAGTTTAGAAGAGGTGAAGCGGGAGGTAACAGAGGCAGAGGCCAGTAGCCTCAGAAACATTCATGACATGAGGTATGGTATATCTATATACCTGAACCACAAAATCAATATAACTGAAAGCATGAGATCCAATCTACTGCATCCACACTTAAAATATGCCAATCAAGATTTAGGCTGAGGTAGAAGGGACCCTGGGGACATTGGTGGAAGGAAGTTGACACTGGTGCAGGGAAGTTGAATTGGTGTTGGAAAACTGTATGCCTGAAACTCAACTATACAAATTGTAAATTGTGGTGTCTCATTAAAGAAGAAAAAGAAATAAACTTTCTGAATCTGAACCCTACCTAGATCATCTACCATGTGTGTGACCTGGGGCAAGATACTTAACCCGAGTGCCTTCACTGTAAGAACTTTGTAGATATGTGCCTTGTCTAGGTATTTACAGATTTGAAAACATACAGCAACAGATGAGGTATTTGGGTTAAGAGAAGTACTCCATTTACATTTTCAAATGTGGAAGGCAAAGAAATTTATTCATTTATCCCACAGTAGTGAAATCATTAATCTAGACTAGAGGTTAGCTCTCTTGATTTCAGATCACTGACCATTTCTGGAAACAACACTGCCTCTATTGGCTAATTAAAACCGCATACCCCACTTGTTGAGCATTTGTTATATTTTAGGCATTATATTTAGCATACTATTCACACTATTTGATTTCATCACCATTAAACTCTTATGAATTATTATCGTATGTATTTCACAGATAAGGAAATTCAGAAATTCCTTGTTAACAATCACACAACTAGTGTTAGATCCTGTATTTGTACTTTTAGGTTTATGGCACCTACAATCTTAATCACTGCATTTGAATAAACAGACTATAAAACCCAGAGAACTATAAAACCCTGCTCCTAGAAGTGTGCAACCACAAATGCGGCCACACGACATTTTATTATCTAGTTCTTACTCTGGAGAACCTGGCAGGCTACCAAAAGTATCCTGCCCACATGGCAGAGTCTGGCAAACTCCCTGTGGCGTATTAAATATGCCAAAAACCAGTAACAATGATGGGTCTCATTCTCCTGACCCTGAAAGACCCTCAAATGTGGCACTTTTTAAAATCTCAGGGCTAGGACAACAATAAATAAAAAGGGATACGAGGCAAATAAAAGTTGCCTAGTACCATAGGCTATTTTCCCAAGGTATTTTAAGGGTCTGATATACATATATATATTGTGTGTATATATATACATATATACATATATATACACACATATATATACACACACATATATATATACACACACACATATATATATGAACACTAAAGTCATCTAGTAATGACACTCGACCTGTCTGAATAGGTCTGAATAATTCAAACCTGTGTGAAAGAAATTGAAAGAAATGTCACTGTTAGACTTTCAGGTAGACTTTCAGTAACCTGAAAGTCTACCAAGAATCCTTAGACAGTAATTCCAGAACAGGAAGCAAATTTTCTGTAACACATGAACCCATCTCTGGTTTGTATTTAGAAAAGCACCGTCTTCTGCAAGGTATTCAAAGAGGAAATGGGGAAACCAGGTTTTAGTTCTTTTTTTCATTGCCCGTGTGAAATCAAACTATCATGTAGTTGCTTTCTTACTTGTTTGCTCATATACAAAATTAGGGTGTTTAAATCACTGATGGATTCGATTTTATGATTTTTACACAAAGGGGCTATAAGATACACATAAAATGCAAAACAACCAATATGTGGGTTTAATAAAATTTCTCCACTATCTTTGAGAGCTTGAAAAAAATCACTAACATATTTGGTATTTTAAGTTTCATGTGTATTTGAGGAACCTGAACTGTGATCTCTAATAGCCTTTGTAGTAATAGCTTTCCCTAGAGAGAAGAGGTTATACATTACTAAGCCTCCCTGTTTCTTCATCATTGACCAATAGAAATGAACTTGTCTATGGAGGTTATGTGGGAGATACTTTAATTATTAACTCATAGGGTATGAGTTCAAGAGATAGATTTGATAAAATTTATATTGTAGGCACAATGGAGGCTAATGTGACTTTAGAATTTGCTTATTACATCATGTTCTTTTTTTAAAAAAAAATTCCAGGAAAAATCTAAAACTCTTGGGAAGATTTTGTAAGAATATCCTTGAAAGAGTCCAGTGAATTCTGGGTATGGTTATTAGGAAACACAATGATGTTGGCAGACACTTCATGGATTTGCTGAATGACTCTGCAGTGGAATATGTCGCAACTAATATGGAGTTTGCTTGGGAACTGTGAAACTTTAGACAAGCCTTTTGATTTTCTGAATTCATTCATGAATAAGGGAAATCCCATTTACCACTTACAACATAAATAATGAATGAGACATGTTGGCAGGTGGAATAGATAAAAGGGAATTGAGAGTTCTATGAAATATAATCTGTCACTGTCACTGTCCTCCTGTTGTTCATCAATTTGCTCGAGTGGGCCCAGTAACATCTCCATCGTGAGACTTGTTACTGTGTTTGGCATGTTGAATACGTCACAGGGAGCTTGCCAGGCTTTGCCATGAGGGCGAGATACTCTCAGTAGCTTAGTGAGCTTTCCGAGAGGGGTGGAGGAATTGAACCCCGCCGGGCCAGCTGCGTGCAAGGCAAACGCCCTACCACTGTGCTATCACTCCTATTGTCTTTCAATATCTCATTCAACCAACTTCCTGACACCACACTCAATTTTCACTTGACTACTTTATCACTTACTTATAAACAAAACTTCCTTACCTCTATTATTTCTGTCCAATAAATACCCAAATTTCCTACCCCAACTCATTCATTTAACTCTATTCTGTTTGTTCTTGCTATCATAGATTGAGATACCTTAAAAGTTAGGACACGTTTCTTATTTATCAATTTTAATACCCTGATTCCTACCTGAAGTTTGAGTGAATAATTCATCTTTTAAAAAGATAAACTAGGTTTTATCTTCTATTCTGGATTTTCCAGTCTGGTCTATCATTTTTTAATTTTTAAATTAATTTTTAATTGAATCTCTGTGAAATAGACCCTTAAGCTGTTCATGATTAAGATTCATAGTGTTCCAACATCCATCCCTCTGCTAGTGTACATTTCCCAGCACCACTATCCCCAATTTCCTTCCCATCATTCTCCCCCCAGGCACTTCTTTCTCTCTCTCTCTTTCTCTCTCCCCTCTCTATCTCTCACTGTCTCTATCTCTCTGTGTCCCTGTCTCTGTTTCTGTCTCTCTTTCTCTCTCTCCTTTTGTGGTTTGCAATACAGATACCGAAAGTATATAGCCCTTTACCTATTTTTAACACTCAGTTCTTGTCCAGTGAGATTATTTCCAACTATTATTGTCATACTGGTCTCTTCTCTATCTAACCTACCTTCCACCCCCTATACACTTGTGGTAGATTCCAACCATTGACCGGTCCTCCTGGGCCTTGTTTTCCCTGGCCTTAGATATTAATTTTCCACTATATATTTTATATACCACAAATGAATGCAGTCATTCTATATCTATCCCTCTCCTTCTGACTCATTTTACTCAGCATGATACTCTCCATGTCCCTCCACTTATAAGCAAATTTCATCTTGCGCCACATATATTTCACCTGATGACCCAAACAAGCACTTTTCTAAACTGACGATTCTAGAATATTCAACACAGAGGCAGTGGCCACTTACATGATTTCTAGATTTATCCTCACCTCCTCACTTCCTTAGCCTGTGTTACTCACACTGCTGATCACTCTTTGTCATTGCTGAACCTTCAGTTAACTCACCTACACTGAGGTTTATTCCCCAGACCCAGGATATCTACACAAAAACACAAAGACATGGAAAATCTTCCTTTTCTTTCCAATTCTGGTGTGTATTTGTATGTATTTGTATGTGTGTTTGTGTGTATGTGCGTGTGTGTTTTCAGGGGACAATTAATTTTTTACCTTATTAATTTTTGACCTCTTGTCTTTGTTTTCTCAGTTTGAAATATTACTGAATGCTAGATGTCAGTATTTGTGCTTCTTTAGTGTCATTTGAATTTGAAGCTTTTATTTCTGCTTTCCAGTTCTTTGATTTATTCAAAGCATTCTCTTGGTGCTGGAGACTCAAAATATTGGGTCTTTGATTCTGCTTAATGTCTTAGCTCCTTTCAGAAACCAGTATAAAATATCCCTTCATAGTACACAAAATTTTCATTTAATCCTTTTGTTAGGCCTATACCATTTCCTTCTCATGCTGATCCAGCAGTTCATCCATTCACCTGATACTTTATCTAACAAATATAGTGAACAAGCAGATTATTTCTCTGCCCTTATAGAATTTATCCTTTTGGAAAAGAGTTGAATAGTAAGAAAAATATAGGGGTTATGGGAAGGTGAGAAAAAAAAGAAATAACAGGGTTAGAGGTAGTACAGTGGGTAGGAAACTTACCTTGCATGTGACCAATTCAGGTTCAATCCCTGGCACCCCATAAGGTCCCCCAAAGCTATGCTATGAGTAAACTCTGAGTGTAAAGACAGAAATAATCCCTGAACACTACTGGTTATAGCCCCAAATCTAGAAGAATATGAACATATATTGCTAAGTAGTGGTGAGTAACATAAAAATAGATCAATAGATCAAGGTAAAGGCCCTCCCGTTGATCATCGATTTGCTCGAGCGGGCCCAGTAACGTCTCCATTGGAGACTTTGTTATTACTGTGTTTGGTATATCGAATACTCTCGGTAGCTTGCCGGGCTCTCCGAGAGGGGTGGAGGAATCGAACTCGGGTCGGCCATGTTGACCGTGTGCAAGGCAAACGCCCTACCCGCTGTGCTATCGCTCCAGCCCTAAGTAAAGGTCCTCCCGTTGATCATCGATTTGCTCGAGTGGGCCCAGTAACGTCTCCATTGGAGACTTTGTTGTTACTGTGTTTGGCATATCGAATACGTCACGGGGAGCTTGCCAGGCTCTGCCGTGCGGGCGAGATACTCTCGGTAGCTTGCCGAGCTCTCCGAGAGGGGTGGAGGAATTGAACTCGGGTCAGCCATGTTGGCTGCGTGCAAGGCAAACGCCCAACCGCTGTGCTATCGCCCCAGGGCTCAATAGATCAAGTAAATAGGTAATCTTTGAAGGAAAGACATCTGAGCAGAAACTTCAATAAAATGAGAGTGAACACGTGGTTATTCTGGGTAAAAGTGATCTAGAAAAATAAATCAATGTTTCACTGTCATCCTGCTGTTCGTCGATTGCCTTGAGCAGGCCCCAGTAACGTCTCCTTCATCCTCGCCCTGAGATTTTAGGAAGTGTCACATTTGAGGTTCTTTCAGGGTCAGGAGAATGAGACCCATCATTGTTACCGGTTTTATGCATACAGCACGGGGAGTTTGCTAGACTGCCTTGTGGACAGGATACTTTTGGCAGCCTGCCAGGTTCTCCAGAGTAAGAACTAGATAATAAGATGTCGCATGGCAGCAAATGTGGCGGCGCACTTCCAGGAGCTGGGTTTTATTGTCTCTGGGTCTTGGTCATTGATGGGATTACATGGCGCCGGGGGCTGTTGGTTGGTGTAAAGCCTACATACTGGAAGATGGGGGATCTGGGTGGAGGAGGTCCAGTCCCAATTCTAGCAGGCTTGGAGATCTACGCCCCAGGTCCCGCACACCTGGGTTCCTCTGCCAGTTCCTTTATGTGTGAGACTCATCCTAGCATGTGGAGAGTGGTCTAAAGCATGGCTGTGGCTGGAACCGGAGGTCTTCAGCTGCTGGGGCTCTGCTCGGGGTGCAGAGGGAGAAAAATAAAAAGCATTATAGCATCCATAGGAGAGAATGCACTTGGAATAATAAGGAACAATACATAGATCTGTATGGCAGGAATATATGCAAGAGAGAGCAAATGTAATATTATGAAATGTATTGGGTAAAGTGAAAGGAGTCTGACTTGTTGACCATTCTACCTTTCTAGACTGAAAAGATCAAAAATATGAGATGCCAAACTATTTTATCAGTTAAGCCAGGATTATGCACTGATTCTCACCTTTCAGCTTCTTGACCTTACCATTTTTCTAATGTGTTGATAAACATTTTAAAATTGTTTTTTAAATTATCAGTGTTTTAAAACTTCCAATGGAGACATTACTGGGCCCGCTCGAGCATTATAGAGAATAAAATCATAAAATATCACAAATTTGTAATATGTGTGATAATTTCTTTGTTCCCTCCTTCACTCCTCCAAAAATAAATGTATATAGACCCTACTCAAATCACAAAAGACATATATAATTCAATGCTAATACAGTTGTTTACAAGTATTTCCACTTACACCCACACATGCACATACCCCTTAGGTATGAGTACTTATATATTCTGTTTCTAATTACTTATATTTTACTATTTATTTTTACTGTAGCACCGTAGCACTGTCTTTCCGTTGTTCATCGATTTGCTTGAGCAGGCACCAGTAACATCTCCATTGTGAGACTTGTTGTTACTGTTTTTGGCATGTTGAATACACCACAGGTAGCTTGCCAGGCTCTGCCGTGAGGGCAGGATACTCTCGGTAGATTGCCGGGCTCTCCGAGAGGGATGGAGTACTCGAACCTGGGTCAACCACGTGCAAGGCAAATGCCCTACCCGCTGTGCTATCGCTCCAGCCCATTTATTTTTACTATACACTTAATTTACTATTGATTTGTCCTAAAAATCTGAAACTTCTTTAAGAAAATGTCTAATTGTGTGTGTATGTGTGTGTGTATGCAAGCACTGATCAGTAACCAAGGCTAAAAATGATGGCAATTGAAATGAAATTAAAAAATTTCATCCAGTGGGTAGAAAAATTAGAACAGGTAATTTTTGTCAATAGTTGAGAGGCACAGAAGATTTCTTCTAGGGGAATTTATTGCATTGAAACAAGAACCTTGACAGTGTCACTGAGGTTCCAGGTTAAAGGAGCTACAAGAGAGAGGAAAGTATTAGAACTTTAATAGATTGCAGACAGAACAACAAGTGTACAAATTTGGGACTGGATTTGGTGGTCTTAACTCACCTAAGAGAGGACTAGTGGGAGAAAACTTGATTTTTGGGAGCACAGAATTTTCCAGTGATTATCCAGCTATTGTATTGTCCAGGGTTAGGTAAGTAGGAATAAATCCATGAATGATCTACTGATTTTGACTGAGTTCATAATACCTTATCCTAATATCCTACATCCATAAGATTTGATCCTTTTTAGAAATGTGTGTAGAGTTACTCTATTTACTGAGAGATCTTTGCTCCTCAGTGATGAGTCCACTTGAATCAGGAAATTTATGGACCTAGAGGGTCTAGACATAGAAAATGATCATAATATCACAACCCCAAGGGGGAATCTCTGCATGAAAAGACCTGAAAAATCACAAATATAATGGGATAGAGGGATATAATAGGATATCTATAATGATAAGTACAGCAGTTCATTTCAAATGCATGAACATTTTGAGAGTAATAAGTAGAATTTATTTTAGAACTAGAAATATCTAAATATTGTTCAAGTAAATGTCTTGAAAGAGAAAGGAAAGACAAAGACATCATCATCATCATCATCATCATTTCCATTGTCATTGTTATTGTCAACATCATCTCCTCTTCATCCTGGTAGCAGCCAATTTTTTCAGTCATTAGTATGTACCAAGATCTGAGATTCCATCTGCAGAGTAATTGAAGAAAAGAATCAATGTGTAAAACTTTGCTCTAAGAAATTAGTTTACATGTTGAGAAGGAGAAATTTGCCTATCATCAACATAAAATTAGATTAAATGAATATGAAGAAAGGGATAATGAAGACTGTGTGGGAAAGAAAAGCATAAATATGAACTAAAATATCTCAACTCATCTCAAGAAAGAAGTTTAAAAATGAAAGAGGGTTTGTGTTCTTTTAATTAAAGCATTAATGAAATAAAATTGAATAGCTGAAAGTGTGATTTGAGATATAAATATAGAGTCAAACCTTGTCTTCCTTCATTTGTTATAGAACCATGATTAAGTTGCTTTCAATTCTCCAAATCTTTGTGTTACCACCCATTAAATGAAGAAAAATAATATCAATTTCACTGAGTTGAGAGACTCAGAGTTGTCAGACAAAATACTCAAAATGTTTACTAGAGTGTCTGATTCTTGATACCAAAGGGCATTAATTTTATTTCATAGCAATATAGCTAACATTTATGAAATTTTTATCTTTTAATAGGAACTCCACTAAATTCTTCCGATCTCATTAAATATTCAGAAGAGATATCCACCCTATCTTTCTCCATGCATGATGTGAGAAAATGGAGAAAGGGAACACTCATATTTATTGTACAAGGACTTGGACTCACTCATTGTGGAGCTAGAATTCAACCAACCTTGAATCATGGATACAGAACATTCAGGAGATTAGTTATAGGACCCAAGCTTCTGACTTCATTGAACAGGCTTCTTCAGATCGTGAAAGACTCAGCACAGTGATATGTTCTGGTTTTGTCAAGCCAGAGCCTGCAGTCCTTGATGTAAAACCAGGTCCCTAGTAGGTTGACGATTACCTTATGTGTTTTTCTCCCTTAGGATTTATAAAGAAAGACAGGAGGAAAATACTCCATTAATTGGCTTTGTTACATGATCTTGAGATTGTGCTCACCATTTCCAAGGACTTTCTTCAGACCTTTAGATGCATTAATGTCCTTGACATTTGCTTGCAATTTATACATTCACCTCACAAGTTTGTTTTGGCAAGAAGAAAATACCCACACCTGAGTATATGATGTGGTAAATATTACTACTGGCTTTGTCAGAAGATACTTTACATTTCTAAGTTTCAGAGACTCATTACCTCAAACTTCTTTAATCTTGGGCGTATTTCATCTTAACATTCTAATGCTTCACACTTGTTGATATATTAATAAATGTTTATTACATATTTCTCCTCCTGAAGCAGTAATTCAATTCAATGTTACACAATGCGAGACTATTCTTGTGATGAATGTTACATAGAGTGAAATAGTGGTTCCTTTATTCCAAGGGCTCAGAATCTAGATGGGAATAGAGATCATTAGTGGCATGAAGAAGAATGCAAGCCTAAAAATATTATAAACTTGACTAAATGCAAAATATTGTTAATAAGTAATTTTTCCCACAATAGTGACTGCTTAGATAGGTTACCCTACGAGCCTAGCAAGAAGTCATCCACACAATAATGAATATTCCCACAAAAGTAAAGAATTCATCCATCCAACATGGTTTATTCAGAATTTATTGTGTTTTAGGGACTATACCAGATGTAGAAAAATCAAATAGTATATGGTCACAAGATTTTCTTTGAAGGAGCTATTGCCCAGAGGAAAAGGTGTTTTATATGTATATAACACTTACAAATTATATAGAATATAATATATACTTAATTTCTCTAAAATAGAAGGTAAGATTTGGGAGGCATATAAATAAACAACTTTCAGTGATGTGAGAGAACTATCACAGTCACTGTCACTGTCCTACGGTTCATCGATTTGCTTGAGCGGGCCCAGTAACACTGTGAGACTTGTTGTTACTGTGTTTAGCATATCGAATACATCATGGGTAGCTTGCAATAGCACAGCAGGCAAGAAAACAAAAGATGTAATTTTCCCTAGACTCAAGACTGATTGTGTAGGGTCAGAGGGAGATAGAGAGATAGCAATACCACTGTTTTTAGTGGCAGAGTCTCTTCAGAGGCTAATATCATACTTATGGTCAGGACAAAAAATAAGTGCTCATTGTCTGCTCTATTTTTGAAAAAAGAAATGATGAATTCCATTTTGGAGGTTCTTCTTTAATGATCTCAGAGCATATTAGTGATCACTTTTCATCATGTCCACATGACAGGGTAGAAGATGCGTGGTCTTTGGTATTTAGTAAATCTTATTTTGGACTCTGAACTCTGCCTCATTACCAGAAAGATCTTAGACAGGCCACTTCCTTTTAGACCTTTTGTATCAGCAAGATGTAAATTAGAGTAATAACTGTTACTACATTAAAATAAGCGGAATGCTTTTTAAAAAAAACATGGATTGTCACATTTAATCTTCTCTCTGATCCTATATAGAAAGCACAGTTTTAGAGAAGAGAGTGTCTTATCTCATGATCACATAGCTAATCCTTGGGCATTGACATTCATGCCAAGGCAATCTACTAAACTATATGTTGAAGCTGAATATTAAGATCCATGGTACAATACCCATCTGATAAGAGGTTAATATCAAGGTAATACAAGGCACTAGTTGAACTCTACAAGAAGAAAACATCCAATCCCATCAAAAAATGGGATGATGAAATGAACAAAAACTTTCTCGAAGAAGAAATCCGAATGGCCAAAAGGCACATGCTCTTCATCATGTGCCAAAAAATGCTCTTCATCACTAATCATCAGAGATGCAGATCAAAACAACAAAGAGATATCACCTCACACCACAGAGACTGGCCCACATCCAAAAGAACAAAAGCAACCGGTGTTGGTGTGGATGTGGGGAGAAAGGGTCTCTCGTTTACTGCTGGTGGGAATGTCGACTGGTTCAGCCCTTTTGGAAAATAGTATGGACATTCTCAAAAAATTAGAAATTGAGCTCCCATTTGACCCAGCAATACCACTTCTAGGAATAGATCCTGGAGATGTAAAAAAGTATAGTAGAAATAACTCCCGAGAACAGATGCCTGGTTAAAGAAACTTTGGTACATCTACACAATGGAATGCTTTGCAGCTGTTAGAAAAGATGAAGTCATGAAATTTGCATACAAGTGGATCAACATCAAGAGGGACAGACATAGAAGGACTGCATTCATTTGTGAAATAAAAAGTAACAAAATGGGAGACTAACACCCAAGGATAGTAGAGATAAGGACCAGGAGGATAGCTCCATGGCTTGGAAGCTGGCTTTACATGATAGGGGGAAAGGCAGCTCAGATAGAGAAGGACCACCAAGTAAAGGATGCTTGGAGAGCCCACTCAGGATGGGAGATGTGTGGTGAAAATAGACTATAGACTGAACCTGATGGCCACTTAATATCTGTATTGCAAACCACAACACCCAAAAGGAGAAAGAGCAAAAGGGAAGGCACCTGCCACAGAGATGCAGGGGGAGGGGAGAATGGGAGTGATGGTAGGAGGGATACTGGGAACATTGATGGTGGAAAATTGGCTCTGGTGGAGGGATGAGTACTTGATCTTGTATGACTGAAACGTAAGCATGAAAGTTTGTGAGTCTGCAACTGAACCTCACGGTGATTCATTTTAAAAAAATAAAAATAAAAACCAATGATCCATGGTACAAAAATCTAAAACACTGGCTCTGTGTCGACCATGTATCTAGTCCTCTCTGGTATGATTTGACTAATTACGAATCAAAGGTCAAAAACAGACTGGGAAGACGTGGAGGGAGCATATGACAGTGTTTAGATCACAAAGCCCTATGACTCCTTCCTCTGGAATCCCCTGCCACCTGACTCTCTAAAGAAAGTGTGGTTTTTGAGCCAGTTTCAAAAATGTTTATGGGTGACAAAGCCATCAGGAAATGGGACATTTTGCTCTTTGAAGTCTGACTCTCACCCCAGAAATAGTGGACTGATTCCTTCCTCCTGTCTCATATCACACTTCAATCTGCCATTGATTGGGTCCTGATGAACCATCATTTCTATGGAGCAGGATCAATTTAGCTGATTCGCCTAATTTAGATGCTGCTGAGATCAGTTCCTAGAAGCCCAGCATTGGTAAGGGGCAATTTTCTCTAAGTGAACGTCTGTTTAATTAAACCATTCCTTGTATTATTAGCAAAATCCCTGCCCAACTTGACAATACTGACTGACACTAGCAAAAAGTGACCTCTGAAGTGGACAGTTGATACTGGATAATGCTATGGGGGAAAACAAAACAAAACAAAAAACAATGCCTCCGAGGGAAGAGAAGGCTTTTCCTCTTCAGCAGAAATAGATTTCAAATATAATTTACTGTTTCTACCTGGCTAAAGGGCATCTCTCCCTGTGAGCCGACAGGATGCTGAGATGAACGTCATTTCTTTCCAGAAGGCCATGCTTCTAAATTGACTTGTTTAGATGCTAAGCAGAGAAGCAGTCATGCTGCTAAGAAGAATTACTTTCCCTGGGTTGCCTACATGCTGGTTCGTTCAGCGCTCTTTATGTACCAAACCTTGACTGATTCTGGAATGGTTGTTCAATACTGTAGGGACTTTTGAGCTTTTATTTCAGCCAAACTGGAGAGACAATAAAAATGAGAGCCTGGCAAAATTTTGTATACTGTTCCTGGATTATTCAGCCTGTCTTCAGGGTCAGATATTGAATGCACATGCAAGCAGAAGTGCAGATACTGCCTGAATTGCAGACACACAGAGGCACATAGTGTTGCCAGAACTATGTTCCAACGCATATTTGAATGAAAGGCCATTTAAGCAGTAGTTAAGACTTGCTTCTGACTAGTCTTAAGTAGTAGTCTGAGCAGGAGGCATTAGATCTGGGGCGTTTGCCTAGTGTGCAGCCAGCTCAACCAAGCCGGGTTCGATTCCTCTGCCCCTCTGGAGAGCACAGCAAGCTAATGAGAGTATCTCGCCCGTGCGGCAAAGCCTAGCAAGCTACCCGTGACATATTCAATAAGCCAAACACAGTAACAAGTCTCAAAATGGAGATGTTACTAGGCCCACTCGAGCAAATCAGTGAACAACGGGAGGACAGTGCTACAGTACTACCCTTTCCATGATGTGTGGGTAGCACTGTAGTACTGTAGTACCATTGTTCATCAATTTGCTCAAGTGGGCACCAGTAACTTCTCCATTATAAGACTTGTTACTGTTTTCTGGCATATCAAATACACCACGGGTAGCTTGCCAGGCTCTTCCATAGCACTGTAGCACTGTCCTCCCATTGTTCAATGATTTGATTAAGTGGGCCCAGTAATGTCTCTGTTGTGAGACTTGTTGTTACTGTGTTTGGCATATTGAATAAGTCACAGGTAGCTTGCCAGGCTTTGCCGTGTGGGTGAGATACTCTCAGACTCTCTGAGAGGGGCAGAGAAATTGAACTCAGGTTGGCCAAGTTGGACTCGTGCAAGGCAAACGTCCTACTGCTGTTCTATCGCTCCAGCCCTGTGGGCGGGATATTCTCGGTAGCTTTCCAGGCTCTCCAAGAGGGATGGAGGAATCAAACCTGGGTTGGCCATGTGCAAGGCAAATGTACTACCCGCTGTGCTATCGCTCCAGCCCAATGTGTGGGCACAGAACTCAAAGTAGAAACTGAGCTGAGTGGTGGGTGGTAGAGTGATCTTTCACATGCCTGCTCCATACTGTCACTGCCACTGTTGACAGAGAAGGTGCCCTACCTTTACTGATGACTGCTGATACCAGTTGACTCTCTGGAGACACAGAATAAAGATGCATGCTGAATTTTCACATTTTAGAATGAGGATGATCACTCTTACTCTATATGAAGAACAAAATAATGTTGGTGGAGCACCAAAAACACTACAAGCTGCTTGGAGACATTGGAAGGCAATGGGTTATAGAGAGAGAGGAATGGAGACTCTTTTGCCTTCCCCAAATATGTGGGAATAATTACTATAGTAGATTATTACACAGACACAAACACAAACACACATATGCACACACACGTACACACACATGGGGAACATACCATTATTGAGTGGAATTGAATAATTAATTTTCTTAGGAAGACATCTAATTTTTATGAAAAATACAATTCTAATTATTGGTGTTTACTAAATATATGTTACTGTGTTTGGCATATCGAATACTCTCGGTAGCTTAAATATATAGATTATATAGAGAGAGTGATAGCGCAGCGGGTAGGACATTTGCCTTGCACACGGCTGACGTGGGTTCAATTTCTCTGTCCCTTTCAGAGAGCCCAGCAAGTTACCGAGAGTATCCGGCCCACATGGCAGAGCCTGGCAAGCTCCCCATGGCATATTTGATATGCCAAAAACAGTAACAACAAGTTTCACAATGGAGACATTACTGGTGCCTGATCAAGCGAATCAATGAACAATGGGAGGACAGTGCTACAGTGCTACTAAGTATATGACAATTTTTTAAAAGAGCATTTCAGTGGTAAAGAAGCAAACAGCACCCGACCCAGACAAGGTCAGACCTGAACACCTGAAGAATCTGCCATCAGTACTCATCAATACACTGGCTCTGCTCTTCACATGCTACCTGTCTGAATGCAAGTTTCCATCCCAGGGGAAAACCAGCAGGACCATTCGTCTGTACAAGAAGGGAGACATCCACGACCTTTGCAACTATTGCCCAAACTGCCTGATGTCAGTCGTCTACAAGCTCTTCATTTGAGTCATCCTGAATAGGATTGGCAGAACACTAGATGAAGGACAACCATGCGAGCAAGCTGGGTTCTAAAAAAGATTCAGCATGAATGACCATATCCACATGATGGTCAAGCTCATTGAGGTTTCTCGGGAGTTCAATATGCCACTGTGTCTAACATTCATCGATTTAAAGAAGGCCTTTGATTCTGTTGTGATTGAAGCAGTCATAGAAGCCCTAGCCAAACAGAGTGTTCAAACTTAGTAAATCAGGATCCTCTATGAGCTGTATTACGGATTCACTATCAGGATCTCATCATTCTACAAGGAAGTGATTATCAACATAAAGAGAGAAGTTTGGCAGGGCGATACCATTTCACCAAAACTCTTCAGTGCCACCCTCAAGAACATCATGCATTGAGAACATCAGAACAACTGGAATGGGAAGAAATGGGAGTGAAGATCGACTGTCAGCAACTACACCACCTCCTCTTTGCTGATGACATCAGTCTAATAACTCCAAACATTAGCCATGCAGAACAAATGCTGGCCAACTTCGACCATGCTTGTGAAAAGATCGGACTTCAACTGAATCTCACAAAGACAACGTTTATGAAAATGAACTTGTTCCTGACGTTCCATTTGCTGTCGATGAAATGAACATCTCAGAAAGCAGCAGTTATGTGTACCTAGGTCGAGAACTCGACATGACGAACCACCTGGCACCTGAACTGCGCAAAAGGAAGAGAGCACATGGAACACCTTCAAGAGCGTTGAAGAAATAGCTAAGAGGACAAAGAACCTACGTCTCTGGGCACATCTCTTTGACTCCACCATTCTCCCTACACTAACATATGCCTCAGAGACCTGGGCCCTATGAAAACAGGATGAGAACACTATTCGTGTCTTCCAAAGAGGAATCGAAAGATCTATGCATGGAGTATTATGCTTCACTCAAGTGAGAGAAGGAATCTGGCATTATGACCTCCATCGAAGATCGAGAATCAGGGACGCTGTCTCATTTGCCAAGGTGTTGAAAGTCAGATGGGCTGGACACGTAATGTGATTTGAAGATGACCACTGGACTAGAGTTGTTACCGACTGGATTCCACGTCACGTCAATAGAACATGTGGCCGCCCACCTAACGAGATGTTTGGACTTCTTTGTCAAGACACTGAACAAACAGTTTAAGGCTCTTCGTGTTCCTCTAGCAAGCAGAATCCATTCAGCTACAATAGCATGCAACAGGGACAAATGGAGACATTACTGACACCCATTTGAGCAAATCGATGGGTAGCGAAATATCAAGTGACCATCTATTTGTGACAGACCCTGAAACCATCCCAGACCTTGAAAAACCTCAGCAACTCACCCACATCAGATCACTGAACAAACTGAGCTATGGCCAAAACAAACTAGGAAACCATAAAAATATCTCTTAAGAATTAGGGAAATGGAACGAGGCCCATTCTCAGTCACATCATTTATTGCTGTTTTTTCCCATTATTTATTTATTTATTTATTTATTTTTATTAGTGAAACACCATGAGGTACAGTTGTTGACCTTACAAAGTTCTTGTGCTTGGGTTTCAATTAGACAATGATCGAGTACCCATCCCTCCACAGTGACCATTCTTCACCCCCAATGATCCCAGTAACCCTCCCACCCCCATACCATGCTCCCATCTCATCCTGCTTCTGTGGCAGGGCATTCCCTTTTATTCTCCCTCTCCTTTTGGTGGCTGAGGTTTGCAAAAGAGGCATTGAGTGGCAATCATATTTGGTCTATAGTCTACTTTCAGTATGAATCTCCCATCCTTGGAGGATCCTCCCAACACCGTTTACTCAGTGTTCTCTGTCTGAGCTGCCCTTTCCCCTAGCATGTGTGGCTGGCCTTCAAGCCATGGAGTGAAACTCTTGGTTCTTATCTAGACTATTCTTGGATGTTAGTCTCCTATTTTGTTACTTTATATTCTCCAGATGAATGCAATCTTTCTTTCTATGTCTATTTCTGACTCATTTCATGTAGCATGATATTTTCCATGTAGTACTACTTGTATGTAAATTTCATGACTTAGTCTTTTCTAACAGCTGCATAGTACTCCATTGTATAGATGTACCAAAGTCATCTGTTCTAGGGCACTCAGGTTTTCTCCAGATTTTGGTTATTGTGAACAGTGCAGCAATGAACATAGAGGTGCAGATGTTACTTCAGTATACTTTTTTTGCCTCTCCAGGATATATTCCCAGGAGTGGTATTGCTGGATCAAATGGGAGAGCTCCCATTTCTAATTTTTTTGAGAATCATCCATACTGTTTTCCAAAAGGGCTGAACCAGTCGACATTCCCACCAGCAGTGAAGGAGAGTCCCTTTCTCACCACATCTGCACCAACACCGGTTGCTTTTGTTCTTTTGGATGTGGACCAGTCTCTGTGGTGTGAGGTGATATCTCATTTTTTTTATCTGCAACTCCCTGATGATTAGCGATGTAGAGCATTTTCTCATGTGCCTTTTAGCCATTTGGATTTCTTCTTTGAGAAAGTTTCTTTTCATTTTGTCGCCCCAATTTTTGATGGGGTTGAATGTTTTCTTCTTGTGAAGTTCAACAAGTGCTTTGTATATCCTTGATATTAACCCCTTATAAGATGGTTATTGGGTGAATATCCTTTCCCATTCTGTTGATTGTCTCTGTATTTTGGTCACTGTGTCTTTTGAGGTACAGAAGTTTCTTAATTTAAGATAGTCCCATTTGTTTATCTCTATTTCCACTTGGCTGGTCAGTAGAGTGTCGTCTTTGAAGATATTGTTAGCCTCAATATTATGGAGGATTTTGCTGACCTTGTAGCTTATGGATTTTGGCCTGATGTTGAGATCTTTAATCCATTTTGATCTGACTTTTGCGCATGGTGTTAGGTCGAGGTCTAAGCCCATTTTTTTTACATGTGGTTGTCCAGTTAATGCCAGCACCATTTGTTGAAGAGGCTTTCCTTGCTCCATTTCACATTTCTTTCTCCTTTATCAAGGATTAGATGTTCATACATTTGGGGTTGTGTGTATGGATATTCCACCCTTTTCCATTGGTTTGCGGACCTGCCTTTGTTCCAGTACCATGCTTTTTTAATTATTACCGCTTTGTAGTAGAGTTTGAGGTTGGGGAGGGTAATGCCTCCCCACGTCTTTTTCCCAAGAATTGCTTTAGCTATTCATGGGCATTTGTTGTTCCATATGAATTTCAGGAGTGCTTGATCTATTTCTTTGAAGAATTTCATGGGTATCCTTATAGGGATTGCATTGAATCTATATGATGCTTTGGGAATATTGCCATTTTGACAATGTTAATTCTGCCTATCCATGAGCAGGGGATATACTTCCATTTCCTCGTGTCCTCTTTTATTTCATGGAGTAGTGCTTTGTAGTTTTCATATAGAGGTCCTTTACCTCTTTAGTTAGGCTGATTTCGAGGTATTTGATTTTCTGGGGCATGATTGTGAACGGGATTTTTTTTCTGTTGCTTTCTTCTGTCTCATTATTTGAGTATAGGAAGGCCATGGATTTGGGGGGCATTAATTTTATAGCCTGCAACTCTACTGTACAAGTCTACTATTTTTAGAAGTTTCTTGGTAGAGGATTTAGGGTTCACGAGATAATAGTATCATATCATCTGCGAATAGTGAGAGCTTGATTTCTTCCTTTCCTATCTGGATGAATTTAATGTCTTTTTCTTGCCTAATCACTATTGCAAGTACTTCCAGTACTATATTGAACAGAAGTGGTGATAGTGGGCATCCTTGTCTTGTCCCTGATCTTAGAGGAAAGGTCCTTAGTTTTTCCCCATTGAGGATAATGCTTGCCATGGGTTTGTCGTAGATGGCTTTGACTATCGTGAGGAAAGTTCCTTCAAAACCCATTTTGGTGAGAGTTTTCATCATAAACAGGTGCTGTATCTTGTCAAAAGCTTTCTCTACATCTATTGATATGATCATATGGTTTTTATCTTTACTTTTATTGATATGATGGATTATGTTGATTGATTTCCGAATGTTAAACCATCTTTGCATCCCTGGGATGAATCCCACTTGGTTATGGTGTATGATATTTTTGATGAGTTGTTGGATTCTATTTGCTAATATTTTGTTGAGGATCTCTGCATCCGTGTTCATCTGGGATATTGACCTATAGTTTTCTATATTGGTGGTGTCTTTGTTTGCTTTTGGTATTAGTGAGATATGTGCCTCATAGAAGCTGTTTGGGTGAGTTCCTGTTTTTTCAATTTCCTGGAATAGCTTGAGGAGAACTGGCAAAAGGTCTTTAAATTTTTGGAAGAATTCACTAGTGAATCCACCTGGGCCTGGGCTTTTGTTTTGGGTAAGACTTTTGATTACTGTTTCAATTTCCTTGATATGAATGGGTCTATTCAGGTATCCCAAGTCTTCTTGGTTCAATCTTGGGAGATTATAGAAATCAAGAAATTTATCCATTTCTTCTCAGTTCTCTTGTTTCTTGGCATATAGACTCTCAAACTAGTCTCTGATGATCTTTAGAATTTCACTGGTTTCTGTTATGATGTCCCCCTTTTCGTTCCTGATTTGGCTTATTAGGGTTCTCTCTCTCTTTCTTTGTGAGTCTTGCCAGTGGTTTGTCAATCTTAATTATTTTCTCAAAGAACCAGCTCTTGGTTTCATTGACCTTTTGGATTGTTTTTTGGGTTTCCATGTCATTAATTTCTGCTCTTAGTTTTATTATTTCTTTCCTTTGTCCAATTTTGGGTTCCTTTTCTTGGTCTTTTTCTAAGTTCTTGAGCTGTGTGGTTAGGTTATCTATGTAGGCCCTTTCTTCTTTCCTTAGGAATGCTTGCAACGCTATAAATCTTCCTCAGCATGGCTATAAATTTTTCTCTTAGCATGGCTTTAACTGCATCCCAGAGGTTCTGGTACCTCGTGTCTTTATTCTCATTTGTTTCCAGGTATCTTTTGATTTTGTCTTTAACTTCCTTCCTGACCCACTCTTTGTTCAACATTGATTTGTTTAATTTCCACATGTTTGATTTGTTTCTCAATGTCTTAGTGTGATTCGCTTCTATCTTCAGCACATCGTGGTCTGAAAACTACTATCTACTAATTCTATCTTCCTGATTCTATTGAGGTATGTTTTGTGGTCTAGCACATGGTCTATTTTGGACAATGTTCTGCTTGCACTGGAGAAGAATGTGTATTCTTTATTTTGGGGGTGTAAAGCCATGTAGAGGTCTATTAGCTCTCTCTTCTATTTCTTCCTTCAAAGCCAATATTTCCTTGTTGAGTTTTGTTCTTGTTGATCTATCCAGAGGTGATAAGGCGATGTTGAAGTCTCCAACTACTATTGTGTTGCAGCAATGTCCTCCTTAAAATCTGTAAGCAGTTGTTTTAAGTATTTAGCTGTTCCCTCATTAGGTGTGTATACATATAAGAATGTGATTTCTTCCTGTTGTACGTATCCCTTGAGAAATAGAAATGGCCTTTGCTGTCCCTTCTAATCTTTTTCAACCTGAAATTTACGTTGTCGGATACTACTATGGCCACCCCAGCTTTTTTGTTTGCTTGAAAAATTGTTTTCCATCCTTGAACTTTGAGTCTGTGTTTGCTCTGATTGTTCAGATGAGTTTCTTGTACACAGCAGAATGTTGGTTTCAGTTTCTGGATCCATTTTGCCACTCTGTCTCTCTCTTTTTTTTTTTATGTAGGAGTACTGCTTTTTATTCAGCCACTGATTAGCTGATTGAATTGTGCATGAACTCCACATTACTTTTTTTTCATTTTTTATAATTTTATTTATTGAATCACCGTGAGAACATTTACAAAGCTTTTGGGTCTAAGTCTCGGTCATACAATGAAACACCCATACCTTCACCAGTGCCCACTATCCACCACCAAAACCCCCAGTATACCCCCATCCCTCACCCTCCCCCTACCTGTGGGTCAGATGATTTCCACATAACTCTCTCTCTACTTTGATCACATTCAATATTTAGACACCAGACCCACCATTATTATTTAAGATTTTATCCCAACACTCAGATCTGCTGAAAAGACAACAGCAGACAATTTGTGTTCTATTGCTGGTTATGAATAACATATGATGTCGTGTGGCTGCAGTAAGGCCATGTGATTTTGAAATTCCAAAATTTTAACACTTAAATCTGGAGGGATTTCTGCCAAAAGCCACTGGGTTTCGAGATTTGCTCCTGAGTCTCTGGGATCATGGCCATTGAGCAGCTTGATCAGGAGCCAGTGAGGCCGTTTGTGGGAGATAACTTGGGGTCTTGTTGGGGTGGGGAGGACAGGCCTGGCTACACCCCCATCTCATGAGTCCCAACAAGTTTCGTCACTGCGGGCCCAAGCCTGACTGTCCGATGGCCTCTGGAGGATGACGGCCACCAAGCTGCTGGGGGAAAGCAGGTGGAAGGACAGCACCCTTTCCCCCCTGGGGTGGCCCGGCCACAGTAACCTACTGCGGGGTCCGGACACACTTCTGCCAAAAGCCGCTTTTTTTTTTTAATGTAGGAGTACTGCTATTTATTCAGCCACTGATTAGCTGATTGAATTGTGCATGAACTCCACCTTACTTTTTCATTTTTTATAATTTTATTTACTGAGTCACCATGAGAGCAGTTACAAAGCTTTCAGGTCTAAGTCTCAGTCATACAATGAAACACCCGTACCTTCACCAGTGCCCATTCTCCACCACCAAAAATCCCAGTATACCCCCATCCCACACCCTCCCCCTGCCTGTGGGGCAGATGATTTCTACATTACTCTCTCTCTACTTTGATCACATTCACTATTTCGACACCAGACCCACCATTATTTGAGATTTTACCCCAATACTCAGATCTGCTGAAAAGGCAACAATAGACAATTTGTGTTCTATTGCTGGTTATGAAGAACATATGATGTTGCATGGCTGCAGTAGGGCCATGTGATTTTGAAATTCCAAAATTTTAACACTTAAATCTGGAGGGATTTCTGCCAAAAGCCACTGGGTTTCGAGATTTGCTCCTGAGTCTCTGGGATCATGGCCGTTGAGCAGCTTGATCAGGAGCCAGAGAGGCTGTTCGTGGGTGATGACTTGAGGTCTCGTTGGGGTGGGGAGGACAGGCCCGGCTCCACCCTCATCCCGTGAGGCCCAAAATGTCTCGTCACTGCGGGCCCAGACCTGACTGTCCACTGGCCTCTGGAGGATGACGGCCACCGAGCTTCCAGGGGAAAGTAGGCGGAGGGACAGCACCCTTTCCCCCCTGGGGTGGCCCGGCGACAGTAACGTACTGTGGGGTCCGGACGCATTTCTATCAAAAGCCACTGGGTTTCGAGACTTGTTTCTGAATCTCTGGCATTATGGCCGTTAAACAGCTTGATCAGGAGCCAGAGAGGCCGTTCATGGGCGATGACTTGGGGTCTCGTGGGGTGAGGAGGACAGGCCCAGCTCCCCCACCATCCCACGAGTCCCTGTGTGTCTCATCACTGGAGTCCCAAACCTGACTGTCCAGTGGCCTCTGAAGGATGGTGGCCACTGGGCTGCCGGGGAGAACAGTCCAAGGCATGAAATCTATTCCCACCTGGGTTGGCCCAGCACCGGTGACCTACTGCAGGGACCAGACGCATTTCTGCCAAAAGCCGTTGGGTTTAAATATTTGTTTCTGAGTCTCTGGGATCATGACTGTTAAGCAGTTCAACCAGGAACCAGAGAGGCCATGCCTCCAAGTATATAGCTGAGCCAGAGGTGGTTTGTGGGTGTGTTTCCCACATACCTAACTTTTGGCCGTTTACTTTCTTGGTATACTTTGCCCCAAGTTTTGGGGGTTTGGCCAAAGGCACAGCAGCAATTTTGGGGTATCTGGAAGTCTGAAGGTGCCATCAGGCTGCTGATGCACTCGCCTCACAGGTACAGATAGATCTGCTGGTGGCACCATACCCCCCAAAAGCCGCTGGGTTTTGAGATGTGTTTCTGAGTCTCTGGGATCACGGCCATTAAGCAGTTCAATCAGGAACCAGAGAGGCCATGCCTCCAATTATATAGCTGAGCCGGAGGTGGTTTGTAGGTGTGTTTCCCACATACCTAACTTTTGGCTGTTTACTTTCTTGGTAAACTTTGCCCCAAGTTTTTGAGGTCTGGCTAGAGGCACAGCAGCAATTCTGGGGTATCTGGAAGTCTGAAGGAGCCATCAGGCTGCTGATGCACTCGCCTCACAGGTACAGATTGACCTGCTGGCAGCACCATACCCCCTGTCTCTTGATTGGTGCATTTAGACCATTGACATTGAGAGAGATTATTGTCATGGGGTTTTGCTACATCTTTCTGTAGAGATCGGTTGTGTTTATATGTGTTTTCCTTCTTATCTTAGAGGAGCCCCTTTAGTCCTTCTTTTAGATTTGGTTTTGAGACTATAAAGTTCCTGAGCTGTCGTTTGTCTACAAAATGGTGTATAGTTCCATCAAGTTTGAGTGAGAGTTTAGCTGAATAAAGTATTCTTGGTGAGGTATTCAGTTCGTTGATTTTTTTCATTATATGTCACCATAGTCTTCGGGCTTGGAGGGTTTTTCTCTGATAGGTCTGCTGTAAATCTAAGGGGTACTCCTTTGTATGTGATTTCCTTCTCTGACCTTGCTGCTTGCAGTATTGTGTCTTTGTCCACAGCTCCACAGTATCCATCATTCTGACTATGATATGGCTTGAGTGTTTTTATTCGGGTCTCTTTTAGCTGGCACCCTTCTGGCTCCTTGGATCTGGATGTCTGCATTCTTTAACTCTGGGAACTTTTCAGCAATGATTTCTTTGACTGGCTTTTTCATTGGGTTTGCCTCCCTGTCCTTCTGGCACTCTGATGATTCTAATGTTGTTCCTTTTGGAGTCATCCCCTAGGTCTCTGATTCTCCTTAGAGCTATTTTGAGGTCTTTTCCTATTATTTGTTGTTCCCTATGCGATTTCTGTTGCTCATCTTCAAACTCACTGATCCTGTCTTCAGCTGTATCCATCCTACTGCTGGGGGCACCTACTGAGTTATTAATTTTGTCTACTGAATCCTTTATTTGTGTCACTTCTTTTTGTTGCTTTTTTATTTCTGCTCTCATTTCTTCCTGTGTTTTCTCGACTATCCATTCTACTGTTTCTTTCATGTCTTCCTTTAGTTTTCTGGATATCTCCTCCATTGAATCTTTGAGTAGTTCCTTGAACATTCTCTGCATTTCATCTTGGAATTCTTTATCGGAGAGAACATATTTGTGGATAACCCCAGTTGAGGTTATTGGGGGCTCTTTTCTTTGTCCTCTCCTTGTAATGGAGATTTGCACTGTTTCTTCATGTTGTTTTGGTTGTCCAGCGGTAGAGCCCTGGAATTCACTAGCACTGTTTCCTCTTATAATGGGTAAGGATTCTGATAAGGACTGTTGATGGTGGTCACCCTTCTCCCTTTCTAGTGTCTGACCTTCCTTTCAGGCATTATTCTTTGGCTTTTGATGGGCATTTAGTGAAGCTTTGGAGAAGGTGATTTTTAATATTGGACTTGTACAGCTTCTTTGTGTACTGGTCTTTTGTTTAGAATTGGAGTAGGCCAGTGGATTATTGTTGTATTGTAATTGAGGAGTCCAGAATTTTTTTCCACAGGATTAGGTGATAAAAAGTAGAATGAGAGTCTAGCATGCTAGAGTGGGAAATATAACTGCGCATGCCATGGAGAAGGCCACACCCACTTTTGGGGAGGCCACGCCCCCTAAGTGGAGGCCATGCCCCCAGCCGGTCCCAGGGACACTCTGACTCAGGAACCTAGAAGGGCAGGGTGCGGGAGAGGTGGATGGGAAGTCTGACAGACCTCGGGCAGGTGTTCCCCAATGTCTCCTCTGGCTGCCCCCAGGAGGGCGTCTGGAGCTGCCAGAAGTGGGGGCACACATGGGGCGCAATAAAGGGGAGTGTCCAGCTCCCATGCTAACCTGGAAAGGCAGGGTCCCAGAGCATTTATTGTTGTATTTGACACCCTTGTTTTATCCAACATGTTTTCCTAATGACACAAGCTCCAAGATTTTCATAGAAAAATGACCTATAATGAGATAAATGGGAAGAAATACTATGTGAGATAAATGTGTTTCTTTAAAGCATGCTCTTTTTTGATCTTTTCTCATGTTAGTATGTATCAAATATCCAAGGGAGGAAGATGGTTGTAGTTATTTGAAAATACATTTGATCAGAAGTAACTTATTATGATGAATGATTCAAATAACACCGTTTTAAAGAACTTGTTTGGAATATGTTAGGGTGACGATTATTCCCCACAATTACTCTAAAAGAACACGTCAAATAAACCACTCCCATTTAAAATATTTGGAGTTTTCAAGATTCCTCTTCTGATTTGGGACTTGGCATAGTAAGAGGAGATATATTATGAGACTTAAGATTTTTTTTTTTTAAAGAATCTGGTGAGTTGTTAACCATGAAATGATAGGGGAAGTCTGTGCCACCTCGAGAGAGGGTAGTCTCCCTTACACTTCTTTTTTTTTTCCACTTTTTGGGTCACACCCCACTATGCACAGGGATTACTCCTGTACTCCTGGCTCTGACTCAGGAATCACTCCTGGCAGTGCTCGGGGGACCATATGGGATGCTGGGAATCAAACCTGGGTTGACCGCATGCAAGGCAAATGCCTTACCTGCTGTACTATCACTCCAGCACCTCCCTTATACTTTTTGAGCCTAAGGTCCAGTAGAAAGAAATAAAAATGAACTGAGTACTCAAGTGTGTAGAACATTATGTTCAAAGTATTTAGTACAATAGCCAGGATATGGGAACAACTCAAATGTTCAACAATGGATGGATAGAGAAATTGTGGTGTGTGTGTGTATATATATATATATATATATATATATATTTATATATATATAGGGATATAATACATCATAAGGTAATGAAATCATGCAGTTCTCAGTAATGTGGATGAAACTGGAGATTATCATGTTAAGCTAAATCGGAGGGAAAAGAACAAACACCAGATGATTTCAAGAATCTGGGAATAGAGAGAGACAAAAAGAAGGGAATAGGCAGTGTTGAACAATGGCAAACCTTTTTCCAAAAAAATTATTTTAACTGAATCACCATGAGATACACAGTTGCAAAGTTGCTAGTGATTGAATTTCAGTCATACAATATTTCAACACCAGTCTCTTCACCAGTGTACATTTCCCACCACCAATGTCCCTACGTACCCAAACAAAGAGAAACCTTCACCTGAATTACCACATTATTGGAGCATGGGGAAGAAAGTCACACTAAAAGCATGTGCAAGGCAGCTGGAGAGATAGTATAGTAGGTAGGGCACTTGTTTTGCATGTAGCCTACCCAGGTTTGATCCCTGGTTTCCTATATGGTCCCTGGAGCCCACCAGGAGTGATATCCTGAGAGCAGAGCCATGAATAACCACGAATAACCACTGAGTACCTCTGGATGTGGACCCCTCCCCCCAAATACAACAATACAAAACATAGATTAAAGCGTGTGGGGATACTGAGGGATGGTCATGGGCACCTTGTTGGTAGCACTTAATTTGTAGACTGATGCCATAAACTGTAGCACCGTCCTAACGACTTATAACTTTTTAAAATTATGCTCAAAATTTCACAGAGTGTCTTATTAAGTCTTCCAAATGGTTCCATAAAGATTGTTACTATCATGGAACATTTGGGGAAACTGAAACAAGCAAATTTTCCCACAATGAATTGTTTAAGCAATGGAGTCAGGATTCAAACCCAGGTGGTATGTCCAAAACAAAATGAAGCAATATAACTTTTAGTCAGAAGGCTATGTTGACAATTCTGAATCCGTTGCCTTATCCAAGTCACAGTTTATTTGATTCCCAGAACTTTATTTTTCCTTGGAGGTAGAAATCTTCTGGGCCATCAAGACTAACCTGGTGAGAGTTTAAATGTCCTTGGGAGATATGGGTTGCAGGTTAGGAGGGCTGGAGTGCTTGGCAATCTAGTGGCTATAGACTAAGGGATCTTGATATTATAAGCTGGTTTGGAGAGCTGTGTTTATAGTTTCTTTGGGGCTCTTTTCCAGGAGAGATTAGATTTTCCTGAAAGGCAATTGACACTAGTCTATAAACATCAACTAGTATAAATTTCCATTATAATAATATGCATATTAAGTATCAATTTATAATAAATTGATCTAGTTATCAATGTTGTACTCATTAATGATTAAATAATTTGAGCATGAATAATAAATGAAAAATATCGATTTTATTCCCAGAATATTGTAATATAGATGTAAAAGACTGCAAAGCTATATACATTATGACTATAAAGGGCAACTTTTCTAATAGTTAAGAGCCAAAAATTCTTCAAAACTGATAAGCATGAGTAATCTCAGCATTGTACCAACTCTCTAGGAGATGAAGACAGAGAGATTTCTAATGGAGGAATGGAGTTAGAACATACCCTGACACTTTCCCTGTTCAGCTCACTATTCTTTTTTTTTTTTAAGTTTTATTTATTGAATCACCATGAGAACAGTCACAAAGCCTTTCAGTTTAAGTCTTGGTCTGTCATACAATGATTAAACACCCGTCCCTTCACAAGTGCACATTTTCCACCACCAAGAACCCCAGTATACCCCCCCTCCCAACCATCCTTCCCCCTGCCTGTGTGATCTCTACATAGATCACATTCAATATTACGACAAAAGACCCAACATTATTATTTGGAATTTTCCCCAACATTCAGACCTGCCAAAAAGACATCATTAGGTAATTTATTTTCTATTGATGATTATGAAGAGCATATGATGTCATGTGACCTCAATAGCGGCCATGCGATTTTGGATTTCTGATATTTTAGTAATATGCCTAGAGGGATTGCTGCCAAAAGCCCCTGAGTTCTGAGATTGGTTTGTGTGCCTCTGGGATAATGGTCATTCAGGAGCCAGAGGAGGCGTTTGTGGGTGGCAACCCGGGGCCTTGTCAGGGCAGGACAGCTCGCTATTCTTATTCAATCATTGTTCTGTCAGGTATTTAAATGCTGTTACTCTTACCTTTATAAATAATGTTCTAATACACAACTTTGATCATAAGCTTTTCTGCAATTCATACTATTTCCTTGCTTTTGATTCCCTAAATTATCAGAGCAAAAAGTACTTTTAGGTTCCTACTATACATAACCAAAATACTTTCCAAATTGAATTAAAGTAGTATCCTCACTCCAGAGGTATCCAATTTTTTTATGCTATATTCATCAGCATTCACTATTATTTTTAACATATATAAAGCATTCCAGTTTAGTAGGTAATAATGTTTCTTTATGTAATCTGCATTTCTTACTACAGTTTAGCAAAAACTTTTTTCATATTTATGAAACTTAAGAAAGTTAATCAAAGTAATATTGGTTTATAACATTTTGTAGACTTTAGATATACATCATCACAATTCCAAATTCATATATAATTACATTCATTGCTAAAAATCCAATTCTATCTTTTAGCATGCAATTTATTTCTTTTGTTCAGTTTACCAACCCATTTCCCCCTTCTTTGTGTTTTGGTTATAAATTTGGTTTTGCCTATCAATTTGGTTTTATAGGCAAAAAAGGGTGTATCTATAGTTTGTTTTATGTACAACGTCTGAGTCAAACTATGCATTGCTTGTCTTTTTTCCATCCATCTGACTTATTTCCTCAATCAAAGGTCTATACTCATTGCTGCGAAGGACAGGATTTTGTCTTTATTACAGCTGAATAGTATTCCACTGTACATACAATTATATATTGTATATATACAATTTTATTTACATATTCACTAGAATACATTCTATCACCTAGTAGAATTAGCAGCCCCATAATATAAACTTCTCCCTCCAGGCTGTTTATGATGCTTCATCAAGACCTAATACACCCGTAGACTGCTGTTTCGAGTTTATTTACTTATATTTTGACTTTACTTTTTATTGAGCTAAAATATTCCTCAAAAAATGCGCATGTCTTGATGGATTTTCACACACAAAACCCTTTAACCAGTGCCTTGATTAAGAAATATAACATTAGCACACTTTCAACACCTTCCTTCTTCTTCCCCCAGTCCATCATTTCTCTCATCAAGGTTAGTGCCAGTTTGATATCTAATGGAAGCAATTAGCTTTGTCTATTTTAATACTTTTAATGTAAGCATGGTCCCATGTGTCAGATACTTTTACTAAATATTTGTATGAAGTTCAATTCCTTATAATTAATGGATCCATTAAACCTAATCATTGTATTATGTATCTATCAAGATAATAAGTAATTTTCTTAATGTGTTAATATAATAGATCTTCCCCAAAATTTATTGTGATGCTACTCTTATTAAAGAATACTTGGTCAAGTTTGCTAATATTAATTTGAAAATTAAATGTCTGACATTTCTCCTTTTTAAAACCTACATATGAAAATTAAAATACTTCAGTCTATTGTCATAGTTTTATATCTATTTTATGATACTATAAGTATAACCTTTATTTATTGAAATGGTTTTACAAAGTTGTGCAGCATTGGTATTATCTCAGTACTAAATGTTTTAATTTATTCACTGGCACAACTATATGAATGTCTTCCAGAATTAATTACTTTGATAGATATTATTCTTTCAGATTATTTAACTGATGTTGAGGAAATATCTACATAGGTTTTTTTACACTATAATCTATGGTGATTTTCTGGATTATAATGACAAGAGTTAAGAAAAAAATATATGGATAATTTAGAGAAAAATCCAGACACTAGCATAACAATATTCAGATTATTCTAGTATTTTATATCAGAAATAGATCATTTATGATTGATGTTGTTTCTGGAAGTCTGCTCTGAGAATACAAAATCCATTGACCTCTTCGACGTAGTCCTGGCTTCATGGTCTTTGACTCATGGTAAGCAACTGTTGGACCACCTTTCAGAAGACACGTGCACTGGGAAGTGATTCTGCTTCATTGTGCCTCATTTTTCTCACCTGAAAATAAGGGAATAATTCAATGCACATGATTGTGAAGATTCATTTAGACAATGGGCTAATTTAAATTAACACGATTATTGCTAATTAGTCACAATAAGCACACAATAAAAGCAATCTTTGGAAAAGTTTCTAGTCACTGAGCTTCAAAGCACTTGTTTTCTTAGCAAATTTGAGGTGGATATTTCCGAGGTACTATAGAAACTACAATTTCTTGTACTTGACTGTGTGTTCTTTTGCTTATTTAACTGTGAAATTCTTAAAGGAGGGGATCATTGCCTTATTCTCCTTTTGTTTTGATGTTTTGGACCACACCTGGCCATGTTCAGGGCTGACTCCTGCCTCTGTGCGCAGAGATCACTCCTGGTAGGCTCAGGGAACCATATGGGATGCCAGGGATCAAACTCAGAGGGTCACATGCAGGGCAAGTGCCCTACCCACTATACTCTCTCTGGCCATGTCTTATTCTTATATATCCAGTTCCTGACATAGAACAGGAGTTCCATAATCTCTACTAAGTGATCAAATGATGAGAGAAATCCAAAAGTATCCATGACAAAGAATTATTAAATTGCTATTACCTTAAAAGATCACATATCATCCTGAAAATTTTGCCTTAACTATCCAAGTTCCCAAATTTATTTCTATTGAACCCTTAAATTTCAGTTAACTTGGAAATTTTAATATAGATGTAAAATTAAGTCATTCAATAAAGAAAGTTACCTTTGTTACTCACCAGCAACATTTTATTGATATATCAATGAGAGACAAAATACACATGTCAGATTATTCATTCTGGCCTGAAAATATTTCTTCACTAAAGGGAATTTACATCACAAAGAGGAATTAAAATCTGAAATCTCAATTCCACTACCAAGTTTGTCCTTGGTTGTTGGCAGAAGATGTGGAGTGGGGGATGCTTATGTTTTTGCTTTTGGAGGACTTCCAAGTGGTACTCAGGGGCCACTAATAGTGGTTCTCCATTCTGTTCTAACTGGGCTGGCAGTTCAGTGCAAGGATCAATGATATGGTGCTGCTCAGGCCCTGCTGTGTTAGAGATTACGAAATCCTCACCACCAGTGTTCTTGGAGCCTCCAGGGTGTACCCTGGTGATGCTCAGGGGCCGTGCCATACTGGGACTTGAAATGGCGCCAGGAACATGCAAGGAAATTTGCATATTTAAAATGCATTGTTTATCAGAGATGCAAATTTAACTGGAAATCCTGCACTTTATGATTTACTAAGCTGGCAAACTGAAATATATGATTTTTAATGATGGAGACTCATTTTGGTAATGGGAATATTGAGCCACCACCTGCTGTGCTCAGGGTCACTGCTGGCAGTTTTTGAGGACCAAGTGTGGTGTCAGGGACCGAAGGAACCTGGATGAGCCATGTGCAAAGCAAGTACTTTACCCTCAGTTCTATCTCTCCAGCCTCTAATGGTGGGAATTCTTGCTCCAGCCTATGCTATACTGTTCTACTGAAGCCCAATTTAAGAAAGTGATTTTCCAAGAAAAATAGCGACTTGGATAAAGGTGGGCTTGGTGTCGAACCATACTCAACAGTGCTCAGGAACTGCTGCTGGTCAGGCGTATGGGGACCTATATGGTGCTGACAACCAAACCCAGGCCCCCTGAAAGCAAAGCATTTGCTTCAGCCCATTTGACTATTTCCCACCTCAGAATAGTGCTTGTTTTCTTTAATTCAAAGTCAGAAATTTTCAGTCACGCTATTTACAGAAAACTGATTTGCTTGAAAAATCAATGAAAACAGGGTGAGATTTTAGCTCAATTTTTGAAAAATTGTTCTATTTCAGAAAAGACCCAAAATGGAATTTTAAGGTAAAAAGGTAAAGGTAAAGGCCCTCCCGTTGATTGATTTGCTCGAGCGGGCCCAGTAACATCTCCATTGGAGACTTTGTTGTTACTGTGTCTGGCATATCGAATACTCTCAGTAGCTTGCCGGGCTCTCCGAGAGGGGCAGAGGAATCAAACTCGGGTCGGCCATTTGGCCGCTTGTAAGGCGAACGCCCTACGCAATGTGCTATCGCTTAGGTAGTAAGTAGTTTGCTATTGGAGCTTCCTGGCCTCACTACAAACTAGACTTTCAGGATAAGTAAGAACAGTCCATGCCTCAACTATTTTTGGCATCAACCTTTATAGTTTTGATAGAACATTGTATCTTGAATTTCAGTGCACTAATGAACAATAATTCTCTTATTGCATGGGTCTTGAAGAGCTTGTACTTAGGTTTTTAAAAAAAATTATATTTACTAATACACTGTAATTTGCAAAGTTATTGATAGTTGAGTTTTAGGTATATTATGTTTCAGCACCAGTCCACCACCTGTGTCAACTTCCTTCCACCAGTGTCCCCAGGTTTCTTACCACTACTTGCCACTACCCTCTAGCCTGCCTTTTGTTTGTTTTAATTTTAATACACAAACATATTTGTAGTAGACTTTCAGACATATAATATTCCATCACTGATCCCACCAATGTAAGTTTCCCTCTACCAGTGTTCCCAGGTCCCCCCCCCCCCCACCATATCCTCAACCGCTTACCCCCAGACTGCCCTCTTGATAAACACACTTTTTATTTTTTTAATTTAATTTCTATTTAGTGATCCTACTGTTAATAATTTCTGATAATTCTGTTGAGACATAAACAGTCATCAAGGCCCTAGTCAAACAGGGAGTTCAATGTCAATACATCAGGATCATCCGTGAGCTGTATTACAGATTCACTACCAGAATCTCACCATTCTATAGGGAGGTGATCATTGGCGTCAAGAGAGGGGTTCAGCAGGGTGATACCATTTCACCGAAACTCTTCAGTGCCACCCTCGAGAATGTGATGCTACAAATGGAATAGGAAGGAATGGAAGTGAAGATAGATGGTCGGCAACTACAGCACCTCCACTTCACTGATGATATTATTCTTATAACACCAAACATCAGCCAAGCAACACAAATGCTCACTGACTTCAACCATGAGTGTGGAAAGGTCAGACTACAGCTGAATCTCACAAAGACAATGTTTATGAGAAACGGTCTTGTTCATGATGTTCCATTCACTCTCAATGAGATGAACATCTCCGAATGCAACAGTTATGTGTACTTAGGTCGAGAAATCAAAATGACGAATGACCTGGCACCTGAATTGTGCAGGAGGAAGAGAGCGGCTTGGAACGCCTTCAAGAGCATCGAAGAAATAGCTAAGAGGATGAAGAACCTCTGCCTCCGGGCACATCTCTTCGATTCAACTGTTCTTCCTGCATTAACATATGCCTCAGAGATCTGGGCCCTATGCAAACAGGATGAGAACGCTATTCAGGTCTCCAAAAGAGGAATCGAAAGAGCTATGCTTGGAGTATCACACTTCACTCAAGTGAGAGAAAGAATCAGGAGTTCTGACCTCCATCAATGGCCAAGACTCAGGGACACTGTCTCGTTTGCCAAGTTGTCTAAAATCAGATGGGCTGGACACGTAATGAGATTTAGAGACAACCGCTGGACTAGAGCCATTACCAACTGGATTCCATGGGACATCAAAAGACCGCATGGCCGCCCACCTACGAGATGGTCAGATTTCTTCATCATGACCCTGAATGATTGGTTTGAGGCTCTTTGTGTTCCTAGAACGAGCAGACACTATTGGGCTACATTAGCATGCGACAGGGATGAATGGAGACTTTACTGGCGCCCACTTGAGCGAATTGATAAGTAACGGGATGTTAAGTGATCAAGTGGTCAATTTTTATTTATTTATTTATTTATTTTGCTTTTTGGTTCACACCCAGCGATTCTCAGGATTACTCCTGGTTCTGCACTAAAATTTACTCCTGGCAGTGCTTGGGGGACCATATGGGATGCCAGGGATGAACCCAGGTCAGCTGTGTGCATAGCAAATGCCCAACCTGCTGTATTATTGCTCTGGATCCCAAGCATCTTTTCTAATTCAGTTAAAGTTTGTGTTTCATGATTACATGTTGTGATTTGGATATTTGGATTTAATCTTCCTTAACACCATCAGAGTACCAGAACGCCCTTGACCACTGCTTCCCTTTACTTCCCATCTATGTCTTCTCCCATTTCCTGCACTCTATTTATTTCCTTTTCCTCCCTATATTCTTGGGGCCAAGGGTTATTTGGGCAGTCCCTTTCCCATTTTAATTTAAACCATTGCATTCTCTCATCCAGTTATTCAGAAAATCATATATAACCGATATCCCATGTTCATCCTTCTTCTGTCTTATTTCATTTAACATGATATTTTCTAGTCACATTCATGTTGCTTCGAATTACATGACTTCATCATTCTTTACAGCTGTGTAGTATTCCATTGTGAATATATCCCACAACTTCTTGATCTACTAATCTGTCTTCGGACATGTAGGTTGATTCCAAATATTATCTACTGTACTGAGTTTCAGCCTGCCTTTTTGACATTAGTAAGCAAAGAGCACTGCTGTGTGTGTCTGCTGACATACTCCTCCCAACACCAGGTTGATTACTTTTTTTTCACTTTAGGCCATACCTGGAAGTGCTCAAGGATTGCTCCTGGCTCTATAATCAGGGATTACTCTTGACAATACTTGGTGTTCTGGGGGTTGAACCCATGTTGGCTGTGTGTAAGGCAAGTGCCTATCTAGTACTATTTTTTCTAGTTCCTAATTGCTTTTTAATCAGGTTCAAGCATGAGGTTTTGGTAACAAGTTGGCATGCTTAGTTTCTCAGATAGAAAATGAAACCATTATCTATATATACATAGTTTACAAAAGTAAAGAAATCCTAAGATATAGGAAATTGATGCTTCTGTCTTATTTCATTTAACATGATATTTTCTAGTTACATTCATCTTGCTTCAAATTACATGACTTCATCATTCTTTACAGCTGTGTAGTATTCCATTGTGAATATATCCTACAACTTATTGATCTACTAATCTGTCTTGGACATGTAGGTTGATTCCAAATCTTATCTACTGTACTGAGTTGCTAGTTTATTTCTTGGTGATTCCAAGAGGGCCATTTTGTTTAAAATAAGCTCAGGGGCCTGGAGCGATAGCAGAGCAGGTAGGGCGTTTGCCTTGCACGAGGCTGACTCCGAATCGATTCCCAGCATCCCATATGGTCCCCCATTCACTGCCAGGAATAATTCCTGAGCGCATGAACCAGGAGTAACCCCTGTGCATCGCTGGGTGTGACCCATAAAGCAAAAAAAATTATTTTTTTAAATGCCCATTATAGCCATATTAAGTGATCAATTGTGATAGGTAGGCCAGATGTCATTTAACATATTCAGCTCATGGTTGACAGGTTCAGAGAACAAGACACAGGACAAAAGGAAAAGATTCCCAAAGATCTTCATGATGTAAAACTAGGAATCAAAACTAAAGAAACCCATGGAGCTGGAAAGATAGTACATAGGGTAGGGTACTGATTTGACTTGTGGCCAACCTGTGTTTGATCCCAAACAACACATGGTCCCAGGGGCCTGTCAGTTGTGTGATCCCTAAGGACAGAGCTATGAGTAAACCCCAGGCAATTTTGCATATGGCCACCAAACCAACAAATAAAGAAATGAGTAAATAAAAATAAGGGAACACTCCCAATTCACTTTCTTCAAAAATTCTCTAAGATCAAACAAGAATGGTAAACTAAGAAGGTCTTTGATAAACTAAAATAGATACTATAAGTACAATGGGATTTATAGAGAAGTTCCAACTATGTTCCTGTTAGCATAGAATGGACCAAGACCATCATAAAAGAATAGAAATGAAACCTTTAAAAACATATTTATAATTAAGAGAGTGGTTTGAATTAAAGCAAAACATACTTTATTCCGAGACTGGAAACAAGTCCTGGCTTGCCTCTGGACTATAGATATACAACAATTGTAACAACTTCAATTAATTAGCAATAAGCTAAAAATAACCTAAAGTAATTGGGCTTCTAGCAGACCCACACATAAACCTGATCACGCCCTTATTATACCACAGGCAAGATTTAATTCCACAAACATACATTGTTTTTATTGAATAAAGCAAATTTTCCCCCATCTGTCTATATTATTGTCACACATCCATAGAGGGGGAAAATATGATTCTATGAACTAAGTTTGTCCTTTTACATTAAATAGACTTCTTTTGTATGGCTACTATAAAAGAGACGGATGCTACCGACATTATTTCTCCCATTGTTCCCCCGTGAGCTTTGTCCTGCGGTTTCTGCTTTATGGAAAGTTAAACCACAACGCTGGTCGGGCTATTTTGGCTGCGAGTCCAGGCGCCTTGGGTAAACAGACTTCTCTGCAATCTTTCCCCCCGTTTTGCTGAGCATTTTGTTCTCTCTTGTAACGGCTGAACAAGGTTTTTCAAAGCCAAGACAGAAAAGGAGGCCAGGGACCTAAACAAGATGACATGTACTGTACCAACACTCAGAGCGAACACCAGCCTCGCACAATTGCAGCTTTACAGAGCACACTTTGTGTCGTCGTGACTGTTGTGCAATGCAGAAGGGAGAGCAAACCAGCGGCGAGGTCCGGTGGGTTGCATTCAATTTCAAGACACAAAGACAACTAGCAGGAAAAAAAGAGAAGGAGAGAGAAAAAATTTCATTAGAAAGAACCAGAAAAAAAAATTAACCTCTGCTTTGCCCCTGGGTCAGAGCCATGGGTTTCTATATAGAAAATGGTTTATTCATTGCAAAAGCTCCAAACTTTAATTTGGCATAATGCTCGGTCTTCGTTTTACAAAGTGTCTTTCATCATTTTGACCTGGAGGTTCTTATTAAGCATCTGAATTAGAAAATAATTGTTTAGAAAAATGAAAGTGAAGCCGCAATAAGGGGGAAGAAAAAGGCTAAATTGTTTTTGCTCCTTTGAGACTTAATTTTGACCACAGCACAGGGAAAGACGTCCGTGTTTGCTTTCTTGCCTGCTTTATGGGATTCTTTATTTGCAGAAACTACTATTAAGACTTAATTTAAAAAAATTTTAAAGTGCACAAATTCATCCTGAGATACATAGTTACGTGCATCTTTTTGCAGACTTGGGCCCTTTGAAGAATTCTGCATGAGCCAGCATAATGCCTGCCTACCTTACCCACTCAGGCCATACACAAAAGTCTTAAGACTAGAAAGTTCCAGGTGCCTACATAGACTTTCTCTGAAATTGGCAAAAGGTAAGAGTTTTCTCTTCTACTCCACCTGGCAAGTGAAATGCAAATTCTCCCTGACTTATGCAAACACATTAATAAATCTTTCTTTTTTGAAAAAAGAAATGCCCTTGCTGCATGATAGAAAAAAAGACCAGAATGAAGAACTTTATGAATATAATTATTATCTCTTAAACATGCAATAATGTTTTTCATTTATAGCTTTTCTTTCCTTTCTTTTCTTTCCTCCCTCCCTCCCTCCCTCCCTCCCTCCCTCCCTTCCTTCCTTCCTTCCTTCCTTCCTTCCTTCCTTCCTTCCTTCCTTCCTTCCATTTCCTCAGTTTTGCTCAGGGCTTATTCCTGACCCTGGGCTCAGGGTTTACCCTGGTGGTTTGGGGTACCACATAAAATACCAGGGATCGAATCCAGATTCCCTGCATTGTTTTCATATTAAACACACACACACACACACACACACACACACACACACACACGAGCGTGCACGGCAAATTCAAAGCTGAAGAAATAGTACATGGGATAAGGCACTTGTCTTATATGTGGCTTACTCTGGTTAGATCTTTGGCACCACCAGGTGTGATACTTGAGCACAGAGACAGAAGAAAGCAGCGAGCACCCCCACTAAATAAATAAAATTTAACAGAACACAAATTCATTGTTATAAGAGATTTATGAATGCTAAGAAATTTTTCATCCACCCATAATTATATTACATCACTTCTCCTACCAAAGTTTCTTTTTAGTATCTGGAGGCCTATAATGTTAAAACTCAGCCTTCAATCCACGGGAAAGACTTTTATTATTTTCATGCAGTGAAAAAAACTGATATGATCATTTACTTGGCTTAACCCATTGCAAACTCCAGAAAGTGGTGTTTTTTTGTTTTTGTTTTTGCTTTTTGGGTCACACCTGGCGATGCACAGGGGTTACTCCTGGATCTGCACTCAGGAATCACCCCTGGTGGTGCTCAGGGGACCATATGGGATGCTAGGAATCAAACCCAGGTTGGCCGTGTGCAAGGTAAACCCCCTACCCGCTATGCTATTGCTCCAGCCCCCCAATAATGTACTTTCTGCCTCTTTGCTGGTTCACCTTTCAATAAAGGGACTTACCTTGTTCACTGCAAATATGGCTTAAAAGTAGAAAATACCATGAAATTTGCTTTATCTGGCTGCTGTAACTGCAAAAGTCCACAAATCTACAAAGAGATAAAAGACTTTGTTTTCTGAGTTGAATTTTTCTCCGTGTATACTCTGGAAGCTTTTTCTTCTCTTCTACAGACTATTTTCCCTGTTAACAAAATGAAGCCAGTGTAAATTACTAAAATCACTTTTATGCTGCAGATCAAAGCTCAAAAATTCATGACCAAAACATATACAGAATACAACAATTATCGTGAACATAGTGATAATTAAGCTACTTGTGTTGATTAAGGCAATGGCTGGGAAGAATTGTTCTATAGGCTACATTTGAATTTATTAATTTAAGGCTTACAGTAAACCCATGGTAATAATCATCAAATGATGTGTCATCATATCAAAATTATCATTATATTGCTACTTCTATTTTATAAATGGGAGATCTGTTGCTAGAGATATGAACACCTAGCTACAAATACAGAGCTGTGCATGGCAGAGCTAAGATTCACTCACTTTCAGGTGATCACTCTGAATTGAGTTTGTGTTTTAGAAACGTGTTAAAATCCCAAAGCATTTCTACATATCCATGTGATGAATTCCTCAAAGGCTTCTTTATGAAAGACTTGGGAAACATCATTTGGAGCAGTGAGGCTTGAGATGTCGTTAAATGAAACATTTGGCCTATGTCTCTCCCCACCCCCCACCTTTCATGGAAATTGGGTGAGGATTTGCACGCCTGTGTTGAATGCGCAGAAACAATTGCTGGAACACTTGCCCCATTCTTGAAGTCTGATGTGGTGCCCCACTGATTTTGCAGGCCTGGGATGTGACCCAAGAAAACAGGAAGGAGCAACAGAGGCTGGGAATGCTATTGAAGGCAACAACAGTCAGAACCTGGCCTCTTCCAGATCCTGTGCCTTATTTTGCTCTTATAAATGACATCTACGTCTACTCCATAATTTTCCAATACTGAATTCCAAACCTACCATTTGGTGAGCATTGAACTACCAAGGTCTCCTTTCATGGGTCAGGGCATTGAAAACACCATCGCAGGCTTGGGAAAGAAGACACCCCATGGTGTTTATATTATTTGCTCAAATACTTTCACATTTCTCTCTCTCTCTTTTTCTATCCCCGGGGGTAAAAACCTTGCAGACAATAACCTTGTCACCTGTCACGTTCCAGTGTAAAAATGTGCTGCTTGCAGAGAGATATGCTTGAACCAACCAGAACCCTTAGCTCTGTCTCCATTGGAGTTTTCGTGTACTGAGCTAAGGGCATTCATAGTGTGGTTTTGTATGTTAAATGGAATTGCATATGTTGTCACTTCAAATTCCAATGTCTTGTGATTAAAAATCTGATCGGAACACCACTAGGTGGAATTGGTTTTTAAAAAGGAAGTGTATGTATATTTACCTATTTGCTGCTAGGAATGGAAAAAGAAGTTTGCTGCACAGGTAAAGTGAGGTATAAATGCTTAGAGCATAGACATTTAATCTTTTGTGAGAAATATATAGATTCATTAAGATTTAATTTCTTTCCTAAAGTCATTTTCCTTTCAAATTCCTCCCATCACTGAATCAATGCCATTATTTTAAAGCTTAGTTTGAAGACAAGGGCAAAATAGAACTTATCTTTATTTCTCTTGCTTTTTGTTTTATTTTGTTTCTTTGAGATTTTATGTCAGGAAGTGCTTCCAGGCAGTTTCCAGGGTGCCCTGGGGCCACTTCCACTGGTACTAGGTCAACTGGGCCAGACAGCACAAAGCCAGGGTTCAAGGATATGGTAGTGTTCAGATTCTATGGTGGTGGGGACCAAAAACACCACACCAAGTGTTGCTCAGGGTCCCATGTGGTATGGGGGCTGAAATTCAATCTGTTGAGCTATCTCTCGGCCTCTTTCTTGCTCATTGATACACCAAAGTTTTAAATCTGGGCAAGTCGTTCAAGAATAAAAGAAATTCATGCAACATATTTAATTATTTAGATTCAGTGATTGTTTATAAGGAAAAAGAACCAGAGACAATTATCTTCCCAGGACTTAAATTTGCCAAAAGCATTCAAATTAGCATCCTGAAATATCTGAGGTGTTTAGACCAGTTTTGTTTGTTTTGAAGTGATTATTTATTAAAAGAAAGAGTTTGCAAAGAAGAATTCAAGATTTATGCTATGACTGCGACTATGGCTCAGAGGTATAGTACATGCCTCAAAAGTTTGAGATCCTGGGTTTGAAGTCTGGCACCCCATACACACACACACATACACATACACACACATACACACACACATACACACACACATACACACACACCACACAAGACATGCACACATACACAAATCATGTAATTCATCTCAAATACAACTCATTTGTGAGAAAATGTCCTAAAATTTACTTTAGGCATATACTTTTTAGCCAAAACATCACTTCGTCATTAATATTAACTTTGCTGAAAATAAAAAAGTTGTGAAATATCAGCAAGTGCAAAATCAATCTCTTGAAATTTGTCATCACATTGTTTAATCCATATCTTTCATTTTTAACTTCATGGTAAGAAACAATGTGCTACAAAATAGAAGTAAAAGAGATAACTAGATATTTTTAAGTACTTTCATTTCTATTCTATTTTGGGTCAGGGGACCTTAATGGTTGTTTTCCTCCTAACATTTTATTACAGGAAAATATAAAACAGAAAAGTTAAAAAAGGTTTATAGTATATCTATTCCAGTCTCCTGTCTAAATTCCACAGCTGACATTAATCTATATTTGTCTCATATTTTTCTCATTATTAAGTTATTCCTTCATCAGTCTGCGGATCCATCCATCCATCCATCCATCCATCCATCCAACTATCCATCCATCCATAGTATCTGTAGTCTTCCCCTGAAACATTTCACCCTGCACACCTGCACACCATTCACTGGACTATATACTATTTGTTTGACTATATACTATTTGATTTTTTATCTGAATGTTTGCCTTCTGGGGACTGGAGTGATAGCAGAGTGGTAGGGCATTTGCCTTGTGCAAAGCCAGCCCGGCCGAGCCGGGTTTGATTCCTCCACCCCTTTCAGAGAGCCTGGCAAGCTACCGAGAGTATTCAGTATGCCAAACACAGTGACAAGAAGTCTCACAATGGAGACGTTACTGGGCCCGCTCGAGTAAATCGATACACAACGGAAGGACAGTGTTGCCTTCTATGTGTGTGCATATGGGGGAGGGGAACGGGGGGGGCAGAAAGGAGGAAGAGTGGTTCTCTGATTTTATGTCCAGTACCGTTTCTTTCCATTAGCTCTTTCTTCCTCTCTTTTTTCCCTTACTATTTTTTCATTTCCTGTTACATTGTTGTTGTTGTTGTTGTTGCTTTTTTGGGGTCACACCTGGTGATGCACAGGGGTTACTCCTGGCTGATGCACCCAGGAATCACTCCTGGTGGTGCTCAGGGGACCATATGGAATGCTGGGAATTGAACCAGAGTTGGTCATGTGCAAGGCAAATGCCCTACCCACTGTGCTATTGCTCCAGCCCTGGTCCTGTTACATTTTTTCAGCAGCGCTAAGGTCACGACTAAAACTGACAAGTGTCTATTAAAATTATTCTCTTCATAGTCAGCTTAGTGGGGGAACCGGGGGGCCCAGTGCCAGCCAACTGAGAGACCAGTACATGGAGCTTCTCCTCCTTGGCGCCATAACAGAGTGATTTACTTGGAAAGTAGCTAAGGCGAAGTGCCTTTCCCAGATTGGTAAACTCAGGAAGTTCAAGCCTAGGCATGAATAAATAAATAAATTTATAAATTTATAAATAAATAATTTTATTCAAGCCTAGGCTTGAATTTTGCTTTTAAATACAACAGTCATTTTTCGGTGGTTTCTCTCCTATGTGGCTGCTGTGTTGCTGTGTGTGCGTCTGTGTATGAACGCATACATTGGTGTGTGTGTGTGTGTGTGTGTGTGTGTCCATAGCATTTGGGGGCCCCTGTGACCTCCAATTCAACAAGGGGTTTGTCATCAAGCCTCTTTAGACTGTCAGCTTTATTGGGGCTATTTTTTTAAAAGTTTGTTTTGTTCTCTATGCTAATAAAGCTTGTCTCTGCTTCAATCAAGCACATTATCTCCCTCCCCCCTCTCTCCCCTGTAAGGAAGGCAGCAATCTGTTCGGTTTAAATGCCTCATCATCTTCGCTCTCCCCATCCCTGTTTTCCGAGATTTTCGAGATTGTTGACTATTATGTAACAGATGGCCGGACAGCCCTCCGACTCTTCGCAATGTTGGCCAGCTTGGCTCAGAGAAATCGCAGCACTGGAGTAAATTTTCCCAGGCATGGGACGCTCATGAATTTTAACTCCTTTGCAACAAAGGAATTCAAAGGGGGTAAGAGCCAATCTATCAGGAGCTGAGGCAATTAAAAGATGTAGGTTGGCATTCTGCTGTGGAGGATTCCCTTCTCCAGCCTGAATATTTAGTCTAGCTTAGGTCAGCTTCTCTCCCATTCATCTCTGCCCTGCCACAAGGCATCAAAACAATGACATGACTCCCCTACAGAAGCCATGGTTTTCTAGCTTTTAATGATAAAATGTTTGTATTGTTGTATAAGAATACCGGGGGTGGGGGAGTGGGGGAGGGAAACAGAAGAACATTAAACAGGACCCCACCTCATCTACCCAATGATAACTCCATGGACAGCTGGAACAGAGTCTGCCCTTTGTAGCTTGAATTCAGGGCCTCAATGCCCTGTTCTTCCTGTAGGCCACCTGGATGTTGGGCTTTACATTCAGGCTGCTTGTGCTTGGGTGATTATTTCAGGTCTCATGATAAACTTATAAAAAAAAAAAACGAGATTGGTAGGTGAAAGGGGAATTATTTTTCTATTGGAACTAAAAATTGTACACCAGTGATGTGTGTGGTGTTGGAATTATGTTCACGGGAAGCCATAATAGTAAATCACAGAACTTCAATCAATTAAAATTTTTAAAAAATTAATTAAAACAAGAGTCTCCTGCCCCCCGCGGCTGACTGTCCTCGCCGGGACCCCTTGGAGGGGAGTGGATTGAGTTTCCCTTCCCACCCCGACCAGGGCTCCGGCAGCCGGAGACCTCCAGAACCAGCCACCACCATGTTGAGACCACTCTCCACATGCGTGAAGGTACTGGCAGAGGAATAAAGGCATGCGGGTCCCGGGGCTGAGATCTCCAAGCCTGCTCGGATCGGGGCTGAGCATCCTCCACGGCTGCGCGACATCTTATTATCTCATTCCTACTTTGGACAAACCGGCAGGCTACCGAATGTAACCTGTCCACATGGCAGAGTCTGGCAAACTCCCCGTGGCATACCCAATATGCCAAATACCAGTAACAATGATGGGTCTCATTCTCCTAACCCTGAAAGAGCCTTGAATATGGCACTTTTTAAAAAAAAAATCTCAGGGCTAGGACAAAGGAGACGTTACTGGGGCCTGCTCGAGGCAATCGACAAATAACAAGATGGTCGTGATCATGAATTAAAACAAGAAATTAAAAAATAATAACAAGAAATCAGTTATTAGTCATAATAAAACAAACATCTTGGGCATATTTGCTTCCTGCCCCTTTTTAAAATCTTTTCTTTAATTTGACTTCTTGGTTTGGGGGCCAACCTGGCTTGCTCAAGTACCACTTCCAGAGATACTCTGCCAAAGGTTCAGTGCTCAGAGCCACTGATGCAGTGCTACTTAGGCCCACTTTGTGATTCATGGGAACTAATAGCTTTAAGTAAATATCTGTTTAGTGCTGGGTCCATGGGAATATAAAAAAAAGTACTTTAGATAGTAGGGCTGAAAATCTATGTAATGAGACCAAATAAGTCCAAGAAACCATCTGAGAACAATACACAGGCATGAATATTTAAGTCTGTGAAGTAATTGCAAGGAAATAAGAAATCTATGAAGACCAAGATTGACCTCATAAAGGAGTTAGAATTTGTGTGGTATTTTATAGGACAGAATTGAAGACTCTCCAGGAACAGATTGATGCAAGACAGGGGAGAGAACTGAGAAAAGGTATAAACGGAGAGCAATGTCCCATGTCAGGATTAGAGAAAGGCAGAGGCAGCCTGAATGGCTCAGACGTGTGTGCTGGGAGCAGGCAAACTTGTTTCAGATGTCATGACAAACTTGCTGTCTCAAGAAGGACATGAAATTTTCTTTTCTCAATTATATTCTTTGGAGGAATATATATATATATATATATATATATATATATTTGGAAAGAATATTCAGAGAGCATCTCAAGAAAGAATTTTGAAAAAAAAAATAATGTGGAGTTCATGCCCAGTTCAATCAGCTTAATCAATGGCTGAATAAATAGCAGTGCTCCTACATTTAAAAAAGAAAGAAAGAAAGAAAGAAAGAGAAAAAAAGAAAGAAGCGAAGGAAGGAAGGAAGAAAGAAAGAAAGAAAGAAAGAAAGAGAAAAAAAGAAAGAAGCGAAGGAAGGAAGGAAGGAAGGAAGGAAGGAAGGAAGGAAGAAAGAAAGAGAAAAAAAGAAGCGAAGGAAGGAAGGAAGGAAGGAAGGAAGAAAGAAAGAAAGAAAGAAAGAAAGAAAGAAAGAAAGAGAAAAAATTTTGTCCACTGCTACTCACACACACTTTGAGTTCAAACTCTGGAAGAGCAGGAAAAAGAAATGTATCTAGATCATATTTAGCTTCTTTTAAAAACATTTACTTTTGGGATGGAGCAATAGTACAGTAGTAGGGCTTTTGCCTTGCATGAGGCTTACCCAGGTTTGATCCCTGGCATCCCACAGGGTTCCCCAAGCACACCAAGAATAATTCCTGAGTGCAGAGCCAGGAGTAACCCCTGTGCATCACTGAGTATGTCCCAAAAAGCAAATCAACAACAACAACAACAACAACAACAACAAAAAACATTTACTGTAGCTTAGGTAGTATGATTATAATAATGACAATAAAGTTTTGCTTCACGAAAACCAAAAGTCTCCAAGACTCTCCACCACTGTTCTTAAATCACTTCTTGTTTGCCTTTTCCTCTCACCTCACCATGTTTCCATTCTCCTCTACTTGGTAACTTCAGAGCCAGTGCTTGGAGACCCCACAGTGCCAAGAATCAAACTCAAACCTCCCATATGTAAATCATGTGCTCCAGCCTATTGAACCATCTCCCCAGAGAAAAATCGTTACAGCAAACTTTTTCTAGATTCAATGTCTTATAGACTTCTGTTGAGTAACAGAACTAGATTGAGCAGAAATTACACAGATATTTCAAAAACTCATAAATTCAAAGAATTATAATTAAACTATGGATAATTTTGTTAAAACCACAAAAAAGAAAAATCTGACAAACTATGACCAACATGGAAAATTGATACTTCTCAGGTTATGACTTTTAGAATAGAAGCTTCTTGTGGCTGAAAAAAAAATCAAGTGCTTTAAAAATATCTTTACTTAGTGATACATAGCAGATAAGTAACTTTTGACAGCTTAAAAATGAAGAAAAATTAGTAATGCCTCTGATTTTGTACTTGTTTCTAAAGAATTCAAAATCCTGTTTATCCATAAAATTTTAGGATACCAAACAATTTGCCATTGACTTACACTTATTTATAATTCACCGTATTTTATTTTCTAATAGTAATAGATGGAATGGTGACAGGTTTGTACTCAGCAATTTTGTTATACCACAGTGCCAGGGTAGATACCACAAGCACCTCTAAAGCCTCTACATTTGCCACCTACCCATGTAAGTAACTTCAAATTTCAAGATGGTACAAACAAATAATAGCTTTAGAATGAACTAGAATAATTAGCTCAATAGGGGCTAGGATAATTATACAGTGGGTAAGGTATTTGCTTTGCATGCAGTCAACCCGGGTTCAATTTCCAGCACTGCATAGGGTCCCACAAGCTCTACCAAAAGTGATCCCTGACAATAGAACCAGAAGTAAGTCATAAGCACCTCTGCATGTGTCCAACAAAACAAACAAAAAGGAATATAAAATGAACTTGGAGTTGTTAGTAATCACAAAGCAATGCTACAGCAATTCACCTAACAGGTGGACAATTAGGATGTCCATGTAAATGTCTGAGGGCCAGAATTTTTTTTGGTATTGCCATGCTGCTATTTGGTAACTGTGAAGGAAAATGCAATGCATCACCAAGTTCCTCTCATCTGCCATGAACTAGAGCAGCAGCAAAGAGCTTCTGGGTACAAAGCTATTTTGCCTTCCAGGGAGAATCCACATTCAATAGCTGATGAATGGGAGACAATTAGCCTACTCACTTCAACCCTGCCAAAGGCCATTTTACGCTCAAAGTTTGGCCAAGGCTGCAGTTGAATCTGTACTGAGTTTTCACCTCTTTCTAGCTCGACTTCCCTTTCCTCCTTCTTTTGGGTATAGATCTGCGACCCACTCCTTCAGAAATAACATAAACACTAAGCTCCACCCCAGAGTCAGCTTCATGGACAATTCAGCTTCCTAGAGTGGAGCCAGAACTCTTTTTCAGTCTCTTTCCTCTTTCAAATAAGCAATTGTATTGTGGGGATTGAATAAGATGGCTCAGTTAGTCTCTCTAAAACCAGTTTGTCTTTTATACAGCAATGAGGAGGAGAAAAGACAGATCTCCACTAAGCTATCCAGTGTGGAATTTGAGCATACAGACTCTAAATGCAGGCAGTTAGCTAAGAATTCCTGTGTTAGCACCTATATAGCCATAACCTTGGTAAAGTGATTTTATGTCATCACAACTCTCTCACCGATAAATTGAAGACAATAATAATAATTGCTAAATAGTTTTTGCTAAACAGCTGAGACATGATATTTTAAGGGTTTGGCACAGTGGTTGAATTGGAGAAATTGTAGCTATGTCACCCATACCTGGTGTGCTACAATTATAAATTATAAATTATAAAACAGTTATAAAACATTAGGTACTCAGGTGTATGGGGAATGAATAATACAAATCTCTCAATGGTATAAACACTTTCCTCAAGGATAATGGTTATGGAGAATGTTTATGATTGTAGTTAATAGGCAACCTTTTTGTGTGTATAGGAGTTTGAATCATGTCAGATATCAGACATGGGCAGGACAAAAAGGGTCCCAAAACAATACAGATGAGAGTATAGGTAGGAACAGTTATTAGTCATAGATGTTCCAAGGACACAAGTAATGTTTGGGGCTAGATTTAGTTGGAAGGTTACCTTTGACCTGAGGATGGATTGTAGGATAGCACTGTAGCAATGTCCTCCTTGTTGTTTCTCGATTTGCTCAAGTGGGCAACAGTAATGTCTTCATTGTGAGACTTGCTGTTACTGGTTTTGGCATACCTAATATGCCACGGGGAGCTTGCCAAGCTCTGCCATGCAGACGGGATACTCTCAGTAGTTTGCGGGGCTCTCTGAGAGGGACAGAGAATCAAACCTGAGTTGGTTGTGTGCAAGGCAAATACCCTACCCACTATGCTATCACTCCAGACCGGATTGTAGGATAAAAAGCAAAAATTATTAAGCATTCTAGAATGTGAAGGATAATTAACACTAAACTAAAAAATATGTCTAAAAGGTTTGAGGAGAGAAAGGCACAATAATTAGTAGAAATCTTTAAAAATGGAAGAAACTTGAACTCATGTTTCACAAGGGGCAGAAAAATTATATTGGACCAGTCAGATTGGTAGCAATTGCTAACAAAAGACTTTGATTGACTGATTTATTGATTGGGTAAAGTAAGGGAGGTGAGTGGAATAAACCAATGAAATATGAGGAAAGTAACTGCACCCCATTGGCTTGGATTATTTTTTATCAAGTTTTCCATCTTTTGCTTCACCTGACTCAGCTCTGGTCAAGGTCCAGGGTCAATATGCCCTACTGTCACCTCATTCCATGTGATGTTCACTCTGGAATCATGTACAAAGTTTAATAATCAATCATTTTCTCCCCATATTTGTTGATTGTCTCTTTTCCTGTAGTCCCAAATACTCTTCTAAGCTTTTTATCAGTATTTTCTATAATTTCACCCATCTGGTAGATGTTTCATCTTAAAATACTTCTTCCATGAAGAGAGCATGCAGTCACCATGTTTATCAGGATAATAGAATGATTGGGGAGGATTTTCAAGGATTATTTAACAGGAGGGCTACCTCACTGATCTGTGGCATAATTTAGCATATATGATTCTCCTCTTTCTTACCCAAGATCACACCCAAAACCCTGCAGTAAGTCAGTATGAGTTTCCCAGAAGAATGACAATTCTTCCTAAGTATATGAATATCTATACTTTCCTCTAGCAAGCTAATAATTCAAATGTAGGAATAGTACAATATATTTTTAAAATCATACAACCAATTCATTTCACTAATAACAAATCATCTTGAAAGGCATCATTGGCTGATTGGGATGAGGATAAAGATGATAATAATGATAAGTACTCCTATAGTGGATGCCTACTAGAACTTTGCATCACAGAACTTTACACATCTCACAATGACCATGCAAAGGATGATTTTTTTCTATTTTAGTTGATGAAGAGTAAAGGCGTTGAATGTTTGGTGCATTTATCTAAGGTGGAATAGTCAGTAAATAACCTCAAAATGTTTGGGATAGTCTAAGGCAGATAGAAAACACAATGATTGATAGATAAAATAAAAATAGTGAGTTTAAGGATCAAAATTTCAACTTCTGAAGCCATGGCCGTGCCAGAGAGCCGCTCGTGGGGGGTGTGACCCTGGTAGGGTGTGAAGGATGAGCCGGAAACACCCCCCTTCCCATGAGGTTTCAGTTGCCCCACCACGACCGGCTCATACCTGGCTTTCCACAAAGCTCCAAAGCAGCTGCCATCTTTCTTTCCAGAGGGAAAAAGGCGGAAGGGAGCAACACCCTTTCCCCTCTGGGCAGGCATGGTGGCATGAATTAATGCATAGTCCATTCAGTTTGGCACAGCCATGGCTCCAGAAGCACAAGGATTTAATGCAGAGCCCAGCAGCTTGTGGCAGAAGAGTGAATGGATTATGCATTAATCCATGCCACCATGCCACCATCCCTTCTCCTGCCCCCGCACCTGACTGTCCTCACCGCTGGGGCCCCTTGGAGGGGAGCGGGTTAAGCTTTCCTCCCCACCCCGACCAAGGCTCCAGCAGTCAAAGACCTCCAGGACCAGCCACCACCATGCTGAGACCACTCTCCACACACATGAAGGTACTGGCAGAGGGACAAAGTCACGTGGGTTCCGGGGCCAAGATCTCCAAGCCTACTCGGATTTGGGCCGAGCATCCTCCACCCAGATCCTCCAAATTCCAGTAGGCGGGGGTCACACCCACCAACTGCCCCCCTGGCACTGTGTAATCCCATCAACGGCCAAGACTCAGAGACTATAAAAAACAGCTCCTGGAACCGCGCAGCCGCATTTGCAGCCGCGCGACATCCTATTATGACATCTTATTATCTCATTCCTACTTTGGACAAACTGGCAGGCTACCGAATGTAGCCTGCCCACACGGCAGAGTCTGGCAAACTCCCTGTGTCATACCCAATATGCCAAATACCAGTAACAATGATGGGTCTCATTCTCCTAAAGAGCCTTGAATATAATCTCAGGGCTAGGATGAAGGAGACGTTACTGGGGCCTGCTTGATGCAATCGATGATTAACAGGATGATTTGTGATTTTGAATTTTTTTCCCATGATAATTCCAACACCACACCCATTGTTGTACCCACCTCCCTCTTCCAGGGTTTCTAATACCTCTCCCTTTCAACACCGCCCCCAACCTGCAAACACAGCTCTGTGAATTTGCTGTGTTATCTTTGGCCCTTTGTTGCTCCCTTGCTGTGTACCTTTATGTGCCACATCCGAGAGAAATCATTCTGTGTCTGCCCCTTTCCATCAGACTGACTTCACTCAGCATGATATCATCTACTTCCATTCATTCTGCAGAGGTTATTTCTATAAAGCAGTGATGACATGTCTGCTTTGAGTCATTTGACAACATATAAGATCACCATTCAAAACTGCCAATATTAAATCGGAACTCGGAGTTTTTCATGAAATGTCAGGTTAAACCATAATAGACCTTATTTTTTGTATCATTGCAGATTTCTGAGCTCTACGAGATGCTCACAGAACAAAGAGAAATTGTTACAAATGCCACTTAACGCTAAAATAGCAGACATTGAAGAGATGGCAGTTGCCAATTTGTGAGAATTCCATTTCTGCTTTTTCAAATCTCAAAAGGACTGAGATGTATAGTCATAGGCTCCATCTGTTGAAACCCACCCCAAACTAGAAAACAATGCTTAAAAATAAAATAATATTAAAAATACAAAAATACAAACAATAATTACACAAAACTTTTCAATGTTTTATTTTTACTTTGTATGTCTTGGAATTCGTTTAAAATACCTGACTATAAGGTTGTTTGAAGGTAAGTTGAATATATAAAACCCAGGTAAATGAGGAATAAATGAATGACATACCAAACTTAGTTGAACTGACTGCTATGTTTGATACTTCAGTAAGTTATGAGTTTCCTGGCTGTCAAAAAAATGTGGTTTTGATAAAAATCAAGCGCAGCCCTAATGCTGGCCCTTTCAACCATCATTGTGGAGAATATGACATTTAACAATGACCAAAGAGCCCATCTGGTATTACTCATTTAAAATCTTTTTGTATATTTGTTATAAGTGACTAAAAATTAATGCTTCTGATATATCACCAGAGCTGGAAAATAAAAACTCTTACCAAATCTCTCTCAAATCAAATTTAAAATATAGCAAGTGTTCTTTTTCTATAATCTAAAAAGAATTCTAAAAACAGTTATTAAAGCAATGGATATATGTGTTAATTATGTACCATAATCCAAAAATATTTGTGTTAAATTTATTCAGTGTTTTTATTTTGCTGAAATCTTCGTATGGTTTTTTAACTTAATCTGAATTGAAATATATTTTAAACATAAAAAAAATTCCCAGAATCTTCCTTACCACACCAGGATCTTCCTCACACACGCCATGGATTAACAGATCAACCGGCACTTTTTTGTAACAATTTCAGAGATTTAGTTATTTATTTATTTTAGAAATATATTTTTGTTTTAAATAAAATGATTCTAAGGTAACCTTTCCTATCCAACATTTCTCTTTCACAACCAGGGATAACTCATCCTAAGTTTGTTTATGCTGAGGTTGCTATGCAACATTCCTGCCTAAATCATATATGAGAAGCAACTTTACCTCATAAATTGTAAGAATTTGCATAAATGGTTCCATAGGCAAAGCCAACTTTTGGCAATTGCTTAGTTCACCCAACAAAATATCTAGGTTTTTCCTTACCGGTAAACACCTCTTTCATTGATTTCTTTGCTTTATAGTATTTCATATTTCAATACATATTTTTTATCATATTGATAGACCTACATGGTATTATCAAATTAAGGACAATACTGATCCCAGTATCAAAATCCATTATCAGACTATTTAGCCAGTTTCATTTCTGTTATCTGACATCAACATTATTTTTAAAGAGGAGATACTTAGTTCCTGTCTTGTCCCTTTCCTCCTCATGGGGATTTACAAATCATATATATGTACATATATATATATACATCTATAATTAAATCTGTACTACTGGAGTCTAAGGCTTAATACTATTTCCACATTACTTTTCAACCAAGTATTTATATTATTCATCTTGGATTTTATTTTATCATTGTGTAAGATTATAATTTCACGTTGTTTTAGTCTTTAACTTTCCCTTTATATTCTTATTTATTTATTTTTGGAAAATGTTCCATTTTTACATTTCCTATCAGGTTCAGAATTTTAGTTTTTCACCAATGCAACTTGCACCTCCTCCTCGCTTTCTAGTCCTTCTTACTTAAGCACATCCTTTAGTAATCATTTTCACTGATGTGTCTGGATGATAAATGGTCTCAGTCCTTGCATGTCTGAAATACCTTGATTTCACTAACTGTTGAATTGTTAGTGAGCTGAATATTATCCTATCATTTATGACATTTATTTTTGTTTCTAGGAAGTCTTCTGTCAATCTAATTATGCTTCTTTAAAAGGAGGAAATACAATTTTTCCCCATGGCAACATAAAATAATTGTCTCTAAAGTTTCATCATGATATGTTAGACATGTATTTACTCTTTCAGCCATCTTGGTACAACTGTACTTCTTTAATACTTAAATTCACACTTCTAATACATTTTGAGGAAAATCTCAATCAAACATCTTTAATATTTCTTCTAATGTGTTCTACAATGTCTTCTTCCAGAATGCTCACTGAAATATATCAGCCTGTTCTAAATTTCTTGTCACCAGCATCCTTTATATTTTTTTTATTTTTTTATTAGTGCAACACCATGATGCACAGTTAAAGACTTATAAATTTTTGTGCTTGGATTTCAGCTATACAATGATAATGTTCCCATCCTCCACCACCACCAGTGCCCATCCTCCACCACCACGGGTCCCAGCATCCCTCCCACCCCCATTCCCCCCATCTCCCCCATCCCACCCTGCCTCTGTGGCAGGGCATTCCCCCTTGTTCTCTCTCTCTTCTTTTGGGTACTGTGTTTTGCAAGAGAGGCATTGAGTGGCAATCATATTTGGTCTATAGTCTACTTTCAGCATGCTTCTCCCACCCTGCGAGGATCCTCACAACATCCTATATTTGGTGCTCTCTTCTCTATCTGAGCTTCCTTTTCCCCTAGCACGTGTGGCTGGCCTCCAAGCTGTGGAACAAAATTCCTGGTACTAATCTCAGCCATTCCTCGGTGTTAGTCTCCCATTTTGTTGCTTTATGTTCCCCAGATGAATGCAATCTTTCTGTGTCTATACCACTCTTTCCGACTTATTTCGCTTAACATTATACTTTCCATGTAATACCACTTGTATGTAAATTTAATAACTTCATCTTTTCTAACAGCTACATAGTACTCCATTGTGTAAATGTACCAAAGTTTCTTTACCCAGTCATCTGTTCTTGGGCACTCAGGTTTTTTCCAGATTCTGGCTATTGTAAAGAGTGCTGCAATGAATAAACAATACCAGCATCCTTTTGAAATGGCAAATGTTCTATCTTATCTTACTTCTTTGCAATATTAAATTTCTCACACTTAGGGCCAAAGAGATAGTACAGGGAGTACTATGTCTTGCCTTGCATGCAGCTAACACCAATTTAATTTCTCACACCAGATATGGTCCTCTGAGCACACGACCAGAAGTAATCCCTGAGAATTGCTAAGTGTGTTCTGAAATCTAATCAATCAATTAATTGACCTCATATTTATCTTCAGATCACTACTGTTTTATTCTTATAACTTGTATCTGCTATTAATTTGTCTATTGAGCCTTTGTTGTTGTTTTGTTTTTGAGTCACACTCAGTGCTGCTTGGGACTTATTCTTGATTTGAGGGATCATATGAGGTGCTGGGGATCAAATCCATATAGACAGCAGGTAAGGCAAGTGCCCTATCCACATTATTGTGCTTCTGGCCTTGTATATTAAGATTGTAATTTAAATGTCACATTGTTTTAAAACCAATTTCATTTTTTTCTTAAAATGTGATGTTTTAATTAAGAGCTTATTTTAAATTAAGATTTTTATTTCCTGTTTTAGGATCTTCTTCAAATGAAATATCTGACCTGTGGATCTATTGCTTTTTTTTGTCTAATAACTCTCACAGTGAATTCGTCCCTTGTATGATCTGTTGATTTTTAATGCAAACTCATCATTATTTGTATTTTCTCCCTTTGGAGTCCTACATTATGGCACAAAAGTGACTCTATAGATTGTGAAATGGTATCATCTGCTTCTGATGGATGTACCAGGAGTTTATATTGAAGACAAATTTTTAAATTTTCTTTTGCTTGATATATCAGTAAGGTTGGGAATATGTACTCAGAGGACATGCATGCAGTCATTAAAAATAAGTTTTATTTTCTAGGAAAGGAAGGCTTGCCCTTCAAGAACCAAAGGAGTCACAGGCTTCCTTGCTTTTATCGCTTTGTGGGCAGAAATTCTCTTCCCTTCACTTCTACATGGTGAGCAACCTCACTAAGCTTTAATTTTTCCACACATGTTTTAGCTTGAGCTGCACATCTTAGACAGACCCCGAGCCACTGTTGTTTTACTCCCCTTGAACAAGAAAAGCCTAACCTAGACCTACGGGATAAGAATCTGAATCTGGTATACCACTGGGTGGCTGTGGTGTCCCTTTTCTGTCTTTCCCCTGCCCATTTCAAGAGTCACTCTGGTATCTGCAGGTTCCTTTTACTTACTTTGAATGCATATAAGTTGAACTTATATACCAAGTTATATTTTACACAGACACAAGTTTGCATGTATGCTGGATCTACGATATTGTCAGAAATGAAAGTGTACACTTAGAACCTCACTTTGGCACATAGATATGTTTGAATCTAGTTTGGCATCTTAATTTCTGATGTACCTAACTGATAGTGCCTCAGTTTCTTATCATTAAAAAAAAAGTGAGATCCATCACACTATTTCTTTTGATGTGCTTGGCCTACAGTAGTCTTAATAAAAGGAAGCTATTAATTCAGTGAAATGATACTGCTGAAAAACTTCGTTCATGAGTAACTATAATTCTACAGGTTTCAGGAATTACTGTGATCATTTTTTATTTATTTATTTATTTATTTAATATTGGGAGTGAGGTCTCCCAATAGGACCAGGGGCCATACTTTCAAAAGGAAGAGGGGCTATTCTTGGCAACTCTCAGCCACCTGGGTTGAACCATTCAATGCTAAGGTCCAAACATGTGGAAGCACTCTTGTTTTGCAATGCCAGGGACCAGCAGGACCAAACCAGAGTGCTCAGGATCCCCTGGGGCTTGTCCGCATACCTTCTCCCCTCTGCAGTATTTAGAAAGTCAGGTAGTGTCAGGGATCAAGCCCTGATCAGAAATTGATTCTCTACACCAGCTCTTTGGCCCCAGTTTGAATTCTTAATAAGAGTAAACTTTTATATTTGCTGTGCTTATTTTATTCTTTAGCATCTTAAAGGGAATAAAACACATTTTGGGTGTCATATCTTCTCTCTGATCATTTTCTCAGTGTCCAATCATCCCTTGATTACATAAAGACACAGAATAGAACATATGGTGGTTCAGAGCACAAATCACTGATACACCTACCACTTGTCTGCTAGTCTACCAGTCTTTCTGTTTTGATGTGCTGAAACCAAAACAGAGAGCCTTTTTCTTGTGTCCTGCTAATCTGGGAAAGATTTTCAAGGGAAAAATTCCATCTGTCAAGATGTTTATTTCATAAGGAATAGAGATTCATGAAGGAATCGAAAAGTCAAGAAATGGCATGTTTCAACTTATGTTTGAAAGAGATAGTTAATTTTAGAGGTCAAAGAGACAAGATAGGGATTGAGATATTTGCCTTGCATGTGGCCAACCCTGGTTAGATCCCTGAGAACATTGAGAAGCACAGAGCTGGGAGCACAGAGCTGGGATCAGACCCTGAGCACAACCAGGGGTTACACCAATATCTCCCTTTCCCAGAAAAGAAAAAGAGATTGATTTTCAAAGAGAGTTGGAGAAAGATAAGATAGACTGAATTTTTAAATGTTCCCCAACAGTCCCATACCCTGACATGTACATCTTAATAATTTCCTACCCTTGAAGTCACGCCCTCAACCCAGCCCCAAGCACCATCTTGCTACACACAGCAGTCAAGAAACTGGCCAGAGGGCTCCACAACACTTGGAGAATTCTCCAGGCATTGCACCAAGCTGACATTGCCGGAAGTCCCAGATGGGGCAGGTGCTGTCTCCTTGCCTTCTCCAGATGGAATCCCAGTAACATTTCCTGATATGCAAAGTGAGCAATGGAAAGTAAATTATCTGGCATCTGTTCCTGGAAGGCAGGCTTAAATGGTGGTGGGAAAATTTGAGCAAAATATAATGCCCAACCAAAATGCATCTGGATTGTGCATTAACCTACAGTGCCATGTTGCCCTGGGAGGGAAGGGTGTTTTTCTCTCCACCTTTTCCCCCTGACAGCAGTGACATGGTGGGCGCTATTTTTCAGAGCCTAATGGACAGCCAGCTATGACATTGCAGTGACGAGGCACGTGGGGCCTTATGGGATGGGGGGGTAGATCCGGCCCTGCAACCCACTCTGACAAGGCCCTGAGTTGCCTCCCATGAATGCCTCCTCTGGTTCCTTAATGACCATGATCCTAGAGGCATACAAACTAATCTCAGAACCCAGCAGCTTTTGGCAGTAATCCCTCCAGACTTATTACTAGAATATCAGAGATCCAAAATCGCATGGCCACAATAGTGGCTGCGCAACATCAGATGCTCTTCATAATCAGTAATTGAAAACAAATTTTCTTATGATGCGTTTTTGGCAGGTCTGATTGTTGGGGAAAATTACAAACAATAATGGTGGATCCTTTGTCATAATATTGAATGTGATCAATGTAGAGAAAGAGAGAGTAAAGTGGAAATCTGCCACACAGGCAGGGGGAGGGGTGAGAGGGTGATATAATGGGGTTCTAGGTGGTGTAAAATGTGCATTGGTGAAGGGATGGGTGTTTGATCATTGTATGACCAACTGAGACTTAAACTGAAAGGCTTTATGACTGTTCTCATGGTGATGCAATAAAAAATTTTTAAAAAATAATAATTTTCTACCCTTGAGTATGGGAGGAATCTATGGATATGATAGACTACTGAACTCTCTGATTATATTACATAATATGAAAAATGATGCTGTAACTCCTCTGATTAAGATATATACGTATACATATGTATGTATGTATATAATTGGAGTGAGAGAAGAACAGAAGTCAGTTTTTGTGCTCCTATTGATATGAAAGAAATAAATTATATTTATGTAGTCAACTTTTGATAGGAACAACACTGAGATCTCCCCAGTAGATAGCCACCAAAAATGCAAAAATCTTGAACCAACAGCTTCCAGGAACTGAATTCTGCCAGTAGCACCATGGACTTGGTAAAGGCCTCTCAGCTTCCTTAAAGAAATAAAATCCACCCCAAAATTTGATTACAACTTTATGATGCCATTGTTAGATAATCCAACAAAAGCATACCTGGACTTCCAAACTGCAGAACCTATAAGATAATAAATGAGTTATAAGCTTCTACTAAATATATGATAAGTTATTATTTATCAATAGTAATACAATGCAGATAGCAGCACTCGAAACAGAGACATAAGTTGGTTTATAAATATAGTTGAGACCAAAATTGAAAGGATCTATATTGTCACTGAAATCTATTAGAATAAAGATGATGAGAAAATTGAATAAATATCAATTAAGAAGACAAGCATAATAAAACTAATTTTATGTAAGCATGGAATGTCTCTGAATTATCTTTAAGGTTTAGAGATAGATTTTGGTTACTTTAATTAAAACTGGGGAAATATGCATGAGGAAAAATTTTATGGAGACTATAATGAGTTCAGCTTAGAAATTTGATTACAAACAAAAAAGGCCATAGTAAAGTCCTGTCATGCATCCACTTCTTTGCAATGAGACATCCTTGCCCTATTCCTTGAATCTAGCCCGAACTTAGAGCTTTCATTAGCCAATAGAAAGCAAAGTGGAAAATGGCATGCCAGTTCTGAGTTTAGGCCTCATGTGACCAATAATATTTCTTTTCTTTTCTTGGTTCCATATCATCCCCATATGAAGAAGTCTAGGCTTTAGAATAAAATGCCATGTGAGGCAGAGACAAACCATACTGAGAAAGACTATCCTGAACTCCTGTTCTCTCATGTAACTTGTTCTCTCATGAACTCAGCTCTCATGTAACTGGCCACTTATCACCAACAAGTGCAGCGCTAGAACCAAATACACTGAGCTTAAATTTCTAATTCATAAACTCACGTACTAAATTATTTGTGATTGTTTTGAACCTGCAATTTTTTGAGTGGTTGACTGTATAAGAAAAGCTAATGTTTAAAAGCATATAATGTTTGAGATACCATTTAAGTATATTCAGGAGGAAGTGTGGATTCTAGATCAGGATCTAGAACAAGTAGAACAAGTAAGATCAAAGTGGAGATTTGGGGAATGATTGGCATAAGGATTGTCATGGATGTCCAGGAGAAACCTGGTATATTTTTTATTTTTTGAAATGAATGTCATGCATGTATAAAATATTTCTATTTTCTGAACAAGATGTTAATTTCCTGGTGATAATGAGTGCTGTGAAATATTGTTCTTCATTAAGCTCTGTTGTTGTCATTTCAGAGGAGAAACTATCATGAGACAAACAATTAAGAAAAATTCTTGAAACAGCATAATTGTTTTTTTCCCTTCAGCTTGTTTGGAGTGTTATGCAGCTCAAATCTTTCCTATCAAATGAAATACTTGAAAAACAAATTTTCAACGCATCTTTCATTCAAACAGCTCTTTACTTTTCCTGAGTAGACGGTAACCTGCCAACCCTGATGGATGTGTCACATCCCTGCACACTGTCTGCAGAGAGAAAGGCAAAGATAATCAACATCTCCAAGAGTCAGCATTACCAAAAAATGTCTTCCTCTGTGATCTTTGCAATTGCTATGCACTGAGGATTATGATTATCCCCCATTTTTCAGGCAAAGAAACAAAGATTTGTGTGTTTAAGAAACTGCTCAAGCTTTTGATTTGTCAAAATCTCACCCAGCTTTTTGTAATTCCAGGTCTCTGGAACGGTGCACCACACTCCCGTATCTGAGACTTTTCATGTATGGAATTGAATTCGGTTCTCACCACTATTTGTGAAGTACTGCTAATAGCTTTGTAAAAAACTCTATGTCTTATAATGCTTTCCTTTTGTCTCCCCAAAGACACTTTTATCACATTTTGCTTAACTCTAAAATACTAAAGATACCTCTCCACACAACCTCACAAATAGGGCAGGACCCAGATTGGGTTATGCTCAAAGTGAGTCACGCTAACCTATCTTGTCATTAGAAACGGCTCTGCGTCTTAATCTGTCCACAAACGATAATTAATGATCATTTAACTGTACTGTCAGCTCTGTTTAAATTTGAGTGATACCAGTTGTTTCTCCCTTGGGCCAACCAATAGCAACGGGGAAGGCATTCAGGCATGTCATTGTCGGGGTGGCTCTGGGCCTATAGCAGTCCAGTTTAATGGGCATTCAGAGCTCATTAGTGAGGAAACACATCGGGAGTGACCGCTCCGGTGCCACACGTTGCAACTAATAGCCCTGCCGAACAGAATCGTTTCTGTTTCTGCTCAGTTGTTGTGAAATCCTTTCAATGTCAACAAGTGGTTGTGCCGGCAGGAGCCCGCCATCCTATCCAGCAGTTTTATCCGTTGCTCTCCTGAGCCAGACTTGTGTCCTCCTCCATTGTCCAGTCCCACAAAGGAGCCTGAGCAATCACAAAGCCTTCACAGCCATTCATCATCAGCTCACCGATGCTGTGGCCAAGATTGCCCGCCAAAGTGCAGACCAGTCTTGTGGGCATCACATGTGAGGATCCGGATACAGGATGCCAGGCCTAGGTTTGCCAGCTTGAAGAATCCGAACAGTATATGGACTTACAAGGCTTCCTTTCCTTACCCAAGAGAAAGAATCAAAGGGACAAGTCATTAAAGAATGGGTGAAGAATGAACCATAACTGTAAGAAAATCTGAAGCTGTGGCGAGAGTGGATAAATTGCTTCATGGGCAAAAAAAAAGTCTGATCAAAGAGATTGTACTTCAGGTAGAAAGTTTTATCTGATCAAGCAATGCAGAGTTCTTTAATTACCAAATAACTTGATTCACTGGTCCAGTGTATGGAAAAGAAAGTTGATTAGATAGCATCATACAAAGCTACATTTGGTTTCTGGAAAGGAAGGCAATATTTCAATGTGTGCAATTTTTAAATAACCAGGGCACTGATAATTACTCATATAGGCTGACAGTACAGAAATAATAAAAAATATTTCTCCAATTACAGTATTCTCATACCTTAGGAATAGAATGTATTGTATTTTAATTAAAAGAATAAAGTCTTCCCTCTCTGCAGCCAATACTTTGTTCTTTCTTTTAAAGAGCTCTATCTTTCAAGAAAGTGCTGGAATTAATTTTACATTTGGCAAAGAAGAAAATGATCAGAGTGATGAAGACCTTGAGGTCCTGTGGTCATTTTCCAAGTCCCAAGTCTGTCCTCTGGTTGCTTTCTTTGCCCTGTTTCCAACTGGTAACACTATGTGTATACTTTCTTTCTAGCCCAGAATGTACTAATTTTAAATATGTGCCTGCAGATCCCTCTTTAGATGTGAAAAATAATTTCTAGACGTTACTGTTAGAAAGTTATTTCTACAACTTGCTCAATTTTGTTGATTCACCACATATATAAATCAGTAGATGCACAATGATTATCTATTGATTAGGATATCAATGTTACAACACCATCAGCAAGTTACTCATTCTGTTTCAATGTCAACCAAGTGGTACTACAAATAGTTATCAGGTTGTTAAATGTTTGGTAAGACTGTCTCCAGTTTGCATTCCTTGTAATTTCAGAAGTTTCTGATAGAATATAGCTAAAAATAATCTTCACATTCACATATTTGCAATAGAAAAAAATTCAATATCCATGTTGACTTTTTGACTATCACTTAATATTTGTGTGTGTGTGTGCTTCAATGATGTGACTGTTCTTCCATTGTATCTCTTACTATTGTTACCAGCACCATAGCTTCTAGTAATTAAGCACCTATGATATGCCATGTACAGATGTAAATATCGGCCTTTCTAATTTAAATATATTCAAATTATTTTATTGTAGCACTGTAGCACTTTCTTTATGGTGTTTTTCCCATGTGGAAATTACATTCAGAAGATTACTGACTGACCCTCGAGTTCTCCCTCTCTGGTTCTGGATGTACAATGCCAATGTTAACTACATAACTCTTGCTCCTATATAAGGCAAGAAATGACCTGCATTGACTTCCAGAAGTAAGTAGTCAGGTGATGGCTAAAATTCAGATTTAAAAGTGGTTTTATTTTTTTACAATGACTAAAATAAAGACTGTAAAGACTATGAATTTATGACACTTTGCTTTTTTAAAGGCATTTCTTTGTAGCCATAGTATACTTGCTCTGAACTTCACAGTTCCAATTTTTTTGCAAAAGCTTTGGAATGATTACTCCTTCTAAGGATCTTATGAGACAAGTCATACCATTATGTTCTTTCAAGCATTTTGTTAAAAGTTGGGAAGGCTTAGAGAGGCAACTCAACCCACCCAGGTTAGGAAAATAGTCGGCCAAGGAAACAGGGTATGAGCCTCTTCCTAAGGGCCTGTGACCCTCACATGAGGATCTGGCCCCTCTAGACCCTGTTTTGTGACAGGTTTAAAATGACTTTGGCTACCACAGATAGAAAGTTCTTTAAGTATCAGTCTTTATATGCCCACCTTCTTTAGCAATTTTGACCCTGCCTTCCCAGCAGGATATCACCAAGGAGGCCTTTCTGCATGTAATTTGCTACCTCTCCTCTACAAGCCTCCTTCACACTGAACAAGATCTTCACCACCGTACCATGGCAAATAAGTTACAACAGAACTCACAGATGTTTGTGGTGCTTTTGTCTTGCATTCTCCACAGCATGACCGTGAGGAAGTGATAGAGGGCTTTCACCAAGACTAGTGCTGGTGTCCCATCTGCATGGGTGGAGGGAGAGAGGGCTGTGCTGCACATTTCTTTGGGGGACTTTTAAATGGGTAATTGAATTGTTGAAATCAAATTTGGGGACCCCTGTCACAAATCATTACCTTGTCTTTTCTCTATCTCCCTGTTCTTCAAATTAATGGCACATACCACACTCTGGCCTCCATTAGCGTAATTTGGTTGAGACATTTTCCAGCCCATATCATCAAAATGAGAGAGCAAATTGTGGTGACCAGCAGGCCATCTGTGGGGCATGAAATGTTAAGAGAAGCAGGCTTTCCTCTCAGCATTTTCTCATTTGGGATTTTTGAAACTACTTTGTCTTCAACTCTAGATACTTAGTTATAAACTTAGAGTATTTCTCAGATGGCTGACTTGGGGTTGGACAGTGAGAATGATATTACTATTGTGATGAAGAAGTGTAAGCTCTTCTTAGTCTCAAATTTGATGAACTATATAAAAATGATAGAGGGTTTGATCTCTTAGTTCCGTGTTTTTCTGAGATTGTTGTCAATAGCAACTCTGGTGACATTATCACTAGCAATTCATAAATACCGTGAAATTAAACCATCTTCAAGTACATCTGCTTAATACACTCTGTTTATTTTTATTATATTTTTTGATAGGGAGAAGTGCATCCCAGAAGTACCCAATGGTCACTCTTAGTTCAGTGTTCAGGGGACAGTCCTGAGTGTGCTCCGGGGACTGTATGCAGTGTTGGAGGTTGAACCTGGGCCTTCTGCATTTAAAGCATGAACTTCAACCCTTAACTCTTCAATCCTCAACACAACCCATAATTATTTTTTAAAAAATTATTGAGGGGCTGAAGCGATAGCACAACAGGTAGGGCATTTGCCTTGCACGCGGCCAATGTGGGTTTGATTCCCAGCATCCCATATGGTTCCCAGAGCACCACCAGAAGTAATTCCTGAGTGCAGAGCCAGGAGTAACCCCTGAGCATTGCCGGGTGTGACCCAAAAAGAAAAAAAATATTGAATACATCAGCACATTAACTAGCAGTGATTCCTTCTTTCTATAAAATCTGTGGGTTTTCTCACTCCTTTGTTGAGTTCATGATTGCTAATAATTAGCTAAGATTAAGAAATATGATTTAGGACCAAGAATAAAGCTCAGTGGTAATGCATTCATCTTGCATACAGTGCCAGCAATATAGTTCAATATAGTCCGGGTTATATTGCTGGCGCTGTATGGTCATGAGTGACCCTTGAGCAATAAGCCTGGAGTAGCCCCCAAATAGTAAAGGGTATGGTCCATAAAAGCATAAAAATTAAGAGAAAGAAGAAAATATTTTATCTATAAATGTACTTGTCACTAAATAATATTGCAAGTATTATTTTTAAGTCCAAAAGAATATATAGGAAAGAACACGCTTTACCTGAACAGCAATATAGTGGTCATGCAACTGTAGAAATTTCATTTAAATATTTCTTCATAAACTCCATATAGACATAGGAACTAAGTCTGGTGAAGGTTTCTGGAAAAAGGTCGAGAGGAGACAATGATTCTGATTTTTTCTACCTTAAACAACTGTGTGGCTATAGTTATGTCATTCATTTCTGCCGGCACTTTGCACAAGATCTAGGTTTCTCTAGTTACCCCAAAGCAAAAAAAAATCTCTTTGATTCTTTGTGTTTTGAAACACTGAATCTAAGAAAGAACATTTAATGATTAATTACTGCTGCTCATTAATGATTTCTATTATAAACAACTGTAGTATTATTGCCAAAAAGGCCTTTTTATAAACTTTAGATTACAGATATCATGGTGATTTCATTGTTGCAACAGAAATTAATAATGAAAAAAGTATTTTTAAGCATGAGTCAGAGGTGCTTTAACTTTCTCAATTCACGCTTTTGTCTTTCTCATGACTTTCATAATACTCCTTGGCCCAACGGAATCTTTAACAGCTGAGTTTATTAAATACTCAAATGCAAATAAGTTAGATATTTCTGTTCTAAAAAACCTAAGTTTTGTGTTGTAGTTTTATTAAATAAATTATTTATTAACTATTGGGCACTATACACCTTTATAAGTCTAGAAATCAGATTTGTAAGCACATAATTCAGAAATATTATTATTTCCTGTTTCATGTTGATTTTCACATGGCCTTGCTTTTTATCATAACAATTGTGCACAAAACTCAGTTCTCACAAATATCAGCATAGTCAAACAAAATATAGTTTCAATATGTAATATTGAAACTGTAAACTATATAAAGCCATAAATTACCATGACATATGATAGGTGTTCAATTTAGGTGCTTTTCAGAAATTATCCTGAAAATTATCCCTTTAAGATCACTAAGATCACCCTGAGAACTTCACCCCAATTTCCATATTTCTTTGCGCAATTTGGAGGCCATAGGACAGGCAATTTTGTCATAGTCAAATGTAGATTTTTATTAAGCTTCCTGAAATGTACGGTAAAAGCTCAGGACTCATTATTATGTTCAGTCACTATGAGCCCTCCAATTCAGAACCCACACACCAAATGATTTCACTAGTCTTCCTTTCACTAGTCTTCATTCAGCACCAAGTATATGTAAAAAATTAATTCAATTAGGATACATTAGTAAATAAAATAAAATATCTCTGCCTTCAGAAATTTTAACAAAAAATTAAATTAATTCCTTTGTTAAAAAATTTAATAAAGAAAAAGAAAATAAAACAGTAAATAAGAAAGTTAAAAAGTTTGATGATAGGTGATTGAGTGGGGATAATCAAAAGTTACTGGGCAAACTGCGATGTAAAATAGAATTTCTAGTAGCAAGTTTCACAGAGCAAGTTAAATCTAAGCTGACATTTGAAAGAGGTGAGGGACTATTCTTATACAAATCTGGGAGAATGTTTCAAATAGAGGCAGTTAGGCATAGGATCCAAGACAGAAACATCACTGGGGTGCTCCAGGAACAGAAAGAGTACCCCTGTGATTGAGTCTGATCCATGAAGAAATGAAGTGGTAGGAAAAGCAGTTTAAACAAAGCAGGGTTGGATGCAGAACAGTGATGCCTGGGATCACTATAAATAAGGACACTATGTTTTCTTCTAAATCAGGTGGAGCCACTGAAGGTTTTGAGTGATTTGATCCCTTTGATTAAAGTATTTGTATAGGTTTAAATACAATGGACTGTTTAAAGGCTATTGCAGTAATATGGGTAGCACTTATTATAAGTGCAATATGTACATATATATTTGATAGAAACTTAGACTATAGTAGTAGAAATAAGAATATCACAACAATCACAAATTATCCTGTTATTCGTCGATTGCCTCGAGCAGGCCCCAGTAACATCTCCTTCATCCTAGCCCTGAGATTATATTCAAGGCTCTTTAGGAGAATGAGATCCATCATTGTTACTGGTATTTGGCATATTGGGTACGCCACGGGGAGTTTGCCAGACTCTGCCGTGTGGGCAGGTTACATTCAGTAGCCTGCCAGTTTGTCCAAAGTAGGAATGAGATAATGAGATGTCTTAATAAGATGTCGTGCGGCCGCATTTGCGGCCGCGCGGTTCCAGGAGCTGGTTTTTATAGTCTCTGAGTCTTGGTCGCTGATGGGATTACACGGTACCAGGGGGCCAGAAATAAGAATAATGTTTGGAAATTTTGATATATTCCAAAGTTAGAGCTAATCAGGTATTCTGGTAGACCTTTGAATATGAGATATTGGGGGATGGGTGGATGAAGATTGTACAAAAGGCATAGAGATAATATTATGCTATTGAACCAACAGAGGTTCAATTCCCAATACCCAATATGGTCCTCCAAGTCTCACTAGGATTAATTTCTGAGCACAAAGACAGTGGTTAGCCCTGAGCACCACAGGGTATGTCCCCCAACCCGAAAGAACCTAAATAAAACAAAAGAACTTCATAATTTTAGGTACAAGATATCCTCACCAATGCTGCAACTTAAAAAATTTAAACATTGATATTGCTTAGGTCACTGAGAGGTAAAAATCAGCTTTGAAGTTTGAGTTTTTTAGTTTTTTTCACCTTTTGCACTTGGCGCTGCTTAGCTCAGATATTAAGCAATTTTATTAGGAAATTACTTCAGAACACATTAACAGCAGTTCAAACAGATACATAATACAAATAACCAAGAGTTCATAAAAATAATCTTTATCCAAAAAAGTACACCAACTGGGGGTATGGTGCCGCCAGCAGGTAAATCTAAACCTGTGAGGCGAGTGCATCAGCAGCCTGACAGCGCCTTCAGACTTCCAGATACCCCAAACTTACTGCTTCGCCTTTGGTCAGACCCCAAAAAGTTGGAGCAAAGTTTACCAAGAAAGTAAACAGCCAAAAGTTAGGTATGTGGCAGACAAACCCACAAACCACCTCAGGCTCAGCTATATAATTGGAGGCATGGCCTCTCTGGTTTCTGATTGAACTGCTTAATGGCCATGATCCCAGAGACTCAGAAACAAATCTCAAAACCCAACGGCTTTTGGCAGAAATGCTTCCGGTCCCTGCAGTAGGTCACCAGCACTGGGCCAACTCAGGTGGGAATAGGTTTCGTGCCTGGGCCTGTTCCCCCTGGCGGCCCAGTGGCCACCATCCTCCAGAGGCCATTGGACAATAAGGTTTGGGCCCACAGTGACAAGAAACCTGGGACCTCATGGGATGGGGTTGGAGTTGGCCCTTCCTCCCCGTCCCAGTGAGACCCCAATTAGCCGCCCACGAAAGGCCTCTATGACTCCTGATCAAGTTGCTTAACGGCCATGATCCCAGAGACTCAGAAACAAATCTTGGAACCCAGTAGCTCTTGGGAAAAGTGCGTCCGAACCCCGCAGTAAATTACTGTCACTGGGCCACCCAAGGGGGAAAAGGGTGCTGTCCCTTTGCCCGCTCCCCCTTGGTGGCTCTGTGGCCACCATCTGCAAGAGGCATTGGACAGGAAGGTTGGGCCCACAGTGATAAGACAGGTGGGGCTCACAGGATGGGGGTGGAGCCGGCCCTTCCCTCCCCATCCCAACGAGACCCCGTGTCACTGCCCATGAACGACCTCTATGGCTCCTGATCAAGACATTTGATGGTCATGATCCAAAGATTCACAAACAAATCTCAAAACCCAGTCGCGTTGGGCAGAAATGCGTCCAGACCCTGCAATAGGTTACTGGTGCTGGGCCATCCCAGGTGGGAATAGGTTTCGTGCCTTGGCCTGTTCCCCCTGGCAGCCCGGTGACTGCCATCCTTTAGAGGCCACTGGACAATCAGGTTTGGGCCCACAATGATGAGACAAGCGGGGCCTCACGGGATGGGGTGGAGCCGGCCCTTTCCTCCCCACCACAACGATACCCCATGTAGCTGCCCACAAACCCCGTGCAGCTGTTCTTGATCAAGCTGCTTAATGGCCATGATCCCAGAGACTAGGAAACAAATCTAGAAACCCAGTGGCTTTTGGCAGAAATGCGTCTGGACCCTGCTGTAGGTTACTGTTGCTGGGCCACCCCAGGTGGGAAAGGGTGTTGCCTCTCTACCTGCTCTCCCTTGGCGGCTCAGTGGCTGCCATCCTCCAGAGGCCACTGAACAGTCAGGTTTGGGCCCTTGGTGACGAGACATGCAGGGCCTCACAGGATGGGGGTGGAGCCAGCCCTTTCCTTCCTGTCCCAACAAGACCCCGAGTCACAGCTGATGAATGGCCTTTCTGGCTCCTGGTCAAGCTGCTTAGCGGCCATGATCCCAGAGATTCAGGAACAAATCTCAGAACGCAGCAGTTTTTGGCAGAAATCCCTCCAGATTTAAGTGTCAAAATTTCAGAATTTCAAAATTGCCCAGCCACTACTGCAGCCACGTGACATCATATGTTATTCTTAACCAGCAATAGAAAACAAATTGTCTACTGTTGCCTTTTCAGCAGACACGAGTGTTGGGGTAAAATCCTAAATAATAATGGTGGGTCTTGTGTCAAAATATTGAATGTGATCAAAGTAGAGAGAGAGGAATGTGAAAATCATCTGCCCCACAGGTGGGGGAGGGTCTGGGATGGGGGTATACTGGGGGTTTTGGTGGTGGAGAATGGGCACTGGTGAAGGTACGGGTGTTTCACTGTATGACTGAGACTTAAACCCAAAAGACTTTGTTACTGCTCTCATGGTCATTCACTTAATCACTTAATCACTTAACTTCCCATTAGTCATCGATTTGCTCGATCGGAGCCAGTAACGTCTCCATTTGTCCCTGTCGCGTGCTAGTGTAGCCCAATGGCATCTGTTCGCTCTGGGAACATGAAGAGCCTCAAACCAATCGTTCACGATGCTGACGAAGAAGTCTGACCATCTGGGAGGTGGGCGGCCACGCAGTCTTGACATCCCGTGGAATCCAGTCGGTAACAGCTCTAGTCCAGCGGTCGTCTTTAAATCTCATTACGTGACCAGCCCATCTGATTTTTGACACCTTGGCAAATGAGACAGCGTCCCTGATCCTCGATCGTCGACGGATGTCAGAACTCCGGATTCATTCTCTCATTTGAGTGAAACGTGATATTCCAAGCATAGCTCTTTCTATTCTTCTTTGGGAGACCTGAATAGCGTTCTCATCCTGTTTGCATAGGGCCCAGGTCTCTGAGGCATATGTTAATGCAGGAAGAACAGTGGAATCAAAGAGATGTGCCTGGAGCCGGAGGTTCTTTGTCCTCTTAGCTATTTCTTCGATGTTCTTGAAGGCGTTCCAAGCCGCTCTCTTCCTCCTGCGCAGCTCGGGTGCCAGGTCATTTCTCGACCTAGGTACACATAGCTGTTGCAGCTGGAGATGGTCGTTCCGTTGAGAGAAAATGGGGCATCAGGAATGAGGCTGTTTCTCATAAACGTTGTCTTCAAAAGATTCAGCTGTAGTCCTACCTTTCCATACTCACGGTCAAAGTCGGCCAGCATTTGTGCCGCTTGGCTGATGTTTGGTGTTATTAAAACAATGTCATCAGCAAAGCGGAGGTGGTGTAGTTGCCGACCATCTATCTTCACTCCCATTCCTTCCCATTCCAGTCGTCGCATGATGTTCTCGAGGGTGGCACTGAAGAGTTTCAGTGAAATGGTATCACCCTGCAGAACCCCTCTCTTGACATCAACGATCACTTCTTTGTAGAATGGTGAGATCCTGGTAGTGAATCCGCAATACAGCTCATGGAGGATCTTGACGTATTGGGCTTGAATGCCCTGATTGGCTAGGGCTTCAATGACCGCTTCCATCTCAACAGAATCAAAGGCCTTCTTTAAATCAATGAACGTTAAACAGAGCGGCATCTTGAACTCCCGAGAAACCTCAATGAGCTTGGTTATCGTGTGGATATGGTCGATGGTGCTGAATCCTTTGCGGAACCCTGCTTGCTCGCATGGTTGTCCTTCATCTAGTGTTCTGCCAATCCTATTTAGGATGACTCGAGTGAACAACTTGTAGATGACAGACAATAGGCAGACCAGGCGATAGTTGCCAATGTCATGGATGTCTCCCTTCTTGAACAGTAGTACGGTCCTGCTGGTTTTCCATTGGGACGGAACCTTGCATTCAGACAGGTAGCGAGTGAAGAGCCGAACCAGTGTATTGATGAGTACTGACGGCAGGTTCTTCAGGTGTTCAGGTCTGACCTTGTCTGGGCCGGGTGCTGTTTGTTTCTTTACTGACAAAATGGCGTGTCGGATTTCAGAAGGGAGAACTTTGGGAATGACATATCCATCCTGTGGAATTTGTTCCTCGGAACATGCGATAAAAGAGGTGTCAGAGGCGTTGGTGTCCTTGTCAACACAAACGTGACCATGAGCATTGATTCATTCGAATGCCTAACAACCCAAATTGGACGTTTACATTTGAATAGATGTGGCTCACTGCCTGTAGTTTCTATCTTTGTTGTCTACGCACCAACATCTCATTATGATTTAAGAGAAATCGAGAAGTTCTACATGGAGCTAGAGAAGTTCTATAAAGAAGACCACACCTTCTACAAGATCATTGTGGGTGATTTTAATGCCAAGATAGGACCGAGAAGATCAGCTGAAGAACTTCACATCGGGACCCATGGCCTAGAATGGAACAAACAGGGTGAGAGACTGTCTGAGTTCATCATGTCGACCAAGACCATCCATGGTAACTCACAGTTCCAGAAGGCAGAATCTAAACGTTGGACATGGGAGTCTCTCAGTGGACGATTCCAGAACGAAATAAACCACATCATATTCAATCGATGGTTTTGCCTGACCGATGTTGCTGTTGTCCCAAAGTTTCAAAAGGGATCAGACACCATATACTTCGTGCAAAATTCTACTTCACAGAGCAGGGAGAAAGGCTTGCAAAGTTCAAAAAGAGAACTCCCAGAATGACCACCAACTGGGAACTCTTTGGCACTATTGTGGCAACATGGGAAGATGCCATTGTTGACAACATTGACAAGGAATACGATCAACTGGTTCAGCATCTCCATGAATGTACGAGGAACTCCAAGAGAGAGATCACTTAATCACTTAATCCCTTAACTTCCCGTTAGTCGTCGATTTGCTCGAGTGGGCGCCAGTAACGTCTCCATTTGTCCCTGTCGCGTGCTAGTGTAGCCCAATGGCATCTGTTCGCTCCGGGAACATGAAGGGTCTCAAACCGATTGTTCATGATCTTGACGAAGAAGTCTGACCATCTGGTAGGTGGGTGGCCACGCGGTCTCTTGATATCCCGTGGAATCCAATCAGTAACAGCTCTAGTCCAACGGTCGTCTTTAAATCTCATTACGTGACCAGCCCATCTGATTTTTGACACCTTGGCAAATGAGACAGCGTCCCTGATCCTCGATCGTCGACGGATGTCAGAACTCCGGATTCATTCTCTCATTTGAGTGAAACGTGATATTCCAAGCATAGCTCTTTCTATTCTTCTTTGGGAGACCTGAATAGCTTTCTCATCTTGTTTGCGTAGGGCCCAGGTCTCTGAGGCATATGTTAATGCAGGAAGAACAGTGGAATCAATGAGATGTGCCCGGAGCCGGAGGTTCTTCGTCCTCTTAGCTATTTCTTTGACGTTCTTGAAGGCGTTCCAAGCCGCTCTCTTCCTCCTGCGCAGCTCGGGTGCCAGGTCATTTGTCATATTGACCTCTCGACCTAGCTACACATAGCTGTTGCATTCGGAGATGGTCGTTCCATTGAGAGCGAATGGGGCGTCAGGAATGAGGCTGTTTCTCATAAACATTGTCTTCGTAAGATTCAGCTGTAGTCCTACCTTTCCACACTCACGGTCAAAGTCGGCCAGCATTTGTGCCGCTTGGCTGATGTTTGGTGTTATTAAAACAATGTCATCAGCAAAGCGGAGGTGGTGTAATTGCCGACCATCTATCTTCACTCCCATTCCTTCCCATTCCAGTCGTCGCATGATGTTCTCGAGGGTGGCACTGAAGAGTTTCAGTGAAATGGTATCACCCTGCCGAACCCCTCTCTTGACATCAACGATCACTTCTTTGTAGAATGGTGAGATCCTGGTAGTGAATCCGCAATACAGCTCACGGAGGATCCTGATGTATTGGGCTTGAATGCCCTGATTGGCTAGGGCTTCAATGACCGCTTCCGTCTCAACAGAATCAAAGGCCTTCTTTAAATCAATGAATGTTAAGCAGAGCGGCATCTTGAACTCCCGAGAAACCTCAATGAGCTTAGTTATCGTGTGGATATGGTCGATGGTGCTGAATCCTTTGCGGAACCCTGCTTGCTCGCATGGTTGTCCTTCATCTAGTGTTCTGCCAATCCTATTCAGGATGACTCGAGTGAACAACTTGTAGATGACAGACAATAGGCAGATCGGACGATAATTGCCAATGTCATGGATGTCTCCCTTCTTGAACAGTAGTACGGTCCTGCTGGTTTTCCATTGGGACGGAACCATCATAAGACACTAAATACCCATCTTCTGGAATTGTCGTACCATATTTGATAGGGTTCAAATATGGTAACACCTACAAGGGTGATTAGAGGGCACCCCAAAAGCCTCTATCCCTCTTGGAAAGACTGGCAAGCTACCGAGAGTATTCCGCCCGCACGGAAGAGCCTGGCAAGCTATCCGCTGTGTATTCGATATGCCAAAACCAGTAACTACAACTGGTCTCATTCACCTGACCCTGAAGGCTTCACCGACATGGCAGCACTGAGAAGGATGAGAAAGGAGAGGCCGACAAAATCTCAAGGCCGACCTAGGCTGCCACAACGAAGGAAGACAAAAATGATCGTCTGTACTTTCAATGCACGTACGCTAGCATCAGATGCATCCATCGAGGACCTGATGGTACAAGCGTGAATGATCAAGTACGACATCATTGGTCTGACCGAGACAAAAAGGCACGAATCTTACCATGCCGTTTTCGACACTGGAGAAGAATTGTTCCTCGGAACATGCGATAAAAGAGGTGTTGGAGGCGTTGGTGTCCTTGTCAACACAAACTTGGCCAAGAGCATTGATTCATTCGAATGCCTAACAACCCGAATCGGATGTTTACATTTGAATAGATGTGGCTCACTGCCTGTAGTTTCTATCTTTGTTGTCTACGCACCAACATCTCATTATGATTTAAGAGAAATCGAGAAGTTCTACATGGAGCTAGAGAAGTTCTATAAAGAAGACCACACCTTCTACAAGATCATTGTGGGTGATTTTAATGCCAAGATAGGACCGAGAAGATCAGCTGAAGAACTTCACATCGGGACCCATGGCCTAGAATGGAACAAACAGGGTGAGAGACTGTCTGAGTTCATCATGTCGACCAAGACCATTCATGGTAACTCACAGTTCCAGAAGGCAGAATCTAAATGATGGACATGGGAGTCTCCTGGTGGACGATTCCACAACGAAATAGACCACATCATATTCAACCGACGGTTTTGCCTGACTGATGTCGCTGTTGTCCCAAAATTTCGAACGGGATTGGACCACCGTCTCCTTCGTGGAGAGAATTCTACTTCAAGAGCGGGGAGAAAGGGCTGCAAAGTTCAAAAAGAGAACTCCCAGAATGACCACCAACTGGGAACTCTTTGGTACTATTGCGGCAACACGGGAAGATGCCATTGTTGACAACATTGACGAGGAATACGATCGACTGGTTCAGCACCTCCATGAATGTGTCAGGAACGCCAAGAGAGAGATAGCCACAAAAAATCGCCTATCTTCGAAAACTCTTGAGCTAATTCGCCAGCGTGGTTTGGCGCATGCCTCAGGCAACCACAAGCTAACGTCCGAGCTCACAAAGCCGTGCAGAGATGCGATCAAGGAAGACCTCAAAGAGAGAAGAGCAGAAATACTGGTAGATGCGGCAGAAGCCGGGAAAAGTATTCATAACGCCCGCCTGTCCTTCGCCAACTATAAGACCAAGATGACTGCCCTCCGACGTCCTGATGGATCCATCACATCCTCTAGAACGGCAATGGAGAAGATTATCCATGACTTCTACTCAAATCTCTTCGATAGCCATGTCCACTTGCCGACATACCAAATTCCACAGGATGGGTATGTCGTTCCCAACGTTCTCCCTTCCGAAATCTGACATGCCATTTTGTCGGTAAAGAAACAAACAGCACCCGGCCCAGACAAGGTCAGACCTGAACACCTGAAGAACCTGCCGTCAGTACTCATCAATACACTGGCTCGGCTCTTCACTCGCTACCTGTCTGAATGCAAGAGAGAGATAGCCACAAAAAAATGCCTGTCTTCGAAAACTCTTGAGCTAATTTGCCAGCGTGGTTTGGCGCATGCCTCAGGCAACCGCTAGCTAATGTCCGAGCTCGCAAAGCAGTGCAGAGATGCGATCAAGGAAGACCTCAAAGAGAGAAGAGCAGAAGTGCTGGTAGATGCGGCAGAAGCCGGGGAAAGTATTCATAATGCCCGCCTGTCCTTCGCCAACTACAAGACCAAGATGACTGCCCTCCGAAGTCCTGATGGATCCATCACATCCTCCAGAACGGCAATGGAGAAGATTATCCATGACTTCTGCTCAAATCTCTTCGATAGCCATGTCCACTTGCCGACATACCATGGTGATTTGATAAATAAAATTATAAAATAGGAAAAAAAGAGTAAAATTGAATTCATGTCCAATTCAATCAGCCTAATCAATGACTGAATAAATAGCAATACTCCTACATAATAAAAGAAAGTACACACCTCCACTTCACTGATGACATTGTTCTAATAACACCAAACATTAGCCAAGCATCACAAATGCTGTCCGACGACCGTGAGTGTGGAAAGGTCGGACTACAGCTGAATCTCACAAAGACAATGTTTATGAGAAACGAATGGTCTCGTTCCTGATGTTCCATTTGCTCTCAATGTAACGAACATCTCCGAGTGAAACAGTTACGTGTACCTCGGTCGAGAACTCAACATGACGTATGACCTGAGTTGCGCAGAAAGTAGAAAGTGCCTTGGCACGCCTTCAAGAGCATTGAAGAAATAGCTAAGAGCTAAAAGGATAAAGAAACTCCGACTCAGGGCACATCTCTTCGATTTCACTGTTCTTCCTGCATTAACATACACTTCAGAGACCTGGGCCCTATGAAAACAGAATGAGAACGCTATTCAGGTCTCCCAAAGAGGAATTGAAGTAGCTCTGCTTGGAGTTTTATGCGTCACTCAAGTGACAGAAGGAATCCAGGGTTCCAACCTCCAGCGATGATTGAGAATCAGGGACGCTGTCTCATATGCCAAGGAGTCGAAAATCAGATGAGCTGGACACGCAATGTGATTTGGAGATGACAACTGGACTAGAGCCATTACCAACTGGATTCCATGGGATGTCAAAAAATTGCTTGGCTGCCCACCTACGAGATGGTCAGACTTCTTCATCAAGATCCTGAACGATCTGTTTGAGGCTCTTCGTGCTCCTGGAGCAAGCAGACGCCATTGGGCTACACTAGCATGTGACGGGGACAAATGGAGATGTTACTGGCTCCTGCTCAAGCAAATAGATGAGTAACAGGATGTCAAGTGATCAAGTGATCAAAAAAAATATGCTTCTTGAATGTTCTGCAGAAGGCAAGGCATTTTTGAATGACTTAGAATAATTCCTTATTCCTGCCCTCAATAGATGCACAATCTAGGAGAATAAATAATATATACACATAGGACATATAATGCATAAATGATATATACACATATTTAAAGGTAAGTTATATATGCACATATGGACCAAAAAGTTTCCCTAAAGAGCTTTGGAAAATTAGTGAAGGAAAATATGACTTCTAGCTTCTCATGTGAAAGGAGGGTATTGAGAGAAAAGATTCATGAATCAAATGGATCTCTAGGAATGGATTCACCTAATTCCTGTTCAGAAAAACATGGACAATATTCCCATTCTCTATGAGTGAGAACACAGTCAGGTATGCTAGTTCCTTTTAAGATGAACAGGGATCGGGATTGGTTTTGATACCTCTTTAGAGAAGTTATGAGTTGAATTTGAACTTGATTTAATATAAAATAGAGATCCACTCAGTTGCTTCAACAAGGAACTAGCTTAAAAAGAACCCAGAAGACAATGTGGGAAAAAAAGGAATAAAAAAAACCAATGATACCTGGGGCTGGAGTGATACCACAGAGGGTAGGGCATTTGCCTTGCATGCGGCCAACCCAGGTTCGATTCCCAGCATCCCATATGGTCCCCCGAGCACTGCCAGGAGTAATTCCTGAGTGCATGAGCCAGGAGTAACCCCTGTGCAATGCCACGTGTGACCCAAAAAAGAAAAAAAAAACAACCAATGATACCTGACATATGTAAAAGGTAATTGTGAAAATTCATATAAGTTAATGATAGGAAAAAAATAGAGACCAATCCACAGATTTAAGAGATATAAATTGGGACCATGTCTTTCACCTCTGCTTTGACAAGAAAAATGCCCTTGAGTTCTCTCACCCTCAATGGAAGACGTTTTCACCCACACTATCATTTCTTCTGTAACAAGCAGAACAAAGTTCTCTCCATCTCAAGCTAAGAAGTGGAGCAGTTTTTCAAAATCAACAATAGACTTTCTACTCTGGTTAGTTGGATCAGAACCAAGTATACTTCTTAGGATGTCCTGAGTCCTAAGCCATTTAAGATTTACATGTCCTAAAACTTAAGTCATTTCTGCAGGTTATTTTGCATAGATGAGCACCAAAGACCACCCAGGGAGGCATGATCATAAGGCTTCCCTTTGTGATTCTTGAATTGCTCACTTAGTACAGCCTTTTCAGTGAACACTGACTCAGCTCCTCGAGCATCACAGACCTGGATAAGAACAACATCAACAGGGTCTGGAGAGATATCCAGACGGTAAGGCTCTTGCCATGCTCTACCCACCTGGATTGAATCCTTGGCACCCTGCATGGTCCCCTGAACATAGCTGGATGTGGCCTAAAACTTCAAGCTAAACCAAACTAACAAACAAAAAGAATAACATCCACTGGGTGCTGGAAGTCCCAGTTGTGAAGGAATCCTGATCTCTTTGTTTTAGAGGCCTCAAACTTCTCTCCTTATTCACATAGCTCTCTACTTCTTCACTTCCTCCTCCAACCTGATAGCCTTCTTTAGAGGATGTAGATAGAGGGGCAGAAAATGACTCCCAATTTTTCCAAATATGATTTTTATACATTGTGCTTTCTTAGCATAATTTTTAAAACTCAGTACCTTTGGCTGTTTCCTTCTCTGACACAAGAATTACAGTCACTATAAGAAGAAATGTCTGTATGAAGCACAGGGTATAGGAAGGGCCAAGAAACACATTGCTGGGATAATTAAAGTACGGCCCTGTTTTAATATGCTGTAGAATTTGCATCTATAAACTTAATGAGATTTTGGATGAAAACAATCTACATAAATGAGAGCAAGTTTAAGAACTGATTCAGCTATGGTCAAACTGAGTTGAGGATTTATGTGAGACATCTCTGGAAAAATCAGAGACCAGGTGTTAGGAATAAATGAGAACAGAAGTTTCAGGCTGAAGCTGAAATTTGAAGTTAAAATAAGGGCTTACTAAGAAACATGAGGAAAATAGATTGCTAAAAGAAAAGTGTGCAAGGCAAACGCCCTACCCGCTGTGCTATTGCTCCAGCCCCCTAAGTGATGATTTCTAAGTTCAGTAATTGATTTCTGAATTGGTGACTTGTTTTTTCTTTTGTTTTGTTTTTGGATCACACTCTGTAGTGCCTAGGACTTACTCCTGGACACTCAAATCAAATTTTTAAGTATCAAAAATCAAATTTGATGTTTATCATTTCTCTGAAGATTTAAACACTTAATTAAATTTATTTATTTATTTTTGGGTTTTGGGCCACAGCCAGCGGCAACCAGCGATCACTCCTGGTAGGACTCTGGGGACCATATGGGATGCTGGGAATCAAACCAGAGTCAGCTGCATGCCAGACAAGTGCCCTACTCGCTGTACTCTCTCTGACCTCTGGTGATATAACCTTTTTTTAATTTTTGCTTTTTGGGTCATACTTAGCGATGCTCGGGGGTTGCTCCTGGCTCTGCACTCAGGAATTACCTCTGGTGGTGTTTGGGGGACCATGTGGGATGTTGGGGATCTAACCTGGGTTGGCCATGTTCAAGAAGAGTGCCCTACCCGCTGTATTATCGCTCCAGCCCCTCTGGTGATATAATCTTTACAACGGATGAAAATAGGGAAAAGTTCAAGCTCATTCTTGAAATCACTGCTAATTTACCTTGGTTAAGTGTCCAAGTATGGCATAATAAAATATCAACTAAATCTCAAAAAAAAAAATATAGGGAGTAAAAAAAAAAAAAAGCAGGGTAGAACAAGGCTGGTAACAAATCATAATAAGGTCATGCTGAGTGGTTCCTGTGGGAGGTGCAAAGAGTTAAAAGGCCCTCCGTTGATCGTCGATTTGCTCGAGCAGGCCCAGTAACGTCTCCATTGGAGACTTTGTTGTTATTGCGTTTGGTATATCGAATACGTCACGGGGAGCTTGCCAGGCTCTGCCGTGCGGGCGAGATACTCTCGGTAGCTTGCCGGGCTCTCGGAGAGGGGCGGAGGAACGGCCATGTTGGCCACTTGTAAGGCAAACGCCCTACTGCTGTGCTATGCAAAGCAAGGTTAAGAGCTTGAGGATGGTGAGAGGATTTAGCCACTGGATGTCCTGGTAATAATCTCAACTTCTTCGTAGTTATCAATTATTTCAGTGATACTGAAATATGATAAGACCTTTTTATTTTAAATGCAGCAATGAAGTCTCAAGAATTATTGATGTTGATCCATCACTTTCAATCAATAAGGATGGAAAAATATAGGGTATGTTGGGTAGTTGGTATGGGGGAGGTAGTAGGCAATACTGCACTGAAGTCATTCAATAAATAGTGTTCTAAGAGAGAATGTTTCAGATGGGCTTTGGATTACTGTAAAGATGGATTCGTTTGTTGCTATCGTAACAGAAACAGCAGCTCAGTGAAATTAAGATTTCTGTTAACTTAGACCCAGTTGTAAGTGTGTTCGTGTTGCAATATCAAAGGACTGAAATACAAGTATTTTCAGCTAAGTTAGTTTCATAATATCTCAAATCTGAAAACTAATTTTATTACTGATTTCAAAATGTGCCCATTATCATTAGTTCTTGCATTTCCAAAGTATATTCAGGGGAGCATGTTAGCAAAAAAGTAGAAGACAGCAACTAGAGTACTTTCCACTCTGTTCTCCAACTTACTCTCAGTCTGAAAGGCAACAGAATTCTTCCATCCGATAATTTTGTAGGAAACTAACATCCTTTGTGATGATTCCCAAGAAATGCTATAAAACAGAGTTAAGCTACTCTGTCACAAATAAAAAACCATCCAACCACTAAACTGTTTTTCTTTCTAAAGGATGTTTCTTCCAACTGTTCTGATCAGATGCCATCATATCTTCTGCCACAAGACCCATTAATGTCATCCAACTTTCCAGTGCCCTCTCCCCATGATGACCTGTTCTTAGAAAAATATTCAGAAAAAGTACTTTCAAAGACACACTCTCTTGCTCTTGAGAGAGAAAAATATATATGTGTGTGTACATTTATATGCATATATATGTAAATATATATATCTCATATATTGATTCAATGGTAGGGGCTGGAGAGAGTGATTTACAATGAAACACTTTATTGTGTGATGTGTTTTTAAAGGCAAAAGAAAAATCAAAACCCAAACTCCCTTTTAAATAAAGGACAACAGATCTCCAAGCATGGTAAATGCTGCATGAGTCACAAGAATCTATGTCTTGATCACAGTGACTCCTGACAATCGAAAAATCCTAGTTTTCAGATTAATTACAGATAGTATTTTCTTGTACTAACACCTGGATTTTTTTAGATCACACTTTATATTTCTTTCTCTTACCTTTATCTCAAATGAAGAGGAAGGTAAGTTCCATATTATATTGCCATACCAGATATTAAAGAAAAACAGAAATGAGAAGATATAATAAACTACAAGAGAGTTGTATGATCCCAAGGAAGTGATTTTTTGTATCTTTTTCATTTAAGATGGGGAGAAAAAAAACTTCACAGAGAAGTAAACCTGAGACAGTGATTCAAGAGCCAGACAGTTCAATGAACAGGATAATCGGGGTAGTTTTTGACAGGTGCGGCTGCCTGCCTATAGCTGGCATATAATCATTACCATTTTAATAAGGCTCTAATAGGGGGGCTGATCACTCAATGGGGTGTGAGGATCCTAATTCAGCTCCCAATCCCACATGAATGTGCTAGAATTTGCAAGCTTTGTTTTCCTCTTTTGTACCTCTGAATGCCAATAATTACTGGCTATAGATTCAAAAATTCTTAGAACTGGAAGCTAAATTAGCTCTCCTAATACTGCACAAGAATGTCAATACTCATAAAAAAGGAAGCAAGTGGTTTTTTTGTATTCTTTTTTTTTATTACACTTGTAGGCATTGTGAAGGCCAGCAGTTGAAGTGGGCTGGCTTACAGCATGAATAATGACATTACTGTCTCTCACATGAAGAGCCCTCCCCGGTCAGGAACAAAAAGTTAACCATTGGTCCAAATGAAACAGTCTTCTAAAAATAGTACAAGGATTTCCAGTTTGTTTTGAAAAAAATCTCTTTTCTCATCTGGTTTAAAGTATGGATTTGTAAATATTCTTTATTTCAACTGAAATGTAGGTATCTTCCTTAAAACAAACAGCAACAGCAGCGATGACAACAAAAACAACTTTCCCTAAAGTCTATCTCCAGAGACATTACTTAGAATCAAACCACTGGGAGCATAGATAGAATTGCAATAGTGTTCTGGAGATTATGCTTAGTCCTGTCTATAGACCTTCAGTCCTTCTACAAGAAATACATTACTATTTAAGGCTTCTTTAAGGAAGATGAGAGTTAAAATGAAAAAATAAATAATTGACCAAATGCATGCAGCCAGTATGTGATAGAGAAAAGATTTGACCCATCTATATGTCTGCTTGTCTAAAGTCCTTAAAATCTGTGCGCTTAATTATGTGTTAATTGTGCTTCAAAAATGCCACAACAAGGTGCCACAGTCCTTAACTTCTCCATCATCTCCAGAAACATTCCTTCATGGAGTTAAGAAAACTGAGATCAGCCTCTAATTGATGTTGGAAATCAACTCTTGAATTACTATTGTTCATACATCAAGATATAGACTCTCCTAAATAAATGGCAGAAAGATAAATCTACAGCTGTTGATAACTAATCTTCAAAATTTTTAGAGTTTGTCTACACTGACAACTTACTACATGTCTACTTGTTAAACAGTTGATCCAGAAGTTGTTCAGCTAATTTCTTTTTTTTCCTTAAATTTTTATTAGTTAAACACCATGAGGTACAGTTGTAGACTTACAAATTTTTGTGCTTGGGTTTCAGTTATACAATGATCGAATACACATCCCTCCACCAGTGCCCTTTCTCCACCACCACTGATCCCAGTATCCTTCCCACCCCCCATTCCCCCCATCCCACCCTACCTCTGCGGCAGGGCATTCCCTTTTGTTATCTCTCTCCTTTTGAGTGCTGTGGTTTGCTTCCACTAATTTCTAACACAGTTTTTTCCCCCCTTGGAGGGAGAAAGGGTAAGTGGAGAGACAGTCAGTACCAAGGAACTTTTGGATAACATTCTACATAGTCTCATCTTTAAAAAGTGTCCCTTGTACTATGCGTTAATCCATGCCACCATGCCTGCCCGAAAGGGAAAGGGTGTTGCTCCCTTCCACCTTTTCTCTCTGAAAAGCAAGATGGCGGCCGCCTCAGAGCCTTTTGGAAAGCCAGATATGAGCCGGTCATGACAGGGCGACTGAAACCTCATTGGAAGGCGGGTATTCCCGGCTCGTCCTTCACGCCATACCGAGGTCACGAGTTGCCCCCCAATGAGCAGCTCTCTGGCACGGCCATGGCTCTAGAGCCACAGAAACCAATCTTATAAATATCTGACTCTCGGCAGAAATACTTCCAGGCTTAATTAGTAAAATATCAGAAATCCAAAATCGTGCGGGACATCATTTGGTTCTTGTAACCAGCTGTAGAAAACAAATTATTTCACAATGCCTTTTCAGCAGGTCTGATTTGGGGGTGTAAACTCTAAATAATAATGGTGCATCTTTTGTTGGAACAATGAATCTAATCAAAGTAGATAGAGTGTTAACTAGAATTCATCTGCCTCACAGGCATTGGGAGGTTTCGGAGGGGGGTATGTTGGGGTTCTTGGTGGTGAAAAATAAGTCTGGTGAAAGGAAATGTGTTTGGTGATTGCATGACCGAGACTTAAACCTGAAAGCTTTGTAACTTTTCCCATAGTGATTCAATAAATAAATAAATAAAATGTTTTTAAAAGTGTCCCTTGTGGGCCAAAGTGGTAGTTAAGTGGCTAGGTCACTTCCTTGCACAGGGTTCAATCCCTAATACTCTATATGGTCTCCTGAGTCCTGTCAGGAGTAATTCCTGAGCACAGAGTCAGGAGTAAGCCCTAATCACTGCCAGCTATGGTCTCTCTTCCCCCAAAGTTTGCTGTGTTAATTAGTTACATGTTGATATTCCATTTACCTGTCTTTAAAAATGGGCTGGAGCGATAGCATGGTGGGTAAAGCATTTGCCTTGCATACGGCTGACCGGGGTTCAATTCCTCCATCTCTCTCGGAGAGCCTGGCAAGCTACAGAGAGTATCCTGCCCACACGGCAGAACCTGGCAAGCTCCCCATTGCATATTCGATATGCCAAAAACAGTAACAAATCTCACAATGGAGACATTACTGGTGCCTGCTTGAGCAAATCTATGAACACAGTGTAACACAGTGCTACAGTGTTACAGACAGTGTCTTTAAAATTAAAGAACACAGGTCACCATTGTGTGGCCTAGTTTAGTGGTTCAAACATATATTATTACTAATTTTTTAGCTAAATTTCAGGCAGGAAGCTGGTGTGAGATGGACTGGCAATATTTGTTGGGGAAAATAATGTCTGAAACCTGTATAGCCCATATTAGTCAGAAATCACTAAAAGGGGGTCAATGGGCAAAAGAAATAGTTGATGTGGCACCTATGAATATGGTCACTCCTTCCTACAAAGCAAGTGACCTAAGCGAATGAGGTGAGAACAAACATGTCTTCAACAAATTAATATTACAAGTCACATTCTAGCATTTCTTCTTACTTCTTAGGTCATTTCTACTTCATGCTGGATGGAACAATACAAGAGTGTCAGTGAAAATGATCAAGGTGTCTTCTGTGGACCAGCTCCCCAAATCCATAGCAGAGGTATAGACCCTAGGATTGCTTTCAGTAGAAGATGGAAAGAGAGCATTTTCTCTCAAATATAGAGTAAACATAGTTGGTTAATTCTCACAGATAAATGTGTATACATAAGTTTGCATACAAATCTGCACATATCTTGGAACAAAACTCATAAGCTGGGGCTGGAATTTTATTATAGCAGGTAGGGTACTTGCCTTGAATATGGCTGACGGGGTTTGATGCCCAGTATCCCAGATGCCCCCTCCCCCCCCCCCAGCACCACCAGGAGTAATTTCTGAGTACAGAGCCAGGAGTAGCTTCTGAGCATCTCTGGATATGGCCAACAAAGCAAAACACATCACAGTTTATCTCCTAAATACTTTCCATTAATGTCCATTGCATTGCTTGGAAACATGAAGACTCCTATTTCTTATTAGGCACTCACTCATTCATTCTTTAATTACACACAAAAAAAATCAGTTACTGCTCTGATACCAATCAAGCACTGTGCTCAGTGCTGAGTAAAAACAAACAATCTAGATAGAATGTTACCCCTAGAATACATTTATAATATCTACAAAAGCATACCGCTGGAGGCCTTTGACCCTGTGGAATATTCTTCTAAGTTCTAGGTTTGGGGTTCCTTATTTGATCTTGAATAGAAAACTGATGTTCTTGCAAATTCCATCCCAATTGCCCGGCAACTTAAGGATAAAAAAATTATCAGCCCCAGGAAAATGTTATATAAATTGTCCATTATCCAAAAATATATCAGAAAGGACATTTTAGCAAAGGTCAACTGTCTAAGCACATTTCTGTGAAAAGAGGCATGCAATATTTAATTTTTCTTTTTTTATTGTATTTTAGAATCTCACAAAGGACATACACTTGATCATAATATACACTTGTTCATAATATCCAACTCATAGCATTACTTAAAGTATTTATTTGTAAATTTTAAACTGTAAAAATGAACTAAAACATTTTAATTATATACTACTGGATAGATTATTTTTCATTAATACAAAATAATTTTTCATTAATACAAAAAAGTGATGGAAACAGCCATACTGAGCTGATAATTTTTCTTTCTTTTTACTGTTAAATCATAGTTTACTCTTTGGGGGTAAAATGGACATAAATAATAAACAGTATCAACTTCATTGTGTTATGTGAAAATTAAATGAATTGACTAATGTGCGGCTTTTATACAAAGGTAAGGTAGGAGCTCAATAAATGTCATTATTATATACCTCTAGTTATGATGATCCACCCCAAAATAACTATTTTTATGTTTTTTATGTTTTTATGTTTTCCATTATTATCATTTTAAAGGAAATTTTAATGATCTATCAAGAATTAAAAATTTGCCTTGAAACTTGCAAATCCCTGGCTTTATTAAATTTTCCTGAAACCTTAAGTGGATGTCTCATTTTCAACATAGTTTTGTGTTGGGGGGAGGTTTTGGGGTCACTCTTGACTGCGCCCACGGCTTACTCCTGGCTCCATCCTTAGAGGTCATGCCTAGCAATGCTTGGAGACCATATGTAATGCCAGTGGTTGAGCTAGAATTGACTACATGCAAGGGAAACACCTTAGTTTTTGTACCTTGTCTTTTGTCCCTCTTCTCCATATTTCCCACTAGTATTATTAGAATTAGAAGTTCATCATTTAATGGGGAGCTAATAATTTTAGCAAGTTAATGTCTTTTTGTACTGAAACAAGAGTCACTTTAGCAGAATGTTTTATATTTTAGCAGCACAATTTTGATAAAAATTACTCCTTAAAATATTTTATATTTTGCAGCATATTATGATAGAAAATTACTCCTTGAAATATTTTATATTTCAGCAGCACATTTTAATAAAAAATTATTTCTTGAAATAGTCATTAACCTATGGCATCTTACATTTGATAAAACACTTGTATTCTTTACTTCTCATATTTTTTGTTATCTGATGGTATGACAGAAAAGAGTAACATGCCTTGTTAATGCTCAAACTTTTGCTGATTTCGTGCAAATGACCTTTAGAATCACGCTTAGACCTCCCTTGTCTCCAATTCTGCTGAACATGAAGAAAACATGATTTCCTGGAGCAAAATAAAAAGGCTTAGAAAGAAGACTAAGAAGGCTTCTTACATATCAAATAACTCTTGCAAAACACCATTTTGATGAAGGAGTGTAAGAGAATCAGAAACATATGTATTAAATTTCTCTCGAGTTATTTAGGGTTTTAAAATCAAGGGATTAAGACAATGGTAGGGCTGCCCTTCAGTTGCACATTGCCCTTTGTAACCCCAAAAACATGTTTCAGGAGAGAGGCTCATCAATTCCTCAAAACCTGAGGATATTCTCCACCAGACGAGGAAGTACCCAGAACTCCAGTTTGTTTTATTGCCAGATCTCCAACCCCATTTCTAGATCAAAGAAGTAGAGTTAAGTACCAGATGCTAGGAGGCTTACCTGTACTGAAGTAATGATCCTTTCCTTAGGTTTGTCATGAATTAGAAATAATCCTCTCTCTCTTTCCACTTAAACTAGAAAAGAAATATTAGACATACTTTCCCTACTGAGCTCCAATTCCAGAGATACTACAACTATGAAAAAAAAATCCGCCATTAAATTAAAAAGTGTGAGCAGCTCGTCTTTCTTTTAGCTTAATTAAATCAAGTAAACTGAAGTGACCAATACCCCAATTCTCCGATGGTTTTCTTCTTGGAGGATGTCAACAGTTGTCTCCAAACAATGTTGGGGAATGTTTGAAAATGTTCCAATTATTATACTATATTCTAGGAACAAAGAAAATTTCTAATATCACTATTAAATGGGCTTGCTGAAGGTGGAAGAAAGAATGAGGTGTCCAAAAAACCTAACAAAAAAAGTATTCTCTGAGGTATTGGAGGAGCTCCATGCGTTGAACAAATTCAGATTAAATTGGAAATCCAGCAAGGTTTGGAGACCATTCTCTTCAGGGCTTGGTAAAATTGGCAAATCAGCTATTAAAAAATAGGCCTGAAGTGTTTTATCTGTGTTGTCCTTTGTAATTAGGCTGCTGAATAACAGAAGTATTATCACACCAGGGTTAGTGCCAGAGGATTATCCAAAGTTTTACAAATGGGATGCTAAAGTGGCCCGAACAGGTGCACACACAAAGACCAAGGGAGGGGAAAAGTAAGAGAATGAAAGCTGAGGCCTACTACTTTCAGCCACATAGTAAAATTAATGGTTTCTGTAAATGAATGGCACGGTTAGATTACCATTGAACTTGTAAAATTAGAGGAAGGAGTCAGATTCTTCATTACACTCCTTTTTCTCTTTTTTAATTTGAGCGGAGGAGGTCGACCTTAATTGTCATTTTACCTCAAAAAAAATCTTTTCATTCAAATAATTTTGCAGCAGGCACAGTGACTCCTCAAAAGAACTGTGCTTTCCAAAATCTTTTTTTCCCCCTCGTTCTACTCATGTGACTGATGGTGCTGAAGAAAATAGTGAGTTAGAGTCAATAGAGCTCAGTTTTGAGAGTTTGGCAAATTTTAAAACCAAGGGCAGAAATTTCCTACTATCCTTAAAAATAATATTGGAAATGTACATTCTGTGGCTTTCATATTGACAAATTAAGTGTTAACACTTATTTTTACCAAATCTCGCTTAAAATTAGAAGCAAATGAAGGATAAAAAGAAACTTTTGAGTTCTAATGATTCTCAGCTGTACTCTACATTAATTTCTCCAAATGTACTGATGTAAATGTAGTAGTTCCATTTGTTGAACAGTGAGTTACTTTTTATTTGTTTTGTTTTGTTTTGGGGCCACACCTGTCAATAAGCAGAGGTTGCTCCTAGCTGTGTTCTCAGGAATTACTCCTGGCGGTGTTTAAGGGATCATATGGGATTCTCAGGATCAAACTTAGGTCAGCACATGCAAGGCAAGTGCCCTGCCCACTGTACTACCTCTCTGGTCCCAATTAGGTTACTTTTTAATTGAAAATACTTGCCAAAAATGCTCTAGATTATTTAGCTTTCTGAGTCTACTAAACAGAGATGATTCTTGTTCATTTCTACCAGCTCTTCAACACTCTCACACAGTTCTGAAAATAATACTTGATAATCATTTGGATATCCACTTGGATACTGAGTATATTTAAATAACCCTTAGATCCCAATGACCTGAAATTATTATTAAATTTCCAGGCCTTCTTTTTCAGGGTGCAAGAAGTATGTCTTTATATATACAGTGTGAAACATCGTTCCTGACAAGTGTTAATATCTTAATACATGTTGGTGTCTTTGTTAGTTATGTTTTTTCAATGATTACGATTATGATTATGATCAACACATACACAAGTACATCCCACCAACATAAAATGGCAATCAGCAGAAACAAGCAAGTGCTTCTCAACCAATCATAGTGGTCTTATAACTACACTGCAGAAAAACTGGACGGTATGAATGTCATTCACTAAGCAAATGTTCTTGTCAACTTCTTGAGATTACCATTTACATAGCTATTTGAGAAAAAACTCACTTAATCACTTAATCACTTAACTTCCCGTTAGTCATCGATTTGCTCGAGCGGGCGCCAGTAACGTTTCCATTTGTCCCTGTTGCGTGCTAGTGTAGCCCAATGGCATCTGTTCGCTCTGGGAATATGAAGAGCCTCAAACCGATCGTTCATGATCTTGACGAAGAAGTCTGACCATCTGGTAGGTGGGCGGTCACATGGTCTTTTGACATCCCATGGAATCCAGTCAGTAACAGCTCTAGTCCAGCGGTCGTCTTTAAATCTCATTACGTGACCAGCCCATCTGATTTTTGACACCTTGGCAAATGAGACAGCGTCCCTGATTCTTGATCTTCGACGGATGTCAGAACTTCGGATTCTTTCTCTCGGATCAGATTGAGCACAGAAGATCCACCCTACCCAGATAAATACCCCACTGGCAGACTTCCACTATCGACACTACCTCCACTACCCAGCCGTCACCACACTCCAGGACGCTTTCCGGACCTGCACGGCCGCAAAGCGACACATCATAACACACTAAATACCCATCTTCCGGAATTGTCGTACCATATTTGATAGGGTTCAAATATGGTAACACCTACAAGGGTGATTAGAGGTCGCCCCAAAAGCCTCTATCCCTCTCGGAAAGACTGGCAAGCTACTGAGAGTATTCCGCCCTCACAGAAGAGTCTGGCAAGCTATCCATTGTGTATTCGATATGCCAAAACCAGTAACTACAACTGGTCTCATTTACCTGAGAAAAAACTCAATAAACAATAATTTAAAAAACATTTGTATATAGCTACAACTGAATGTTGGAACAGTTTAATTTGTCTAAAATCTAGAAATCACAAACTACAGTTTCCAGTTACTTAGTGATTACTATGTCAGGCACTAAAGACATTGCTGCCAACATTAAATGAATTTTTCAATAAATCTTTGTTGGATATATTATCTTTTTATTTTCTATATTTGAGTGGCATAGATGTTTAAAAAGGCTAAAAATAATAATTGTCATTGATCACTAATAGAAGTTGGTAATGATCACTCTGGAGAGGAACTGTGTTGAAAATAGGTAAAAGAATATACATGATAACCTTTCAGTATCTGTATTGCTACAAGCCATAATACTCAAAAAGGAAGAGAGAGAGAGAGAGAGAGAGAGAGAGAGAGAGAGAGAGAGAGGAGACAGGAGAAGAAAAGTGCCTGGCATAGGAGCGGGGGGTGAGGGTTGGAGGAAAACTATGGTCATTGGTCATGGGAAATTTACACTGATTAAGTGATGGATGTTGAACATTATATGACTGAAACCCAATCATTAACAACTTTATAACTGTTTCTCACTGTTTTTCAATTAAAAAATAAATAAGACTTTTAAAAGACAATAAGTGATCTTATTCCTGCATGATATATGAATTATTAAAGCAAACAAATTAACAAAAAAGAAAAAAGCAATATATAACAACACTAAATTCTAGACTAACAATTACAGTTTTTACTAGAGGGAAGCTCGAGGAGAAAGAGAAATGAGAATAAAGGGACTTTTTTTGTGTGTGGTGTAAAGATTACTGGAACTTTGGTGGAAAAAAATTGTGTCAGTTACCAAATAGAGAGGTATAAAGCTAAACCTTTGAAATCTCATTAATATTAAAAATGAATGTAATTCTTTTTTTAATTTTAAGAATTAAAAGTCTCAATATTGGTGTATAAAAGGGGTTCTTTTGGTGTGTATATCTTTTTGGGCCATACCCAGTGCTTAGGGGAACATATGGGATGTTGGGGATAGAATCTGGATTGACCATGTGCATGTCAAACACCCTACCCTCTCTACTATCACTCTGAACCCGGCATATAGAATTTTTCACCTCACTTCTTCATATGAAACTACCAAGATTTTGTCCATTTAAAGAATGGACTAGAATTGTGTACCTGAAATGAAAAACAATCTAATAATGACTAATAGCAATAGCTTGAACATCTGGCTAGTTTTCACTAAACTTCCAGTAAAAAGATGAGCTAGCTGTACTTCTCTTCACACTTATCACTTAATCACTTAACTTCCCGTTAGTCGTCGATTTGCTCGAGCAGATGCCAGTAACGTCTCCATTTGTCCCTGTCGTGTGCTAGTGTAGCCCAATGGCATCTGTTCGCTCCGGGAACATGAAGGGCCTCAAACTTATCGTTCATGATCTTGACGAAGAAGTCTGACCATCTGGTAGGTGGGTGGCCACGCGGTCTTTTGACATCCCGTGGAAGAGCCTGGCAAGCTATCCGTTGTGTATTCGATATGCCAAAACCAGTAACTACAACTGGTCTCATTCACCTGACCCTGAAGGCTTCACCGACATGGCAGCACTAAGAAGGATGAGAAAGGAGAGGCCGACAAAATCTCAAGGCCAAACTAGGCTGCCACAACGAAGGAAGACAAAAATGATCGTCTGTACTTTCAATGCACGTACGCGAGCATCAGATGCATCCATCGAGGATCTGATGGTACAAGCGCGAATGATCAAGTACGACATCATTGGTCTGACCGAAACAAGAAGGCACGAATCTCACCATGCCATTTTCGACACTGGAGAAGAATTGTTCCTCGGAACATGCGATAAAAGAGGTGTTGGAGGCGTCGGTGTCCTTGTCAACACAAACTTGGCCAAGAGCATTGATTCATTCGAATGCCTAACAACCCGAATCGGATGTTTACATTTGAATAGATGTGGCTCACTACCTGCAGTTTCTATCTTCCTTGTCTACGCACCAACATCTCATTATGATGAAAGAGAAATCGAGAAGTTCTACATGGAGCTAGAGAAGTTCTATAAAGAAGACCACACCTTCTACAAGATCATTGTGGGTGATTTTAATGCCAAGATAGAACCGAGAAGATCAGCTGAAGAACTTCACATCGGGACCCATGGCCTAGAATGGAACGAACAGGGTGAGAGACTATCTGAGTTCATCATGTCGACCAAGACCATTCATGGTAACTCACAGTTCCAGAAGGCAGAATCTAAACGATGGACATGGGAGTCTCCCGGTGGACGATTCCACAACTAAATAGACCACATCATATTCAATCGACGGTTTTGCCTGACCGATGTCGCTGTTGTCCCAAAATTTCAAATGGGATCGAACCACCGTCTCCTTCGTGCAAAATTCTACTTCAAGAGCGGGGAGAAAGGGCTGCAAAGTTCAAAAAGAGAACTCCCAGAATGACCACCAACTGGGAACTCTTTTGTACTATTGCGGCAACATGGGAAGATGCCATTGTTGACAACACTGACAAGGAATACGATCGACTGGTTCAGCACCTCCATGAATGTGCGAGGAACGCCAAGAGAGAGATAGCCACAAAAAATCGCCTCTTCGAAAACTCTTGAGCTAATTCACCAGCGTGGTTTGGCGCATGCCTCAGGCAACCGCAAGCTAACGTCCGAGCTTGCAAAGCAGTGCAGAGATGCGATCAAGGAAGACCTCAAAGAGAGAAGAGCAGAAGTACTGGTAGATGCGGCAGAAGCCGGGAAAAGTATTCGTAACGCCCGCCTGTCCTTCGCCAACTACAAGACCAAGATGACTGCCCTCCGATGTCTCTTCACACATCTCCCATGAAATAAAATTTTTTTTATAATTTATTTATTCTATTGAATCACTGTGGGAAAAGTTACAAAGCTTTCAGGTTTAGGTCTCAGTCATGCAAATGTCAAACACATTTCCCTTTACCAATACTTATTTTTCACCACGAAGAACCCCAATAAACCCCACCCCCCACCCCTCCCAATGCCTGTGAGGCAGATGAATTCTAGTTAACACTCTATCTACTTTGACTAGATTCATTGTTTCGATAAAAGATGCACCATTATTATTTAGAGTTTACCCCCCCCCCCAATCAGACATGCTGAAAAAGCATTGTGAAATGATTTGCTTTCTACAGCTGGTCACAAGAATGAAATGATGTTGCGCGGCCCCTTTTCGCGGCTGCGCGGTTTTGGATTTCTGCTATTTCACTTATTAACCCTGGAAGTATTTCTACCGAAAGTCAGATAATTAAGAGATTGGTTTCTGTGCTCTGGAGTCGTGGCCATGCCGAAGAGCCGCTCGTGGGGGGCAACTGGTGACCTCGGTAGGGCATGAAGGATGGGACTGAACGCCCCCCTTCCCATGAGGTTTTAGTCGCCCCAACACCCCCGGCTCATACCTGGCTCTCCACAAGGCTCCCATGCGGCTGCCATCTTTCTTTCCCATGAAATAAAATTTTAATGTGCATATTAAATGATCAAAATGAAATTTTACCATAAAATTTAATCCTGAGCAATGCCAAGAGTGATCTTTAATATAAACTACAGATTTGGGGTGATTATGATGTGTCAATATAGGCTATGTAACCTCTGGTAGGATTTGTGGATAAGGGGAGAAACTATGGATATGTGGTATGGAAGAGATCATATAGGGAATCTGTAGGTTCTTCTCAACTTTTCTGTGAAACTGTTACTCTAGAAAAGCAAAGTCAATAAAAATTTGGGGCAGCAGTCTGGTTGCTAGGATATCAAAGTGCTGTTTCCTGGTCACCTTTCTAAATATTTTACTGACTTTATGTTTTCTACACTGGACTTCGCTTCCTATTTCAATCATGGTCAGCATGCCCTTTGATAAAAGGTGTTCCTTGGCTTCTCAGAAAAAAAAAAGTGTGCTAATGCTTTTCACAGAAACTTGCCAAGTCACTTACACTTTAGCTGACTGTATGTTTAATCCATAAGTTTTGCTGAACTAGCTTATTTATAATATGTAATCAAAAGTCAATATTTGCCTACAAGCTACCTCTTGAATAAAATATAGTACAGTCAGCTTCTAAGGGACTTCTAAAATATAGTTCAGTCAGCTTTCTAAAAGTTTTACTGACTTTATGTACAGGGGATATTTTCAATTGAAAAATGACAAAATAATACAAAATACATAAAGTGAAAGGACAGGAATGACTTGAAGGATCATAGATTAAAAAGTAGGTGTGCAATGGATATTTGTGAAAGTAATGAAAGAATATGAATCAAAGAAAATAATGTGACAGGAGAAACTACTAAACAGAAATTGGGTGTAGATGAAATCATCATAAAATAGAGTAGGTTCAGGCTGGGCAGTGTACTGGAGAGAAGGATTGAACTGGTTAAATCATGATAGCTCTATGGTAATTAAATGCCTTAGTTCATCCAGAACTTAATTTACCTGTTAATACTTGCATCTTTGATATTATTAAAATTGTCTTCTATTATTCCTCTGGTTTTGGAGAAAAGTACTATGGTCACTCGGCATATTAAATTGCAACATTGAAAAAATCATTACGTTTTCCCATTTAGTTTTTGTGCTTAAAATTAAATAATTTAACTAGATAGAGTCTGTCTCACCTTCTGTTTGATATTGTCTATTACCTATTTCTCAATTTTTTCTATTCTTTTCTTCTTTATCTTCTTGCAAACTACTTGCAAAAATCCACTGAGAACATTGAAAAAAAAAAAACTAGTGACAACATTGAAAGAGTTTCTGGAGAAACAGATTTTGGGAGGGAGAGGAGAAACTTTTATTTGCTTTGGCAATAAAATAAAGGAAGGAATAATATTTGAACCACAGTATAAAATCTATCCAGGTTGCTATAAACTATGAATTTAAAAATTATAAATATACAGTGGTGTGTACTGTAGATTTAATAAAATATTTTTATAAAACTAAGTTAACACTAAATATAAGTATTTGATTGCATTTCAAATGTCAGATTCACTTACTATGTGGGGTCAGAAAACAGGAACAGAACCTCTCAAAACATTAAAATATTAACAATGATGATTAGTTCTTTGACTGTTAGAAGGGAAAATAATTTTTTTTTCTTTTTTGCCTTTTTGGGTCACACCCGGCAATGCTCAGAGGTTACTCCTGGCTCTGCACTCAGTAATCACTCCTGATGTTGCTTGGGGGACCAGATGGGATGCCAGAGATTGAACCCAGGTTGACACTGTACAAGGCAAATGCCCTACCCACTGTACACTCGCTCTGGGCCTGGGAAAATAATTTTTAACTAGATTAAAACCTATCCAAATTAACACTAAAGTGTGTATATATAGAGGGGCTTGAAAGTTAGTACAGGGGTTCTAGTTTAAGGTGCTTGCCTTGTATGCAGCCAACCCCTGTTTGATACCCATAACCATATCTGGTCCCTTGAGCAAAGCCAGGAGTGATTCTTGTGCATAGAATCAGAGTGCTTCAAGCACTTCCAGGTGTGACTCCAAAATAAAAAAACAAAAATAGTGTATCTGTAGAATAAAAGTACTTTGAAAAATAAAAGCATTTATTAAATCACCGCTCATGAATTCCTTCTCAAGAAGCCACTAGAAAGTGAAGCTTAAGAAAACAAATAATAAACCATAGAAAAATGATTGTGGTTCTTAGAGATAAGGCCTTGCATGCATCAAATCGCTGTTCAATTCATATTGGTTCAAGCACCATGTAGATTGTTGAGTATTGCTTAGTGCAACCATGGAGAACTTCCGAACACCAGTGAGTGGGATCATGAAGACCCCCTATTATCGCTAGAGTGGCCTGAGTAATCTCCAGTATCACAGACCACAAACACCACTGCATCTTCTGGGTCTTGCACTGAATTGCCAACAGGTTGTACAAGAATTTCTTAGAAGGGGCTGAAGAGATAGTACAGTGGGCAGAACATTTGCTTCGCATGCAGCCTCTGAATTCAATGCCCGGCACTTCATATGGTCCCCAGAGCCTGCCAGGAGTGACCCCTAAGTGCAGAGGTAGGAGTTAGCCCTGAGTACCACTGGGTGTGGCTAAAAAGCAAAAACAAAAAAATTGCTGAGAGGTGCCCCCAGATCTAAGTACTACTTGGAAGGTCACCCAAATTAACAGTAAATACATATTTAAATACATCAGTAAATACATCAATAAATACATAGCACAGTGGGTAGGGCGTTTGCCTTGCACTCAGCCAGCCTGGCTGACCTGAGTTCGATTACTCTGCCCCTCTCAGAGAGTCCAGCAAGCTACCAAGAGTATCTCGCCTGCACAGCAGAGCCTGGCAAGCTACCCGTGATGCATTCGATATGCCAAGCACAGTAACAACAAAATCTCACAACGGAGACATTACTGGGCCCGCTCCAGCAAGTTGATGAACAATGGGAGGACAGTGCAGTACAGTACATTAAATATATTGATAAGGGTAATAATTACTAATTGCATATTAATGTGACTACTATAACATAATTCTGTGACATGATTATTAAAATTATATAGATTACTAATTAATAATTACTAAATATTTGAAGCATGTGAAAGTGAGAGATGGGAAATGTGTCTATGTGTGATAGAGAAGGGAGCATTTAAGTGAAATATCAGTAAATAAATATATAAAACCCAATAACCAAAATGCAAGTATATAATATATAGAAGTGTGCAGTTTAGCATAATACTTATATATACAAATTATTGAGTGAAATTAAAATCATTTCATCACTGGGTAAGTTGCTTCATTTGTTCATAATCATATGATCTTGGACACATTGCATCTCAGTTCTGTAATCTGAAAATTAGAACTAAGATTATTAAGCTAATAATAAATTTTTAGGTATACTTAATTTCTAAAATACATAGAAGAGTACTTGGTGCATAGTAAACAATAAAGAAGTACTGGTTTCTAATGTAACATTATTAGAAATATGAAGATAAATACAAAAAATTAGCTGAAACATAATGCAGTATATTTCAACTTTTCAAATAACAAAAATAATAGTTACAGGACAAGAGGGATTAAAAAGTAAGAAAAATTAGTAACTTTTTTTAATAACTTTCTTTTTTTTTGCTTTTTTTTTGGGGGGGGTCACATGTGGCTATGCACAGGGGTTACTCCTGGCTCTGCCCTCAGGAGTTATTCTTGGCGGTGCTCAGGGGACCACATGGGATGCTGGGAATCGAACCTGGGTCAGCTGCATGCAAGGCAAATGCCCTACCCGCTGTGCTATCTCTCCAGCCCCAAATTAATAACTTTTTATACCATAAGAAATTAGACGTTCTAAGTTTATGCTCATGAATAATCTTTGTTTTAATTTTGAAGTGATAAAAATGAAATATTTTAGCTAAATGCTGGGTTCCATAACTTTGTTCATGTATATATGACTGTCGTGATAAAACAGGATGAAAGAATGCACACTGATTTTAGATCACTTGTATTAATCATGGTTCTTAGATGTAAGCTATACATGATGGGATTTAAATGCGAAATTATTAATCGAAAAGATGTTGGAGAGTTCACAAAGCTGACTGGAATGCTGGATAACCTGGTTTTAAATGCAGATATGATGGGAAGTTAAAGAACCATAACTATACCCTGAATTACACTACACACCAGCTGGTGAGATTTTCATTTTTTCCAGTTTTTTCCAATAAGGTTACTGTTGGATACTGACTATCCCAGTTCACACATAATGCCAGAAGGCATTAATGATAGGTTTACCACATAAATCCCTGTAAATCAATGCTGCTTCTACCAGAGACTCCATTCCCAGGTAGCTTTATGTCATCAACCTCAATTCAACCCAGTGCATATTATTGGAACAAGAGGTTGGGAAGGCACCTTATCTGAATTTATAATTTCATAGCAGGAGATACCCTATTTTCTTCTTACCAATAAGATTGGTAATTTCACAATTGTAGAAATGAATGAGCTAAACTGTTCATCTTAAATCATGAACAGGAAAGGATACAACTTCATGGGAGAAGTACATTAATCAGACCTAGAAATACGACTAACTTTAGGCAATTAAGTATGAGTAATTACTCAATTAAATATTATCCCATTTAATATCAGTGACAAACGCTACTTCAGGGCAGAGGTGCTAGCTTATGGTACTCCCATCTGACTCTTTTCTGCCTCTCCAAATATAGAAGTGTACCGAAATAAAACTGGTCGGCCAGAACCCCCGAATCACCATGAGGAGCAAAGCCTTCTTGTCAACATATGCTACCATAGGTTCATATATGTAGTATGGGCAAGAAATCAACATCCTTATTGAAAGGAACAGCAATTTGAAGAATTGTTTGTTATTGTAGCATAATCTTGCCTACCCCAACTAACAATTGACTCAGCTGCTGGGCAGTCAAAAACATGACAAATACCATAATACTTGTCTGTATGCCAACTATCTTGAAACATGTCCAGCAATTTAAAAAAAAACTTCTTAATTATTAGCTAATCATTCTAAGTGCAGCTGCACTTTCATTATTTCAGAGAACTGTTCTCAACTGCCCTTTGTTTGCCCTTGATCTGTATTCTTTCTGAGCCAATTTCTGCCTAATTGCCCTTCCTTACCTCTGTTTTCTATTCCTGCATTTTTAGACCCATCTCTGAACCTCAGTTTCCCCAAACCTTCCTCCCGAGTACATATAAATACAGAACAGTCCCCGGAACAGATCAAGATTCTATTTAGCCTATGGGAGCTGGATATCCTAATGGAGAGGGGGAAAATGGTACTGAAGTGTATTGTAAGTACTATATAAAGTAAGAAAGTTAAGAACAGGGAAATCTAGGGGTGAGTGGAAATGAGGTAGTTTCCATTTTAAGCTGAGTTGATAGAGGAATGCCTCACTGAGAAGATGACATTTGAGCACGGACTTGAAAGATTAAGGAAATGAGCCATGTGGCTCTAGGGAAGACAAGTATTCCAAACAGGAGTACTCTGCACAAACTCTCTGAAAGAAAAGGGAACCTATTAAGGAATGCTAAAGAAGTCTTTGTGGGATCTATTTCCTAGTACCTAGGGGTGACCTCTTCCTTCGACAGTCTCTTTGGGTTTGCTTTATCTTAATAGATATTGCCCAATTTGAGCTTTTGCTATTGCTAAATAATATTTGTTGGTTGCTATATTCTTTTTTTTTTATTAGTGAAACACCATAAGGTACAATTGTAGACTTATAAATTTTTATGCTTGGGTTTCAGTTATACAATGATCAAGTACCCTTACCTCCACCAATGCCCATTCTCCAATACCAATGAACCCTGTAGCCCTCCTACCCCTTATCCCCTCCCACCCTGCCCCACCTCTGTGGCAGGGCATTCCCTTTTGCTCTCTCTTTCCTTTCGGGTGTTGAGGTTTGCAATAGAGGTATTGAGTGGCCATCTTGTTCGGTCTATAGTCTACTTTCAGCACGCATCTTGCATCCCAAGTGAGTCCTCCAAACACCCTTTACTTGGTGCTCCCTTCACTATCTGAGCTGCCTTTTCCCCCAGCATGTTCTGCCAGCTTCCAAGCTGTGGAGCAGACCTCCTGGTACATATCTCAACTATTCTTGGGTGTTCTCCCATTCTGTTACTTTATATTCCACAGATGAGTGCAGTCTTTCTATGTCTGTTCCTTTCCTTCTGACTCATTTCACTTAGCATGATACTTTCCATGTAGAACCACTTGTTTGTAAATTTCATGACTTCATCACTAAGAGCTGCATAGTATTTCATTGTGTATATGTACCAAAGTTTCTTTAACCAGTCATCTGTTCTCAGGCACTCGGGGTTTTTTTTTCCAGATTTTGGCTATTGTGAACAGTGCAGCAATGAACAAACTAGTGCAGATGTCATTTCAACTATACTTTTTTTTTTTGCCTCTCCAGGATATGTTCCCAGGACTGGTATTGCTGGGTCAAATGGGAGGTGCTATATATTCTTTTTTTTAACTTTATTTATTTATTTATTTATTTTGCTTTTTGGGTCACACCCGGCAATGCTCAGAGGTTACTCCTGGCTCATACACTCAGGAATCACTCCTGGCGGTGCTTGGGGAACCATATGGGATGCTGGGAATCGAACCTGTGTCGGCCATGTTGGCTGTGCGCAAGACAAATGCCCTACCCGCTGTGCTATTGCTCCAGCCCCCGGTGCTATATTCTTTAGGGGAGAAAAGTTTTAGGAACTTTTTTTGTAATGAAAATTCATAAGATTTACTCTCTTAACTTTCCTATGTAACACACAATAGTCATTTTAGCTACTGAGTTATTGTCAAGTTCATTGTAACCGTAGTATATAATCAAAAATTTGTGCCTTTTCACCACTTGTCTCCAATCCCCTCCAATCTCCACCTCTGGTAACCATAAATCTAATCCTTCTATAAGAATTTTTTTGGAGATGGGGATGGGTGACTGCAGGTATTATATTCCACACATGTGAGATCATACAGTACTTTTTTTCTTGGTTAGATTTCTTTTACTTAGTGTAATATTATTAAGGTATTCTATGATATACATATATATGCATTAATTATATTCCATTGTGTGTATATATTCATGTAGATATTTATCTGTATATCACAGCTTTACTCATCCCTTGGTAGATACTTGGGTTACTTCCACATCTTACCATTGTGAATAAGTAATGCTGCTATGAAAGTAACAGAGTTACTGATTTCTTATTTTAGTTAATGCTTTTCTAATCCCTTCATACCTTTTCAGAAATGGAATTGCTGAATAATTGGACAATTTGAATGTTTCTGTTTTCTTGATCTTAATTTTACTTTGGTAAACTGTTTGACCATAACCAATCCAGAGACTGCTCTGGAACACTTTTCCCAGATACAAAATATTCTTAAAAACACATTCCACTCATACTGTTTTTCAGAAAGGAGCCAAAATTTCAAATTTGGCTTCATTGCTAGTACCCAAAGCAACCACCCCTGAATGCACTGGGTATAAGAACCCCAATGATATCTTATAAAAGTTTTTAAAAAGACAAACACAGAGAGATTTGTTAACAGATGTTCTGAACCTCTTCTGGTAGCAACACAAGGAAGTACACTGAAGCTGACCTCAATTTTCAAACTAGATACACATTCCTATAGCTGAGCTGTTTGAAATTCACCCTTTGTGGTTTGGTGTGCAGTATAAGATGTCAAATAAAGCATAGTATAGAATGTCCATGTCCTTAAGGACAAAAGCAATTATTGAATTTTCAGCAGGGACAAAATTGCATTCTTAAGAATGTAAACCACCCATTGCTAAAAATGGGTCCCTTCTTATCCTAAATAAAATCTTTTAAAACATTTCAAGATTAAAATAGCTCATGCGAACAATACCTATAATCAAATTTTATTCCCCCATGGTTATCATGCTCTAGATAAGTTAGCCTTCTACAGAAATACATTCAAGATATTCACTGTAATGGGTTTCCATACCCCAGTGCATGAAACACATGAATCCTGCCATGTGTTGAATGTTTTAGTAATAACATTGAAATTAGTTTTTGTTGTATATGACTATTGAATAAGAATTCAGGAGATCTCCCAAGAGATGAAGATAAAAGTTAACATGGTGATCATGAGAGTTTATCGAATAGCAAAAATGTCATTCTATAGCACATTTGTAAAATCCTGAAACATTAGGTTTTTAGTAAACAAGGAAAGGTAAACTGCAAGAAAAATTAAACCACTTAAATTTTTATATTTTAACTCTAGCTAGACATATTATTAGTTTCTCTAAGTTTCTCAACTTTGAAAGTGGATAATAACCCATCAATTACAAATAGTATGAGAATTAAATGAATCCGCATGCAAAATACCCATTAACACATTACACAGAAAATGCATCAACAACTATTGGGGTTTTTTTTTCTCCCCTGGTTTTGTAGATGATTAAACAAAAACACATAGAAGATCAGGGAATTTTTCTAAGTGAGATATCTAGTGAATTGTAGAACTTTATGAAATGTTTTTTTAAAAAAAAAAAGGAAAAGAAAAGAAAAAAAGAACTTTATGGGATTAAAAAAAAACTCTTATCCCAGTCTTCCTTTAATATTGTGTAAATTATTACCATAAACTTTTTCTTAACTTTTGTTATGTTAGATTGGATTTTAATTTGTTCCACTGAGGGTGAAAAAGGGACTGTTCAATTTAAGTTGTTTCGAGGGAAGAATGAATGTCACCAACAGAGGGAACCGTTAAAGACATTTAATTCAGAATTTTGATTCCTGACACTGGAAATTGACTTGGAAAATTCAAGTGACAATGGTCCAGCTGAATTTTTTCTGTGATGTTATAGACATACCAAAGAGTCTCTTCTCTCTCTTCCTCAATAGAATTTAGTGGGTCACAGAATAGAGAGTTGATCTGTTATGGTTTAACAGGAACACCTGGCACTAGGAATATCTCTAGAATTCCTCTTGGATTCCAGTTTGATTTATTCCAGGGAACTTACAGTTAGGAGGACTCACAGTACCCACTCCTTTTATCTCTAGTTGCTGTAGTGCTATATCGTATCAACACAGCAGAATAGGGTGTGCTGCTTAAGTATATATCCAGTTCCACAACTTGTTCAGTGACCTGGAGCTAGTTACCTCATTTATCTGTATTTAAAGTTATTTACTTATAAATTTAGTCTTTATTTATGAAATTTTTAGAAGAGTGCCTAGAACTAGTAGGTACAATATGTTTGATGGTATTACCAGGCTTTCTCTGAAGTCTGAATATATCCTGATTTTGCAGTTACCAATCTCTAGATGTTTGTACCTCTCTTCGCTTTTGGCTGGTATTTTGCAATGTTTGCAGAGTATTTTCTACATGAGGTACTCCATCTAACAATTTAAATTCAATGCCTCTAGATTTGTGTGACAAGTTAATTACATCCTCAATTATTTTTGAAAGGAGGGCATAAGCAAACAGACAAATCCATTCCTTCAGATTAATCTTAATGATTCAAGATTAAATTGCACATACTTGGGGCAGATGGTCTATAACAAAGCACCAATATCTCTTGCAACAATTGATATACTGATGTCATTTTATTTATTTAACCTAGAAATTTGATTTTACTTCACTCACTGATATAAGCAGAAGTATGGTATAGAGAATCAGAAGTTAGACGGACTGAATTTGAATCCCAATCCCACCATTAGTATCTGTGCAACTTTGGGAATTTTATTATTCTTTTACCCTAGTTTTTTAAAACTAAAACAAAGAGAATAATAATTACCCTTAGTCATAGGACTAATAAAGAATTATATGAGTAGCTGATTCTGATACCTCATTCTTACTTGTCTGGTTGGGTGATTAAAAGTAAACTGTGGGGGACTAGAGTGATAGCACAGCAGGTAGGGCGTTTGCCTTGCATGCGGCCAACCCAGGTTCGATTCCTATCATCCCATATGGTCCTGGGAGCACCACCAGGAATAATTCCTAAGTGCAGAGCCAGAAGTAACGCCTGTGCATTTGGGTGTGACCCAAAAAGCAAAAAAAAAATTTAAAAAGTAAACTGTGGTGGAAGGATATTAGTACTTGGGTGGTAAGTAAATATTTTGCTAAAATATTGTGGATATGTATGAAATTATACCCGTAAAACATATACAGTCTTGTAAACTAATATTGCATCAATAAATTATCTTTTAAAACTTATATGGACTGATTGAAGTTAACAGTATGTGATAAGGATACCTTGCTTTAAAGAATTAGACAAGTAATCTTGAGGAAACAGTTGGAAATCTGTGAAATAGAGAAGGGTATGTTTAGTACAGAGCTTAAATGAAATAATGTTTTGTTAAATGTAAAATAAACTATTAGACTGTTCTCAGGCTTGCTTTACTTTGATTTTCAAGTCACTGGCATTGGGACTGTTGAGTATTTGTTGAAAATGTTACCTTTTAGGAAATATTGATAAGTGCCTCTCTTTATAGATACTTACACCTTTGGAACAAATTCTTCATCTACACAGAATTACAATAAACTCAATTATCTGGTTTCCAAATTGACTGCAGGTTAAGATAGCTGCATTAGAAGATAAGAGAAAAAGAAGAGCAGCAGTGATGCCAAGCAAAAGTAACAGCTGACAGGTTGAAAGAGAATAGTCACAAAAGGTAGAAGGACTGAAAATAGTGCAATTCTAGAATTTTATTTTTGTTAGGGGGAAATATGCAGTGGTGCTCAGAGCTTACTCCTGGCAGTGCTTTTATATCTCACTTCTCAACAAGTAGGATTCTCAGAGGACAGAGAGCCAAGATAGCAGAAGAAAGGAATTATGCCTCTCAGGTGGAGCTGTGGATGACTCCCAGAATGGGAAATGTATTGGTCAAGTTTTTGTATTGTACACTATCAAGTATCATGCCCTAGCTTTGCACCAAAACAGAGGAAGGACACTTTCTTGTCCTTAATACCCTTTATGGAAATCATTCTGTCTAATCTGTTTCCTTCTGATACAAGCCCCAAGCACCACCTCACTCAGTATGCTATTTCCATGTGTTCGCTACCTAGTCTGCCCCATACACTTTAAAGATGACAATTCTAGATCTTTTGTTTTAATATCAGTCTCTTGAGTTCCAGAAAGTTTGTTTTTTTTTGTCCTAAATAGATTATGAAAATATCCTATATCTTTTTTTCTGGGGTGTGATGCATATAAAATACATGGGAGTTCTACATGAACTAAAAAACTACATGGGAGTTCAGTTTAAAATGAGTTCAGTTTACAATGAGTTTTAAATGAATTGAGTCTAAAACATACCTTAAAATTCATTGATTGGGTTCTGATTGGGTTCTGGAGCAAAAACACAGTTGCCCTGCATGCGGCCAACCCGGGTTTGATTTCCAGCATCCCATATGGTCCCCTGAGCATTACCAGCAGTGATTCCTGAGTGCAGAGCCGGGAGTAACCCCTGAGCATCGCCAGGTGTGACCAAAAAAGCAAAAAAAAATTCATTGATCTATTCACTTAAGAACTATATTTACTTTGATGTGTGTGTTTATACTTTGCTGTGTGTGTTTGGGTTTGGAGGGCCCCATCCAGTGTTGTTCATAGGCTACTCCAGGATCTGTGTTCAGGGGTCATTCCTAGAGGTACTCTGGTAAGCATGTGATGCTGGATATTAAATCTTTGCCTCCTGCATTGAACTGTCTCTCTCAGGCTTAATAAAAAACATTTCTTAAATGATCTGCATTCCCTAGGTACAGCACAAAAACAAAATGATAATAGGGAGAATGATTAAAGAGATGGTAGAGCTTTCTGAAGTGATAAAACGTACTATTGAAAGACAATATTAGTGACTCAGTGCATGTACACTAGAGATAGAGCATTTTGGTGTGTAATCCATGTCTGTTACTAATTAATGGAGTTTAGGCGTACTAACTACAGTACTTCCTTTTTTGCAAATAAGTTTATTCTTATAAGATTCACACACAAGTTTAATACAAATTTGGGTGTTTACTTTGAAAGCCTTCCCAAAATAATCACTTTTCCTTTCTTTGATACCTAACATATCCTAACCTTTATTTTTTTACTAATGATTAAGAAGTTTTTGATTTTGGAGTTTTTAGTTTTGGGTTGATTTTTTTTTTTGGTTTTATTTGAGGGGAGGGACACTGGCCCATACCCAGTGGTTCTCTGTGCTCAAGGATCATGCTTGTCAGTGCTCATGGGACCATATGTAGTGCCAGGAAATGAACCTGGGTAGACCACTTACCCAGGGTACTATCTCTCAAGCCCAATGATTTAGGTTTATTTATCTAGGTCTCCACAGTAAGATAGTCTAGGCCTGCTTGTTTTGGCACTAAGTGGTCTCAGGTGGTCAGGCTTTTTGAAACATTTTGGCTATTCTCTATGGGATTTATCTCTTATATACAGCCACATGAGAACACAATAAAAAACATTTACTCTCATTTAAAACACAATTAAAATTACTCAGTCATCTGGATTTCTAGCCCATGACAGATAAGAAGCTATGGTTGTCACAGGGCCTGCTTCTGGCAGCAATCCCATCTTAATCTCTTCTCAATGCCCATATGGACTAAATAACACTGTGATAAAACAGCAATATAGGTAAAACTATCATAATGTTGTATAATGTTCTATAGAAATAAATCCTCTTTCTTTCCTTTTTATGCTTTTTGATTCTTATAAAACCATTGTGAGGAAAAAATAGCATTTATTAGACATCTGCTAGTCACCATAGTGTTTAGCTTGGTATATTCTTCACTTTATTTATTTATTGCACAAATTTCCTCTGATTAGCTGCTCCACACCAGACACTGTGCTAGGGTAGAATCAACAAAGCATCAAAACAATGCAAGTCTCCCATCTCCCATTGCTCAAATTTTACAGAGTGTCTGATGAAAAAGCAACCAACAAAATAAATGTGTAACACTTAGGTAGAAGAGGTGCTTTGGAAAAAATAAGTCAAGGAAGGAGATAACAGTTCCCGGGGTAGAAATGAGCTAATTTAAATAGAGAAGTTGAGGAAGGAAGAACTCAATGAAACGGTGGTACTAAGAAAAAAACTAAAGACCAGGATATGTAGGGGGGAAAAGCATAATATGGAAAGGGGGAATACAGTCTGATTGGTAGTTTGCACAAAGATAATGAAATGGGAGGGAGTCTATTTTGCTTTACGAGCAGGAATCAATGTAGTTAAAACACAGAGTGAGAAGAGTAGTAACAGTTGAAGTCCTCAGGACAAAAGACTGTTGACTTTTAGTCTTAGAAAAAAATGCAATGTATTAAGAGGTTGTGAGCAAGAACTAGGAAAATCTGATTATGTATAAATAGGACCACAGTGATTACTCAGAAGAGAACAGTGAGAACAAACATAAGCAGAAAAACTACCTAGCAGATCTTTACCTAAATCCAGATGAGACTTGGTAGTAAATTGTACTTGGAGGCTATGACAGAGAGTAAGAATAAGATTCGGGTGTACTTGAAAGATAATCAAAACTTGTTGATGGATCAACTGTGAGTTATGAAAAGAAGAAAGAGAAGCAAGGGCCACTCTGAGTTGTGGGCTGTTCAATTATGAAAATGTCATAGCTATCTATGAAGATGAAAAAGATACTCAGAGAAGCAGCATTAGAGAGGGAAAATAGTTTATAAGAAGGAAATTCTCTGCCATAGAGGCAGGTGGTGGGGTGGGTGGTGGTGATAGGAAGGATACTGGAGACATTGGTGGTGGAAAATATGCACTGGAGGAGGGATGGGTGTTAGATCATTGTATGACTGAAACTCAATCATGAAAGCTTTGTAACTCACTGTAGTTCAATTTAACAAAAGATTACACTTATGATTGCAAAAAATATTTTGTTATTGAAGTAACATTGTATCTGCTTTACAGAGATTAGCTTATAAGACTTTGGGTGTGTGTGCCATTTATCTTGGGGAGGTGGGGGCAGGGGCAGGCAAGGACATAGAATTCCACAATTAGAGGTTGGAAGGAAATTTTTCTGGACAACTCAGGAGGGTTTGTAGAGGAAGGGTATTCAGAACATTTTTCTTTCATTATAGGGACAATGAGAGAAGAAAGTCCAGATATGGGGTTGGCAGTAAATGCAGGGATATATACAAGGGCAAGATCAGGGAGAAAGAAAGGAGGCATCAAGAAAAAAATTTAAAAATAATAAAAGCATACCTCACTTTAAAAAAAAAGAAAGAAAGTCCATTATAGTGGTAGATGGTCTGCTGTAGAGTGGAGGGGCAAAAGCAAACCGGAAAGGTTGATTGTTGGCTGATTATTAAAAATAATCTGACTTACTACAGGGGCTGGAGCGATAGCACAGTGGGTAGGGCGTTCGCCTTACAAGCGGCCAACATGGCCGACCCGAGTTCGATTCCTCCGCCCCTCTCGGAGAGCCCGGCAAGCTACCGAGAGTATTCGATATGCCAGACACAGTAACAACAAAGTCTCCAATGGAGACGTTACTGGGCCCGCTCGAGCAAATCGACGATCAACGGGAGGGCCTTTACCTTTACCTACCTTTACTACAGGGTCTGATTTACTACAGGTTACCTTAACTTTTTAAAATCTGAAGGATGAAAAAACGTGTTTTACTTTCCTTTAAATCAAATATTCATTCCCTGAAGCGATAGCACAGCGGTAGGGCGTTTGCCTTGCATGCAGCCAACATGGCCGACCCGAGTTCGATTCCTCCGCCCCTCTCGGAGAGCCCAGCAAGCTACCGAGAGTATCTCGCCCACACGGCAGAGCCTGGCAAGCTCCCCGTGTGACATATTCGATATGCCAGACACAGTAACAACAAAGTCTCCAATGGAGACGTTACTGGGCCTGCTCGAGCAAATCGATGATCAATGGGAGGGCCTTTACTTTACTTACTTTTATACATTACTCATGGCATTCTGCAACAATCCTATGAGATAGCTGAAGTATCTATACTATACAGGAACACACAGAAATACAGAAGGTTAATTGACAGATAATAATTGATAGAACCAAGACCTATTACTGATTTCTCCAGCTTTATGTTTCTTGAGAACAAGATCCAGGGGACTTATTTTCACCAACTCCACCTTCCACACTAAGAAGTCTGTCATAGAACCTCATCTATATCTCAGACACTCAGCAACCTTTTAGAGATTAGTAGCATGCTGGAGCGGGAACCAGTAACGTCTCACAACAAATTGTGAGACTTGTTGTTACTTTTTTTTTGGCATATTGAATACATCATGGTAGCTTGCCAGGCTCTGCCACGCTGGCGGGATACTCTCAGTAGCTTGCTGGGCTCTCCGAAAGGGGCGGAGGAATCGAACCCAGCTTGGTTGGATGTTGGATGTACGGATGTACGCAAGGCAAATGCCCTACCCACTGTGCTATCGCTCCATCCCCTTTAGAGATTATTGGATGTTTTTAGATATCTAGAAAGACTTCATCTAAAATACTCAGTGTGATTTTATCAGTGATAACAGATATTTTAGATAACTAGATTAACCATTTTAGAGATATTAAGAGTGTCAGCATCCTCTGCATTTAACTTTCATAGCACAAACCTCCTCCCCAATACCCTAGTCCCTGGTCCTCTAGTGCACCTCTCTAAGGTGGGAATCCGGGGAACCAATCAGGGCTAAATGAGCTACTCACATGTACCAGGCCAGAACTAAATTTCCTAAACTGCAAAATCTCCTGATCCTTCCTGCAAACCCTCGTGGTAGGGACCGGTCTCCAGATGAAGCTCAGAATGACCAAAGATTTTCCTAGAATCCCAGAGTTTAATAAGCTTCAGAGCTAGGGTTTGGGCCAAAGTCTAGCTGTCTGGCTGTCTCAGCACCCACTTTCCATCACTCCTAACTCCTGCCTCTCTCCCTCCTCTCTCCCTCTCACCTCTGCAGAAGGGACTGTCCCTGTGGGCTTCCTGGATGGTTTGCTTCCTGATGGGTTCCCCCCACGGTGGAGGATGGATTTGCTACTCTAGCTGGGCCGTTTTGTGCAGTGACCAAGGGCACACATTTTGTTAGACATTCGGCCTGAATAAGGGGCTCAGGCCTTTTAGTCTGCGGCTGTGGAACAGAGAAAAGCTAACTGACCCAGAAGGGGATTGAACTTGTGACCTAGATTTCAGCGCTCCGGGCTCTGAAACCTCTGGGCTCCCTGCCCAGGAACTTCTGCGAAAAGGGGCCGGCCAGCAGTGCCTGGCCTGGAGCACGCGGCTGAGATCTCCCTGGGGATTCCTCCTCCTCTCCTCGCGGCTGAAGCTTAAGCCACCGAGGTTTCAGCTAGAGCAGAGTGAGAAGAAAATAAATTGTGATTTAAATTCATGCCTCTGGACGCGGAGCCCCCTCTCTCCCGCTCCATCTCTGCCACCTCCATTCTGTGATTTATTTCAGGCGCTGGCCCTCGGGGTCTGTGTAAAACTCCTCCTGAATGCGTTTCCCCGAGGGCAGTCAAGGCGTCTCTCTGAAGTTTAGCGCCAATGCTGATGTGTGCAAAGGGATGAAAAACGTACATTTTCAAGTCTCCCCCAAAGCTTCCAGCCGAAAGAAAAAAAGGGGGAAAAAAGTTGTCCATTCCCCTTTTTCAGCCCTTGCACTTCAAATGCTAATGAAAAGTGTGTTGTCTTGGGCGGTGAATAGGTCTAAAATGCTCTGGTTTGGAAGTATTTGCATACCCTCCTGAATAGGGAGGCAGTCCCAGACGGGATTAGCGCTACACATCAACTCCTCAGAAAAGGAGCTGACAGGGCCCCCTAAAATTGAGTGTGGGCGAAAGAGTGACTGTAAGGTGAGGGAGGGATAAGTATATTTTTGGATACTCATCCTTGCTTTCTTTTCCCCTGGGGGTGGTTAGGTGGAGATGTCCTAAGAGGAAAATGCATAGACTGTGCAAAATACTCCAAGTAAAGGAATTTGCAAAAAAAATAAAGGGAGGGGGGGTGGAGGAAGGCAGAATTCTAACCTACAACTCTAAAGTAACTTGTCTATTTCCAGTTTTGCAATTCATCACAGGCAGGCAGTTTTTAAGTGGCCGGAAGTATTTTGCATTTTTGATGTTCCTTTTACGTGATATAATCACAATTCTTTTAAATTCCTATACAGCTTTATAGAGTATTGTTTTTACTGCTACTTAATTTACTCTTGGAGAGCAAGTTTCTTTCCCTTAGTTGCAGTGAGGGAATCTTCATGCTTAAAGCTTTGTGTTTTGTTTTGTTTTGTTTTGTTTGTTTTTAAGGTCCAGATAATATATGGCTTCCTTCATATTTTTTAAGATTTATCATTTTATGAATTACCAATTTGGGACATCAAAGCCACAATTTCACCTTTCCCCTCAAAGTTGTACATTTTAATATTAATTTTAAATGAAATTAAAATTATGGGGATTGAACATGGTTCAATCTCCATATTTTTGTGATACCATTTTTGTGGTATTAGTCTATTAGCATATTTACATTTTTGTGATATTAGTCTATTAGCATGATTTTTCATTTTTAAATTCCTATGTTTGCTATTTCTTTTATTTTTATTTCTGTTAATTTACTGTTTTTGATCACCAATAAGAATTGAGTTTTTCATATATTTTGTTCCTGCTTATACTCTTTTTTTCCCCCAGATAGAATGCATGCTCCTATAGTCACAGGAATGTGGACTTCCTTCATAAACTTGAATGTTTGCAAATTCAAGTTGGCAAACTTGCACATTTCAGATGCAAATATATTATTTCACTCTGTTGCTCTTCAAATACTGTTTTGTTCTTTATCATTGTACAAAACCATTTAAATCTGTTTTCCAACGGATCTCTTTTGTTGTTTGTGAGCCCAACAAATATTTCATATGGAACACTGAACTGCAGTCCACACCACAAGACAGTGGATTAAGTTAAAGGTGGAAGAAGTAATGATATAGTCATGGTAACCAGGAATAAAGATTCTAACAGAGTGTCTTCACACACACCATGCACGGTTTTGTGCCATACCTGCTCTTGTTTGTCCTTCTGTATAACTCAGTGACCACTTGAATAACTAGAGACAGTCTAATTTACAGCTTCAGGGAATCCTGCTTACTAGACATCCACAAAAAGGATTCATTCCTCTGCCCATCTGTTTTCTAACATAATTTGTACAAAGAAGTTGACTATCTTACACTAAAATTATTTCTTGCTGGTAATGAATCACAGATTGACTCATTAAAGAAGTTTCCACTTTTAATGCTTAACATGAAGGCTATCAGCTTGCATGAAAAATGCATCAGATTCATGACAACCTTTTGCTATTAGAAGTATATGTGTGAATTGAGAAAACACTAAACTCTTAAAAGTAGACTAATTATATAATGCCTCTTTTCTGAAAATTTTTGTTGCATTTTCTATGAACAATGTTCAAATAATAGAAGAATTAATTTTATTCCTTAGAATGAGGACATATATGACTGAAGATGAAATTTTGCCTGGTTGGTGGCCAAAGAGATAGTATAGTGAATAGAGTGCTAGCCTTTCACATGATGGAACATGGTTCAATCCCCAGCATTCCATATGGTCCTTCAACTACTGTCAGGGGTGATCCTTGAGTGGGAGCATGAGCACTGTAGGGTGTGCCTCAAAAACCAAATAAATAAGTTAGTACACTCGAGAGATCTGTAAAAAGTGGGATAGCTACCCTTCTGTTTATTGTTGTGTAAATGAAACTTTTTTTTAAGGTGAACTTATTTAAAAGATTTCTAAAAACATTTTTTGAGGTTTTCAAATATATCTGAAATGGTAATTTCTTTATTTTGGTGATTTACATTTTGATAATAGTGGTAGGGCGTTTGCCTTGCACGAGTCAACATGGCCGACCCGAGTTCGATTCCTCCGCCCCTCTCAGAGAGCCCGGCAAGCTACTGAGAGTATCTCGCCCGCACGGCAGAGCCTGGCAAGCTCCCCGTGACGTATTCGATATGCCAAAATATATTTAAATTATTTAATTCTTTGTTTGGAGTGATAGCACAGCAGTAGGGCATTTGCCTTGCACGCAGCCAACATGGCCGACCCGAGTTCGATTCCTCCGCTCCCTCGGAGAGCCCAGCAAGCTACCGAGAGTATCTCGCCCGCTCGGCAGAGCCTGGCAAGCTCCCCGTGACGTGTTTGATATGCCAGACACAGTAACAACAAAGTCTCCAATGCAGACGCTACTGGGACCGCTCGAGCAAATCGATGATCAACGGGAGGGCCTTTACTTTACTTTACTTTACTTACTTTGTTTGGAGGGTTTATTTCCTTGTAAAACTTACAAAACTTTCATCTAAAAAGGGGCATAGAAGAAGTGGGAGGATCATATGCTAAGTTTTTATTAAATCTATTATCTAACTTTCTATCAAATGTGAGTACACATCAACATACATTCATGAGCACCTAATATGTATGACGCTTTATCCTTAGTAATTCAAGGATACAAATAGATCTATATTTTGCTCCCAAGGAAACAGAAACATCAATTGAGTACATGGTTGTAAATGGTATGTAATAAATTAGTGGCAGACAGGAGAGACAGAGCAGTCCTACTCAGCATGGAGCCTTGGGTTGGTGCCAGACCCCAAACTGTTCTGGCTAACACTATATAGATATGAAAACTAAGAATAAGTGTTCAGAAAATTTTATAGAAATTTGACAGAGTGATTTCATGCTTATTGAATGCAATAATGACTAGCCTTATATTTTTGTATTGAAAAAACTCCTTAATAATTCTACCAGCTTCATTTTTTTTGTATTTCACAAAAACATTAAAAGTATATGAAAATGGTTACAAAAGCCCTCATACTTCTCCTTGAGCCAAACGGATACAGAGCATTTGTACTACTATCAACACCTATGGCAAATAGCCTGCCTCCCAGACAGAGAAGTACCTGATGGAAGAACATAAAAATAGATCCCCAATTATTCTCAGTTTTTGTCAAAAAGAAAGTTCTTCCTTCCTTTGAAAACCCACTTCTTATATCACAGCAGAATTCTTCTTCCCCTTTGTATCTTTAGAAGATGTTCTCTCAAGTTATTGAGGATCATAATGCACTCTACAGGGTTAGGACCAAAGAATTAAAAATCACATTTCTACTAAAAAATCAGGAAACTTAGGGGAAAGAAAATGCTAGAAGAAAAAGATGTAAAACATACTAGAAAAGTCTGTTATATAAATTTTAAACTTATTTGAGTAAAGAAATCACTCAAAAGTAAAATCTTCACATTTGCCTAACAAAATTCTTATAAAGTTTGAGAAAAATGATTAAAGACTCATATCTGTATAATATATCATAAAAGTATATTAAATGTTTCGATTATCTTACATAGCTAATAGCACAGTGGGTAGGGCGTTTGCCTTGCATATGGCCGACCTTGGTCCCCTCTTGGAGAGTGCAGCAAGCTACCGAGAGTATCCCCCCTCCCCCCCACATGGCAGAGCCTGGCAAGCTCCTGATGGCTTATTCGATATGCCAAAAACAGTAACAACAAGTCTCACAATGGAGACGTTACCGGTATCTGCTTGAGTAAATCAATGAACAATGGGAGGACAGTGCTACAGTGCTGTATTTGATATACATGACTTAATATTGGTTTGAGCATAGATCTAGAAAATTGTGGATTTGAAAGAAATCTTTAAGATTCCTCCAAACATCTTAGAAAATGTATTTGTTACATGGAAATATGGGCTGGAGCAATACCACAGCAGGTAGGGTGTTTACCTTGCAAGCAGCCAACATGGCTGACCCTAGTTAAATTCCTCTGCCCCTCTCAGAGAGCCCAGCAAGCTACTTAGAGTATCTCACCCACACGGCAAAGCCTGGCAAGCTCCCCATGACATATTCAATATGCCAAACACAGTAACAATTATCACAATGGAGACATTACTGGGCCCACTCAAGCAAATTGATGAACAACGGGAGGACAGTGACAGTGACATGAAAATATAGTTATGTATTTGTTATGTAAATATAATCATATAGCTATATGTATACCTATGGAAATACAGCATAAGTATATACACATATTTATACATAAGAGAATATCGAATGAATATAATATATAGATGGGATGAGGTTTCTGTTTTCAAATAAGTTTGGAGATCTTGAGTTAAATATAATTATTATGACTGAATTTATTAGTCTTCATTAGTATTTTCCGAAAAGAGGGTACCTATATTTCCATTTTTCACTGCATCCTACAGATGATATAAGCAGTCTTACTAGAGGGACCTAATAATGAAGATAAATTTTACTCTAAAGCCTGAAGGAGCTATAAGGAGTATTTTAAGACTACAGGGGAAGAGCATTCTGAGCAGAGGGGAAAGCAAGAGCCAATATTCTGAACAAAAACATGTCCAATGTATTCCAGACACAGCAAGGAGAAACCAAAATGCTGTCCCAACACCATTGTGTAGATTTTTTGCTGTAAGGACCTGGGATGAGGCCCCCATTATAGAGTACATGCTCCGCATGTGCAAGGCCCTGGGTTCCTTTCTAATACCACATAACCTTGGAGTGCCACTAAATAAAACCGTTCCCCAGAATCATTGGGAGTGGGCATTGGCCCCATCCCACCCCATTTTTTTATGGCTGGAAAACAATTATTTTAATGAAGAATATCTTTTAAATGGCCTGGGTGTTCATATTAGTATCCAATGGCATAGATTTCAGGCTGAAAAAGGTTACCAGAAACTGTGAAGGTCTTGTGTTAATAATCAAAACATATGTACATAAGGAAAAAAACCACACTCAAAACATATGCACACAATGACCAATCAGAACAATACATAAAAGTACTGATAATGCACTTAAAGGAAGACATTGATAGCAGCACAGTAGTAGTTGGAAACTTCAACACTCTTTGTCATCCCTTGATAGATCAACTGAACTCAAACATAGCAAGGAAATACTGGCTTTGAAAGAAGTGGAACGGAGGGGCTGGAGCGATAGCACAGCCCACCCCATTTTTTAACTTTACTCTGATTGTGATGAAAACCTAATAAAAGAATGGCCTTGAGAAAAAGGACAGATCTACTTTATCTTTAACAGGATCACCTTTGTTACAGGGCTAAGCAGGGGTCTAGGAGTAGAAAATGGGCAGGGAGAACATTAAGGCCAAAGTGGTGGGATCACTTAGGAGGCTTGGCAGTAATCCAAACAAGAGACCCTGGAAGCCTGAACCAGGGCAGCAGGCACGGAGGAAGGGAGAAAAGATCTATCCTGCCTGTATTGTGTATTTTCTGAGAGAGGAGAAATCCCTGCTGCAAGATGGGCAGTGGGATGTAGTGATGTCAGGGAGGGTCCAGATATTACAAGATAGTAATATAGTAATAGTCCAAATATTACAAGATATTACAGTGACTGTGACACCAAGAATGGTATTGCCTATTAGTGTGATAGGAAAATGTGGTAGAAGAGGGTTTGGGGGGGAAAGTTCAAAGGGTTCCATTTTGAAGATGTTAAGTTTGAAAATACAGTATAGATAAAAAATAAAAGCATTGCAACTCATAAGATATTGTGGCTGCAAAGCAAACATTGAAAGCAACTATAGAAGATATTCATATTTGGTCATGGGATCTGACAAAATTCAAAGGGAGGAGGAATTAATAAAAAGGATTTGGGGATGCAAACATGATCCTTGGGTCATTCTAAAATGAAGTGACCGAAGTTTTAGGATAACACATGTTAAGGAGGAAAAGAATTTTCACAAACACTAAGAATTACTTTGTTTTTAAATCATCAACAACATCTTTTGATAGCTATAATAGTAACAATACCTACCTGGTATGGATTTAATGGCATAACAACTAGATATTTAGAACGGTCAATGACCTGTCATATATGTGCAATAAATTGTAACTATTTATTCTTACTTGTATTTCACCAATGAGAAAACTGAAGCATCATTTTCCCAGAAGTTCCCTTAGTTCCCTTAGATGAAACTGAGTTCACACACAAGCCCCTTTATTTCCAAAAATCTCTACTTTTGTCCACAAAATAGCAAGTGATTCCAAAATATTTTTACCTAAACCAAGGAATAAGTAAGATTTCCAATTCATAGTCAACTAACATTTATGAAGCATTTTAAAAGGTAAAGGCCCTCCCGTCGATCGTCGATTTTGTTCGAGCAGGCCCAGTAACGTCTCCATTGGAGACTTTGTTGTTACTGTGTTTGGCATATCGAATACACTCAGTAGCTTGCCGGGCTCTCTGAGAGGGGCGGAGGAATCGTACTCAGGTCGGCCATGTTGACCACTTGTAAGGCGAACGCCCTACCCACTGTGCTATTGCTCCTACTGAAGCATTTTAATGTCCAAGAAAGAGATAGTACAGCTCCTATTTATAATGACCATGAATCTGGAGCTGATTAAATAAATAACTCTAGCTAAGTATGCTTAGGTGACAAAAGACAGTAATCATTGGGAAGACTTGCAGGGGTGGAGTAGGGGCTGTTTTCTGTCCTGTTGAGTTTGGGATCTTGCTGACTCTTACTGTTGCCAACTACTATTTACAGGTCACTTTTTAAAAAAGAAGTGCCCAATTAGTTTTTTCCACTTAAGGTAGAGCTTGACATCAAGCAAAAATTTTATATATTTAAGGTCTAACTTTCACTTAATCACTTAACTTCCCGGTAGTCATCGATTTGCTTGAGCAGGCGCCAGTAACGTCTCCATTTGTCCCTGTCGCATGCTAGTGTAGCCCAATGGCATCTGTTCGCTCTGGGAACATGAAGAGCCTCAAACCGATCGTTCATGATCTTGATGAAGAAGTCTGACCATCTGGTAGGTGGGCGGCCACACGGTCTTTTGATATCCCATGGAATCCAGTCGGTAACAGCTCTAGTCCAGCGGTCCTCTTTAAATCTCATTATGTGACCAGCAAATCTGATTTTTGACACCTTAGCAAATGAGACAGCATCCCTGATTCTTCATTGTCGACAGATGTCAGAACTCCGTATTCTTTCTCTCATTTGAGTGAAACGTGATATTCCAAGCATAGCTCTTTCAATTCCTCTTTGGGAGACCTGAATAGCATTCTCATCCTGTTTGCGTAGGGCCCAGGTCTGTGAGGCCTATGTTAATGCAGGAAGAACAGTGGAATCAAAGAGATGTCCCCAGAGCCAGAGGTTCTTCGTCCTCTTAGCTATTTCTTCGACGATCTTGAAGACGTTCCAAGCTGCTCTCTTCCTTCTGCGCAGCTTGGGTGCCAGGTCATTTGTCATATTGACTTCTTGACCTAGGTACACATAGCTGTTGCATTCGGAGATGGTCGTTCCATTGAGAATGAATGGGGCGCCAGGAACGAGGCTGTTTCTCATAAACATTGTCTTCGTAAGATTCAGCTATAGTCCTACCTTTCCACTCTCACGGTCAAAGTTGGCCAGCATTTGTGCCTCTTGGCTGATGTTTGGTGTTATTAAAACAATGTCATCATCAAAGCGGAGGTGATGTAGTTCCCGACCATCTATCTTCACTCCCATTCCTTCCCATTCCAGTCGTCGCATGATGTTCACGAGGGTGGCACTGAAGAGTTTCGGTGAAATGGTATCACCCTGCCGAACCCCTCTCTTGACATCAATGATTACTTCTTTGTAGAATGGTGAGATGCTGGTAGTGAATCCACAATACAGCTCACAGAGGATCGTGATGTATTGGGCTTGAATGCCCTGATTGGCTAGGGCTTCAATGACCGCTTCCATCTCAACAGAATCAAAGGCCTTCTTTAAATCAATGAACGTTAAACAGAGTGGCATCTTGAACTCCCGAGAAACCTCAATGAGCTTGGTTATCGTGTGGATATGGTCGATGGTGCTGAATCCTTTGCAGAACCCGGCTTGCTCGCATGGTTGTCCTTCATCTAGTGTTCTGCCAATCTTATTTAGGATGACTCGAGTGAACAACTTGTAGATGACAGACAATAGGCAGATCAGGCGATAGTTGCCAATGTCATGGATGTCTCCCTTCTTGAACAGTAGTACGGTCT